>NC_092877.1:187976118-190406118 GCF_028372415.1 Notamacropus eugenii | reverse complement strand
AGGCCCAGCGACTAGCTCACCAATTGCATTTAACCACTTAAAATCTGACTAGATTTTATAAAACAGTATTTTCTTCAAAGATATAGCCCGAACACACATACAAATACTTTTCCCAATTCCTGAGGGGCATATTCTCTATTCCACCCACCTACCCATCCACTCTAGGATTTACAATTTAGTTCAGTTTCTATGTAGCATTAGTCATACTGATCAGATCTGGACCCCTAAAGGAAAAGACCATGTCTTTGGAATCTGGACCCCAAAGCCCCTGAACTCAGATCTCTGGCATTCACCTGAGGCATCAGGGCTATCCCAGTCAATAATCCTTTTAACTGCCTCCTTAATTCCATCCAGATCTTCCCACAGTCTTTCTGTATGAAATACCACAGATTCTTAAAATATGACCTACATGTACTGATGTCACAAATAGCGCAGACTCACTAAGAATCTCACCCACCCCAAGTTGTGTCATAATAAACTTGCTACTTGGACTGAAAGAAGGCTTGAGTGGTCAAATTCTTTTGAGGCAGAACTACGTCCTGTACCCTTGCATTTCAGGGTTGCCAGAATCCCTAGACCACAACATATTTTGGTGGCCCTAGTAGAGGGCCTAAACCCTCAAACCCTTCTCCAACCGAGATTGGAAGGTATATAAGCCTCCCCTCTTTCTCTGTATCCCTTTCTTGCACTTTCCTTGGGGATGCTCTCAAAGCATTTAGGAAAGTTTGGAGGTGATTTTAGGGCCTGATACTCTCAGGTTCCTTCAGGTCCAACAATTAGTAGGCCATCTCAGACCTGGGCAGACATTTCAAAGCATGAGAGATGCCCTGTTTGGAAGTGTATGTCTCATTCCCTCAATTCTCTGGGACACTAGGGAGTAGGGAAGACTGCAAATGCTGTTTGGTTTCCTGAGGCTTACTTCCCTCTCCAGCCTGGGACCCTCTTTCACAGAGGAACTTCCCGTCTCCACACATGTGCCTACAGGACTCCTCTTCTCTTCTGGTCTCATGGCCACCAGATCCTCACACCCAGACTCAGTGGGACTTTCACGAGATTTGCCCTTAGGTTAGAACTGGAAAAAACTTGATCTCCACGACCTTGAAAAGGAAAGCTTTGTGCCTGGCGTCAAGATGATCTAGAGGACCGAGAAAAATTGTCTCATTTGTGCAGGAGATTTCTGACAAGCCTCTCTGAGTTTTTGGATTTTCCTTATAACTATCTGTATCACCTTGTCTGTTCATCATGTTAATCTGTTCTATGTTTGTCTCTGTGTTGTGTGTGTGAGTGTCTATGTGCAATCTGACATCCTGTAAAGTTTAATATGCAGCCAACTAGCAAAGGAAGCTTCTAAGGGCTGTAGCTGGACTTTTCTTGGAATACCTCTTTCTCCTTCTTTCCCCCTTTCCCTCCCTCCCTGATTGCAGCAGCCTCAGAAGAGTGGGAGGATGAAAAAGAGAAAGAAAAATGCTTTGTTATTTAAGTTATATGATTGATAAAGGCAAATAGAGTAGGATAAGGGAAGTATCAGATAAGAATTAGAAAGCAACAAGATATGTGCAGTTTTAAAGGGGTTTTAATCAAAGTCCACCAAAGAGAAAAGTAGATAGAAGGAAAGGCAAGAAAGTTTTAGCATGTAGGAATAAAAGGAGAATGGATAGATAGAAAGATATAATCTATTTGCACAAACATTGTGAACAGAGGGCTTGAGAGTAAATGGTTTGGAAACTTTTGGAAAGAAAAAAATTGTTTAAAAACTCTGTCTCTCTCTTTGTCTCTGTCTCTCTCTGTCTCTCTCTCTCTGTCTCTCTCTGTCTCTCTGTCTCTCTGTCTCTCTGTCTCTCTGTCTCTCTCTCTCTCTCTCTGTCTGTCTCTGTCTCTGTCTCTCTCTGTCTCTCTCTGTCTCTCTCTGTCTCTCTCTCTCTCTCTCTCTCTCTCTCTCTCTCTCTCTCTCTCTCTCTCTCTCTCTCTCTCTCTCGCCAAGTTTTGAAGGTGAAGAGACAAAGGGAAAAAAGGGGGTAACCTTATCCTCCCAGATCAAAAAGTGACAGTTTGATTAGTATTTAACTATTTCCTGTTTCATATAAGGAGAAAAGCTTCTGTGTAACATAACTCCCACCAGGCGGTCTCCTGCAAAACAGAAACAAATTTGACTTACAAGATCTCAAAAAGAGATGCCTCAAAAGTGAAGCCTTGAAGTTCTCCAGTACTACAGAGAAGGGATGAGGCAGCAAGTCTCAATTCACCTGTCTGGAAAATTCCATGCCCCCTTTGGATGTACAAGCAAAGAAAACTTGAGTAAAAGTCCCCCCCTCAGAAAAATTCTTAAGATTCTTCTTCCTGTAGTTCCAGCTCTGAGCAGGCTAAGGCTACAATGAGAAGTTAGAACAACTAAAAAATCTTAGCAGATTCTAGAGGTTTTGTGATTGAAACTTTAAGGAGTTTTGAAACACCTCCTTACAACCCTGGTCACTCCCTTCTCTCACTGCCTTCCCTTGAGTAAAGATGGTATCTCAGTACAGGGATTACAAACAGACCTGTTTTTTTTTTTTTCTGTTAATCCCTCACATCCAAGATCAGACTAGGGGAAAAGTCCTCCCCCACCTTCTAATTCACTCTCCCCCACCTAGAGAAAGTAAAGAGGAGGAGGGGCAGCAGCTACAGTGGGGTCCCACTGTCAAAGGCCCTGTAGCTCACCCAGAAAGCCTGGAAGTATCACTCAGATACAGTGAATTCTTTACCACCACCCCCAAACTCCCAGCAGTTGTGTGGAGAGAGGAAAGTGAGATGGGTCAAGGCAATATGAGGCAATAAACCCATCCCTCTATTAATAACTTTTATATGATCTGGAAATGCAATTGATGTCACCTAAAGTTTATTGTTTGTGTTACAGCTAAAACAATTTGGCTATTACTTAAGAAAATTGTAAGAATTATTTTTATATATACACATATTTATAACAATTGGTTATTGTTTTAATGCTAAAATCTAAAGCTGGTAATTGATTATTGTGTCTGTGGAAAGGAGAAGATGAGGTGAAAGCCTTATCCAGATTGTTTCTGCCAATTCAGAGCAGTCCTCAGGGCTAATCAAAAGGCACAAGTTCACAGTAGCTCTAAAGGCTAGATAGGGTGGCTTGGAAGTCCCTTTTCTGAAGTCTCTGTTGATCCCCCTTTAATTTTGTAAACTTGCTAAAAAGCTTGTTTGGGTTATGGTGTTCCCAAACAATGAACTTGGCTTGCTGAGAATTTGAAAGTATATGGAAAAGATCTCTAACAATTGGCTTTTACACCTGGACAAATTAAATTTGAGAAGTAAATCCCAGTAAATTTTCCCCTAAACTGTGATTAGTGAAATTTATTGTTTGAGGTAAAAGTTCTCAGGACTATAGGACTGTATTTTGAATTGTCTGCTGGATCATAATTATCTATCCAAAATCAATAGTCAATAATCCACCATCTGAAAGAAATGCCAAATATACTCAGAGAGAATGTGATTCAGGTGGAGGTTTGCACTGGGAAAAGATGAGAAGACAACTTTAACCCCAGTCTAAGATGGGATTCTCCTGGTTCAGTTTCTCCATTGGGTTCCTTTGAAAAGTAATATTACCCACCTGGCTATTCCTGAGTCTGGTTATGAGGTGGAATTGATACTGCATGGTTGGAAAAATTCCAAGGATGTTTTACCCTATCATACTTGGTATAAATCTTGTCCCTGCTTTATCCTTTTATAGCAAATTTCTACGATCAGAGCAGATGGTCAGTAAATTAGTACTCAGGTTTGGTCGTCTGCCTGCCTGTTTAGCTTGGTCATTACTCAAATATCCTCTTAAGACTTTGTTATAATTGGAGTAAAAGTCAGTCTCTGGCAAATTCCTTTGTGTAACTATTGAACCCAGGGTTGGAAAATTTCTACCTGAAAAAGTGTGGTTACTTCCCAATAGCATCTGATCTTCCTTAAGGAATTGGAATCAGAGTGGAAGCTTGGGGAAGTAACAAGATGAGATAATTCTGTATGTGAAGAGTAAATGATTCTAATAGAGTTTTTGCTTTCTTTCTTTGTTTTCTCTCATTCTGATAACACTTTTACTTATCCCCATATTTGGCCCTACATATTGAACTAGCTTGCCAGACTTACTTGTCATATTTGAGTCTTCCAGACAGCAGGACTTTCATCTATAGTTGTTAGCAAACAGTGGGCACTGTGAGAGGTAGTGAAGGATTCTCACTACCTTGAGAGATACCCTAAAAATTGAGAAAAGGCTTACTTGAAGCCCAAAGGAAGGGTAGGCCTAAGTTTCATATTCCTAAAAGTGGCATAACCAAAGGCTACTTTCCTGTTCCAGACCTGTGGAGAGTATTCTCATTAGAATCTGTCCTAATCAATAGGAATCAAGGCCAGGTTGGGGAGGGGCTTTCTGTAACTGCCTCCACTCATCAGCTACTCTGGCGTGCATGACACCCAGATCTCTCGAAATTTGCCTAATAAAGATTTTTCTCTTTTCTGTCTCTACCTGGAGAAGCCTCTGTGGTTTGTTGAGGGTCTTGGGTGGTCTTTCACACCACACAGTACCAGCCCATATCCTGTGCTTAGTTCCAGTCAACCTCCTCTCTGGGATCTCTTCAAGGCAGGGACAGCATATCCCATAGTCTTTCTGTATAAAATATCAACCTTACCCCCATTAAATTGCACAGATTCTTAAAATCTGGCCAGCTTGTGTTGGCATCACAAATAGTGCAGACCTCACTAGGATTCTTGCCCACCCCAACCAGTCTCATAATTAACTCATTACTTGGACTGAAAGAAGGCTTGAGTGGTTGAATTCTTTCAAGGCAGACCTGCTCCTCGTACCTTGCTTTTCAGGGTATACAGCACCCCTAGGCCGCAACACCACCAAGTTGAAGTCTGAAACTATCAGTACAACATTTTCTGGGTTGATGCCCACTGATCAATGGTTAGCACTGTTGGCTGCTAGTTGGCTGCAATATTCCCTCTGGCTTCTTCAACTCCCCCATTATTCAGAGTCCCTGGCCAGATTCATAACTCTTCTCCCTCCTCCTTAACTAGAAAAGAATAAATGAATCCAATCCTGTTTTGGGAGACCACAGGGCATAAAGGAATGGAAGTAAAGAGCAAGAGAGGGCCCTTTGGCCCTCCCTGCTTTCTACATGGTATGAGTGTAGGAGTCCTTTACCTTTAGATTTAAATGTAACCAAAGGACCTCTATTGTCGAGTCCAGAAGATTTTAAAGAAGTACACAGAAGACTACTGCTAACACAGAATGTCCATGCATGCTTCAGTGTCTTCCATTCTCCCTAAAGCAGTCCCTGCCTTCCACTTTTCATTATGAATGGGAAAAAAATTAGTTGAACAGAACGAATAACAATAGATGAGTTGTAATTTGTATCTCAGACCACCTTGCAATATTTTCTATCCAAACTCACCCATCTTCCAAACTTCTCTATTGTTATTAAGGAAACCATCCTTCTAATAACCTAGATCCACAACCTTGATGTCATCTTCAACTACTCATTTTACACACACACACACACACACCGCAGCTAGTTGTACGTGTATGTATGCATATGTATGTAATTATATTACCCAATTGCCAGATCTTGCCATTTCATCTTGTACCCATCTGTTGTACATGTCCCTTTCTCTGCACTCATATAACCATTATCCTAGCTCAGAACCCCTTCACCCTTCTCCTGAATAATTACAAAAATATCCAAATTAGCCTCCCTGTGCCTCTAGTCTCTCCCCTTTCTATTCCATCTTCTTACATAGCTGCCACAGTGATTTCCCTAAAGAGCAAATCTGTCCATGCAAGTCCCCTATTCAGTAAACTAAATAGTGACTCCCTATAGACTCTAGGCTTAAATATCATTTCATCCTTTAAAAATATATATATTTCTGTGTAAGTTACTATAAAGGTAATTTAAACGGGAAGATCTTTCCAATTCATTAATAGGCCCATGTGAGGGAATCACATGGAGCTTATGGTAGAAGGACTTTGCTGAATGGGTGGAGCAGGAAGGGTGGAATAGCAGGAGGTAGAGCTGGAGCAGAGCTGGGAGAAAGTTAGTGATGAAAGTAGTCAGTGCTAGGAAGGATGCAGGCAAGCAGACAGCTGCCTAGCTTGAGTGAAAGAGCTTGTTTGTGATTGTTTAAGGGAGCCTGCTTGTGATTTGTTCAATGGAGCCGGTTTGTGGAACCCTAGCATGGGAAAGGCTTGGGGCTGGTGTTATCCTCTGCATTGTTATTGTGTACGTATTTTTGTGACTGAGATGGATTTGACTTCCCAGTGTTGGGATTCAGGTTTCTGGTGTTTGAATAAATGTTTTGGTTCTGTCTTCCATGTGAAGAGTCTGTTGTTTTTCGTGATTTAGAATTGTGCTGGGATATTCATAGCCATGGTAGGCACTGTGGATATTGCGCTGGCACCACAAATGGTGATAAAGAAGGGATTGTGAAATATCAGACCTCTATTTGGAGACAGAAAGGCTTTGGAGGAAGAAATTGATGTCCCAAGGTGGGATGATTTGCCTGCAAATTAGAAAATAGTAAACAACAGTGAATGAGGCTAATTGGATGTATACATTCTTCCTATATATTATTTGCATAATCTCTTTTATCTCTTTTAGTTCAAAAAACACTTATGAAATACCTACCATATAAAGAGCATTGCATTTGGTTCACCAAGTTTCAATTCCTGCCCTAATAGAATTTATACCCTGGTAGTAAAGGAGCTGTGGTGTCTATGTCCCTGAGGTGCAAGTCTCTTTAAGGTGGCAATCTGAAATCTAGGAGTCACTGCATCAGCCCTTTGGAGAAGGGGTTAAGATGAATAGACATGCCTAAAATCAGAGAGGCAAGGGATGTGTCAGTTTTAAGTAGAAAAGACTCAACTCAGGGAAGCTAAGAAGAATAGAAACACATTCCTGCAGATAATTTCCAGAGCTTTCAGTTCACCAAATAAATTCTGACCTATCATAATGTAGGATATTTCTGCATATATCAGCAGTATTCATATTGCGTTTTACAGCAAGTTTATCCTGGATCCGGGATTTTTCACATTTTGGTGGAGACATAGGCTCCTTTGGCAGTCTAGAGGAGGCTGTGAACTCCTTTCTCAGAAAAATATTTGTAAATACATCAAATAAAATAGGTAGATTATAATTATATTGATTATATTCAATTACATTGAAATAAGCATTATTTATATGCATATATATGTATATATATATATTATATATATATATATAAATAATATGTATATTCCAAGTTCATAGACCTGGAAATCTGTCTACAATTGCCCTGAAATCTATCCACAGACATGTGGACCACATTAAGAATCTCAGATCTAGAGGCTCTGCAAAAAATCCCCCTATTCTGTATTCATTTGACACTCATATGACCACAGAACCTTCAGGGACTTTATAAAAGTCCCGCCCTCTTTCACCTTGGCACAGACGTAGAGTCCATATCTAATGTCCCCTTCTTTACTCTATTCTGCCATCTGTCCATAGTACTGAAAACTGATGCCAAAAGGCAGTATAGGGAAATGTCAAAGAAAACTTTTCTTTTTAAATGAATGGTCATTGTTCATAGTCTCATTTAAAGTGAGTTCACTTAGACAAATTGCTCCTTATTTTCCATTCATCTCCATGTCAGTGACTAGCTGCAACCTTGTCTAACCATTAGTGTGACTAAGCTAATTCTTTTTAATTGGAAAAACAATCAAGTGTAAGCTGGGTACATGGGGCTGATGAAATGAACAGTCCCATGTTATCTCCTAGAGGAACAATGATGAGCCTCTCAGTACATACAATTTCATTGTATAAAGTACAAGATTAGAATTTTTTAAAAAAAATCCTAAAATACAAGAAATTACAAGAATACAGAGAAAGTTATTATGAACTTTAATAGAATTTTTAGATAAACTTGTAAAATAACTTTCAAATTAACTTAAAATAATTAAAAAGACATTTCTTTTATGATATGATAGGTATCCAAGTCCAGTACTATCATTGATTTTGCAATAATAAAGGCTTTACAAGTATAATGGGGGTTTGATCCCATGCCTAGGCCACCTAAGACAGCATCACACACCTAAAACACACTAGGTGATTGATTAATTTTGGGAGATGGGAGTATAGGAACACATATGGACATTCTTCACAAGCCTATGATGTGCTCAGGAGCATTTTTACCACTGAATGCATAGCCAGAATTGTCAGTATTTTAAAAATGATTTGACTCAGCAATGGAAAGGACTTTTGCTACATCCATATCTGAAGGTGGAGGTTTGTGTAGTATCTTCAGGAAGGACTAGCACCTCTGGTAGGAAGCCCTTTTCAGGGCTCCTCATCCACCTTTGGTGTCATCTAACTTTCTCACCTGTGGCTCCAAGTAGCTATAGAATGTGCAGTGGCCACATCCTGGTAAAACTGTCTCAGTAGATGGGCTAAACAAGGTTGAAGGTAACTGACAGGCCTTAAAGCTGTCGGTGAGTTAGGGGGATGTCTACTCTAAGCATGTGAAGACTTTTCGCTTCAGAATGGGCAGATGAGAGCAATTTGTTCCAATGACTATATAGGCAGCTGAAGCAGGAGCTGTGGAGACTCTAGAGCCTGGTCAGACATTGACGACACCAAGGTCATCCATGGCCATCTTGACCTTTGTCTTGCCACTGACTTTCTGTGATTCTGGAAGAGAGAGTGAGACTGATGACTGTTCAACTCTGCTTCAGTTAAATCCAATTTATGCACAAGTTAAGACCTCACCCTGTTATGTCTTTGGCCCTCTTTATAAATGAAGGACAAACATCTTAGAGTGAGTTCCATCTTTATCACCATACAAGAGGGAAAAAGGGCCTTGAGTGCCACCTTCTCTCTCTGCTCCTCTATTAAGATATGTGATTTAGAGAAATGGGCCTGCGTCTCTGGCCTTTTGTTTGTTATTTTTCATTCTAGGTACAAAGGATGTCATCTCCATTCTAGCCTGGGAGCTACGGGGATGCAAGAATATAGAAATCTAGGTGAAACATTGCAGCCAAACCTGAGAAGACTAGGCCAGGGACACCAGCCCAGCAGAAGGTTACACTGTTAGTTTTGAACTAGAATTTAGTGGGACCGATGCTGTATAGGAATTAAGCCAAATTATGAGCCTAATACCACACAAACCCGCTATCCTCGAGACAAAAGCTGTTATAACAGGAATTATGGTCTTAGGATATTAGGGAAGATGTATATTCTTCCTATATCTTTGAGATATGTACCCCTTTATAAATGCTAGTCCAATGTTAGGGGATTAAATGGAATTGGGGTACTCATCACTGGGCTCCTAAAACAGAAGGAACATTGCTGATGAAGGTGAACCTATTGCAAAGAAGAGAAATGCCCTAATCCCATTAGGGTATCTGAGTAGCCTGAATGGGGTAAAACACAGCAAGCTTGTCCCTGAGGGAGTGAGGCCAGAGTAAAGCATGCTGCATCATTCTCTGGGTCCTGACTGCTACCTGGTGAACACTGCTCTAGAGATTTGAAGATTTAGAAATGGCCAAATAGATTCTGTCCTAGAATTCACCAGTTATTTTGGTGTCTTGAACTATGAGAAAGAGAAAAGAGAAGAGAATTCTATCTTATATACCACACTGGAAAAAAGGGTGTGGGTATAGTGGGTATAAATGTATTTAAATGTATTTAATCTCTGGTTGCTGTCATCACCCCATTCCTCCCCCATTCCCTCTGAGACTATTTCAGGCAATAGCTGTAGAATACTGGGGCTAGAAACTAATAGAGTAGTTGAAAATGATTGGGAAGTCACTGGTACTTTGGTAAGGTTGAATTGCTGGGACTTGCTAGATTCTCTGCTTCTTGCCACCTACTGAGGGAAGTCCCTCTGATACACAGCAGAACTTTGGGGTGCTTGTCATTGGTCCCACCCTGCTTTCCACTCAATCAAACGAGAAAGACAGAGATCTTAGATCTGTCTTAGATCTAGCTATAAGTAGGTAGTGCTTGCCTAAATTATTTACCTACTCCTATATGTGTTTATGTGGTAAATAACAGTGTGGATTGAAACCTGGAAAAAGACTTTGCCTCCCCATAAAGAGACAGGAGACATTTTCCCTCTTTCAGGATGAATTAAGATATAAAGAGATTAGTGGACATGTATTCCTTTTGAATTTCACATAGAAAAGGGAAATGTACTTTGTTGTTTATACAAATACTAGTTTCTCAAAGAGACCAATGGATAAGCCTTTGTTGTGTTGAGTCATTTTTAATCATGTCCAACTCTTCATGACCCTTTTTGGGGAGTTTCTTGGCAAAGATAGTGGAGTGATTTACCATTTCCTTATCCAGCTCATTTTACAGAGGAGGAAACTGAGGAAAATGGGGTTAAGTGACATGCCCAGGTTCACACAGTTAATAATTGTCTGAGGTCAGAATTATGTCCACTGTGGCACCTACCTGGCCTAGATATGCCTTTAGGAAAAGATTAACCTCACATGGGGAGTCTCCTTATACCCCGTTTTATTTAAATTACATAAATGAATAACGTCTGTTTTAGGGTTTCTGTTAGCACCTTAGAAACTACCCATCTATTCTACCCATAAAGTTCAGCTCATCCCATGTAACTGGGACTTGTTTTGTTGAGGTTTTTTTGATGACATGAAAGCATAACCAAAATGCATCCTTCCTTATTTTCTACTTTGGTACCTGAATATGAGAGATGCTTATTTCTTAATTAAAAAGTAGACACTCCTGTAAAAAGTACAGCGAAATTTTTGCTGCCAAGACCCAAATAAATTGGGTCCTGTCTTTGAAGAATCAAGACAAAAATGCTTTTAAGTGGTCATGAGAAGACAGATACAAAATTATCAGGCAGTAGGCAGATTTATAGTAGTATGAAGATATAAAAGGGGAAGTTGGGAGAGGTCAGGAATAAAATAATGAGGGGGATAAATATAACCCCAACAGAGCAGGGATTCCTGAAAGAGAAACGGATGAACAACAGTCCAGGCCACAGCATCCTAAGTCCGATATCACTGTGAAGAATGAGTAGAAGCGGCCCCAATAAGCTTCCAGAAGTTCAGTATTTCAAAACCTCTATAACAACGTTGCTATGTATTTTGGACATGGCCTTGGATTGCCTAATGCCTTTGTCTCTGGCCTAGTCCAAGCTTTGCCTTCTAGGTCCCACCAATAGCACACATTTAATCCGACAGCTATGCTAGATTGCAGGCACATACCGGCCCAGTATCTGCCTTCGGTGAATGATCAGTTGCATAGAAAACTGAATACTTAAGGAAGTAATATAGAAAAGAAACAGTACAGAAAAGCTTTTCCCTTTAATTTAGTCATGTTATCTACTAAATGCCTTGCCCAGAGTCATACCAAGCAAGCTTATTGGATTTGGGATTTGTTTTCTTAAATCCAAGGCCAACATTCTCTTCATAATGCTGCATCACCTCTTAAATAGTTAATACTGATGTACGTATGTGTCAAATAAATATTATTTCTTACATCATAATTGGAGACTCAGGACTTAAGCACCCTATGTGGAGCTATATGCATAGTATAGGAGCAAGTATTCACAGGATTGTAGATTTAGAGCCATTAGAGACCTTAGAGGCCATTTAGTCCAGAACCTTGCTCAAAAGCTGGGGTTCTTTAATCATTTTTATGTCAAGGGTTCCCCTTGGTAGTCCAGTGAAACCCTTCTCAGATTAATGTTTTTAAATGTATTAAAGAAAATACATAGGGTTTACATTGAAATACAGTTTCAAAATTAAAAAAAAAGAAGACATTAAGGAAGCTGAAGCCTAGAGAAATTCAATGAATTTTCTCAAAGTCACGTAAGTAGGGAGTAGTAAACTGAGATATGAACCCAGAACCTCTGACCATATCCAGTCTTCTTTCTACTGTACCAAGCTGCTTCAGAAGACCTAGGATTATGTCTTCACTCCACCACTTAAGAGCTATGTACTGGTAATCAAGTAACAATCCTTCTGAACTTGTTTCTTCCTCTGTAAAATGAAGATTAAAAATGTATGTTTTTTCCTTCATCCCTTGTGTCAGGATCACATGTGTGTTTGATGACAAAGGATAAAGGCACCCACATCATGAGGGGAAAGGAACAAAACCTGGAGAGGAATAAAATCATGAATATGGCTAGCCTGAACCTTTCTTTAAAATGATGTCCCATTATGCCCAAAGGGCAACCAAACTGTGCATACCTTTGATCCAACAATGCCATTTCTAGTTCTGTATCCCAAAGAAATCATAAAAATGAGGAAAGGACCTACATGTACAAAAATATTTATAGCACCTCTTTCTGTGATGGCCAAGAACTGGAAATTCAGGGGATGCCCATCAAATGGGAAATGTTGAACAAGTTGTGGTGTAATACTATCACTCCATAAGAAATGATGAGTAGATGAATTTCAGAAAAACCTGGAAGGGCTTACATGAACTGATGCTGAGTGAAGGGAGCAGAACTTGTTCACAATGGCAGTAACATTGTATGATGACCAACTTTCATATGCTTAGCTCTTCTCAGCAATGCAATGATTTAAGGCAGCTCCAAAGGACTCAGGATGGAAAATGCCGTCAACATCCAGAGAAAGAACTATGAAGTCTGAATGCAAATGAAAGCTTACTATTTTCTCTTTTTTCTCTTTCTTGTGGTTTTGCCCTTTCATTCTGATTTTTCTTTCACAATATAATCAATGTAGGACTATATTTAATATGATTGTACATGCATAGCCTATATCAGATTGTATGCTATCTTGGGGAGAGGGAGGGAAAGAAGGGGAAAATTTGAAACTCAAAATTTTATAAAAATGATTATTGAAAACTATCTATACATGTAATTGGAAAAAAATAAATAATATTGTGTTGTTTTATTTCTTCTTTCTCCTGGTTCCTCCCAGTGGTTCTAATACATTCTTTCAACATGACTAACATTAAAATCTGTTTAATATGAATGTGTATATCGATCCTGTATCAGATTGCATACCATCTTGCAGAGGGGGGAGGGAAGGGAGAGGGAAAATTTTAGAACTCAAAATCTTATAAAAGTGAATGCTGAAACTAAATTTTTTTTAAAGGTTTAAAAAATGGATGTTCCAAGTTGTCATTGTTGAGTTATTTTAGTTATATCCAACTCTTTGTAACCTCATTTGGTGTTTTCTTAGCAAAGGTACTGGAATGTTTTGCTATTTACTTCTCCAGTGCATTTTACAGATAAGGGAACTGAGGCAAACAGGGTTAAGTGAGTTGCCCAGGGGTCACACAGCTAGTAAGTATCTGAGGCTAGATTTGAATTCCACAAAGATGAACAATTACTATTTCCATTCAGTCTGAGCCATCAGGCCCAAACAATAACCATTAAGTTGTGCTTGGGTAGGTACTTATTGTTTCTGTTTTGTCCAGAAACCCTGAGGGTCTTCCCTTCCCAGTTTGATATTTTTTCTATTAGAGTTTAGGGAATTCTTGAGATAAGACTGACTTAGCAATAGACATCACCTTCCCATCACCTTTTGCTCTATATCCAAAACTTTGACTAGGCTCTGAAAGTTGGATTGCATCCTCTTCTTTCTCTAGTCACACAGAGATTCTATAATCACCCTTGGCAATATGTGTACATGTTGATAAACTATTTAGTCAAGAAGTTACTAGCAAGATTGGGCTTATAATTAAATTTTTCACTCTACCTCCAGGGTTTTTGATTGTACTGGGCATTTAGCCATATCACCTGTGTGACCTTGTTCCTTGGCATCAGCTGAAATGTAAGACTGCCTGTTAAACAAAAAATAAAATTGTTCTTTCTCTTGGCACCCCTTGGAGAATGCAGACCTCTAGTCAACACAAATGGAATTTAAAGCCTTGCTCAGAAAAAGAAAATGAGAGTATAGAACTAGAAAGAAAGTGTGCCAGTATGTGTCTATCCTTTTTGATTACAAAATTTTATTTCCCAGAACACAAGGTACTTAACAATTATATTTTCTATTGATTTTGAATCATGTCTTTTGCAGGAGAAATTTTCACAAGCTTTTTTTTTTTTTTTTTTTTTTTAGTAAACTTCAGTTTCAAAATTCTAATAGCTTATTTGTAGTAGAAAGGTGTAAACTTTGGATTTGAAATCAAAGAATGAGGCTTTGAAATTTAGGTTTTTCTCCTAACTCATTACTTGACCTTAATCCTCTTCACTTCTCTGCGTTTCACTTTCCCCATTTCCACAAGGAGACAGTTAAATCTCTAAATTTCGTATCAATTTAAATACTATGATCCTTGTGACTCAGTTTCTTTCACTGTAAAGTGAGAATTTTAATTATAATACTGTAGTGACCTCATGAGGTAAGGCTCAAAAGAGATGTGTGTAAAATACTTTTCATACCTAAAAGTGCCATATAAATGTAACTCTTGCCCCAAAATCCATCCTTATGGAACACTCTCTTTATTGTTGGAGATGAATTCCCTGTCCTGTGTGAAGGATGGGATGGAGTTGGTAAGAGCTGAGAGAGCTCCAGCCCTAGTCAGTCTCCCTTTGGGACTCTTCAAAGTAAATCTCTTTAGTACAGTCATTCAAACTTCGAGTCTTTTTATCATTCTCCAATTCTTCTGGCTTCTAGATTCAAGAGAGAAGATGGAAGAGGCCAACCCTACTTTAGGTTACTTCAGGGAACACTCTTGGAAGACATGAGAGTATCTATCAGTCTCCATTATGTTCCTCTTTTCAGCTAACTCCAGTAGAAACTTAGGTAAGCTTTCCCTTGGTTGAGATCCAAGATAATCTCTCTTGGCTAAGATACCTTGTTATCAATGGAAAATCTCCTTCACTCTGTACTGTCTGGCATATATTCTCCTATGTATACCTTCACTGATTTTCTATTTTGTTACCTATTTGGATAAATGGGTGTCTTTGCTATGCTCCACATGTGTTCAATGAGAAAAAGCCTTTGATATAAAGTTTATCCCCCCAAAAATGACAAAGAGATCTGAATTTGTATGGAACACAATCATATCCCCTAGACTAATAATATCTAAGGCAGTGGATAGATATACTTCTAGTCTAGTACCCACCTCTCTCTCTGGGGAGAGCAGAGCAGCCTCTGGCCCCAAATCCTTGCCTCCCCTCCTGGCAGGAATGAAGGGTAGGGGAATAAGAGGCTGTTCTATGCCTATTCTGCCTCCCTTTGAGTCTTGCCACAAGTAGATCCTCCCTACATGTCGGGTCTGATATTCAGTTACATAAGCATCAGGTGTTATTAGTTATTTTGGATACAGATTTATGACTTCACTGTCATAGGGAACATCTAGTAAAGAAATGTCCTTTATCAGATGCAGACCAGTAACTCTTCTGCAACTTATAGTCTTAGAGGCACTAAGGGGCACTGAAAAGTAAGTTACTTGTCCAGGGTCAAACCTCCAGCATGTCAGAGGCAGGCTTCTAACCCTAGTCTTTTTCACTCTAAAGTTAACACTCTAGTAATTATCTCTTGCTGTGTCTCATTATTAATAATGGTCTTAAATTCAAATTCCAAGTTTGTTCTAAGATCATGTAGTCTATTATTTAAATCCCCACATAGAAGTGATCTATTTCTCTTTCCTCTGAATTCTTTTCGGTGTTCATCCTTCATTTTCAAAGAGGACCATTGATATCTAGAGTCATATCCTAACTTGTGCATAAATTGGATTTCAGTTGCAAAGCTACACTAAGTCATCAGCACCTCTCTTCCTCAGGCATCAAAGTCCAGTGACAAGACAGAAGTTAAGACCACCAGTGATAGCCTGGGATGCAGTGGACAACCTTGGCACATCTGTGATGTATAACCAAGCTCAAAGATATCCACAGTGCCATGTCAGCTGCCTTCATGGCCACTGGAACAAGGTGTTTTCATCTGCCCATTCCACAAGGTGAAATCTTCTTGTGCTTGGGATAGATATCACCATAACTCATCAACAGATCTGAGGCCTCTAAACTCTAATAGCATAGTGAAGATCTATTCTACACTTTCAAATTATACCTAGTGGTATGGTTATTTGTATATAAAAGCTCTATGATGATAGAGATCATATCGTATTTATCTGTTTCCCCAACACCCAGAAAAATGGCTTACTCAAACCTTGGACTCAATAAATATTTATTGATTATTACTGATTGAATTACTGATCTGAGGAATTAATAATAGCTCATCTATTTTTGTCATGTTCGGCACCCATAAAGATTCTGGAAGAAGTAAACTTTGGAAAGCCTCCTATCCGGATTAAAAAAAAGGAACACATAAGGAAGAATGTGACGAAAAAACAAACTATGAAACACATGCAGAATAACAACATATTTGATCAAATAAATACTATTCCCCAGTGCCCATGATATTCTTTTGTGAGCAGTAATGACATCTAGTGGCTGATAAAAGTAAAGTCAAATTTAAATTCCAGTTCCCAACAATATTTAAAGCTCAAACCCTACTCAAGATGAATATACAGTCTGCTTCACTTGTCCTTCCTTCCCCAAAGAGAAAGAGGGGGAAAGGTAGCATAATAGGCATATGCCAGCATAGAAAAGGGAAAGAAGGAGTGGAATTTGCTATTATTTCTCATAATGGAGGTGTATGAAAAGAAAGGTAGATAAACATGAAGGAAGGTTTGGGAAGTAATGCCACCAAGTGAACCTCACTTATGATGCAGGGCTTTGTCACATGCACACTTAAACATTAAACAATTTGGTGTAGAAATTAAGTCAACTGAGAAGAGAAACAAGAGAAGACAAGAATAGGAGAATGGGAAAGCTTAAGAAGAAAGAAAATATTGGGAAGGCAAAATTCCTGTTCCTGTAAGGAAGTATTAAAAGAGAAAAAATGAAAAGCAAATGACCAGAATCTAAGGCGATTTCAATCGATTCAGAAGTAGTCATACTGTAGTATATGAGTGCCAAGGAATAATTTTCATTGTAAGGATTTTTTTTTTTAAAAAGATAACTGCAAATAACCCTAGGTTGTATGAAGTGATGCAGAATGAAATAAGCAGAACTAAGCGAACAATTTTGAACCATGAAAGCAACATTGTAAAGAAAAACAACTTTTAATCAATGCAATGTCCAAGCCAACATGTCTCTAGAAGATCTTTGATCCTTGATGAAGCCTGGGAGAGAAGTGATGGCCTCAAGGTACAACAAGAGACATATTTTTGGACATGACCACTGTGTAGATTCACCTCATTTGACTGTCCTTGTCTGTTACAGGGTTTTGGGGTGTGTGTGTGTGTGTGTGTGTGTGTGTGTGTGTGTGTGTGTGTGTGTGTGTGTGTGTGTGTGTGTGTGTGTTATCGTTTTTTTCCATTTGAGGGTGAAGCTGATGAAGGGCAATATTCACAACAGTGACATTAGAAAAAAGAAGTGCAGCATTGAAATATACCTTTAATGCATAGAAGACAATACAAATCCAGAAAGAACATATAAGCAAGGCAGTTTTGAAAGTAGTATGGAATTTATCGTATGCTTTTTAAGAAGCAGTATGAAAAGGAGACTCGGTTTCACAGTCAATTGGCTTTGTGTTATTCATATATATATATACACACACACACACACACACACACACACACACACACACACACACACACACACACACACACATATATAGGAACGTTCTTGGTTGTGAATATTTAAGGTAAAATGAAAAACAATTTAAAAATTCCTGAGCGTATGATAACTGGTCACATTAGCACTTGTACACAGAGTGGCACATAGAAACGACACAAAGAATCACCCATAGGAAGGTAGCCTATTTCATCAGAACATAAAATCACAGAATATTGAAATTAGAAAGTACCTAAAAGATCATTTCATTCAGTCTCATTGCTTTAAAGATAGAGAAATGAAGTGCAGAGAGTGCAAATGACTCATCCAAAATTATCTAGCTGACCGTAGACAGGTCTAGTACTAAAATTCTCTTGAATCCTACTTCAGGGTTTCCACTGTTCCTTTGATATTTTGATGGATTGATGATCTTACTCATGCATTCAATTAATGACCAGCAGAATTGACTAAGTGCTTACTATGTGCCAAGCACCTGCCCTCAAGCAGCTTACATTCTAGTGAGGTAGTCTACTGACAACATAAACATAACGAGCTATGTATAAGCAAAAAAGTCAGGGCCAATACATTCCAGTTTGGCACTGAAAACTTCACTAAATGCAGACATTTTGATCAAATAAAATAATCAGAACTGAATGTGAGCAATTCCTCCTTAACCTCCCTGAATCAGTCAAAACCACTGTGTGAGAGACTGAGTCATTCTCTCAGCAAATTCTACAAAAGGGAGAAGCTATATCAGAACTGAGGAGAAAAGATCTTAAAAATATGGATTTAAGAAGTTGGAGTAAGCATGAAGGAAAGGAAGATTGAGTTTTGACATAGAAGGGAAATACTGAGGCTAGTCTAATTGAATTTATGGATATGATTATTAATATAAGATTGGGCAGAGAACCCCATCACAAAAACATACAATCACCGAAAGACTATTCATATTACTGTAACAAGGTACAGGACAATGAAACCTAGTCCTTGTGAGCATTTACAATGAACTCTGTCTAATGCAATCCCTCGTATGCAGTATGCGCAGGCATTCTGTAGCTTTTTCCTGTCTGTTTACCAAGTGGTGAAGAAAAAGATTTTGATTGACTGCCAAGCTAGCATGGGACTTGCCAAAGTTATCCCATTCTCTTTTTCTCTGTTTTCTGAATGTATCTGTGTGAAGAGTTTGAGCTGTTATGAACCTCTAGGTGAGGAAGGGGCCTCAGGCTCTATCTCATCTGGAACTGTCATGCAGCCCCAAATATATGGCTTCATTGCTGCTGAGAGAGATAAAGGAATACCGAAGATGACTTTGGCCTTGTAAGTTTTGAATAATTGAATGTACATGCTAGAGTCTGCCTGTAGCAGATCTCCAAAGAATAACCTGCAGGACCCATCCCAGAAGTGAAACAAGACTGGCAGCAGATAGGCTGTTTTTTGAAACACCTTGATCAAACAGATAAGATACGTTTGGAAGTAAACTTTATGGAGTTTTTGTTTTATAGCAAATGCTACCATCCCCAGGGACTGAGGTAGTATTGATGAGGGCTGGAAAGGCGGTGTGAGACCCCCACAAAGACCTGGGTACCAGAGGTAGGTTGTCTGGAGAATTCACAAACTCAAGCATTGTTGAAGTTAAGGTAAAGATTTATTATGCTTCTCAGCACGCAAGAGTTCTTAGGGAATCTGCAACCTTAAAGGGGTACAGGGAAAGTTTATATAGGATATTTTGTAGTATGTATCACTTGTGCCAAATATGCTAACTAGGTGTTTTGGGGTGGGATTAGGGAGTAGTTAAGGAGTGATCAGTTCTTACAGGAACATGCACTTTTGGTATCTACTGCACAGATATTTTACCCAGAATTCATCGGGACATAGCCCAAGGGGGGCTACCTGAAGGTTGTGATTTTAGACCTGAAACATCACTAAGTCAACCAGCGGTGGGGGCTGGCTCAGAAAAACCAGGTTGTTCTTATCAATGTCTTGTTAGGTGAGATAAATGTGAGGGAGTATAGGTATGTCCAAGTCTAGGATACATATGATTGGTCAGTCCGAAGTAAATATCGTTATGACCCAATGCACAGCCAGTTCAATACACAGCTGGTTCAAACTAATGAGTTGCATAGGTGCAACTGGCTACTATAGCAGGAAGGGAGGTAACGGTGGTTGCTGGGGCAGCCTGTGTCCTTGGACTGGGAAGAAAACTGCCTAAAAGAGTATTTTGAGGCTAGGGAGAAATATGATTTTTAAAGAAAAATGTGATTTTAAAATTGGGGCCCAAGTACATGCACCCAAGCACCCCATAAGTATAACGAAGTGTGCCCCCCTATTTGGGGTATTAATTTGTACTTCTTTTCTTACTATAACTTCTCAGTAAACATCCCTACATAAAACCAGACTGATGTTAACTGGTTAAATAACACTGAGTTGCTAAGTATTGAAGGCTATTGACAATATAATAAAGATAATAACAGTAACTGGTAATTGATATTGGAAAAAAAACCCATTGGAATGGAGGCCAACACCATTAGAAGCAGACACCAAATCCCTTGGAGGTACCTCTAGAAAGAACCCTGAGAGAGTTCATTTGAGGAACCCAACCTACTAGTATGAACGTGGGTTGGAAGAGTAAGGACAAAGTTTTGCAGGGAAGAGTTTGGGGTCGTTAAATCACAAAGGAAATCTCTCCCACTTTGCTGTAGTCCTTACTGGGCATAGTTTATTTTTATATGCAGTTTCTTTCCAAGATATATGTACCATTGATGATATAAAGTTTCTATGTCTACCCAACTGCGTGGACAATAAGGATTCTTCATTCTCTGGGCTTTTCCTGTGCGTTCACACAAGCAGCAAAAGAATTAACCTCAAATTACACTAAACTTCTTTGAATGATTATAGATCTCATTTAGGAGGGTGTATTTGATACAGTCTTGGCACAGAGTCAGTCACCATGTTTGTCTGTTCAAATGAACTTCATATTCTAAAACAGTGTTTATATTGTAAACTCAGGTTAGGTTTTGTCAGTTTTATGCTTCCTTGATATTTCTTTGAGAATCTCATTAGTGTGCAATTAAGTACTTTTGAGTATCTGTAGTTTCTACCCTAATAGTTAAAATGCAAATGTTATTGAAATATAAAATATCATAAAAGGTTAAAATATATTAAATCTACTTCATTTAAAACAAGCTTTTAAAAGTAATTTTAATTTTTTACTTAACTACTAACATAAATTTAAAAGGTTAATTTGGATGTTCTCTTGACTTGATTTTGAGACTTTAATAACTACCACAATAGCAAATTTAGAATGGAAAAGGCCACAAGTTTATAATGGAAAACTACTTCTGGGATTTGGCCACAGAAAACCTGAACTTGACTTGTGGCATGGCCACTTACCAGAGTATGATCTTGGTAAATTATTTTACCTTCCTGAAATTTCCTTTTTCTAACCTGTAAAATGTGTATAATAATACTTAAAATACATATGTTACATAGCTAACTTGTAGATCAAATGAAATCACAGGTATAAAACATTGTAAATTAAGCTTTATTATAAGCTTTTCTTCTCTATAGATGAACAAATGGATATGCTACTAAAGGAACTTAATTGTATCAAACTTTACATTGTCACTAAAATAGATAAAAGAAAAAAAGCTGTAACTTGTTGGAAAGATAACTTATAGATACTCTATGGGGAGATACAGAGAGAGGGTAGTAGAATAACTTCATTGGATGGCCTGAGTCAACTGGAAACATCATTTCATGGGCATTTGGCCATCTTAAATTTCAATTTATCATCTTAAAGTTCAGTTCATGATAAATATTTGAAAAACAAAAGCCATGAAAAAAATTGTGTCTTACGGAGTGAAAAAAAGTGACAGAGAAATTCTATGGAGAACTCCACAAATCCTTCACATTAAATCAACATATATTTTGATATATAGTGACTTCAAAGCCAAGACAAAAAATAGAAGAGGATGATGAGTATTATGGTTTGAAAAAATAGTCCTGAATAAAAAATGAAAAAGATAAAAGACTTGTGGCATACATAAAAGCCTCATGCTTTTACATTTTGAACACTTTAAGAAGTAATTGATAGACATTCAAAATAATGAGCAGGGAATATCACCGCAAAAATAAAATTTATTTTATCATAAAGGAAGAGACAAGATTTCTTTTTGGTGTAGCTACTTTCCCAAACTCCTATTTGTATTAAGGAACAGAAATCCTAGAAGGTGGCTCACATGTTTTCACTTTAGGCTTTTAGGGTAACCCTGAACAATTTGAGTTTTCCGAATGCTATTATTGACGAGACTTCATTGGTTCTCCTCACTGATTATAAGTTTACATTAATTGGCTAATTAGAGTTAGATTTTAGAATCAGATATTTACTGATATAATATTGTAAAGACAGTTGGTACCAACACGTTCACGTACCTCACCAACACGTACCTCATCGTTTGGGACACACTTCCATACAAGTGCATACATGGTCCAGGAGAGAGTGAATTCAGGCTTGGAAAGCACATGCAGCAAGAGGAGTAACCTCAAAGTTCCTGATTATTGAAATAGCTTTCTCTTTTTTTCTCTTTGTGGAGTCCTTATGAAACTTTCTGTTGGTTTCCTCATAGCATTCTTTAGCTGTCTGTCTTCAGTGTGCCATTTTCCTTTGGCTCATGATGCAGATGCATAGTCAGATGCAGATGTGTAGCGTTCTGGGAACCAGTTATGATGCTGATGAAAGTCCAAATGTGTCGACCTTTTGAAGCACTCAAGGTCAAACTCTGGCCAAGGGTTTCCTCTTGTGATTCCCACTCAAAGGCTTAGCTGAAACAGTTCTACCATTATGCAAGACTACTATGAGAATCTCTGATTTTGAACTGGTTTGTTGTTTTTATTGAAGACTCCCCAAGACATTCCTCAACCTCTTCAACCAACTCAAATACATATTCTGTGAAGCATATTCTAACTTCATCCATTGTTTTGAAGCATTTCACTCCTTCCCAATTGAGTATGGACTTTTTCCTCGCCTAATTTATATTTTTGATTGATTGACTTAATAAAGGTGTCCAGGAATAGTTTGCATGTAGATAACAGTTTTGATTGATTCTGTACCCCATAAGGGAGAGTAGAGACTTCTTGGTTCTGAATGTTTTATAGCATGAGGTAGAAATGGCACTGAAGAAAACAGAAAAGGGAAAGAATCTGAATTAGAGCAAGTGTACCTGCTGCTAACTCAAGCCTTGATTGACATAACCTCCCTCAGACTCCTTTCCTCTCTAACTATAGGTAGAGTACCAAACTCCTCCAAATAACTTCCTGGATTTTAGGGACTCACTTCATTTTGCATCTGTTACTTTGCCTGGTTTTCATTCCAGGGAATATACCTGGATGGATTTACAATGTATGAAGGATGTCATATATATAAACGATATTTTAGACCTTTGAATAACAAAGAAAGGCAACCAATAAAACAGGAACAACTACTGATCCATAGATGCCTGCTTCCCCATTTGATATAAATCATCTCCATACATATCAAGGGCATCCTTGAAGTTTTTATTAATAGGGCACAGACAAGGTTTCATAAGTGATATCTCATGCTGGGATGCAGTTTTGCCATTACATATTTAACTCAAAGATAGAGAGAATAAAGGATTCCACTGTGTATTGATTTAAAAAAAAAAGACTGAGTCGAGGGATCTCTTCCAAAAAGGTATCTTTAATTCATAAATCAGAATCATTCATGTTTCTTGAAATACGTAACAGCAAAAATAAATTTCTTCAGTGACTCTCTGATCATGAACATTATTACCAAGGTGATCACCACTGTGATGGAAGACATCTAGTGCAGGGCATTGCTTGAAAAGTAATATATATATACTGTGGATGGCGACATCTTTTAGCCCTATAGCCACTCAAAGGAGTTTGTCCTGATGACCCACATAGAAAAACCAAGCAACTAAAGAAGATTGCCAAGATTATGACATGTAATTGGATGGAAAACCTATAGAGCTATATATAACTGGCATAAGCAAAATAAATGGATGAGTTGAGCATGGAATTGGAGGAGGAGAGTAATATGAATTGCCTTCAGTAAACTGCAAAATTCCTTTAATGACACTAAATTTCTTCCAGAAACAAAGGCCTACCTTTTAAAATCCTATTATTTTACTACTTACCACTTTTTATATATTGCTATGAGATATTGAGTACAACAGTTTCCAAAGATCTCAAATGAATGTCACACAAAGAGCAAATTATTATTTGTGGAGGATTATAGGTAGAGCAGGTTATAAGAAATCAGGAACTTCAAAGAACTGAATTCCAAAATATTATAGGGGAAATACATGATGGGGGAAAATGAGCTGTTCATAGGTCAGGGGTAAGGAATAGTGTGAGATGTTCAAGGAAAGCCCAAATGTTCTACCATTATAATCCTTTTGTCAAGATGAAACAAGGAATGCCTCTGACATACTGGGTGGATCCCATGTAAAAGAATTATGGAATTATCATCAAAATACATATAAATTATGTTTTACATGTCAAATCATTCTTTGGTGTTATCCCTAACTCATCTCCCTTTATCACCCCAAATATCTAGTTGGTTTCTGTATCTTACTATTTCTACATCCACAACATTGCCTACCTTCAACTTCTTCTTTTCATTCACAAAGTCATCACCTTCTTAAGGCCCTCATCATTGATCACATAGATTACTACCATAGCCTCCCAATTAGATTTTTTGCCTCTAATCTTTCAACACTCTGGACAAATCGTCCCCCATTCTAATGTTGAAGTAGTTTTCCTTAAGTACAGGCATAATCTTATCATTCTCCTACATAATCCTCTCTACTGACTTTCTATCAATTCCTATGTTTAGCTTTTAAAGACTTGAGCTGGCCATAATTTATCTTTTCAGTTTTCATGAACCTTACTTCCCCTTGGGTATGCTTTTTTCCAGACAACTTCTCTTGTATAACATGAGACTCCAAACCGTTGGCCCACTTTGGCCAGTTTCTCATTAATATATGCAGAAAGCAAGGAAATATTGAAGAGTAAGAAATTACCATGATAGACTTACAAGTTTAAGAAAAGGAGTACAACCAAGTATAGTTAAGATATTTTGTTTTAGGTCAGGCTTAGCTTAACCCAGTCCAGAGATTGAAGATAACAAATGGAATGCATTGAAACAATCCTGAATCATAAAGTTCAACAAAAATAATTTTATTTACAATAGAATTAAAAGGATATGATTCCCTAAAAACAGATATAGCTCCCACCACACCTCTGCTGCTAGCTCATTCACTAGGCCTGCAAAGCTGGGTTAGAAAGGCAATCTATAGAACAAACTTCAAGAACCAACTTCCCATGAGCTGAGGTCTTTAGGATTCATGTGACAAGGGAACTATGCCATTGATTTAAGCCTTAGTTTTTAAAACCATACAAACCCTAAGGATAGATTCTTTGCCCTGTTAAAAGGAAACCAACCTAGCCTATATAAAGCAGATATGGTTCATAGTCTAGAGGCCAGGAGTGGGGAAACTGTGGCCTTGAGGCCACATGTGGTCCTCTAGGTACTAAAATGTGACCCTTTGGCTGAATCCAAACTTCACAGAACAAATCCTAATAAAAGGATTTGTTGTGTAAAACTTGGATTCAATCAAAAGGCTGCACTCAAAGATCTACGAGGCCACATGTGGCCTTGAGGCCTCAGGTTCCTCACCCCTGATAGATGCACTTGTGTGAAGGTAACAGTGATTCTCCTAAGTGTATTTGTTACTTGCAGGGGAATGTTGGAAACGGCTTTCAGCAGCTCGCGAAAGCTGACTGCTAACTTTTCAGTGTGAGTACCGTACCCCAGAAACTGACAATTGTTACACATCAGAACTTAATTTATTGTTTTGTTTTTTTCTAGATTTAAGAAGGTATTAACAATGCAGATTAAACTTAGAGCATATGCATACTCCTTTTCCCCCCAGACTGGAGAGTTAATTTTTTACCGGCAGACCCCTGTATTGCTCTAAAAACGTTGCTTGGGTTCAGCAGGAATGCAAAAGCATGCTCAAGGAATGAAATCATTAATAGATTGGAGGCAAACACTACTACTACTAGTAATAGCTGTACTTCATATGGTACTTTAAGGCTCATAAATGTTTTATATCATTATTTCATTTGATCTCCCACAACAACCCTTGTGACGAGTCTCATCACAAGAGGATGATGTGAAAGTTTCTTATCTAAGCACATGTAATTATTTATCAAAAACAACATTTGATGTCTCAACTTGGTTTTTAAAATGTAATCATTACATAAAAGGTAATCATTACATTCAGAATGTAATCTACATGTAGAATGTAGATTACATTCTAAATTCTAGAATGTAATCATTCTAGAATCATTAGAATGATTTCTAATCATTCAGAAAGAAAAGTTATATATTGTTGAATAATAGTGATAGCTTACATCAGTCTAGCCATACGTATTGTTTTTGCATCTGTAACCCACTAGTAACACAAGACAAATATGGAGAATGTATTCTACTAATCCAACTAGTATTTGCCTTTTGCCCTTGGTAGGAAGTTCCTCTGGACTCCATAATCACCCTTCATCCAATCTCCCTTACCCAAAGATGAGTCCTTTTTGATTTGCCCCCTCTCTTTTACTTCTTTTATCTATTCAGTTACCAAGTTCTATTGATTTTATACTGACATCTCCATAAGATGGCAGCAGAGCATAGTGGATGGAGGACCAGTCAGAGACAGAAAGAGTTGAAGTCATGCCTCTGAGGCATACTAATTCTGTGACTATGCAAATCATTAATTTCTCAATGTCTTCAGGCAATTCTACAAAAATTATAAATTACTGATAATTTGCTGATTGACTCCACAGTGAAATCACAAATGGGAATCCACAAACAAAGGAAATTGTATGTCTCCTTCCTCATTAAAAAATGATGTTTTATTTAAAAAATTCTATCAATTAATTCATAAGCATTTATTAAACACCTACTATATGCCAGAGACTGTCCCCTCTATTCCCATTGACAATATGTAACAGTAAGTCCCTCAACATACATAGGGGAGCCTGCTATCACAGGTTCTTAGATCTACATTCGTAAAAGAAAAAGCAGCTTTTGAGGGGTTAATAATGACTTTAATCAAGAACGTGTATCATTCAGTTAGTTCAGAGGAAAAAGTCAGCACCCTGAACTTCAGAGAAAATACAGAAAGTCAAATCAAGAGATAAGCTTCCAAAATGTCTGACCATTAACATATATATATTAACATGCATACCTCTTTACCAGAGAGCGAACACCTGGGTTTTTCAAAGCTTTCCAGAGTCCTAGTCTGGCCAAACAAACACTTCCACTCAGTAAGCCCCAAAGTAGAACCTCACCCTCAGAGTGTTCATACACTTTTCAGAGTCAGAGGGACTTAGTGCCTCTATAGAAAAATCAAAAGGTACTTGGGACCCTCCTACAAAACAACTCCCCTAATCAAGCTTCCCTCAATGGGTAGGCCCATCAATGGTTGGGGAAGATCTTCCTTAATCACTTTATGCAATCAGAGGCACTTTTAGTAAAGCAAAAACAAAAGATCCTGGACTTGATTGCCATCACACAATAATATAGTATATGCACTCCCTTGGTAGTGTACTTTCCAGGGATGTACACATTGACAACGAGGTTGCTGTACCCATTGCCCATTCTTTCTCTGCCTTTCTAATGCCTTGCATATGAAGTTCAGAGTTCCTAAGAGAACATTCAAGGCCAATATATCTGGATCCTCCCTACCTTTCCAACATTATATGATACTTGTCCCATCACACCCTCTATTTAGCATTTGCTGCTCATGATTTCACTTTCACTCACTACATCTTTGCCCAGATTATCCACTACATATTTATAATGAGCTGGGAGTCAGCATAATGCAATAGAAAGAGTGTTGAACTTCAAGTCCTAGGTCTCAAGTTAGAATCTTGGCTCTGTCACTCACTAACACTGTGACTTTGAGCAAGTCACTTAACTTCTGTCTGCCTCAGTTTTCTTATCTTTAAAATGAAAGCATTTTCTCAAGTAACAGCTCCCTTGCTGGTGAAGCCTGTATAGTATCACCATTGGGGGTTTTGAGCAGATTGACATAGTGAATAGTTTTTAAATGTTTTCATTTATTTCATTAAATGTTTCCTAATTACATTTGAAAAAATGAAATGAAAGCCCTGACCAAGAAAACCCTAGAGGTTCCTGCTAATTTTAGGTCTACTGTTCTTTCTACTGACCTTGTTTCTCTCCTTGTCTATAGAAATTTTGCCTGTCCTTGAAAGCCTTTGTTGGATGTCACCTACTCCATAAAGCTTTCTCTGACCTCCACTATAGTCTATAATGATCTTTCCTCCAGGAACTCAAAAAAAAAAAGTGTTCTCTTCTCATTGCACCACTTAACCTCTGTGAAACAGGGATAATAATAGCACCTGAATCCCAGAGTTGTTATAAGTGATGAGGGTCAGGAAAGGCATAGGAACTGCTAGAAATCCCTGGCAACCTAGTCTGGAAAGAATTCACTGGACTCAAGCAATCTTAAGTTAAGTAGGCAAAAAGGTTTATTATTACGCCTTTCAGCTGGCAAGAGTTCTTAAGAAACCTGTAATTTAAAGGAGTTAGAGATAAAGTTTGTATACATCATTCTACAGTAAGATGTGTGCCAAATATGCTAACTAGGAGTTTTGGGGTGGGATTAGGGAGTAGTCAAGGAGTGGTCAGTTCTTACAGGAATATGCACTTTTGGTATCTACTGTACAGGTATTTTACCCAAAATTCATCAGGAAATAACCCAAGGAGGGTCTACATGGAGGTGTGGTTTTAGACCTGAAACATCACTAAGTCAACCAATGGTCAGGGCTGATGAAGGAAAATCAGGCTTCTCTCATCCATGTCTTGTTAGACAAGATTAATGTAAGGGAGTACACATACATCTAAGCAGAAGATACATATGATTGGTCAGTGAGTAGTAGTAAATGTCGCTATGACCCAGTGCACAGCTAGCTTAGTCAGTATGCGGCTGGCTCTAAGTGGTAACTTTTATAGGTGCAGCTGGCTACTATGGAAGGAAGGGAGACAGCGGTTCCTGCTGGGGCAGGCTGTCCTTGAGCTGGAGGGAGACTGTCTGAGATAGTGTTTTGAGTTAGAGACAAATGTGATTTTAGAACTGAGGTCTAATCACATGCACCCAAGCACCCCATCATAAGGATAAGATGAGAAAATACATATAAATCCTTTTGCAAACCTCAAAGACTATATGAATGTAGTTATTATTAATCATTACTGTTGTTGTTATAAGAAATGATGAAAGGAATGGTTTCAGAAAAACCTGGGAAGACTTATATGAACGAATGCCAAGTAAAGTTGCAGAAACAGGAGAAAAAATATGATAACAGAAATACTGTAAAGATAAACAACTTTGAAAGGCTTAAAAATTCTCCTTGCCATAGACAAACACAACGAGGTATGCCGCTCCTTGACAAAGAGATCAACGCAAAATGGAGAAAAGGACGTACATTTTCAGATACGACAAATGTAAAAATTTGTTTTCCTTGACTTTGAACATTTGTTACAAGGGTTATGTTTTTCTTTTTTCTTTATTTCGATGGGAAAATGAGAGGAAGATAATGTAAATACTTGCTAATTGAAAAAAAATAAAATAAATGAAATTTAAAAGAAGAAAAACCAAAAGAAATATTTCATATTGTAGTTAGGTCTGTGCCTTATTTAAACTTTGCATTTCTTTCAGGTTGACTAATTGGAAGATCTGTCTTCATAGGATAAATTTCTTATTTGTTGTCACAGAAAGTTATAAAGAATTTAGTAGGATGGGAGGACACAGGAATGTGCTAATCCTGGGCCCAGTAGAATCTCCAGAAAAGGTCATTGCCCTTCTCAAGGGCAATATTCCCAGTAAGGTCCTTTCCCTACCACAGTCAGCTCTGATAACCTGGATGCTTTATTTTAAGAATCTGGATACTCCACTATCTTTGGTTTATGAATGCCACACCCCCACAGTGAGTGTAGCATCCCCTGTTATTTCTCATAGAACTCAATTCATCTGTTTGAGTCCTTGTTGGAGAGGACTTGCACAGGCCTCCCAGTGAGCTGTTGCTAAGGATTCTACTGAGCCATTGTGTACAAGGAGTTTCAAAGACAAGACCATGAAAGGGCCCCCTTGTGGGGGAGGATTATTAGAAATGATGGGGTGCTTGGGTACATACATGTGCTGGGGCCCCAATTCTAAAATCACATTTCTCTTTAAAAACCACATTTCTCCCTAGCCTCAAAATACTATGTCAGGCAGTTTCTTCCCAACCCTGCTATAGCAGGCAGCTGCACCCATAGAACCAACTATATACTGACCAAACTGACTGTACACTGGGTCATAACAACATTTAGTACTCACTGACCATTCATATGTATTCTAGATGTAAACTTATGTATATTCCCTTACATTTATCTTATCTAACAAGACATTGATGAGAGCAACCTGCTATTTCTGAGCCAGCCCTGACCATTGGTTGACTTAGTGACATTTCAGGCCTAAAACCACACCTCCAGGTAGCCCCACCTTGGGCTATTTCCTGATGAATTTTGGGTATAATACCTGCAGAGTAGATACAAAAAGTGTATGTTCCTTTAAGAACTGACCACTCCTTAACCACTTCCTAATCCCATCTCAAAACACCTAGTTAGTATACTTGCCACATGCTTCACTATAGAATATCTTATATAAACTTTATCTGTACCCTGGAATTCTTGCCCACTGCAAAGCATAATAAATCTTTACCTTGACCTCAACAATGCTTGAGTCTACAAATTCTTTCCAGGTGGCCAGTCCCTGGTACTCTGCTCTTTGTGGGGGTCTCACCACTCCCTTGCTTCCAGCCCTCATAAGAAATATTTTATTGATGTGAATTTGGTGAGTGGATGTGTGTACCAACAACCAAATAACCTTTGACTGGATGAAATAAGACAGACTTTTTCTTTTTGACCATATCTCCATTTTCTTTACTCAAGGGACTCACTTTATCTCCAGGATTGCAGAGAATGTTCTTCTAAATATTGTACTTACCTTTCACTCTTGTATATACCTTTCTTCCTGCAATGGATCAAAGGATAGTGGACTCTGACCACACAGGAGAGATGGGAGAAAGTATTACTAGTTAATACTTCTGCCTAGCTCATGGATGAAAGCTTTGGGGAGAGTAATAGAACTCTTAGAGACATTTAGGGATGATTAAACTTTGATCCATAAGGGTGGTCACAACTGACTAGGGGCTAATATCTGAGAAATAAAATGCTAGTCAGTAGAGAGAATGGAAAGCAGAGCAAGGAGAGGAAAGATATCTCAGTCCATTGGATAATTGTAAGCAAACCATTAATTATAATCCTTCAACTTTTTTGCAGATGTTGCAGAAAAGAGGTCTTGGAGGTTCCCAGTGTCACCTAAGAGAGAATTCCCTGAAGTCTTTATGGTGGCAAAATGGAAATCATGGACATTTCCCCTACATATCTGACATCCAAAATCTATTCTCTTTCTCTCCAAATCCTCCCCAAGAGTATGAAACTGCACAAGTTCTTTCTCAAAACAGGAAAGAAGAAAAATCTCTTTTCTTCGATGTTCTTGTGTCAATGTTGCCCCTTCCATAACCAATAAAGAATCTTCACTGTTTCGACCAGAAAGGAAAGTCTGATGCAAATGATCTGGATTTGAACTCCAAGTATGATAGGACTAACATCTACCAGTGTTTCTCCACAACATGAGTTAGGCTCATCCCCTTCTCCATTTCTTCTGGATTATCTTTTTTCTAAAAATATACAAAGACATCCCAGGACCTCAATGGCCCTCATTTCGCCAGCACAGTTTCTTTTCCCCCACCATCCACAACATAGTAGCATGGGAATCTATTCTTTCCTCCTGTGACATGGATTAGTTTCCCCTAAAAAGAGATTAAGGCTATCCTGGGGACCTGCTTGGCCATTACTCCCCTGATTCACCTTCCTGGTCACCTAAGGAAGGGCATAAAAAATCCCAGGTAAATAGAGTCAGGACCCCTACAATTTGAAGAATTTCTGAAGACCTCATAAGTCAACATGTCTTTCATCATATTCTGCCCTGATGACCAGGCTCGTCTCCACACGGAGATGAAGGGGGCCTCATCCAGAAAAGCTAAGTATCTCCATATCTTTATTGAACATGTTTGACATGTTATAACAAAGTAACCTCCTTTGGTCTTATGAGTGTCTTACTTTGTCCCAACATTAAATGACTTTGGAGTCAATTCTGATGCCAGGTTATTTAGATGGAGGCCCAGAGAAGTTTTATAACTTGCACAAAGTCAAGTAATAGGTGTCAGAAGTGGGCTTTGAACTTGGTCTTTCTGTTTCCACGTTTGTTGTTCTTCCCACTATACCACACTGTTAGAAAGCTTAAAAGATGGTTCAGTGGTTGCATTAAAAAAAAAACAAACAACTATAGGACAGAGGAGAAGATGGGAACCTTTGTCCAATTCTGTGAGAGATCTGGGTGAGAGGAATCCAAGAAAAGCAGCTGGTAGTGAAAGAATTATAGGCTGGAAGAAATGTATTCAATGTGTGGTGATAGCAGTTTCTCAAAACCTAGTAGTGAAGAGAAGGCCCCCTGTGCTACTCCTTCTATCTAGCCTAACAGAAAGATAACCAGTGAGGAGGTGCATCTTCAGACGTTGTCTGCCTCTGGCTTTCATTTAAGCTTTTAAGTTCATTAACAGCTCCCTAATAATTGTCTTCTCTTCTCAATTTGTATCCTCTGAGGAAGAGTCAGCATTCTTCTTGAATGTAATAAACCTCTTCCCCTCAAGGATGCCAGGTTTTCTCACCTTGCCATCCAGAGAAATGATTGTTAATCTTGGGAAATGAGTGTAGTTAAAATGACAAATACTAAGTGAATCAAGCAATGATTGCCCTTTCTCTCAGCATTCTAGTGGGCATTTGATGAGGCTTCATTTCACAATCTGTTTCCAATGTTTAAGCCATGGCCATCTATAAGGATTTTTCGGCTCACTGAAGGAAGGTTTTATGAAGAGAAGTGGTGAAAGTTATAGCATTTTTATAAACATGTTATGTTAATAGCTGAAAATGACTTCCATTAACATTTGTCACCATCTGTCCATACATCTGGGTAAGAAGAAATGAAAGTTTAGAACACAGCAGCTATCAGGTCATTTTAGTGAGAACAAAACACTTTCTTTGAGTCAAAGAGAAAGTTGGAATGATATTTTTCATCAATTTGTGAACATCTTTACATCTTTAAAGAAATTGCCAAGTGGTTTTAGTGCCCCCAGAAAACTTTCTCAGTTTGAATTTTGGGAGTCTGAATTTACAAGTATCTACAATAATAATAAGCAATTAATAAGTACCTTTTCAGGGTCATTCGATCATTCATTCCTACAATGCACATTTTTCAATGAGAAAAAGTCAAATTACTCTTAGTTTGAATATATAGCTTAACCTTTAAAACATTACATTAGTCCTCCCCAGATTTCTGGGCAGTGTGATATATTTGAATGACTGAAAATTATGAACCGCTAACTACTGCAGAGGGTAATTTTCATTCCTTGCACAGATGCTTCTCCCTAATTCAAACAGGTTATCACAGGACCAATTTACTTCCAGACTGGTGGCAGTTTGAAACATACCATTTCTCTTTCTAATGCTACATTAACCTGGATAACATGAGGGAATGTGCTGGAAATCAGCAATATCTATCTGTGTCTTGAACATTGATGAATGATACCTGCTCAGCAAAAAGTTAGGCTACAACTAACAAAAGGAGATGAGTTTATGTAAAGCTCCATAGGTTAATGTAAACATGTGGAAGATTCAACCACTATATCACATTTTACAAAGACATAGTTTCTTAAGTAGCTTAGAAAGAATAAACATTCAAGTAACTACCTTAATGCTTAGGATGTATAATTTCCCCCTAGGTCTTGATCTCTGTTAGGAGGATTAGGTTCCCAGTTTAATTCATTACTGCATATCATTAGTCCCTCAAATTCTAAATCTGATATCCCACCTCCATCCTCTTTCCCCCACCCAAGGTTAGAGTCCTAGCACCTTGGCTTCTCATAGACCTGCTGGGCTCACAACAACAACCAGCCTGGAATCTGCAGCTCTAAGGCACCCATATCTCAAGTTTCCCAGTTGGAATTTCATTCCCCAGACCTAGAAATGAAGAGGACAAATGAAATGGACTGAAATTCTACACCCATTTCTCAGAGCCACAGGCCTAAAGGAAGGGGAAGGAGCACCCAGTCCCCTTCCACTTGCTTACCTCATGGCGTTCTTGCTGTAGCTGAATGAGATCTCCATCCCTGGATGCCACTGGAAAGAGAGACTTTGCTTTAGGCAGTTCTGGCTACATAAAAAATGAAAAGAGGCTATTCCCCACTACATGGTAGATCATACAAAATGTCAGCACATACATGAGTCCTGTTTCCCAGGAGAAGATCCTAATTGTCTCCCACATGGGTCCCTCCATCTTGAGTGGTTTGGGATGATTCCAAATCAATAATGCCGTATATTACTAACATTGCCTTCTATTGGAAAACACAAACATTTCCCCATTAGCTGATGTTTTCATTGCTTGTTTTTGTCATAGTCGCCAATGAATAAGACAAAAACATGAAAAACAGACTTCACTTCTCCACAAGCACGCCAGCACGTTTCGTGAAGGTATGCTTTCAGGGAATCTACTCTGCAGCAGGGAAGTGTAGTGCCCACATGGGTTGTATGTGCTCACATGAGTCTGTGACTCTTGGGAGGCATAAATAGATCTAGTTAGAAGATCCTCCCCCTGTCCTTTTCTAAGACTGACTCCTTCCAGGAGGGGATGTGGGAGATGGACATCTTTAGACTGCTTCATCATGCCTCCAGGAACTTTTTTATCCTCCAAGATGACATCAGGCTTTGAACTTACACTTCATCAGTATCCTTGGTACCTAGAGCACCCCTGATTAGAGGATGAAAAGATCAACTTCCATTTAAGGAAGGTGCCCAGGCCAGCTGTGGCCATCTCTTGTCATCCTGATGAATATCTGGTCACTGAATCCAGATGACTCAGGAGGACAAAGTGAGGCTAGTGACCTTACACAGCCCTCCCTCACTCAAAACAAAGTCAAGAGCAAGTCATGTCATCATGTCTCTGATGTCATGGTTTTCGTTAAAAAACAAAGGATGAACATCACCTGTGAGGCTAGCTGAATCCTTTTGGACTTCTCCATCTGATCCTAGGACAAGCAGGGAACTTCCCTCTTCTTCCCCTTTTCAACAGCCTTCTGTGGATTTTCTTTCCTTTTGTGTGTTGTGTATATCAAATTGTAAGCTCCTTGAAGGTAGGAGCTGTCTTTGCTTTTCGTATTTTTACCCCCAGTGCTTTAGCACAGTGCTTGGCACATAGCAGGTGCTTAATATATGTTTATTGACTCATTGATGGATCAGAGGTTAGCCACTCTGTTTTTCTTCAGAGAGAGGGACCACTGCTCTACAATTTTATATTCTTGGACTCAAAGATCACTGCAGATGCCAAATGTTCGCCATGAAATTAAAAGATACTTACTCCTTGGAAGGAAAGCTATAGCAAATATGGACAACACAGTAAAAAAGCAGAGCCATCACCTCACTGACAAAGGTCTGTGTAGTCAAAGCTATAGTTTTTCCAGTAGTAATATATGATTGTGAAAGTTGGACTATAAGGAAAGCTGAGTGATATAGAATTGACACTTTCAAATTGTGGTGCTGGAAAAGACTTTTGAGAGCTCTTTGGACAGCAAGGAGATCAAATCAGTCAATACTTAAAAGAAATTAATTCAGACTATTCAATGGAAGATCAAATACTGAATCTGAAGCATGCATATTCTGGCCACATAATGAGAAGAAGGGACTCATTAAAAAAGATGCTAATGTTGGAAAAGTGAAGGCAAAAGGAAAAGGGCAGAGGATGAGATGGTGTAAGAGCAAGCAAAGTAGGACTTGTTGTTTTCTTTTTGGAGTTCAGTTTTCCAGGCTCATTGAAAACATCTGAAGGATTGATCACCTTTGAACCGTGATGGTTCACACCTGTGCTGAGTCATGTAGGTTTCATGCTTACTGACTCTGAGCCAATCAGGAGCCAAACCTTTTTTATATATACTGGGAGGCTGGTATTTTGCTTTGGGGGCTCACTTATGAGAAGGGCCTTCTGATTCCCTGGATGGGACTTTGAGTGGCCTTTTGTTAAGAGCCCTCTGACTAGTCAGAGGTTTGTACTCTCCCAGTTCAGTGGTGTATGTAGGAGGTTGTATTACTTTGTTCAGACTGTAAGAGCCCCGTCTGCCGAATCTCTGTGCTGATTGCTCTGCTTGTATTTACTTCTTTTTAATTAAAGTAAGATTGTTGACCCCTTAAAAGTTGCTTTCCATTAGCAAAGAGATCAAAGAGCCTAGGCTAGCAAGCCATCCTGGATGTGCTAGGGTGCTTACTCATACAGATGGATTGTTAGTATCATGGAAACAATGAAAATGAACTTGGAACATAGAAAAGCCTGGCCTGCTGTGGTCCAAGGGATCACAAAGAACTGGACACGACTGAACAACAATAATGAATGCTTTCCTGCTCCAGTTCCAGTGTCCAGGAAGGAGTGGTGGATTTCTAGGGATGGAAGAAGGAGGGCAGATAACCCAACTAACTCCAAACGGCATAAGGTCCTGCCATAAATAAAAACAAACAACTAAAACAGCAAACAAAAGAAGTGAGTGGGAAGCAGAGAAAAAGATCAGTGGTAGCAGCAACAGAAGAAAACTTCACACTTCCTTGGAGGGCTCTAGGTGCTGAATAGTGCTCCTTATCATCAAGGAACTATGGGAATAAAAGAGTGGACATGGGCACGCTTGACACCTTTCTACTCACACCTATAAGTAAGTATTCAATAAATACTCATTGAATGAATGAACCTAGCAAGGATAGAAGCTAGGACAAGCTTTTAACTGGTGTAGCAGTTACAATCATTTTTTTTTTTTTTTAACACAGGGGCTAAGATAGGGATAGGAGTTGGATCTGTGATTTTATTGGCATGGCGAACCCCCTAGATGAGAAGAATCCCTCTATTAAAGTACTTCCTTTGCAACTTACAGTATTAGGGAATTGCTTAGAGTCCTGAGGGGTGAAATAACTTACTCAGGGTCACAAAGCATATATTTAGAAGTAAGCCTTGAATGAAAATCACCCTGGCTTCAGGTCAGACTCTATCTACCACACAATGTTTCTTGTCCTTTTTAATAGATTTGCAAGTTCATGGTCAACAAGTAGTGTTTGATTCAGCCTCAATCGGATTGATGAGATTTTGTCTTTACAACAGTGCCTAGCACATGATATTATTCAGTCATTTCATTCATGTCCATCTCTCCTTGACCCCATTTGGTGGTTTTCTTGGCAAAGATATAGCAGACATACTAAGCCCTTGATAAATGCTTTCTGACTTGATTCAGAAGCTTTAATTATTCTCCACACCACGTATTTGTTGAAGGTGAAAAGGATAAGCATTTACCAGGGCCTGTTATGTGCCAGCTAGGTGGTATGGTGGCTACAATGCCAGGCCTGGAGTCAGGAAAACTCATCTTCCTAAGTTCAAATCTAGTCTCAGACATTTACTAGCTATGTGACTCTGGGCATGACACTTAACCATGTTTGCCTCGATTTCCCTATCTGTAAAATGAGCTGAAGAAGGAAATGATAAACCACTCCAGTATCTTTGCCAAGAAAACTCTAAATATGGTCATGAAGAGTGAGACACAGCTGAAAACCAAGCTTATGTGACAGGTACCATATTAAGCTTTTTACAAATATTATTTTTTGATCCTCACTAGAAATCTGAGAGGCAGGTGCCTGTCATTTTAAGTTCCACCTTCAGTATTGGACCTTCCCATGAATAACTTGAATTAATTTCTGTAAGTATTGGCTGATTTTTATCCCATTGCTGGCCAATGGATTCTCAGAAGCCTTCTCCAGCACCATAATTTGGAAGTTTCATTTCTGCAGCACTCAGATTTTCTTAGAGTCCAGTTCTCCACATGTTGCAGGGGCCATCCCCATTTTACAATTGAGACAAACAGGTTAAGTGACTTGCTGACAGCCACATAGCTAGAAATGAAACCAGATTTGAACTCAGGTCTTTGTAAATCCAGGTCTAGTGCTCTATCCACTATGGCAAATTTAGAGATATTTCTGATGCTCAGTTCATTTAGAATCATTTAAAATGTCCAATTGGTTTTTTGCCTTTATAATAAAAGTTAACATGAATCATCAGTTCAAATATGTGAACAGTCTGGTTTGGGCTGGAATGTTGAGCATGTGGAAAGGAGAAAGTAGAAAGGAAGACTGGGAATGTAGAACGATGCTAAGTCATTGAACTCCTGAGGAAGTAGCTGCAATTGCATTAGGTTTCAGGAAACCATTGAAAGGTTTTCAGCAGAGGAATGACATGGCTGATGGAGCCACAGGAAAATTAATCATGGAAAAAGGAGGGATTGGAGTTGGGACTGACTAAAAGTGGGGAGTCATCCACTTTGAGGCAAACAAAACCTCTTGCCCTTCTATAATAGCCCTACTTCTCATCTCCATCCAACTCAACCCCAGTTTCTATCCTTTGCTGCTGTCTTTCTGTATACTATCCCCTGAAACATCCATTTTAGCATTAATGAACTCCCCTTCATTCTACTTTTCTTTCTCTTATACTCAACGTCCTTGCACTCATAGCAACTTGGCTCCCTCCAAATTTAATAATAATGATAACAACAACTAGGATTTTCACATAATTTTAGGATTTGCAAAGTACTTTTCAAATGTATTTTATCCTCATAACAATACCAGGAAGTAGGTGCTATTTTAATCATAATTTTACAGATAAAAAAATGAAGTTAAAGAACTTGCTCAGGGTCATACATGCATCATAAGTGTTTGAGATCAAGAGATTTGAACTCGGATCTTCCTGACTCCAAGTCTAGTGCCCTACACACTATGCCACATCAATTCACTACAAATCAAAAACCACTGAATTTCTGTCTATTGGGTGGCCTCTATAGGGTATTCCATCTTTCATGCCCTCAAACACACTGAACTAATAGGGAAAGTAGGTATCTTTCTAGTTTCTCATCAGTTCTGAGAAAGGTACAGGATTTATTAATAAAATATTGTTAGCATAAAAATTATCTGCGTTAACAATTTTAAAATATTTATTTTCAATCCTGGCCCAAACTCCAGGCATATATCTCTAAATGATGCACAGCAACCTGGAATCTCTTGATTGCTTTAGATTCAACATTTAATTATCCATCCACCTTCCTTTCTCAAGGGTTCTATCTTTTTCCTAGTTGCTGGTTTTACTGTTGGACACAGGTAGGGCCACATCTACTCTTTTTTTTTTCAAACAGCTAGAGTTTTGTTAGGATTATAACTAGGAATTTCTAGGTTTTTAGCAAAATTACAAAGCATACACCCAGCTGAAGGGACAGTAGTATATGGTAGGACCCTGGCCCAGATGGAATGGAGATAAGAGACCTTAGGACACCTATGTGAAGCTACTACTAGGGAGGCTGCTGCACTAGAAAGAGTAGGTTTGTGATGAGCTTACCCCAGGCAGCCTTGACAACGTCCTATTTTAACCAATAATTCTTGCTAACTTGGTACTAAGCTCTGTTTCTTCCATGGTGCTGAAGGGTTCTAACTACTGTTAGATTCCTCTATTTTAAGTAGACTGGACAAAAACTAAGTCATTCTGCCCTAGTTAAGGCTTCTTCTTTTACTCTGTTTTTCTTTATTTTTCACACCCTACCTATGTGTACATACAGCTGAGAGCTACCTTGAACAATTACAAGTCTCTAAGGGAGATCTATGAAGCATGCTACACAACTCCAAGGCTTCTTGCAAGTGGGCCATGGCTTGCTACCAGACACTACTGTGGGTAGTGACTCAATAAAGGGTCATATAGCTGAATGTGTGGGACAGGAAAATTTGGCAACAGTAAAAGGTTGCATGCAAGGACCAAATATTATTTCAAAATCAAAGGCATTACAAATCCAAAGTGTTTCTGGCAGTGCTTACCCATTTTGCCTCACACAACTTCACTACAGCCTTGGTTCTGAACACAAAACATGCACACTTTGCACTGTGAATGCTATCACACCATGCAACATCAACAAACACTGCCAGAAACACTTCAGCTCAGATTTAAGAAAATAATATGTTAAGAACTGCAGTGTTTTTGATGTACATACAAAGTTTTCTGCTCTTAGAGAAGCATAATAGTTTAATTATGGAAAATAAAGACTTTTAATATTTTTCCACTTAGAGGATACTGGGAAGATGGCAGAGTAGGTCAGAAAATCCCAAGCTCTCAAGATTTTCTCCCACAAAAGAAATGAAATAGTGCCTCAGGGTAATTATTAAACAGCTAAAATAAATGAGTAGGAGCAGAACAGGGATCCTCCTTGGGACAATCAGAAAAGATCTGAAGAAAAGTCCCAGGACAAGGTTTGGTCCACGTGAAGAGTAATCACTCTAAGCTAGGTCCTAGGTCTGCTTAAATAATAAGTGGCAAACCTTGGGGTTACCTGGGTTGGGAGGCTGCCTTGGACTCAGCAACAGGAACTTTTACCCATTGGACTGTGGGGGATGCTGGGCACCTGAGCCAAAATGATCAAGGGTTGAACCTCTGCTGACAAGGAAGGCCTTATCCCAGCTGTGCTGCAAAAATGGAGGTGGTGGGGTAGGCAGTGAGAAGGAACCAGCACACTCCTGGTGAATACGGAGGCAGCGGGGCATGATGCTTCTGGCTGTGGACACTTACAGGAGGCTGGAGACCTTTGTTGCAGTTCCAGGCCATAGGGGAGAACTGAAGGAGGATCTGAGGTCAGAGGCTATACCCCTATACCCCAAAACTAAAGATGATTATAAAAACTAAGCTACCACAAATTTTAAAAAATGCACAGGCAAAGGAGAAGGAGTTCAGCCATAGAAAGTTACTATGGGAACAGAGAAGGCTGGGGTTCATCTTCAGAGGAGGATAGTGAAACAAAGAAACCTTCTACCCCAAAGAGTAATGTCACATAGTCACTTGCTAAAAAAAGAATTCACAGAAGAACTTTAAAAAGACTTTAAAAATCAAATAAGAGAGACTGAGGGGAAAAAAGAACAATCCAAGAAAAACAAGATTATGAAAAGAAAATTAACCAATTAGAAAAGGAGATTCAGAATCTTAAGAAAGAAAACCACCCTTTGAAAATCAGAATTGGACAAGGGGAAGCCAGTGAAGTTATAAAAGATCAAGAAATAATAAAATAAAATATAAGGAATGAAAAAATAGAAGAGACTGTGAAACATCTCATAAGAGAAACAACTAATCTGAAAAACAAAAAGAGAAAACATAAGAATGATTGAACTACCTGAAAATTTTGATCAAAAAAAAATAATCTTGATACAAGAAATACAAGAAATAGTTAAAGAAAATTGTCCTGAAGAATTAGAACAAGAGGGGAAAGTAGAAACAGAAAAAAATCCATCAATCACCACCTGAAAATTCCAAAGGCAAATTCCAAAGCCCCCAACTCAAAAATGCAATATTGCAAGCAGTAAGAAAAAAATTAATTCAAATATAGTGGTGCCACAATTAGAATCACAGAAGACCTAACAGCAGTGACACAAAAAGACCACAGGTCTGGGGTTCTGGGCGAAAATATCATATCCAGTAAAGCTAAGAATAATCCTGAATGACAAAAAAGGATATTTAATGAGCTGTCAGACTTTCAGGACTTTATTTGAAAAAAAACAACCTGAACTTCATAGACCTTTTGACATTTGACATAGAAGGTCTAGATAAGAGCCAAGAGAAATATTAAGTACACACCAAAGACTTTTACAAGGGACTCTGTAAGGACAGACTACTTACTTTTCACATATGCAAAATGCAAAACATATGTCTAAGACTGTTGTTAGTAACTGGGTAGACCATAAGAAAGGTTGGGGTAGACCTGAGTATGATATAACTTTAGAAAGTAAAACCATTTAGGAACAGCTAATGTTCAGCTAATTAAAGAGTAATTATTTTATACAAATGAGTTTTAAGAGGACTAGCCAACAGGAATAATACATATATATCTAGATGTGTATAAAAGTCTTCTAAATTCAGAAAGAAATAAAACACCAAGATTATAGGGAGTGGGGAGAGGATAAAAGAGGTATCTCCAGGTGAGGGAATAGGTTAAAGGAGTATAGAAGGGTGTTTAGATTAATGGGAATGGGAGGACAAGGGAGGAATCTTTAGAAGGTTAAGAGGGGATCTCTAGAAGGGAGGGTGAGGGAATAGGGTAAAGGAGGGGGATAGAAGTGTGTTTAGATTTATGGGAATAGGAGGATAAGTGAAGGTGGAGTGGGGGAGAGTGGTTAAATAATAGGAGGGCAAGGTATTGGGTAGAAATAAATTTGGAATTCAGAGGAATGGGAAATAAGAGGTACACACAAATCTAAAAACAAAGATCAAAAGTCTAATTTGCTAGGTAAGATATATGCCTGCCTGTTTGCATGTATATATGGATGTATGTGTATATATGTACATGTGTACCTATATGTCGATATATACATATGGATATATCAGGGCTTAATTGTAGCTTTGTGGAGGAGAGAAAAAAGAGGAAAAAATAATAAAGTTAAAAGGGGCAGCTAGGTGGTATAGTGGATAAAGCTCCAGCCATGGAGTTGGCAGGACCTGAGTTTAAAATTCAACTTCATACACTTACTTACTAGCTGTGTGATTCTAGGCAAGTCACAATCTCAAATGCCTAGCCAAGAGTAAATAAATAAAAATATTTCCCTATCATCATTTCTTAGCAAGTAAGTATCAATTGAATATATCTTTAGATTATATTATATTAGAATATTTGATTTTTAAATTGCTGTTATCTCCTTTTATAGAAACGTAAGTGTTAAACTGCAGCAAGTAAAGACAAAAGCTCTTTAATATTTCTTTACCATCACTTATATGTGTGTATTTAAGTGTGAATAAAAGTTTTTAAAAATTAAGCACAAATGTAATTTCATGAACTAAAGCTAGTATTTATTTGAGAAATTATTAGTAATATTTATTTATATTTTAGGACAAAAATATTTTTCCGTTATGGATAAGTGGCTAAATTTAGACAAGAAGTGGTGAAAATACTGATGACATTGCAGCAGTCTTTGCTACCAGGTTGTAGGACACCTAAATGGACAAGAAAAAGAAAATATGTCTAATCATTTTTGTGTTATACATTTGTTTCAAATAATGATGGTTTGGAAAAATCTCTGCTTAATTTGTAATGAAGTTTTGGCTGCAGAGAGCATGAAATCAGCCAAATTAAAATGACATCTTAATACCAAGCATTCAATGTACTGCAATAAACCAAAGGAAGATTTTTTTAAACAAATTTTAAAACATTCAAATGAAGAGAAACAATGTTTTGAGAAATTTGTTACTGTCAACAGTGAGTATTTACTTGCATCTTTTGAAACTTATTTAATTGCAAAAACTAAAAAGCCTTCTGTGATAGGAGAAGATCCTGTGTTACTCACTGCTATAAAAATGTCAGAAATAGTTCATGCGCTAATGTGGAAATATGTTTAGCAAGATTGTACATGTAAAGCTTATATCAGATTACATACCCATCTTGAGAAGTGAGGAGTAGAAGGAGGGAGGGGGAAAATATGCAACTCAAAATCTTATAAAAATGAATGTTGAAAACTAAAAATAAATACATATTTTTTTAAAAAGAACTCATTCATGGGGGAAAGTATGGGGATGAAATTCATAAAATTCTATTTTTGAATGATCCTGCTTCCAAAAGAATTTCTGAAATTAGTAATGACGAATTCCAGTAGCTTATTATCAGGCTTAAGGGCAGCCCAAAGTTTGCAATTCAGTTAGATGAAACAACTGGTATTTCTAACATAGCACAGTTGTTACTTTATGTAAGATATGTTTATAAAGGAAGCATACATGAGGAATTATTGTGGTAGGAAGGGCACACAAGAGGGGAAGATATAAAGATCTTAAAGTCAATGAGACAATTATTTTCCATAAATGAAGGTTTACAATGGAAAAAATGCATCAGATTTTGTACAGATGGTGCTAGAGCAATGATGGGTGAGAATGTTGGATTTATAGCAAAAGTTAAAGCTGATGGCAATGAACATAATCACTTTTACTCACTTCATGATCCATTGGGAGGCATTCATAGCCAAAAAAATTTCACTAGAGTTAGATGTGATTCGCAATACTGTCAAAAATCATTAACTTCATTAAAAATCGTGCCCATAACAGTCATTTGTTTTCAGACCTTTGCAAACACATGGACTTTGATTACAAAAGCTTATTACTACACGCAGAGGTAAGGTGACGCTCAAGAGGACAAAGTTTAAACAAATTACTGAAAATGAAAGATGAACTTATATTTTTGACTGAGCAGAAATCCAATTTCATTAATTTTTTATAATGATTTATGGCTTTCAAAAATGTTATTTGTTGGATATTTAAAAAAACTCAAATGATTGAAACATGCTGCTTCAAGGAAAAATTGTAACAATTTACGTTAAAACATAAAATTGAAAGTATTATTTAAAAAGTTAACATATGGAAGAATAGGGTAGAAAATGGTTCTTTAGAAATGTTCACAGCTACAGATGATATTATAATTGAAAATAACCTTCCCAAAGATAGAATTGTAAGACTTATAATTGATCATCTGAAGTGCCTGGAGACACAGTTTCAGAAATATTTTCTCAAATTTTGATTCTAAAATACTAAATTGAGTTTATAAGCCATACTCAATTGAAAGTAAAAACATTATCCATCTGCCATTAAAAGTTCAAGAATTTACCAAGTTATCAAGTGACACCAGTTTAAAACTTAATTTCCTAAAAAGTCATTAAATGAATTTTGGCTTGGGATTAGGATAGAATTTTCAACAATTTCTGAAAAGGTCCTAAACATACTTCTGCCATTGTGTATTATGTATTTATGTAGAGCAACATTTTCAGTCTTGACGATCATAAAATCAAAATGCTGATCAACTCTGAAAAACATTGAAGATACTCTATGTGCTGCAGTATTAAATATTCTGTCAAGATTTAATTCTTTATGTAGAAATAAACAAGAACATCCATCTCTTTAGTATGCAAACTTTCTTTTGTCTTTAATAAATGACAAAATTATATGCATAACAAAGAACTGTTTTAAAATCAATTTGTTTATAATTTATTATCAGTAAATATTTGATTTGTATACCTATTTTTTATATCCTTGCTCTACATATACAACTCGAGTCTCTGCCCTCAACTTTACTTTTGCATCACCAATTGCCTATTAGTGACATCAAAGTGGATATACCAGAGACATGTCAAACTCAATACGTCCAAAACAGAATTCGTTATCTTCCTTTGCACCCTCCTTGTCGTCCCACACACATATCCCTCTTCCAAACCTATATAACTAGGCTCATGTAAAAATTTGTCCAGAAAAAAGGTGTTGTGAGTGGAAAAAGTTTAAGAAGCCCCTTGTTAGAACATGGAATCTTTGGTGTATGTTGTTATCTAGTCATTTTAGACATCTGGCTTTTTGTGACCCCTTTTTTCGTTTTCTTGGCAATGTCGGTGGAGTGATTTACCATTTCCTTCTCCTGATCATTTTACACATGAGAAAAATGAAGCAAACAGGGTTAAGTGACTCACCCAGGGTCACACAGTCTGTAAATGTGTGAGGGCAGATTTGAATTCAGGTCTTCCTGACTCCGGATCTGACATTCTATCTGCTGTGCCACCTAGCTGATCTTACCTTTAGCCTAGCCACTTCTCAAAGCAGTAGAAATACGGTGTCAAAATAGCTGTGATAATAGGAAGCAACACAACCAGAAATTAGAAAGGGAACATAAGTGTTATTATAGCATAAGGGAGGCTCCATTTGGACTCTTGCTCTGCTGTAACAAATAATTCAGGCAACGGAAACCTAGATTGTGGAAAACATCATAGGTAATGGCACAAGCATCTATTGACTCTCTAGTGAAGTCAAATAGAATTTTGATTTTTACAGCTAGGGAATAGTGGCCATCCAAACAAACTATGGAAGGAAGAAATGAGAGAAAGCAATGATGGGAACCCTGCTTTTTGGGGAAGAAGCCCATTTCCTATTAGAACTAATTACTCTTAATTCTCTTCTTAATTACTTAATTACTCTATTGTCTTCTTAAAACCTATCCTAGGTTTTACACCATGGTGTTTATACTTTCCTGAAGGACAGAGTGTTCTAGCTTTCTCTAAATTTGACACCCCCTGGTAAAATCCAGATCACTCTGTCTGAGTCATACTTCCAGTTTCAAATCAAAGAATGATAAAAGATAGCTTTATGGAAACCATCCTATACCTAGCCCTGAGGGAATGTTTGGTGAGCTAGGATGCATTTAACCAGAGCTTGAAAGGGATGACTGGATGAGGCTAGATAGGGTAGTACATAGATCATCAGTTAGGAGCCATTAATTTTGGTCCTAGGTTTTCTTCCTTTGTGTAGTCACTGTGATGTGTGTGTGTGTGTTCCTAAGATGTCACTATTCATCCAGAAACATGGGTCATGCTATCCCAGAGGACTCACACACACTACATCAGAAGGATGTTGCAATCAGAGACCACCAAGCAGTGTCTCTGAATGGTACTAGCTGAAAATCTGTACTCATCTGGGTGTAGTTAATAAAGACGATAGACCTGGTGCACAAATGACATGGTGGAAATTTCTGGGTTTTGTGACACAGTTCTCTTCTGATCTAACTGTCCCTTTTGTCTCCTTTATTTAGCTCTACAGACATTCCCCCAAGACTCTATTCTGGACCCTTTTTTCTTTTCTTTCTATATCCTCTCTCAGTGATTTTACCTCCCAGGGGATTAGTTATTATCTCTGTGCTGATGACTCCTTGGTCTATATATATATAGCTCTAGTCTCTGCCTTTCACTTTACTTTTGCATCAAAGTGGATATGCCAGAGTCATGTCAAACTCAATATGTCCAAAACAAAATTCACTATCTTCCTTTGCACCCTTCCCACCTCCCCACACCTCTTCCAAACCTTAGTATTTATGAGGAAGACACCACTACTCTTCTCTTGTCCAAGGTTCATGCCCTTGGCATCATTTTTAACTCCTCACCTTCTCTTACCCAACATATTCAACTAGGTATCAAATCTTGCAATTTCTGCCCATATCTCTCATGTTTGACTCATTCCCATTTACACAACAACTACTTCATTTTAGGACATTATCATCTCTCATCTAGATTATTGTAATTGCCAGCTAATTGAACTCCCTTCTTCAAGTCTTTCCCGCACTACAATCTCCCCTCCAATCCACCCTCCACATAGCTACCAAAGTGATTTTCCTTAAAGACAGATCTGCCAATATCCTCCTCAATAAACTATAGTGGTTTCCTATTGCCTAGAAGATAAAATACAAAGTCCCTGGTTTGACTTTTAAAAGCCCTTCACAAACTGGTCTTAATATATTTTCCTGCCTTATTGTACATTCCTCCCTTTCCTGAGCTCTCCAACCCAGACAAAGTGGCTTTGTCTTTAATCTTCATACACAGCACTCTGTCTTCTGGCTATAATTTCGCACCCTCCCCATGCTTGGAATACATTCCATTACCTCTGCCTGATAGGATCTCTCTCTTCCTTTAAAGCTCAGTTCTAACCCCACATGGTACAGGCAGACTTCCCTAATCATTACTACCGTTAGCAATCTCTCAGATTGTCTTGCATATTTAATTACTTCATGCTTACTTGCTTGTACTTAGATATTTACTGGTTGTCTTCCCTGTTAGAATGTAAACTCCTAGAGATTGGATATTATTTCATTCTTTAGATTCATATTCCTAGCACTTAACAGTAGATAACACATAATAAGTGCTTAATAAATACTTGATGATTGATTAAATAAGGGCATGACCTTCATCTTTCCTCTAAAGAATACACTCTTATTCTCTCCAGGCACCTAATACTCATGAACGAAATTTAAGTTCTAATCATCTGTTCTCTAGCAAACAAAAAACAGCCCATTGTTTTCCAACACAACATATATTTGACACAAAAATGATTGTTTATTTGTATTATCACCCATTGAAAGTTAGAAATCTAAGCAATTTACAACCAGGGAGTGAGAATTATCTGTAAAAGTTAAGCACAATCATTTAAGTTATGTAGTTCTGTGATGGTGAAAGAATTCACCCCTAAATATTTATTCTGATCACCTGCCAAGTGCACACTGTGTGCTTGGCATGTACATAGTTAAGGTACAGGAGGCTGGAATGAGAGGCCGAAGCAACTTAGACTTTCTGTCATAAAGTCACGAGATTTTCCATGACATTTTATGATTAATAATTAAACATTATTTGAAGTTTATAGGGAACATGCCATCCCAGGGAAGATGCTCAGAATTGCCCTTCTTGATTTTTGTAGACCATGCAAGAATTTTGGGGTCATCCTCTGGCTATGTGATAGCCCAGAAATGAAAGGATGTGATGTCATGGCAAATCCAGAGCAGTTCTCTGGCCTTCTCCCTACCGCATGACAACATAAGAGCAGGAGTAATTTGCTATGTGTTAAAAACGGAGATAGCTTCCATTTTATTTTCTTCCTTTGACAATAAAGATGGCATCACATAATGCTGAGAATTCTAGTGAAGATTGGAAAATGGCTGGCATTCTCTACCTTAGCACCATATCTAACATGTGAACACGTGGCAACTAACAGGGAGAATCAACAAAGCAAGATTGACTTTTTTCCCACTTTTCTGTTTGTTTTGTCTTGATTTTAGGTAAATGAGTATTTCTCAAAATAATCTATGTTCAAACTTGAAGGATACTTTTTGCGTTTAATGGGCCATAATTTGAAGGTCCAGTTAGTAAAAGGAGACTTTTTAAGAGGAGTATCTTTAGTGGAAACGATGATCATTGACAAAAAAGACTGACTCAAGCCTAGCCCATTTTAACCAGCAAAGATGTAACTGGAATTGTTTGGATAGTACAGAGCCAAAGTGACATAAAACAGTGACTAGAGAGTTGTTCTGCAAACTGACATACTCTGATCATCCTCTCAGCAGGTTATAACAAGTAGTTTTAAGGTAAATTACATAATCTTGCTTTAAGTTTGTTTTTGCCAAATACATATTTGTGAATGTTCTATCTTTAACATCTCTTTTGTGTATGGGAAAATAAATACTTGTTCCATTCCTGATTTATATTGTGCATTGAATACCTTTGTAACTTCCCATTTTCGGCAGGGGTGGGGAACGAAATCCCAGATGTGAACCTAAACCGAAACCTTAGATAATTTGTCCTTGCGACACCCGGAGCTAAGTCTTATTGACCTAAAGAGTGTGAAACAAGTGATCCTGTCATTTCTCCCCCAACCACTTATTAGAGACTACTTTCCTCTAGGAGTAAGCCTCTGAGTCATATGCCTAGGTCTAGAATACAGTGATCCCTTCAAGTAAAGTCAGTGGATACATTTTTCCAACCCCTGTGGGCATAGCAATGGTTCTTTAATACTAGATAAACAATAGATTTTCATTGTCAATATCATTCTTCAGAAAACAGCAGCCATGGCTTAGCAGCTCTATGTCTGATATGAATCATTGATGAGTACATCTAATTGAAGCAAATTTAACTTTGTTGGAGTCACAATTATAACCTTGTTTCTTCTTTCTTTTAGGCATTTAAATAGTAATGTTTCAGAAAGGCAATGGGTTTATTTTTCATTGTTTAAGAGGTATGTAACACTGTAAGAATATTTGTCACTCAATCTTCACAGCCTAAGTAGGAGGAATCCAAAGACTTCACTCAGGACGCTGAGTTGTTTTTCCATAACCTAAAAAAGAAATGATGCTTGGGTTAGGCAGCTCTGTGGTTATCTGAAAATGCCTCTGGAGAGCAGCTTTACGGTACATTTGGTTATGAGGAAATATAGAGATTCTATATTGGTGGTGGTGAATAGGTCACACTCCTATGAAATCTGGTTTATGGAGGGGAAGGAGCCAAGATGGTGGAGTAAAAGCAGAGCTTGAGCTCTTCTCCAAATAACTCCAAATACATGTAAAAATGGCTCTAAAGTTCTAGAACAGCAGAACCCACAAAATGACAGAGTGAAACAAATTCCCGAGAAAACCTGGAAGATTGAAAGGAAAGTTCTGTTACAACACTGTGAGAGGAGCATAGTCCAGCACAAAACAGGCCTGCACAGACTAGGCTCCCAGTAAATCTGGAGAAGGCTTCAGGGGACTGAATCATTGAGAGCTGTGGCAGTTTCCGGACTTCTCAACCCACAAATGCCAAAGACTATTTAGAAGGTCAGAGGGCTTGGAATATGATATTCCAGAGGTCAAAGGGGTTAGGATTAAAACCAAGAATCACCTACCCAGCAAAATTGCATGTAATACTATTGGGGGAGGGGAGGGAGGAAATGGAATTTCATTTAATAGAGGACTTCCAAGCATTCTTTTTGAAAAGAATGAATGAATGTTAAAAAATTTGTTTTTATGTGCAACTAGGAAATACAATATACAGGCAGTGGCTTATAGAAAATTTTTTTGCCCTACAGGGAAATAGAAGGGGAAGGGGATGAGGGAAGAGTGGGAGAAGTGATAGAAGGGAGGATTGGGGGAAGGGATAATCAGAATGCATGCTGTCCTGGGTTGGGGGAGGAGGGGAAACATGGGGAGAAAACTGGAACTCAAAATCTTGTGGAAGTGTATGTTGAAAATTAAAAATTAATGAATAAAGAAAAATATAAATAAAAAAAGAAAATCTGGTTTTGTAAAATACAGACCACACTTTTTTTTTTTAACATACATACAAGGTCTGCTTATATTCAGATTTATACAGCATATTAACATATGTGTTCACATGTACACATAAGAATATGTACAAAGATAAATATCTTTTAAAAGGTGTGAATTTTGCACATGTGAATATCATGTTTGAAGAAAGAACCTTATGTATGTCATGTGTACACAAATGTCACATGTATGATAAAGTGTGAATTTTGTATCTAAAGCAGGAAAACTTGGAATTGATTGTTGTATTTGATTCTTCAGGGAAATTAATTACACACGTACTCCCATACACATATATGTATATATATGACTCCATTTTCTGCATATATCAGCCAAAGACATTCAAGATATATCATTTTTTCAGAGTAATTTCCCCTAAAATTAACAAAAATGTGTGTGTGTATATTTATCTCCATTAGAATATCAGTTCCTTCTTTCATTTTTTTGTGTTTCCCTAGAACCTAGCACAGTGTGTGGCACATAGTAGGTGCTTAATAAATGCTTGTGGTTGTGATTGGTGTTTGTCTTGTGAAATTTCCCTATCCCTCTAGGTAGACATAGCTTTCCTGAAAGCATCTGAAGGCTGTGCTAGGCAGTACAGTGGATAAAGGGTTAAACCTGGAAGCAGGAAGACTTGAATTCAAAACTCACCTCGAATACTTGTTAGCTGTGTATCCCTGAGCATTTAACTTCAATCTGTCTTAAATTCTTCATCTGTGAAATGATGATGATGATAGTGATGGTGATGATGATGATGATAAGGTTGTGGTCAGTATTAAATGAAAATGAAAAATTAAATGTAAAGATCTTTACAAACCTTAATATGCTATATTAATGCTATTATTATTGTTATAATCATTGTTTATTAATATCTGAGGACATCCTGTTTGGGGGTGGGAGGACATGTTCCTGTGATTTTGTATTGTCACCTTTTCTGTAACTAAGAGGCAAAGTGAGTGACAATTATCACACGGCAGCATGTGTCAAAGGAAGCACTCGAACTCATTTTCCTAACTCCAAGGAGAGCTCTCTATTCAATGTACTTTGCTGTCATCTTGGCTAATCAATTAAATTAAGTGATACAAAGGTAGCACTAATCAACCTGTCCTTAACATATCTGGGGTGTGTGTGTGTGTGTGTGTGTGTGTGTGTGTGTGTGTGTGTGTGTGTGTGTGTGTGTGTGTGTGTGTGTTTCTCCTTCGTTGCCAAAGAAGACCATGCCATCAGAGAAATAATGACATGACTTGCACTTGACTTTGTTTTGAGTGAGGGAGGGCTGTGTAGGTCACCAGCCTCACTTCTCCTCCATCTGAATCCAGTGACCAGATATTCATCAGGATGACTGGAGATGACCCAGGATGAGGCAACTGGGGTTAAGTGGCTTGCCCAAGGTCACACAGTTAGTGAGTGTCAAGTGTCTGAGGAGAGATTTAAATTCAGGTCCTCCTGACTCCTGCACTGGTGCTCTATCCACTGCACCACTTAGCTGCCCTTAACATATCTGAGACGTTGAATAAATCCATATTATTGTCACCTTTTTGTACAAAGTAATAAACATTTCTACTCACATTTCCCATTTTTATGGTATTACTTTAAAGAAAGAGCTTAGCACAGTGCCTGGTACACAGCGGGCACTTTGAAAATTTTATGGATTCGTTGCCTATGAATGTGTCTAATATGGAAAATTAATGTGCTAGTGCTACCCATTAATTGTACCTTTAGCATTTTTTCCAAGTCTTTCTCATGATCATCTTTTATAGTTAATTATTCTAATCAGTCAATCCAAAACATTTCTAGAACAGTTTTTGTCATTATAGAAAAGTCTCTTAAATCAATAAAACTAAAAGCTGATTTCTCAAAAAAAAAAAAAAAGGACCAAAATCAATAAATCTCTAGCCAATCTATTTAAAAAGATGTTACTGCCTATTTATTGGTACATAACTACATTGTTATGTGGAAGGATATATATGATAGTGGGCCAATCTGTCTATATGTAGTGCCTCAGTCTCCTTACTACTAACCAAAAGAGCTCTATCCCAAAATAAAGAGAAGGGTTATGATCACCGATTGGGTCACTTAGACTAAATATCTCTTTTACGTGTAATAAAATGAGGTGGAGAATTACTAGCTCTTTGATAGAGTAAATTTAAACAGTTAGGCAGCTTAATTCTAGAAAGCTTATGTCTCCAAATAGTCTGCAAAGTGACACATTTTAATTATTAAGGTTAAGCATGTTTGGGAGAATCCTGAATGCTTGTTCTCATACTGACAATAATACCTCCAATTCTACCGTATAAGGACCTGGTCTGATTTAGACGATCATTTTTATTTTTTAAAATTTTGATTCAGAAAAAATACTTTTCTGTCTTTACAATGATATTAATTTCTAAAGGCATTTCTGCATGTCTTCTGAGTAATAAATACTATATCATATTAAAGATGAATTCTTGCATAGTCCAAATGCCTATGATTCAAAATAAAATATTTTATCCTGTAACTATTAAGTCACTAACATGGAATCAATAAAACTAGAATTCAAGTTCCCTTTCTGAAAAGAAGTGGCTCTGTGACCCTCACTGAAGGAGAAGTCCCCAAGCTGCATTGGTAGAGGGAGTTTACAAACCTGGGATTTCTCTGTACCAATAAAATTGCACATCTAATACCTCTCCTTTTGTTAAATGAATGTACTCTATTGGTAGGATTTTTATTATTACACAAAAGATGTATTTGGAAATAAGCTTCAACAATTATTTGAAGAATTGTTTCACAATTCATATAAATAGGCAAAACTGTTTAAGATCAGAATTGGTTTAAGAAATTTCATGAGAAAAATGTGACATTATACACACACACACACACACACGTATATATACATAAATTTTGCGTTAACATCTTACTGTCCTTTTATGTTTCACAGATTGCCAAATGACCTTTAAATGAGACTGGGATGTGATTTGAATATGCTGATGAAATCATTTTGCTCAGGTGATATTGGGTAGCAAAGTGAAATCCTAAACTGCTAGCTCTGTAGAACAGATGATGTTTTTGTGTTGAATACACTAATATTCATTATTGCAAAGTGTGTGTCCAAAGTTCAGACATGAATATAAATCAAGATTTAGATTTGGGGGAATTCAAATGCTAATCTCTACTAGGACATGCTTCCTCACTATAATTATGATCTTTACTTTACCTTGATATTAAAAATAAGCTTTTAGCAAATTAGTATAAGGAAAATCCATGTAGTAACTGAGCCTTTGTTGTTTTCATTACAGATCATTCTTTTAAACTAGGATTTCCTTTTTTGGGTGTTCCAGCTGAACAAAATATTGTTCACTTCTTGGGACTGACTTACCCATTGCTTGTTTACAGTTTATACCATCCTAAAATATTTTTAGTCCAAGTATGGATATAAGATATAAGCAGAGAAGATACCCTAAAGGATTATTTTCAAGAAAATGGCATAATTTTAATATATTTCCCTTTGTACATACTACCTATCTTTCAGTATGAGCTGAAATGATTGATGTATCTATACTTCTCAGTCAGTTGTGAAATCATAAAGTTATAGTCTACTATGGGAAAAACAACCACATTATTCTGTCAGCTGGTTTTGCAAAATGGTTTCTCTTTGTTACAGGAGAATGCTTACTGGTGGTAGAGGGGGGAGTAGGGCATCTACAGAAACAACTGAGACCTTCCAGCTCTAACCCTGACTTTATGATTTGCCCAACCTTTTCTCATTTATTGAGGGTAATGTATGTTATACAATTTACAAAGATATGCTTATTAATGAAATACGTTATTTAGTAGAAGATGTTGGTGTGTGTTGCATTTGTTATAATACAACTTTTTGTCTTTCTTGCAGCAGTTTCTTTCTCTGTCCAGGATATGGAGGCTGTATGTAGAATAGCTAGAAAAAAAAATTAGTCGAAAACCAGTGTGCCTAACTTTAACTGAATTTTAAAATTGATCTTAAACTTAATTTGCCCAAAACTGAACTCATTATTTTCTTCCCTCACATCTCCCCTTCTTCTAACATCTCTATTATTGTGGATGACAACACCATCCTCCCAGTCTCTCAGGCTCAAAACCTGAGAATTGTCCTCAACTCTTCACTGTCTTTCATCCCCATATCCAATCTATTGCCAAGGTCTGTTGGTTTTACCTTTGCAACATGTTTCAAACATATCCCTTTTCCCATCTGACACTGCCCACTCATCACCATCTCATGTTTGCAATATTATAGGTTATTGACTATTGAAATAACCTACTTGTGAGTCTGGCTACCTCAAGACTCTCCCTACTTCATTCCATTGTCCATTCGGCCACTAAAGTGATTTTGCTAATGGACAAGTCCTACTATGTCACTTCTTGACTCAATAAACTCCATTGGTTCCCTACTGCCTCCAGGATGAAATGCAAAATGCTGTCTGGCATTCAAACCCCTTCACAATGTAGCCCCCTCTTATTTCTTCAGTTTTCTTATACCCTGATTCCCACTATACACTCTTCAATCCAGTAACACTGGCCTCAGTGTTTACACTGGAAACCTTCCCCAACCCCTCTTAATTTGAGTGCCTTCCCTCTTTGTTGTTTCCTCTTAAACCTACATGTAGCTTGCTTTGTATTTATTAGTTCGCACATGGTCTCATTCATTAAATTGTAAGCTCTTTGAGGGCAGGAATTGTCTTTTTTGCCTCTTTTTATATTTCTAATGCTTAACATAGTGGCTGGCACAAAGTAGACACTTAATAAATGTTTGATTGATTGACTGACTTGACTGGTTTTTAAAAGCTATATTTGGGGGCAGTGTGTGAGTGCAGTCTAAATACTCACTAGTTCTACTTGATCCCATAAACACACCAAAGTTTCCAATAGTTTTGTACTCACAGAGTTCTGTATACCCTTCATGTTTTGTGCTCTACAGGATAGCTATAAAATCTCACTGCAAAATGACATGCCAGCACATTATTCTACTGCAGTTTGAAATTACTTTAATATATGATCAATGCTTTATGGATTATGTGAGAGTTTCATAAAATTTTAAAATGTTCTTCTATGACCTCAAACTGACCCTCAATGTTTCCCCTAAACTCTCACCTCTTGTAAACACCCAGCTGCACTTTTAAGTCCACTTTTTCCCTTGTTTCTTCCCTGACCACTTCAGAGCAGAATGATATGTCCTGATGATATATGCAATTGTGATGTGCTCGATATTTTCTCTTCTGATTCCCCCAATTGTTAATGCTCTCATCCTCCTAAAATTTCCTTGCATTACCTTATGGATTTATGTAGTTGTCACTCTCTGGAATGGGCGAGTCATTCTCTGGACCTCTGTTTTCTCATCTGTAAAATGAGTAGATGATCTCTAAAATCTTTTGCAGTTCTGAATTTCATGATAGCACAATGAGGACACAATTTGCCATGTCTTAGTCCTTATTTTATGCCTTTACATTTTGCATACATTCTTGCACATAGTTGGATTTCTTAAAAACTCTTTGATAATGCCTTCAATCTCAGAACTGTTTTGCTCCCTACCCTCCCTTCCCAAATTACTTCACATTTATCTTTTAATGAGCTTTTCTACATGCGTGCTGTCTTCCTTGATAGAATGAAAGATCCTTGAGGGGCAAGGACTGTTTCATTTTTTTCATGTCCCTAGAACTTAGCACAAAGCCTGTCACATAATAAGCTGTTAATAAATGCTTGTTGAAGGGAAGATGGCCTAGGCATACCATATGTAAAACTGTATTATAAAGCGGCAACCATCAAAACTATTTGGCTAAGAAATAGAGTGGTGGGTCAGTGGAATAGGTTAGGTACATAAGACACAGTAGTCAATGACTATAGTAATCTACTGTTTGATAAACCCTAAAGCTGACAGCTTCTAGTATAAGAACTCACCATTTGACAAAAACTGCTAGGAAACTGGAAAATAGTATGGAAGAAACTAGGCATAGAAAAGATAAGATCACACTCTGTGCATGACTTAGACATAAAGGGTGATGCCATAAGAAAATTAGGAGAGCAAGGAATAGTTGCCTTTCAGATCTATGGAGAAGAGAAGAGTTTATTGCTAAACAAAAGATATAAAACATTATGAAAGACAAATGGATAATTTTAATCACATTAAATTAAAAAGGTTTTCCACAAACAAAGCCAATGCAGACAAGGTTAGAAGGCAAGCAGAAAACTGGGAAGCAATTTTTACAACCACTATCTTTGATAAAGGCCTCATTTCTAATATATGTAGAGAACTGAATCAAATTTATAAGAATACAAGTCATTCCCCAGTTGAGAAATGTTCAAAGAAAGTGAAGAGGCTGTTTTCAGATGAAGAAGTTAAAACTATCAATAGTCATATGAAAAAATGCTCTAAATCACTATTTATAAGAGAAATGCAATTTCAAATAACTCTGAGGTAACAGATTGGCTAATATGGCAAAAAATAAAAATGATAAATGTTGGCAAATATGTGGGAAAATTGGAACATTGATGTATTGTTGGTAGAGTTGTGAACTGATCCACCCATTCTGGAGAGAAATTTGGAACAGTTCCCAAAGGGTTATAAAACTGTGCATACCCTTGGATCCAGCAACACCTCTACTAGGTCTTTAGCCCAAAGAATTCATAAAAAGGGAGAAAGGACCCACATATACAAAATTATCTAGAGCAGCTCTTTACGTGATGGCCAAGAATTGGAAATTTAGAGGATGCCTATCAACTGGGGAATGACTGAACAAGTTGTGGTATATAAATGTAATAGAATACCGTTGTGCTATAAGAAATGATGAGCAGACAGATTGCAGAAAAAAGTCTTGCATGAATTAATGAGAGCAGAACCAAGAGAACATTGTACACAGTAACAGCAACATTGCATGATGTCTAACTTTGATAGACAGCTCTTCTCAGCAATGCAATAATCTGAGGCAATTCCAAAAGAGTCATGATGGAAAATGCTGTTCACATCCAGAGAAAGAACTATGGAGTTTGAATGTATAGTTGAATACTATTTTCTCCTTTTTTGCTTGTGTTTTCTTTCTCAAGGCTCTTTGCTTTTGTTCCAATTCTTCTTACTCAACATGACTAATTGTATTGATAATGCATTTTTGCTTGTTGTTAATGTAATTTTACTTCTTAATGGGAAGATTTTTCACTTCCATTAAGAGACTCTTGTGATTTGCTTAACTCACTGGAGTCACAAGTCATGTGGACCAGGAAGGGGTGGAGCAAGAAGGGTAGAATAGGATGTGTGTGTTCGTCCTTCATTGCCAAAGAAGACCATGCCATTAGAGAAATAATGGCAGGACTTGCACTTGACTTTGTTTTTTTCAGTGAGGGAGGTCTGAATGGTGGAATAGGAAGAGGCAGAGCTAAAGCAGAGCTGAGAGGATGTTAGTCAGAAAGCAATCAGAACTGGGAAAGGCAGCAGTCAATGTAAACGGGAGAGCTTGTTTGTGATTTTGTTTAAGGGAGCTGGTTTGTGGGAAGCCTAACAGAGGAAAGGCTTGGCAATGGTAGTGCCCTCTGCATTGTTGTTGTGTATAGATTTCTTTATTGCTATTATAGATTTGGTTTTCTGGTATAGGGATTTGACTTTCTGGTGTTTAAATAAATGGTTTGGTTCTGTCTTCCATGTGGAGAGTCTGTTATATTTTGTAATTCAGAACTACACTGGCATATTCATGGCCACTCTAGGCACTGTGAATATTGTGTTGGTGCTACACTAATGTGGAAATATCTTTGATATGAGAACATGTATTGGGAAAATATTAGTGGAGCACTATGGCTACCTACCTGTAATCCCTTATTCTTGCCACATGCAGCATATATAAATACATAAACACACATGTATTCCTAGGCATATACATGTGTTTATGTGTATATATAATGTGTATATATAGTATACAAAGTATATAGTATATATATATATATATATGTACACATACTTTACATGTACACATACTTTACACACACATATGCACACACATCTACATGGTGCCCATCCAAATGCATTTTAAGATCTGGGCAATAGATGTTCTTTGTCCACTTGGCCTTTCTCATGTAGATAAACAGACCTAATCCCTTTGAGTAATCATAGCTCTCTTTCAGGAGACTCTGTCATGTTCTGGGGATTATTACATCAGCACAATGTTATCTCAGGTTCCTGAATGACTTCTGGTAGTTTCTTAGTCTATGGTATTTACTACAGATCTCTTCAACTTTCAGAATGTGAGGTTGCTATTCTGTGCCCCTCCACTCTTTTCAGGAAAAAAAAAAAAACAACCCTCTATTCTGTCCTGGGCCTGATATCCATAAAGCAGAGAAGGAATATTTCAGAATTTCTGTATATTGGAAATAGACACAGGTTTTCCCTATCACTAAAAATATTATCTTACTAAACTCTTACAATAACCTCCTCTGGTAGGTACTACAGGTATCTTTTTATCCTACACAATTAAAAAGTCTGAGGCTTATAGAGGTTTAGTGATCTCCAGACTGACTCCAGAATGGGAGATGATGATTACAAAATCCAATGTCCTCTTTTCCCCAATTATTTGGGTGCTGGATTACTTAGCCATGTCCACCCCTCCCTTAGCTACCATCACTCTGCAATATCTCCTCTTTTAAGGATCACTCCATCCATTTATTTTGTCATATCCACAACATGGATGCAATTATCTAACAGCCTTCAGGTCATTCTCCTTCCTTTCTCAAGGAACTTAGCAGCGGTTTCAAAGTCTTCTTCTCCACCCCAACCTCTCCCCTTATATTGTGGCACTTCAACATACATAGTTATAGCTCCTCAAACATCCTGGCCATCCATAATGGTAGCTCATCAACTACCATGACCTACATCTTCACTCTACCTCATCCAAGCACAAGCATGTCAATTCCTCGGATTTTCCTCTCTCTCATCACAAATTCCTATCCTCATAATCCTCTTCCTCATTTTGTCTACATCTATACATTATATCTTCTGCAGCCTCCAATTATTCCCTTCTTATAGTTCATCTCTGGCCCCACTTTCTTTCCTTCTCAATCTTAACCCTAAAATTAACCAGGTCAGTTCTACATTCACTAAACTCAGTCCTTTGACAGGCATTGATTACACTCACCATTCACTCTCTTTGCTAGAATTTTTTGCCTATGAAAATAACACTAGAGTAAGGGAAATGGCCATGGGCATGAGGGCCAGCATAAATTTATGTTTTCTTACTTACTGCTGCTGCCAGATAATCCTTTTATGCTTCTCTGTCTTACTCTCCACAGTAGCCAATCCAAATGTTTTCTTCTTCCTTTCATTTTTTATGTGGCCCAGAAACTTTTCCTTTTAGCTGAGTACCTCTTCTTTACTGAGGAAATAGAGGCATCTTTCAAGTACTTCTCCCCTATTCTATGCCTCAGATCCCCTCGGCATCACCCACCTTCTTGACAAGGCCAAAATGTCTCCTCTGGAACTTTTTCCCTTCAATTATTCTCCTTGTTCTAATTGTTAGTTTTTGGTGTTGGTTCCCTTTCTCCTGCCTACAAACAAGCCTAGTTTTCTCTCATTTTTAAAATAATAATAACTAACATCTACATAGCACTTTAAGATTTGCACAGTGCTTTCCAAATGTCATTTCCTTTGGTCCTCAGAGCAACCCTGATGCTATTATCTTCGTGTTAAAGATGAGAAAACTGAGGCAAACAGAGATTACATGACTTCTGCAGGGTCACGCAGTAATCAACGTCTGAAGCAAAGTTTAAATTCAGGTTTTCCTTCAAGACCCAACATTCTTCCCAGTGTATTTCCTAGCTGCCTCTTAAAAAGAAATACCTTCTCTTGAAACTTTTCCCTGAAACTTTTGCCCTATGTCTTTCCCTCTTTGAAAGCTTAAATTCTTAAACTCATTCGCTTCATAATTCCATACAATCTGGTTTCTGTCCTCAAAAGTCAACTGGCAGTATCTTCAATGTTTCCAATAATGTTTTAATTTTTAAATCTAAGGAACTTTTCTCAGCCTTCATCTTTATTGGTCCCTCTGAAACTTCTGACACTGTTGACATCTCTCTCCTCCAGGATATTTTTCTCTTCTCTGGGTTTCATGATAGTTTTCTCTATTGGTTCTCTTTCTAATGGTTTCTTCTGGATTTCTTTTACCGTTCATCATTCATGTTCTGCCCTCTAACCATAGTTATCACTCAGAACTCTGGTTGAGTTCCTCATCTGTTCTCTCTCTACTTCTGTCAAGTATTTCATTGGCTCCTATGGGTTCAACAATCATCGTTAATATATGATTCCCAGATCAACACAGCCAGCAAGATGGAATCATTTGTATATGAAGAGACTTATTATCTTAAGCTCTAGTCTTGTATCATGATGTGCTCATGAGAATTTCGAAATTGATGTTTTGAAGGCATCTCACATTCAACATGTCCAAAAGAGAGCTAGTTATATTTCTCCTTAGCCCTACCCTGCTCGCACGCTTCTCTATTTCTATTAGAGGTACCATCATTCTTCTTGTCACTTAGTATCACAGAGGTTATCATGATTAAAGTAAAAAAAAAGAGAGAGATTCCATAGTGATGGTAAGATTTTGTACTACAGGTGTTACTGGAGCCCCAGAAAATTACAAATTCTCTCCAATTAAGTCTATGGTAATATGCACCAATGGATCTGGTTAGCTTTACTGACAGAAAGGAAGAAAAAAATCAAGTGGATGAAAAACACATTGCTAAGATGATATTTTAAAAATAGTATAAGATATGCATTGTCCATATAGATTATATGGGTCTGAATAAGTTGTGTCTAAATGTGCCCCACAGGGAGGCATACATAAATACTTCTATAATTTTACCTACCTTTTCTCCATAAAGACTAAAATTTTTGCAGGGATGGGAGGAGTCTACAAGGCCCAACTAGTCTGTTCTCCTAACTAGTTATCTAGCCAGACTAGAATCATATCTATTTCCCCTTTTAAATATTGCTCGTCTAGGGATATGATTTTTAGATTCAAGCTGCTTTCCTTGTCCCTAAATTCTCCATGGAGGTGAACTGGAATTCAAGACATGTTGAGATATCTCAGTTTCTCTAAATGCCTGACACTTCCCAAAGTCTTTCATGTCTCTATACAAACTGTCTCAAAAGAGTATGAAACCACATATATTTACTTTAAAGCGAGAATAAAGAATTCCATCCCTGACACAAACAAGCAAAATTGAATTATTATCCTCTCCACCAATGAGGAATGATGATTAAGCAGCAGCTCCAAAATGCCTCAGGTTATAATAGCAATTACTACATTTTCAAAAAATATTTATGTCAAATTTCATGCGCTTTTATGGGTATCAAAATAAATCTTGGTTATTTTGTGAATGTCTCTTTTTTTCAGAATATTGTGTAATTAAAAAAGGTTGAATTCACAAGTGATCTGACTATTTAGGGAAAAGAATCTGTTGTAGATCTAATGACATTTTCTTCATATTTCATTTTTAATTATGTCTCTCCTTTTTCTAAAATACCTTTCATTTTGTTCATGAAATTATTGAAATAATGCAATGAGATGCTGTTCTGAGAGCTGTGGGAAAAATCATGTTTCATTTTTCAATGGGAAGATGGAATGCATGCACGTTTGATGTCCACCCTCTTCCTCATGTTTGCTTTGGGGGAGAAATGGGTTACAATTTGGATAGTAGTTATACACCAGCAGAGTGCATTTGGTTTATTTTGTGTCAGAAAATAGCTTGGAAAAGTTATTTTGAAGTTAAACGTAAAGGGATTTTGCTAATGCTTAGTTAAACAGAAATAAAATATATTCTCCATGTAGCAATTGTATTTCCAGTTAACTTAAAGGAAGAAAATGGAAATAAGAAAATGAATTTACTTAGTACAGGTGTTTTCTGCATAACTTGCAATCTCTTTTTTTCCCCAGTTGAGTCACTTTTTTCTACTTCTAGCTGTGTGGTGGTGCCACCTGCTGGTTTTTGAAAGACATTTTATTGGTTACTGAAGATGATTGCATTTCAGCATTTGATACAAGCAAGGAAGAAATAAAGAAATAATATTCATTTTGCCTTAGAAATACTTCACTTACATAGGTCATGGTGTGAAAATGGTGTAAAGGCAGGTAGGTGGTACAGTAGGTAAGGATATTGGACATAAAATTGGGAATACCTGAGTTGAAATCCTCCTTCAAATACTTAATAGGTATGTTACACTGGGCAAGCAACTTAACCTTGTATGCCTCAGTTTCCTCACCTGTGAAATGAGGGTACTAATGGCACATACCTCATAGAGTTGATGTAAGGATCAAATGAGAAAATATGTGTAAAATGCTTTCAGACTTTAAAGTGCCATGCAAGAGTTGTTATTATTATCATTTATATGTTAAAAAAGAACAAAAAAATACTAGGAATGAATAAATATTGGGAAGTTGCTAGAATCTATGAAGAACTTTCCTGATTTTGGTTGGTTTGGAAGTTCTTCTTCCTACGTTTTTTTGATGCTCCATTTCCACTAGTAGTTCCTGGCTGTCTTTAAAAAAAGAATTTCACCCCACACCCCTTCAAATGCTGACTGTATTTCTGGAAAATGACTAGAACATCTTTGATGCCCCACATATTAGATTCCCCCAGTACATACTCCATATGTATGTCAGGTACCTTAGAAAGATATATGAACTCTCTCAGGGTCGTAGAAAACAACCCACCGAATAAATGCTTGTGTAAGAATGTAAGCCTTTCCACACTTTTCCTTATAGCCATCATCTGCTATAGCACAGTAATACTCCATTGCATTCATGGCCTGCAGTTTATTCAGTCATTACCCAACTGATGAGTATCTTTGTTTTCAGTTCTTTGCTACCTCAAAAAGTGATACTATAAATATTGTAGTGTACATGGACCCCTGTTTTTTCTTGGCTATTTCCTTGGGGTATATGGTCATGGGATCTCTTGGGTCAAAGGCTATGGAATTTTAGTCACTTTATTTGCTTAAGTCCAAATTGCCCTCCAGAATGGTTATAGAAATTCACAGCTTGACCCAAAAAAATCATTATTGTGTGCCTGTCTCTCCGAAATCCAGCCAATATTGACCATTCCAATGTTTTGTCATGTTTCCCAATTTACTGAGTGTGAGGTGAAATGCCTGAGAGGGGAAGGAAAGAGTCGTTTGCTTGTTTTGGTGGGTTTGGTGTTCTTTTGGGGGGTTTTGTTTGTTTGTTTTGCTTTTCTCTTACTAGTGACTTGGAGCTTTCTTTCACATGGTTATTGGTAGTTAGCAATTGGAGACTTAATTGTTCATATCCCTGACACCTTCTCTGTTAGGGATATGGAGGCATATCTATTCTATTAGGAAATGTAACCTTTTCTTAATGATGTCCTGAATATGCTACTCTATTGGACTGAAATACTTTGATTATCGATTATTGATAGGATTATTGAGCCTACACTGAATAATCCAAGTCTCCTATGCTTATTTCTGAGATTTCATGTCTTCTCTTTCTTCTTTCTTCTCACTTGCTCTTCCCTTGTTATCTTTCATACTACTTTCATCGTACCTCTTGCACTCTCACTTGTTCTAATTCTGTGTCTGATCTGTTGATCTTATGAGCTAGATAGTCAAGTGTTGGAGTTATGTGAAAAATATAAGTAAACAGTCTTGAGGATCTCCTAAGTGTTTGTTCTGTGAACAAAATATGGGATCATCAGTGCAGGAACTTTGGGACCTCTATTTTGACTGCTCAGAGATCTTTTCCCCCTATTTCTTGGCTTTTGCTTATGTTCTGATCTGATAAACTTGACAGCAGAGTTCTGTATAAGTGAAATGTTGTTCTTCCATAGTTTCAGTGGTGTCCCACTCTCTGTGACCTGTTTTGGGATTTTCTTATTAAAGACTCTGAAGTGGTTTACTCCTTTCCTTTTCCAACTAATTTTACAGATGAGGACCTGCGGCAAACAGGGTTAAGTGACTTGCCCAGGGTCACACAAGCTAGTAAGTGTATGAAACCAGATTTAAATTCAGTAAGACAGTCTTCCTGAATCCAGGTTCAACACTCTATGAACTGTGGGTCAACTTGTCCTTAAGTGAAATATGAAGTATATACACACATACACACACTCATATACATATATGTATACATGTATATGTGTGTGTATATATGTATATGTGTGTGTGTATAAAATGTCATACCATAATGTAAAAATGGAAACCCTATCCCTGAAAGTTCCTTGTATCCAGCCCTTTTGTAAGGTACTGTACTTTCAATTTACTACTCTTTCACATGGAAAAAATTAGTGCTGAAAGTGTCAGGGAAAACACTTTTGAGTAAAGACAAAGACTTAAATCAACTGGTAAGGCATCTGAGTGATATGAAAAGAAAGAACTCTGGCAAATGGCCTCAGGTTTTTCAGTGAAATATGAGGCCAGATTCTTGGCTGAGAGGGTCTTTAAGGAGGAGCTATGAGATAGTGCACAAAAGTGTCAAAAGCTCAGAATGGTCACAACAAAGAGTTTACTTTCATGATACGTTTACCTTTGAATCTCATGCTCCTTGTTCCTTAAATGAATCCATCTTTCTGATATTAGTAACCAGATAACTATTCCTCAAGGCCCTGATTTCTGCTAATGAGGTTGTTCGTGATAATGGCTTGTGGCATTTTCTTTGCCTGAAAACAGAATAGGAATGTTATACCTGAAGGAATCTGAGAGATCATCTGATCCTACCCCTCATTTTCCAGATAAAGGTATTGTGGGTTAGAAGGGTTTAAGTCCATTGTCTAAGGTCCTGCAATAGCTAGTGGCAGAGCTAGATCTTGACAACCCTCTCCTCCTGATGCCCACTATAATGGTCTTAATAGAAATGTCTTAATAGAAAAAAAAAGGTGCTACTGGTCAGAATTGCATACACAGAGCTATTTGAAGGACAGAGAGATACTTGCAGCTCTCCTAAAATCACAACCTTTTCCTGGCTGCCTACTACATTTAAATGGAGCTGGTCATGGAGTATGATAATGGTGTGTCAGGATAGGACTCAACCTAAATCAAATGTATATCCCTCTATAACTTGAAAACATAGAAGCCTTTAGGGGAATAGATGAGCCACATACTCCTAGGAGAGACAGTGATGCAGTTATCACTCTTACCTTTTTTCCCCTGGAGTTCAGATGAAAAATGGCCCTGAGACAAGCTGCTATCCTATTCCTTTATAATATTCTGTGGACTGATGCACAGGAAGAAAAAATGACTGTTTTTATATTTGAATAAAAATTCAAAGATGTAAACTCATCTTTGAGTTTGGAGGCTTATTGAAAGCATATTTTAGACAACTTCAGTGTCAGATGAGATAATGGGAATGATATATACCTCATTCTATTCTCATATGGTTTTAATTTCTTTATCTAGGTCTCTATATTTTGATGGCTTCTCATTCCACATAGTTTGGAGATTGAGTATATAATACACAAACATCTATTTTAAATGTTGTTCTTTAGCTTCTTTGGGTCAATGGTTATTGGTTATTATGGACAACAATTTTTTTTCTGTGATAATACTCCAGTTACATTATAGTTTATTGGATTCTCAAGAGTATATTGGGCTTAGTATTTGTAGTATGGGGATTGATCTGATTTTATAAAGAAAATCATGCTCTCTGTGTGTGTGCCCGTGAGTGCATGTGTATGTGCATATACATACACACATATGCATAAACACAGAGATGATAGAAAGATAAGTATATAGATTTAATACTGACCACCTGATCATGTCTTTCTACGTGCCAAATTTTTGCAGCCTGAAGTACTAATGTTGCTATTTCAAAAATTTCTTTCCATACCCGTTTACTGAAATGTATCTGTGATCTTATCAACTTCAGAATTTCCTCCATTAATACAGATCACACCATAATCATGTGGGATTCTCATCAATGTCCCATTACAGGAAATCTATGCAACATGCTAGAGGCTTTCTTGCTCTCCCCTGACATCATGAGGGCAGCACTCAAGCTCTCTACCAATGAACCCTTGCTCTTGCCGCAGGACCAGCCCCCAAACCTCTTTTTGCCATTAGAATCCTTTGATGATATTTTTCATTCTTCAAAGTTCCCCACGGTTGGTTCTATGCTGCAGCCTGCTCATATTCATGTGCTTTTCCATTGCCCTCTGTGCAATATTTAATTCTGCATTAATACTGGTAGTCTAGGTCTTAATGCTGTAGAATATAAGTAAAATATTTGTATTAAAAAGAAGGAACTTTGGTATTGTGGGAAATATAGAACATATCTGTCCCAATTTCCCAAAAGCAAATCGAGCTTACTTTCTTTGTGCTTTCCAGCTCTGGGACTAACTTATTTCTGTATTTGTGCCAAATATTCATATTGTTGGAAAGTTCTATATGGTGTACATTCAGATATACTATGAAATCTGGGCAGCAAGCATTCTTTATACACTTCATCTTTCCTGTGTGGATGGACAGTTCAAAATCATCTTTGACGTGTATAGATCACTCCAGAAGGCTTTTCAATTTCTTGTAGCTTAATGTAATTAACACAATATCACTTGTAAGCAGAAACATCTGCAGGACTTTGCCATCCACCAGGCATCCCTTTCAACTTCTATTCTGTTCTACATTTCCTCCATCACAGTGGTGAGTGTTTTGGCGAACTTATATCTTTCTATGTTATGTATTGCCTGATGGGTATCACCTGAGGGTCACTGAATAGGGTTATTTTTGTTGCTTCGTATTCCAAGGAATCTGTAATAATCTTGATATGGGGATAGAACACCCTTATTATAAAAGAGCCTGTAAAACAATTCTTTGCTTTACTAAGTTAAATCTTCATTTTTTCATAATTAACAACCAGTAAGCACAATGGTAGCTTATATTTCCTACATCTTTTAGTCAATTATAATGTAGTAAAGAGTGATTCATTATTGAATACTGCTTGTGAAAGCGTGATTGTTCCCTAATACTGTCAGTTATCAAGGAATGACCTCAAATCATATATAGATATCCTTCACAATGATTTTGTATAGATTTCCTTACGTAACATTCATTTTTTATTATGGTGATGATGATCATGGTGATCATGGTTATTATAGAAATACATTAATCCATCAAAGATCTGTGGTTTCACAGGTGGGATATGAACAAATATTAGAATTCATTGTGACTTAGATGTTCTTGGATTTCTGTGGACAAAAAAATTAACTATCCTGCATTTGATCCTATGAGGAGCCTCTTCAAACCTATATAAGTCAACCAACAGATAATAATGATTACTCTATCATCAGACCCATTTTAATAATAACAATGTTTGAGATTTTATTGTGCTTACCTATGTTCAACTCTTAAGAAGAGGTCATCTTTTAGTATCCATGTTTATGCATATTTGTCTTTAAAAAAAACTGCATAGGATTTGAGTTGATAACAACCTGAGAGTATTGTTAATTAAATGGACTAATTTCCTATTTTTATAGGAAAACACAAGATATCAGCACCGTTTATAATCTACCTATTGCATCATTATTGAATACCAGTTACCACTGACCATCTGTTTTGATAATCCATCAGGGAAAGTGACTAAGTCTATTTTGTATTTAAAGAAACAGTGAGAAAATTTGTTAAACATCTGGATTGGAAAAAAATAAAGTCATATATCCTCTAATACTTTTCAGAGCTTTTCCTTTCAGGCAAGTTCAGGAAAAGGTCTTTTTCCGGTTCTAAACATTTATGACACTATCATTCCAAAACTATCATGCTGAAGACCTCATCATGATGTAAACATGAGGAACTGCTGCTGAACCCACAGGGGCTGTGGTACTACATGGAACACTCCCTGTTCTGTGAGGCATATGGTTAGTCCTTTCAGTACTGGGGAAACTAGACACCAAAGAAGGGCAGTTTAGACTCCCTGTTCTCACATTCTTTGGCTCATTAAATCCTCATCCTAGGTCACCAAAGGCAAATGATATATAGATTAAGTTCTGGTTCACTTTTATGTTTTCCTCAAAAGGGGGAGGGAGTAAAAAATTAATTTGATCTTTATGAATCAAGTATGAATTGGGTAATTTATTGCTATATCAAAACAAATGCTAAACATATGAGAGACTCAAAGTGCACATCAAAAGAATGACTTAAAATAAAATTCAGTAACAAAAATCTTTTGAGAAGCTAGTGCTTAAACCTCATCAGACCATGAAGTAGAACTGCTAATTAGATATTTTATGTCACCTTGGCTCTCCATTGACCAAACAATTCATAACACATGTCTGCTAATAAAATGGGCAAGTTTAAGTCAATCCTCTTGTCTCTGACTTTCCTCTCCAAAAAAATGCTTGGATTGTTTCTGAAGACCCCTTCCCTCCTTCATTCAGTTCTAACCTTATGGTACCCAGGACATCTGAACTCTTTAGGTTCACCTAGGATCAGGAAAAACAAACAAACAGTCAGGCACAAAAGTTGAAATGCCAAGTAGGAGCCTGGGTTCAAACTCACCTAGTCAAGTCCCTTTTCACTACCTGACACATAAGTAAGGTCATCGGGAAGCTAGTGGTAGAGACACTCAGTCCTTCCCCATCACTATTGAAAGTCTTGAATTACATGATGATAACTGAAGCAAGAGAGTTGAACTTAGAGTTGTCTTTTAACTGTTATTAAACTCATCTCTCTTGCTGCTGTCATGAGGGAGAAAGAGGCAAGTTCCACTCAGGGCTTATTGTGTTATACTAAAACACAAAATTGTTGGGGTTTTTTCCCATTGTGGAGGCACTACATGACTGGAAGCACATAGTGAAAAGCTTCTATATGATCACTGAAAACAAGGAATGAGAACTCTGAGCATTCTTCATGGATGGCCCCCAAAAACCAATTGCACCTTGCTACCATAAAACAAAGGATCAAGCTACCATTTGGTAAAGTACTGGTTCTGTCTTTCGTCTCTTGGCTCACTGCTAGCCCTTGAGGAAGCCTGGGACTATTTATGAATGCCACTCAGAATAATGTGACCCACTCTCCACTTGGGCCACTCTCCAACCCTAATTCCAAGCCTGAAGTGCATAATATTGTTAAGAATATTTTTTTCTTGAGAGGGGAAGTAAACATACATACATACATGCACACATGGAGAGAGAGAGGGAGGGAGAGAGGGAGAGTAGAAAGGGAGAGAGGGAGAGAGAGAGAAACTATTAGTCTCAAGGATGTATCAAAATCTCCAACGTCACTTAGACGCCTGAGGGTTCCTTTTTGTAGGTCCTTTCTTCACAAGTTCCATCAGGATCCATAACTCTGAATAATTACCAACTTTTATTTAAGAATTCTGGAAATGGAGAACATTACAGGGGATATGATACTAGACTTGAAGTCAAAAAGATTTATTCTGTTAGGATTTGGAATATTATATGTAAAATGCTATGCAGTCTTTAAAACATTATAGAAACATCAATTACAATTGTACTATTATTACTACGAGTGTTGCTGCGGAAGCCTCTACTACTGCTCATACTACTAGTACTACTCCAAGGCCTCCTCAATTCCATCCGTGGACACTCAAAACAGACTGATACAGCAGTCAACTCTGGAAAAACAAAATGGGCATCTCATTGAGTTAGGTATCTATCTGTCTGTCTCTCTGTCTATCTAATCTATCTACCTATCTACCTACCTGTTTATCTAATCTTTCTATTTCTCTATCCATCCACCTTCCATTATTTATCCACCTTTTGCTATTTATATCTCTATATTGATTCTCCATCTGTTATCGATTCCTGACCTGTGGCTCCAAGAAACTGTAGCATGCACAGCAGCCAAACCTTGGTAAAACCATCTTGGCAGACGGGCTGAACCATATTGAAGGTAAATGATAAATCTCATGCCTGTTGATTAGTTAGAAGGAATGTCTACCTGAAGCATGTGAAGATTTCCCATAGCAGAATGGGCAGATAGGAACAATTTGTTCCAATGGCTATGAAGGCAGCTAAAGCAGGTAAGATAGAGCACTTAGAGCTTGCTCAGATATCAAAGATGCCAAGGTCGTCCACTGTATCCTGAGCCATTGCCAGAAATTTTGATTTTTGTCTTGACGCTGAACTTCAGTGATTCAGGAAGAGAGAATAAGTCTGACAACTTTGTGCAACTATACCTCATTTAAATCTAATTCATGTGAAAGTCAAGACATCATCTCATGATGTCCCTGGTTCTCTTCAAAAATAAAGTACGAACAACATCATTGATCTATCTCTGTCTCTCTGTCATCTATTTAAAGTGTAAGCAGTTTTCTCCTCTAATCAATAATGGTTATTTCAAATGACTATTAATTAAATACTTTGCCAGGTAAAGAAACTTGGTAATATCAATTAGTTCCCAGTTAGAATACCAAGCATCCACCTAATACATTTATTTATTCTTTACGTGAAGCTTGTCATCTTGCCAATGTTCAATCTTTCTGGGAAAATTCTAAATAGTATAATGTTCTTCTGGTCAAGGAGCCATAGTCCAAGAGCTCTAAGGAATTCTCTCTCTCTATCATCTCTCTTTATTTATTCTTCCTCCATCCATCATCTCTGTCTATATGTATGTATATATACATATACATATATATTTACAATTATTGCAATCTTGAAGTGAGAAGGTGGAGAATAAACTAGATTTCTTTTGGGAAATTATCCAGAGTTTTCAATAAACCCAGATTGTTTCCCACTGTCAAAACCTATTTTAACAGAAATATTCTTTCTATATGGATGCAAATTATGGAATACCATAATCTTTGAGGAATGTTACAGTGGAAAGACCACTGGTTTGGAAACCAGAGTATCCAAGTTCAAAGTCACAGAGAGAGCAGATGGAATACCATGTCCAATAAATAAATTGGCCAATTTACAGAATGCATTAAAAGGGATTAATACATAGTAAGCCTAATGAGGTGATCTGGACCCAGATTGTGAAAACTGTTTTGTTTTGTTTTTTAAAACCAAACAGAGTAGTTTATGTTTTATTCTAGAAGCAGTAGAATGCTGCTGGGGCTTTTTGAGTGGAAGAGTGATATTGTTAAACATGTTTTCTGAAGGTCAATTTGTCAGCTATATAGCAGATGGATGGGGAGGTGTGGGGAAAAGACTAGACAGGAAAACCAGTTAAGAGGATTTTGCAGAATTCCAATAAAAGTTGATGGGGCCTGAAGTAGTGCAGAGAAAGGGACATATATGAGAGATAATATGGAGGTAGAATCTATAAGAAATGGCAATTGCTTGAATGTGTGGAATGATGGAGAAAGAATAAAGAATCTCCTAAGGAGCTTTTATAGGGGAAATTGATCATTCTAATAATTAACTGAAACTGCAATTATCTCTCTGAGATGAGTGGTGATATCAACTGGCCTTGACATCCCAAAGTCTTGCTCTTTTAATACAAACATGTATTAAGGACAGGCACTGTGCAAGGTGCTTTATTTATAATGTTTATTATCTCATTTTATTCTTACAACAACCCTGAGAGGTAGGTGCTATTATGACCCCCATTTTACAGTTGAGGAAACTAAGGCAGACAGTGGTTAAGTATGTTGTCCCAGGGTCACACAAGTAATAAGTGTCTGAGGCCAAATTCAAACTCAGATCTTCCTGTGCCATCTTGCTACTTCGTCATATCAAATTTTGCAAGTTTTAGAGCTGCTTGTCCTTGAAGCTATGCTCACTCACAAGGTCTCTAGTGTAGGAAGGGAAATAACATAGACAGATACATCAAATCTCAGTGAGAACTCTAGAACAACCTTTTAAGCATTTTCTCATCCCTAGCACTTTGAAGCTTTCGGTTCTCTCCAGTAAGTAGATAGCTACCATTTGCAACTTTCAAAATATAAACAATCCTCTCCTCTCATTAATAATGGTTATTTTAAATGGCTCTATTAATAAAATACTCTGCCAGGTGGAGATACTTAGTAATATCAATTAGTTCCCACTTAAACCATTAAGTATTCATTTAATAAATTTATTTATTCTCTATATGAAGTTTGTCATCTTGTCAAAGTTGATTCTTTCTGGAATAAATCTAAGTGATGCATTGTTCTTCTTGTCAAGCAACAATTGTCCAGCAACTCTAAAGATCTGTTCTTGGCAATCACAGGAAAAAAAATAGGGAAAAAAATCTGCCCAAACAAACATGAAGATGACTGTTGGGTACTGGATTAAGAAAGAGGATTAGGATTGGATGGATCTGGAAAATCTTCTACACAGGTAATGTATGTTTGCCAGAATGGGCAGCTAGATCTTCAGGCAATACCCATGGCCTTTGCTTTCTTCAGTAGCTCATTTCTTAGAAATGATGTGGGAAAAGCTTTAAAATGGAATGGAAAAGGCATTTATTGAGCACTTAGTATGTGCAAAACACTGTGCTAAAATATATATTGTTTATATTATTAACATATATGATCAGTTCAAATAGTTAAACTTTCTTGGTTACTAGACAGTGCTTCATAATTAAAGACAAAATCCTTCCTATCTTGGGCTATTACCAAATATATAGCTTATTAGGTTGTCATCTTTAATATCTTAATTAAAGAAGTATTGCACTAATCTGAGCTGTATAAAGATCACAAGTTCTAAAAGTAAGCATATTTGCCTGAAAATCCTTCTCATATGAACACTTGGAAATGAATCATTATAAGGCTAGTATCATACCCATATATATATATGTGAGGTCTTCCTCAGTGTGTGTAGTTGTAAAGCCTAGGTTTGTGACTGCAACACTATATATATATATATATATATATATATATATATATATATATATATATATATATATATATATATATATATATATATAGAGAGAGAGAGAGAGAGAGAGAGAGAGAGAGAGAGAGAGAGAGAGAGAGAGAGAGAGAGAGTGAGTGAGTTATTATGTATATATATTATATATATGTATCATTATGGTGTAATTTTATTTTGAAAATCTCATTAACATTTTTTTTAAGTTTAGAATGAAAAGAATTCTGGGTTGATTTCATATATTGCTAATCTCCTCTGCATTATCTGTATCTCAGTTGTTCTTAAAGACAATTCATCTAAATGTTTATAGGAAAAATTGAATTAAATCAGTTTTCTAATAACATTGAAAACTGAAAAGTTATTTTGCTCCTTTTCTGTTTTATTCCCTTAAATATTTTTCCATCTCCTTTCAAAAAAGCACAAAATATTACATCCATAGGCAAGCAATGTATTGAGAAATATGACCTCACTTCAACCTTTGTCTAAAAAATGAAATTACTTCTTTAAAAGAACAGATTGTTATTTTACTCTTTGGAGAGTGGGTTAGGGTGACCAAGGAAGTCAAAACCAGAAAGAGAAAATAAAATGAAGATAAAATGAATGATATACACTGGAACAGATGCCTTGGTGGGGAGGAAAATGTGCTGGGGTGTCTGTATGTGTGTGTGTGTGTGTGTGTGTGTGTGTGTGTGTGTGTGTGTGTGTGACAGAGAGAGAGAGAGAGAGAGAGAGAGAGAGAGAGAGAGAGAGAGAGAGAGAGAGAGAGAGAGTGTTTAAGAAAAGAAATAGGGGATATGGAAGAGAAATCATTCCAACTTTCCTTGAGTGGTCAATTCAGCTATAACTGAAATGTATGTTTTATGAACTATGGAAAATATGTGCTGTAATTCCCCTCTTCTTATCTCTAAAACATGTTTTTTCCCTGAGGGAGTAGATGTCATTTTAGATAGTACTTAGGAAGGTTTGATGAGCATTTGAGAAATAGAATGATGCTTCAATTTGAACATAAAAGCATCTTATTCCCAAACGGCAAAGATAAACCTCCTAAAATCTCTCCCTACATAACCCTCAATTAGCTAAGTGCTAACATTGAGTGTCTATGCATATGTTCTTGGGTTCACGCAGTGGGCAGATTTTATCCAAAGTGGAAGCATGGTGATATATAGCTTTCTCTCAGCTCAGGTATGGGTTAGATGAGTGTGTGATAATATCAGCAGGGAGCAAATTAGCAGAAACCACTGTCTGCCTACCATGATGCCTAGAGAGAGAAACATGTAGACAACTTTTTGTTTTGTTGTGTTGTGTTCTTAAGATTTTCCTTTTTATTATTATCCCTTTGACAAACATCGACCTATGTAAAATAGAAAAAGAATACTGCCGATGAAACAAACTGCTATGAAAATGGTCATGTTTTACTGTTATTGTTTGATATATTTCAATTTTAACATGTCCTTGCCCACATTGTCTGTATCACCTTCTGGCTTTCCTTCTCTGTACAGGTAGCTCAACCTTTCATTCTCATTCTCATTCCCTCCTTTCTTTCCTTGTCCCGGTTATTCACTTAGCACTAACTCCATTTCACTCTGTTCTCGTTAGCTCCAAAATGAAACTACTTTCTACAGCTATAAATATGACAAGGCACAGAAACAGAGAGGCTTTAGAAAGTTGAGGTAGGGACAGGAAGGAATTTGGAACTTAGGGAAAATGATAAATGTCCTGTATGCTATTAAATAGGCATGATAGGAATGATGGGATGAAAGTTCTTATGGGATGGATGATTGGGTATCAGTTTCCATTTGCATTTTTGTTTACATATTTCCTTCATTGGAGTAGCGGGGAAAAGTACAGTGCTGAATTTATTGTGGAGAACAAGGCAGTCTCCCAGGAGTATACTGGAATTATTTTATGCCAGCTCAGTCCCAGTTATGAAATTATCAGTGTGAGAGCTTATAAATCACTATATGTAATAAATTATGGCTAGATTTACTATTTTGTAGATTGTTTAAACTTGAAAAAGTGATGAAAAGGATATTAATAATGTCCATTAAACTTAAAAATAGGTTTTCTATACTTCTCCTTGCCTTCCTGCCCACCCCCAGATCTGGTTATTAAACATTTACCAGCACATTAATGGTAAGTCTCCCAACCCACCCTTCCTAGATTCTTCCCTGAAAAAAAAAAGGGAGCTAAGAGTTACAACTAAATTCACCAGAATACACACACACACACACACACACACACACACACACACACACACACACACACACACATTTGGCAACATTCTGACTTGAAGTACTATCTGTAGGAATTTGAGGAAATCACTTCCATGTACTGGGCCTCAGCCTTCTTGACAATAAAAGGAGGTGGTTCAACAGTATGAATGGGAGACAATAGACTTGTGGATAAGCGACTCGACTTGGATCTGAGTTCAAATTCTGTCTCAGATACTTATTAGTTGTGTGATCATGGGTGACTGACTTAACCTCCCTGTTAACTTAGCTCCGTCATCTGTAATATAATTGAGTTGGTAGATAATTTCTGAAGTTTCTTCTAGCTCTAAGTATATGATTCTATAACCCTAAATGCCTATGATTTCTGAGGTCCTTTCCATATAATCCCATTTTTGTAAGAGATTGAAATAGTTCATAAAATAACAGTATTTTGGAGCTGAAAGTTTTCACCCCTTGTTGTAGAGATGAGGAAACTGAATCCTACATTGAGTAAGTCACTTACTCAACTTCACAAAGTAACATAGCACAGTGGAGACTAAAACCGATGAATCCTGACTCCTGGATTGGTTGGTTTGTTTATTTATTTTTAATAAAATTTTATTGATATCTTTTGTTTTAAAACTGTCATCTTTTCCTTACTGTATCTCTGCTCCACAAAACCTAACCCCTAATTAATTTCTCTTTCCACTATACCAGGATGCCTTTTTTGGACGCCTACTGAGTTGAAATCAACCTTTGAACTTTCTATGAAGGAAGAGTTTTCTAATCAAACCAATGGTGTAAACAAGGTTTCATGGGGGTTTAAACTGGTTGAGAGAAGAAGCAATGTTGAAGCAAACTTTTGTGTACAAAAACGTGCTAATCAGGGATAATTCACACTTGTTCATTAACAGTGAGTTTTCTATGGGCCTTAGACAGCACATACTTTCAAATAGAACAATATCTTAGTTGTTTAAAAGTAATAACATTTTATTTTTAAATTGATTTCCAACACCCCATTAGTTCAAAAGCCCTGCTTGCTGTCTACCCCATAGCAATTATAAGATTTAAGTGTATTTTTTAAGCTTCTTTGTGGGACTAGGAGAAAACTATATTGCTAGGATTTTTCTTTCATTTTAAAGGTCTATTTTCCACATCTTAATTAATACATCTCATTTATTTTCATGTTTAATATTTGGTGTATATATTAAGATTACAGCTTGATTTCCTTTCAGCCAAAGGTATAAAATGTAATTTTTGAATCCTTTCATTAAGTTATGCATTTAAGTTTTCAATGTAATTGTGTAGAATATTAAATATACATTGAAGAATATTAGATGATCTTTCTATTGTGTTGTATTTTCAGTAAATGGGTTAATGCAGTGTTGCAAATGATAATTACAAGGCAAACAAAGCAATCATCTACCTCTCAGTCCCTCCAACAAATATGAGGGTTGGGAATAGAGAAAATCTATTACTGATGAGAGGAAAAAGTAGCCATGGTGCCCTCCTTTCAGAATGAGATAGAGCAGAAGAGAGTCTCGGAAAGAGTCTCTCTCTCTCTCTCTCTCTCTCTCTCTCTCTCTCTCTCTCTCTCTCTCTCTCTCTCTCTCTCTCTCTCTCTCTCACACACACACACACACACACACACACACACACACACACACACACACTTTATCCCAATTTATCTTTTTCATGAAGGAATTGAATGACAAGAAAAGGGAAGGCAGGCTGGCTAGCTATAGAGTGGTAGGGCTCATTTTACGCTGGAATCAATGAAATGAATGTTAAGTTATAAAGGAAGATCTCCAGCATGGTAGAGAATTTATGGAAGGAAATTAACAATAATCTCACAAAATAAAAAAAAAGTGTGTATTAGTTACAATCTGCATCCAAATGATAAATCCATGAAATATCAAAGTATTGCAAATTTGTGATTTTAGCTTATACTCCACTGTTCTTTTTTACCAATTTAAATTATATCCACTCTTCAAGGCCCATTCCTTTTCTTCTTTTCCTTTTACTCTTCAAGCTTACCTTTCAATTGATTTCTTGCTATAAAGTTTCTTGATATAGCTGTGTGACTCTAGGTAAGTCACTTCACTTCTTTTTTTGCCTCATTTTTGCCACACCTACCTCCAAGGATTTGTTACGAGATAAAATGGAGATAAAAATTGTAAAGTTCTCAGCACAGTGCCTAGCACATAATGTTATACTAATGTTGTTATCATAGTTGCTATTATGCCTCTCTTCAATTCTTCCTTATGCTTTAAAAAAATATGTCAAACAATACATTCAGTGATTATGTCTGGCAGCAATGTAACATTCTATAACTTCAATTCCCCATATTTCTGTTTAAAGAAAGGAAATGTGTTCATTATCTGTTCTCTGGGACTAAACTTGATCAGTATCATTCATTACATCTTGACTCGTTTTAGTGTGGATTTTGTAGTTAGATGCACTTTCTTTTTCTCTGGGTTGGCTCATTCACCCAAACCACACTGACATTAGCAGGTTGGAGGATTGATCCCTGCTAAAATTCATTCTCAAAGTTCTAGAGGGAACATTGGTGGGAAATATATTCCTACCTTATACTGTAATCATGAATCCCCACTGGTGTGCTTCCCACTTAACCAGCTCAACTACATTAACTCATTTTTTAAATTTTATTTAGTTATAAAACCATTTTCATTGATATATTTTGTTTTTTATAGCACTAAATTTCTCCCAGCATCCTTCCCTGAAACCCCTTCCAGAGCCATTTCATTTAACAAACGATCATATTTTTGGAAGAAAAAAGAAAAGAGGGAAAAATCAGTAAAATTAATGAGTAATAAAAAACCTGAAAATATGTGAAACATTCTACACCCATGTGTTTTCCAACTCTATAAGGGAGTAAGAAGGAGGTTATCTTCTCATGTCTGTTCTTTGGAGTCAAGGGTTTTCCGTGTGATGATGGTAACATTGATGAAGCTTGCTGACAACACTGGTAACAGCTCAGTCTGTCTCATCCCCTAAAATAGGTTTCCCCCACAAATGCATGAAATGTTTATTTTGCTGAGTAGATATTGGTGGTGGAGGTGGGGATTTGGCAAAGCAATAAGTCAGAGAAGCACTAGATTGTATGTGTACCAGCTTATCCATGATTTTGAGCTGTTTTTCAGTTGTGTCTGACTTTCCACAATCCCATTTTGAGGCTGTCTTGGCAAGGATATAGGAATGGTTTGCCGTTTCCTTCTGCAGCTTATTTTACAGAGGAAGAACTGAGGCAAACAGGATTAAGTGACTTGCATGGGGTCATATTAAATGTCTGAGGCTGCATCTGAACTCAGGTTTTTCTGACTCCAGGTCCAGTACTCTACCCACAGCACTCCCATTATACATGACAGCCAGAGTCTACTGACAAATTTTCAGGGTAAGCATTTACATCTCAGAAATTGGAAAACACTATAAGTCAGGGCTTCATTTATTGTTTTTTGATTGATTAGAATTAAGGAAGTGATCAAGAAAACAATAATGCAAATTAAACTTAAAAGTCTGTTGTGTATGGATGTTAACCACTAATTATTAAATATTTTAAATATTCTACTGCTTGAATCCCAACTTTGGTATTTCACTGCATATTTTTAAAACGATTCTCTGACCAGATTCTAGCATTATCAGTTTTTGGAGGCAATTGGGGTTAAGTGACTTGCCCATGGTCATGTGGCCTAATAGGTATCTGAGGATGGATTTGAACTCAGGTCTTCCATTCTCGAGGGCCAGTGCTTTCCCCATTGTGCCACCTAACTACCTCACTAGCTGTATCATTTTGAAGAAAAGACATTATATCCAGTTACACCTTCACTGCTTTGGTATCCATAGGAGCATTTATCTGTACTTTTACCCAGTATTATCTTCAGTATCCATGCTATTAAAAAATTAGGAAATGTATCCAGCTTGATAAAGTGGCAGATCAAACTGTCAGAACTAATGCCTATATTCTCATCTGAATAATGAGCTTCCAATATCTTATGTAACTTGTTTAACTTATAGTCATCTTGTAGGAGGTCATGATGTCAGACTTGTCCAGATCAGGTTCACAGCACATGGTTATTCCTATGAATCTTATCCAAAAGGATATAATTCTCCTTGAGACTCAGAACAGTACTGTCTTAACTATCCATGAAGTTAACTGTGTTTCCATAGTCATGGGTAATCCTAACTTGATGTCAGGGAGACCACTTCCTCAAGAGTTAGTCTAAGCTCATACATACTGATCTCTCTGTCCTTAGATATGTTATTAAAGATTCATCACGTCCTCTTCATTCAGAAAGATATCCTTCTTCAAGAATATCTTTTTTGAACACTGGAACGCCTCCATATCATCACAGATGGAGAACTACTAGAGTGCTGGTTTCCAACCGCCACAGCCCAGGTTCTACACCGGGGTAAGTAGGCAGCAAAAGGAGCCCTCATCCTGCTCATCTAGAAGCTTATCTTAAATTGCAGGTTCATCCAGAATATAACAGAATTCTCCCTGTACCAACCGACCTGAAGTGTCGCTTGTTGTCAGCTATATCGTGCCAAAACTACATGTCACTGAGCATGAAGATGTCAGTTGTTGAGTTACCTATTTTCAGGTGTGCAAACTGATGGAGAGACCCACTGAAAGCCATAACTCCCTATAATTCATTCTGTTATCCATCTCTTCTAAAACCTCTGGATCTACCTCAATCTGCTAATTATAGTTACTAAATGCCAGTCCTCTCCACCAACCCCAAGGATTCTGAGTATGAATTAAATACTCTTCTCTCTCCTGATAGCTTATCCATTAAGAACAGTCATTTAGTAAAATGGTATTTGACTCCTGAGACTTTCAGGGGTCCCCTAAATTAATCCTGATAGAGGCTTTGGCTTCTGTGTTGACCTCAAGGCCTTCTCTAGTGCTCCAGAAGCCCTCCAGGGATCAGATCCACTTCAAATTGCTAGTTCCTGTTAGCAATCCAAACTTCCCCCAAATCATACCTTTGTCTGCTTCTAGGACTCACTAGGCTCATCATCAGTACTTGTTAAAATGTAAGCCTTGAACAGTTTAATCATAGCCTTCCTCAATGGACTTTTCTTTAGCAAGTGATGATTTTCCTGGACTTATTCTTCAATAATTAGTATACTTTCAACAAGTTCTGAACCCTTGGCTTTTATTGTACAATCCCCATTGCCTGCTCCCTTGCTCACATTCCCTTAACACCCTAGCTTCCAAATGCCTCAGTCCAAATCTGTCTGTCACTTCCACTGTGCTCCCTAGAATACCTGTTCCATAGTTAACAAAATTTTCTTTCATTTTTCTTTCTTATTTCTCCCATCTATCAATACTCACTGAAACCGGGCTCCCTCCTGATGTTACCAAAACCTTCACTAACCTTTCTAATACTGATTATATTTTCTCTTATATTCCCTCTGACCAACTAGTGGCAGAGTTGGAGTATTACTTGCTCACCATTGCCACTTCCAAGACTTCCATCTACCACCATCATTCAGTAGCATCCTTGAGGTTCATTCAGTCAAAATTTATCACCCAACCACGTTGGTAACTATTATCTACCAATCTTCTCCCCAAAGGGGGTCCATGCTTGACTTACAGTCTTCTTTTCCTCCTATACTCCTGTTCCTATAGTAGGGGACCTCAACATATATGTATTGATAATTCCTCTAACATTCCAACTCCCCCGTTCCTCAATCTACTCAATTTCCGTGACCTACTCCTTCACCCTACTTCAGTTACATACAGAAATAATTATACCCTTGATTTTGCTGTCACTCATAAGTGTTCCACTTTCTGTTCATTAACTCTAAAATTCCCTCATCTTATGATAATCAGCTTGTCCTTGTTTCAGTTCTTTCATGGGATCTTACCCTTCACCACCCCTACTGGCTGTACTCTTCTGTCTTCCCCATCTGGACCCTTTGGTGAACCAGTTCATCTCTGTACTATTTTCTATACTCAAGTCCCTGACAAACGACAATCTTGGATTATTTCTACCACTCACAGCCTTCACTTTTATTCACATGTTGATAATAGAAGTGGAGAAAATCTATTCACTGGGTCCACAACAAATTTATGTTACATATCATCACTTGGGACCTCAGTGCAGCAAAGCAATCCTTTTTACATCTCCATAACAGATTTACTGGGGGCAGCTAGGTGACACAGTGGATAGAGTGCCAGACCTGGAATCAGGAAGACCTGAGTTCAAATTTAACTTCAGACATTTATTAGCTGTATAATCCTGGGCAAGTAAGGTTAAATTAAACACTATTTCCCTCAGTTTCCTCATCTGCAAAATGAGCTGAAGAAGGGAATGGCAAATCATGCCAGTTATCTTTGCCAAGAAAACCCCAAATGAAGAGTCAGACATGACTGGAACGACTGAACAACAGATTTCTATCTCATTTGTCACATATGCTTTTGCAATCCTTTTCATCACCCTCATCAAGGCTAATCTTTCCACAATCAAAGGTGGTGCCATTTCATGCTATCTTCTCCAACAAATTGTTTCTTCTACTATCTCTGCTCTCACTAATTTTTAATCTTTCCCTTTGTCCCCTCTATTTTCTTGCTGCCCACACTCCAATGTATACATTATCCTTTTAAAAAGAATATTTATTTTACTAAATATTTCCCAATTACATTTAAAAAAAGAATTTTTAACTCTCCCTCCTCTTACCTATCCCTTACCCACTGAGAAGGCAAGCAATATATTAATTTGTATATGTCGCCCTCAAAAACCTTCATTTGATCCCACTACTACTGAAGGCTGCCCTCCTTTATCTCTTCTCCTTTTTGTGACTAAACTTCTGAAGCCATCTCCAACTGCTGCCTCCATTTCCTCTTTTCTCACTCTCTTCTGCAGTCTCCATAGTCTGACTTTGACCTCATCATTCTACTTAAACTATTCTCTCCAATGTCACCGATGATCTTTCAATTGGCAAATTTAATGCTCTTTTCTTGTTGCACATCCTTATTGACCTCCCTTCATGAAGTCTTTGACACTATCAATCACCCACTTCTGAATACTCTCGCCTATCTAGCTGTTCATGATATTTCTTTCATTTTCTCCTTCTAACTTCAGTTTCCTCCATCTCACTTTTAATGTGCTTTACCTGATCTTTCTCCAGGTCAAGTCTGTGGACTGTCAATGTCCCCCTAATGTTTTGTCCTAGATTCTCTTCCTTCTCTATACTATTTCACTTGGCTATCTTATCAGGTCTTACTGCTTCAAATACAAATTCTCACCCTGTTTTTTTTTTTCAGGACTCAGATTGCCTGCCATCTTCTGCAAGAAGTTTTTTCAAGTCTCTCTCTCTCTCTCTCTCTCTCTCTCTCTCTCTCTCTCTCTCTCTCTCTCTCTCTCTCTCTCTCTCTCTCTCTCTCACACACACATACACACACACACATACACTACTAGTGCCTTCTCTGAGATTATGTCCCATTTGCTCTGTATATATCTTGTATATATACAAGATATACCTACCTTCCTCCATTAGAATGTAAATTTCATAAGGACAGAGTTCATGTATTTTCTTGCTTCATATTCCCAAGGTTTGACACAGTTCCTGGCACATCATAAGCACTTAATGTCTATGAAGCATCTGGTATAGCAACTCATTATGGAGAGTAAGATAATCGGTGGCACCAAAGTACCAGCAGTTGCTCATTTCCTTCTGGCTAATATCAGTTATAGTAATGATGGGATTTTTGTTGGTATTGAAATGAAGCCAGGAGGTAGAGATGAGGCTGGAGAATATTCTAGGCATGGAGGACAGCCAGGGAAAATGAACAGAGCCTACTGCCTTGTTCATGGAACGCTCAGGAGGCCAGTGTCACTGAATCAAAGACTACAGTACATGGATGGGGTGTAAGGAAACCAGAAAAGTAGGAGGAGGATAGGTTATAAAAAACTTTTAATGCTACATGAAGAATTTTGTATTTGGTCTTTGAGGTAATAGGAAGCCACTGGAGTTTATTGAGTAGGGGAATAATATGGTTGGACCTGTGCTTTAGGAAAATCACTTTGGTCTCTAAATGGAGAAGTGAGGGTTTGCCCCAAAGTCATGGCAGTGTCAGAGAGGAGAAGTAAGAATATTTGAGATGTTGCAAAAGTAAAATTGACAGGCCTTTGCAATAGATTTTCAGACAGTTAGCGAGAAGTCCATGGACTAAGTACACCCTGAAAATTCAAATCGTATCTTCCCCCTGCTCCCCAATATTCTATACTACCAACTGAGAATAACTTTCATATTTTAAGTAATAAAACTTCATTACATTTTTAAAAATTAGAGACTGTTCATAATTAGGGGGACTGAATGTGGCATATATACATATATATGTGTGTATACATGTACACATATATACACAGATATACATGTGTGTATATTATTATATGCAGTATATACTATAAGAAGAAATTGAGTACATATGTATATCATGTTATAGATAGAAATATCTATATCCATCTATATATTTATGTGCATATGTATATATGTATGTAATGTATGTACTTATGGCTTAGATATCGAGATAATCCCTGATTTCCTATTATCAAGGTAAAGTATTTCGGGGAGAATCCAGACTGGTTGTCCTAGTATCCAAAGAAATTAACAAAACACAATTCCACCTGGGTCTGATTTGGATGCCCATTTTTTTTTATATTTTTGAGGAAAAATTATTTTCCATATTTATATAGATATTAGTTTCTAAAATAATATATTCATCTCTTCAATCTAATATAGTAGTTACATCATTCTAAGATGAACCCTTAAATAGCCAAAAAGCCTGTTATTTTAGATCTTATATTTATCCTTTCTTTGTTAAGTGAAAGAGATAATGTACTGTAGTGGACTAGGAGTTGTATTTGGACCAAATTAAGAGTTGAATCAGGACAAAATTCAAATTTTTAGATCTCACATAATGGCTATTAAAATGTAGAGAAGGTGTTGAGCTCTCTTAGTGATGGCAATTTCCTCATCTGGGAGTTTCCTCTGCCACTGAATTCACAGATCCAGTCCCTGGTCCTTCATCAAATGAAAGAATTCTACTTATATAGTTTTATTTTTTAAATATGATTATGATAATTACACAAAAAATTTATTTGAAGGTGAATTTTAAATTTCATTTGAAAAATTGTGAAGTAGTTCCTGAAACTTTACAAAACTGTTCTCAATTAACCAAAAAGCATTTATTAAGCACCTAGAAAATTTTATGGGGAAACTGACATTACATTTAGAATTTTTAGATCAACATCTTACCACCTTTGTCTTATGTTTCATAGATTTCCAGATGACCTTTAAATGATGCTGAGGTCTGATTTGAATATGCTGATGAAATCACTTTGCTCCGGTGAAGTTAGGTAGAGATGTGAAACTCTAAACTGCCAACTCCGAGGAACAGATGATGTTTTCCTGCCAAATACACCAATATTCATCCCTGGAAAGTGTGTTCAAAGTTCAGATATGAATATAAATCAAAACTTGGATTTTCAGGGAGCTTAAGGGCTAATCTCTATTAGGTCATGCTTTCTCAATAATGTCATGACCTTTACTTAGCTCTGATACTAAAAATTAAGCTTTAAGAAAATTATCATTATAAAATTCCATGCAAGACCTCGTGGCACTTGTGTTCTCATTACTAATCATTCTCTGGAAGTAAGATTTCTCATTTTGTGTTCTAATTGAACAAAATGTCCTGTGCTTAGGAACTGTTTACAATTCATGTTGTCCTAAACGATCTTTAGACCAAATTTGGATATAAAATACAGGTAGAAAAGATCCTACAGAACCGTGGTTCCCAACCTTTTTCCATATACTTACCTCTTGCCTTTCTGTTAAACTTCCTATATAAAATAAATTCTAGAGGTTCCTATGAATATCCACATAAGAAATAAAATAACAGTGATTAAGTAATTTCAATAGAACAATATTGCTATATACCAAATATTCCCTATACCCTCTTGATAAATTTCTTAAATCATTAGGGTTACATATACTTCAGGATAGGGAACTATTGACAAAGGGTTCATTCCAAGAAAACTTAACAACGACAGACAACAACCAGCATTTATATAACACTCTAAGGTTTGCAAAATGCCCAAAAATATTATTTCATTTTATCCACACAGCAACCATGGGAAATAGATGACATTATTATCTCCATTTTACAGATGAGGAAACTGAGACAAGTAGCAGTTAAGTGACAGCTAATAAATTTCTAAGAGAAGATTTGAATCTTCCTGACTCCAGGTCCAGTGCTCACCTAGCTCTTTGAGGAGTCATTCAATTAGATGTAAGGTATATAATGTCTCTATATCTCTCAGCCAGTTACAGAACCATAAAGATGTGGGGATACGATAGAAAATTTATCACGTTGTTACATCAGCTGATTTTGAAGTATTGTATTTCTTTATTACAAAGGAAAGTTCATTGGGAATAGAGGGAGGGGAAAATATTCAGAAGTAATCATGATGTAAAACTAAAAGGCACCACAAAAACTCTATTTTTACCAAAAAAAAAAAAAAAAAGGAAAAAGAAAGGTAGGGTGGAGCCAAGATGGTGGAGTAAAGGCAGAGATTCACCTGATATCTCCCTCAAATCACTTCAAATACCTTTAAAAATGACTCTAAAAAAATTCTAGAGTAGAGTAACACACAAAAAGACAGAGTGAGACAAATTTCCAGTTCAAGACAACTTGGAAGGTCAACAGGAAAGGTCTATTACAACAGGGTGAGAGATGAGTTCAGGCTACAACAGCACAGACCAGCTCAGACAGGGACTCACTGTGACTAAATCACTAACAGCATTGGTGGTTTCCAGACCTCTAGACCCACAGACAACAAAGACAACTTGGGAGGTCATCAGGAAGAGTTTATTCACACTTGAGTGAGAGAGGAGTGCTGTCCAGAACAGGTTGTACCAGCACAGCCCTGGTCCCAGCAAACCAGGAGCAGGCCTTGGGAGTGACTGAATCAGTAACAGAAGTAGCAGTGACTGTGGCTGTTTCTGGAGTTCTCAGTACACAGATGGTAAGGGGGCTAAACAACTGGTCAGAAAGAGATTATAGGGACTTTTTTGATAACACTGATGCAGAATTGTGTTGCTCTGCCCATACTCAGATCCTGTGTGTGACAGTCACAAGGTGAGGAGGGGCAGTAGAACAGCAGAGTTTGTGGCCCCATTGGAGGGAAGACCCTCCTCACCATTCCAGAACAGAAAAAAAAATGCTTGTGGTTGCTCATAGACCAGAGCACAGGCCAGGAGAGTAGTAAACACCTCTCCTTAGATCATGCCACCTTGGAAGAAGTGAAAACTTGCATGTCCCCAGAAGTATCTCTGAAAACAGCTGTACAAAACTCCTGAAGCTTTAGACAGTATGCCCTGCACCCTGGAAGCAGAGCCATACTTTAACAAAGAGTTAAAGGTCAAGTAGGCTGGGAAAATGAGCAAACAAACTCAGAGGAAAAAAACCTCTGACTATAGAAAGTTCTTATCATGACAAGGAAGATCAAAGCATACACTCAGAAGAAGATAGCAAAGTCAAAGCTCCTACATCCAAAGCCTAAAAGAAAAGTATGAATTGGTCTCAGGTCATGGAAGAGCTCAAAAAGTATTTTAAAAATCAAGTAAGAAAAGTAGAGGAAAACTTGGGAAGAGAAATGAGAGTGATGTAATAAGAAAATCATGAGAAAAGATTCAACAGCTTGGTAAAGGAGACCCAAAAAATACTGAAGAAAAGAGCACCTTAAAAAACAGAGTAGGTCGAATGGCAAAAAGGAGGCAATGAGGAGAAGAAAGTCTTAAAAAGCAGAATTGGAAAAAGGAAAAAAAAGATTCAAAAGCTCACTGAAGAAGATAATTCCTTAAAAATTAGAAAGAAGCAAATGGAAACTAATGACTTTATGAGAAATCAAGAAACAAAAAATTGAAAAAAAATAGAAGGCAATGTGAAATATCTCATTGGGAAAGCAAATGATATGGGAAATAGAGGCAGAAGAGACAATTTAAAAATTATTGGAATACCTAAAAGCCATGATCAAATAAAGAACCTAGATATAATTTTTTAAGAAACTATCAAGGAAAACTGCCCTGATATTCTAGATCCAGAGGGTGGAATAGAACTTGAAAGAATCCATTGATCACCTCCTAAAAGAGATCCCAAAAGGAAAACTCCCAGGAATATTACAGCCAAACTCCAGGCTTTCCAGGTCAAGGAGAAAATATTGCAAGCAGCCAGGAAAAAAACAATACAAGTATAATGGAGCCACAGTCAGGATAACACAAGACATAGAAGCTTTTACATTAAAGGATCAAAGGGCTTAGAATATGATATTCCAGAGGGCAAAGGAGCTAGGATTAAAATGAAAAATTGCCTGCTCATCAAAACTGAGTATAATCCTTCAGGGGAAAAGATGGATAGTCAGTGAGATAGAGGACTTTCAAGCATTCTTGATGAAAAGACGAGAGTTGGAATAGAAAATCTGGCTTTTAAATACAAGACTCAAGAGAAGCGTAGAAAGGTAAACAGGAAAGGGTAATCATAAGGGACTTAATAAGATTAAACTGTTTACATTTCTACATGGAAAGATAATATCTGTAACTCATAAGACCTTTCTCATTATTAAGGTAGTTAGAAGGAATTAGTTAGAAGACCAAGGGCACAGGCATGATCTTAATATGAAAGGATAATATCTAAAAATTAAATTAAGGAGTAAAAGAGGAATGTAGTGGAAGAAGGAGAAAGGGAGAGGTAGAATTGGGTAAATTAACTCACATAAAAGAGGTAAGAAAAAGCTTTTACTGGAGGGGAAGAAGGGGGAAATGAGCAGGAGTTGAGTGCACCTTAATCTCATCAGAATTGGCTGAGAGAATAACACATACACTTAATTGAGTATAGAAATCTATCTTACTCTACAGGAAAGTAGGCATGGAATGGGACAAGACAAAGAGGGTGTGATAAAAGGAAAGGCAGATTGGGGGAGGGGGTCAGAAGTAAAATACTTTTGAAGAGGGATAGGGTGAAAGGAGAGAGAGAAAGGAATAAACAGGGGTGGAGGGAATAGGACAGAGGAAAATACAGTTAGCAACTGTAACTCTGAAAAAAAAATTGAAGCAAGTGTCTCCGATAAAATCCCTATTTCTCAAACATATAGAGAACTGAGTCAAATTTATAAAAATTAAAGCTATTCCCCAGTTGATAAATGATCAAAAGATATAATCTGTTTTCAGATGAAACTTTATCTATAGCCATATTAAAGAAATATTTCAGCTCACTATTGATTGAAGAAATGCAAATTAAAACAATTCTGAAGTGCTATTTCATGCCTATTTAGATTGTCCGATAGGATACAAAAGGTAAATGACAAATGTTGGAGAGGATGTCGGAAAAATAACACATTAATGGTGGAGTTGTGAACTGATTCAACCATTCTGTAGAGCAATTGGATCTCTGCCTAAATGGCAATGAAACCATGCATACTCTCTGATCTAGCAATACCACTACCAGATGGTATCCCAAAACTAATAAAAAATGAAAAGGATCTATATGTACAAAGATATATAGCAGCTCTTTTCTGTGGATAAAGAACTGAAATTGAGATGATGTCCATCAATCGGAGGATGGCTGAACAAGTTGTGGTATGTGATTATGATGGAATACTAGTGTACTATAAGAAATAATGAGCAAGATGCTCTCAGAAAAATGTGGAAAGTCTTGAATGGGCTGATGCCAATTGAAATGCACTGTATACAAAGTAACAGCAATATTGTAAGATGATCAGCTGTAAATAATTTAGCTATTCTCAGCAATACAGTGATTCAAGACAAATGTTATCCATCCCTGGAGAAAAAGCTGATGGTGACTGAAAGCAGATTGAAGTATATTTTTTAAACTGTATTTTTCTTGAGTTTTTTTAATCTATGTTTTTCCCACAGCATGACTGTTATGGATGTGTTTTGCATGGCTACACATGCATAACTTATATTAAATTGCCTGCCTTCTCAAATGGTGGGTGGGGCAGGGAGAGAATTTGGAATGCAAAATTTTAAAAACAAATGTTAAATATTGTTTTTACATGTAACTGGGGAAAAATAAAATACCAAATAAATACAAAGAGATGGAAAAAAGAAAGCAACTATAAACACTTCAGTTCATATCCTGTTTCTGATGCTCACCACTTGTGTAAATTTGGACACAGTTACTTGATCTCCCTGGTCCTCTGTTTCCTCATCTGTGAAAGAAGGGTGTTGATCTAGATGACTTTCAGCTTTATTACTTTATGATCTCCCTATCCTCTTTTCATTTTTGTTTTGAGGAGGAACTCAGAACATTATACATTTTTCTTCTTTTACACAGTAGATAACATAAATCTGCCTTCCTCTCTACCTTATGCCAATCCATCACTCCCTACTAAGGCTCAAAAGCCACCTTGGAAATTTGGGACTTAAGGTACTCATGGGATGGACTCCATAACTGATTAGTCTCCTAGGGAAGCTGTATGATATTGACCGGTCTTTGAATTCTGCATCTGACCCTTCACTAGCTGTGAGACTATGGACAAGAGTCATGTTACTTTTCTCTCTTTCTCTGAGCCTGTTTCCTCATATATAAAATATTACCTATCTCACAGAATTGCTGTTAGGGTCAAATAAGAAAATGTATATGAAGTAATCTGAAGCCTTAAAGTGCTATGTGCTAGGTATTTATTAGAGAAGACCGAATATTTATTTTTGCACTTGTAGGTCTTCAGAAAGGGGAGAGATATAAAATAATTTTCATATGCTTTCATATTAGTTAAGTACTATCAATGTTTTAATTAGTTATTACTCATAACTTCTGGGGCATTAATTATTTCCCAGTAAATATTTATCACATTTATTGTAAATTTAAATGTCTTCCTATCAGAGAGCATAATAACTAGGTGCTTCTGATAAGATTCTATTTTACTTTCATTAGAGCAAGCAAATGAAAAGGAGTTGTTGTACATAATGTCAACATTGGCTTATGATATTTCTTTTCAAACTCCTCCTACATGAATTTTTGTGGATTTTTTTAATATAAGAGAATCAATCACCTAGAATATAGAAAAAATGAAAGGAAAAAAGATACGGAAAATTAAGTCAGTTATCATGCAATAAATATTCCAGTTATTTTAGTTCAAAATGGATAAAATTATAGAACAAAGTAAATAGTGTTTATTTGATGCCATTGGGTAGAAAGATGATAAAGTTGGCCATATACTATGTAAAGAGGCGGCAGTGACATGTAAGGAGATGAAAATCATCTGAAACTTACCAAATAATTACAGGAGAAATCCACACCAGAAGAAATACAATTTTTAAAGTACTCAGAAATCAATTTTCAACCTATCTCAGAGAAAGATTCCAGAAGAATGAAAAATATTATGGTGGATAATACTTTTTTAAGGGAGACTGAGGAAACATTCCCAATTACAGATATAAATGCCTATCAATTCTTATGAGAATGGTCTCCACTTACAAAAACATGAGAGCAGAATGAATGTGCATTTGGATGATCTTTTCTCCAGTGAACTACATCTTCATGTGGTTGTTTCTCTCCCAGCACCAGAGTCCTACCCTGGAGAAGAGAGGTTTCAGGAGTCTTGCTGTTTCATGAAGGATGGATACTTCTCTGGAAACCACTGAGTTTCATGAAAGAGGGGCACTTCAGGGGCACAATCTGCCTAAGAACAGTGAATGAGGAAATACATTCTTCTTTGAAAGAGAGCTGGAAAGTTAGTGACTTCAGTTCCTCTTGGGATATACCTTACTTAGCTTAAGAAGAAATGGGTATGGCTAAAGTTATAAGGTTCTTCCTGTTGAGATGGGGGAACCTGAATCCTTTTAGGTGGAAGCAAGTTCTTGTGCTCCAAGGATTATGGAGGCACAAGTTCCCCCAACCCCCAAAGAGGTCTGAACTACCTAGTGAGGGAAAGGATTATTTTTCTCTTATATTAGTAACTAATTATTGAATCAGGACCAAGGTTTTTTCCTCTTTTCTACTTCCTCATCCAGAAATCAATGAGTGTGGCTAATCTTTCTCAAAGACTATTTCTGATGATTTTATTTACAGCTCTAAGAAAATGTGGATTCTCCTTTCAGTCAGGCAGGTGATATGAAAATTGATATCTTTGTCCAAAACTTGGGGGATCCAAGTCACATATCCCAAGACCCTCATTAAGATGAGCCCACATCTCATTATAATATTCATTCTCTCATTAATTGTTAACTAGTCAGAGTTGATTGCTACCCTTTGGAACACCCACTCTTCCCAGGGTATATAAAATGTGAGCCCACTGCCATGCAGACTCTTGGAATTTGAGAGTGCTATTGACCCCTTTCATTAATAACATGTTAGTTTTATTGATAAAAATGATCAAATTACCCAGAAATGATGTCTCTTGAATTTTTTAAATGTCACACTAGCAATGATCATAGAAAGAAGAAATAAATAGCTGTTCCTCACTACTTAGGAATACCCAGGCAACTATTGTTGATCTGACAAGAACAAAAGAAAGGCCTACTTTTTTTCTAGGGAATGTATGCTGAAAGACATTCTGATAAGACTTGCCACACCTAAGACCTACTATCCTTTGGTATTGTGTTGATTCATGTACAGTTAAATGAGGCTCACTAGTAGGAACCTAAAAACCATTAACAAATATAAAGTGCTCAGCAAAAAGTTGAAGAGTTTAGGGTCACAGTATTTTAGTCATTACTTCCTCAATATCTGTAATTATGTTTCTATCCTTTACAATATTTGGACAGTAGAATGTCCTTCTTTCTTAATTCTAGTTGAAATCTTTCATTCTTTCAGGCTCAAATCAAATATCCCCCTACAGAGGAAAACCACTGCCGATTTTGCTTCACTGTTAATGGTCTTCCTAATTCACCACTGAAATTACTTTAGATTTGATAATCTGACTACCTATTGTCCCTTCCTCCTCCTAGTAGAATGCAAACTCATTGAGAGCAGGAAAAGTTTCATTTTTGTCTTTGTACATTTTGTCTTTGTGTGCACAGTATCTGAAATAGCAGTTTTATTGAATTTAATTGAATTTAGTAATTTACCACTAATGACCCTCTTACATAGAAGTATTTTAGAGGCCCAACAAACAATGAAGTTCTCTAATCACTAGTTTGGCAGGTGAAATTAATGTCTAAGTTATAGATATTCTATCAAATTTTTGTAGTTGGACTTTATAGAACATGACTGGTCCACAGTTATAGCTAGCTCCATTTAATCAATGAATCTATCACTTAATAAATATTTATTATGCACCGTCTATGCACAATACATTTCCCTAAGCATATTAGACATACAAGGAAACATAGTGACACAGGATCCTCAACCTCTGGCAGCTTATAATCTAATTGGAAAGATAAGATGGTACATTGCCTATAACTTCTGTTACAATGAAAATCTACAGCAGTTAATGCCTTTTCCCAAGGTGAACAATATTAATTATATAAGTGACTCAAGGGAATCAAAGCACACAAATTTAAACAGAAATTTAGCCGTGCTGAACCAGGAGTTATACATCTTGCCTATGCATGATATCCCATAGTTCAAAGGTAAACAAATCTAGAGAGTGGGGTAAGAATGTCAGTGGTCCTTTACCCATGAGCTCCTGTCCCCTGATATCCGTGGGAACATCAGCAGTGTTCAGGTGATAGTTCTTGACTTGCAGCATACCTTTCTACAGGTTTTCATTTGCAGAGCCAATCTAGTGCAAGGACAGGTGGCTCAGTGAAAGAAATTCTTACTTTATCCTTTATCAAATAGCCCCACTTTTTTTTCTGAATTGGGATTTAAGGCTATTGTCAACCATAATGCAATTACACTTGTTTTCATTCAGACCCCAAGGAACCAGACTTTGGCAGCCACACCTAATAAGTCATCTATATGTTTTTCAAGTCCAGTGAAATTGTTTAGGGCATGGGAAAGTGTCTTCCTATAAAACCTCTTAATCTGTTCTCATCATTTGCCTTGGCTGAGGTGAAAATGGCTAGCTTATTGTCAGCATCCCATTTTTCTAAAGGAAGAATTAGTATTGATTTTATATCCCCGTGCTTAAAACACTGAATATGCCAAAAGAACATTGAGCTTTGCACTTAATGAAAGTATCTGCACAGCGATTAGAATTTTTCAAGTTATATACCATTAAAAGAAATTGGATAATGGTGTGATTGTAAGTATTAAAAGACATTTAAAGAAGTATGGGAGTTTCTTTCAATCATGAAAAGCTGAGATAAACTTACATTAATTAATGATGAAGATAATTACAATAAAACGAGGTTAATAACATTTAAAATGCAACTTCTTATTCTGAAAAATCCTCTAAGACTTTTTTCCTCCTAGTTATCATATCGCCATAGTCTACTAGGGATAGAGACTGAACCTGTGATTTCATTTGGCATAGATAACCCATAAGTGAAAAAAATTTGCTCCACAGTGTCATCAGCATCTTCTCTACAATTTAGTCTCAGAGAGTTGCGAAGAGCACTGAGGCCAAGTGAATTGCCCAAGGTGACAGAGCTAGTATGTCACACAGGTAAGACCTGACCTGGTCTTCTTGGTTTTAAGGCTGGTACTCTTTCCAGTATACCATACTGCCTCTCTTACCAACTAATTTCTTTGAGAAGAATATTCTAAACTTGATGACTACTGAAGTCTTGTCTAACTGTAAAATTCTATGATTCTACAAACATTAAAGTAAAAGGCTTATTTAAGATAACAGATTTAGTTTTAGAATTAATCATAGATTTTAAAAAATGTTTACAAAGCACTATTCTCATAGTAACTCATTAAAGTGGGTAGGTTCAACATCCATGTGGATTGATTATCTTTGCTGGATTCCATGGACAAAGTCTGAACCTTTGACCCCTTCTTGTCACTGTGATATTGTCACTGGCCACAAATGGGTAAAGGATGGAAAAATACAGATAGGTATGAATCCTCATCTTTTAAGTAGAAAAACAGCTCAAGTAGATGTAATGAATTGATACATATATGCACAAATATGTATGTATATGTGTGAAATATTTTTGCAATATATTGATATACATAAATACATAGATATGTGTATGTAAGTACATATATACACATATTGTTTTATTATATTTTATGTAATTCTGTTCTTTTGCAGTAGTCAAGTAAAATAAGTGTAGATATATAGCTATGTATATATATGTATATATATATACATATATATACATATGTATATATGTATATATATGCACACACATAAGTATATACGCATACATACATAGCTGAAATTCAATCCTTCAGCTTTAGTTTTGGAATCCTTACTTCCCTCAGAGTTCATTTCACTGCTTTGTCCAACATATAAGAAGCTTCTCTTGATTTATTGATTCCCTAGCTGTTGATGATAATAATCTTTGCATATAAACACCTGCGTATATACACTGTAAAATGCACATGTGTATATATATATATATATAGACAACACTCAACTTTCACAGGAGTAGCATTCTCAGAAAAATAATGTGAAAGTCAAAAATGTGAATGTTGATACTTTAAACCTAAGGAAAATAGGGGATTAAGTTCGTACAACCACAGAAAAACTGCAGTCTTTCCCTGGAGTCTGCGAAAATAGGCTTTTCTGCATACTATTCTTTATGAGAAGGCATTGATTCTGCTAATAAGCACTTTTCATAACACGCTAATCATAAAATAACCCATAAAATGAAGTACACAAAATAAAATTGGCACCATTCAAAGTATTTTTTCTCACTAGTAATTCCCTAGAATTCTGTGACCTTCTGTGCTAACATCTCAATTTTAAAAATTGATTTCAGACAATATTCACTTACCATAACATGAAATCTATGATATCACAAATACTGTAAAACTAATAAAATCCTCAAAACTAAAATTTTTTAAACCTGATTCTTAGCTTGCACTGTTTCAGAGAGTGGTGTGAGTGTATTGTGCTATATACTATACTGCTGTAGAGCTCTGTAATGTGGCCACCTTCTGAAAACCAAGAGAGAGGTGGCAGGAACTTTATTCAGTGTAGTCAGAAAATGTCAAGATTGGTAAGGTCTCAACTTTACCTCCAACATTCTGTCTTTCATGGCTGGTGCATGGCGTTGGAGATAATGAAGGACACAGATTGATCAGATCAGACAGGGCATTATTGCAACAGAAAACTTGAATTTTAAAGCATACATTGGAAATATTCAATGAATGCACAGGAAGCTCTTTGCAACAGATGAACAAGATCATTGAAGCACCTAGTAGAACACCAGTCACACCACAAATCTGTGTGCTTTATGCCTACTGCACATAGACCAGTTCCCAATGTGAAAGTAAAATAAAGTTACCAATAAAATCACTGAATGCTTGAAGTTGGGAAAAATTAAACATGGGAATATTGAGGACCAACGCTGTACATGTGTGTGTAGTGGTTGTTCAATAGTGTCTGACTCTTTGTGACCCCATGGACTATGCCAACACTGTCCACGAAATTTTCTTGGCAAGGATATTGGAGTGGTTTGCCATTTCCTGCTCCAGTGGATTAAGACAAACAGAAGTTAAGTGACTTGCCCAGGGTCACACAGCTAGTAAATGTTTGAAGCTGTATTTCAACGCATGTCCTCCATCATGCTCATTGCTCTGTCCACTGAACCAGCTAGCTTCTTGTTTCTCCTTCTTTCCTTCTCTCTCTCTCTCTCTCTCTCTCTCTCTCTCTCTCTCTCTCTCTCTCTCTCTCTCTCTCTCTCTTCCCCCTGCTCCCACATATTTCAAAAAAATTATTCCAATAAATGAGCCAGGAGCTTGACACTGTTGCCATGTGTTCCACCCAAGATGCACATCACTTTGTTGGACCAGCAAATTGGTTTGAAAACTAGCAAATTGGTTTGAAAGCAGACTGTCATTGGAGCTGGGTGGTAGACTCTGGGGATCAGGGAGAGACAGATGCAGGAAGGAAAAGAGAACTAGAGGTAGCAAGGCAGGTCCTCCTCAGTCACCAAGAGATCCTCCATCAGACCATACTGCTTCACCACACATCCATCTTTGTTCTTAAGGAACTTGATAAAGTTCAACTTTATTACATTGCCCCAAATATCCTTTCCCTTGGGTTGGATTTTTATCCAATTTGACAGGCATTTTGTTGTACATAGCAAACTTGATATTGTAACTGGCAGCAAATCCTCAGATTTCTGCATTATTCCTTAGTTCCTGCCTCCCAAACTATTTGCAGGGGAAAGCTAAAATCTGTAAACCATTCTCAGCATAAAAGCTGAGTATCTCCATATTTGTAGGGGAAGAAAGAGAGAGAGAGAGAGAGAGAGAGAGAGAGAGAGAGAGAGAGAGAGAGAGAGAGAGAGAGAGAGAGAGAGACGGAGACAGAGACAGAGACAGAGACAGAAATAGAGACAGAGAGATATGAATCTCCTGGAAGAATATAAAATCCTTCAATGGGTGTAACTTTTTTCTTTCTCTCATATTCCCCATTGGCTAGCACAGGATTTTATCTATTGGTGCTTAATAGATGGTTTTTATAGTAGATTGTTATAATATTGGCTGAATCAGCATTGGGGGAAGGGAGAGTTTTATCCCAGAGGAGGTGATATTGGTGACTTCGTTGTGAAAGAATATTTGAGGTGAAATTTAGGATGAGTTCAAGTCATAAGCTCATACACAGCCTCCTAGATCTATAGAAAAGGGATATCAAAGGCCATCTAGTCTAATCCTTTCATGTTATGGATGTGGAAACTGAGACCAAGAGAAGTTAAGTGACTTGCCTAAAGCTGCAGAAGTAATATTAATTGCAGAACTGGGATTTGAACACAAGTGTTCTAATTTCGATGTCAGTGCTCTTTCCAACGTGTTTTCATCTTCTCTAAAGAGCATCAGTTCCTTATTACATTCCATGGCAAGACTTCATTACTTACACGTTCATTAAATTTGGTGTAGTGGATAAAATATGGAGCTTAAAGTCAAGAAGACGTAGATTTGAATCTCTTGCCTCTTGCTCCTTTACAAGAGCAGCCATGGTTTATGACAGTGGAGACCTATTTACCCATGTAAGTCTGAGATTAGATCACAAATCCTTGGCTATCTCATCTGATTTTTTTTGTTTCTCTCCCCAAACATGTTATCCAACGTGAGAAATGGGTTTCAGACTTGGTATGTCTTACTGGGAGCTCAAGAAGTCTGGAATCATTGAAAGGGGTATGTGAGTCCCAAAAGGAAGTGTTCCTTGCAACTACTCTGTTTTTAAAGAGGGGATGATCACCAAAAGGAGGACGAATCATGAATGTCTGGATGGTCAGACACAGGCAACTTGAGTGAGCACACCTTCAAAGTGAAATACCTGTTCAAGTACGACAAAGTGTTTCATGTTTTAAGTATCAGCTTCCTGGGCTAGAATGACAGAAATAATGTACACAGTATGTTTTAAGTATGTCTTATGAGTTAATGAGCTATTTTGTGTTTTAAGCATTTCCTTTTTGGTGGAAGAAATAAATAGCTGACATATGTGTATATGTATACACACATATTCACATGCACACACATAGACATGCATGTATACATATAGATATAGATATACATAGGCAGAGGCTAGGTGGCATGGTGGATAGAGCACCAGGTCTGGAGTCAAGAAGACTCATCTTCATAAGTTCAAATCTGGGCTCAGACACTTACTAGCTGTGTGACTCTGAGCCTTAACTTTTTCAACCCTGATTGCCTCAGTAGGAGATGGCAAATCACTGCAGTATCTTTGCCAAGAAAACCCCAAATGGGTTCATGAAGATTTAGACATAGCTGAAGTGACTCAATGACATATACACACATATACATACATATACACATACATATGCGCACATACATACATACATACATACATATGATGCTTGCTATGAACTAGGTACTGTACTAAGTGCTTTACAATTATCTCATTTGGTCATCACAACAACCCTGAGAGACAGATGCTATCACTGTTCCTATTTTACAGATGAGGAAACTGAGGCATATCCAAATTAAGTGAATTGCCAAAGATCATACAGCTCATAAATGTCTGAGGCCAGATTTGAACTCAGGTTTTCCTGACTTCAAGTCCAGCACTCTATCCATTGCATCACTCATAATAAATCATACTTAAGTTTTCTTAAGAGATTTCATTTGGAATTTTACCACAACTCAGTTATATTAAACCAGGATTGCTAGAAAAAGCATGCCTTCCCCTTTTAGGTGGTCAAGCTCTCCCAAAGCTGAATCTAGTTTGAAGTGTCCCTTGACAGAACCCTAGTGAGCAAAGGGGTGGCTCTTGTGCTGTAGGAAACATAGAATAAGAATTTAAGGAATAAAAATATCTTGCTTTCTTGGTTGGCAAGCAGTTCTTCCGTGAAAGATTCATATCCTTAACAAATAAATGAATGTCTCTGAATCTGTCAAGGCTGCTGACTGAACATTCAGCCAAGGTTCTTTTCTCCATGCAATGTCATTAGAAAGCAGTAATCTTGTCTTGGTATGAACCATAATCACTCTGCTGCACATTAGAAAAAGAGAGAAAGAAAGATGAAATCTCCCTTCCTGCTTCAAGATGAAAAGAGAGCATCCTCACAAGTGAGAATCATTTCTGATTCAATGGGACATTTATCTCCATGAATACCAAGGTTTTCTTTAGATGTCATCGGGAAAGCATTCATCTCCAGCAGTATGGTAAGCCATTGACATTATATTTTCCATTGGTTGTCATGGGCTCTTGATTTCGGAGTGTGCAGTAATTCAAGCAAGAAGGAATGACCTAATACTGACATTCATTATAGCATTTAGGATCAATAAAGAGTGGTACCTGCAATTCATTACTGATACACAATTTAAATAAAATCTGTTGCCAACTTTGCAGTTTAATACAGATAGCTGTGGACTCCTCCCTAACAAAATCACTTTTTGTTATACTACATTTTCAAAAGATCAACAGTAAACAAAATTCACTTCACAATTTTTTAAATTGACAGAATAAATTATTTTAAATCCATTCACCAATCCTATAGGTTTTCCATCTCCTCTTGACCAAATGATATTTTTTCTTCCCAAGTATCTAAAACCTTGAAATACTATATGTTCATAGCAGCATAATGAAAGAAAGGCAATAAAAACTGTTATCTATTGAAATATCATTATGGAGCTCTGAACTGTTCATCAGTATTATTTCCCTTACTCTCTAATAGGATCATAGATTTAGAACTTGCAAGGAACTTAGAGGTCATCAAGTTCAACCTTCCTTCATTTTAGAGATGAGGAAACTGAGTCCAAGATAGGGTGATTTCTCCAGAGTCTCTGTAGCTAATAAGTATCTGAGGAAAAATTCAATGAATGAATATGAATGAATGAAAGTCATTTATTAAATATTTAATGTATGCAAAGCACTGTGCTAAGAGCTGGAGACATGAAAAGGAAAATGAAGTCTTTGCTCCCAGGGAGCTCATATTCTAAAGGGGAGATAATAAAATATAGGTTTCTGCTGCAAATTAGATGGAAAAACTCCACAAGTAAAGCAATGGCAAAGCAGGTAGTAACATACTATCTTTGATGTCATTTCCGTTAAGAAAAAGATGTCATTTTCTGATGTTGAATGATTTGACAGTGAGGAGGAGTTTGGTGGCCAGATAGGGGTCAAGTGCTCCAGCAATTGCAAGGGAAGGCATCACAGAGGTTTCTTCCCTGGATGATGCCTGCAGAAGCCAAGCTAGATGCAAGTTCTAGATACTGATGTCTTAGCACAGTGCCTAGATGTATAGTGTTAGCACTATGTGTTAGCACATACTAGGTGTGTACAAAATGTTTGTTGACTTGACTTACTCTTTCTAAGTCTATCACTCTATCTGTTATAGGAGGCTGCCTCTCGAAAGCAGTATCAAGATTCTGACTATCTAAAATCAGTGATGTGAAACAGAGGTCACTAACTACACCTAAGGATTCCTACAGTCTGTATATTGACTTGAAAACCACATATTACTATCTATGTTCTACTTTATTTTGTTAAATATTTCCCAATTACATTTTAATCTGATCAGTCATACTCAGGAATGCTGGGTTGTTCCATGTATTTGACAGCTCCGATCCATAATATGGACACCAAAACTGACTTGAAAGGATACCTCTATGAACCTCTGCTACTAATTTTAGAGGGTGAGTATTAGAATAAGGTGATAGAGGATTACTATGATTTATTGATATAATCTTATTTGTTACTGAAACCTGGAGTTAACTTTTTGCCCCAAGTTCTTTCTTATATTGAAAAATATGTGTATTATTGTCTGTATACATAGACACAAATACATACGTATTAGAAATGGCAAAAAACCTTGTATCCACTGTGTCTATGAGTAGGTAGTGTTGACAAACCAAACAAAATCTTGACTTTGATGAACAACTTAATGTTAACGCTTTTTCCTACAAAAAACGAAACTGAAAAGGTTTTCAGATGTATTGTAATTTTTAAATGTGCAAGTAGCTACAAAAAATGCATATAGTTACATAATTACTTGTACAAAAATTAAAATTGTTAAATGGAAGGAAATTTTCAGAACTTGAACAAAATAATAGGCACAAAAACCTGAGTGTGTGTTTCTGACTATGATTATCAATCAATTAATAAGTATTTATTGAATGTCTACCATATGCCAAATGCTATGGGATACAAATAATAATACAATCCCAAAATGAAACAAAGTAGGAGAGAGCAAAAAGAAAGGCAGATTTTAGCTCAATGGCAGGGGAAGAAACTTCCTAAAAAGCTATCGAAAAATAAAATACTATCCCTCAGGTGGTAGTGGGTCCCTCCTCACTACTAGAGGTCTTCAAGTGAAATCTGGATAACCACTTGTCGAAGATGTTATAGAGATGTTTTTATGTTGAATATACTTGGGACTAGATGGCTTTTCTGAGTCTCAGATACTTCACTTTTCTGTGATTTGGGAAGAGAAAGAAAATAAAAGAATAAGTAAAAATATGCTGTTGCTACAATTTCTAACTGGTAAGGTATGTAGTCAAAGCATATTTCTGTTCTGTGACCTGTTTCATTGCCCTCCACATACCCAATACTGGCAACTGAATGTCATTCACAAGTTTCTTCTCAAATCGTTGACCTTCCACTTTGACTAAATATTCTTAAAGGTCACCATTTGATTCTTGAAACATCAAATTCACCAATCTACTTTAGACTTAGTCTTTTTGACCTCTCCTCACCATTTGATACTGCTGAATATATCCTTCTTTCTATAAATTTTTGTCTACTACCTCTGTTTTTGATGGATAAGCATTTCTCTACACTTTTCTTTCTACATAGTCTCTCATAGGAATTCCACCTCCTCCTTGTTTATACTATTACCTCTATATAGATGACTGAAATCCAAATCTCTAGGGCTGAACTTTCCACAGAGCTCTAGTTCCACATTTTCAACTGCCTTTTGTATATTGTCAATTCCTTCAGGGAAATCTTCTCAGATGGAAAATATTCAAAACTTAGCATGTCTTTATCCTTCTCACTCCTTTCCTCCGTTAACCTCACTCATCTTCTTGATTTACTCTGTCTTTCCCAAAGAAAAAGAACCTAGCAAGTCTGAAGAAGAGATTATAAAAGACTGGGATTAGAATGATAGAGATTGCATTGAAAGGATCATCATTCTTATTAATATCAATGTAAAGTTTTACTTTCAGTTTTAACTCTTTCTACTACTTTTTACTACCACTACTACTTAACTCATTACACCTCATGCAATCAGTAATCAAATCCTACCGCTTCTACTTTGTAAATATTTCTCCTATTCCTTCCCATTTCCATTATTATCATACAGTTCAGGCTCTCATTACTTCTCACCTGAAGCCATTATAGTAAACACCTATGACCTATTCTATATCCTGTCATCAGATTAGTTTTAAGGTGATCTCAGATAATATTCCATCTCTGCTTTAAAAAGCTTTGGTACACTCCACTGACAACTGAATAAAATCCACACTCTTTAGCATGGCTTTGGAGACACTCCATGATTTAACCTTGCTTTGGTTTTTAGTCATTTATTCTAATATTCTCCTATACACATGCACTTTATGTTTTGACTAAATTGAAGTATTCATCTGAAGGGTTCAAACTCTGTTTTCTTGCTCTGAGGTTCTGCTCACATTGTACTTTCCATTTGGGATATCTTCTTCACCCTACCCTACCCTAGGTCCACTTTTCAAACTTTTTAAACTTCAAGACTGGAACCTCCTTCCAGAAAACCTGTCTTGATATCCACAGCTAAAAGTAACAGTTCTCCCTTCTGAACACTAGGAATATTTTATCTGTACCTTCCTTATTGAACTTGATTTTCTTTTTTACCATTTATGAATAATACATGTATACATCTCATATTTCCTGCTAGAACGTAAGATCCAAGGACTATGTCTTACTCATCTTTGTCTGTCCTCTTCTTCCCTGATTCTTCTGTTCTCTCTTGTCATCTTTTCTTTCTTTTTTCCTTCTTTTCTTCCCTTTTTTCTTCCTGTCTATAGAGTCCATCCCGTGGTTCCAGGTGGAGGTTTGGGGTCTGCTTCTAGTCATGTGTAACTTGGAGTTTAAAGGTTTATACCTGGAATTGATGGTGTATCCCCTTATTGTCTGCAGAGTCAAAAGTGCTGATAATATGAATATGTAACAGTGAGTTATGAATGTATGTGAATTATGAATAATGAATGCTAATATACAATAATAAACTGTGACTATATAAAAAAGGAACACTTGCCCTCTCAGACTCCATTTTGCTTTCTACTTGTGAATTTCGTCAGGATGACTTTGAAATGCTTTTCAGGAGAAGAATGGGAAAAGAAATGGCTTATCTTATTCCTACCCCACTACCTCCATGCATCTGTGCATATGGCACCTAAAGCATATAGCCTGCCTAGACAATCCTGAGACTGGACTTGGGCCTCTTTTGTGCTTGTTCTCTCCTGATCTTAGGTGAATCAGTACCCATCCCACTATGGACATGTTCAGTCTTAAAGGATACTCTGAATTAAAGAAGTCTGAACTGGATAGGGGTAGGAAAAGAGACCAGGGAAATTACTACAGTAATCTTGGAAAGGATAGTACCAAAGAAAGAATTGTCCCAAACTTGTCTGTTTTACCAGAAAGACACATAAGGAGTTGTTTATGCAGATACCTAAAATACCTAATTAGAAATCCAGTAAACTGCTTTATTTTTTGATGAAGTTAATCAGCTTCCCAGTAGATATAACAATAGTCAAAATTTAAGTTCCTGAATCCTGTTCCAGTTCTTGTGTTAACATGCATTGTGAGTCTTTTATGTTTAACATTTGTTTTGTGTATGGGAATAAATTACCTGTCCTATATCTGATTGATGTTGAATATTGAATATCCTTTTACTCCCACCTTTGGAGGAGATCCTAGATGTGAGCTGTAGCCTAAACTATACGTAAAATCATCTCTGGATGGTACAGGGTGATGCGGGATCCTAGTTTTCTCTCCATAGGGGTTGGCTTCCCAGGACTGAACCCAATCCAAACAACAATCCTGAGTAAAGAAAACAGATTGAGCACAGTAGCTGAGCCTGGTCAATTCCAGCACGTTTCTTAAGGTTTTCTTCCTTTCCTCCTGCATCCTTATATTCATTCCCTTACATTCTCATAGACCAGAGTACCATTCCCCAAAGAATGGGGAATGACAATCCTTTACTTCTTTGATAAACTAATCAAAGTTAATGGTATAATACTTGGTTAATGCCTTACTCCTCCAGGGGAACATATTTGCATTTTAAGTGGGGCTTTCTCAAGACAATGCCTTACCCTAAATGAATGATGTTAATAGCTGGAATTTAATAGGCTATTTCTGAGGTAGGCAGGTCTTGTGGTGCCCCCCATATCACATCATATCGAATCATATTGTATCATGTCATATATATATATATATATCATTCAGTCAACTTTGAATAGTAACACAATTAAAAGATAATTTGTATGACTATTTTATATCTCATTATTTTAGATGATAATTTTTAAAAAATCCACAGTGCCAGGCACTTTTGAGTAACTTCTGCTCTCAGGCTCATACAGAAAACATTGCTTTAGCATATTTAAGGTTTAAGGTTTAGAGGAATAAGAGATGACTGTAATACTACTGATGACATAAAGCCTGGCACCTGGTCCTTTTCAGTACCAAATCCCATAATCCTATTATCAAAGGTAACTAATATAATTGTAGATAAAACTCCTTAAAAGAATCTAAATTTAGAAATAAGAAACTTGGTCTCTACACTGATAGAAAATATCTTGAAATATTTAGCAATTTGAGGAACTTTCTACAATTTTGCCACTGCAAAATACCTCTTGGTCATTTTTGTTAATATGTGCAAAGAAATTTTAAAATTCTGTTATTGTTGAATATGTCAGCAGCCTTTAAATATCAGTATGCCTTAATTATTGCTTTTCTTTCATTATATTGCTATTTCTTCTTTCTCCTATAGGATGTGATAGTGTTCATGATCATTAATTAGATTATTGAAATGCTATCAAATTTGTTCCATTTTTCATGGTTTTTGTTTGTGTGTGGGTGTGTGGACTCCTATTTCACCTACAAATATTCTTCAAATGATCCAGCTTAGTTGGATCTCATGACAAGTTTTCTAATGACATACTTTCCCTACTTAAATTCTATTTCTTTGTGAGGTGATATTATTCCATATTTTCTTTCTCCTCTTTAATATTTTACAGATGAAATTGTATTTGTATTATAAACTAGCATAATTCTTGACTGTCTTGTATTTCCACTATGTGCTTTATGGCTAAGATGGTTTCTTGTTTTTCCGTTGTCGTTCTTACAGTGAGTGCATCAATTAGTTTGCTGTCAGAAATTATGTTGATAATATCTAATAGTACTTTGTGGTTTGCAAACTTGTTTGTGTATTTTATCTCCTTTAAGTATTATATCATGTTTCTGAGTTAGGTACCGTTGGCATTATCATCCTCATTTCCAAATTAAAATAAAGAACCAAACCTGAGCGTTGGAGAAGTTAAGTAACATCGTTTGCGTCAGACATAGTTTTTAAATGCAGGCCTTCTTGACTTAAATCCAGAATAGCATTCACCCTGCAGTGCTGCCCTTCTCCAAGAATCAATGTCATTTTCTTTCTCCAATATCCCAATGAACCTGTTATCTTATTAATGTATGTACTCTTTCCAGTCATAAAGATCACTACCTGTTCTTCAGCGTCCCCTTCTTGCTGAGGAGGCCCAGGATAGAGCTATCTATTCATGCCTTGTATTCTTATCATCTTTATCTTTCTAATTTGGTATGAATTTTAATCTTTTCTTTAGCTGTTTGGTAATCTGATAGCATAAGTCCTGATGAATTTGAAATGATTTGCACATCATTAACTAGTCATTTCCCATCTATTAATACATAGCCAATTTCAATTCTTGTGAGGTTGTTCAGTGCTCATTATATTCCATACATTCTTCTTGGAGGTGGGGGTGGGGTGTAAAAAAGCATTCATGATAAACTTGGAAGTTCATGGAAGATGTGAAGAGTGAAAAGGGCTTCCCTAGAGAAGACAAAACCCTTCAGATGTTCATCTTTCAGAAGACATTTTGTTGACTGCATCAGGTCCCAGAGTATTGAAGGCTTCCTCAGTGAAATTCATAACACTCTAAAGAGATTGTTCTTACAATGCACACAGAAAAACAAGAGCACAACAGTGGAAGAAAATAATCCATAGGATAGACTATAATCTGTAGCTGGCAAATATTGAGTTAGTCTATCTATATAATATTTCTGACAAAGGCATTGAAAAAAGATGAACTGGGCCCATAATTGAATGGCATCTTTTCAAATAATATTCAAGACTCTCCATATACAGGAAGAGAGCAGATTGTACTGCATTTGGAAAAGTGTGCAATGCTTTCAAGAGTCCTGAACTGTGCCCCTGACACCAAAATAAAACAAAGCAAAATAAAATCAATCATCATATTTTAACACAAATATTTTCCTGGTGATGCTCTACAGCTAAGTACACAATCTCTGGAAAATCAAAATTTCAGACACCCCAAAGGGCAGCAGAAAGATGCATGATAGGAATAAGCAGGCTGCTGCACATTACCAGTGATGATTTGCATGTTAGAAGTGGAATAAAAGATTTCTTCCAGGAAAAGCAAGATCAGAAAATGAAATAAATCAGCCATGTATCAAGAATGATCAATAACACATAGGTACCATGAGTGGTACATTGGATGCCATAGAATGTAAAAAGACATATAGAGAGGTCACTGTGAGCAAATTTTCTAAGGACAGTTTATGAAAAGAAATTAACAAGAATTATGCAAAATGTAAAGTTTGGGTAAGTTTCAATCTACACCAAAGGAAGGTGTGCTCATAATCAGTGATATCAAAGACGACTGAAGTATGAAAATCTTCTTATTCTCTTAGTGGCTCTGTAAACTGTAGCATTCATTGCACAATAATTATTTCTATAACTTCTAATCACATACTAAAACTCATTGAAGCTTTAGGCAATTTCAAATTTCCAAAATACGCGTTTGAAAAGTTTTTACTAGCTGGTATTTGACTAGAAGATAAACTAATCCATAAATAAGATGCAAAATCTGTTTAATGCAAATTTCTTTTTTTTTATTATTTTTTAATATTTAACAATCACTGCCATACAATTGAGATTTTATCCCCCCCACATCTGCCCCCCACTACCCCCCTCCCTCCCCACAACTACATACAATTCTGTATAGGTTCAACATATACTTTCCTACTGAGTATATTTTCACTATAGTCATGCTATGTAGTCAGACTAAAATAAATGAAAGAAATCATATAACAAATCAAAACATGATACACAAAAACATACATATACACAAACATGATCTGCTACATTTTGCGAATGACTTCCATATTTCTTTCTCTGAGTGTGGAAGGCATTTTGCCTTAGAGAACCACCATTGGGAATTTTTTTTTTTAAGAAGTTCTTGTGTTATTACGAAATTCCAAGTCTACCAGAAAAAACTCTTGCACACTGTGGTCGTTGCTGTGCACAAAGTTCTCCTGGTTCTGCTCCTTTCACTCAGCATCAGGTCATATAAGTCCTTCCAGGCCTCTCTGAAGTCTTCTTGTTCATCATTTCTTATGGCACAATAGTACTCCATTACATTCATATACCATAATTTATTCAGCCATTCCCCAGTTGATGGACATCCCCTTGACTTCCAGTTTTTGGCAACTACAAAGAGTGCTGCTATAAATATTTTTGTACATGTGGGACCCTTTCCCATTTTTATGATCTCTTGAGGATACAGTCATAGTAGCGATATTGCTGGGTCAAAGGGTATGCACATTTTTGTAGCCCTTTGGGCATTAATGCAAATTTCAATCCCTATATCCTTCTGTACTTTATCACATGTGGTGAAAGCCCTTCAAAAGTATTTTGGGAACAGACAGAAAATTCAAAAAATGCTAAATCAAGAAGTTGAAGCATAGAGTTCCCTATTTCTAATAAATTTAATTCCATACTGGAGGTTCTTATATATGTTATATTTTATCAATAATATGTTCTGAAATAATACTAGTTTTTCAAGTACTTTGTTGAACTGATCAGTTATTACATATTTCATCCCTATTTGTTTTTTAATCAAGTTTCTTACACTAAAAGACATGCTTTGATTGCCTGGAGAATGGTGGAAGGGAAAGAGCGTGATATCTGCTTTTGTTAGAGCTGCATTTGCACTTAACTCTGCTACTTTCTAGCCAGCTCTGAACCAGTCACTTAATTTCTCAATCTCAAAATGTTCATCTCTAAAATGGGAATTATAGAGAATTAATAATGCTTGTGCTAATCTCTCTATAAGATTATTAGAAGAAAATTATTTTAAAGTATAAAATGTTTTCTTATAGAAAATAGTGGGAGCTCATTTCACTCTTCCAAATATTAGCAATTTTTATTGAAATTTGGCATTTTGTTGACATTTTTGCAACTGGATATATGGCTATGAATTGTAGTCTCTAAAGAATCAAAACTTGCCAATCATTCAAAGTCCAATATAAGAAGTATTGTAAGCTTGAACAGGCTTATTTATTTATTTTGTTAAGGTGTGGTTGCTGCACATAACAGCTTCTTGGAGCCACATGTGAGAGTCAGGTGACAGATGGACACCAAAGGTGAATGAGCAGCTGTGAGAAAGGTTCAACAAGCCCTTACACCGAAGGTGCTAGTCCTCCCTAAATATTCCATGTACCCAGGATCTTTACACCCTATACACTTGGCAGATAGGATAAACCAGGTTGAAGGTAATTGACAGGTCTCAAATCTGTCAGTGACTTAGTGGTATGTCTAACCCAAGTGTGCTAAGATTTCCCCTAATGGAATTGCTGGATGAAAACAATTTGTTCCAACGGCCATGAAGGTGGCTGAAGCAGGCACTAGGGAGTGCTCAGAACTTAGTCAGACATCAGACACCAAGATGACTGCATCCTGGACCATTGCTAGGCATCCTGACTTTGATGACAGTGGAAGAGAGAGTAAGGCTGATGCCTTTGTGCAATTCTGCTTCACTTAAATTCAATTCATAAGCAAGTCAAGACATCACCCCATGATATCATTGGTCTTCTTTGAAATGAAAACTGAACAACAACAAGCTTAAATAGGTTGCTGTCATCATTTTAAAATTACATGCAAAAGAATTAGTGTAAAAGAAATCAAAATGACATATGTCCAGAAAAAAGTAGGTTGTATTGTGAGAATGAGAGATAAGCTATAGACAGCCTGCTTGTTGCAATTATAGCCTGTCAATAGATGTAGAAGGCAGCCCTCAATAGGTAAGGATGACTCTCCGTAGCCTGCCCTGGAGAGGATTTGTGAAGGAACATAAAAAACATTTTTGCATGAAATAATAAATTCTGTAATTTATCTTCTACACCATTGAACAGAGTACGGACAGAGAACAGATTCTTTGAAATATATGCAATGTGTCAGAGCTGACAGCAGGAACTGTCAGCTTCATCCTTCCTACTTTGGTATGACTTCTTATAAGATTCTCCAAAGCTAAGTTTAGAGTAATTTGAATGGCCGGAAAGTAGGGTGTATGAGAGTGGAAGAACGGGCATGGTAGAAATGATAGGACTGAGAAAAACAAATGGAATAGGAAAAAAATGTTTTTCTCCAGTCTCAAAAAAGCTCATTAGGAGATGATAATCCTACTGGAGGCACATTATATGCAACCCAAGGAGGGCAAGAGGTGAATGAAATCTAGTTTCTGAAACCTGGCTGGAAGCGAGATCTGGAAACTACTTTTTAAAACAGGAAAGTCAAGAGGTTTCCTTAGCCCCTGAAGACCTTCCCTGCACAGAGCAGAGCTGTGTGGGCCTGATTAATATAAGGGAATATATCCAATGGTCTATTGGTCAAGTTCTCTCATTTTAAAAGAGCTACAACACTTTCCTCAGGAATGAGTAGTAAGTGGCAACAGCTAGAGGTCAACGAGAGAAGTAGAAACGGTGGCAGAAGCAACAGTAGAGGAGGGAGAGGGGAAGCAGGGCAAGTGTTAGTGAGAGCCATCACATCCCTGTGGGTCATGATGACCTGCACTCAGATCAGATAGACAGACATACAGGAACACAGAAAGAGACACAGAGACAGAGTCCAAGAGACAGAGACCGTTGAATGGAATATGGGATCCAATAGCCAGTTAGAACTGGCTGAATGTGAGAGCTAAAAGCCTTGGAGCACAGAATCATGACACAGAAAAGCAAACCCAGACCTTGCCCTTCATTAGGACCATGAATAAGATGGACCAAAAATATCCAAAGGAAAAGCTCTGCTATAATTCTGAGTCTTTTCCCAGCTTAGAGACATTTTAACCCCATGGTGGCACTAAGTCTAGACCAATGATATAAGTCCTTAGGGAAGGTAAGATGCAAAAGAGGAAGACTGACTCCCTAGCAAAACTAATGTTTTTTTCCTACCTCAGATGAAGGTTGAGAGTGCTTGTAGTTACTTTTTCTGGGCAAAGGTGGGGCCTATAGGAGAGGAAACTTTTCTGGTACCAGTGCTCTCTGCGTGCAATAGACTTACTTGCTTGTAAGTGATCTGAAGACATATAGGGAAGAATTTGATATAAGCCAACTTCAAATGTCCCTAGGGACTGAACCCGGATTTGGTTGTAAACATAAGGATAGGGAGGAGATAAGAAATGGAACCCATGATTTCATTAGTTTTAGCAATGCAAATCAGCATCTTCTCCTCCACTAAGCCATAGAGAATTGTCTAGGAAATACAAAGCAACTAGGTGGCTTGCACGGGGTCATGCAGTCACTAGGTTTCAGAGCCAGGATTTGAACCCAGGACTTCTTCCATCCACTACAGATGTGCTGCATCTAAAAATGAGTCAGAGGACATTGATTATTAAGAAGATTCCAATATTGAATTCAGGTCCATGTGAGTCAAGGGCTGCCTTTCTAAGGTAATAATACTCATCACAGAATTCGATCCACAACCAGGGGAAGTTAGTGGCAGGTGGGAGGGACAAGAGGAGAAAGAAAGGGGGGAAATTGAATACAATCCTTTTTCGTCATTTTTTGTGCTAATGTCTATGAAATACAGTGCTCCTTTTGAAAATGAAGCATTATAATAAAGAAAACAAACATCAGATACCATAGATGAACATTTTAAAATTTGTGCAGATAATAGGTCAGCTATAGGTCAGTTCACTAGGTGAAATAAATTCACTCTGAAAGGCAAAAATCATTGTATGATGTGTTCACTTACGTATATTTATATAGACAGATAATATATATAATTTATAATATATAGGTATACTTATACATATTATAAATTAGATATATATTACCTATATATCTAATCTACAGATTTTGACTGAATTAAGAACTTTGGCTTGCTTCAAAGCTCCTGCTTGAATTTGAGATCGTGCTTATGTTTGAGATGGTGTTACCAAGAAATGCCTTTCTAACCTTAGCATTGCTTGTTTTCTTTTCATCCGTTGTTGGACCTTCGAGAAGGCTACTTTTTCTAAACTACTGCATTCCTCTCTAAGGACTTGACTTAAAGAAGCTGTCAATTATGGTCTCAGGTTTCTCTCTTCCCTCAACCTGCCACTCTCCCTCTACCTGTTAAATTGGGTGTAGGTTCTGTTTGGATAAGAAGGAAGAAAGCTTTGAGTTTCTATACCAATACTTCTGGAGAAAGAACATTAAAATGTAAGAAGGGATTTCCAGGCAGTATAAATACCTGCACACGCCCTCTGTGTGCTTCAGAGCCTTTATGATGTATATATGCAAGTAAGGAGAATAGAGACAGCACTTTATAGGCTAAAAACCTAAAGTTTTAATCCAGAAAATAGCATTCTTTTCTTTCACTCATTTTGGGGATGAGTTGCCAAGCTTTTACTTCAGCTGATAGCTTTGTACCTCTGAATTCTGAATCTTCTGCCACTCTGCCTCTGATAATGCATCACAGTGTTGCTGAATGCCTGCCAGCCTCCAACCATGCTACGAATGTGGTGTCAACAGGTATTGATTTTATTAATGCCAATAACATTGTTTTTCAGGTCTAGTCATTTCAGAATTTTAGTTTTAAAATTTATATCATTCTAAATTCATTAATATAATTCAAACATATTTGAGGAAATATGGTAAATGTTATGGAATATTACAAATTAAAGCCAAAAAATGAAACTAGCAGCTAAAACACTCATCTTAACCAAAAATCATGTCAATGATTCCATACACAAAAGAAAATTAATATGGGAAAGAAAATTCTACTTACTGTAATTTGTGATACAGGCAACGAAATTGTTTTTTGTTATTAGCAAGTGAATCTGAATTTGTTATATCATGACTGAGCAATAAGGACATATGTAACCTGATGATTATTTTAAAGGAAAAGTCTTTTGTAAAACGTAACGAATTAACTAAATGAACTAATACTTTGGAAGTTGAAACTAAAAAGTATTACACCTTATTGGTTTTGGAAACTGATAATTTCTTTTAAGGATTTACTTACCTTTGTAGCTCCAATTACACTATATCTTTTTAAGTCCTAAAACTTTATCCCAAAATCAGATAACAAGTGAAATTGTTGTAAAATATCCATGATTGTTTCTAGCAGATTTTGATGACTGGAAAAATTAAAGAAGTGCCAATAAACTCATAAGTTTCCAGCAAGATAAAAAAAAAAAAGGAAAAAGCTAGAAGCAATATATTTGTAAAGCTGATATGATAAACATTTAAAATTGTGATAATGCGGTCTAAACTGCGGTCATTGTCCTCCATACTGAATAAAAAAGAAACTTTTAAAAATAAATTTTCTACGTCATTGTTCTAAAATTAAACAAATCTTAAATAACTAAAATCTGATCATTCAAATAGATTATTACAACACTAGCAACTCTTGGACTAAGTATTGCTGATTTTTATTTTTTTTGTGGAATTATATATTTATATTGCATTCTAAAAAGTCGATCTGTAAAGTGGACAAGTCCATGAGAGTGTAAATTGCCTATACTAACAATACTGGAGAGTAGATTGCAATTTTTCCCTTTCTGAAGTACATACAAATGTCTTCATTGAAAAGAAATAAACTTTTTTTTTGTAAAGAGTGCTTATCATTTGATATATAAACTATCGTTTAAATTTTCTGAATTTTTCAGAACATTTTTTATGATAAAATTTACAAGTTGAATATGAATAGGTCAACAAATACATTGTTGTCCACTGTTCATTTAAGTCCAAACACTCCAAACTTTGTTGAAGAGTTAGATGCCTCTAAAATCACATAACTGTGTAGGTATAATGCATTTCCTATGCTACCAAAAGTTTTCAAAACATAACATTTCATCATGAATAATTTTAGAGGCCAAATTGAAAGAAAATTTCATTAACACAATCGTAGTACTGAACATTTCATTTGGAGAGAAAAGGACAGAAAGCATAATTACTGAAACAGTTTATTTTTTTCTTGTAAAGCAATAATGGACCCCACTACATACCTGTTCAATGGTAAATATGGAGATGGGAACACACACTGTGCCTTCCTACTCTGTTCCAATGTAAAAAAGACCTTTCATGTTGCCTATTTGTGCATAAAAAGAAATATAAAACTGAGGCAATTATTCATATGATTAGCTAACTAAAAACCCTGCTCTTGATGTATTTCTTTTTATTATAAATTTATTTTATTTTCAGTTCAAAGACTAAAACAAGCATTTCCGTAACACAGGTTTCTTGATTTGTTTTTTTTTTTTTATTTACTAAATGAATCTGTATATTCTAGAATAATTTTGTTTTAAATTTCAACATAGTATACCTTCATCTTTTCCTAAATTTCAATCAAAAGAACATGAAAAATAAATGAAAATTCAGAAGATTAAGTTAGAATTAACTATAAACATGACAATACATATATACTGAAAAATATTAAATATGATTTTTTTTTTAATTAAAAAAAAGTCCACCATTTCAAAAAGGCTTTACCAATCTGGTGCAAGTTCTGTCTACACATCTGGAAAGGTTTCAAATATGATTCCAGGGATGGATTTGTCTGCGGCCAACCTAGCTAAATTTGGAGAGTCTTATCATCAGGTTAGATAGAGAGTGATGAATTTTTCAGTCATGGGGAAAACAGTATTTTTGGCCACAGCAAACTAAAAAGGACTACCTTCTAAGACAATTTACATTGGCACTTGAAGCTTGGAATAATGATCTATTAAAGAGAAATTCTTTTGGTATTAACCAAACTGAAGCTTTTTAATTAGCTGTTAGTGACAGCAAAATGTTTAGGCATCAACTTTTGTGTGTATATGTATGTTTAATTATATATTTTCCTAGGTCATAGTAAGGAATTTAAATTTATCAAACCTTATTATTTAAAAATGAGTTAGATTCTATACCTTAGTTGAAAAGGGGGAACTCATCTATACTATGATTTTTTAAGAAGTCAAATATTTAGGGGAAAGCATTTCACTTAAGATGAAAAGAGAGGAAGAATGTTCTTAGTTAATTTTTACACCCTTAAACTTGACTTCACTTTGAATTTCCCTAATTTTAAACTTTGTATTATCTTTTATAATTTTTAAAAGATGTTAGCATTCTTATATTAAGGGAAATCCAACACCAAAATCAGTATGTAAATAATGACAAATAAATTATTTAAAAATTATAACAACATAGACATATTAATCTACAATATTTCGTATTCCTTCTTATGATGGTTTCTGGTCTTTTAAAATTTGTCAAGAATTTTGTTATTGTGGAAAGCATGATAGGTTGGAATTTGGGATTTCATTATAATAGAAGCTCCCAAGAAGGAAATCCCCTTTACCAGTGAAGATCCACACATTCTCTATACTTTATGGACTTAGAGAGTTAACTGGGAGACTGAAAAGATTAAGAACTTATTTGTCAGAGATGAGACTTGAAGTTGGGTCTTCTTGATTCTGAAGCTATGCTCCTATCCACTATATAACTCTGACTTTGCCAATCATGATAAAGTTCTCAAGTTGGATATTAAAGTCTTAAGAACCTATCATTGATTTTGAATGAACCAATATCTATACACATAGCTTCAACTATCAAAGCCAAGCTACTCAAATCATTTTAAGATTAACTTGAATAATTTTGGAAGACTTTATAATAGATCTATAGAACTGGTCAAGTCTACAGAATCGATTGTATGGGTACTAAGATTATGCGCAAATTATCAATATACCCTATATGCCATTGTGTTTAATAAACTAACCTTGATGGAGGTTTTTTTTTTTAAATTTTAGTATTAAAAAAACTCCATCAAGGTTAGTTTATCAAGTTTTTGGTGTTTGCTTGTTTTTTTTTTTAATTTTTTTCCTTGTATAAATTGTATGTACATGTTGAGTGTACAAGTTAGTTTACTAACTTGCTTTTACAGGAAATTTTTGTAAAAATGTCCAGAAATACAGTTTACCTTTTTAATGTAGGACATTTTAATTACCAATCAATTTAGCAGAAAGAAAGATCACTTTGCCACTTATCCTTGCTAAATAAAGTTTGCTATATGGTCCAATTCAGAGTATCTTAGAAGATCTAGTTATCAAAGTACCCCACAAATCTCACTATTAGGCAGTTTCATCTCTAAGGTTACTGGATAACTTGGCATTACAGCGAGACTCTAGTTAAGTAAAACCTTTTAATGATTATCATCTTATTCTTTGTTATTTACAAGAAAATTTCATCCAAATGTGTAATGATTAGCAATTAACTTTAGAAAATAATAGAAAATATATATTACATATATATATATATATATATATATTTCTGGTTTGAAAAGAATATGTCTTGAATCCTCATACATTTTCTTACCAGTCCCGTCTATTTTGTCTTTGATCCAAACTCCTAAATTTTCGCACATGCATTTCTCCATGACAACTTTTGGGAACACGCCAGCAAGCCTTCACTATTCCGTTCCTTCCTGCCACTATGGAAACCAACAGTCTGCCTATGGGGTGATGACAGGTAAGAGAGTATATCTTTTATCTGATAAGTTTTTAGCAGGCTTGATTAAGATATAGATGAAGATTAAAGATGTCCAAAATTACTAGGTGAGTTTAGTTTGGGATATATACTTGGAAAGAATAGTTATCAGTAGACAAGAGTTCTCTAGCTATATTTTCTAATATTTAGAAAGGCAATTACATTATGTAGCAACTCCTTGAATAAGAACCAAAAGGAATTACAAATCCATAGTTTTTCCTACCTTCATCTCTCTAAAAATGAACAAAAAATAATATTAGAATATTTTGTTAATTGTCTTACTCTGAGTTCATAGGTTCATAGAATTGAGGCAGTTTGGTGACAAAATAGAGGACAGGATTTTGATCAGAAAGACCTGACTTTGAATCCTGCTTCATGTATGTGTGTGTGTGTGTGTGTGTGAGAGAGAGAGAGAGAGAGAGAGAGAGAGAGAGAGAGAGAGAGAGAGAGAGAGAGAGAGAGAGAGAGAGAGAGAGAGAGAGAAAGAGAGAGACAGAGACAGAGACAGAGACAGAGACCCTTTTCATATGTATGTGTGACTCTGGAAAGCTCAATTAACTTGTCTGTTTACTCAGTTGTAAAACCAGAGTAATAATAGCACTTATGTCACAGTATTGTTATGAAGACAACGTGAGTTAACATAAGCAAAGTACTTGGCAAATTCTAAAGCACTACATGAGCAATAGCTTTATTATTACTCTGCATCCAGAGGTCTATTCCAAATGTTCTTATTCCACTCAATATTTGAATTAGAGGAAAATATTTTAGAAAGAAAATATCTCTAGGCAGCCTTCTGTAGGCAACCTATGAAACTTAATGAGTGTATTTTAAAGCTATATATTGTAAGTGTAATATGGTTTTTATTTCAGCATGAGAGTTTTAGAATAATTTATAGTGTGTCAGATCTATTCTGTTGTCTTTTTGTAAAGCTCTCTTAACGTATTTTTTTTTTGGTCTGGAAGACATCTTAGTTTTATTCCGAAAATACAAACCAGTCAGTCACCCTACTCCACTCCTACATTTTGTGGTCAGAGACATCCCAGGATTCACTCCCCCGGTGGGGCAGTCATTTCTATGGTGGCGGAGCATGGGCTTTCAAAATGGGCCGTTTCAAAGGGTTTTGTGTTTGCTGTGAACTTTACTCCAGCAGGCCAAGCAGAGTGATTACTAAACTTGCTTTAAGACTAGGAGTACTCCTCTCTCCACCCTGCACCTAGTGAAAGTATCCTCTGTGCTCTGAGAAGCTGTGAAAATTAAACCAGCAATTTTTCTTTCTTTCTTCCTTCCTTCCTTTCTTTCTTTCTTTCTTTCTTTCTTTCTTTCTTTCTTTCTTTCTTTCTTTCTTTCTTTCTTTCTTTCTTTCTTTCTTTCTTTCTTTCTTTCTCTCTCTCTCTCTCTCTCTCTCTCTCTCTCTCTCTCTCTCTCTCTCTCTCTCTCTCTCTCTCTCTCCCCCCCCCTCTCTTCTTTCTTTCTTTCCAATCGTACCCCACCCCTGCTTGCCTGCAAATGCTGCTGAGGCATGTTTTAAATTTTCTTCCCTCCTTAGTTTTTCCAGTCTCCTCCCTTAATGCTACATCCAAGCACTGGCACACGCAGTTTAACAATTAAACATGGTTTTGATTGCATAGGAATTATGGGAAACTTTAGACTTAACTTCCAAACCTGCAGATAGGTCAGATACTACTAGAAGCAGCCAACTGCTCTCTTTCCTCAGGAGCTCATGAAAAAGCTGGCATTGAGGTGGGGAACTCTTGGACTGTGGGCTTAGAACCCTGACTCTGACCATCAGCAGGCCATGTCCCTTTTTGCTTTGTCATTATGTCATCTCAGTATCCCAACTCTGTTCTCTGTGATCACCTCCACTACCTCCTGCTTCTTCTTTTTGCATGGTTACCTGGAATCTTTGCAACTACAGTCTTTTCGCTGCCTTTCCTTTCGGAGGCAACCCCATGCTCCCAAGGTAAAAATTTCATATCCCTTTTGAGGTGTTCTATCACTGCCACAAGAAATCACTGAGAACCTGAAAATGCTGCACCTAGTCTACTCTGCATTCTTTTTCCAGCCCTTGTTGGTCTCTGGAAAAGGCATTATCTTGGAAATCCTTGAAGCCAGGAAAGACCTGAATTCAAGTAGTGCCTCTGTCAAATGCCCACTATTGTATATAACTCCAGACAAGGCACTCAACTTTACAATGTTCCAGACAACAATCTGGGACTATCAATTCCAGAAAACAAAGCTGCATTGGCAAAAGGAATCTCTTTACCTGGGAGTTCCCTTTAACCAATGAAATCACAGATCCAAACTCTGTGCCCTATTCAGATTTCTGTCTAGATGTTCTTTCTAACATGCTGCAAGAGCTCCTCAAAAAGTAACATTTCTTAATATTAATTAATTCAAACCAAGCCTTAGACATTTACTAGCTATGTGACCCTGAGCAAATCACTTAAAACTGTTTGGCTCAGTTTCATCAGCAAAAAGGGGTAATGATAGTACTTATTTCTCAGGATTATTGTGAGGAACAACCTAGATAATAATTGTAAAACTTAACATTATGCTTAACACTTATTAAGAACTATGCAAAGTGTTACTATTAACGTTAATTTCTATAACTTGATTGGCATAATTTTTTTAAAATTGCTTGTAAATTCCTCTGCATATGATTTTGTGTTTTTCTGTTTTATTTTCTCTTTTGCCCCTCTTTCCTACATCTTATGAATTTACATTAGCCAAATGGAGAACACGCAAAGTTATAAAGCATTGCTATTAGAGCTTTCTAGGAAATTGATTTGATTTTCCTCCTATTGACTCTGGTGGAAGCAGAGGGGGCATAAGGTAAATTAAGTATGCTATAAGGCATTATAGTGCAGCTATAAGACTGCACTAAAACTTTTGGGACACACTATTTTGCTATGTAAATGCTATTCCCCAAAAAACTGTAGTGTAAGTAAAGTGTAATATGATAAATCTAAAAGCTACTTTTAAAATACTTACAAAATAAGCAAATCTTTAGCTAAATAGAGTCAAAAGAGAGAAATGTATATGTGTGTGTGTGTGTGTGTGTATCTCCTGAGCAGTTTATATTAAATGAGACAGAATTCTTAAATAATTAAATTTAAGTATGTATGAAGGGAACTAAATGTCTGTGGATTGAGTGAGGTGTAGTGCAACTCTCTAGTCTAGACAGATTTATAGGTAAATCCTCATAGGTAACTCCTCAGACATTTTAAAAACATTTTTAAAGAAAAATAAATAACCATTAAGTATAATTCAAAAAAAATTGAGAAGAAAAACACTGTATTGAACTTCTTTTAAGAAGCAAACATGATCATAATATCTAAATGAGTAGAGACTAAAGCAATGAAAGAGAAGCATAGGTCAATATCACCAACAAATAATGATAGAAATACATTTAAATAAAATTCTAGGAACTGAATTGTAAGCTTTGTGAGTCGATAACATTTCTTTTTCTTCATTTTCATCTTCTACCGAGCTAATACAGTGATAGACACACAAAAGAATAATGGTCATTAACAGCCTTGTGGCCATTCGGTGAACAAGGCTCTCATCTCTCCAGATATTTTATCTGGCTATCCTCTATGTCTGGAATACCTCTGTCACTTTACACTATCAATCTCTTCAACTTAACTTTAAATTATAATTAAAATCCTTGCTTTTACTGGAAGCCTTACCCAACCCCTCTTAATTTGAGTATGTTCTCTCCGTTAATTATTTCCTATTGTTTTATATATCTTTGTAAGTTGTCTTCCTTATTAAACTATAAGCTCCTTGAGGGTAGGAACTGTTTCACCTCTTTTTGTTTCCCCTAGCACAGTGCAAAGCACATAGTAAGGACACAAGAAATGTTGATTATGTAATACTTTAAGGTTTAAAGTGCTTAATTTCCAGTAACTGTCTAAGATAGGGAGTAGAAGTATTATTATTTCTACTTATAAAGGTGAATCTGAGGAAGAAAGTGATAAAGTCACCGATAGACATACTACTAATCAATTGCTCTACTAATCAATAAGCATTTATTAAAAGCCTACCCCTGTGAAGCACTGTGCTAGTTTCTAGAAATACAAAGACAAAAATGAAATTATCTCTGAGGTCAAGGAGTTTATATTCCATTGAAGGAGACAACTTGGAGTCAGAACTTCAGGAATTATCATGGTTGACTGGTTTTGCATATCCAGTGTCCTTCTATAACAAAGAATTCATCGACCTGAATTCTTCAGTAATGTCTGACTCTTTGTGACCTTATTTGGTTTTGTTTTGTTTTTTGGCAAATATATTGGAGTTATTTGCCATCTCCTCCTCCACCTCATTTTATAGAAGAGGAAACTGAGGCAAACAGGGTTCAGTGATTTGCCCAGTCACCAACTAACAAGTATCAGAGACTAGATTTGAACTCAGGAAGATAAGTCTTCCTGACTCCAGGTCCAGCATTCTATCCACTGCACCATCTAGCTGCCCCTCATTGGTTTGTACGTGGAGTAATTATCCCAGTTCATGGTGAGAGAGAGAGAGGACCATCGACTGATTATGCTAAAGACTATGTCTTTTTTGTTGTTGTTATCACAAGGAACTTTTAGGTAAACCTAAAAGCGTATCTTGGACAATTGTCATAAATGTGTGTTCTCTTGCTCTATAATATTTTTCTTTCAACATGTTCTAGATTAGTTAATATCCGCTTCTGAAGTTTGCATCCACAAAAGGAAGGACAGGTATTTATTCCCCTGATTAACTATGAAGAATCAGAGGTTTCCCTAAGTGGCTTTACGTCAGCCTTTTTCCCTAAAAAAACAAAAGAGCATATTCCTTGCTTATTGATAAGACTGAAAACTATACATTAAAATTCTGATTACCAAAATATTTATTTTCATATGATTTCCATTTTTCATCTCTCTATTGACTATCAAAAAATTGAGCATTGGTCCTGGAGTCAGAGAGATGTCAGTTCAAATCCAGTCTCAGACATTCACTACCTATGTGATAAGGGACAAATGACTTAACAGCTGTCTACCTCAGTTTCCTCAATGATAAAAATAAGGATAATAATAGCATAGCACCTACCTCAGTAGAGTTGTTATGAAGATCAAATGAGATATCTGTAAAGTACTTAAAAGGCCAGTCACAGAGTAGGCATTTAATAAATGTTTATTCCCTTCCCTATTATGAAAAATGAAAATAAACTGATATTGACATAATCCCGTATCTCATTTAACAGTCTCAGAAAATGTTTCACTCAAGTGAATTGTCCAAATACAAAAATTTAAGGATCAAAATGATTTTTATTTTAGTCATTTAGATAAAACTCTTTCAAAATGAACTGTATAATCCCTCCCTTACTAAATGGAGGACATTGGACAGATAATAACCATTTGGTGATCTGTTATCAATATGATCAGTAATTACAGTTCTATGCTACAGAGAGATAGCCTAGTATAGTAGACAGTAGACTTTGGTTCAGACTGTGACTTCACCACTTCCTAGTAGTGTGATCTGGGGCAAACCATTTAACTTCTGGAAGTTACAACCTAAAAATGTTGCATATGAGTGTGTCCCATTTATATTTTAGCAAGGTTGGAAGTTGTAAGAGATAAAGATACCAAAATAGAAATGGAAAGACCTTTCAGGTTTAAAGGAACCAGTCCTTGCTAAAAAAAATAATGCTCTAACACTCCAGCTAAAAAGAGAGCTATAACACTCAGCCAAGGCAAAGGCTAAAGGGGGTAAAAACTGAACCTAAACATTGATGAATGAATACACAGAGTCAACGGATCAATGAGTAGAGTAGAAATACAGCACCCTGTGAAAACCCACCTAAGCAAACTGCCTCATATCACCAAGTCAGAGTGACTTGCCCAGGCTGGTCTAGTAGCACCAGCTAAGGGATCCACTTCTCCTACCCCAGCAGCAGCAGTAGTTCCCAATGAGAAACCAGTTCAACAAGTTGACCTAGATTAGAAGTAAGACACATGCAGGTGAGACACCATTGTCTTTGAGGAGGCAGGCCAGTCAAGTAGCAGAGGAATTTGTCCATCATTGATAAAGTACCATGCAAGAAACTTCATGAAGACCCTCTGGAAAAAGAAGGTACATTTAGACCCAGATGTTTCAGAGCTCTGAATTGCCTGAATTATTTATTCTGCAAAACTTGGACTGAAGCACCCAAGGATCTAGAAGTCCACATGTGGGTCTCAAAGTCAGAGGTTCCCCACCCCTGCTCTAGAAGCATACCTCCCTACTCAAATTGAGTATTTGAAAATAATAATGTTTCATTCTGACAAACTACCTCTTCTGAGGACTTGAGCATATAGACTTTATGACAATATTTTCAGAATTCAGAGGCTTTTTGGTGTTATCCAACTTACAGGTTACAGACTTGTACTGAGTCAAAGCAAATTTCAGCTATCAATGAAATGTTAAATACTAAACTAATCTATAAACCTTTAGCTACCAAAGGGATCTCTTTTTCAAGACTCATGAACTTTAAAAATTGATCATTCTTCCTTCCTTTCCCTGCATCTTGTTTCTTTTACCTACAGAATGTATCTCCCCTGACAATAATGGTACCCTCCTTTGGTAAAAATTAAGTTTCTACTGCAACAAGGAACCTAGAAAGTGATGAAAGCAATTCAAAATATTTTCAAGTTGAATTTATAGAACCAGTTTTTTTTTTTTAAAAAAAAGAGAACTCTTTATAATTTTTTTTCTCATTTATTTGCTACTGTTCAACTTCTGTGCCAGGAAATAAAAAAGTTGCATTTCATCTTAAAATTATGAAACGTAACTAAATTGATGACATTTTTTAACTTATCACATATATGTTTTACTTTAAGATACAATTCAATTTATCCCTAAATAGATTCCATTCAACTTCCAGAACAGGATAAAAATTCAGACAAAACTAGTTTATCTGTTATCTGTTATCCATAATTCCCTTGGAATGGATGTTTTCACTAATTTTATGATTCAATGAAAACTGATGTTCATTATGATAAAAATGATGGAAAACCTATTAGATCTTGAAGTACCCTCTGAACTATCAAAGAAAGAGCACCCAAAATTTACTAGAAACTTAACATTTTTCATCTTTATGATAATTGGTCATTTGCGTATGGTATGATCATTCTCATTGACCAGAATATATTTTTTAATTACATAAAGATATTGTTGAATTCTTGAGCTTTCTGTGACTTTCCATAAAGCTAGTATTTATGTGGTGCTTTAAGATTTGAGAAGTATTGTATGTTTATTAATTCCTTTAGTCTCCACAATAACTCCGTGATACAGATGCTATTATCATCCCTGTTTTACAGACCAGGAGACTGAAAAACAGAGAACTTAAGTGATTTGCCCAGGGTCACACAGCTAGTATGTGTCTGAAGCAGAATTGGAACTAGGGTCTTCCTGACTCCAAGATTCAATCCATGCAAACATAGCTAAAGAATGCACAGTTTGGAAGAAAAATTGAACATAATTTGTTGCTGTTCAGTCATTTTCAATCATGTCTGACTTTCTACACATAATTCCTCCACATAATTCACTGGATTGCACTATACACTTTGTATTCCTTGGTAATCAATAACTGCTTGGTGTTCATTTAACAAATTAGGTGGTTATTGATGACACAGTTATATACTCTCTACTGCCTTTCTTTCCTGTACCAAGAACTGATCCTCTCCGTACCTGCTAGACTGTAGCTGGTAATATAGTTCACTAGCAATTACAGTTAATGGTATTTAGTATATTAAGCTTTGCACAACACTTTACATTCATTATCTCACTAGATGTTCACTACTATGGCTATTGTTATTTCCTCTTTCCCAACCTCCCTCTCCCCTTTTACAGATGAGAAAACTGGAACTCAGATTAAAAAGGAAGGAGAAGGAGGGGGAATATAAGTATTTTATATAGCACATGCTTGCTATGTACCAGACATTTTACACATATTATCTCATTTGATTCTCACAGCAATCCTGGGAGATAGGGGCTGCTATTATCCTCATTTTATAGCTAAAGAAACTGAGGCAAACAAATTTGTCCAGAGACACACAATTTGTAAGTATCTGAGGTCACATTTGAACTCAGGTCTTCCTAACTCCAGGTCCAGTGCCACCTATTAGTGACCTTCTTATAGTTACCCAGCTAGTAAACAGTGGAGACAGGGTTCTAAATCAGTTCCCCTGACTCAGTTTACTTCCCACAACACTACTCAGACTTTCAGGTGACAATTTTCCCAGGGACCAGACCTCCCTCCCCACACTCTCTCTTCGAACATATAACAAAGAATTTTAGCACAACTCTTTTAGAAAGAGTCCAACCCTTTTTGCAGCAATAATAAAAAAAATGGGTACTTCATGATTTGTATCTCTTGAGATTGTAAAATAAAATCAAAATGCATTTTGAATCTGTGTGTGTGCCTTTATTTAGAAACAGCAACAGAGAAGCTTAGCATAGAAAGAAAGATTAGATGTTATAATTTGTCAAAATTTTGACAAATGATCAGGATTATCATTTGTTACTTGACAAATTAAAGGTCTAGAATCTGCACTCCTTGGCCCCCATTTCCACAGAGGCTGCAGAAACTGAGCAGTCAAACACAGAATTTCAGATATGAAAAAGAAAGGATATAAAAATACATAAATGGAAACCTAGTTCTGTCATTTGAAACCTCTCCTTATTCCCAAGACATTCAGGAACACAGTCACTTCCATACAATCCCAGAAATCATTGTGTCATCTGCTATAAAGCTATTTTCAGCATCACACTCTATATGAAAATGAAGATACCAAGGAAACTATATTTCAAATTATATGAAATTACTTCATTTTTATGTTGTTATTTTATTGAATGCACTATGAGGTTTATTATAGTGAAGACATTTCATTAATAATAGTACTTTGGGATAGGAAAATAATCACTGATGTGATACATTAAAATTTGTCTGATTAATTCAGTGTACTTCTGCAGGACAGGAGATTCCATGTCAGAATAAACACAAAGATTGTTTTAGATTTTTGCTTTTGTCTGGGTCTGGGATGTGGAAATTCGCTCCATCAGTGGAGAAGGGCAGCTCATCTGCATTTAGTCTTTGAAAGCTGTCTGCAGTACTGAAATGTGAAGAGACTTGGCCAAGATCATAGGCATCTGTCAGTCGATAGTCAACGCAGACATTGAATCTAGGTTTTGGTTATTCCAAGACGAGGCCTCTGTTCCAGTCTTACTCTGGCACCAGCTAGCTTCATGTCCTTGGCCTCAGTTTTTTATTAGTATAACTATAACATGAGTTTAGATGATCTCTTATGTAACTTTCACCTCTGTTGGGGGCTCAAAATACCTACTGCATGATTTACTATTCTTATGATTCTCTCTGTATTTGTCTCTTCTTGTCTTAAAATTATATATAATACAGCAAATATTTATGAGGCTGGAGAGATACAAATTTTAATAATGTACAGCGCTTAGCGCTTACCCTCAAAAGCTTTATAGTCTGTAAGGAGGATATGATATAAATTAGATATACATAATATTCAATTTTGAACAATAAGTGTATTGATCAGTTATAAAACAAAATATTAAATGAGGGAGATCTGAGTGAGAAAAGAAAGGGGAAAGTAACTTGGAAGAGGTGGAATTTGAAATGATCTTGTTAAATAGTGAGGAAACTTAGGAAATCAAAACTACAGAATGAGCTTAATTCAGTTTTTTAAATTGTTCCCTTCCATTGTCATTATTTGACATTGTTGTTTAAATTGTATACACTTCCTTCTTTGGAATTTTTTCTTGAAAAAACAAAATGACCACATAAAACAATGGCTGCATAAGAAAATGTCTGAATTTAATGGCAGATATCCCTAATTTTCAGAAAAAAAGAACAAAGTGCATGCTTTATGTTATTCCCTGGTAAAATTCTAGTATGGGTTATTAAAGAGATTTTAAAGGAGGCTTGTGAGCACTTAGAAAATTCACTTTCCAAGTCACACCCTAAGAGAAAGCATGGGTTCACTGGTAACAAGTCATACCAGACTAGTTTTTTCCTTTTTGGCAAACTATAGTTTGCAAGTGAATAGGATAATCTTCAGAAATATTTCCTGTGTTTTATATAATTTTAAGGCATAAAGAATACTACTAGTCTAGTAGGTAGATCAGGAAATGTCTAGAGATGAAACCATAGCCTGGGCTGGGTGTACATCATTGGCAGCATTTGCTTAATCATGTGACTCAAATGTTTCTAGTAAATGTACAATTTCCCTGCTTTCAATTCATTAGCTCTTCAGACTAAAGTGTTACATTTTTATATTTTTAACAAATGAGTTCAAAACACATTGAAATTTTTCATTTGGAAGATTTTTTAACATGTTAGTAAACTATGTTTCCAAGTTTTTTCAGTATGCAGATGAGAGTTTTCATAGGTGACACACATCATTTTCTGCAACAGTATCATATGACAACAGAAATGTTTCCAGGCATCCCTTTCCAAAATGCATTTTCCACGCTGTGAGTTTTCCCCCTAAAAAATAAATGTTTACCTTTCTTACTCATTGTTAGAACATCATCTTTATTTGATGTCATAGATGCAAAGAGAATTAATATGAATGAACAACACCAAAATTATTTCCCAATGGACAAATGATATGAAGAAAAATAAATAATTATTGACCCCCATATAAAAATTGAACCAATGATTAATAACAAAAGAATGCAAACCAATACAATCCTGAGATTTCACCTCATGTCCAGAAAAATTGGCAAAGTCAACAAAATTTGGGAATAGTCAGTGATAGAGGGGGGTTGCCAAAAGAAAAGCCCACTAATAAAGAGTTTGCAAAGGTGTGAATTGCTCCAAACATTTTTGGGGGAAACTTTTTGGAATCCTGCTAAGACAGAGATAAACTGTTCATACCTTTTTGATCCTGAGACCTCACTGCCAGGCATATAAAACAAGAAGGTCAAAGATAGAAAAGACAGGATAAAAGCTTTTGGAAGGCTTTGTTTGTTTTGATAGCACTTTCTAAGTAAATACTTAAAAAAATTTGCATTTTTCCAATACTTGAGTCTATAACTGCAAATGCTTTGACACTGTATTGCATATCTATTCCCCTAGCTTTTCTTCAAATATATATCTTATTAATTCTGTGTCTTATTTCATGAATTTGTGAATTCAGATAAGTTTGCAGATGTTGAAGTCTAGCAGGTAAATCTTTTAAATACTCAAGTCGGACTGGAATCTTATCATCTTGGAAGGTTTTCTTGACTGATTTAATAAACAAGTATTTACCAAGTACCTATTGTGTACCAGGAAGTAAACCACAATAATTTTAGGTTGATGGAGATAATTCCACGGTTGGAAAGGTGATTAGGCTCTCTTATCCATTCCCTAACATTTAGCAGTGAATACTCTACAAATGTATATATGTGATACACATAACACTACATAGGGATGTGGTAGTAAATGCTTAATAACTGTTTCTCTAAAAGCAAAACTAAATAGATATAGACATATAAATATGCTTGACACACTTTTAAAATTTTATCTGCATTGCTAACATTTTCTCAATCACTTTCTTGAATTAAAACAATAAACCAAACCCTGATTTATATAAAACATTTGAAGATTTCTGAGGGGTAAATGTTTACAGTGAAAATTTAATACCCTTCTTTGAGTTGTGTGAGTTGGTTCCTGTTCATCTGTAACTGGTGCTACTGGAAGGTACAAGCAAAATTCAACACAAAACTCACATATGTGGTAAAAACAACAGAACAAAAGGAAAGGCGTGAAAAGTAAAACAGATTTTGTTTTGATTCTAAGAGCAATAAGACAGCACTGGAGATTATTAAGTAAGACAGTGACATGGTTAGATCTGTGCTTTAGGAAAATTACTTTGGCAGCTGAGTGGAGGAGAGAGCAGGGATGGGGAATTCATGGCCTTGAAGCTACATGTGACCTTGTAGGTCCTTGGATGCGACATTTTGACTGAGTTGAAGTTTTACAGAACAAAACTTTTTAATAAGGGGATTTGTTCTGCGAAATTTGTCAAAAGGTCACACTTGAAGACCTAGAGGGCCACATGTGGTCTCATGGCCATAGGTTACTCAAGACTTGAGGCTATTGCAATAGATGATAAAAGTCTGCATGAGGGTGTTAACAATGTGAGGAGAAGGCAATGTATACAAGAAGTGTTGTGATGGTAGAAACAAGACTTGGCAATAGATTGAATATGTGGGATGAATACAAGAGAAGAAGTGATAAAGACACCAAAGTTGTGAGCCCAATGGTTCCCTTGACACTATTAGGGAAGTTTGGAAGAAAGAAGGGATTTGAGGAAAAGGTAATGAGTTCTCTTTTGGACATTCTGAGTTTGACATATCTACAGGACATTCAATTTGAGATGCCCAGTAGGTAGTTACTGATGTCAGACTGGAGATCAGGAGAGATGTTAAGGATAGATAGGTAGATCTGTGAATAATTTACCAAGAGATGAAAATTGAACTCTTGGGAGCTTATGAGATTAAACAAAATTATATAGAGGGAGAAGGGGATTCAGGAAAACTCTTGGAAGAAGCCCAATATTAGTGGGCATGACTGGAATGAAGTTGTAACAAAGGAAATAGGGAAGCAGCACTTAGACAGGTATGAGAGCCAGGAGAAACTAGGTCATAAAAACCTAGAAAAGAAAGTGTTAGATCACTAAACTATGAGGTTACAAAAAATAATGCTTCAAAGAAAACAATTCTTCCTTACCTTGAAAAAGACAACAATTACAATAAATCCTAATTAGACAAAATTTCTTTTAGAAAATGGTTTGTTGAAATGAAGCTGCCTTGCAGATAGACAATAATTAGTAATAGCAATGATGACAATAATATGTTTGATACTTTACTTAGCTGTATTTCTTCAGGTAAAAATTTCATATGTTAGCAGTACTGTGAACCATGAAAGGTAATAGTAATCAAAATATGCCACTGGCTAATTAATTTTTTTTAAGATCATACAGTACTTAAGCACTAAGGAAACAGACAAGAAAATGAAACAATTCCTTCCCTCAAAGAGCTTTCATTTTATGGGGTAAAAAAAACATAATAAATAGATAGATAGAGGATAGATAGATAGAAAAATGAATGAATGAATGAATGAATAAAAAATAAGTAAATGAATGAATAAATATATAAATAAATGAATAAACAAATAAAATAAAATGAATAAATGAATGAATGAATGAATAAATAAATGTAAATATAATATATGCAAAAAATACATAGTAATTTTGGGAAAGAGGGCACTGAAAACTAAGGACTCTGGGTAGAAGGTGTTACTCGAACTGAATTTTGAAAGAAACAAGAGAGTCTAAGAGGTAGAGGATTAGACTGAACTCCTTGAGGGCAGAGACTGTCTTTTGCCCTTTTTTTTTTTTTTTGGTTTCCCTATTACTTAGTATATTGCCTGGAACAGAGTATACACTTAGCAAATATTTAAGGACTGACTGAGAGAGAACCAACGCAAAACAGTTGACAGAACTTGGAGTGTAATACAAGGGAGGCAGAGGAAGAAAGTCAGGTTAGTGGGACCATAGACTGCAGGAAATGGGGTAGTGTATTACAATGCTAGAAAATGAGGTCATGGCCAGATTTCGAAGAGATTAAAAGGTCAAACAGAATAATTTCTTTTTGATCTCAGAGGTACTTGAAAGTCACTGGAATTTATTGAGTAGATGAGTGGGTTGCCTTGGGAAAAGGTAGTGGGTTTCTCATCCCTAGTAATCTTTAGGTGGAGGCTAGATAACTATTTGTCAGTAATGTTATAAAAAAGGATTTATTCTTTGGTAAGAAGCTGGATTAGGGCTCTTTCAATTCTGCATTTCTATGATTTGAAGTGTCTCATTTTGACAATGAAAAAATGATGTATGTGCTATGTTAATCATTTTACTGAAAGACAAGGAAAATTTTGCGTTTATTGAGGTTGGAGTCAAAAGATTGCTCAGTACTTGGGAATGATATGATAATGAAAAGAAGTTGTAACTGAAAAGATAAAGGCTACTGCTGTCCTTACTACAAGCCCCCATCCATGACAGGACAAATAGTTAATAGAAGATAAAGCGAAGGAAGAGCACAGACTATTAAATATCTTATAGCCTGTACTCTGCAGACGGGTGGTTTTCATTGATGTTGTCATCACTGTAAGACCTTCTCATTCCTACCCACACCGATTGGCCCTATTTATGTCATGGAAAGTGTGTCTGTCATTCGTTGCTGAAGAACACTATACCATCAGAGAAATGATGACATGACTTGCACTTGACTTTGTTTTGAGTGAGCGAGGGCTGTGCAGGTCACCAGCCTCACTTCTCCTCCACAGCCATCTGAATCCAGTGACCAGATATTCATCAGGATGACTGGAGAGGACCCAGGATGAGGCAGTTGGGGTTAAGTGACTTGACTAAGGTCACACAGCTAGTGAGTGTCCAGTGTCTGAGGTGAGATTTGAACTCAGGTCCTCCTGACTCCTGCACTGGTGCTCTGTCCACCACACCACCAACTGCCCCATTTTGTCATGGTTATGCCAACTACTAGAAGAGGACAAAGAAATCATCATTTACCTCTGCATCACATTAAGAGGTCCATTTAGCTGTTTTCTTTATGGGTGAAGAGGAGTTGTTCAGTGCTGTCCCATTATGAGAGAGAAATGATGACGGTAAAACATCCTTCAGAAAAGGCTCTGATGGGGAAGAGTGGAAGGAAAGGGTAGAACAAAGGGAAGATACATGTTCCTGACATTTAAGATCAAACGGCCTCTTTTACCTAGGTAGCTGTTTCACTTGTTCTTAAGGCATCAAGCCCACAACTCCAGGGATGTTGTGAGCTATTTCCTCTCAGGTCACATGTTGCAGGCTGCAGCATGTCTCATCTCAGAGCAATGAATGAAATCAGGTCTGTACAAAGCAAATCTCATGCTTCCCTTTTTCTACTTTTATTACTTTGAAGCGATTTATATCCCTACCCAAATCACCACTAAATCCTAACACAGATGTATGAAACAATTTTCAGATTATATAGTGGGTTACTTACTCAAAACCAATGAATATATTTTGTGCTGTAGGGAATAATCAAAAAGTTTCTAAATCTGTTCAAGTAGCTACATATGCAAGCAGGTATTGCCAGTGGGTTTTTATGCTTAGAAGTACTTTAGTAAATGTGTATAACATCCTTGCAGCACATATGTTCCTAAATAATCTTTAAACAAACACATAGCCTGTAGAAAGATTAGGCATCTATATAGCCCTCAAAACAAATGGTACTTAACATATGGCTGATGTTGTCTGTACTAAAGTAACTAGCACAGTATCTTGAATTTAGCAGGTACACCATAATTATTTGTAGAAATGAATTAATGGAGGAAAAAAACAACACATTTTTTTTCCATTGGGATGTGTCTACCTGTCACACGAAAAAAATTACTGAGGTTAGTGCCAGAATGAAAATGGTTTTGCTGAAGAACACACGTATTTTTCTTTTGTTAGATAAACGCTGAAAACACTGTGTGTCCTCTATTATATTGGATGTCAAGAATCTTATAGTCAAATTCAGTGCTCTTTTTAGGACTAGTTGACTCACCTCAGATACCTGCTATCATCAATACTGCTTCAAAAATGATACAACTATTTATTAAGTATTTAGAATATTCAAGGAGCCCTATTTAAGAGGATCCTGTTTTGTTTTATTGCTATGTGTATTATTCTGCATTATGTTTCAATTAGTAAGTCACACTGAAAGCTCTTGAAATATGGTGGGGTAGCATCTTAAGTAAATACTGTTTGCCCATACAAATTAGTCTGCTAATGAAATCAAGTATAGAAAATTGCTTTGCTCAATTAAATGAACTGTGTTTGTAAATACAGGTTGGTTGTTACATATCTAAACATAGTAGATAAAACAAGTATGCTGAAAGCCATTTCATGGACCAAAGAAGACCTAAGAAGGAAGGAATCAGGTCCAAGTCCCAAATCTCCCACTAACTCTGCATATCTTGTTGGGCAAATCACTTGACATCCCTCTGACTTACACTCCCCACCTGAAAACTAGAGATAATTACGCCTGGCTTGTCTAACTAATGAGGTTGTTGGAAAGATACAAGTAGGTAATGAAAGTGAGAGCACTTTGAAAAATAAATGGCTATAGATATTCCATGTCATCAATTCATATCTTTCTCCCAGATTTCGCCAAGCTAATGACCTTATGGTGTTTTTTTTTTAGCCCTGAGAAGTTTGCTGTAGATCATTTGGGTCAATCATCCCTCCCTCAGTAATCCTTATGTCACAGAAGATCATCATCAAACACTTCTCACTAACCCTCTAGGTTTATTCATTTAGTTCAAGAACTGCCTATGCCATCTTCTATCCAGCATCCCTAAAGGAACATGTAATAGACAGAGTGTTAGACTCTTAGAGGGGAAAAAGGCATAAAATGTTGTGTATAGATGGATAAGGCTGTCATATGATAATAGGACCATGGCACAAGAACAACATTAATGGAAAGCAAAATTCTTTTAAGTTGCTGAGAAATCTGGTTGGAGCTGAGCAAGAGTTCACAATGAAAAGTTTATGTAAAAGTAAAATTAATTGACATGAATTAGGTATGGAATAATTACTTTCAATGACTTGGCACCTCTTAGGAAAGTTAAATGAGGGATACAGTCATGATACATGGAAATGAAACAAATTCATCCTTTGAAGTATATGAAAACATTATTGAAGAGGAGTGACCTGTTTCATGTTGAAACATAAGTAAAATCAGTTTAACATTGTTATGGATGATTAATGTTTATTTTACTCTGAGCAAAACATGTAGTGTACATATATGTATATATGTATATGTATAGATGCATATGCACATGCATGCATGTGTACATGTACACACATATGTAATTCATATTGAACTCATCAATTAATTTTTCTTTTACATGAACATTTCATTTTTCATTTATGTTATCAGAAACTACCCTTGGCAGATTTCTTAGCAGTTTTTAAGAATTCACTACAAATGCTACTCTAAAGCAACTGCAATGGGAATTTTCCAGTGTGATTCACACATAACACTCCCAAGTTAATCTACAGAGTTGACCAGATGAGTATATGTTCAGTTCTAAATCAACAGTCCTGAGATGCTCTGAGTACCCCCAAAGTAGAAAGCACTAAGTAGAAAACTTTCTGACAAATCCTAGCAACCACTAGGTTTTGTTTTTAAAAGTAAAGCAATATGCATTCTACCTCTTTGTCTTAACTTTTATTTCTTACCTTTACATGACTTCCTTATTTTCTTTCTAAAAATAAGGTGCTACATTGTATGGGCGATTGTTTTTAAACTAAATAGTCCATAATGAAGGATATTAACCTAGAATGCAGAGATCTGTAGACAATCTACAGGTTTTTTATTAACTTGGATTTTTATTTTTACTAACATCTACTTGGAATTTAGCATTTCCTTCAATTGTGAATATAAGCAACCAAATATTATTCTGAGAAAGGTCTATAGATCTCAAGGGTCCATGACACACACACACACACAAAACTTAAGAATCCTTGGTCTATAAGAACCAGGAAGCCATATAAAACTATCTTTGAATCATAAAATAGTCCATTTTCTCACCTACTTGCTTCTTTTCTCAATTTAGCAAGTTTTTCACATTACATTCCATCAAAATGCAAGCTGTTATACATGCTTTAGATTTCTGAATATGTTTTTGAAATAATCAGGAAGCATGAAATTCTGAAGCAAATATTTTGAGTCATTTGTGGAAGATGATTTTTATTTCCTTCTTCCTTTAATGTTAATGATTTACACCCATCAGCAACATGGCTAATTATTCACTATTTTTGTACAACAGAATTTCTCACTTGTATAATCCACAATTAAATGTCAATTGAAAGTGGAGGCTCCACTGATGAATGCCACAAGATCATGATTGTAAGGAAAAATACAAACACAATGTAGGTTAATTCTGTCCATCAAAATAATAGGAGGCTGAAAGGTCTCTGTTTTACCAGCAAGCATTCCTTCCCAGTGTCCTCATCTCCTGGGTGACAACTACTCAAAAGTGCTCTGTACAGAATAACAGTGACAGTCGCAAAGCCCTTTATGCAGATTTTCTGTTTGAGAAGGTGGGGAATATAAGTCGGAGGGAAGTCAAGTGATTTGTCCAACATACACACAGAGTTAGTGGGAGATTTGGAACCGAGGCTTGATTTGGTCCTTCTTGGACTTTTCTTTGGTCCATGAAATAGTTTTCAGTGTAGTTACTTTATTCCAGCACCTAGAACATTAGAAAGCATGTCTTTTTCTTCTCTTATTGCTTATTGATTGGACCCCCTTTAAGTCATTTAGCCTTTCTGTATAGTCATCTCTCCAGTATTCATGAATTGATCCTCCAGTTTGTGCTTTATCCAGGATTGTTCCTCTCCCAGCTTCCTACTTTACTCGTAAGCCATTAAATGGATAATTAGGAAATGAGCCAGTTATATCTAATAACCTTCTCTTAAGAAATCTGACTGGCAATTTTTATGGAACTTTTCAAAATCTTTATTACTTTATAGACAATGCTGGAATCTTCTTGACAATATTAAAAAAATCCTTATACTTCTTTTTCCTCTTCTTTGAGATTAAATAATCATGATTTTTACATAAGAATATTCATATCTGACATTTTAAAGTTACTTACTACTCTTTATTGAACGTTGTCTGTATTGCCCACTCACTCTTTGTTAATGAAAGCAAAGGCACTTCTATGTCATTTCACTAAAGCAAAACTAACTATACTGTAAAGCTTACTAGGACTTAGGTAAGAAGTGGGGTGTGTATGTGTGTGTGTGTGTGTGTGTGTGTGTGTGTGTGTATGCATGTACACTTTTATGTGTGTACAGCAGCCCTAGTAGAAGTTATGGTAGTATTGGTACTAGGACTGGTAGTGGTTGCAGTACTAGTAAGTAGACTGTAGTAGTGGTAGTAGTGCTGAAATGAAGGATTATTTTACCTAGTTCTTTCTTTTTTTTTTTCTTTTCTTTTCTTTTTTTTTTTTTTTTACCATTCTAGCAGGTAGCTTAACCCCTTGCCTTTATAAGTTTCCTGACCATGCTTTGAGTCACGGTTTTCCTCCCATGCATCAGCCTCTCCTGGGAGATGACCCCACAGCCATTGATTTTAAGCAAGAATTCCATCGAAAAAGCAAACCAGTTGAAGAACCAACTGACATGGATTCTCCTGAAATCCAAGAATTAGAAAAGTTTGCCAATGAGTTCAAAATGAGGAGAATTAAATTAGGTATGTATTTGCTATGTCTTGCTCTGGGTCTCATAGAGTTAAATATCATACACAAGTGATCAAGGCCAAGCTTGTAATTCTACAGTCCTACTCTGGATTAAAGAGTTAACTAAACCCTCTTTCTGCCATCTTTTACTGTCACCATCATGGTACACACATGAATGTCCTGACTGATTCAGCTCTAAAACAGCACTAACAATTCAAAGAAGAAATGAAAATGCCAGGTTCTCATTAGGCTGTATGTACTAGTGCCTGCTTCTTAACTGTGATAATGAAACATGCCAAAATAAAGGCAAATTTGAAATCATTAATGATTACAGAGCAAGAAATATTGTTGTGGACCTCATGGGAAGGTTAAATAAGTGTGTAATTAACTCCAGAGTTGATTTTCAATGGAAGAATCTGGAAAATTATTGAAAAAATATGCTACCATTCTGTCACTTTGGGTTCATTATGCTTATGACACCATGATCACAAAGATGTAAAATGCAAAAAGAATAAGAGGAAAAATTCTGGGATGTTTTTTCTAAGGGAGGGAAACATGCAAACAAAAATAAAGTTTCCGTGGGTCTTACATGATGACATACTTGTGGTAGCCAAAGTTTAAAGTTGGTTAAAATACCAACATTTCTTCTGCCTTCCTCACCTGGAGATTTATTGGGGGAAGGAGTTAGAACCATTCCAATTTTAATTCTAAAAGTAGCTCTAACAATTTGCAATTACTTAAAATGTAGGCTATTTTCAGAATAGAAAAGAAACAAACATTGTTCAAATCATAATGGTTGTTCATATTCTAGAATATCATTCTTATCTTTGAATGGACAGTAATTCATTTCATGTTGACATTCATCGTAGTGAATCATAAGAATTCAATTTTTTGCCTTAGGCACAAAAATATTATGTAATTACAGGGAATTGTGAACACAAATAGCACCTGGCATCTAAACAACATAGAATTTTGGTTTTCTGTTTATATTAACTGCCGATATTGTTCATCTGCTTTTCGTGCTTTATCTCAACTTGGAATACAAAGTGGTTCTGGATCATTATTGTGACTCCGTTCCTCTTGATGGGAAATAAAAAAAATCATTTGCAACAAATGAAATAAATATGCTCAGCTACGTCCTGAATTATGGTGTATGATGATAGTGTCCTAATGAGCATCTTATATAAAGGAAATAAGAGATACTTTCTATTCCTTATCGGTACTAGAACAATTCAATTTTTAAAGTTCCTGGTTGAGAAATTAATTTTTACATCATTTGATAAAAGTAGAAAAATACTTATTAGGTATCATGAATATTACTCAACATAATATTATTATATGTTAACTAGGTTAACCAATATAGTAACCAATCCAAAACAAGATCTTTGGCTTAAGATGCCTTTGTGAAAGGGGTGATAGCCTAGTATTCTGCTTAGCTGAATGACATAAAAGACAGGTACAGCAAGGGAGAATTTCTTCTCTTGTAGTGGAATGCATATTCCATTTAGGAAACATAAGATGCGCAAATTTGGAGTAACCACCTCAAATATTCACACAGACTATCTGTGCCCAGTCTGTAGAAGAGCATTCCAAGTTTGGAATGGTCTGATCAGTCACAGTTGGACACCCTGAAACTTCACTTTATCATGGTGATGCCATTTTGGTCCTCTTGGAGAAAGAAGGTTAACAACCAACCATATTCCATTTACCGGTTGGATACAACTCGATACTTTCAAAAGATGATCAATGATTTCTCATTGTACTTTTCATTTCCTATACTTGTCAAACCCTTGGTGGAGTCTGTTAAATAATCCAAAACTATCGTTAATTATTAGTTGATAACAATTAATAAACAACATTTAATAATAGATAAAGAAAGATTATTGAAGATTTTTACCAATGGCAAGTGTAAAGACATAGCTCTAGCTGTGTGAGGAGGGAAGGTGAGGCCAATCTAGGGCTTTAAAAATATTTTAATAACTATTTCAGCATAATTGGCTTCATTTGAAATCATGTATTTTATGCATTTAATATAATAATTATAGCAATCATTAGCATTTGCATAATGCTTTAAGATTTACAAAGTTCTTTACAAATCTTAACTCATTTTACATGAAGTAGGGACCATTATTGTCCTTTTAAAGATGAAGAAACTAAAGCAAACAGAAGCATATAGAGGTTAAGTAACTGACTCAGCATAGTAGGTGTGTGAGGCTGTATTCAAATTCAGAATAAAAAAAGTCACAATATAATAAAAATAAAAATATTATTCTTATAAGATGTCCATAGACTTAATCTGTCTTGCTAAAGAGTCCATGACACATACAAAAGGTTAAGAACTGCTAGCAAAATAATATTATTGTTATTTATCATCATTGTTGTTGTTCATCTACAGGCTACACCCAGACAAATGTTGGGGAGGCCCTGGCTGCAGTGCATGGCTCTGAATTCAGTCAAACAACTATTTGCCGATTTGAAAACCTGCAGCTCAGTTTTAAAAATGCTTGCAAACTCAAATCGATATTATCGAAATGGTTGGATGAAGCTGAGCAAGTAGGAGGTACCATAGCTACATTTCTGCAGTTTCTAGAATTTCAAATATATCAATAATTGCTTTGTGGAAAGATTAACGATAAATGAAGATCTTCCCCCCTTTCTTTAATGTTAAAAGAGATTTTTTAAGTGGGCATTCTGCTATCTCAGATTCTCTCCTTAAAAAGAAAGAACTTAAGTATAGAAAATAAATGTTTTGAAGGGAAACAGCATTTAGCAATGAATGAATAAACGCTTAGAAGAAAAATAAAAGTAGGCAAGGGGTGAAATTGAAATTCATTTAGATAGTTTCTCCTCTACTTTGTAAATGTATAACATATGAATGTGATAATATATGAATCTGTTCTTAACTTGATATTAGTTACAGCATTCTACAATGCAAATCTCAAGTAAAAATAGAGTTGCTTTTGAGATGACTTATTAATTTGCTAAAATACCTCTCACACTAATGGTAAAAAAGATCATGAAAGGAGAGTAGAGAATGAAGGAGCAGAATTTGAAAATGTGATTTTAAATCTTAGAGAAATATGTAAATTGTTAAAATAGAAAATAATTGTTGTAAAGTTTATAGTTTTGCTTTAATAATTTTCCTAGTAATTTTATTCAATCTTGAAGTAGCTACTTGCAAAGATGCCATAATATTTAATGAAAATATTATAAGCCTTAATTCTGTCGTGTTTTAAAGAAACCAAATGCCATTAAAAGTTGTTGTTCTTTCTTTGTGTGTATTCTTCTTTGTTTTCCATAAATATAGCTTTATACAATGATAAAGTTGGGACAAATGAACGGAAAAGGAAAAGGCGAACAACCATAAGGTAATTATGCATTTGAGACATTAAAATTTGGCAACAAAATGCAGTAATTTAATGGAGGGTAAACCATCTTTATTTGCCAAGTGCAGTGACTTTCTGGGTTTGAGCTATATAGCCTTTAGCTGAGGTGCTACCACTTCCTCACAAGAAAGTGTTTCTTATTTATGTTAGGGTTTTCTTAGGTCTCAAAGGCATACTTTCAGTTCCTTTAGAAAGGTTGAACCTTACATGGTCATCTCATTAAAGTATATTTTTCCTCCAAAAGTCAATCAGGCAGGCAACTGACATTTATGAGGCTCTGTGTAAAACAGCACACTAAGAAATATAAAAGACAGCACCTGCCCTCAAGTGGTTCACAGTCTAATAAAGAAGTGAAAAGTTTGTTGGCTCTATATTTTGGAACACAAAGCAGCCAGGCAACTAGAGACCATAAAGATTTTGTCTCTGGACTCCTTCCTCCTACTGATAGAACACATATTCTTGTTCCAAAGCCTTGATTACATTAGAAAATCTCCTTTAATTGCAGTGGATTTGTGATAGTCCACTTATATTCTCAGTAAAACCATTTAGAAGAATAACAAACTTCAAAGAATTATGTGAGTCTGATGTACTACAGTTTCAGTACCCCAAGATCCTCTAGGCCTTACAAGCAGATAAAAGCAAGAATTAAAAAATGAAACAAACAACAATGAAATAAAGAGAAGCAAGTCTTTTTTAAGATTATTGTTTGTGCTTTAATTTCTTTTTCTAAATTCTTGATTTTACACTGAAGCATGACTGGCAACAAACCTCTCATTCTTTGAGTTACCCTATGATCACAGCATAGATTTAGAATTTGAAATAAACTTTAGAGATCACCTAGTTAATCCTCCTCATTTTGCAAATGTGGAAACTGAGGCCCAGAGTGTTTACATGTCCCTTCCAGGGTTACACAGGGGGAATATCTGGGATACAAACACAAATAAAAGAAGTGTTGCTGGAGAGGAATTTTTTTTCCTATCTGTGTTGCTCAAATCACTCTATCTTCCATATACTTTAGATTTGCGCAAATGTTTGAGTTAAAATTCAGTAATCTCTAAATAAAAGGGTCTAGAAATGTATTTCCCTTGTAAAGAATGTAGTGTCCTCTCCTGGTATAAAAAAAGGAGACCAGTGATCTGCGATTCCTTTGTTTTCTTGCTGGATTTGGATAGTAAAGAGAAGTCCATTTTTGGCTATAATACTACTACTGACCAAGATGAGCATATTAAGAAGGGTTCTAGAGTTACAAATATTTTCAAGTTCCTAAAAATCATTTTCAGATCCTTTTGTAGAAATTTAGCACCAAAAGGAACAGATATTTGAATCTGCCAATTCTTACTTAAATGATACTATTTTATGTTTTCCAGCATTGCTGCTAAGGAAGCTCTTGAAAGATATTTTGGAGGACAAAGTAAACCCTCTTCTCAAGAGATTATGCGGATGGCCGAGGGCCTGAATCTGGAGAAAGAAGTAGTGAGAGTTTGGTTTTGCAACAGAAGACAGAGAGAAAAAAGAGTGAAAACAAGTTTACACCAGAATTCATTTCCCTCTATGGTTAAGTAGCATCAGAAGTATAGATGAGATGTGCCATGTTAAAGAAGTGGATCTCTCTATCATTCATTTTCCCTGCCAAAATTTGGAATATAGTTATTTGGGTTGCCTCTTCCCAAACAGAATTGTGAAAGTAAATTATTATATTCTCTAATTTATTACTTTAAAAGCATTCAAAACTTATTTTAAAATTATATTTTCACTTAAAATATTTATTTTCACAAGACATGATACATTTTAATTAAAAGATGGCTATTTATGGGAATAATATGACATTCACACATGGAGACCTATTAGAGTACAGGTTTGTTTTCACACAGTCTGCTTAGCATATCTTTATTTCTAAGCTTCTGAGGTATCAGATAAATTATGAAAGGCTGTCACCAATAAGGAAGAGTGATAAAGAAACATTTAACTAGGATGTTAGTTACACTTCTATTATCAATTCTTACAGCTTATTTGAATCAAAATTTTTGTACTTCTTTAAAGATTCAGTTGTGATGAGCATTGAACAGTTATGTTTCAAATTTCCTCAAATGTGTTAGAATTTTTGTATTAGGATGAAAATCAATATTTTTATCTACTAATACCCATAATTAAAGCATAATATTCAATAACTCTAAGCAAAACTCTGCATTATGAATTTGCTAGTTATTCTTCCCAGACATTAAAATCTTTGAAGATTAACTGTAGCACATTCATTTCATATGTCCATCTGAACATACAACTACTTTTGGCTGTGGCTACATGCTTGTTTATTGTTATAATCCCATCCTGTTACAAACCCAGCCTGTTCTTCTGATGTCCTGTGAGATGGTGTCCTCTCATAAAAGGCCAACATTAGCAGCTTAGACTGTATTTTATTAGCAATGAAAAGGCTAGGTTTGCCCAGTGTTTTTCTTTCAACTCATGGGCACATAGTTGGGTAGAACTTATTCAACTTTCAAGAATGAACTATTTGAAACTTGGAAATAAATAGTGGCACACTGTGATGAAAAGTAAATCCCCAAAAGAACATTTTGCTTTTACTGTGTGTGGTGTGTTTGCCTGCATTGCTTTATATAAATGTACGTTTAAATATATATTTTCTAAGTTGTCATTTAAGAGTACTTACCAAATGAACCATACTCTCTACAGTGTCGTGGCTTTTTCAGTCAGTAGTAATAGACCAAATCCTGAACGTACTTGAAATGATCATAGGGAGAAAGTAACTTTACAATTTCCTTTCATTTTTCTTTTCCTTAGACTACAGGATCCTTAGGAGTGTGAACTATGGTGTCTATTCCTTCATATTCTTTAGCACAGAGCCTAACACGGCATTTAATAAATATTTGTCACTTATTTTTTTTTAAACAACCTCTCCCCAACCTTTCCTCTTGTGGTTTGGTCCATTGGCTCTGCTCTGGAAGCTGTCTGACACTCCATATGTGCTTTGGTTTTGTTTCAACATATAGGGACTCTCAAAAGTTTCAGTGCAGCTCTAGCACTAAGATTTTTGGGGTGCTAAAGTCAGAAGAGCTAGATTCAACCCTTGGTTTTGCCATCTACTACTTATGCAACTCAGAATAAATCATAACCTGATTAACAAAATGGAGATAATACCCTCCCTACTTCACAAAACTATTAGTATTAAATGAAATAACATAAGTATAAGTTCTTTGTTAATTGACAAATACAAAATACAAAATAGTAGCAAAAGGACAGAAATGGTTTTGATTTTGTCTTTGCATCCCAAATATCCAGTAATGTGCCTGGCACATAAAAAGTGCTTAATAAATTATTGATGAATTGAATTAAGCAAATGTAAGGTAAGAATTATTAAAAGCGTTCAACCATTTAAGTGTTCTAGTCCCTTTTTGCTTTGCATAAGGTATTGTGAATGACCAGGTAGCAATTTGTCTGAAAAAACAATCTTGGGAGTTTAGATAAACAGCAAGCCCAATCTAAATCCATGGTGTATATGGTAGCTCAGACCTGCATAACTTGGAAGGGACCAAAATTAAAATAGGCTAAACTTCTTTGGGCAGCAAATTGGTTAGACTAGAGACAGACTGGCGATAGTTGGTTGCTGCAGGTCATGTGACAAACAGAAGAGTGAGCAGTGGCAACCTTACATTTTTCATCTACCACTGGAAATCCTTTGGTGGGCTGCAAGTGGCCTGTGGGACTTATGTTGTGTGAGCCTGTGGTAGCTGATAAAGTCAATGCAACCTTACCCTCCATCACACAGTAGTGTCTAGGCTAGTGAGTTCATGTTATTGCTCAGCCCTGGTCTTTCTGCATGTAAAATATTGGGCCCATTTCTGGCACCATCTTTTAACAGGCTATTGACAAACTATAGCAGGTCTAGAGAAGGCAATCAAGAGGGTGAAAAGTCTCTAGCTTAGGGGACTATTTTTCCTTTTTTCCCTGCTTTGAGAGTTTAAATAATGTTGTTTTTTCCTCTATTGTTTTTCTTAAGGAGAATTTCCTACATTATTACATAGGCAGTATAAAAATTAAATTGTAATCTTTATATTTTTTCATCTTTATTTTGTAAAATTTTGCTCTTGTTTTAAATTATTGCTTAAATATATTGAATAAAGTACCTTTACCAATTGAACACTTTTAAAAAAGATTATTGAATATTGAATTCATTTTTGCTGGATGATTATACATATAGATTGTGTTATTTATATATTTACATACACTACTGAATACTTAAATCTTTTTTGCTGGTTTCTATGTCCATCGATTTTGATGTAGAATTTTATTTTGAAGTATACTTTTATTTATGGTTATATTTTATTTTCTCTCTTATTTAAATCCAAGTGATTTTTGTTCTGAATATTATTTTATATTTGTTTGCTTTGTTATTGAATTTAAAACAATATCTTGAGATTCAGTTTCCATTAATAACTTCTCTAATACTTTCTATTTGATGATGCCAAAATGAATACTGCTATACAGCTGCCAATTTTATATACAAGTAGGATGCCTTTGGAATCATTGCTATTTCTCTGCATGTTTTTTGTTGATTTGTATGTACAATGGGTGATTGGTTCAATACTATCATTCTGCATTAGCCTTAGTTTGGGAAGTATTGTGATTTTTTTCAACTAGGAATCCATAGGAGTTTCCTGATTCTGGTAGTGGGACCAGAGATTAGGAACAAGAGCATTATGAGGACATTGAAAAGGAAGGTCAAAGAACTGGGAGAATGAAAAGTAATTCTTAGTGAGGTCAGGGCTGGAGAAATAATTCAACACTTTGAACTACCTGATCTGTTGAGTCATTCGAAGGTTACCAGATACAATGACAATGGATGACAATATTTTGGAACAGATCCATTTACTTTCTAAGTGTAAGAATTACTTAAGAGGATAGAGGCTTTACTAAGCAAAATGGGACTGGAAGCAAAGAGAATAAAATCAAACCATTAAAAAAGGACTCGTGTAAAATGGAATATTCTAGTTCTATTACAGCAGAAATAAGTCACACTTTTAGCAAAACCTGAGTATAAATGTATTCTTCCAGAGAGATATCATAAGCCCAGCCTGGCAATCATTTTAGGTACTCCATATTAAATCTAGAATCAAATATAAACTCCTTTGTTTGATATTTAAGGATCTTTACAATTTAGACCCTTCCTATCTTTCCAGTTTTCTTATACTTTGTCCTCATCTACCTATGATGTTGGTCTATTGGCAATTCCTAAAGCATAAAACTCCACTGCGTATTTCTATAGCTTTGCACTAATTGTCCCCATGCCTGTGATGTTTCACCCATCACTTCTCTTAGTTTCTCTGACCTCTTTCAAAACTTAGCTCAAATCCCATGTGTTCTATGCCTTTCCAGCTTTCCCCCAGATCTTAAAACTTTTCCGTCTCATATTTCCCATTTAATCTATTTTTATCTACCTCCTTGTCTTCTTGAGAATATAAGCAACTTGAAGGCAAAGACTCTATTTTGGTTTTCCTTGATGAAATATCATGGGAAACTCGGTTTATACTTGTGACCGATCTTTTGCTGAATTGATAGGCTTCTGACTTAGAGAAAGGGAATGTGTTGATGAAATATATTAAGGGAGAATTAGAGAATGGAGGTTTGGGCTTGTTCCAGCAGTTTCTCCTACTAGAATAGGGATGGTTCAGTCATTTCCTGGTGAATTATCTAAGGTAAAGGAAGGTGAGGTAATGGAAAAATAAAACTGCAGCCACTCTAAGTCTTCAAGTCAGTTTCCTGAAAAGTGTAGTCTATCAGTCACTGTGGCAGGGGTGCCACCTGCTCTACCCAGCTCTTTCTTTACATCACTCTCCAAAGAAATTTAAAAACTGTTGCTGCAATGGAAACCTCCACCTTCCTGTTCCGATACCCCAATAACTTCTCTTCCTAAGTTGGGAAGAAATACAACTCTCAAGACTCTTAAGCAAATTAGCTCCATTCCCAAAGGCAGCCAGTCCAAGAGTTGCCAGGATGACCATTCTATGAGTATTGGTGAAGAGAACTGGTATTATTTAGCATGGAAAATATAACTCTTGGCTGGGTAGGGGTGGGCATGATAGCTGTCTTCAAGTATTTCAGTCTGATACATAGGAAAGGGATACCTCTGTTTGGCTGAAAAGAGCTTACTTAACTAGAAACAATGGGGAAAAGTTACAAATAGGCTAATTTAAAGCTGATGTAAGGAAAAACTTCCAAATCATGAGAGCTGTCTAAAAGTGGAGTAGGCTGTGTAGGAGATCCTGTGTTCACCTCACCAGAGGCTTCAAGTAAAAGTTGAATGACTACCAGATATAAGCTAGCACTTGAATGGGTTAGGCTATCTGGCTTTGAATGAAATTTTCAACTCTGATTCTATGAATGCACTCAGTGTAAACAGCTGACATTTATAAGGTGCTTTACAATTTGCAAAGCAATTTATACTCATATCTCAAGTAGTCCTTATAACAAACCTGTAGGGCAGGCATATTCTACACTATTTCCATTTTACTAAAAGAAAACTGAAGCTTAGAGGTTAAGTAACTTATTTGTGGTCACACAGTAAATACCAGAGAGGGAATTCTAATCTAGATATTTCTGACACCAAAGTTCTGGTTCCTTCCATAGCACCACATTGTCTCTACTTGTATTTTCTTTGCCTTGTGACAAATCAGTTTGTAGCAGTCAGTGCTTTCCAGGGTCAAGAATAGTAAGATACTTAATAAAGCAAACATTATGTATGCAATTATAAATAGAAGCATGATTTATTAATTAAAAAAATTGGCAAGAGAACAATTATTAGGCCCAAATATCAGTACAGATTCTACTTCCATGCTGAAAGAAGGGAACAAAGAAAATTAATGAAGATATAAAAGGATTAAGAATTAAGGAGGATAAAGGAGGATTATGGAATAGGATCTGAACAGGGAGATTAAAGAAGGAAAGGGAGAAAGTACTTTTCAAGGCAAGGTAAACAAGACAAAGTAGAATAATTTAAGGGTAAAGCAAATTGACAGAGTTGATTGGTGGGCTTGGAAAATAAGGGAAATAAAGAAAACACTGGTTCAAGAAAGAAAGGAGGTAGGTTGTGTGTGGACTTGAAACTAAGGAAAAGAAGTTTGAATGGGATGGTCATTATTAAGAGGTAGGTAATAAATGACTGTAACATTAAAGTTGAGATGTAAATAAATACCCTTGCAATCAAGTTTAAAAAGTCTGAAAATCTCAATTTTAGAATGAAGGGGAATTGGCAGTGAATTGTATCTAATATATGATGTTTGAATTTTCATCAGGCAACTATCTGTATTCCAAAAATGGGCTGATATCCTTTTTGAAGCCAACCTAAAGGGGCTCAAAGAAGGATTCTCCACATTCTAGGCTGTTGGGGACAAGGAAGGATTCCTAATAAAATAAAAGAGATCAATGAATTGAGCATGCAAATAAAAAAGCTAGAAAAAGAACAAATCAAAAATCTCCAATTAAATACCAAATTAGAAATACTGAAACTCAAAGGAGAGATTAATAAAATTGAAATCAAGAAAACTATTGAACTAATAAATAAAATTAAGAGTTGGTTTTATGAAAAAATAAAACAGATAAACCTTTGGTTAATTTGATTTTAAAAAAGAAAACCAAATTACCAGTATCAAAAATGAAAAAGGTGAATTCACCACCAATGAACAGGAAATTAAAAAAATAATAATTAGGAGTTTTTTTGCCCAACTGTGTGCCAAAAAATTTGGGAATCTTGGTGAAATGGATGAATATTTACAGAAACATATATTGTTCAGATTAACAGAAGAGGAAATAAAATACTTAGATAGCCCCATTTCAGTAAAAGAAATTGATCAATGACCTCTCTAGGAAAAAATCCCTGGAGTCAGATGGATTTGTAAGTAAACTGTATCAAACATTTAAACAACAATTAATTCTAATACTCTATAGACTATTTGGGAAAATAAGCAAAGAAGCAGTCCCACCAAATTCTTTTTATGATACAAACATGGTACTGATACTTAAACTGGGAAGGGCCAAAATAGAGAAAGAAAATTACAGTCCAATTTCCCTAATAAATATAGATGCAAAAAATTTAAATAAAATATTAGCAAAAAGATTATAGCGACAAATCTCGAGAATATGACCTGCTGCAAATCCTACCAATTACAATATTGTACTAGAAATGTTAGCTTTAGCAATAAGAGAAGAAAAAGAAATTGAAGGGATTAGTATAGGCAAAGAAGAAACTAAGCTATCACTCTTTGCAGATGGTAGGATATTCTTAGAGAATCAATTTTAAAAACTACTTGAAATAAACAACTTTGGCAAAGTTGCAGGATATAAAGTAAACCCACAAAAATATATTTGAGGGTCTTCCTGAAGAGGAGAGAGCTGGAAGCTTTGAGGAGGAAGCTACGTATTTTCCCGGGAATATTATAGAAACACACCTATCAACTAAAAAATCATTTTGTAAGGCTCGAAGGAAGAACGAATGATCAGCGAAATTGTTGATTTCCTGCTCATGGGTACTGAGACAACTATTGGTTGAACAAATAACCATAAAGCTCTATTGTCTTTCCAGGTTACATATTCAAGATATGAGGGCGATTTCCTAGGAATTACCAAAATGGATGACGCCTGTTGATTATATGAGCACACATGATAAAGTCTTGGGTAAGAAAGACTGAAGGCACCAGGGGCACGGGCTGCATTTACTCACTACTGCCCAGTTGAAGAAACAATGTTGAAGAGAAAAAAGTGATTTGAGAAGTGAATGGCTGGGTAAGAAGGTAGTGGATGAGATTTACAGGGGGAAAAGTGAGGGGAAGGTGAGGAAACAAGCATTTATTAAGTACCTAGTATATGCCACGCATTGTGCTATGTGTTTTCAAATACTGCCTTTGGACCTTTTGATTAGAGCTTAAAATATTAGGATGGCAGTTTCCTGGACAGACATGGTGTACGTTTAACAAAAACTGGTAAGAATGTACTTCATGGGAGTCTTGTAAATCTAATCATTAGGGTTTTAAACGAAGAGGTTGATGAAGAAACTACCTGTGTATATCCCCCAAACTAGATTACATGGAGAGCAATTACACCGAAGGAAGACCAATAGCTCAGACACTGAAAACTTCTATACCAGACTTCTAAAATTTAGGTAACAACCAAGAGGTCCCAACATAAGAAGGTAAATGTGACATTTATGAGCGACACTGAGAAGTCATGGAATGAAACAGGACTACACAATGGTTGCAGATGGATAAATTTGATTCAAAAGAAATGGGGTAGATAAAATGATGGGTAGGATAACATCACGTATTAAAGTACGTTCACATCAGGAAATCCAGGAGCCAGAGTATTTGGGTGGAGGTCAGGAAGAGAAATGTGATTTTGTCTTTGGAGTCAGCGAGGTGTTATGGCGGACAGAGGACTAGACACAGGTCAGGAACACCTGAATTCACACTTACTAGAGCCAAATTAAGTCACTTAACTTCTTTTCATGCTAGTTTTCCTTATCGACAGGATGGGGGTGATGATAACGAAAATAAAAGCGCTTACCTCTCTGGGCTTATGCATTGGTAAAGTGCCATACAATTACTAATGCTGTTATTACTAGACCACCCGGACAAAGACACACAAGGAGTTTGAGAAGTATCACAGGCCTGGGACAGAGGCATGTTACAGTAGTGATGAGGGACTTCAGCTACCCAGAAACCCGGAATTCTATCGAAAGCAGAGCACCAGAGAACTTCTTGACTTAATAACAACTTCATACTTGAAAATATTGAGAAGCCAAAAAGGGGAAATTATATTCCGGACCTGAGTTTTAGCAATAAGCAAAGAATTATTTGTTTGTACAGAAAGGACAGAATCCTCTAAGGGAAATGAGCATTCCTAGCAAGAATTTATGTGAACGAAGATAGGCAATCTGGACACAACATAAGCACCCTAGATTTTGGAAAAGCAGGTTTCAAAAGGTTCTTAAGGACTAACGTTCAGAAGCAGACATCAGTCCAGAAGGGATTTAAAACTCTCAACAATGAATGAAATAACACCGATGGAGAGGAAAAATAGTATTTGTCTGAACAGACCAGCATGGATAGACTGGGAACTCACAAACCAACTTAAAATTTTAAAAAGAAACAGAAGATGGAAGCAAACCCAAATGACAAGATAAATTTAAGAACAAGGGTGAATCTTGCCTATCATGGTCCTCAAGGATAACATTGCAGGGTGTTGGAGCTCTGAAGGAACTAACAGTAAAGACAGGAACAAAGGAGAAAAGATTTTTTTAAAAAGCTACATTGAAAGGAAAATGTGGATTGGAGACGAACCACTGCTGGGGGTGGATGGGATAACTGGTGAGAGGTTGAATCGTGTTGCTTCCTTATTTTGTTTCCTGCTCTAAATAATGATTAATTTGAAAACACCTACCAACCCTTTAACAACAAACTCTAGAATTTTGCAAAAAATTGAATTCACTAATATTTAGCTTCATGATATTCTCTTTCCTGAAAATCAGGACAAGTGGCTTTTTGTTCCTTAATATCAGGATGTGAAAGAGGGGATAGTTTGCAAATGTCCCCACAACCTCCCAGCAGCCCTGAGAGGGAACTACTGCATCTGGGTCTGAACAAGTTTTATAGATAATAAGCATCTTTAGTCTTCTAATCTTAATTCGGAAGAAGAGCTTTTGCTCCTACATAAAAGAACCTTAGGAAGCTGCTAAATCCACAGCTGTGATTTCTGCAACAGTCACAGAGGTCGTTAGGGGCACTTACAGATCAGGGACACGAGCCAACACATCAGAGACCCTCTGAGGACAGTCATGTTTGGTGCTGTGCACATGTGCTCTACTCTTTGTATTTTATGTGTTGTGCACATTTATACACATAAACAAAAACAGGACTATTCACTACACGTTGGAGCTCCCTCTGTACACATACATGCCCAAACACATATAAAACATGTATACATGTATGTATGTGTGTGTGCATGTGTACATGTACAGAGCTTTATAACTGGAGACACAAGTACAAGAGTGGATGCAGCCCTGGCCTCAGGACTTGGTTGGAACACGAGCCCTGATACACACTGGTTGTATAACTCTTTATCCGTCACTTAGTCTCTCGAATTCTAATAGTAACTGCAACTTAACTTATCCTTTTCCCTAAAAATAATGATCACCAGGCAACAATTCTAAGATTGGCAGACATCAAACGTTTACTGTGAAATACGAAGGAAAAAAATAGACCTCTAGGAATAAAACCTTTATTGGATTTTTTAAAACAAAATAATTTATAAAAATGAAGAGTCCCCAAAAATAAATGAAAAAGAAGTAAACACAGTTAGCATCATTATTTACACTCAAGAGCACCAAAGAGTTTCAGGGTTTTTTTCTTTTTTGTGATCCAGTAACCTTTAGACAGGCTTTTAATGTTCAAGAAGCTATGTGAACTAAAGGATTCCCATGATCAAGTCCTAAACCAAAGTGCAAATGTTTTGATTCCATAGATGTAGAGCCCAGGGTCCCCTTCCTGCCTACCAATCCTTATGGAGCATTTATTCCCCCCATTTCTGTTTTTGTTCAGGGTTTAACTCATCACGATAGTGAACAACTCCCACCATCTTCGGTTTTCCAGATGACTTAACTCTGGTCTCTCCTAGTCTACAGTGACACAAAAAGTATTAAATGCATTTTCTACCATGAAGTTATTTGGAGGAACACCACTAGACACAAGGACGATTTCTGTCCAACTTTCCCAATATATACACATGAAATCCTACAGCGGTTCTACCTTAAAAAAATACAGCATAGTATATTAATACTTTTTTAGGCAGCATTGTTCTGACAAGTTTATTTACAAAAACTTCAATTAGTTTTGCTTTAAAATCACAATGTTTAACATTATTCTCTTAGTAGTGCTTAACATGGAACACGATGGCAACTGGAACGTAGCTTCAGTTGATAAATTCAGTCACAACAATGTGGAAGGAAGAGTAGGATTCATATAGAGAAAGGCACAATAGTTCTTTCAATGATCAACAAATTGTTACGTTATTATTGTAATAAAAAAAAAATCAGTGCCCTTCACTGCTAACTTTTCAGAATTTTGTAGCTGGAAGAGATCTTTTGCAGACCATCTTGGAGAGATCCTCTCATTTTACAGCTTGAAGAAACTGAGGTCCTGAGAGGGCAGGCTGACTTTCCCAAGGCCACAATGCTGGTCTGAGTTATGTCTGGAACTTGGGTCTCCTGACTACCAGTTCTGTGCACTTAAGTGGTCAAGTAGAGGGAGAAGTCCCAGATAAAAACCTGGAGAATCCTCAAACTAGATCTCAATTTAAGTTTTAAATGAATAATTCAAGTTTCTCATGAACAATTCAGAGATCTGCACAATATTTTTGTGCTGCAAGTACTTAAGGCTGGTGCCAAGGATGTTCTAAGAAATTATAAACTTTACATACCGAAAGAGGGCTTTCCTTTCAAACCATTTTAAATATAATTTGATAATTGCAATTCGGATGGCCATGGTTCTAACTCAGCTTCAAAATACACGTAGCAGAGGCAGGTCTCCTGCCCTTTGAATCTTCTGCAATTCTCTCGTGTTGGTGCTTAGTGCCATTTCTCTACATGGGGAGAAAGGATTTAGAATGCAAGTGTGATCTGGCACTAACCTAACAAAATCTTAGAACAGTACATACCATGCAGGAAAGAGGTTTAGACATAGTCATTTCTAAGTATTTGGTAATTAAGATTCAAACTGTTTTCTCTTTTTGTAAATCATTCTTTGGCAAAAAGACTCAAAACAAACTGTGGCCTGAAACTTCGATGACTGTTTTTTTTTTGTAAAATAAATAAGCTTTGTAAAAGGAATCTACAGTGCCAGTTTTATACTGATTGTAAATCATTAACAGATTTCATAAATACATGTCAGCTAATCTACTCCCAAAGCTTTAAGTTGCCGTTCAATCTCTTCATCAGAGATTGTGGATGCTTTAGATGTAGATGCAGAAGGTAAGCCACGGGCAGCTGACGGTGCTTTAGCCATCTATTTAAAACAAAAGAGAAAGGAGAAAAACCATTATTATAAAAAATTTGACTGATACCTGAAAGAATAAGAAGAGTTAGGAAGTGTCACAAATAAAATTCTGAGAGACAAAGTTCCAGTTATTAATGAAGCTGGCCAAAATCAATAAACTGAGGTCAGTGATCTCTGTTACTAATGAAAGACACAAAGGGAATCTCTGAGCCAGCTTAAATCTGATGTTTTCCTTCTGAAAGGAACTTCCCCTGACAAGCAAAAGGCAACCCTGACTGGTGGATGTTTAATGAGGAGGAGGGCTAACAGCTTTCAACTCCTGACTCCTTCACTGGGGAGCGGGGAGGGAGGCAGCTGAGGAATGAGGTCTGTCCATGAGATTCAGCAGCCTTCAGCAATCTGGACAAGGAAAACTCCTGCAGCTCAGTTTCTCCTTTATGAAGCAGGTTGCCTCAACTCTGATTAGAAATCAAAGATACCAGAGTCATTTCTAAATAGCAAAGACCCAGACCAAGCCCTGGGAAGGGCTGGAATGTTATCACACTCCTTAGTCAGTGTTGGAAGGAGTTCTTCTATGTGAGTCAAAGTAAAAAGTGGGGACATTAAAGAGAAGGGAATGCTACAAATTAATATTAATAATCAAATGATAGAGCATTAAAATTAATTTTCCTCAGAAGGTTCATGTTATTTTCCGAGATAACTAAAAATTATCTATAAGTAATAAAAATTAAAAATAATATAAATCACAAACATATTTGATCATAATATTTCTGGATGATATTAAGGGCAGCAGGGGGTACAGCAAACAGAGTACCAGACCTGGAACTGGGAAGAGTCATCTTCATAAGTTTAAATATGGCCTCAGGCACCTACTAGCCGTGTGACCCTGGGGAAAAGTCACCTAACCCTGTTTACCTCAGTTTCCTCATCTGTAAAATGAGCTGGAGAAGGAAATGGCACACTACTCCAGTGTCTTTGCCAAGAACACCCAAAATGGGGTCGCAGAGAGTCAGATACGACTGAAAAGTGACTGAACCCCAACAATGTCCATACCTTTCCAGAGATTTCAATTCCAATCTCATCAAGCACCTGGTTCACAATATCCTGGCTTTCTTCTTCGTCATCAGATCCATCAAAAATATCATCCAGTGTATCATTGACTGAGAAACGGGGGAAAAAGTTGTTATTCTGAACGTATTCAATGACACTTAGAAGATAATCCAGGCTTAATAATCTAAATGGGCTGTTAAGCCCTGAACCCAAATCCAAAAATCAGTGCAAATGTAATTTCAAAGGACTAAATTGAGAACAGTTGGTGTCCCTCCCAAAGTTCTTTCTTTCCTCTATTTTCAATGCCCTTAAATACATGGCAACAATCTTTCTTAAGTTTATGATTTCAAAGTAACATTACACAAAAAATAATCGGTTATGTGGGGGAAAATATAGTAAGAGCAAAAAAAAAAAGTAAAGTTCTGGGAAACAAGAGATAATTCAATCCACCTTTTTTATTGATAAAAATGTAAATTATCTTACTTTGTGATTTGTTCTATTAATTATTAGAAATATTTCTCTGATCATGGTAAAATGGTTATCAAGTTTAATATTAAAATCCAAATTCACCAAAGATCATATAAAATTTATTTTCTATTTCAAACTCAGAATGACAATAAATGCAATGATAATTAACAGAAATTCAGAAAAAGCTTTCAGTAGTGCTTTTTTGTTAAGTCAAGTCTTAAATTAGTTCTGAGAAATTTCAAATCTTTCTACAGATCTTGCTTTCCAAAGTCTGGACAAAAGGATAGTGTGTAGATGTTAGAACTAACATTGCTGCTGATAAAACTGACTTATACTCTAGTTTCTTTATCTGAAAATGGGAATACAAACATTAACTCACAAGGTTGTTGGGAGACTAGAAATAAAAAAGACATGTATTTTTCAAAGGGATTTACAAATTAATAAAGGTGTATTAAACAAAGCAGGCTTTTTGGTGGGGCTAAGAGAGCAAAGATACTTTCATAAAAATGAAATTAGCAAGAGTGGTCATGAATTTTAAATACATCACCACTTTTATAAGATTCCTTTCATTAGCGCTTAATGGAAATGTTAATTCCTCTGATAAGGCCTGCTCGCACCTGTGCCATCATTGAAAATTACATAAACATATTAGATATCCTGATCATTAAATAAATTGACAATTCTGTCGCAATTAAAAATTCACTAACCAAGTTTTACGTGATGGGTAAAAATCAAATTACAATACACAAAGAGATTAAAGTTTTCAAAAATAAGTGTAACCTGTTTTAAAATATGGTAGAAAAGAATGACACCCAGACACAGAACGTCAGCAAAATGGGTGACTTAGTAGTCCTGATAATTAAACAGTTTTAGCAGTTTAATTTAGTGAAATTAAACTAAGAGTAGACCTACTATATAGTACAGGAATATGGAATAACATCTTTTAATATTTTGTTATTAAACTTCTGCAGATCTGTGCGTTTCACATACTGTCAACATTAAAGTATAAAGTTACAATAAGATCTAGACCTAGGTAACCATTTTTAATCAATATTCAGTTATGAGCAGAATTTTTGGCTTTATTAGAAGTTTAAAACTTGAGGTTAAAAGCTTGGAAAGTTGACAACTGAAACCTGAAATCACTAACACTATAAATTAAATTAAACTTACTCATTTCTTCAGTCATTTCCATTTTCATGTTCTCCTTCTGGAAATTCTGCATTGTCTGTAACGTCTTCTGTGGATCCATCTTCTTGTTAACTGCCTGCATTGTCTTTCAAGAGGAGAGAGGATACATATTATTTGCATAATTACGAAAATTCTCCACGAAAATACAGCCAAAGAAAGTATAGTAAACTGCCACTTGCCATGAAGATGAATTCCTACAACCCCCCACAAGTACACACAGGAGTTTTTAAGAAAGACTTCAATATGAAAACCATCTGTTTAGCACCTATTTTAAGAAGATCAGAACATGAGTAATCTGACTTGAATGGGAGTCAAGGGCATACTGGCAAACAGGAGAATGCCCTTAACTCTGATAATTTTGACCTATAAAAATGAGTGAGCACTGGATTTCTCTTAGAGACAAGATTTAAGTTCTTAAGCCTACTGACAAATTTTAGATCAGTTGAAATATCAATGTGTTAAATTTCTTTAAAATTCAATCTATGTTATGTATGTTGGACACATATATCAATTGTGCTTCAATTTAGTGAATATTTAATAACCAGAGAAGGGTACCACGCATCTATACCTCTTCTGTATCTACATCTATATTTCTTCTGTACTTGGTTTTAAGCCTTGGATAGACTGAGAAGTGATACACATGCAATTTTTCTAACGGTTTACAATTAAAATGCCAAGAAAAATTTGCATGGCAAGACCTCCCTGAGGACAAATTTTGAATTTTTCTTTTATAGGATAGCAATGCCAGAGAAAAGGGAGACAAGCTTTGTTTCTATTTCAAATGATCTGTCTTGTCATATACGTATGACCACCAAAGGCACAAAGACTTTACAGACCTTTACTAACTCTCTTAAACAGTGTATATATGTAATGGCTAAATTATGTGAAATATCCATCAAACAGTAACTTGGAATTAGAAAATCTGGCTGACTTCTATTTTAATTAATAGATGTTCGATCAATTAATATCAAAATAATGAGACTATCAAGAAACTCTATTTAGGTTCAAAAAACAAAAATTCTTAATTACAATATCTTAACCAAAATGCTTTCCACCTCCCACCCATCACTTCCACTTGAGTGCCCTTCTACTCTTTCCTCCCCATTGTTCCAGACTCAGATTCTCCATGAAGGATCCCATTCCACAGATACAGCATTACTGTTTGTAGCAATAACTGGCACATCATATACTGTCTAGTTATTCATGATGTCCTCCATGTTTTCACTCTTCAAACACATCAAGGACAGGAAACTTAACTTGTATTTCTTTCTATCTCCTACAGAACCTCCTTACCAAAGCCTTGGTAAATGCAGTAATTCAACAAGTATTAAAGGACTGAAAAACTAATAGTGCTTTAAGATGAAGGACCTGCCAGAGCTTTCATTCTGAAGGCAAAGCCTTCGAGAACCGGGACTCACACTTCCACACCGCAATGAAGTACAACAGTTGGATTCTAGTAAGTAAAAGAAAGGTGTCTAATTTTGAGAAAATGGAAATACCTTGAATCTAAACTAAAATGGGACATTAAAGGAGTACTAAGTATTTAAACTTCTGCATGTAAAAGATCTAGAAATAATAATTTAATCTATTATAAAGAATTTTACTAATATATTTATGCTTAATATTATGTTTTTTATGTTGATTATACACCAGCACTTAAGAACACCCACATGAAAAGATAAACTTACTTTGGCAGTGGTTGACATGGCTCCAGCCATCTTCATCTGGGAGTTCATTACTTTAGTTTGTGTAGACATAGAAGTAACTTTTGAACTTACAGCAAAAGTTCTAGTTTTCTGTTTCCTCAGTTGCACGAGCTGTTTAGCTAAAACCCTGCAGGCTTCTTTGTTACCAATCTTGGCCATTTTCTTAATTTCTAACTCCTACATTTTATGGAAGAGAAAAAAGTAGATAGTTTTCATATAGTAGGCATGGAGAATTTATTTACACACAATGTGCCCAATTTTCAGTATAACAGGATGGAGCAAGCTTTCGAAGCAATGGAAAAATATCATTAGTCTCACTCTATTACTTTATATGGAAAAACAAAAACATTCATTTTCACAAAGGCAAGCAGAGGAGTTCTTCACAGCAACACTTACACAGATTCATCCCTATGCAGACAACCCAGCAGGAGTAATTATTCTAGTGATTGCGTAACATTCTAAGAGTGTTTTCCCATATGGGATTAAGACTAGAAAGTGGGAGAGAGAAAAATAAGGTAATTTCTAGTATTACTGAACACTGAGGAATAAAGAAATGCCCCATCTCTATCAGATATTTGCCTCTTCCCCATGACCCAGTCACTCATCCAGGACCTCTGGGGAGGTAAGCTGCTCACAGGATGAAGTGAGCCTTGGGATGACTTGGCTGAAGACTGCTTGTCCTTCCTCTGGAAGGGGACCAGGACTTCAGGAAGGTGATGTCATGACCTGTAAGTGAACTGGATTTAAGCGAGGCAGGGTGTGCAAAGTCACCAGCTTCACTCTCTCCTCTAGCGCAAAGTGGGTCCAGTGGCCTGACATCTATCAGAACTATTGGAGATGGCCCCGCTTGTAGGTATCACCCTTCCATTACAAGTCAGACCCCAGGGCTTCAATGACTTTCTTTGGCATGTCTGTCCACTACTATTAATGAAAAGAACATGATAATGTACTTTCCCGTAGCCTGACTCAAAATTCCTGTGATTCTGAGTTGAAAGGAGTCTAGGTTGAAGCTTTCTTGCCCCGGCCACCACTCCACCTTCTCTCATACACCTTCATGTCAGCATCACTGCCATCAAGTACATAGCAGGGGGTAGATAGACAGGAAGACTTTGAGCCAGGTACTGAATTCCTTGAAAAAGGAGAAGGAATGATCTTCTGCTACCAGTACTGGGATAGGCTGATTCATCTGGATTGCACCTCAGGAGAGGTAGCTGAGTGACGCTGGTAGAACAGAGTCTGGAAGTGGAGGTCAGGAGTGCTTCAGGGTTCATGAGAAGCAGAAACTGTCTCCAGATGCATTGTGTTGTTGAGGGGAGAGGGGTGGGGAACCAGAGGGGAGCTGGAATTCCATGAGTGCAAGTAACATAAGAGGAAAAGGTCTAGGATGAAGAGAAATTGTTAATAAAGGGAGCTCCAGAAAACATAACTAACGGGGAAAAAAGAGTCAGACAAGGACTTGGGAAGTTCTTCCTCTGGGCAGGCACAGTAAAGATCCTGAAGTGCAGAGCAGTAACTCCAAGGTCCTGTGTTACCTGATGTAGGAGACTGGCTCTGAGATCGCTTCCTTCTGACAGTAACCAAAACTGCCTTTTTTCTCCTTTACCTAAGAGACTAAATGGCTCCTCTGTAAGAAAGTCTGTTATATTATAGAGTTCTAAATATAAGTTCATTATATTCTAAATTAAAGAGTCTCAAAAATGGGAATGCATCTGATATTCTGTACATAGAACATAGAATCTTAATAAAAAGGTAAAAAGGGGGTGGGGATGGGAAGTAGGAGGAAAAGGAGAAAATAATCAGGAAGGCCTTGATATGACTAAGAAATGATACTCCATCACTTGCCACCTGCCACCCCCTTTTACTAATTAGATAATTATTCCAATGCTAATTTCCAAATTTGTCTGAAAAGTTAAACTGAAATTTAATGTTATACTTACCAGCTGTTTTTCCTGTTTTTCTAATGCTGCTCGATCTCTCATTATAGCCCTCTGTGTACCTCGTAACTCTCGATTCTGCTCCTTTATTACATCTAAGAGAACAAAAAAAAAATCCCCAAATTTATGGATTGTAAAGTCGTCAACATTATTTAAAATACTGAATCCAAAGAAACTAATAAAAAACTGCCCTTTATTACATGTATATATTTTCTTTCTCCTATTGTCATTATAATAATAAAACCAGTCAGGCTTCAAACCTGAACTCTAAATGTGAAAGGAAGGAAGGAGGAAGGAAAAGAAAGTTTGCAAATTTTTATTTTAATAAGGCTTAAACATAAATTTACATATTTCAACAGAAAATTATACCTGGTTTCCTTGGAGAAGCTATAAAAGTGAATAAGTAGAAAAACATTTTGTTCAATCTTCAAAAAACTAAAACAAAATAAAAACAAACCCAAATACCACATAAGTCTGAATTTATGTCATTCTTTAATACATCCGTCAAAAACTCAGAAGGCTTTACCACAGGTGGAGCACAAATAGTCCCTGTGGGCATTTAGGAGGAAGATACCTAAATCTGCGCATCTCATGTTTCTTTTGAGCTACTGAAATTCTTGTTTGCTCATAGAGCACAGCACTTACCAAAGAGTGGCATAAATTCAGAGCTTAGAGTGTCCTTGCATCGCTTCTTCTGCCCACCTATGAGAGCACCTGCCTCGTGCGAGGTCTCCACAAAACAGTCTTTTAGGCAAGCAGACATCTGACATTCACACATGGCCAGACCATTGGAGTTGTGCTCTCTGTAGCTCGGCTTGAGAAAGGACCTCAGTGTTTAGTACCTTATCTTGAAGTCAGGTGATCTTCAGAATCCTCATAAGACACTTCAAACGACAGCATGGTGCTGATAGGCTGTCCAGGTTTCACAGGTATACAACGATGAGTTCTGTAGACCTTCGATTTGGTAGGCAGCCTAACACCTCTTCTCTCCCACACACTTTTTGGGAGCCTCCCAAATGCTGAGCTAGTTCTGGCAATGAGTGTGTGAACCTCACTATGCCTGTAAATAAACTCATCCATAGCATTCAAGATTTCTCCATTTGCTGTAACTGACAGTTCCACATATGAATGGTGCAGTGCTCACTGATGGAGAGTTAGTGTTAATTGTTAGGACAAAATTAGCACAAGTGGCAGAGAATCTACCCATACTTTGTTGCATTTCAGCCTCAGAGGCTTCCCTGAGTACACAATCATCTATCTCATATATATATATAATATATATATATATAAAATTCCCCAACAAAGCATAACTCTATCCCTTCTTAACCTCCCAATAACAGCAGTACTGAAGTCCCCAATCTCTACTTTAAAAGAAACTTCACTCCCCAACCCAAGCTGCCTCCTACACCATTTTTGCAAACTTCAATCCAATAATCCCCAGTATCTTCCTCCAGATCTTTTCAACCCTTCAGCTGTGCACTTTAGAACAGCTACTCTGTAATTAACAACTTCCTTTTACTTGAGACATCTCTCTCTCTCTTTGCTTTTACCATCTTCTGAAAAGCGCTCAGCAGCAATCACACGAGTTCTCCCTGAACACAGCCTAGTGTTTGCTGCCTGGCAACTCCAGGAGAAATTCCAGGAGCAGTACACCACGTTTGTAGATCTGACACTGTTACTTGTGAGGGCTTATGGAAAATTATGTCCAAGGTTGCCTGCCCGGAGAACGTCATCAGTATTGTACGTCAGTTTCATGACGGCATGTGTGCCTGGGCTCTGGATAATGGACAAAGCTCTCCTGCCTTCCCAGTCACCAACAGAGTGAAACAGGGCTGTGTGCTTGCTCCCATCCTTTTTAGCAAGATGTTTTCAGCCATGTTGTCAAATGCTTTCAGTGAGGATGAACACGGCATCAGGGTCAGCTACTGCACTTTTGGCAAATTCTTTAATTGGAAAAGCTGTCATGGTAATGTAAATGGGGAGATCTCTCATATGCATTAATAGGCCCATGTGCAGAGCCTGTGGTGGGAGCAGTTACCTGAAACAGGAAAAGGCGGAGCTAGAGAAGAGCTAAGAGGAAGTTGGTCTTTAAGAGCAGTCAGAGCTATGAAGGATCAGGCAGCTGGCTAGCATCAGTGAAACACATTGTGATTTTGTTTAAGGGAGCCTGCTTGTGCTTTTCTTAATGGAGCTGGGTTGTGGGAAGCCTAGCAGGGGGAAAGGGTTTGGGCTAGTGTTGTTCTCTGCATTGCTACTGTGTATAGATTTTTGTTGCTGTGATAGATTTGGCTTTCTGGTGTCTAAACACATGTTCTGGTTCTGTCTTTCATGAGGAGAGTCTGTGGTATTTTGCGATTCAGAATTGTGCCAGAATATTCATGGCTGCCATAAATATTGCGTTGGTGCTACAAAAGGCTACAAGCCAAGACCAAAGTGAAGGGAGTGTCGGTGCATGATTTTCTGCTTGCAGATGATTGTGCACTCAATGCAGCCTCTGAAGCTGAGATGCAACAAAATATGGATCAATTCTCTGCTGCTTGTGCTAATTTTGGCCTAATAATTAACACCAAGAAAACTCAGGGGCTCCATCAGCCACTACCACACCATCCATATGTGGAACCATCGGTTACAACAAATGGAGAAGTTTTCAATGCTGTGGATAAGTTTATTTACCTTGGTAGCGTACTTTCCAGGGATGTACACATTCACAATGAGGTTGACACACGCATTGCCAGTGCTACCTCAGTGTTTGGGAGGCTCTGAAGAAAGGTTTGGGAGAGAATAGGTATTAGACTGACTACCAAGCTGAAGGTCTACAGAGCTGTTGTGCTGACCTCATTGTTATATGCTTGTGAAACATGGAAAATCCACCAGCGCCATGCCAGGAAACTGAAACGCTTCCACTTGAACTGTTGCAGATTCTGAAGATCACCTGGCAGGAAAAGGTACCACACACTGAAGTCCTTGCTTGAGCTGAACTGTTAAGCATTCAAACTATGTTTCAGAAAGTGCAACTCCCATGGGCTGGTCACTTTGTTCGAATGAAAGACATATGCTTGCCAAAAAGACTATTTTATGGAGAACTTGCATGGGGCAGGTGATCATGGGTAGTCAGAAGAGGCAATACAAGGACACTCTCAAGAAGTTTGGAATTGATTGTGTGACATGGGAGGCACTGGCATAGGGCTGCTCAGCATGGTGTGCCCACATCAGAAAAGGTATTGTGCTCTATGAGCAAAGCAGAATTGAAACAGCTCAAAGGAAACGTAAGATGCACAACTTTGGAGTATCCACCCCAAACGTTTACATGGACTATCTGTGCCCAATTTTTAGTGGAGCATTCCAAGCTCATATTGGTCTGATCAGCCACAGTCAGACACACTGAAACTTGACTTTGTCATAATGATGTCCTTCTAGAAGGAAAGACGACAACCAACCAATCAACCAACCATCTTCTGACTGAGGTTTACCCTTCCCCCATCCCCAGTGACACTGCATCACTGGCTACGCTTTCCATGTATTGGGTGCAACTCACTGCTTTCTCACCGACCTCTCCTTCCCTTTAACCCTTACCTTGTTAGCTAAGTGGGCAATCTGCACACTCCTTGCTCCTACTATGATCATTCAGCAAATGCTTCCTCCAAATTTCTTACCCAAACCAGTTTCTGGGGTCCATTATCTACTGACCCACAGAATACTCTTCCTCCTTTCTCAGTAAGTTCAATGCCTGGCTCCCACTCTCTGTTCTCCACCCCAATTATTCCCTGTCATAAAATACTGCAACATGCGCACTGATGTTCCCTCAAGTATTCCTACTGTTCAGTCGACTCAACTCACATCACTTACTCCTCTATTCTACTTTAACGACTCACTAGGATGGTCTTTGCTTGATTTTACCACCCCCAAAGCATTCTACTTCCATATGCAAGAACTCTTAAAATCCCTTTCTCTGGTCATAATATTTTACAATCTCTCTCAGTGCCTTATTACCATAAAACCTCTTCTTCATACTGTAACCTCTAATCCCCTCACTGTCTAATTCCCTCCAGGTAATCACCATAGACAGTCCTGGCTAAACTTTCCTCTTTCCTCAATCTTATTCCCCTGGGTGAATTCATTCAAATCTACATTATTCTCTCCTATCAAATTCCTTGCCCCCATTCCTTTTCCTGACCACACCTGGTTAAACACCAAACTCAGATTCCTCCCAAGGATCCAGAGTAACTCACAAAAACCCAATGACTAGGTCCATCATAACCCTTCTCACAGCAAGGCAAGCCTAACATTCATTTCTAATCAGTTTTCTATCCCATTTAACAGAGTATCTGTCCAAACTTTCTCCTTTATGGCCTCTAATAGCACCTCTTCTCATCCTGTCTACTTAAAAGTGCCTCATACTTCACTAAAAAAAGTTCCTAATTCAATACAAACTCCATTTTCATTCCTTCTCATCTCACATTCCCTACTATCTCCTCCAATCCAGTCGCTGATGAAAAGGTGGCAGACTTCTCCTTGCCAAGACAAACCCCTTGAATATGTAGTTTTGTTTCCATCCCCTCTGTTCTTCTTTAGAGTATTTTTCTTCACAATTACCTTCATTCTTTCTCTGATCTTCAACCTCCCTATCTACTGGTTTCTTCCTTGATGTTTACTCTATAAAACAAGCCTAAGTCTCTCTTGTCCTTAAAAAGCTTATTAGATTCTACCATCCTCATTAGCTGCCCTCCTACAAATCTTGACTTGCTAGCTAAACTCTGAAAAGCCATTTTTCAGACACTGAAAGCCATTCAGTGTCTCCATATCCTTACCTCTCGTTCTCTTATAAATCCTTCACAGCCTGCCTTCTTACGTCATCACTCAATTTACTTTCTCCAAAGTTACTAATGAAACCTTAACTGTCAAATGTGATGGCCTTTTCCAAGTCCTTATCATTAACTCCCTCATAGCATTTAACAGAGATGAGTACCTTGTCCTTCTCAATTCTGAGATTCTGTGGTACTGCTGTTTCCTGGTTTTACACACATACCTGCCTATCTGACTTTTCCAGTTTCCTTTGCTGGATCTCCACACAAGTCATGCCCATGAACTGTGGGTGTCCTCATAGCCTTCCCAAAGTCTCTGTCCTGGGTGCTCTTCTCTATAATTGCAACTCCCATTCTATGCAGATAACTGCCAAATCCATAAGGTATATCCAGACTTAAAGTGTCTCTTCTGACTCTCACTTCTGCTTATCGAATGTGTTAAACTGGATGTCTAGGAGTCATCTAAAACTTGACACGTCCAGAACAGAACTCGCTACTCCACCCAAGCCCCTTCAAACCCACCTCTCTTCTAAGCCTTCCCATTACTGTCAAGGGCACTGCCATCCTTTTGGTCAACCGGTCTACACAGCATCTTCAACTCTCCACTTTTGCTCACCCCACATTATCTCATCTTTCTGCCTCTAATGTCTCTTCACTCCAATTCATCCCACATATTGCTGCCTAAATAATGGACTTTCAGGGTAGATCTAACCAAGTGACTTTCCTAATCCATCAGTGGATTCCTATTGCTTGATGGATAAAATATAAACTACTCTGGTTAGCTTTTAAGGCTTCACACAACTTGGACCCAACTTATCTTTCCAACCTCACTGGATATTTTCACCCTCTCACACTCAGTAATCCAGTCAAACTGGTCTTCTCTCTGCCACTCACATATCACTCATCTCTAGACTCTATGTCTTTACAGTGACCACACCTCATCCATGAAATTCCCTCTTTACCTCAGCTTCAGAGTCTTTCTCTTCCTTTAAGGCACCATCTTCTGTAAGATACCTTTTCTCATGTATGATTTATGGTCTCTGAGTGTGCTCCCTACAAACTACCTTGTATCCAGCCTTAAACCGCAAAAGAATGGAAGAATGGATTTTAAATTTAAAAGAGCTCACAGTGGGTAATTTCCCCTGCTCATCTGGCTGGCCGTCAGATCTGTCTTTGAGTAGCAAAAATGGGAGATCTGAGTCTGTTCTGGATAAGAAACCTTCATAAAAGCTATGGCCATAACTAGTACACTTGTTGGGGCCCTTTTCAGATTGGAGTTTCTTATTATTTCTCTCCTCCTTCCTCCAGTTATGTGAATGCTGTGAGGATTTTATTTTGACCTTATAAAAATGTTTTGTTCTATACAATACTGAAAAAAAGTTACTAGTCTAACAATCTATGCACACACACATACACACACACATACATTCTTGTCATGTATTTCTATTTGTGGTTGAGTCACTTTGCTGTCGTGTCCGACTTTTTGTGACTCCACATTGGCATTTATGCTGTACTTATTTTAATAGGGTTTTGTTGTTCCCCCGTTAGAATGTAAACTCCTTGCAAGAAGGGAGTTTCATTCTTTGTACTTGTATCTCGCGTCATTAACGGTGCCTGGCACATAGTAGGTGCTTTATTAAGCAACTCATTGTTGATTTAAGTATGGGTAGCAGCACTATACAGAGGAGAGAAAGCTGGCCATTGGGCCAGCCAGCCCTGGATTCAAATTCTAGTCCTCCATACTACTGCACTACAACTTTGGGCAAGTCATTAGCCACTCAATGCTTGAGACAACTTTCTAAGACTAAAAATTGCAGAGGATATTCTGAATTTTCCTATTACCAGTGAAACCACAGGGTCAGTTCCAGTTGGAATAAACATTCAGTGGAGATAAGAATGATGTACCAAAGACAGTCAGTTCTTTAAGAGCCTAAGACACAAAAGTGTTCCTGTAATTTGTCAATTATATCAGTATGACAAATGCTAATGGCATCAAGAGTTACAGGTTCATACTTAGCTACAAAAATAGGTCATTATTAGTTCACTGAAGGAAAAGAAAGACATGTCTATAACAAATCCCTTCTCTCCCTACCCCACAAAGTCTTTAAATTTATTTCCCAATTAAAAAAAAAAAACAGTATTTGGTATTGTGCTCATCTCATTATTAGTGAAATGGCTAATTCACTTTCATATCAGTAATGAATTAAGCACAAATTATAGCCATAGAATGTTTTGTTTAATTTGCAATAATAGTATTCTTTAATGATCTATTACATAACATCTATCAAGTGAAAGAAAAAAAGATTCAAACTCTTTCTAGACATATAAACATGTAAATTACATCACACTGTGCCTACAAATTATATATCAAAATTTCATTACAGCTGAAATAGATGAAAAGAGAGCACACAACAAAAGACTCTTATGATCAATAATCATTGAGTCAAAGGATTTATCTAGGAGAAATGCATAAAGCAGCATTAAAAAGCATAATATATAGCCTCATTATTGCTTAACCAGAACACTTCTGTCATCTCTCAGGAAAAGGGGAAAAAACCCCAATAACTTACTTTAAATAAAACCACGAAGAAAAACAATGAAAAAGCACTACATCAAATAATGAAAGAAAAAGGATGGTGTTAAAGAGTTTGATATAACTTCATTTGATTATTCAGGAACACCTTGTCAAGCAGCTATCCTAATAGTTATCTGAAATAAGTAAATGTGTTGGGGTAGATGATTTTAAACTCAGAATGCTACTCTAACCACATATTTTAAATTTATTAATACATAAGAACAAAACAGTACCACACAAACATCATTAAGACCTTTTCATCAACAGATTTTAGAATGAACACTGTTCACTAAACAGTAATGAATTTGGTGACCATGGAATATATATGTTTCCTCAAAGTACAACCCTATTGTTTCTTGGTATCCTCACTGGCTATTTCTTTCCCCTTTTTCTACTTGATGAGACTCCCTAAAAGCTATTAAAAGAACAGTGCAGCTCAGCAATGTAAATAAATAAACTGATATGTAAGTAACCTTAAATAATTAATATGCAAAAAACTATTTAACAATGTCCTAATCTTTATAAGAAAAAAACCCTACAAGGGTTGTAATCATTCAAGTAAGAAATATGATGGATACCATCTGCTAAAAACACTAAAAATTTTTACTAATTCCTTATCTTTCTACACAATAAACTCTTAAACATTCATAATCCAAACAAATCAGAAACCTCAAATAAACATAATTTTTTTTACAGTACGGCACAATGATAACTGACATCCGGAATTAGGGGCATTCATTATAAGACTCTGAAGTGCCTCTAGAGGAAGACTACAATAAAATCAGTAGTTTTAATATCAAGTATAATTAATTATTCTAATTTTGTGAAGTTGACAACCTATACCAAATATATAACTTTCATCTAACCAAAAACTGGTAAAGAAAAATACTGCAATCATTCATGAATGGTAGAATTATATCTCAGAGGTGAGAATCATGATTCTGCTGGCATCTGAACAAACACAACCAGATACATGACCCTAACAGAATAAAAGAATTATTTCCAGATCTGGACAAAACATTCTGTTGGTACCAACCACTGTCTAAATACCATTGCTTCTTTTGTAGTGAAGCTGGTTTGACATTTTACAAAGAAGGGATTCTTGCTTCTATTTCGACAGCATGCAAAAGAATAAACTTATTTATTATATACTTCAAAATGTTCTTATAGTTCTGGAACAATGCCAGAGGGAGAGTTACCTACAAAAAACTTTTTAAATAAGGTAATTTCTTAAATGGAAGGATTCTTAAGAAAACATTTTTTATTAAACCTCAAAAATATATCTAAGAACATGAAAATACCTTAAAAACAATACCTTTTGGAATTCGTCATTTCATTTGTGCATCCCCTCTATCAAGAAGGCCTTTACAAGTAACAGGTGCCAAATAATTGTTACATTTCACAGAATTAAACAGGTAATTATCAGTTTTGCCCCCGAAACCAAATGTAAAACAAGTTTAACAATTTAAAAACTGGTTTGTTGTTAATAATCAGTTAAAATTCAAGCAGCGTTTAATGAATATGATATGAAATACAAATATAGGCAAGAATAAGCAAAGTGTACATTTGTTCATTTCTTTCCTGTTAACCACTTGAAATTTACTAATGTGTTTAAAAAGAACCTCTTTGTAAGTTTCAAGGAAGCATGGCTAGGCATAATCTCCTCCTCCTTTTCGGTCATTAACAAATGGTAACAAAGCCACAAGGAAACTGACTAACGCCTGCCTTAAAATGTAGCAGATACAGTAACGTGGACAAAGGGGATCCCAATTTTAAGAAGCAACTAAGTAATCCAGACTGCTCTTCCACGAGCCTTTATTTGAGCCCCTACTTAGAGATGCTGCAGTGAAAAAAAGCCCAGACTGTGCATTCCTCAGTCTCTCTCTCACTTCCTGGACTGATTTCCTGAGGCAGTTCAGTCCAAAGGTCAGGGGAAAAACCCGACCCAAATGCACCAAGAATTCAGCAGAATTCATACACCATACACTACGTCACGCTAATAAACATACACACGATCACTTAGGAAGTGCCTACTCGTGCCAGGTACTGTGCACCTACGTGCACAGACACATAGAGATAGGACATGTAACTATATACGTATGATCTTGGACTTGACCCACGCGGGAATTGCTTTTGCTTGAGTGGGCTTTTCACTTACAAGTTTATTTTTCCCCTTTTTGGCCGGCGGGGGGGAGGTGGAGGGAGAGAAAGTTAAACAGTTTTTTAAAATAAAATCTAAAGTGATAGAAATGTCAGAAAATAGCGGGCCTCACTCCCCCCCTACAGACACCCCCAAATCCAGGGCTGACCAGCATCAAGTGGGAGGCTGCCCGGGATGACCCCGGGCAGACATGCGGAGTCCCTGGTGGGAGCGCTGGTCCCGCCTCCGGCCGCAGCAGCAGGAAGTGCCGGCTGCCCCTCAGCCGTCCACTCCCCCAGGGGCAGTCGGGAAATGGGCGGACCTCGAGCTGCCCCCCGCACCCGGCTCGGGCCCCAAAACTTACCGTCTACTGTCTTCTTCTTGAAAAGACAGGCCATGGTCACGGACCCCCGCCCTGAGCGGCAGGCCGGGCTAGGGCAGAAGAGAAGCCCGGGGAACCTGGGAAGGGAACGGCCCTGCGGGCGGGAGAGGACCGCCGGGGGTGTGCCGCGGGGTCTGCGCCGCCGGGGCCCGAAGCTGTCGCCAGGCAGGGAGCTCAGGTGACCAGGAAAGAAGCAAACGACTTTTTTTTAAGAAGTCCGTCTCCCCTCCTCGGCGCCTGCGCGTCGGAGCCGCGGAGCCTGCGCAGAGGAGAGGCTGACGCCGGGGCCGCCCGGACGCTGCCCTTCCTTCAGCTAGACCCGCCCTCCTTGGTCCCGCCCCGCCGCGACCTCGAGACTGCGCGGGGCCTGCGGGGAGTGTCACCTGCCAGGCAGGCTGGGCAGGGGAGAGGGGGCGCGGCGGCTGGCTCCCGAGGCTTGGCACCACTGGGCCACACTCTCGTGTTGGTTCTCTCCGTCTCTGTCCCTCTGTCTGTCTGTCACACACACACACACACACACACACACACACACACACACACACACACACACACACACACACACACACACACACACACACACACACACACACGTCCCTGGTACGCATGGTCCAGTCGCAGGGATGGGTGTCACCCAGATCCCTCTCTTCCCTGCCTTCGCTTACCTGCACCCCGAGCCCTGCGTGGGGCGGGGCTGCCTCCCAGGGGCGCGGCCTACCTCCGCAGCACCTGGGAAAGCCTCGCACCCCTGGGGCCGGGGAGGTGCTGGGTTCCACCTGAAGCCCTTTCCTTTGCTGAAAGAGAGAGGATGGGTCTAGCCCTTGGGACCCTTAAAGCCCTCTGCCAGTGCCGGCTTAAAGACGGCCCCCAACCCCGCCTGTTATTGTGGGTGATGTTTTAATGCTTCATCTTAATACATGAACCCCAAAGGTTAATTGTTATATGTTGCTTAAACCGTATCGTCTCTCGACCCTAAAAACAGCCCCATGAGGTGCGGCCGTTATGGCCCCTTCTGCAAGACAGTACTACACATCTGGAGGCCTGCGTGGTCCTCAGGGGCAGATAGAAGCCTTGCAGGGGAGGCAAGGACTGCGTCCGTGCCCCACTGTGTTTTCCATTTAAAGTAGAGAAAGCCTCTCTTATGTTTGAGGGAAAGGAGAGAACAACCCAGAGACGTTGTTCAGTGTCACAAGGGCCCCAGGGTGTCACAGGTAACTGAGGCAAGGTTGGAACCCAGCTCTCCCTGGCACGGATTCTCTAGCACTCTGTCACTGCAACCTGCAGCCTGGAGACCTCTGAATGGCTTTTAATTCTGTCCTAAGAAAAATGCAACACTGACCGTGAGTGGACTTGAACTTACTGGTATGGTTGGTATCCAACACTGCCTGCTTATCCCCTGCGTTAGGTTAAAAAAGAGAAGCAGAAAGCTTTTGTATCATAGAAAAGCAGAAAAACAGTAAATCATTTGGAAATCCACATTGGATCCAACGTGTACATTTTAACCATTTGATTAATGTGACTTCCCTACTTATGATCATTCGTGCTTGAAAACTTTCTGAAAATGCTAGCTGTCCTGTCTCAGATAACTTCTCCCGTGGATATGCGAGTACTGATGGGAAAGCCACTGCAGGTGTGTCAGTAACATCAGATACCTCTGGGTTTATAAACCATGTCTGACATGTTTTTTTAAGCATTTGTGGGAAATCGAAGTTCCCTACCCTACTTTTTTCTTTTGCCCTAATAAGACAGGAAAGGCTAGTTAATATGGCCCACAGGGCCTCCCATAATACTACTACCACAGAGAATTGTCAATCATTCTGCTCATGGAAAAGTTTCTTATGATGACTTGTAGCAGAATACAATGATGTGTAATGACTTCTCTTTTCACGTTCTGTGTGTGTGTGTGTGTGTGTGTGTGTGTGTTGTGTAGTGGGGCTGTGTGAGGGGGGGGAATACCATACGAGGGCTAGCTTATTGTTCACGTGCACAGATAGCGCAATTGTCTTCCAAAGGGTGAGTCAAGAAGCTATATTGCATGTATATTCATCCCAGCTGTAGTCACTCTTCTTTTATGGCCTCTATAGACAACCCCCCACTGATTTTAATGTATTGGTTGGGAAGATGCCAATACACTCAGTGGCAACCAGATGTAAGACCCACACAAAGTGCACACAGCAGGAGCAAAAAGCAGGGCTCCATTGTTCCCAATAAGTTGTTAAATTAAAAGTACGAATTCTATTTAAGTCTAAAGCCTTAATAAGTATGAGATTTCCAATTCAAATTCATATAGACTGAAGTACATGTGGGTTTTGGGAAGCTCTGGTGTCATAAACTAGGCTATAGTGTTGATATATTTGTGAGCAGTTTTGCTATATGCAAGCATACAGAGCTATGCTAATCTTTAGAAATAAAAGAAAATTGAATGCTTCCAATATAAAGAAATTACTGAGGCTGTATTTTGTACCTAGTGTAAAATGTGGTTCTGCATTTAAAAGAAATATGTATGCTCATGTGTGGAAATCTGGGAGCTAGAGTATGGAAGCATGGTAGAAAGCTTTTTAGTGAAGAGGATAGAGGTAGACACAAGCAATGTTTGTCATAGGAGTATGGCAAACCACCCTAAGCTTATCAACTATAGGCCAGTGAGCTTTGTGTTGATTTCTAACAGAATTTTAGAATATTTTGTATATGAGAGCAATGGGGTAGTTGTAATGACCTCAATAGCTTCTTTGGTTAGCAGGGTGGGGAAGAGTTTAAAACCCCTGAATTCCAGCAGTAATGGCCCACACCTGTGAGGAATCTAAATATTCTGTCAGTCAATAAGCATTTATTAAACACCTACTACAGTCAGGCCTGGTGCTAAGTGTTGGGGATCCAAGAAGAAGCAAAGACAATCCCTGCCCTCAAGGAGCTCAAAGTCCAGTAGATAAGACAATAAGCAAACAAATATGTACAGACAAATTATATAGAAAGCTTATGTATCTAAGTTGTAAGCCTGGGTGACTGGGAAAAATGGTGGTGCCCTTGACAGTAATAGAGAAGTTTGAGAGTTTAGGAGGAAAATCAATGAGTTCTTTATGTCAAGTTTAAAGTGTCTGATGGACATTCAGTTTGAGATGTCTGAAAGGCAGTTTGAGATTCAAAATTGGAGGTCAGCAGACAGTATAGGCAAATTTAAGAATTGTCATCATGGAGATGATAATTAAATCCTCAGGAGCTGATAAGATCACCAAATGAAGAAGAGAAAAGGGCCCAGGACAGAACCCTGTGGGACACCTACAGTTAGAAGATGTGACCTAGATAAGGATCCTGCAAAAGAGACTGAGAAGATATGGTCTGATGGGTGGGAGAACCAGGAGAGGGTGATAGCACCTAGAGAAAACCTAGAGAAAATATGAAAGAGAAGGAAATCAAGTGTCAAAGTCTGCAGAAAGGTCCAGAAAAATGAAGATTAAGAAAAAATTAGAGTTGGCTCTTAAGAGATCATTGGTAACTTGAAGAGAGTGGTTTTGGTGGAATGCTGAGGTTGGAAGATTGAGTTTAAGGGAGTAAGAAGAGACTGAGATGAAAGTCGAGGCTCCTATTGTAGACAACCATATTAGCTAGGTACCAATTCCCTAGGAATCTCCTCCAACGCCTCCCCTACCTCTTCCACTAGCATGAATCAGCAGCAGTCTGTAGGTCCAGATTCCCCTTTCCCTGCTCCCAATACCTGAACTTGCTAGACAGATAAGAACCTATAAAGCCCCACTACAGTTTACTGGTTTGGAGAAAGGGGCCCCAGTAAAGTGCTCAGTTCCATTGTCCTGTGTCCAACCTAGCTGATCACCCCCTTCATGATAAAGCTAGCTTGCCTTACTGTCTTGTTGTAAGCTCTGTGTTTCTTTACACTGGGCTTTTGGTATTCCCAAACTTCCTAAGTCTGCCTTAAGACAGCAGTAAATATTTAGGAAAGGAAGTCTTGATGACAAGGAATTATAAATGAGATGGTACCATGGATAAAACACTGGGCTTGGAATCAGGAAGTCTCAATCTCCATGAGTTCCAAGCCAGCCTTACACTTACCAGCTGTGTGACCCTGGGCAAGTTGCTTAACCCTGTTTGCCTCAGTTTCTTCATTTGTAAAAACTGGAGAAGGAAGTGGAAAACTACTCAGGTATCTTTGCCAGAATTAGAGACATTCACTGAAAGACCCTGAAATGCCTTATTACCAGAAGATTACAATGAAACCAGTAGTTTTAACATGAAGTATAATTAACATATTCTGATACCCAAATTCTTATGACCCAGAAAGGGGTCATGAAGAGTCAGACATGACTGCAATGACTAAGCAGCAACAAAAATTATCAAGACCATATCAACTCACACTAAACATTTTTTACATTAATGGAATATCTCCATTGTTGGAGAAAAAATATATATATGTATTTAGGATATATGTGTATATAGATAAATAGATAGGATCATACATATATTTATTTGAAAGTACTAAATTGATGGACCAAGAGATTGTTTTAGACATCATTTGCCTAGATCTTTAGCAAAGTTTGACAAAATCTCATAACATTCTTATGGGAAAAGTGATGAGGGGAAAGAAGTGGGCTAGCCAATGGTAAATGTAGTTGCATTTGAAACTGTTTGAATGACTAAACCCAAAGAGTTATCATTGATTTCGCCTCAACTTGGACAGTTGTCTCTAATAAATGCCACAGGCACTAATGTCCCTAGGCTGCTTAACATTTTTCTCATTGACTTGGATAAAAGTATGGGTGACATGCTAAAAAAAAAAAAAATTCTGAGATCATAAAAATCTGGAAGATATAACTAAATCCCTAAAGATTTTGACTATCTGGAATGCTCTGCAGAATCTAACAAGATCTGGGGATTATAATATATTACAAGCTCATTATGAGTCAACAATGTGATGGGGTAGCCAAAACAAAAAAATCCAAAAATCTATCTTGGGCTGCACAACCAGGGAGATGATAGGCTCATTAAACTCTTCCATGGTCAGACCATGTGTGAAATATGATATTCGGTTTCAGGAGTCAGTTTTACCAAAGCTGGCATCCAGAGTAGGGTAGAATTGGTTGAAGAAATTGGTTGAAAAAGAGAAGGTTTACATGAGTTATAGTAGCTATCTTCAAGTATCTGAAGGACTGTTGTAGGGAAAAAGGATTACACTTGCTCTACCTGGCACCAGAATATGTAAGTAGGAACACTGAGGAGCCATGAAACTTTTTGACTTAATGACCAGAACTGTGTTATAGGAAGATTTTTTTTAGATGGTTGTTTAGAGGAGGGGATAGGAGGTCTAGAGGCAGGTAGACCAGTTAGGAAGTTACTGTAATTGTCCAGGCAAGAAATGATCAGGTCTTGACCTATTTTGTGGTATCTCGGTGAATAAAGAGATGGGGAAAGATTTAAGAAACATTGTTGAGATAGAACAGGGACTGACAACAACGGATGTGAAGAGGAAAAAATGGATAATAATTAGGAAACTGATTATTGGTTATGAAACTGGATGACTAGGAGAGGGTGATTTCTTCAATAGAAATAGAAAAGTTTGGGGTAGGATCATGTTTAGGTTGGGAAATGAATTTGGTTTTGGACATATTTTGAAGTAGAAACAGGATGTGAAGGTGAAGATGTCCATTGGGCAATTGGAGATATAGGATAAGGAGGGACATTAGGTTTGTATACATAAATTTGGATGACATCTGTAAAGAAATGTTAATTGAACTTATGAAAAAGTACATGAATCAGGAGGTAGCAGTGATGCTACATGGATAGAGCACTGGACCTGGAATATGGAAGACCTGAGTTCAATTCTCAAACATCTACTAGCTGTATGACTCTGGGCAAGTCATGTAATCTCTGTCTGCCTCAGTTTCCTTAACTTTAAAATGAGGAAAATAATACCACCACTTTTATTGAATTGTGAGATTTACATGAGATAAAATTTGTAAAATGTTTATTCCTATCTCCCAGATCACCAGAGAAAGAGTAGAGCAAGAAAAGAACCTAAGAGCCTTGGGGATTACTGACACTAAGGATGGAAGATACATGAGGATCCAGCAAAGAAGACAGAAGAGTAGTCATAGGGGGTTGTGTAGAGAGAGAGAGAGAGAGAGAAAGAGAGAGAGAGAGAGAGAGAGAGAGAGAGAGAGAGAGAGAGAGAGAGAGAGAGGAAGAGGGAGAGAGAGACAGAGGCAGAGAGAGAGACAGAGGGAGAGGGAGAGACAGAGGGAGAGAGGGAGAGACAGAGGGAGAGAGACAGAGACAGAGAGAGGAAGAGAATGCACACTATTATGGAATCCAAGGGAGAAGAGAGCACCAGAGGGAGACAGTGCCAAGAGTACCAAAAGGAAAAGAAAGGTTAGAGCACAGGGCTGGGGAGGAAAGTGACTGGAGACATGCCTTGTAGGATACCTAAGATTTGAATAAACGGAAATGTTTTACTTTGTATTTTTTTAATTTGACTTTTTAATTGAGGTTGAAAGACCAAATTGTGCCTCATTCATGGGAGACAGTATAGATTAATAGGAAAGGGACTGAATTTGGAATCAAAGGAGTGGAGCTGAATCCTTTTTCTGCAACTTCACTTCAGTATGACTCTGGACAAGTCACTTTGCCCCTTTAGACTTCAGTTTCCCAATCTGTCAAATGATGGGGTTGGATTAGACTGGGATTCTTAACCATTCTTTGTGTCATAGAGCCTTTTGGCAGTGTACTAAAGTCTATGGACCCCTTCTCAGAACATAGTTTAAAGTATATAGCATAAAATACATAAGATTACCAAGAAAAACAATTATAAAGATATACATTTTTCCCCATTTAAGTTCACAGATCTCCTGAAGTATATAAAGAAATATATACTGAATATATATATATATACATATTTATATTATATATACTATAAATACATAATAAAATAAGTAAATATGTTATAAAATTATTATAAAATATATGCAGAAACTGAGATTAAGAACTCCAGGGTTAGATATTTAAGGACCCTATTAGCCCTAAATCATGATTCATTTAGTGAGTCACTGTTAACTTTTAAGAGAGCTCTTTTTAAAATTAAAATTCAGGAATATCTGAGTAAATTTATGGACAGCTAGGAAGAAACTCCTAAAGAGAGAAAGACTGAAGATGAGAAAGAGGAAAGGATTGATGGAGCAAACAAAAGAGAATATGAGATTGAGGGCCCAGACAGAAAGCTTTACTTATGAGAGGAGGAGGTCAAAGGAGGTAAAAAAAATGTACAGAAGTTTGGACTGTAAAAAGAAATACTCATAGCAGGTGACCTGTTTCTCAGAAAAGTTGGTTTTAAGTTCATGTTAAGGAAGAGGTGGGCAGGATTTGTGTGGTAGGAAAGAGGTGAGCAGGGTTTGTGTTGTAGTTGTTACTAAGAGAGAGGAGAAAGTTTGAAACAGCTGATATGGGAAGTATGATAATGCGTGGGTTAGGGAAGAATGAAGGAATTATCCATGTTATTGGATAATAGTTAGATCCAATCACCAGGATTATCTTATGACTTCTTTCCGGAGAATTCAGCAACTTAGAAATCATCATGAAATAGGTGAATAGTCAATGTAGCCCAAGATTGAAGACTGTCAGGGTGGAAAAACAAGGGGGCAGAAACTGAAGTATTGAGGACAGTCTGTAGTTGAACTGGATACCTCTAAGATCAAGAATGTGAAGAAAGGAAAGTAATAAAAGGATAGGGATGATGGACTAGAATTCAGGGGAGGGGAAGCTGTGGCCGTGAGGCTGTATGTGGCCCTCTAGGTCCTCAAGTATAACCATTGAAATCCAAACTTCACAGAACAGGATTTGGATTTGGATTCAGTCAAAGGGCTACACTTGAGGACCTAGAGGACCACATGTGGCCTCGAGGCTGTAGGTTTCCCACCTTTGGACCAGATGCTGTGATTAAAAAAACAAAGGTGCATTTAGGAGTAGTGAGGCAGAGGATAATAGCACAGGAGATTGTATACAGAGAGGAAATTTTCAGAGTTCATAGTTATGTAGGTAAAACACTTTAAGGTCATGAGGTCCAAGACATAATTACGACACTGGGTACCTGAAGTAGAGTAGAGAAATAAAGGCATTATTCTCTAAAGCTAATGGAAGAAGTTAGAATACAGAGGAATTCTGTGAGACAGATGCTGAACCCTCTGAGGAAGGAGGGAAAATGACTCGAAGATGTGGACAAGGCTGATATAATCAATTAGGCAGCAAGTATTTATTAAGTATTTACTAGGTTCCAGGCATTGTGTTAAAAGCTGGACAGATACGTGTAGAGAGACTGTTGTTCATCTTTCCTTTTCAAAGATGATATGGGGTCCAGAATTGTCCAGTCTTTAAGAAATCACCGAAGCAGGGCTCCAAGCCAAAAGCACTTTGGGTTCATAGGCCTCAGCTTTTCTTTATGATCCCAGATGCCCCTTAAGCCCCAGGGCCTTATTTTTATAGAGTTTGATATACTGACACTCAGAAGAGGCAAAGTAAAACGTAAAATCTCTTTGGTTGATGGACCTTGATCTTGAGGGCCAAAAATGCATCAGCAGATGGGGTCGTGAGTTGGGTGAAGTACAGGACATGACCACTAATTTAGTGATCATGAGATGGATGGGCTCCTACTCATGTTGGGCAAGAGGAGATGGCATGAATGGTACAGAGATACAGATACACATTGGGGGACTTTCCATGTCACTCCAAAGTTTTCCACCAACACTAGGTTTGGAGATGGTATTTGAGCAAAACCAGGATAGAGATATCTTTGTCAGCCTTTTTGTGGTTACACAAGTGAAATTACAATCTGCACTTCACAGTTCTGGGGCCTCACATAGAGAACTTATAATGACTACCCTTATGAAAATATATCAAACTAATTAATTCTGATTGGAGATAAGTTTGGAATAAAATAGGGGTCGAAGTCATTTTTGTCAAGGACCAATGACAAGCTGATGTCCTGACCTATGCTTATATTGGATTTAAGTGCTGCTTAAAGTTATAAGCCTCCCTCTCTCTTACATAGTCATCAAAGTCCAGTGGCAAGATGCAAGTCAAGACTAGCCTGAGGATGCAGTGGATGACCTTGGTGTCTTCATTGGTTGACCAGACTCTAAGCACTCCACAGCTCCTGCTTCATCTGCCTTCATGACCATTGGAAAAAAGTATCCTCATCCATGCTTCACATGCTTGAGGTGCACATCCCCTTAATGCACCGATTGGCTTGAGGCCTGTCAGTTACCTTCAACCTTGTTTAACCTGTCTGCCAAGACAGTTTTATCAGGGTGTGGCTGCTGCACAAAGGACAACTTCTTGGAGCTATAGATGGACGCCAAAGGTGAATGAGTAGCCCTGAAAAGGACTTGGTAACCCCTGACACCAGAGATGCTAGTCTTCCCTGAATATTCCATACACCCCTATATGTGAACCTCAAAGGAATAACTTTTAAGTGATGGCATCTGAATGAGGCTTTGGAAATGACAGTCATTAGGAAGGAGAAAATATGGATACTCTTTCCCAGACTTATGTGTCAAGGAGGTAGAGTGAGAGAAGTGTCACCAGTTGCTTGCAAAAAATTATATATATATATACATATATATATATATATATATATATGTATGTATATATATATGTCCCAGAGGCACCTACAATATGAAAGGAGACCAAAAACTTTAAATGATTTGGGAAAGAATATCCAACAACTTATGAAAATGGGAGGCGCATTTAAAAATATGATCACATAAATGCTGCTGATATGGAAAAGATGAAAAAATTTATCAGTGAAGATGCAAACTGGTTGAACAGTAAAATGAATGCACAGAACAATTAAACCTCACTGAAGATCCTGTAGTGAAAAGAGTGGAAATAATCGTGAAATCCAAGGAGCTGGATGATTTTTGTAACCTTGTCATTTACAGGGCCAAACCCAAAGTGGATGTGTCTGAAGACCTAACGAAAATGAATAATGAACACAATGGACCAACGAATAGACAGAATGGGACTGAATATCAGCCTGACACAGCCAAGGAAAACTCTCCAGATATTAAAACTTCTGTAGAGATGAAAGTTGCCAGGGTCTTTGTCACATATTCAGACAGTGCAAGTAACTGCGGGGCCCATTCCTTTCCCTAGTGCCTAGTCCGGTGCCTGCCACATAGTAGGAACTTAATAAATGCTTGCTTGATTGATCAGTGTTTCATTACTCTGCTGTATGTTGTGAGACCATTTTTGTAGGCAAAACTACCATGTAACGGAACTGGAAGTGATAGGATGTCATTTCAGTGCTGAAGTACTGTGAGCTTTTAGGTTTGTTCTGATTCAGTAGTTTAGAAAATAGATTCAATACTGGTTCAAACTGGTTCATTAAATGCCTTTTTCGAGGAAAAAACTGGTTCACTTTGCAGTTTAGAAATGAGCTATACAAAATGCACATATGTATATATTTGCGTTGGGTTGAATTCATGATTTTGCGTATTTTGTGGATCTGTTCCATTTTTTCATTCGTCTTAGTTAAATTCAAATCCTTGCTAATTCGTCCTTGCTTACTTTTCATGTTACTTCAGTCACTAAAGTCCTTGTATTGACTTTATTCTAAACTGAATATTGTGAAACAAGGCTAATCTTAGATGACATTGTGACAAATAATTACTAAATTTATGTAGCTTTTAAAAACACATACTCTGCTGTGTAAAATCTACAGAGCTCATTTTTAACCTCATTTTCCTTTTATGGCATTTTTTCCTCCTTTTCTCTACTTGTTTGATCCAGTTCCTCTTAAGATAATGTCTGCAATTAGCCATGTACACCTACAAAGTGAATTTAAGTCGGTGTGTTACCTAGGTATAGCATTATTAAGCCTTATCTCACTGAGAAATGAAAGGCTTAATCTCATGAAAGGAATTTCAAGCATCAATGAGTGGTTTTGTGGAGAGATTTTTGGGGGAACTTAAGCTACCAAAATCAAGCTACATAAGCTTCTATATATTATATATATAGGTGGAGTAAGCTCTGCAATGAGTTTTTGATGTGTCTAGGTAAGCGTATTTTTTTTTTATTACAAAATGAGCTTAGTGATATGTAGGTATTTCATAGTATCAGGCAAAAATTATGGTTTTCAAATATGATTTAGAAAATCATGAATATTTATATTGATTCAAAACCTGTCCCATAAATTCTTCAGTTTTTAGTTTTTACTATGTAAAAATATATCCAAAAGAAAGTTGATGCTTTTTGTAAATATGAATCGACACCTATTCAAGTACTTATTGAATTAAGAAAACAGATCAAATGTATTGAATAAAAATGTTTGGATATCACTGACTTTGTAGTCTGAAACAGTTCAAGTACCATTTGAAATGTATAGCAATATGATCATTAAAAAAAAAAAAGGCTAGATTGTACCCTGTTTGAGTTGTAGATGAGGAAATCGAGCCAGAGTTTATACCCTCTGGCATACACAATGTTTATTTATGTTTGCTGTTTAATATAGCATTTAACCACTTCCATACAAAATACAAATGGACCTAAATATGAAGCAATACATTTTATTCTCTTTAACAAAAAATAGATTTGAAGAACAATCACGTCCTATTACAAATAAATGGGAAGACATGGAGGGAGGGAGGATTCTAGAGAAGATGATACTGAAAGAATACCTAACTATTGGTAATTTGGTTAAACACACTCTGCTTTCAGTCCCTATGTAAAGTATCCAATTTAATATGGCCCCCACTTGAAGCCATATCTAAATGATTTCCCATTACCACTCCAAAGATTATTAAATGAAAAAAAAAATTTCATGCAAAAGATATAGGAAAAAATGTTTAAAATTTGGAATGTTATGCTTACCGGAAGAATATTCAGATAGATGGGTGATAGTGACTCAGGGTTTCCCTCAAATAATCTAGATTGAAAGTCATCCTTACCTGTTCGTCTTGTCTGGCTCCTGTCCTTCCTTCTGAAAATTTATTACCAGAATGTTAATGGTCTTCCTCTTACTCACCTGAGCACTAAGACAGTCCACCTAGCATCCCTTCCAATAGTAAGGGCCCTGATACAAGTCCATGCCCTTGTCCTAGTGCACACTGGCATATTCACTTTCTTCTTTGGATATGTTGTGTCCTGTCTGTAACTATTGTGTGCTTCTTCATTGTCTAATTTTTAGTTCTTCACTGCTAGTGAGGTTAGCAATACTCATGATATGTTGGAAAGATGGACCTCTATTTATCTTCATAAGAGGCTTCAGGTCAGTGAAAGAGCTCTGCCTCTTCTGTCTTCCTCCTGTACAACTAGGAGTTAGATGCTTGCTGGCTAATCAGTTTTCTGGAATCTTTGATCTCTTTGTTGTGGCAGTTAACTTTTGATTTTAACTTCCTGAAGAAATTACTACCATCCATACTGGAGTCATCTCTTTCATCCAGACAATTTGATAAGTCCCAATAAATCAAATCAGCACAAGCTTTGATACTTGATGCGTTTAATACAAGAGGTGTGAAAAGCCGAGGATCAGGGGAAACATATGGAAAAAGATTGTCTAGGAATGAGAAGTGAGAAACTCCAAAGAATTATAGATGACATAGAAACTTCACATTTCTATATCATAATTTTTTAAATTAGTAGGTTTTGAACATGGCAAGCACCAAGCAATGCTATAAGGAATGGAATAGATGTCATTTTAACAGACAAAAGGTTTATTACTGATGTGGGAATTATTCCTGAGTCCTGTGTCGTCAGTCCATCCATTTATTAGAAATAAGATCAGAATTATTTTTTTAAAGAAGAAAGAATAATGAAAAAATACATAGTTGGAATGATTTAAACTTGAATTATTTAAACAAGTAGTTAAAAGGCAAAAATGGGAAATGGGCAACAGAAATGACACACACGCTAACTATATCCTTTTTATCTATACGTTTAACCAATGTAAATTAGTTGCCACAAACAGAAGAGTAACACCTTAGTCAACAAAGAGGTGACTTCATTTACTTGCCAAATGGAGAGGGGTATATGTGCCAGGTTAGAATGCAAACTTATTTGTAAAATGTTGTGATAAAGTATGATAGATAGTTATAAGCAGTATCCTCTCCTGAAGCAGAGAGAAAGAGTGGAGGGTAAAACCAATTTAAAGAAAGTTTGGCACGCTATTATTTGGCAATTCCCAAATAAGTGAAGGATCTGTGAATTCTCATAATGGCAAGCAATGTTTAAACATTCTTAGCTTCTTGAAAACCATTATATTGTCATACTTTCATCAAAAATCTTACTCTAACATTCCATCATGTGTGGAGGTGATGCTGGATTCTCAGAGGCTAAGCAATGGAAAGGTATCAAGTAAGGTACTCAGCAGACCAGCCCTGCTAATTTTGAAGGAGGTTGTCATTAGGTTGACTTGTAAGGTGCTAAAATTTTCAACCATAGCAGCTCTCAAAGACTGAGATTTATACTAGTAAGGGAAACACAAAGAAATAAGTAATTTGGAGTCTTGAAACATTTTTACATTTTACCAATCAATGTATGCTAGGCACTGGGGGAGTTACATAGATAAAAGGGAAATAAGTAAGACAGGGTTCTTGCCCTCAAGGAGTTTACAAAAACAGTATTTTATACTTTATATTCTAATTGCAGTTCATGTGATCAGCAAGACTTATATGTTTTCCAGAAATCTCTCCAACTTAACCCTATACTCCCTGCCCAAGAAATATACAAGTATAGAGTAACTGTAGCTATAACACTATAAACTTCTTGGGGACAGGTATTCTTGCTAATTTTATTTAGTATTTTATATTTAGAACTTAGTGTAATTCCTGATACCTTGGAGTGCTCAGTAAATGCCTTCTCGTTAATTAACTTGTTATTCTACTAAAGTTGAACCCACAAAATCAGAAGAAACCACACTATAGAAGGTGACATCGTTAGAAATCCCCTCAATATCTCCATCCTTGGGCCATATCAGATGTTAGGTATAGTCAGAATAAACAGTATGCCAGTACTTCAGCATCTGCTTTGGAGAGGAGGGGAGAAGTGTCTCTGACCTCTTCCCCATGGTAGTGACTCAGGTTTAATCCCCATCACACTGCACAGAGGGTGGAAGATACCCATTCTTCTTACCTATGGGAGAGAAACAAAAGAGCAGCTGGGGGTGAGTGAGGGCAGAAGGGGGTGGAAGAGGGTCAAAGAAGAAGACACTTGGTTCCCAGACTCGAGGGAGAGAGGCCTAGAAACCTGGCTGAAGTGGGTCTTCTCCCTAAAGAACATATGCTGGGCCTGTACATAATCAGACCACCAGATGTCTCAATGCAACGGGAGTGTAGATGACTGTGCAGCAAAGAGGCGTAGACCAAGCATGACTACGGAAACTAGAGCCTGTGAAGGGAAATAAAGCAAAAAATCCTGAGAAGGTAAAAAGGTTTAGAGGGAAAGCTTGGGCATAAACCTAGCTTCCAAACACATAAACCAACGGAGAGGTCACGTCCTAATACAGGTAAAAGAATGGGTTTAGAATTTCATAGATTAAATATGATGGAAAATACTGCAGAAGTTAAAGGATTTGGGGATCCGTCACAAGAACGTAAAGCTGACTAGTAAGAAGTGTCAGGCTGATGCTGAATAACAATGTTTGATATTCCTAAATGGCATAAAAAGTGTTAGTAATCTTTTAGAAGTCATCTGAACGGAGCAGTCCACAAACACTTCTTCAACCCGTATGTGCCAGTAGTGTTGGGATTACAAGTTTAAAGTGAAAACATGGCTACTCTCAAGGACCTTACATTCCAGTGGGGGGATGACATCTTCTTACATAAGTATTTACAGAATTAATACAAAGAATCAAGTAAGCCCACACAGAAGGTGGCTTCCGAGCTGAGTTTTGAAGGAAAATAGCAATTCCAAGAGCAAAAGAGAGGAAGGAGTATATTCTGGGCATGGGAACATCCAGGACAAAGGCATGGAAATAGGAGATTGGAGTGCTATGTGTGAGAGACAGCAGTGAGACCAGTTTGACTGAAATAGATGGAGGGGAGTAACATGTAAGAAGGATGGAAGGCAAAAAGAGGCCAGGTTGGTAAGAGCTTTAAGGGCCAAGCAGAGGAATTTCTGTGTGATCCTAGAGATAATAGGGAGCCAGTAGGGTTTATTGAACAGAGCGAAGCTATCGGTATGGAGAAGCTCAAAGGAGAGACCCAATACGCAATGAAGGCAAACAGTGCTAAGGTTCAGAGGAAGGATTAAGCACCGAGTCCATGCCAGCGATTATGGTAAATGCTTCACAAATAGACTCTCATTTGATGCTCACAACCATCCTGTGAAGTTGGTACTATGATTATCCCCATTTCATATTTGAGGAAATTGAGGCAAATTGGGGTTAAGTGAATTGCCAGGGTTATACAGCTAGTGAGTATTTGAGGCTGGATCCAGACTTAGTTCTTCTTTACTGTAGATCCAGCTGTCTATCAGCTGGATCTTCTAGTTGCCTAAGGTAGTGTCTAGTGGGAGTGGAGAGGAAAGGATATATGGGAAAGATGTGGAGGTAGAGGTGCCAGGATTTGACAACTGGCTGTATATGTAGAATGAGTGAGAGGATTAAAGGATGACCCTGAGAATGTGAATTTGGATGACTGGATAGGAGAGTGTGGAGCTTCTGATTTGGACATGTTGAGTTTGAGACGCATGTGCAACTCAAAATGTTTCTTAGGCAGTTCATGATGTGATCTCTCAAGAGAGGTTAGATTGATGATACATATACACTGTATATGTTATGGTTAATGTTAAAAATTGTGTTAATATCTGTCATTGTGAGGGGAGACATTTTGTACATTGTGGAATAAAGTATGCCTAAGTATTGCCAAGGGAGATTGGGGAAGGTTTCCTGGAAATTGGAAGTTTAGTTTCCCATCTGTCTGAAATTATTTAGGTGAATTATGCCTGAAGCCAGGGGGATGGACCAGATGATCTCTGGAGGTCTCTTAGCCTTATGATTCTTTGAGAGAATTTTCTAATCAGCATGTTAATGAGAGGTTTAAATTTGTATTCCATTCTCCCTGAAGATAATTACCAGACAAACAAACTAGACCTAGATTCTATTCAAAATAAAAAGATAATAAATGTGACCCAGTAGACATGTGGATAGGCAATTACCTGGGAAGGAAGTATGGTTCGCTAGCCTAGGCAACGTCTGAAACATCCCAAGACTTTCTAGTTCGTTTCCCTACTCTGATGCTGTCTTGCCGTGCGACCCAGGGCAAGTTACTTGACCTGAGTTTTGTTCATCTGAAAACAAGGAAGCCCAAGAGCTGTGCTTGATTACCTAAGTAATGTCAAGCTGTAGGAATTAAATGAAGAATGGGATGTCATTTTGGGCCCATCACTGCTGTAGAGATGACAGATGGGAATCACATGAATTAGCTTAACCCCTGTGGTACATTAACTGGCAGAAAATACGTCCAAATGACATGGACAGGAAACAGAACTTTTAAAACATTTTAAAAGTAACTTCTGACAACGCACGTCATTTAGGAAGATATACAGAGCAAAACTATTTTTATCTCAAGCTCATGTAAAAATTAAGGAAATTATGGTAACATTACAATTTGTTTAAGTAGTCTAGATACTGTAATATTTAAATTTTGATGGACAAAAGAATGGAAAAAATAGGTTAACTCACTATTGTTTTATCTTTGTGAAATTTTCAGGAAAACCTTTGTACTGAAATGGGCTGTAAAAGTCTAACAAATAAGGACCCACCGTTTACTATTCTATATTATTACCCTTTCCCTCATCTGCCCATCCTTATGGAGGTATACCGATAGTAAAGCAAATTAAATCAACATTTTCTGAGGGTTCCATTCTCTCTCCTAGCAACATAAAATGTGAATTATCCTGGATGACCAGCCTAGAATATTTCCAAATCTTTTATCCTGGGTTAAATCTCTAGCTCTTAGAACCATAATATTCCACATCCCATGACATTGTAAACAGCATATTTCTCGGTGATGGTTCACAGCTTAGTTTAATAAACCTGATCCAAAAGAAAGAATCAAGTTGGTGAGGAGGTAAATTAGCTTTTATGTTGCAGGAGAGGGCACATTAGGCATGTAACATCTATTTTAAAGTATAAAAGGATATTTCAGGTGCTTTCATCTATCTAGAGATAGCAAGTTACCAATTAGGAATTTAATTGTTGAGTCAGACTGAAAAAAAATTGAGGGCTACTTCAAAAAATGAGTTTGAATCTGAGTTTATGAATATAGCTTATATTCCTGTTAAAGTGGCCTGCCTGAAACCACTCTGAGGATGTAATTGGCATTTTGGATAGTGACTCAAATTGCGTTTTAGCTTTTCATGCATGAGCATCAAAGAGAGGGCCGGAACAAGTACATAGCAAACGCTATAGTGTATGCGTGATTTGGGGAATCATAAATTCTGGCTCCTGCTCTGCTATTTAGCTTCTGTGTGACATTATACTTCAGCTCTACCATCTGTATAGCAAGAATCATCATACTTACCAAACTCACAGGTGTGTCGTAAAGAACAAGGAATAAAAAGTGACTATACTGGCCACGCTCAGTGCCTCAATTAGGAATAATTTTTGAAATGGAAAGTGAATAGGGGAATTTTCCCCTGATTAGGTTATCAGAGTCATGGTTAACCTGGTAGGAAAACCATTTCCTGAAAAGTCCCATTTATCAGAATTTGCATGGAAGTTATTATCACCTTTCCCAGTCATGAAGAGCTAAGCTGGATACCACAGGTCTTCAGGAGTCATGAAGGCAAGGGGCAGTGACACTCTGATATTACAAACACCCTCTGAGTGTGTCACTGGCGACAGACTACCCTAGCTTCATGAGGCAAATGTAAAAGGTTTTTCTCTTATTCTAATCAATGTTTGGAAACCTGCTGATGGTTCCTAATACTTTATAAATAGTTTCCAAGTATTCTTACCAAAAGGTTGGTAACCAAATAAGAAAGAGAATGTATTTGATTTCTTGTGCTTTTAAATTTTAAGTATGCACTGTGGTTTTTATTTTGAAGTAAAGTGGAACCTTCTGAATTAGAATGAAAATACATAAATAATCCTTTCACAATAAAACCCTGATGAACTGGAATGTTTAGGGATTATAGTAAATTAAATTTCTGCTTAACTAGGCCACCCTTTCTGACAAAAAAATTAAGGCTTATTGTTGAAATCTATGGAAGTTATATGGATAGACTTCCCTGCCTTTGTAAGTAGAGCGTGATAAGCATAACTGAATTGCGCTGTTGTTGGTGATCAAGAATCTTACTGTGGGTTAGGATCGTAATTCTATAAATTATTTGTAATTATGCAAAACTGTAGACAGTACTATAGGCAAACATTTGAATGCCTTTGTGGCAGCATGTTAGAGTCACAGGACCTGAATCCAGATCTTTAACTTACTTTTAATATGACCTTGGACAAGTCACTTAATCCCTCTGGTCCTCAGTTTCCTCATCTGAAAATGAGGAGGTTGGACTAGATAACTTCTAAGGTATTTTTCAGCTCTAGATCTGTTATCTTACTCTCTTGGAAGTACTGTAAGGTATTGTATATGAATTCAACTTGAATATGGTTCCTGCATTCAAGGATAATTGTAAAAGGGTAATAGGTGGAATCAATTTGTGATGCTCTTTATTTATGTGTATTTTTAAACTATCAGCTTTTAAAAACTTGTTATTTCTACCATCATCCCCAAATTGTACTAAAAACCAAATCCAGTGAATTGAGATAGAGAACAGAGTTCTGTTAAATTAGTTTGTCATTATTTATCAGTGTCTGTAGACAAGGAACATGAACTTAAAAAGATAGTGAAGATAATATATGTGTTAAATAAATAGTAGAGGCAAGGAGTACCATAAGAGTTTGGAGATAGGAAAGATCACTGCAGACTGCAGTATTCTGGGAAAGCATGAATAAGATAGGACATAAAGACTTAAAGTATGTGATGCAGATATGTGAAGAACAAGAAGCAGAGAATTCTAGGGAAAGGGAATTATGTGTGAAAAATGTCATAGTGGATATTTGCAAATTATGTCCAGGAGAGACTGAGTAAAGGGATTGTTTGGCTTAGTGATGATTATTGCACTTAGAATCAGGAAAATTGGCTCTTAAATCCCACCTCTGACACTTAGGAGCTGTGCACCCATAGGAAAGTAAATTAACTTGTCTGTATTATACACACACACACACACACACACATACACACACACACACACACACTAATGATCTCAATTTAAACTATGAATGTTAAATGTTAATTTGATTTTGATAGTAATGTTCTGTGATTTGTAGGCACATGGTATTGCAAGGAAATTACTGGTATTTTTAAAATTACAGTTTTTAATTGCAAGGAGCGGCTTAGGATTGTTAAAAGTAGTGCATAGACTCCCAAGTGTAGTTGAGCTCCTTCTCCTTCTTCAGTTTTAGTACTGTGCCTAAGTGGGATATTCGAACCTCATTATCCATTTGTAATACCTGCCTAAGACGTATGTACTATGGTATGAAATTCTTGCGGAGCCAAACCAGCTCTGTGTCATAATCTGAGCAATGTGCCTGTTTCATTCACTTTGCTTTTCTAGTATAGATGATGAGTCCAATCTTGTTTGAGTGGCTATAGGTCTCCTTGAAGAGGCACCATGGTGTTTCAGGACTCTATGCAGTAACCATAATGCCATCCACAAACAGAACTACTCCACATAGAGGGGATATCTCTTCCACTTGTACTTTTTGTAGACCATCCTCCATTTAAATTATGCACTATTCATCTTACAAGAATCAAAATTACAGGTCATTGAAAGGACAGCAGAAAGATGCACATGGATATAAAGAAGCTGCAACATATAATCAGGAATGATTTATTGATCAGAGACATGTGAGTAGAAAAAAGTAGAATTGGGTAAGTAAGAAATAACAAATAGGCAAGTCAGGCGTTGCTTTGGTTTCTACAAATTGGTAAAAGCATTAAAAAATCCATTAGCATGTTGAGTGGATGCTTTAAGGAAGATTTATGTATGGACACGAGCAAGACTGAAGGAATGAACAGGCATGGTCAGGGTTTGTCCTCTACATGAGAATAGGGAGCCATAGAGATAGTGAAGTATAAATGCTTTTAGAGAATGGTTAACCACAAGAAGAGAAGATGTGGGGCAGGACAGTTAGCTTCAACTATTTAAAAGATAGAATAGGAAAAGAAAAAGGATATGTTCAACGCCTGCTGAATGCCAGGTACTGTGTTAAACACTTTACAGATATCTCATTTGATCCCCAGTGTACCACTCTGAGATAGGGGCTACTATTATCCCCATTTTGCAGATGAGGAAACTGAGACAGACTGGTTAAGTGGCTTGCCTAGTGTCAAGCTACTAGTAAGCATCTGAGCCCAGATTTGAACTCGGAGCTTTCTGATTGCAGGCCCCGTGCTGTAGCCACTGTACCATCTAGCTCTGCTTGGCCTTAGAGGCCAAAACTAGGAGCAGCGGCTGGAAGTTGTGGAGAGGCAGCAGCTGTCCTGGAATGGGTCACGTTGGGAGATCTTCAAGTGAAAGGTAAACGGCCACTTGTCAAAAATATAGCGAGGTCTGAGTTGGACTAAAGGATGTCTGATTTGCTTTGTACTTCCCATTCCTGTGACTTCAGTTGTATATTTTTACAAGAGAGTTAATGAGGGCCTCTGCCATTTCTCAACTCTGACTGCCAAAGGGGACTGTGTGAATTAGGAAAACGTTATACCATACGGAAGAATGTCTATAGGTTTTCTAGAATTCTGTGAAGACGGATCCTAGTGTGGTGACACATGTGTGCATGTGTGTATCTACATCTATATACACACACATATACAATACATATTATCTATATGTCTACATATACATATGCGTGCATACAAGCATATGTATATGCACACCTTTGCCCTAGGTTTCCTGTCCAAACTATGCTGAGATTCCATGCAGAGCGTTGTGTCTACACTGTGTGAGGGATGGGTTAGAGTTGACTAACATTCTCAACCTGTTCTTATTAAGTCACAATGGTCAACTTTCTATGAGTTCACAGATTTTGTTGGTAATATTTTTTGCAAATGTTCATACAAACTTGGATATTTGGTACTAATAAAACATATAACCTATTCAAGTTCAACTCAGAATTGATTTCTTTCCCCACACCCAGTTTAGCTTGGGAAATATATATATTTTTTTCCAGTTTTCTTTTTAAATGGCCCAAATGTTGAAACCAGCGCAGCTAGGTGGCCCAGTGCATAGAGAAGCAGTTCTGGACTTAAGAGGACCTGAGTTCAAATACAGCCTCAGAAACTTATCACTTACTAGCTGTGTGACTCTGGACAAGTGACTTAACTCTTGCTGCCTCACGAATGAAACAAAAAAATAAACGGTGAAGGTCTTTGTTCAGCCACTTAGATTATCTTCCCATCGTCTCTCACTCCAAAAACTGACTGTTTTTCTCTACTAACGATTTGTTATCTAACCAGATCAGAGATGACTATAAACCAGAGTTGCTAAAAGCTATCAAAGGACTAGACTATTTTATAGGTTGGGCAGAAGGAAAGGATGAGACGAGCCTTACCCACTACCAAATGTTATAGTTGTAAGAACACTTAGAAATACTTACTATTCACCAAACAGTTGATATTACATGTACATTTCTAAGTAGCCCCCTCTCTAATTTAGGTTTCTCCTCCTTGTTTGCTACATCACGTCTAACGTACCAGGTGTCTTCAGGTACCGGGGTCTGGTGAATATCAATGCTGTTACTTTTTTTTTTCATTGAACCATCTTAGGGTTCAAAAAATTAAAATCACAAACTCATAGAATCCCAGAGATAGCTAATAGTTAATTCTGCCTTTTCTGAGTTCTTTGCAGGATATCCATATTTTCCCTGTCACAAGTCAGTTTTTACATCTGTAACCACTCACTGATGTTTGGTAACTCACCTCAATGCCTCACCATTTTTCCAGGAAACGTTCCCCACTTTCTAAATCACTAAAATTATCCCTAGGTGTTTGCATAGTATCCTGTTGTATAGTGCCCTGCATCAGCATCTTGGTGACATTTTACCATTTCATCTCTTCCCTTGTCTCCCTGCCCTTTTCCTTTGACGTTCCTTGGGTATATGTAGCCATTTGCTGATGAAAGGCCCCCAAAGGTGGGCTCTACACAATTACCATTAGAATATTCATGCTTACTGCTGCTGTTTTAGAGGAAGTGTCAGTTACTAGGAAAAGAAACTCCTTGGCAATGAGTCTGAACTGCAGTCTAAGCTTGATTATCTATGATAATGGAAAACAGGGAGCAGATGATAATTGAAATTCACATATAATCACGCACCCTGTAGTTACAAGTTCCCCTCTCCTTCCCGCAAGCTTATACTGGAGCTTCTAGGTAGCAGAATCAGCCAGTTGGGGCTTTATTTCTCCTAATCACTCCATAGGAATAAAACCTGGTCAGACTTAAAGGGGAAGAGAAGTAAGAGAAGCAGTGAACAGAGAAGCATGGAATGGAAAAGCAGAAATCCTGTGCATACGTTTGTCCTATATAGCACTTCTGATCGGGAGTTTAACCTTCTTGTGTGTCATGGACACCTTTGGCATTCTGTGGTAGCCTATGAACACCTCAGAATAAAATTTAAATGCATAAAACAAAACACATAGGATTACCAAAACAACCTTATATTGAAGTACAATGATCAAAATAGATAAAGACTCCTTTGACTGGCTCTGGCTGCCCATGAGTATGTCATCTGCATTCTAAGCTTTGTGTCAGATCTGAGGGTCAGTGGGATTGCTGGTCATTTTACAAAGACATTAACAGAAAACTATTTCCCCAGTCTGGCTGAATGGTTTATTACTGAATGGTTTGTTATTATTATCAGTCTGGCTGAATGATGCCTTTTCTGAAGTCTTTTAAAAAATAAACTATCGATTAACAAGAATTTATTCCTTTTTTTCTTGCTTTTCCTCATTTAAAAGGAAAAAAAAAAGAAAAATTTGCATCAAGTAAACATAGATAAAACAAAGTCCTGTATTGGCCATGTCCAAAAATGCATTTCTTGTTCTGCATCCTGAATCTAACACTGTTCAGTCAGGAGGGTAGCATAGTTCATGACAAGGCTTCTGGAATCATGGGTTGGCATTGCATTGGTGAGAGTTCTTAAATTTCTCAAAGTTGTTTTCTGAGACATTGCTATTTGGTAGCTGCAGCTTATTGCTTGGTAGCCTCTTCTGTTCTTAGTACTGTTTTTAACGTCATGAGCTAAAAGATATCATAGATATTAAAAAGCGTTTTTAATTTCAACTTTGCTACTGTATAGTTTCTTTTTTTCTTTTCTTTGTCAAGTCAGAAGCAAAGCAACACTTTTTTCTAGGAGAAAGATTTGATTCAGTTTCACGTAACTGTAGGAGAGCTGTGGGATATTGGTATTCCTCAGTGATATAGATATAGATATATATAGATATACATACACACATATATATATACACACACATACACACACATACATATATATTTTATATATTTTAAAGTAGTTGCATGTGAATATTGGCTCTTTACATGACTTTGCCCAAGGAAAAATGTCACCTAAGCAAAAAAAAAAAACGTACTATTAACATTTCATCATCATTTACATTAAGACATGCATATGAAGAAAGAGGAATAGAATGAAAGAGAAATGAGGGAGAAAGATTGCATAGGAATGTATATATTATCAACTGCTAAGTCAATAGGGAGTGTTGCTAAATGTTCTTACAAGTGTAATAGCCTATCTCATGGTAATTCTAGCCTGAAGCTCTATGACATGACTTCATGTTCAGAGTTAATGGGAACAGAACTACTTTTTGTTAATAGTTGAATGGCAGATTTTTCTTTCCAACCATGTCAGATAAATTAAGCAGTCCTGCAAATAGCAGCAGCAATAACAAAACGCATGTGTGTGTTGTAGGAATTCCCAGTAATAACATGCAAGAGTTATTACCCTTGGTACTTAGTAGATTTTTTTAATGGCTAACAATAATCATTTTGATTGAATATTGGCTTATAATAGGCTTGTAAAGGCATTCAAGCATCCCTAAATACATCCATCCTCAAACTTCCCATGCCTTAGGAAAATGGTTGGAACAATAGATCTTGGAGTCATTAACAATGAAATATTTTACAATAATGTAAGTCAATATTTAGTATCCTAAAAAAAGAGTGAATGATTAAAATGTTCCAATTATGTAAATTTTAATCATTAAATTTATTATTGATCATTAATTGAAAAGGAGGAATTATTTCATTGCAGATGGCAATTGAATCTCCTTGGATCCTATTATCTCAACCTGGAATTCTGTGAATATACTAATCAACTAATATTTCCTTTATGGATCTCACTAATCTAAATATTCTAAACTGCCTAGATTCATTTGAAGTGGGAGTAGAGGAATGGAAGAGAGGGAAAGATAAAGGAATTTCATCTGTATTTTTTGCATTCATCCTAAGAATTTGAAATATTGAAAGCAAGATTTTATTTTATAACATTTTATGTGCATGCATGTGTGTGTAACTTATATTTTTCAGACAGTAAGAATGCTTTAAGTTATATTGCCCTTCAATATAAAAAAGGAAGAAAGAAAGAAAGAAAGATCCTCCAGAGGCTGATCTAGGGAAAAAATATGGGAAGCTATTCCACTCTGATGCCACAGATAGCACTAAAATTCAGCTTTCGCAACATGTGTGGACTGCAAAGTGAGTGGGCTGGAGGTTAAATTGGACTCTGAAGAATTATGAAGGATGATTTCTTGCTTTTCACTTTATCACTTTGTGTCTATCAGGACAGCAAAAGGCTGTTTGTTGAAAAAAGTCACTTATTCAAGTCTTGAAGTGATGCTGTCCATAAAAGACCTCCTGCTTGATACAAGGTCTTGGGATGATAGATAAGGGAACAAACACTGAACTTGTTAGGTCATCAAAGAGAAGCTCCGGTCCTGACCCGATAACTTAACTAGCTGGTTACTGTTGGCATATCACTAGTACTCTTGGAGCTGCAGTTTTCTCAACTCTAAAATGAAGGTAGAGGGAGTAGTGAATGTAGTGTAGTAGCGTAGTGAATGAAGAGCCAGACTAGAAGGCAGGAAAACCTAGATCCACCAGTTCATGATATGTATGTATGTATGTATGTGTGTGTATATATATATACATATATATAATATCATTAGTATGTGTGTGTGTGTATACACACATACATACACACACACACACACACACACACACTGCCTGGGTGACCCTGGACAAGTCAGTTAATTTCTCAGGATTGCTAGGCAAGTATATGACTGTAAGTTGCAGAGCAGTTACTTCTTTCCATATTCAGACTCCCCAGGAAATTCTCTCCAATGACATCAGAAGTCCAAACAAAAAAGGAGAGAGAGAGAGAGAGAGACAGAGAGAGAGAGAGAGAGAAAGAGAGAGAGAGAGAGAGAGAGAGAGAGAGAGAGAGGGAGATGGAGAACAATATTTTTTACCTCTTAGGGTTGTTGCAAGGGCCCAATAATGTGATATGTAAAAGCACTTGGCAAACTATAAGATGCTTAATGAATATATTACTAATAGGAGGAGGAGGAGGAAGAGGAGGATTGCCAGTAAGTGGAAGAGGAACAGTGATGCTGCTAATAATATTGTAAAATCAACCATATCTGGCCCCCTTTTCTTCCATTTAGAGTCATTGTTGGAAAAAGCAGCAGCTGTTGGATGGAATTCAGGGGAATCAGCCGTTATCTTTAGGATTCTGGGTTGGGCTTGGGGTGTTTTCTGTTGCTAACAATACACTTGGAGTATTCTGCACATTTAGAAAGCATGACAACTGTAACGATGCCCTCACTCTTACTATCAGGCTAGCAGAGACTGAGAAGGGAGGGACTGCAGGGCTTAGGGCGCGTTAGGTGGCAGAAAAGGCTCCTTACCTGGGTTAGTCCTAGTGACGAAATAGCTGGGGCAGTTCTGCCGTGGAAATCTATGTATGTATTCTACTTTTCAGAGTAGGGATTGTGAAGCATTTCAGGCCTACAGTATCCCTTTGTCAGGCTGCGTTATTTATGCTTGAAATAAAACAGTGCTCATAATGGGTATTGAGGTGCATTGTGCTACTTGTCCCTGTGGTGAAGGATCTTAAACAGCTGTGCTTTTAGTTTTGTTTTGGTTTTTCTTCCCCCTAGCTCCTCCCTTGCTCCCAAGCTATCAGTTTTCATTAGTCATTTGAAAGTGACACCTGCCTTTTCTTGCCACATGAACTTTTCCCCTGGACCTCATACAGTTGTTTTGCATCTGTCGAAAGCACATAGCTTGTAATATTGTGAATTAAAATTATATATTTTTGCATATCCCCCATTTACTCCATGAAGACACTGTTTTATCTAAACTTTGTCTCTCCTAATGCCTAGCCTACTCCTGTGTATGCGTAGAATCCTTAATAATTGTTTGTTGAATGAAGGTTGTTATTGTTCAGTCATGTCTCTTTGTGACTCTGAGTTTTTCTTGGCAAAGATATTGGACTGGTTTGCCATTCCCTTCTCCAGCTCATTTTACAGATGAGGAAACTGAGGCAGAGTTAAATGATTTGCCCATGGTCTACTAAGTGTCTGAGGCCAGATTTGAACTCAATGATGTCTTCCCAATTCTAGAGTGATACCCATTCATTGCACCATCTCGCTGCTGTTGAATGAAGATATGCCAATTTCAAATTTACTTTTCTTATGTTAGAAATTTGTTATTATGTTTTTAAGTCTTCACAACAACAACAGCAAACCTTTATTTTAAACATTTTTGACGCTTCTGACTTTCTGGAATATTGGGAAATCAAGCTTTTGATTGCTAATATTCTAAAATTGTTGACTAAAACAGAAATCATTTTGTATATATTATTTTGTCCTTCATGTACAAAAATTATATTGTCACCTCATCAGCAGTGTAAGTTGCACTTGGAATTATTTTTCCGGTAGTAGCGATATGTTAGGCCATCTTTGTCATCGCCATGATGTAGCTATAAAATCCTCTTGGGGTGGCAGCGCACCATAATCATGGATCAGATTTCTTGTCAAACCGATCCAGATTGAAATATTATGCTATATCAGTTCAATTCAATAAACAAATGCATCTCTGATGATAATAACAGCAATAGTGATGTGGTTTACGAATACTGACACAATTTAGAGGTGCTGGGACTCCCAGAATGTCAGGGTACAGCATGGTGCCACCTGGGATGAATTCATGCACTCAAACCGTCTTCTAGTCAAGTGGCAAAAGAAATGACAAGGTCAGGTCTGTATGTGCCTACAACAAGAAAGATTTTCTCACAGAGCCCTACTGAGGTCGTGTCTTTTGGGGTCCAGGTCCCATCACCTCATCAGTAGTAATGACGGCGGTAGTGGTAGCAGCAGTAGAAGCAGCGGCAGCAGCAGCAATATTAGTAGTAGTGATAGTAGGAAATGGGAGAGAATGTTAGTAGGAGGAAGAGGATCAGTGGTGCCAGTGAGAAAACTGCAGAATGAGCTCTTCATGTTCCCCTTCTCCTCCATGGAGAGGCATAGTTGGAGAAAGCATCAGATACTTGGTGGTGCTCAAGGGAATCGATGCATGAAAACGTATGTATCTGCATGTGTGTACACACACATATGAATACGTGTGCGTGCATGTGTTTATGTTAACATACATGAACATACATGCATATATGAGCACATGCACATATATTAATAGATATACGCATGTTTATATATACACATATATGAGTCTATATGTGTGTGCATGTGTGTACATGCACATATATGAATATATGCATGTATATATCTATGTTAACACATGAATATATGCATATATGTGTGTGCACATATATTAACAGACATGCAAATGTGTTTATATATACACATGTGAGTATATGTGTATCTGCATGTATGTATACACACATACATGAATGTGCACACATATTTATGTTAATACATATGAATATGTGTATATATGTGTATGCATGCATATTAACAGATATATGCATACGTGTTTATATATACACATGTAAATATATGTATGTGTGTACACATATATGACTATATTGCATGCATATATTTATGTTAACACATGCATATATATGCATTTGTGTGTATGCACACATATTAATAGATGTGTGCATGTGTGTTTATGTATACACATATATGCATATGTGTGTATACATGCATGCATGCACATATACATACATACATGCACACACATACATACGTATATATGTATGTATGCTTGTTCTCTTTCCATAACTCATGTAGAAGGTAAGCCCCATGGAGGGCAGGGACTCTGATTTTGTCTTTGAATTTCTGATACCTAGCACAGTCCTTGAGTTGTTTCATGCTGTCTGCTTGATTGATGAAGGCAATGAAAATTGTATTGTGAAACAAAAGTAAAAGCCACAAAGCCGACTAAGAGAGGTCAAATTATCCAGTGACCTATGGAAGGCAGAAGAAAGATGTTATTTTAATTTAGAAGTCATAGAATAGCTATTAAACTGTTGAGTGCCCTCTCTCTTTCTCCCCATATATATGTATATATAATAGGTATACATCATATATATGGTCTGAATGTATACTTATATGTATTCTGTTACTTATATGTATTCTGTTACTTCTCTGTGTGCAGCATGACACACTGTATATATGCACAATATTCATGCATACAAATAGTATGTATTCATTCATGTGAATACATATGTACATGCATATATATATGCATGTCTTCATGGCAGCTGTATATGACAAAGTAGGCAAAAGATATTTTTAGTGGCTTTCTACTTCACGTTTTAACAAACTTCTCATGTACTACCACCCTATCTCCTCCATCCTACCTCAGCACATGATCTGGATGTAGACAACTACATATATGCATGCATCTATGTATATATATATATATATGTATATATATATAGTTACATGGCTTGCATATATGTGTACATACACATATGCCTGTACCTATGCACATAGTGAGTCACATTTACATAAGAGGATATTAGATATTATATCTAGGTGGTCTACATGTATACCTATTGAACCTTCTTCATTTTCATTTGCTCCATGTTGAGCAAAGTAACGTCCCATATTGGATAGATAGTCAGCCAAAATTAGGAAGATGTGAGTCAGATTTTGCTCCTGGCACACACAGGTTGTATAACCTTGGGGTATGTCCAGTTACTCAGGGTCGTGAGTAGTTTTAAGATTAAAAAACTTCAGAGTAGTTGCCAATATGCACTGGTACAAGTATTTCCTTACCAAAAGTTATGGTTCAGAGGTATGAAACAAATGTGTATTTGCATGTATGCCTGCTGTCTGCATGTGTGTACATATACCCATACACACATATGTAAACAAATATATACATGCAAAAATGCACATCCTAGACATGCGCAAATAGCTACCCACTATATTATTAGAGGAGAATAAAAGTTTAGTTGTAAGGAAACCAGTATTGGGAAGAAATCCTGGTTCATTTTAAAGATTCGCTATGAAAGCAATTTACTGACATTACCTTGTAAAATAATAATGAAGAGACATTCTAATTTCTTTACAAGTGCCAATTTTGAAAATAGTGCAAAAGGCTGTCACTTTTATTCTGTCCATAGTCTAATTAAAACAGCTACTGTGAGGGACAGTTAGTAACTACAAGTTTTTGAACATATTAATTCAAGATCATGTAACATATTACTGAAAATTTGGAAAAAGAAGTGAGGAGGTCTCAGAGATTTCTCATTGTAACCACTGCATTATGTAGAACAAAACAATTTCTAGAGAAAGGAATAAGTACTTTGTGTTGGCTTAATAATTGTCATCTAGTGTGATACATTTCCACTTGAAGCTTTTTATTCAAATTTGTTCTTGCTTTGTCCAGTTTCCATGTTGCTATTAGTGTTCAAAGCTAAACAGTTGTCACTTGTATTTCTGCTGACTTGCACATTTTGCACAATGGATCTAATTATTAAGGGCTCTTTGTGGTCATTGGAAATTGCAGAGTTAGCTAATTTCTCAAACTGGTAGTGAATTCAAAATCAATTAAGGACTAGTTTGTATTCATTAATGTCCGTGAAAGTATTTTGCTTTTATTTTAACTGAGGAAGAGAGACAATGATGAGGTAGATGCCTGATTTTCTTTTTGGGGACATCACAGCCATGCTCTAATAATCCAAAGGACGGTAAAAACAAATGATTTTTCAATAGGATGATGTGATCACTCTTGGGCACTTTTATTATTTGCTTGTTTTTATATCTCAAAGGTTGAAATGGTAGGGGGATAATTTTAAAATAATTATTTGACAAAATGATGAAAATAATAAATTTTACAATTTTATGCATACTTACCAAGTAGACCAAATCTCAAATTATTTCATATAATCAAATAATTTATTAGGTTTGTAAGGATAAATGCTTACAGCTAAGCAACTTGTAGCTTAATTGCTTCTCATACTACAGTGGAGTTAGAAATGTCTTTCTGGCCCCTATGCCCAAAGCGGGGAAACCCAGCCTCAGGCAGTGAGTACTGTACACGAAACAGTAGGTAGCATAATTCAGCCATGTCAAATTAATGTTGTTATCCTGGGAACATAGATAGTATAATGAAGGAAGAATAAGGACATATAGGAGAGAGAGTCCTTCACTAGGGCATCTACTTCTGGTTTCTGTTCGTGGGTAGGAAGCAGTAATTTATTTTCCATTTTAAAATTCATCAAGTTCATGTTTTTGAATAGATAAATGCATCTCATGGATTCCTTGTCTTTATTCTTTATGTCTGGTTACTTTTTCAGAGTAACCAGTTAGGTTTCTGCAAGAAACAGTTGACAGGGAGGGAGGGAGGGACAGAGAGAGAGAGAGAGAGAGAGAAGAGAGAGAGAGAGAGAGAGAGAGAGAGAGAGAGAGAGAGAGAGAGAGAGAGAGAGAGAGAGAGAGAGAGAGAGAGAGAGAGAGAGAGAAAGTACATATATGGAAATATATTGCACATATTATTACATATACGTACATATATATATATATACATATGTATAATGAGGGGAGAAACACAGTTACTCATGTTTATATGTACAATGCTTAATCTATAAATCTCCTGGAAAGCTGGTCCCTTGGTTGCTCTTTGCCTTTTCTGCTCCAGTTGGATGATAGATGGTTTAGAGAGAAAAACAGCAGGTTTTTGTTCACAGAGATATATAAATGGGAAGACAATTGTGCATACCTGAACCTGGTTGAACAAAGAGCCTAATCACTTGAGACTTAAAAAAAAAAATTGGATAAAGAACAGTATAATATTCTTCATAGGAGAAATCATTTTCTGCAGGTACTAGTTAATCTGTCTTTTCAGTACCTAACTTCTAATTTTTTATAAAAAGAAACACAAATGACATATTACTGTGTGTATGTGTAAACTCAGAGGATGATTACTGTGGTTTGAGTGAGGGTTAAGAAAGAGAATGCTAGTCTTTTCCACCTCTAACAACTGCTCACTGTAGCTCTCCTTCTTCATCAAGGGACCAATCAGCTCTGGACCTATGTACATGATCCAGACAAGGTTTAGTCCTCTGATTGCTAGTAGAGCATTAGATTCCTTTTCTCCCACTCTTTGGTTTGGTTATCCCACGCCCCCTTCAATTACCGAAGGAAGATTTACTTAAACTTAGGTTGGAATTCATGTCTAAGATCTTGCCAAATAGTGTAGGATTAATAATATGAATAAGTTACGAGGCAAGTATTTATTTCCTACATGCAAGGTGGCTATTGACACAGGAAAGAATTGAAATAGATTTTAGTGACATAACTATGTAATACTCATTTTCAGAACTTCAACAAGCAACAATAACTATTATACCCCACAGTACTACTATACCCTAGTGGGAACCTGAGACTTAGAATGCAGTTTGACAGACTGCAGGTCGTTATCCTTGCATTTCGCTTCAGCTCTGTATTGTCCAAACAACCCTAAGTTCTTTTCTTTTGGCACACTGGACCAGAGCATGGGCTCAGCCTTTTCTGAGTGTCCATCTTCTCTGAAGTTAACTCCTACTGGCAAACATGGGATCTTTAAATTCTTGAATTTAAGAGGTTTTCTCCGAGATTGAATACGTCCATCTCAGGGCCACTTTTGGTCATGTATAATCAAGCAAAGGAAACAAAGCAAAAGAGACCAACAGAGAGCTAGAATCAAACTCTCCTAGTTGGAGCCTCCTACATGGAAACAGTCAACCTGTGGCTGTACTAGAGGAAAATTCACTTAGGGAGTAGACTCTTCCTCTTCACTGGCCAATAATGAGGTTATTTTATCATTCTTCAAACTCCTGAGTTCTAAAGCTGAGTCAACATGGCAAGAAGTTCATCATCTTCACACACCCAAGTCTGAGCATACGTAGATAGCTGGAATGAGAAAGGGTAACTGCCTATCCAAGGATATATGATTTGGTCTGGGAGTGTAACACTTGACAAGAATAAGATCAGGTATAGTTATTAGCAGTCATTCATCTGGGCATCAGTTGGAAGTTTTACCCTCTTTCTTAAATTTGGAAAGAATTTTTAATTGGCATAGACAGTGTAGAAACTAGTAGTCAGTCACCCGGGCCAATTATAACAGGACTCTAGGATGGTGGAAATATTGTTTTTAATTTTGTGATTAAAGAGAATGTACATTTATAAGATTTCAAATTAGAATTAGAAAATGAGCATGTTATTTAATTGTCCACAAAAATACAGAAAATTTTACAAAGCAGTTATCTGAGGAAAACATTTCTCAGTTTTTGCAGAAAAAAATGCAGCTTTGAAAAGAATTATCAAGTAGAGAAAAATCTGCATCAAATTTATAGCTTCGAAAATCTGATATCCAGTCTGCCTAGGATTACCACAAATAATGTAATAACATAATCGAAGGATATGAATAAAGAGATTTCAGAAAATTGTAAACTGGCAACAATGAATTTCTCCAAATTATTAGGAGAAATGTAGATTAAAACAAGTCTTAGGTTTTACCTCACACCAGCAAATTGACAAAGATGCCAAAAGATGGGAATAGTCAATTTTGGGAGGACTGATACACTTATGGGGCATGTTTCATTTACCTCCTGGCTGTGTGACTGACTCTGGAATTCGCTACCATATCTTGACAAGCATCCTAAAGTATTTTGGACTTTTTTACCCTGAAGCATCCTTTGGCCATGCTGGCCCCTTATCCCCTTGGTGAATTCCTTCTTAGGCCTCCGTTTCTGGGGAGGGTTCCAGTGTAATCAAGTTTCTGTCCCTTCTGAATGGATTTCTGACTCTCTAGACCTCCCCACTATGCCCTTCAGCAAATGACCTTCTCTTAAACCCACTCCTCCTTCAATTTCACCTGCTTTTGAACTTTGCTGTCATCCTCCATTTAATGAAAGCCCCTTAAAGTCAGGAACTGCCTTTCCTTTAGCTTGTGCTTGTTTTCCCAGTACTTAGCACAGTGCTTGGCACATTTTAAGAACTTAATAAATAGTTGTTGTCTGCTTGTTGTTGGAGTTTTTAATTGGTGCAATCACTCTAGAAATGATTTTAGAATTGTGCATAAAAAAGTCACTAAATTGTTCATATCTTTTAACCCATCAATCCCACTGCTAGGTGTATATCCATAGGAGATCAAAGACAAAATGAAAGATCCTATACCAACCTAAATAATAAGAGTGTTCTTTTAAGGTAGTAAAAAAAATAATGAAATTTAGGAGGGAAAACGTGCCTCTCAATTGGAAAATGGGTGAAAAAAATGTAGCACAAATGAAGCTTGGCACACACATAATCATGCGTGTGTGTGTGTGTGTGTGTGTGTGTGTGTGTGTGTAGGATATATTTGTATAATAGCTGTATATATGTATTTGTATTATATATGCATATATGATGGAATATTATTGTGCCATAAGAAATTAAAGTGAGGAATTTAGGGAAATGAGAAGATGGCATAGTATGGAAAGAATGCTGAATTTGGAATCAAAAGGGCCGTGTTCTTATCCTGGTTCTTCCATTTATCAATTGTGTGACCTTGGGCACTTAGTATCTCTGAGTCTCCATTTCTTTTATTTTTAAAATGAGGACGTTGAACTACATGACCCCTTAGGTATCTCCTAACTCTTTTAAGTATATCGTTCTTTGATCCAGTATGAAGTAAACAGAAGCAGGAAAGCAATTTGCACAGTGTTAACAATCTTAACAAAAAGAACACAGAAATGGAATCAAATACTTGGTTATTTTTATGGACAACTTTGGACCAAGAAAAGGAATGAGGTAATTAATGTACTTCTTTCCTTTCGATGGATGGTTGGTTGGGGGTAGAAGGGGAGGGAGAGTGCTGATATGTTGTGGTACATATAAATCCCAACCCATGAAGCTTTTCCCAATACCTTTGTGGAAAATGTTAGAATCACACCCATTCTCTAATTTTGATTTGACATGAAAAACTGATTATCAGTCCTTACGTAGTTTGATATTCCTGTCTGGACATAGGCTTTAGGCAAGAGGTGAAGACAGAAATTCAGGTGTTTTTTGGTCAGGTCTAGTTACAAATTTTCATCTCTCACCATTCAGTTTCTGCCACCTAGTCACTGACCTATATTCCACCCCTCAGAAAATTTTTATGGAGTGTGGGGAAGGGGAAAGGACCAAAAAAAGGCACTCTTTATTTATTTTTAACCAAAGGGAAAGGAAAGGAAAATACTGGATCTGGTTTAGCTCTGCTTTTGGGAACGTTATATAAGGAGAGGGAACTGTTGATTATCCCTTTCCGCTTAAAAGTTGTTATTGTTGTTAGGTATGTTTTAGTTGTGTCCAACTCTGTAACCTCTTTTGGGATTTTCTTAGCAAAAATACTGGAGTGGTTTGCCATTTGCTTCTCCAGCCCATTTTACAGATGAGGGACTAAGACAAACAGGGTCACATAGGTAGTCAATGTCTGAGTCAAGATTTGAACTCAGGTCTTCCTGACTCTAGACACTAGACTCTAACCACTTTGCCACCTAGCTGCCCTAACAAATAATTATCGTTATTAGACAAGCGCCCTTTTTGATTGAATCAGTTAATCTGAACTGATTCCTTACCTTGAAAGATTTATTCATACCCTGGGATTCGTATTAAAAAGAAGGAACTATCTCAGAGACAAAAATTCTAAACACCTAGAAGTGGACAGGGAAGAGTGGAGATTATGTCGCACAGAGCTGAGCCAAAAATCAGTAGCCCAGGACAATCAGTGAAAGAAGAAAGAAAAAGGAGAACTGATTTGTGGAAGAGAAGGGAAAGCTTAAGGAGAGCCACCATGTCTATGGGCATCCTAGAGCAGAAGACACGGGCTGATGTATCCTACCTACCTATTTCCAGTAACCAGAATTTTGCTTCAACCATAAAAATGCCTGGAGTTAACTAGAGATAGATCGAAATGTAAACTAGCAGAGACCCCAACCTCTGCCTAAAGATTAGGAATTTTCCTAACTAGAGGCATGGAGCAATTGTAATTAAATTAATAATTTTTTCATCTAAAATAAATTCCTTAATGCCTCAGAGGCATTAACCATGTGTACTTTAAAATGACATCATGTTGCCTTTAAATTTAAAGTGAGCTAATTATATAACAAGATATTGTTTCCTTTATAAAAAAAATACTAAAAAATAAAAATCTTTAGCTTCTCTATCAATTTGACTCAGGCCCCAGACAGGAGAAAACTTGGCAGTTTTATACCAGGGCTTAAACTCTAGACCTTTCTATTATTATCTCTGTATATCAATACTCAGACACTGTACCTCCCTGCTGAAGTCTGTCTTTTTAGCAGTTAAAACAATTGGACTTTTCTAGACAGCAAAATAAATTCAGAGTTACTAAGAAAGGTAACTTTGCAGACCAGAATAATCTTTGTCATCAATTTCTCCCCTACTTGGGTAGACAGGAGGGGAAGGAAGACTACTCAGTCTGGTACCTAACATTCCCTAATGGAAAGTCAGTAACTTACTTGTCCCATTCTGACTATTAGAAAGGAGGCTGCTTCAGTTCTGGGGTTTCTGGTAGCAACTGTGTGGGCTATTGCAACCAAGCTTAGGCAGCTGGATTGATTGATATGCTGTCGGACACAATCACTGTATATGCTGCTTTTGCTTACTTGTTTTTGTTTTGTTTACAGAGTGGGAAAATAGTGAGGGGCATCCTGTCCTAAATGACAGTGATAGTAAAAACAAGATGTGTCAGTGACAATATTTGTGAAAAGCAAAAGGAGAAAAATAAAATATCAACCTAAACCTTGTATAGTTAATACAAATGGGGAAAGTATTTCTGAGTATTAGCACTCATTCAAAAATTATCTTGGACACAAACACAGTGGAGATTTTTTTTAAAAATGTCAGCAAATTCCATTATTTGTTTTAATCAGCAATAGCAAATGAGATATGACCTGTTCCAGATATCTGGATTTCCTAATGTGTTGGAATAAATAGATTGTTGTTCATATTATAATAGATTGAATTCATTGCCTGGGGAGGGGACTGCATTATAATTTAAAGAGATGCCACACTATGCCACTGAGGTTACGAGGGAATATTTCCCAGGTTCTCAACTTCCTATATATTGGTGTTTGTTACATTTTTATAATATGTTTTCATTAGTACTATAGAAACTTACAAAGCAGTTATTTTCTTTCCATATTTTGACAGGTACTATGAAGCAAAGCTGTTAAGTAACCCAGTGCCTACATCCACAAAATAGCAATTCCTTATTTCAGGAAAGGCTTCAGTAATGTCACGGTTTTGTGTACGGCTTTCATGTTGAGGGGAAAAAATAGTAAGAGATTTTAGCAAAATATTCTCTTAGTCTTTCATTCTTTTGTAAATCAAGAGAGTATAATTCTAGTAGCTTTTCTTTAAAATCAAAACCTGGATTTCCTTCTGCATATCCATTATGTGATAGCTAATGTCACTGGATTTCGTTTAACCTCACCAAGCTTTGGTGGTGACCAAGACAGAGACTGAATTTGAAAAGAATCTGGGTAGAGAAAGTGCAGGGAGGTATGTTCACTGAACTGATATGGACCATTCTGAGAAGTAAATGAGAAATACTCAGAAAGTTTGGCTGAAGCAAACAGTGCTTGTGCAGACAGTGTTGTGTAATAAATAACCCTTGAGAGGTAGGTTGGCACCAAGCTGTGAAGGGATCTAAGTGCCAAACTAGGAACTTTTATTTTGACCCAACAGGTCCATAATAGGGCATCACTGAATAGGTAAATGAAATGGTTAAATCTGTGCTTTCGGAATACCACTTTGGCATTGGCGTATTTCTCAATTTGTGCTGGAAAGAATCTGGAAATATCCCATTAAAAAAAACTGTATTATCTTCTTTGTTGCTGTTGCTTAGTTGTGTCCAACCCTTCGTGACCCCAATTGTGGTTTTCTTGGTAAAGATCCTGGAGTGGTCTGTCATTTCCTTCTCCAATTCATTTTACAGATGAGGAAACTAAAGCAAGCAGGGTTAAGTGACTTGCCCAGGTTCACACAGTTAGTAATTGCCTGAGACTAGACCTAAACTCGTTGAGATTAATCTTCCTTACTCCAGGCCCAGCACTCTACCATCCCACTACACCACCTAGCTAAAGAAAGCAGAGAAAGTGTCAAGTCAGCTGAGGTTTGAGGGAAGGGAACGACTATTTATTAAGCACCTTCTATGAGCCAGACTCTTCACCATCTTTGAAACAGACCTTGAAAATAATAGTTTAAAAGATTTTATTACAAGGATTCTGCTGAAGTTTTCTTTAAACTTAAACTTTCTACCCTTATGGAAAAGTTTGAGAACCATTGGTGTGAAAGATAGATGGTAAAGAGGAGAAACTTGAGACCAATTAGGAGGCTATTGGAATAGTCCATGCAAGAGGTAATGAGGGCTAGTGTGAATAGAGAAATGTAAAATCAAGTGAATAAGCATTGATTAAGCACTTACTGTTTGCCAGGCACTGTGATAAATGCTAGGAATACAAATAGACACAAAAATAGACAGTCCCTTGTCCTCAAGGAATTAACATTCTACTTGGGGAAGGCAAAAGGAGAGGACAAATGCCAGGGAGTCAGCAGAAGTAAAATCAAGAAGACCTGGCAACTCACTGAAAGGGAGTGGGTTCTGCCCGTTGATTTCAAACAGAGGGAGTCTAATCTCCTGTCCCCATGAGAGCTTTCAGATATTTGAAGACAGCTGTCATGCCCCTTTGAGTTTTCTGCCCTTCAGAACAGAAGGGTAGGATAGATAGATATATGCATAGCTGATATGTCAATTAAAATATTTATTTATTACTTTCTTAGTGTGCCCCAAGCACACTCTAAATACTAGAGACATAAGAGCAAGGATAAGCATTCCTAGTTCCTTCAAGTTTTCCTTGTATTTCTGTTAGGTGAAACCAGTGATTACATGGTAACTCCTCTTCTATTTGTCCTTCATTGCTGAAGAAGACCATGCCATCAGAGAAATAATGACATGACTTGCACTGGACTTTGTTTTGAGTGAGGGAGGGCTGTGCAGGTCACCAGCTTCACTTTCCCCCTGAATCCAGTGACCAGATATTCATCAGGATGACTAGAGATGACCCAGGATGCAATGGGAGACCTGGTACTCTTGTAGCCTGTTACTAATGATCATACTTGACTTTAGCCTGCTTTAAGTTACACTCTAAATATAAGGAAGATTTTGTGGCCTCTAGATCATCATGGGGGTTTGAATCCAGAATAGTACATGGAGAAGACAGAATGCAACTGTCCTCTAACGTCATTCTGTGGGATTACCCTCCTACCTGCTGCTCTGTAACTTCTACTTACAATGCTTAGTTCTCGTCTCTGGGATCAAGGAGAGTCAAGTCAAGTCAAGTGAAATCAAGAAGCATTTATTAAACTTTTGCTGTGTACCAGGCACTGCACCAAATGTTGGCAGATGGAAAGAAAGGAAAAAAATTCTAGTAGCTAAGGTGTTTACAACCCATTTGGGGAGATACTTTCCAATAACTATGTGTATATGAAGGATTTGTTGTTATTCAGTTGTTTAGTCATATCTGACTCTTCATGACCCCATTTGCAGTTTTCTTGGCAAAGATAATGGAGTGGTTTGCCATTTCCTTCTCCAGCTCATTCTACAGATGAGGAAACAGAAGTAAACAGGGCTCAGTGATTCACTCAGAGTCGCATAGCTGGACATGGGAGGCCAAGGCTGGCACTCTACTCACTGTGCCACTTAACTGTCAATAAATGAGATATACAGAGGATAAATTAGAGCTGTTCTCTGAGGGAAGGTACTAGCATTAGCAGGACAAATCTAACCTTCACATCTCTTCAGTTGTCTGCAAAAAGATATTGGGTATCCCTTCAATCTTATATTTTCAAGGCCAAATAAGTCTAGCTCTTCTAAGCAACAGTCATGTGAACTTTTCTCTGGGTCCCTCCCTATCCTGGTTGGCTTCCACTTTACACTCTCCAGTTTATCAATATCTTTCCTAAAATGTGTCAGGTAACATTAAACATAATACTCCAGATGTCATCTAGCCAGACAGAGTACAAGGGAGGACTGTCTCAGGCATTCAGGTTCCATCTGAGAAGTGCCAACCATTTGGATAAGAGCAGAAAAATCCACTCAGTTACCTGAATGCTTTGAAACACCCGTGTTCAATATCAGATCATCCAAATACAAATATAGAAGATTTTTTAAACTTTTAATCCAGGCATTTACCTTGATGCTTTCTACTTTTAGAATCTATCTCCATTATAGTAAATTAATTTTTTGATAGGATGAAAAAATACGCTATGGATTTTCTTTGCAGTTTGTGCAAATGACTTTGGAAAGTGATGGGAAATTTAGGAAAAGGTAAACAATTTCCCCTACTCTTCCTAAATCCAGAGTTCTGAACTTTAAAAAATATTTTGATCATTGCATTTTTGCATACTTGGTTTACTTTGCAATTCTGTGCATTTTATTTTATACATTTAGATAATTCAGAAAAAGGGATCATCAGCTTCTGCAGAAATCTAAAGAGGTCCATAACATACAAAAAACACAAGAATCTTTTCTCTATATCTTTTTTATCTTTTTTTTAATTTTTTTTAATTTTTTTAATAATTAAATTTATTTATTTAACTTTTAACATTTATTTTCACAAAATTTTGGGTTACAAATTTTCTCCCCTTTTATCCCCTACCCTCCCCAAACACCAAGCATTCTACTTGCCCCTATGACCAATCTGCTCTCTCTTCTATCATCCCTCTCTGCCCTTGTCTCCATCTTCTCTTTTGTCCTGTAGGGCCAGATAGCTTTCTATACCCCTTTACCTGTATTTCTTATTTCCCAGTGGTAAGAACATTACATTTGATCCTAACACTTTGAGTTCCAATTTCTTTACCTCCCTCCCTCTCCACCCCTTCCCTTTGGAAGGCAAGCAATTCAATATAGGCCAAATCTGTGTAGTTTTGCAAATGACTTCCATACTAGTTGTGTTGTATAGGACTAACTATATTTCCCTCCATCCTATCCTGTCCCCCATTACTTCTATTCTCTTATGATCCTATCCCTCCCCATGAGTGTCGACCTCGAATTGCATTCTCCTCCCCATGCCTTCCCTTCTGTCATCCCCCCCACCCTGCTTGTCCCCTTATCCCCCACTTTCCTGTATTGTGAATTAGGTTTTCCTACCAAAATGAGTGTGCATTTTATTCTTTCCTTTAGTGGAATGTGATGAGAGTAGACTTCATGTTTTTCTCTCACCTCCCCTCTTTATCCCTCCACTAATGAGTCTTTTGCTTGCCTCTTTTATGAGAGATAATTTGCCCCATTCAATTTCTCCCTTTCTCCTCCCAATATATTTCTCTCTCACTGCTTGATTTCATTTTTTTAAATATGATCCCATCCTCTTCAATTCACTCTGTGCACTTTGTCTCTATGTATGTGTGTGTGTGTGCATGTGTGTGTGTGTACTCCCACCCAGTACCCAGATACTGAAATGTTTCAAGAGTTACAAATATTGTCTTTCCATGTAGGAATGTAAACAGTTCAACTTTAGTAAGTCCCTTATGACTTCTCTTTGCTGTTCACCTTTTCATGGTTCTCTTCATTCTTGTGTTTGAAAGTCAAATTTTCTTTTCAGCTCTGGTCTTTTCATCAAGAATGCTTGAAAATCCTCTATTTCATTGAAAGACCAATTTTTCCCCTGAAGTATTATACTCAGTTTTGCTGGGTAGGTGATTCTTGGTTTTAGTCCTAGTTCCTTTGACTTCTGGAATACCCTATTCCATGCCCTTCGATCCCTTAATGTAGAGGCTGCTAGATCTTGTGTTATCCTGATTGTATTTCCACAATACTTGAATTGTTTCTTTCTAGCTGCTTGCAATATTTTCTCCTTGACCTGGGAACTCTGGAATTTGGCCACAATGTTCCTAGGAGTTTCTCTTTTTGGATCTCTTTCATGCGGTGTTCTGTGGATTCCTTGAATATTTATTTGGCCCTCTGGTTCTAGAATCTCAGGGCAGTTTTCCTTGATAATTTCATGGAAGATGATGTCTAGGCTCTTCTTTTGATCATGGTTTTCAGGTAGTCCCAGAATTTTTACATTGTCTCTCCTGAATCTATTTTCCAGGTCAGTTGTTTTTTCCAATGAGATATTTCACATTATCTTCCATTTTTCCATTCTTCTCACTTTGTTCTGTGATTTCTTGCTTTCTCATAAAGTCCTTAGCCTCCATCTGTTCCATTCTAATTTTGAAAGAACTATTTTCTTCAGTGAGCTTTTGAATCTCCTTTTCCATTTGGCTAATTCTGCTTTTGAAAGCATTCTTCTCCTCATTGGCTTTTTGAACCTTTTTTGCCTATTGAGTTAGGCTAGTTTTCAAGGTGTTATTTTCTTCAACATTTTTTTGTTTCTCCTTTAGCAGGGAGCTGATCTGCTGTTCATGCTTTGACTTCATGTCTCTCATTTCTCTTCCCAGCTTTTCCTCTACCTCTCTAACTTGATTTTCAAAATTCTTTTTGAGCTCTTCCATGGCCTGAGCCCATTGGGTGGGCTGGGACACAGAATCCTTGATTTCTCTGTCTTTGCCTGATGGTAAGCATTGTTCTTCCTCATCAGAAAGGAAGGGAGGAAATGCCTGTTCACCAAGAAAGTAACCTTCTATAGTCTTATTTCTTTTCCCTTTTCTGGGCATTTTCCCAGCCAGTGACTTGACCTCTGAATATTCTCCTCACACCCACCTCGCCTCCTGATCTTCCCAGCCAGCGTTTGGGGTCTGAGATTCAAATGCTGCTTCCAGCCTTAGGGCTTTTGGCGGGGGCAGGGCTGCTATTCAGTGTGAGATTAAGTTCAGGTGGTCAAGTTGGGGCAGGGCTGCCTGTCAGGCTCAGTTCCCTCAGGGGGTTTATGCACAGACCTTCCACAATGGATTCAGGCTCCTGCCCGCTTGGGGAGCCCCTGTCTGCAGCCGCCTCTCAGCTTCTACCTCCCGGGGGGGCCTGAGTTATGGGGGCACCCCACTCCCCTCTCGACCCGCCAAAGAGACTCTCTTACCGACCCCCGTCACTTGTGGGTGGAGGGACTTGTGCGGCCGCTGGAGATCCCGTCCCTGAAGCCTGCTTGGATCTTTTCCTCTCGGTGCTGCGGCCGTGGCAGGGCTGCACTCAGCTCCCAGCTCCGGCGCCCAGTCCACAGTGCGAAGGACCCCCCGCGAGAGGTTTACAGGTCTCTCCGGAGCAGAAATCTCCCTCGCTCCAATGTTCTGTGGCCTCTGGGTGCAGAATTCGCCATGAGTTACTTCCCTGTAGCCGTTCTATGGGTTGTGGGTTCGGAGCTATGTGTATGTGCATCTTTCTACACCACCATCTTGGCTCCGCCCTCTCTCTATATCTTGATTACTATTCCAGAATCAAATTATAGTTCTGTAACAATATCTTAATTCATAAATATGATACAAATTTAGATTATTATTTAAATTCCTTGAAGCATTATTCAAAAAATTAGGAGAGTATTCTAGAATAGCCTGTCAGTAAATAGACAATGATAGGGCCCCTGGATCCACTATCATCTGATGCTGTCCATTTTGAGTGACTGATGTAGATAAGTTCTATTGGGATCAGCTAACAACAAACACACTGTGACTCATTATCTAATCTATACCCAAGGGTTTCTCTTCTGATTTCATGTACAGTGCAGAATACATGTATCTGATGAGCCTATTTTCTGTTCTTTCCTACATTGATCAATAATCAGAGATATTTAATTTTTTAAATTTGAACACCATTTGGAAATACTGTTTTCTGCCTTCTAAAATGTAAGTATATGTTCATGTATTTTCTCTGCATTCCAAATTCATGTATCTTGTTCTGGGTTTCATTCAAACTAGTCAATACAAATAAACACATTAATGGTGATGATGATGATGATAGTAACTATCCCAATGAAGTACTCATTATAGTGTCAGTAAATGTTATGGTGCAACCAACTCAGTTAATCTATTCTTTGGACTCAATACTATTTCATAGGTCCAGGGCTAAAATGAACCAAAATGAAATAAGTATTAACATTTAAAAAATTCCTAACATTTAAATGGACTATTTATAATCATATAGAAATCAAATTAAGATATTGTTTAGTTAGATGTATTAATTTTGTCAAAATGAAAAAAAAACCCTCTAAACCATTATATTTATTTTCTTTAAAAGTACACAGTTATGAGCTATGTCTGTGATTTAGAGAACATTATATTCACAATTCTGAGAGATAGTTTTACTTATTTCAGGTCAGATAAATATCCAGATAAAGATTGAAAAAAAAATTAGTCCATCTTTGGCGTTTTCCATTATAATAGCAAATATCCATAAACTTGGAATATCTAGATCTTTGAGTGTTCTATTCCTGTATAATCTCTGGAGCAGATATTCATAGCACTGAGATAAAATTCCAAATATTCCATTTTGCAGTAGCCTGGATTTCCAAGCAAAGCAACAGATGGTGGGAAGGTTGCAGGAAATGGCCAGGGGTGTTCAATAGATTGCTTGCTAATTACTGTGCATTACTATATACATCACAACAGGATTTGTGTGTAAATTGTCAGTTGTGTATTCTATTTATCACCAGTGTCATCCTTTGTCTGCAGGCTGTTTTTGGAATCTAAATACTGTGCCCCGACTATTAACCACTTCATTTACTCCAAAGTAGGAATGGGGCTTTTGCAAGCAGAGAGGCATGTAAGTGGCATTTCTGTTCATGACTTAGTAATGCAGACATGAATCCTGAACTTTCCCATTTAAATACTGAGGGCAAATGTAGATTATGTTTCACAGACAGGGCTTTGATTTGAGCTACAAAATGTCATCTTCAGGGATGAAAAATCACCCTAATGTGGAATAAGATTGAGATGCTTTCTCAGTCAACTTTTCTTTCCCAATGGCAACATTTAATGTTATTTTGTTGGACTTTTCAGAAACAAATTTCTTTAACCCCAAAATTTCATGATTGCTCTAAGAGGATCCCTGCCCCAAGTCATAGTAAATAAAACAGAGTAGAGGACAAATCTCCTAATTGTATCTAGGGGAAAAAATAAGATCAGTTCCTAATTGTATCAGTATGATTCCTTTTATATTCAGTAAAGAGTTCCTCTAAATAAAATGTTCAAAATTGGAAAAAGCAAAAATCAAAAATCATGAAGAAAAGCAAATTTGGGAATCATTCACATACTGATCATAGTTTAAATCATGAGAGGAACTTAGATTACCATCAGAGCTAGTATATAAAGTATATAAAGCTAGTATATAAGCAGAAGAGTAGAGGGGTGTGTGGAATCATAGATTTAGAGCTATGTACAAACATTTAATCCAGCTTCTTCATTTCACAGATGAACTGGGTCCCAGAAAGGTTGAGTCTTCTGCCTAAGGACACATATGTATTATGCTTAAGGGCACAGTACTTAAGCACATTATTCATTCCAAATTCATTATGCTTTCCACTGCATCACACTGATGGACAACTGTACAAGCACAAAGCAAGCAGCCAGTTGTGGTAAGACAAGTATGCATGCAGTTCTGGTATATATGCTACAGCCTAGCATCTCTACCCTCTTTTTATCCCTACTGTATTCTTTTCTGAGATTCAGACTTGAATTAGTTACAGGCAGACATCACATATCCCAAAGATATAGAAAAGGTAAATACAGCAAGAAGGCTTACAAATAAATCATTTTTTTCCTGGAAGAATGCCTACATACAGACTGTAGGCAAGAAGTGTTGGGAAAAGAGCAACTCTCCATCCTGTCATTCTGACTCCCTAGCCCAACTTTTCGGCAAGGAGGTGACAGAGTGTAGAAAGCTCTGGGTTTAAAATCAGGAAACTTATCTTCATAAATTCATATCTAACCTCAGACACTGACTTGCTCTGTGACTCTGGGCAAGTCACTTAACCTTATCTGCTTCAGTTTCTCATCTGTAAAATGGGATGGAAAATGGTAAACCACTCCATTATAAGAAAACCCCAAAAGGGGTGACAGAGTTGGGCACAACTGAAATGACTCCTCAACAGCAAATAAGACCATTTTATAAAAATGGGGAGAGAGAGAGCTATGAATTAAGATATTGCTTAGTTAGATGTTTCAATTTTGGCCAAAATGATTTGTCTGATTTTCAGATCCAATCAGAGAATCAGATAAAGTGAATATTAATAGTTTCATAGCACTTTTGACCTGAATGAGGTTGCATAAATTTTAAGTGAATGCAATAGATCCAAAACAGGAAAGCAGAAGTGTATTGAATAGATCATAAAGAAGTTGAAATATAAGTGGTATGACATGTATGACTCAAGAAACATCCTGTACTACATTTCTGTGGCTAACTACTTTTTCATATTTTTTATCATATGAAAAATGTTCACTTTAAAGTGATTAAGATTGCTTGAGGAAAGCTAAGTGTTATAAAGTATTACAAATAGCAGTATTTATTTTGAAAATAAATTTTATTAATATCTTTTTTTATGTCACCAAAATTTCTCTCACTATCCCTCCCCCTACTCCTGGGGAGCCATTTCATATAACAAATACTGTGATAATTAAATTTCTAGCTAGCTCAATTTTTTTCATCAAAAAATTAAATTTCCTTAAAAGTTGTTTTTCTTTAAATGTTATTAATGAATTGCAACTTTTAAAAAATAATGATGGAGTTTGATATCTTTGTATATATGAAATATCATAGAATTTATTAATAGAACACAAGTATATCATTGATATAAAAAGTTAATGTCCAATTTATTAGACCACCTCATGCATTGATCTGTCTATAATAAAGTACAAAGGCATAGCCATCTTTGAATAATTTTAAATCCTTAATTACTTTAATAAAGTTAATACGTATCAAGATTGTAGAGCCTTGTGAAAATATAGGACCGTAAAAGATGGATTTGATCTGTACCAAGAAAGTACACTTCATATATTAGAGAATAATGTCTATATCTTTAAAATAATATGTGCTCAAGAACAATAATTATCATGTTCAGGTACATGATAGTCTCAAACTTATGGAAAATAAAAAAAAAATGAAGTATCACAATCCCTGAAAACCAGGTCCTCAGACCTTCGGGAAAACAGTAGTGTTAAGAAAGAGGCTGGGTGTTGTTGAGGGATTCTGGGAGCCAAGATAGTGAAATAAGCAGTAAATCACTGTATTCATCTCCAATCAGCCATAAAATAACACCCTGCTGGAACAGCAGAACCAGCAAAAAGCTGGGATGAAGAAATCTTTTAGCTCAAAAAATTTTGAAGATTGGGAAGAAAGGTTTGTCTCACTTGGTAAAAGGAACAGGACAGGAAATATCCCAGCAAACTAACAGCAAACTCCACTTCAGCAAACAAGTGGGAGATCCTGAGCCCCATTGTGGTGGCGCAGGCAACCCTCAACACCAGGCCCTCCCCACATGCCTCAGCATAGTCAGAAACTAGCAGACTCCAACCCTGAGAACCAGCATGTGGTTCAGCGTAGCCCTGAGTCAACAGGCATCCTTTAGCGGTCAGACCTACATATGCTTCAGCATAGCTTAAAGCAAGCAGGCATCCCTCAGGCATGAGGAGAAAGTAGACAGACCTCTACATGTTTAAATGTAGCCCTAGGAAATGCAGAAACACAGCACCAGGCCTCAGCACACTCCAGACACCACCACTAGGACCCTAGCTTAGCACCAGGCAGCTGCCCCTAAGGCTGTCAGCAGTGTTAGCCATGACCCACCCCTTCAGCACAACACCAAACGTGGGAGTCTCCTGGAGGGCTCAGGACAGCATCAGCACAGGACCAGGTAAACAGTCAGGACCTGAAGTCCCTGGCACAAGAAGCCTGAGACAGTGCCCCTTCTACTTTGAGAGCAGAAAGGCATGAACAAGTAAAAAGGAAAAAGAAAACATGAGATTCAGTAAAGCTAAACTGTTTACATCCTACACAGGAAGATGATACTGGTAATTCATAAAAATTGTATCACTAATAGTATGGCTAGAAGGAATAGACGTAGATAGAGGGCACAGGTATAAGGTGAATTTGAGGGAATGATGTAAAAAAAAATAAGGGATGCAGAAAGAAGGGAGAAGTAGAATGGGGTAAATTATTTCACATGAAGAGGCATGAAAGACCTATTACAGTGGAAGGGGAAGATGGGAGGGTGGGCAATGAGCTTCACGTGAACCTTTCATCAGTATTGGCTCAAAGAGGTAATTATATACACATTCTGTTGATATAGAACCTGTCTTATCTGACAGGGAAGTAGGAAAGGAGGAGATCAAGTAAAGGGGGTGAGGTGGGGACAGACAGAAGGAAGGGCAGATCTGGGGAGGTGGTAGACAGAAGTAAAACACAGGTGAGGAGGGAAAGGGTGAAAGGAGCGAGAACAGACAGGAGCAAGAATGGGATGTAGGGAAATACACAGGTAGTATTCATAACTGTGAATGTTAATGGAATGAAGTCTTCAATAAAATGAAGGCAGATAGCAGAGTAGTGGATCAAAAAACAGAATCCTACAATATGTTGTTTACAAGACGCACACTTGAAGCAGAGGGTAAGGGATTGGAGCAGAATCTATCATGTTTCAGTTGAAGTCAAACAACAACAAAAAAGCCCCAGGGGTAGCAGTCCTGATCTCAGACAACATAAAAGCAGAAGTAGACCTAATTAAAGATATAAGGAAGGAAAGACATCTTATTGAAAGGTACCATAGATGCAGTATCAATAATAAACATAAATGCACCAAGTGGCTTAGCAGCCAAATTCTTAAAGGAGAAGTTAAGTGAGTTACAGGAAGAAATAGCAAAATTATACTAGTGGAGGACCTCAACTGTCCCCTCTCAAAACTCAAAAATCTAATAAAAAAAATAAACACAAAAGAAACTAAGGAGGTAAATAGAATATTAGAAAATTAGATATGACAGAACTTTGACATGATTCAGGCATAAAAAGTGACACTATAAGCAAATTAGAAGAGCAAGAAATAGTCTATATTTCAAACCTATGGAGAGGAGAAGAATTCATGACCAAATGAGATAGAGAACATTACAAAATGTAAAATAGCTAATTTTGATTATATTAAATTGAAAAAAAAAAAACTTTTGTATAAACAAAACCAATGCAACCAAGATTAGAAGGAAAGCAGAAAGTTGGGAAAGAATCTTTGTGGTAAGTGCCTCATTTTTCAGTTATATAGAGGACTGAGTCAAATATGCAAGAATACAAGCCATTCCCCAAATGGTAAATGGTCGAAGGACACAAACAGGCAGTTTGTGATCAAAAACTACTTATAGGCATATGAAGAAGTCTCTAAATCACTTTGGATCAGAGAAATGCAAATTAAAACAACTCTTGAGTTCCACCTCATGCTAATATGACAGAAAAGGAAAATGATGAATTTTGGAGAAGATGTGGGAAAATAGGGACATTAATGCATTGTTAGTGGATTTATGAATTGTTCCAAGCATTTTGGAGAGCAATTTGGAACTATGGCGAAAAGGCAACCAAACTATGCATATCCTTGATCCAGCAATACCACTCCCAGGTCTGTATCCTGAAGAGATCGTAAAAAAGGGAAAAGGACCTAAGTGTGCAAAAATATTTATAGCCTTCCTTTTTGTGGTGGCAAAATATTGGAAATAGGAGATGCCCATCAGTTGGGGAATGACAGAACAAACTGTGGTATATGTATGTAATGGAATATTATAGTGCAGTAAGAAATGACAAGCAGGATGGTTTCAATAAAACCTGGAAAGTCTTGTCCAAACTGATGCAAAGTGAAATGAGCAGAACCAGGAAAATATTATACACGGTATCCACTGCATTGTGTGATGATCAGCTATCAGCCACACAGTGATCCAAGACAAATACAAAGGACTAGTGAAGGAAAATATTATCCATATCCAGATAAAATGCAGATCGAAGCATATTTTTTTCACTTTATTCTTATATTTTTCTTTCCTTTTGATGTTTCTTATTTCGCAACTGTAACTAGTGTGGAAATATTTTTACACAATAGTACATGTATAACCTGTATCAAACTGCTTACCATTTTCAGAAGAGGGAGAAAAATTTGGAACTCAAAATCTTGTAAAAATGAATGCTGAAATTTTCTTGAAATGTGACTGGGGAAAAAATAAAATGCTATTTTAAAAAAAAGAAAAAGCCTGGTGATGGGTGAGGAGTCCAAACTCCATTTTATTTCTTTCTGGGCTCTCTTTTGCCTCCATACAAGGTACCACGCAATATAGGCAGTGACAGTACCTGGTCAAAGACCAGGCTAGCCATTATAGATAAGAGCTGATAGGCCTGAGCAGCTCCAAGTTAAAAGGCAACTATTGCAAACAAAGCATGTGTTATCTCATGGACATCTTTCAGATGCCTAGCCTAGGATTAGGAGAATGAGAAGTAATAGGTAGAGTCCTGGTAAAAGTCGGATAAATTTGGCTTAAAATCTTTCATGTGCATAATCATGGATGAGTCAATGTCTTAAAGCCTCAATTTTCTCATCCGTAAAATGGAAAGAATAACACTTGTAGTATATTTTATATTATATTACATTGTGTTCTGTATCTACGTAGTCTATTACCTCATGAAGTTGTGAGTGCTTTGTAAATTTAAAAGTCCTCGTTATTGTTACTAACTCTAAATATCAGTCTCAGTGTAGTTTTCCTCCTTTCTGTCTTTCTTGGTCTGTTCCTTCCTTTCTTCATTCTTCCCTTTCTCCTACCCTGTCTTCTCTCTTCCTTTACCCTTCCCTCCCTTTCATCCTTCCTCCCTTCTTTTCTTTTCTAAAGGGAGCAGTATACTAGAACTCTCCTTGAATCCTACTGAAATGTCATTTGATGTGGGACCAATAGCTTCAAACGTACACTTTGGCTTTGTTGTATAGCTGACTGCAGTATTGTATTTTTAGCAACCTATAAAGGGATGATAAACTTTTTTTGCAGCTTATTCAGAATGATGGCTTTTTTATTATAGCAATTCTTAAAGATTAACTATTAAATTGTAGATTGGTTTTATGGTCAGTGTTGGTGCTGAGAGTAGCTACAGTGACATACCTTGGATTCTTGAAAGTGCAAGTGTTTTTCTTATGTAGTGGAACTAGTGATATTTTTTTTTTTTTACTGATAGTATTCTTAACAAAAGTAGGAATACAGAACTGAAGATGTCACCAGATCCATTCATTGTACCTGGCCCTTTTAATCTTTTTCCAAGTTGATTTGCATGACAACCAAGGGTATTGTGGGGATTTGACAGAATTTTGTCACTCCTCCTGCACATAGATCTTTTGAAATTTTACTAAGTGAATTCTCCAGGCTATTTTTGAAATGATGTACCCAAATAATGAGTATGCTAAGAGTTGAAAAGATTTTTCTAACCCAGAGTCAGATTAACACTGGAATGAAGGAATCTGAACCCAGAAAGGAGAAAAGCAGTTCAAAAGACAGACTTAAACGTAGCCTTAGGGTTTCTACTGCCTTTGGCTAAGTGAGGCTACAAAGATCTGGGCCGTGACTGAAAGAGCTTAACAACTCTCTAGCAAAAAGAGACTACTTAGCAGTTGCACTTACAACATATGACTGTAACAAAGAACCTTGGCCATGCAGCAGAGATGCCCAGTGGGAGTGGAGATTCTTAGGAGCAAATAAAGGAATCCAGCACGACAGATTTCCAACAAAAGAGGCATTCAGCAGACAATAGCTTAATGAAGAAAAGAGAGCAAAGAAAGACCCTGGCTCAATCAAAGAAGGTAATTTGCCCAATAACATTAGAAAATGTCCAACAATGGCTATATGAGTTACCCTTACCACAAGGGTATGCATGTCTTTCTGACATGTATGCTTCCTATGTGTGTTCTTTGGTTATGTGTGTTTTCGGCATGCATTACCTTCACCGCTGGTGATTTGATAAAACTGTGTAGTGGAAAATTGAGAAGTCACCATAGATCAATTGGTTTCTCAAATTAAAGGATATAAGGAGCTGTTGACAGAGCCAAAGACTCACCTATTTTTGTTTTCTAATAAAACACTGACTACTGGATGGTTGGATTGATGTTTGACTGAGAAGATCAACTGCATCCCTTGTTGCCTAATTATAAAACAATATGGTCTGACTCTGAGACGAGATAAGGATTCTTGAGTTTTGCCTTTTCGCTTGTGGAGGATGCAATACGTTTTACAGCAGAAGCACAGTAGATTAGAGTCCAGTTATGGAGTCTCAACTACAAGAGAAGTTGATACCCGGATCTGCAATTCTACTTAGGAGATGGCAGTTCCCAGAGCTAAGACTCCTATTGGTCCTAGGGTATAGACTCCAATTTTTTCCAAAAGTACATAGCAGTACACTAGGCCCCTATGTCAACTGAACTTGAAACTAATAGTGACAAGGAGCCAAGCAGTAGGGTGACATCCATTGGAGCAATGCCATGCTTACTTCTTTCTCACCTCTGCTCCTTCTCTGGACTGCACATCCTCCTCACCATCGACTTTGCCCCTGCGCTAATTATATTCCCCCTCCTTCCAGGTCTCCTTTATGTTTATGTTTTTCTCTTTTAAGATGTAAGCTCCATCTTATTTTCTTGTACTTGTATCCCCAGCACATAGCACAGTGCTTGGCACATGCTAAGCATTTTACAAAATGCTTGATCCAGCTATTCAGCAGTATCCTGCAGGAAGAGCATTCAGCTAGGCTGGGCTGAGCAACATCAAGGTTTTCTTTCTCACCCCTTTATTTTGTTTTTTGGGCTATCATCCCATCAAAGTCACTCTATATCCACACCCTCTGTCTACATATACTGCTTCTAATTGCTCTCATAGTAATAATGTTGTTAAGAGGGGCAAAAATTATCTTGTCATATAAAAATATAAACTGTTCAAACTTATTGAATTTATATTTTCTCTTTCTTTTTTACCTTTTTATGTTTCCCTTGAATCTTGTATTTGGAGGTCACAGTTTTTATTCAGCTCTGGTCTTTTAATTAGAAATACTTGAAAGTCTCTGTTTTGTTAAATATACATTTTTCCCCTGAAAGATTATATTCAGTTTTGCTGGGTAGGTGGCTCCTGGTTGTAATCCTAACTCCTTTAACTTCTGGCATATCGTATTCTAACCCCTCTGGTTCTTTAATGTGGAAGCTGCCAAATCCTGTATAATCTTGACTGTACCTCCATCTATTTGAATTGTTTCTTTTTGGCTGCTTGAAGTACTTTCTCCTTGATCTGTGAGCTCCGGAATTTGCCTGTGACGTTCCTGGGAGTTTTCATTTTGGGATCTCTTTTAAAGCACTGATCAGTGGATTCTTTCAATTTTTACTTTGCCTTCTGGTTCTAATATGTCAGGGGAGTTTCTTTGATAATTTCTTGAAAGATGGTGTGCAGGCTTTCTTCTTTGATCATGGCTTTCAGGCAGTCCAATAATTCTTATATTATTTCTTCTGGACCTATTTTCTAAGTCAGTTATTTTTCCATTGAGAAATTTCACATTTTCTATTTTTTTCTTTTAAATTTTGTTTTATCATATCTTGAAATCTCACAGAGTCATTAGTTTCCACTTGTTCTGTTCTAATTTTTAAGGGATTATTTTCTTCAGTTAGCTTTTGTACTTCCTTTTCGTCAATTCTATTTTTTAGGGAGTTATTTTCATTGGTAAATTTTTGTATGTCTTTTCCCATATTATTGACTTTTTTTTTCATGATTCTTTTGTATTACTCTCATTTCTTTTCCCAGTTTTCCGTCTATTTTTCTAATTTGCTTTTTAAAATCCTTTTCATACTCTTCCAGGAACCTTTTTTGTTCCTGGGGCCAAAATGCATTTTTTTCTATGAGGTTTCACTTGCAGGCAGTTTGACAGTATTGTCCTGTTCTAAGTTTATACCTTGATCCTCTGTATCACCACATTAACTTTCTAGAGTCAAGCTCTTTTTCTTGTTGTTTTGTTTTTAGCTTGGTTTTTTTTTTCCTTTTTTTGTGACTTGATATTTTATGGGCTCTGATTCTGCACTGTCCCAAGCTTTTTATGCTGGGGCTCTGGGTCTTACTGCTGACTTTCACTGGGCTTCGGGCTTAGCTGCTTGCATTCTCTGGAGCCTAAGCCCTTCTGACTTATACTGGATGTGGGGGAGGTTCCTCTGGATGTAGGGTTTACTTGCTTGCCTGCTTCAGTGGTAGGACTTTGCTGCTGGGTTGCTATGGTAACAGTCTTTCTGGTGGCTGACCCTGGAGGAGATACCTGAAAGATAGGACCCTACTGATGAGTTGCTATGGAAACAGGGTATCTCTGCTAGTAGGCCCCAGGGGCAGTGGCAGGGTCTCACTGTTGGGGGTTGGGGGTATGGTGAGGCTTTACTACTAGTCAGCAGTAGGGTCAATGCCTTGCTGGTGGCTTGTGCTGGAGTGGGGACACTGGAGTGGGACTTTACTAAACTCATTTGCCTAAGGTCTGCTGGTTTGCAGGAGGGTGGGGCTGCAGAACCCTGCTCCAGACCCTCTTTTGTGAGATTGGCTGCAGCTCTTGAACCTCTCTCCCCTCCCTCTCAGAGAAAGAGAGAGAGAGATCTTTCCTCCTGGACTGATAAGTGGCTTCCCTCCTCCTAGACCAATCCTGAAGCAAGTTTAGAGGGGAATTTGGGAGGATTTCAGAGGGGTCCTTCCTCACTCCACCATCTTGGCACTGGCCATCAGATATGTTGAGTTTTAAGATGCCTGCAGGACATTCATTTCAACATGCCCAATATGTAGTTCATAATGTGAGACTAGGACACAAGAAAGGTTGACTAAGGCTGGATACAGATACATGTATGTAAGTCATCTTCTTAGAGATGATAATGGTACCATGAGAGCTGATGAGGACAGAGAGAGAGATTATAGAGAGACAAGAGAATCAGACTCAGGACAAAGCCCTGTATTCCCTGGTTGACTAGAGATAAGTTAAACATAAGCTGTAATTTTAGAGATATGGACCCACAGAGAACTTTGAATATGTGATGAATTTCCACTGTGAGATCCAACCTTTAAGTGCAACCTGGGGTATAACTCCATAGGAGCATTACCTGTAGAAGAGTATATTCCTTTGTATGAGGAATCTTTTTACTTATGCCTTGCTGTTTCATTGATTTTTTTTTTTGCTTTTAACCCATGTATTCTCTGGTTTGCTTTCAGTTAAATAATATAACCTTTGGTAAAAGAAGCACATTTGACATGGGGTGGGCATATAGATCTATGACATTTGGGGAGCTCATGTTTAGGAGAAGGCAGAGACTATAGACATAATGATGAGCACATTCCTGCTTCAAGTCTTTCTTCTTTCCAATTCATCCTCCATTCAAATATCAAATGATATTCTTAAAATACAAGTATGGCCATGTCACTTTTCCTGCTCAATGAATTCTAGTGCCTACCTACTACCACAAAAATCAAATGTAAGTGCCCCTGATTGACATTGAAAGGTCTTCATAGTCCAACTCCAACCCAGCTTTCCAGTTTTGTTATAAATTATTCTCCTTCAGGCATTCTGTCAGGTTTCCTGCTATTCCTCACATATGGCAGTCCATCTCCCATCGCCATTCCTTGTACAGGTGTTTCCCTCATGGATGGGATGGGTGCTTTCCTCACTTGTGCATCTTAGAATTCTTAGATTCTATAAAAAGTTTAGCTTAAATGTCATCTCCTACAAGAGGCTTTTCTTTATTTGACCATCTTCTACACACTGGTGTTGCAATGAATACAACACTGGCCCTATAGTCAGGACTTGAGTTCAAATCTAGCCTCGGACCCTTAGTTGCTATGTGACCCTGAGAAATTCACTTAACTCTGTTTGAGTCAGTTTCTTGTCTGTAAAATGACCTGGAGAAGGAAATGGCAAACCACGCCAATATCTTTGCCAAGAAAACCCCAAATGGGTCATGAAGAGTTGGACATGACTGACACAACTCAATAGCAATGCACCCACCATTAAATTGTCTTGTACTTATTTTGTATATATGTGTATATGCCTGTTAAATAAAAATATGTTTGTATGCACACAAGAACACAATGTGGATATGTGTATGTATTTATGTATGCATATATATACACATACATGTATGTATATATGTATTAATAACATCTTAATACCTTCCCTTACCCCAGTGTAAGCTCCTTGAGAACAGGGACCAGGGATTCTTTCATTAAAAAAATTTTTTTTTAGGATTTCAGAAGTTACCTGTTAAGCAGTAGGTATTTAATAAATGTTTATCGATTGAATTATGAATTTTGGTTTCACATCAATATTCTTTCAGTGACACTAAATGCCTATGATTCATAGAACACAGATTCAACAATCATAAAAGAATCACAATTAGTAAGTGGAAGAGTAGGAGAAAGATGCATAGTGGGTTTATGATTGTGAGAAGTGATGTTAAAGACATGTATAATCAGAGAGGGAAGTGGGTTAAGAGAATATAACAGATGGACAGCACAAATGATAACCAGTACCCTTGAGATGATAAAAGAAAGGCCTCTAGTACATTAGATGAATCTTCTGTGGCAAGACATGGTCAAGAATAAACAGGATAAGAAGGTTTAGAGGAATTTCAGTCTGGTTCACCAATAGAAGGAACCTACCTCAATAAGATCTCACAACCACTTAATTATCTAAATAAGTTTGAATTTGAGTTTTTAATTCCTTCCTACTTAACTTTTCTTCTGTGATATTCTTTTTTTAGGTTTTACCAAAATGACATCTCTATACTGCCTTCTAAGGCACACTGACTACTTTATTTTCCTTTTAATAAACTTACTTTTTGTTTTCTTCAAGGATATATTTTACTTATTTTTAGTTTGAATGTTTGTAGTTTAAAATATTAGACCCTAAAGGAATATTTCCATTTAATTTCAAGTACATTTATGCACATAGTTTCTATCTCAAAAGGAAATGTTATCATTTATTTCTTGTACCATCACTAATTTTTGGATCATTTCCATATTTCCTGTTAATTTCTCCACTTCTTGGATTTTTTTTTTGTGAACAAGGGCCAATCACCAAGAATGGTAGAATCTCAGAGTGTGTGTGTGAGTGTGTGTGTGTGTGTGTGTGTTTGTTTGTCCTTTGTTGCTGAAGAAGATCACGCCATCAGAGAAATAATGACATGACTTGCACTTGACTTTGTTTTGAGTGAGGGAGGCCGTGCAGGTCACCAGCCTCACTTCTCCTCCAGAGCCATCTGGATCCAATGACCAGATATTCATCAGGATGACTGGAGAAGACCCAGGATGAGGCAGTTGGGGTTAAGTGACTTGCCCAAGGTCACATGGCTAGTGAGTGTCAAGTGTCTGAGGTGAGATTTGAACTCATGCCCTCCTGAGCTCTGCATTGGTCTTCTATCCACTGCACCACCTAGCTGCAAGAATCTCAGAGTAAGAAGGGACATGAGGCAATTTATTTCATATATTATCATGGTAAGAATACTCTCTATATTTATAACATTCCATCAAGCCTTTACTTGAACACCTCTAATGAACCTATTACCTCCCAAAGAAGGTCATCACTCTTTTAAACTAGTTTAACCGCTTGGAAGTTTATTCTAATGTGGAGTTTAAGTGTACCAACTTTCAACACTAATCGTTGCTCGTAGAGTTCTACTGCTCTAACAACAAGTCTAATCTTCCCTTCACTTAAAATTGTTTCTTCAGAACGTATTTGTAGTTAGAAAAAAATCTAAGACCAACCACATCCTTTTACATGCAATAAGAAAGCATAGAGAATATGCAAAACATTCTGGAAAGTTGTGCAAAAGTTCAGGTTTTGTTAGCTTTGTCCTAAGGACTCATTTTCCACTTTCCTTCTTTTAGGCTAAATGAACACTGCCTCTCAAAGGATCCTTTACCCAGAAGCTGTCCAATGTGCCTCTGTTGAGTTTCGTGTTATCAGACTCGGCACAGATACTAACTGTCATCAAGCATGAGAGCCAGCTCTCCCATCTTCATATCATCTGCATATTTGATAAACATAATTTATTCCTTTTTGTCTTTGTCCCAACCACGTTGTGAGTAACTTCATCAGCTTCTTTGTTGCCTGCACCAGAGACCATGTCCTAGAAGAATTCTTCCCTAATCCTTCACTCTCCCAATTAGTGACTCCCTGTCTGGATCACTGTTTCAGGAAAGCCTTAATCACTGTGCTTCACTTTATCCCCTTCTCTCTGGCTAATTTCCCTACAACCTCACCAGTCATCTTACTTTCATATATAAGTTCTTTCCTTTCCTTTCCCCAATCAGTTGTGGGACCACAAACCACAATCAAATCAACTCTTCCACTGTTCTGGGATTGGGCATGTGAATTTACTCCCTATAGACCCATTCATAGTTTCTATAACTTTCTGCACCAAACTGCCCTTGCCTACCACTTTCCTGTATATGTTCTCTCCGCAGTTAGAACATAAACTCCCTGAGGGTGCTTTTATATTTGCATCTCCAGGGCTTAGTAGAGTTTATTGCAGGAAATAAATTCTTAATAAATGCTTTGAGGCTGCATTGTCCTCTAAAAATCACGTTTTTGTTGGGTCAACAAACAAGTACAATGGGGTCTTATATTTTGTATATATTTCAGTCAATTATGTAACTGCAAATAAAATTGGTTGTAGAATATTCTTTGTGAAACCATTCTCATACTTTCCTCAAATAAGTCCTTGATTTATGAAGACGGTAAAGTAGGTGTATTTGGTGGTTACTGATGGTTATCTTCCAGTTGACTGAAAGTATTCTCACCTCTTCTATTTTTTTTTAAATTTTACTTTAGACTCAAATGCCAGAACACAAATACAGAATAGAGAAAAGAAACAAAACATATCATAAACTTAGATATCAGAACTTAAATACAAAGTTGAAAACAATGTCATGTGCATAGCAGAACATAAAAGAGGATTCCAATTATGTAACAATATATTTTCATTCAAAAGAAAGCCAGTATGATAAATAACACGTGTTGAAAATTGTCCATCTTTCCTTTACTTCCTTGAGTTCTTCTGTTCTCTGCTGTGCACTTTTTTACGTTGTTCTTTTTTCCCCTCAACCCCCCAGGCTACAATGAAGTTTAGATGTGTTTCTCTCACTCTTCTTGATATCTTGAAATTGTGTTGTTTCTAGCAAGGACCACCTCCATATATGCTTGTTCTAAATAAGCTACTCTTCCCATCTTTGTTTTCTTTAGTGTTTCTCATGCATCATTACTATGATATATATGTATTAATAACATATTAATACCTTCCCTTACCCCCAAGGTGAGCTCCCCGAGGACTCTTTCATTAAAAAACAACGTGGCAACTCTTGTCATTAATGGAAAAAATAACTTGTTATGGGAATCTGAACAAAACTTTTTTGTCTGTTTAATTCTTTTCCCAGTTCTTTTTCCAGCTCCATCTTCATATGCCTTAAGAATGATCTAACTTAGCTGAGGTCACTTGCCTCCTTTTCCATTTTAAATAATTTTCAACTTAAACCATTTTCAACTTGTTTTGATCATGGCCACCTTATCTTTCTGCTTGGCAAGGAGATCAAGTATTATCTGGGTCACTTTTAAAAGTTCTTTTGGTCTCCTCATTAATATAATTGATTTATGTTAGAAATTATCTATTTGTATAGATTAGAAAATAACTTGTATTGATGTCTGTGTGCAGCTAGGTAGTGCAGTAGAGAGAGTGCCAGACGCACAATCAGAAAGATTCATCTTCTGGCCTCAGACACCTATTAGCTATAAGCCACTTCAACCGGTTTGCCTCACTTTCCTCATCTGTAAAATGAGCTAGAGAAGGAAATGGCAAACCATTCTAGTATCTTTGCCAAGCAAACCTCAAATGAGGTCATCAAGTATCAGACACAACTGAAAAATAACCAAATAACATCAACAAAAGCATTGGTGTCTGTTAATAATCCAGTTCCATTTTTCATTACAGATATCTTCTTCAAATATGTCATAATAAAATAGCTTCACATAAATAGTATATTTCCTAGTTTTTATTCTTTTATATTGGTATTGATATAAATCTTTTCTAAAATAAGGATGTCTGAATGTATAGACAGATAACCAACTCATAGATGACTCATATCAGCAACTAATTGTTTCTTTTCTGTTAAAATACAATCAATTTCATTTCTTCATCACTTTCCATCTCTTTTCTTTAAAAAAGTATTTGTAATATATAGGTTGAAGGCTTCTGTATAGTCTAAAAACTTCTTGCCTCTCTCCTTTCTTACTCATGAACCATATTTTCCAACATTTTATATTAATGTATGTATTGATTTAATTTAAAGGACCATATGGAATTCTCCAAAAGAATTTCTTTTCCCCTTTGTCCTCTCTGCAGTAGATGTTGGCACTTATTGTGGTTGCCATTGCTTATCATGTGAACTATATTAGATGACCAAGTACCCCATGAAATGAGTTTTCTTACTGTGTATCGCAATATAAAACCAATACTACCAACTCATTTGTCTCTCTAAGGAGAACCCAAGAACCACATTTCTTTCTTGCTTCAACTTTATTTTATCTTCTGATTTTTTAAAGAATCATGGCTCTTAAGATTGATTTTTACCAGTGGTATGTCTACTTATTGTTTGCTGAATAAGAAACTAGAGTTGTAAAAGTAGAGTAGTATTGATAGTTCTAACTATTATTATGTTTTAAGTCTAGTTACAATATGATTGTTATTAATCTCTGACTTCCTTCCCACACTGTCACTGTCATTGAAGAAATTCAAGGCATCTACTCACGACTAAGGGCTATTCTGTATATCCTTCTTTTTCATGAGTTGCCATGGTCAAAGAACCCATCACTAAGAAGTTAGCCAACTAGTGACAAGTTATTGCACATTTAGATTGCCTAGACTTTGGAAAACAAATATAATAAATAGTTGAGATTTTACTCTAAGAATGGGATAATCTAATTTGTAGTCTACTAGCATAGCTGTTAAGAACCTAGGGTGACTTCTAACTGGGATGAGACATTATAGTAAGATCTTGTGGAGTCTTTTAATGTTATGTTAAAGAATTGTGCCAGGAATAGGAGTCAAGCACATTGGGTTATTGTATGCTTTCTCTTCCCTTTGAGAAAAAGTTGAAATATTTCCCCTCCTCCCAATTCTGTATCACTATTTCTGTCCTCCAAAATAGTTGCAATTTCTTTCAGTAAGAGAGAAGGCAGTTTACCTAGGTCTGGTGACTCTAAGTCATCAAAACAGCCAAAGAAGTGAGTGCCATTGACCCCATCTTCTTCTGTCTCCTCTTAGAGATTGTTCATTAGATCATCTCCTTTTTCTTTTCAGACTTCAATCTCCTATTATCTACTTCTCTGCTCCTTACAGACATGATTTGGCCTGCGCTATTATAAGAAATATTCACTTGAGCCCTTCAGGATATCACCCAATAGCTCTTTTTTTTTTTTTCACAGCTAAATTCTAGAGGAGGAAGGAAGTTATTTATAGTATTAGCTTCTAATTCATCATTTCCCCTTCATATCTCCACTTCTTATAATCTGGCTTCTGAACCTACCAGAAGCCACTAACATTTCTTGAGCAATAGGACAGTAGGGTCAGAGCTGTGCTTTGAAAATTCTGTTTTGATAGTTCTTTGCCAGATGAATTGTATCCTCTCTTTTTTGTGATCTCTTTATTATCCATTGATTATCATCACTATGTAAATAACTACCAAATGTGCAGACTCAGCTCTGATCTTTCTTCAGAGTTCTAGTCCTGCAAAACATGCCAATTTTAATATGTACAAAATAGAATTCATGGTCTCTTCCTAAATCTGTCCATACATCAAACTTTCCATTTTCTCTTGAGGGTACCACCATCCATCTAATCATGAGCTAACAACTTTGATGTTGATTCTTCACTATTTCTTCCCACTATGCCTCTGATATCCTAATCAAATGCCAAATTTGGTCAATACTACCTATACAACACAAATACTTTTCTTGCCACTCAGGCAGCCCCCATTCACCACCCTAGTTCAGTCCCTCATGACTTCTTTTCTAAATCATTACAACAGCTTTGCAATTGATTTTATGGCTTTCAGCCTTTCACCTCTGCAATCTTACTTCCATTTGGCTGTGAGAATAATATTATTAAAGCACAGGCTAACAATGTTACTTTCTCGCTCTCTACTGCTTCTATGTTAATTGTAAACTTCTCAGTTTGTCATTTAAATTCTTTCACATTCCACCTTGAGGTTGTCTTTCCAGTGCTTTTATAATACTCCTCTTTATGCATTCTACATTTCAGCCAAAGAAGCCCACTTGCTGTACCTTGAACTTGAACATATGTCTATCTTCTGGGTCTTTGCACAATATATTACTTATACCTAGAATATTCTCCTGTTATTCACATGTCATAGAATTCTTTCTTTCTTCCAAGACTTAGTTTAAGTACAGTATCTTATGAGACTTTTTCCTGATCCTCTTAGTTATTCATGATTCTCCATTCTCAAGTATCTTGTACTGATTTATTACAGTTAGTCTATCAGTGCTCTTCCCATCAGGAGACTCTAAACTCATTGTTTTGCTTTTGTGTCTCTGTCTTCCACTGTGCCTTGTATAAAGCAGGTATTTAATAAATACTTAAATTGAAATCAATGACAGGTGTTCTTTTATTCTCTTATTTTGGGCTTTAACTCATTATTCATTAAATTCTCTCCTTGCTAGCCCAAAGATTACTATCCTTAAGAGAGAAAGCAAATAACATAAAAGTTGAGTGGTTCCACTATTTATCTGTTGGACATTATCATCAACCCCTCTACCTCACCTAAGTGACCCAAATCTTCCCTCTTCTAACTCACTGTAGTTTAAAAAGCCACCTTCATTTTGTTGTTGTTTTTCATTTCTGCTAGCCTAAGCCTATTTTCCACTTTAAGTTTCCTGATTCCTGCTTGTAAAAAAGCTTTCAAATGTATACAATCAAAATTGTCCATTTTGTCTTTTAGATAATCTTTCTTTGTTTAATCAATACATTTTCTTCCTTTACAGTTGCAAATGGAATTTGCTTCTCTTCTATCTTATTTATGATATCTATCCTTTTTCAGCCATATGTTTATTTGGACCATATTGTAAAATATGGTGCAAATTGTTGGTCTAAACTTCATTTCTGCCAGATTGCTTTACAACTTCCCAGCGAGAGTCCTTACCCAAGTGGTTGGAGTATTAGGGTTTATTGAATCCATATTCTTCTACATTTGTATTGCCTTTGGGTCTTGTGTTCCTAATGTATTCCATCAATTGACCTTTCTAGGGTTGTTGTTGTGGTTGTTGTTTGCCAACAAATAGACAGTTTTGTTGATGATCACTGCTTTATAATATAATTTCAAATGTGGCACTTCTAGATCCATCCCTTCCTACTTTTTTCAGTTTTTCCTTTGGGGTGCTTGATATTTTGTTCCTTCAGATGGATTTCATAAATATTTTGTCTAGTTCTAGATAACAATCCCTTAGAATTGATCAGTATATCGATTTATGCAATATTGACATTTTAAATTAGCGTGACCCTGCCATGAGCAATTATAATCTTTTCGACAATTATGTTTTATAATTGTAACTTTCTTTATGTGAAACTGAAGGGGATTCTGAAGAGATACCTGTCTCATCATTCCTTATTAGTATATAATCACTTGATAATATTTTAGACCCTTCAAAGTGTCCAGATCTATTTACCTTTCTGAGTTTTTCTTGTCTCCTATGTTTGCATTTCAAAGATATTATCCAGTTGTGTTCTTTTTGTTAAGAAAACTTTAAAAACCTCAATTTTGTTAATGGCCCATTTTCCCTCATAGCTTTGTAAGATGTGATTCTTAAGAGTTTTCTGATTCATAAATTATCTCTCCTCATTGTTTTTCTTATGTCAGTTGTTTTGATAGTAGATAACTTGCATATTTGTTTTTAAGGCTATTCACTTTGTTCTAATATATCTGGCTTTCTCATTGGATCATTGAGTTCTGTTTTCTCCATTTTATTTTCCAAGAAGTCCACTACTTGGGTAAGGTTTTATGCCTTCTATTCTGTTTATTCTCCTTTCAGTTTCTTCCCATTAGAAATGTAATTTCATTGTTTATCTCTTCTTTCATTTTTTCCAACAAAATTTATGGAAGTTAAAGTTTCTTGCAACCAAGTATTTATTTTTCTCCCGGAAACTCTACTCGTACTTATTGTGGACCTTCTCTCTTCTTCTTGGACTGACTCTCTTGGTTTTCTCTTAACACATATTTTTTAAATTATATTTTGTGTCTTATTTTGTTTAGGCATCTCTAACCTCATTTCCTGTATTTGGGACTTTGTGTCAGAAACACATTGATCCCTGTCATGCTCTAGGTTGGGGTGACTATTCTTTTGGCTTATCCACAATGCATTTTTGAAGCTGCTACCCTGCCACTGCTTTGCCAAAGATCTAGATGGGTTAAGTGGCTCCTGGTCCATTTGTGTGTCTTCCACTCAAATCATGCCCTGGTGCAGGGAACTGGAGGAAGAGCTGGGACCAGGCTTTGCCTTTTGCCTCAAGTTTTGGCATCTGCCTTAATCTCCTGGTATTCACTTTGCTTTATTCTCTCTTTTTTTTCTGAAATTACCAAGCAAGAATTGGCTTTGTTAAATATTATAGCCTTTACACACCCTGAACGGATTTCGAAGGTGATTGACTTCAGACTTCCTGGATGGCAATACTTCTGTCTTGTCTGCATCTTCTTAAGTTTTTTGTTTGGTCCTTGAATTTTGAAGATAGGGCTGGTATGGTCCATGTGCATATCCTGACAGGGTGCTGCACCATCTTTGTTTTCTTGACCTGAGGACTACCAGGAGCTGGCTTTATTTGAGTTGCTATGGTTCTGAGCCTATCAGATGCAGAATTTTTTACTCTGGCTTCAGACCTCCTAGAGAGCCCTAAAGGATGAACATATTGTCTAGAAGTCATCTTCTTGCTCATATTCCTACTAGTATTCAGCTTTGTCCCTTATTTTAGCTGGAAATGACAGGACCAAGGTCTTGCTGGCTTTACCATTTAATTTCATGCTCCCTGATGAATTCTGCTTATTGTTTCTCTAAACTGGGTAATGTTCTAGTGCATTCCTAGCCTTCAGCTGGTAGCAGAGCTTACTGGTATTTTGTTTTATGGTTCATTGCTTTATCTGATGCCTTTCTCCCATCTTTGCTGAGGAACTGCTTAGATGAAATAGTCATGTCTGTATCCTTTGACACTGCAATAGCCTCCCTACATCCATTTTTCCCCTTTCCAAATTTTCCTTCATTCTTTTCTCTTAGTAATCTTTTAGATATAAACTAGATCCCATAAGTCTCTGCTCAAAACTCTTCAGTGGTTTTCTGTTTTCTGTGTAGAATTCTAACTCCCAAGGATTTTGCTACATTTTAATCCTTACTAATTCCTGCAGTTACTCCATCCTCCAGGGAAATCGAACTAATTACTCTACCCTACAAATGTTCTGCATGTTGCTCCTATGTCTAGAACATCTTCCTGTTCCTTTCTTGCATTTTGAATTCTAACTCAGATCTAACCATTTCTATGAATTCTCCAATGGTAAAAATGCCCTCTCCTGACATGGCTCATTTTTTTTTTCTATTCTTTAACACACTTAATGTAGACTATTTTTTATTATAGTTAATTTGTGTAGGGGTCATAGACTTGTAGTCACACAAAATCCCCCCTTTCAGAGTTGGTATTTTATCTAAACCTTGTGTCTCCCCTAGCACCTGTATACAAGACAAGGCGAATGCTTAATAAATGTTTGTTCAATTTAAATTGAATTGAGATTTTAAATTTTCTTGTTTGTTGTTTTGTTTGGGTTTCTTTGAAGCCCAGTGGAATAGATACTCCTTTTCCTTTGAATAGACACCATTAGCCTTTTGACATTTGGGATTTTTTACTGTCTCAGATGTGTGCTAAGCTTTTCGTGTCTCATCTTTTTGCATGTTCTGTTTCTTTTATGCATTTCCCACTTCTTATTATTTAAAATCTTTTTCAGACTATAGCTCAGCATTGAGCTTGGTTCCTTTTTCCATTATATTTTTCTCTGGAGAACTTGATTAACACATATTGCTGAAATTATCACCTTAGTGCAAAAGACATATGGTTTCATTCCATTTCTAGTCTCTGTGGTTAGGCATACATTTCTGAGGATCTAATAGATTTCTTATCCTGGAAGCCTCTTAATGCTTTGAAATTAAACATCAGCATTAAAAAATGCAGGCTGTGCTAATTGAGAATGGTAATCAGTATGTCACCACTGGGTCCTATTTCAAGTGAGTTAATGTAGCTCAATTATGCCTGGTATCCTTAGCAAAGAGCCGTGACACTGAGCTATTGTTTTCATTTTATATTCTATTTCAAACCCATGCCTTTCCACATGTAATATTTGCAAAATAAATTATATATTTAATGCTTTCACAATTTAAAATGTCTAGCTCCTCCTACTGCTAAAATATTAATACTCGCTGACCATCTTCTCATAGTCTTCAACTTGTTAGTTGTGTTTTGTGCCCTTTTTAAAAGGGTAGCTATAGGCTTGATTTTTCTCCTATTCAAAGAATCATATTTGTATGTCCTTTAATTTGACTAGTGTCAGTATATTAGATTTTACATGAAAAAAATTGTCAGCCATTGAACCTGTCACACCAAACCCATTTATTTCCCTATAGAACAATCTGAATCTGTATTCAATACTCAGAAATATAACCAAGGATACCATCCATCGCTCTGTCTTCTTTTGTTGGCTATTCTTTCTCTTTTGTCCTTAGCAACAAGGTTACATGAAATACTTACTAGATATAAAGAACTTGATTTTATCATTCTCTTCTCATCTATCATCCTTGACTGAAGGGAATAGAACCTTCCAAAAAGCCACTTGAAGTGACACTTGCAATTTTCACCTTAAAACAAAGATGTGAGAGCCCGGGCATTTCACTTCACCTATCTTAGCCTCAGTTTTCTAATTATAAAATGAGGGGATACTAACAGCACGTACCTTTCAGTATTCATCTGAGGATGAAATGAGATAACATATATCAAGTATTTTGTAAACTTTGAGTGCTTTAAACAAAATAAAGTGACAAGTATAAGTGACAAAATAGGTGCTAATTATTATTATTAACAATAACCACCATCACCACCATCACCACCGCTGCAACAATAATCACAAAGCCTGGAAGTACACTGTATACTGCCACATGCAAAGGACCAGCACTTCTTGAGAATGGGAGCAATTTACTCCTTCTTCCCTGTGACTCACTTACTGCAAGATTGGCTCCCAGCAAGATCACTGATTTGCATTTGTCCTTTCAATGGCGTGCCTGCCTATTCTTTGGATGCAGGGACAGACAGCATAGCAAATGTATCCTTTAGAATATGCTATCAAATTGTTCAACCAAAGACAAACTAACAGTTCAAAATCCACATGCAAGTAAAATGACAAAGAAGCTTTAAAAATGATCTCCAAAGAAATTCCCAGGTTCATAGAATCATTTGAGATGATACCCCAAGAAGGTAGGTCAGCATGTGTTCAGAGCGCAGATTAAATGCTGCCAGTTCTGTGCTGTGTTCTCTTTGTTTTATGTAGAAATTTAATCTCAGTCAAGATTCCAGGATCCATCTCTGGGATTTGATTTGGGCAACTGCTAGAGTTTGCCTGTGGCTGAGACTTTATTTTGTATTTGTGCCTCCTCCATCCCCCACTGCAGATTTAGAGATCTATGCTATTGTTTCCTTACTCTTTCATAGTTTATTTATCATATTTGTTAACATTAATTCAGTTCTAACTCTAATGCTATCAACTGGGATGTCAACTTGTGTTTCAACATTAGATCAGATCTGTCACCTTCGCGTGATTGGTAGAGAGCTTTTCTGATCTAGTTAGTCGTCAGCTGGGACAGGTCTTTTCCTTCTCTACACTCTACTTATTTGTAATTTGCAGACTGCCCTCCAGTGCTAAAGAAATGCTGACGTGTGTGAGATCTGTGTGAAGGTGAGAGGGGGAAGGAGGAGAATTAGGGCACTTTGCTGTAAACTTTTCTATGTGCTGAATATTTCATGGGCAGCTGCATATGGGATTGTATTTTGCTAAGTATGCATAACATCTGTTTCTTTTTTCACTGAATCATGTACAGCACTGGTTTGTACTTAAGAGCAGATTTTCTATTGTTTCATAAATAATTTTTTGTTTGTACCAAAGACATTTCGATTAATTCAATATGGTGTAATAAAAATCTTGCATGGAACGAATGTTACCGTGCTGTTTATTGATCTTTCCACTTATCAGCTTTATGTTCAGTTTGGGCCAACTACCACATCAAGTTATTTGGAATTCATTTGAAGAGTAAAATTAGACGTTGAATGTATACCTACTATTTATATTCCTTTCCATTCTGCCCTGGTGTTTGGACAGCAGTAAGCAGTGGAATAACTTGGTCTTGAGAATGCCTCTTTCCTAAGGAATGAACTACATGTTAGCACAATAGTAACACTACTGCAGATGTTTGATATACATCAGTAATCAGGGCTCCAGATCCAAATTCAGGTCCATTTAAGGAGCCAGTTTTGTTTCTCAAGGATATTCAAAATGTATCTGAAAAAAATATTGGATGCATTTGGTTACATTGACAAGAAAATGGAATTGGATCTCAGTTTATCAGATTTTAGACAAACATTTGGGTGTATATGTGTATATATATATATATATATATATATATATTTGTAGTAAATCTGGTTGCCTCTTTCCAATTTCAGTCTTCTTTCTTTCAACTTAACAACCTTAGCCATCTGTTTCATGAAAATGGTTCTGTTCAAGAAGGCCTAAATTTTAGCCCTTCCTTTAAATTTACTACAGATAAGTTATTTAAACTCTGTAAGTCTCAGTTACCTTGTCTATAAAATGAGAAAATAATACCTGTTGTACCTCCCTACCCCACAGGTACGGTTTCAGTTATATAATGTGCATAATGTACTTTGCAAACTTTTAAATATCATATAAATTCAGTTATTATTTTTATTCTTACATCTGTACCTTTGCTTTTGCTGACTTAGATTTAGTCTTCAAGAGACTAGGCTCTGTGGAGTCTGAGTCAGGCATCTCCATGTGCTTGTGTAACACTTTTACATGCATATCCTACCATTCCTACCATCACAGTTGAGCGAGCTGGAACCTTGTCTTTTCTTCCATAATGAGATTGTCAGAATGTACTTCATTTATTAACAGAAATCCCACTTCTCCATCACCTGGGCTAGAAATTATGGGACTATCATAATTTTCATTATTTTCTTCACCCACAACATCCAGTTAATACCGAGAACTCTCATTTCTTCCTTTGAAGAGGAAAAAGAAAAGAAGCCACTGTAGAATATTGAAAAGAGCACTAGATTGAGAATTAGATGAACTGAATTTTAAATCCAATTTTGCCACTAATTAGCTCTGTGACCTTGGGCAACTTATTTAATTGCTCTTGGACTCTGTTCCCTCAACTGTTTTATGAAAGATTTGGAGGAAATATTCTACAAGGTGGATTTTTTCCCCTAATTCTATGATAATATAATTGTAAACCTTTCCTTACAATGGTTCCTTTGCTTGAAATGCCCTCCTTTCTGCTTATCTAAGTATTACCAGTTATTCAAACCCTAGTTCCAGTCTCAAATTATCCACAAAGTCTTCTCTGACTACCCTAGACCACAAAGATATACCCTTTCTATGAACTCTTGAAGCCTCTGTACCACTCAGTTGACACTTAATGTACTACTGTGCTTTATTCTTTGCCGTTCTGACTGCCACTAGACATAAGTTCCTTGGTGGCAGGGAATTTGTTTCTTGCCTCTTTTTATGCCCATCATAAGTAGTGCATTTACCTATAATATTCCCTCAGTAAAAGTTTGTGGATGACATGGATCCCTTTTACTCCCCTTAAAATTCTTTCTACATCTTTTTGGGTTACCCAAATCCAATCTATTGTCCATTTACAAAATATATATATATGTATATACATATATATACACATATATGTGTATATACATATATATACATGTGTGAATAGATAGATGGACTTTGTGTGTGTGTGTATATATATATATATATACATATATATATATATATATATATACACACACATATGTGAATAGATATGAGAGATAGATGGACTTTCCTAAAAGAGGGGATAACAGGATTACGCTATTAAAAATAAAATTTTTGTTTCAGAGTACTGGTTTTCTGGTGTTTACTACATCTGACCTTGGGCAAGTCATATAATTTCTCCAGGTCTTTGTTCTTCCTTTGTAAAATGATGAAATTTGGCTCTATGACCTCAGAGGTTCTTCTCAGCTTTAGACTTTGATGGTACTGAGGAAGGCCTATAAGTCTTCTGTGCGTTGCTGCAGATGTCACGATGCTATCCACAAACCAGAGCATCTAAAGGACCTTGTCATTTACAGGGAGGCTTTCTTTGATTTTCATTGTTCGGAGGATATCCTCCATGTGAGGAGCAAGCACTACCAGCAGGTAAATGTCTTCCTGTTTTATGCTTCCCTTGGTGTTTGTAATCATGAGGTTAGTGAGCCAAGTGATTTCTATAGCTGTATCTGTCAAGAGTCTGGTGTGCTCTTCCATCATCAAGGTAGGGACTAGATCACTACTACAGTTTATGAGTGATAGCAAGCTAAGGAGACATTAAAATGTTTATTTTGCTCTGTGGCGTCAAGTTTTGTTTTGTTTTTTCTTTTTGGTAATGAACAAACAAAGATGTGCATTCTCTATAGCTTGCAATCACTGATATTATTAAGATAAATCCTAGTGGGGAAAATCATCTGTGAGAACTTACCTGTTTTGTTTTCATATTTGCATTAAGGATATACTTCTTAAACATTTGATGAATGGGCGTTGCCTCACCCTAAGTGAGTACCTGTATAGACCTTGCCCTAACGGGGCCAAGGTCTCCCAGTGCATCCTGGGCCATCTGCAGTCATCCTGATGAATATCTGGTCACTGGACCCAGATGGCTTTGGAGGAGAAGTGAGTCTGGTGACCTGCCCAGCCCTCCCTCCCTCAAAACAAAGTCCGGTGCAAGTCATGTCATCATTTCTCTGATGGCATGATCTTCTTTGGCAACGCAGGACAAACACAATCTTTATCAGTCATCGATTTTATAGATTTGAAAGTAAATGTGTGGGTGGTTAATTGATTATATCTTCCTAGTTTCTTTTTTTGCGGGGGTGGGGGGAGAAATAATGCCATCTGATAGTTTTTCCCCATTTTTTGGGTAACTTCTCCACAATGAGATGTCTTGAAAGTAAATCCCTTAATGCTTTAAGAGTTTTGTTGCCTTTAGCAGAGATTTCATCTATATGTAATTGGTCATTTCAATGCCACTTCACTTATCGCATTAAGTAATGATTCTATGAAATAATGAAAAAGCATTTATTGAGTGCATAATATGTCAAGCACTATGCTAAGTGCTGGTGTCACAAATGCAAATATGAGCCAGGCCCTGCCCTTGAGGAGCTACATTATAATGGAGGGGATAATACACATATGGGAGTGGTGATCAAATGAGAAGTCACGGGGATGGGGAATGGAGCCACAGGAGAGCTGACTGATCTGTCCCTTTCCATAGCCATGGTAGTAAAGATTTGATTATAATTCCAGAGCTGGATTGCTGGATTGAGGGAGAGTACTAAGGCTTCATATTCAAGATAGTATGGTAAGATGATGGCCAGCATGGAATGTGAAGGTCTGGGGCTAGCTAGATGCAATGGGGCCATGTGCCAAACTCCTCAGTCAGCATGGGGACATGGGGCAGGAGTTCTAGAACTGAGGAGGTTGTTCTAGAAATAAGAACCTTACTCTCCCAGGTCATGTTTACTCATGCATGGCAATATGATGGCCATAGTAGAATGTGACATATGGTGGGGCTGTTTCCACAAGAGTGGGTCGTGTCTGAGGTATAGACTATAAAACATGTTGGTTCTGTATCATCAGAGAGGAGACTAGATCATTATAGAAATATTGGGAAATACATTCCATTTGATATTGTCCTTTCCATTTAGTCATCAAATGGAATGTGGGAAGATATGACTCAATTGGGTCTCATGTTTCTTTTCACTCTTTTTCACTGTTTTACAATACAATAGTGGACATAATCTTACTCCATTATAAAAACAGTATTGCAAAAGGGCAGGTTCTTCACATTATACTTCTTTTGTAGATGTACATTGTCTTCAATATATAATTATTACTCCTAAATATGCATTGTTTGAGAGATTCATACTAATTTTTACTAGTATGGTACAGATGAAAAGAATACTGGATTTGGGGTCTGAAAGGTAGGTTTGATTTGTTTCTGCCACTTATTATATGACCTTAGGCAAGTCATTTAATGCCTTGGGTTGAACCTTCTCAATTATAAAAGAGGGAACTGAATAGGGTAATCCTTGTTGCGGAGGTAACATCCTTGAATACTCTATGGATTGCTTCATTTTCCTGCCTGTTTTGTCTCTCCCCTTTCTAATCCAACTTCTGCATGGCCAGCAAAATAATCTTCGAAAGGCACAAGTCTGACCATGAAACTGACTTGCTTGAAATCCTCCATTAACTCTCGGATAAAATATTTAAGGGCTTCACATTGTGACCCCTAATGAACTTTCCAGGCTTATTCATATTATGTCCCTTCTTTTTTTACATCTAGGCAGTTAATTACATCTAGGCAAGTTGGCTGTTCCCTGGACTCAGCATTCCATCTCTCACTTCTCTAAGTTCATGGGTTCTATGCTCCATGAAAGGATGCCTAGAATATCCTCAGTTCTGCCTCTCAGAATTCTTTCCTTCCTTCAAAATTCAACTCAAAATGTCACTTCCTCCATGAAGGTTTCCTTGCCTTCTCCAACTTCCCACTTCAAATGACATTGTTTTGAGTGTATTCGTATATGTATTGTATTTGAGAAGGTAGAATGTAAAATCTCTTGAGGGCAGGAAGGACCTTTTTTAGTTTTCTCTTTTTATGTTGGACACAGTAGAATGCTAGGTACTAAGTGCTATTTGTTGAATCAAATTGTGATTCAGTTCTCTCCCTAATCACATGGAAATCAAATATCTGGACTGTGGATGTAAGCAAATAATCAGAATAGTTAGATGATAATGGGGATATTTGTCAAATGTTTGTTATTGCAAGTTTTGTCCCAAGATTGATGCTAAACAATTATTTTTGTATAAAATCCTGGCTGATGGACTAAATACACATCACATTCAATATTGGCTAGCGAAGTAGAAAATTGATGTGACCTCTTGATGATTCAGTGCTATCGGTCATCATTCAGAGTGATTGTCAGGATATCCCAGAGACACATTTATCTGGTCCTGGAATGCATAAAATTTCTGATGCCAAAAAAGTGAGGAGACTCTGTGGAGAAGGGCCATCTTAGTAATTTCTCTCAGAGCAGTCCCCAGCATGGCCTGTGACTGGATGCATATTTTTGCATGATTTCATGCACGGTTTCATGCCAAATCAAGACTCAAAAGGAAAGACTCTGTGGAGACAGCTATGCCAAATGGATGTGGCGCCACTGCTAACCAGAAGTCCTGACGTCCTCAGTAAATCAGGACTCTGGAGACTGCCAAAGGGCGGGGCAACCCCAAATTAATATAGATAATATTTGTGGTTTAACTCCCACACAGTTTTGCAGAAAAAGTTATGAGTTACTTTCCAACGTGGTATGATATTTTTAAATTTTCTAAGACATAAGTAAAAACATGGCCTCAGTGCATAAATGGGGGCCTGCATTTACTGTGTGCTAAGCAACTCAAGCAGAATATAGAAACTGAAATCACATGCCCCACATGTGTCAAATGTAATATACATTGCATAATTTTAAATTAAGCAAAACATAAATACTTATTAGTGAGAAGAACACTTTCACATCTCATCACTCTAGCAGGACAGGAGAAGTGAAAAAAAAGATGAGAAATCCTGTAGTAAATTTGTTCAGCATGAGCAGATCATCTAGATAACAGGGTAGAAAAAAAAACATTTTTTTTTTTTTGCCTCAATACTAGGAGAGGTTTGACTGACTTGTCAGCTCTCCAACTGAATTTGATTTTGTGGATAGATTACCATAAGCTCATATTGTGTGTAAACTAAAACAATTTGTAGACAGAAGAACAGTAAAAAACTGATTCTACCATCTTTAGAATTGATATTTTAAAATCATGTCATTTTTTTTACTTGAAATAAGCCATGTGATGTAATAGAGAGTGATGGATTTTATATAGGAAAAACCTGAATTAAAATCTTGTCTGTGACATTTACTATCTGCATGACAACCTCCAGAAAGTTACCTAACATCTCTGAGCTCTAGTCAATTTTATAAGGCTATAAGTTAAAGAGGGATTGCAATTTGCATTGGTGAGGGGAGTCCTACACTAAAGAAATGATGGGTTCTTGAAGCATTTTTTTAACATGACATGCCCTTATTGGTACTTATTAATAAAGTATTATTTACCCAAGAGAAATAAAGAGGAAAAGGATCCATATATGTATATATGTATATATATATATATATATGTACATACATATAAAAGGTGTGTGTGTATATATATGTGTGTGTGTGTGTGTGTGTGTCTATACACACACACACACACACACATAATTCCTTTACATTGTAGCAAAGAACTGAAAATTTAGAGCATGCTCACCAGTTAGGGGAATAACTGAACAAGTTGTATATATATGGGTGACAGAATATTCTTGTGCAATTGAAATTGAACAAAAAAAAATTCATTAAGCACTTACTGTGTGCAAAACACAGCTAAGCTGTGGGGATGCAAATGGAAAGTAAAACAATCCTCACTTCCAAGGAATTCACATTCTACAGGGAGTAATGACATATGCAGGTATCCCAAAAATCTTAGTGCAGTTTTAAGCTTGAATAGCTTGACTAAAGGGTTTTAGCTGAAAGTCAAGAGGAAGGGTCCCATGGTCTTTTGGGTGGAGCAAGAAGACAGATATTAATATCTCTTCTTTAGCATCATTTTCACTCACAAGATCATCTCAAATTATGAATTAGAACATTTGACAATGCCAAGGAATTATCCAACCAACAATTGCCAGGCTGCATCTCCACAAAAATGAGTGGATGCAGCATTTATATAAACTGAGTCAAGTTAAAGCAAGCAGAACCAGGAGAACAATTTGTCCCACAATTCAGCACTGTAAAGAAAAAAAAAGACTTTGACAGATTAAGAACTCCGATGAAAGTGCCTATTGACGGATACAGGATGAGACATGATTGATGTTTTTTTTTTTTCCTTGAGTGTGCTGATTTTTACAAATGTAGGTTTAAAATATTTTGAAGGGAAAAGATAGTGAGGGAAGGATAAAAGAGAGAAAAATAAGCAGAAGAGAACAGAAGGAGGATGAGAGGAACACAAAATGGAAGGAACAGTTTTGGATTAATTGCTGAATTTAATGTGTACTTTAAAAAAAAGTTGATTTAATGGAAATTTCCATTCACTATTGGAACTGTTTCTTGACTTTGGGAAGCAGGATATAATCACTAATCTTAAAGATAGGGGACACAGAGCTTGGGACAGACATAAAAGGGGAATGGACGCAGACAGAAAATACCTGAAAGCAATGAATGTCTACATAAAATTACATGAGATCGCAGATGTGTTGAATCAAGTGGTCTACTTACTGGTCTACCAAGTGGTTCATGCCATTGTTTGATACTTCCAATTGTTACAAAGTCTTTCCTTATATCCAGATAAATATGTATATTTCAGTCACTGATCCCATAGGGGAAAAGGGGAAGAGGAGAAGGAATTAGATTGTTTAACATGAAAAGTATTTAATTCTTAAATATGGCAGACTGGTAGCACTGGTAAGGTCTACTGGTGAACATTGTTTTATGTAATTCAAAATTATTACTCATACACTTGGGAAAATGTTTCACTTTTAATTCTCATTCTAATCTGGTTGTAAATTAGAAGACCAACTGATTTAATGGAATGAGTCTGGGGCTTGGTATCAAAAGGCCTAGGTTCCAATCCCAGTTCTGCTACTTACTTTGCTGTGTGACCTTGGACAAGTAATTTTAATTATCTCCAAATTAAGTAGATTTGACTAGATGATCTCTAATGTATATTTTCACTCTATGGCTTTAAAATAAACCTAATTATTCAGTTCATGCTATCCTAAAGAGATTCTGTTTTTCTTATTGGGGCAATCATCCAAAGTACAGGTTAAGGGTACAATATATATTTTTAGCAAAATGGAAATAGTTCCTCATGAAAACAGACATTATAGGAAAGATTTGTTTTTGTAAGTTAAGAATGACAATTTATTTTGGCTCCTTAACTCTTAAAGTTAGCTGTTTCCACTAGCTGAACTCTTTAGATCTTTTTTATCCTTTTGCTCAATGACTTTTCAAATGACCAAGGATTTTTTAAGATAAGCTAAAGCCATAGGATTAAAAACTTAGAGTTGGAAGGGAATTGAGAAGCCATCTAGTTCAACTTTCTTACTAAACAGATGAAACAGAAGGCTGGAGAAGTTGTGTATTGCCAAAGGTAATGAGAGTCAGATATGGAATTTGACCCAAACTCTTTAAGCTCTGGGGTGCTATTGGTGCAGTTGATAGAGCACTGAGCTTAGAATCAGAAATGCTTATTGTGATGAGTTCAAAAACCAGCCTCAGACACTTACTAGCTGTGTGACCCTGGGCAAGTCACTTAACCCTGTTTGTATCAGTACCTCATCTGCAAAAAGAGGTGGAGAAGGCAGCAGCAAACCAGTCCAGTATCTTTGCAAGAAAACCTGAAAATGAATCATGAAGAGTTAGACATGACTGAAACTACTGAACCACAACCTTTACCTTCAAAGCCAAAACTCTCTGTAGCTGTTCCGCACAGCTTCCTTATATGAGCATTAAATCTGTTAAAGTCAGTTGTTAATGCAATAGGTGTCTCTGTGTTTGATTTTGTATTTGGATTGTTATCTTTTTGTCAAACCATAATGAGTCAGATAACTTGTTGGTTACACTTTTTGCTACTACTTTCTTTTCCATGTCCTATCAGTAAATGTCTTTGCTTTGAGCTAATTGTGTCCTGTGGCTAACTATTGCAAGGTGAACATATTGGTAGGGGCTCAGAAACTAAAATTTTAGAAGTATAGACACAGAGTATTTGTGAGTATGAGTTGGAAGGTTAAGCAAAAGGGGTACTGCAATAGGTTGTAAGGATTAGGAAAGTGAGAGTTGAGGGAACTACCTGGAAAAATCAAATTTTGACATTAAGTATAAAAGATTTTTGAGGAGTGTGTTTTTGTTAGAGGAGAGGTTAATTAGTTAAAATTGTCTTTACCATCTACTTTGATTAATTCTATTAGATTAATTGCTGACATGTATCCTTTGCTTAATCAATGTTCAGACAGACATTCTAAGTTCTTCCCTTGAACCTTCAGAATAAAGATAATTATAGCCAATTTGTTGTAAGAAAAATATCAGAAGTGTAAAATTAGCATTTCTTGTCCAAAGTGACAGATTTTTTAAAAAATTATTTTTGAATGGGTAATTCTAATTGTATTCTGTTCTTTTGCACATTTTTGGTGCTTCAGCATTTTTTTCTTCTTGGAAATACTTGAAGAACCTACCTCTTAGTCATGATTATCTTTCACTTTCACTGTGTTTAAGTAATAGAAGGAGAAAATATATGAAAACATGGGAAGGGTTTGTGCATTTATAGATATAAACTGATTATAGTGAAAGTTCCCTAGACTGCTTCTACACAGCTTGAAAGTGGCTCTTAAAACTGAACAGATCTTTCATTAAGTTCCCCTAAGGGAATTCAGTCCTCTCAGGACTTCCCTAGTCATGTTTTCACATCAATTAAGTTGATAGACAGCATGTTTAATAAATTTCCCAATTATGTTGGAAAATACATACTATTAAAGGACAAATCCCCAAAGCTTATTATTTTAAAAAGCTTTGAAAGATGAGATGACAAAGAATACTCAGCCAGGCTTTGTTGCCACAATGCTTTTAAAGGTATGGTGTTTTACAAACAGAAGTAATTTTTTTTCTTCGATGGCACCATATTGTATGTATGTCCAAACTGCCTAGATTTAACCAGAGAGCAATTTACCCCCCAGAGCTGGCTTCTACAGCATTGGATGCAAATTACAATGGGAGTATATTATTTTCATTATTATTTTCATTGTATACATATTGCTATAAATATACATGTTTCTAAACAATTGGTGACAAAGGACAGATTCTCTACCCTGAGGACCCAGCAGCATGAGCTTTCATTTGCCAACTGCATTTATTAGCAAGATTTGTGTATAGTTTTCTGTATTTAAGGAGTAAAGGACTTCATAGATATTTTTAACAGGTCTAAATAAAATAAAATTCCCAAATGAAATATCTTTGAATGAAAAAAATTGAATTAAAAAAATTGTGTAAAATTACCGTATCAGAAACTGTCCTGTCAGAAATGGCTATTTTGTTTTTGTTTTTCCTTGAAAGCAAATAAAGACATATAAGATAATATATAAGTAAAAAAAAATAAGTAAACATATATAACACAAAACAAATAAGCTTATATAACACAAAATATCAAAAAAAAGTAAATTACTTGTCTGCCATTTCCATATCTTTCTCTTATTATACTCCTAAGGCAACTCTTAACTCAAGTGATGCCTCAGTGATCAAGTACTACTCCCTTCCATTGCCTCCTATTTTTTTCCTGTCAAAACATTGTTTCACACAACTACATAGCTGAGTAGCTTCCAGTTAACATCCCCATAATCCTTTCTTTATAACTGAGAAGCAAAACCTAAATTGGTGACATATATACATATAACACAGAAGCCACATGACACAGTCCACAGTGCTGGGCTTGCATTTGGGGAAATACGAGTTCTAATCCTGCCACAGACACTAACTCTTATAACCCTGGGCAAGTCATTTAATTTCTCTCATCCTCAATTTCCACATTTGTTAAAAGAGTATTAGAATCTACTTCATATGGTTATTGTGAGGATCAAATGAGATAATACATGTAAAATGCTTTGTAAACCTTAAAAAACAAATACTTGCCATCATTACGTATCATTTAAAAAATATGTCCCCTTGGGTTTCCTTTCTACCACCCAATCCTCCTGGTCTTCAGCCTCCAGAAGGAGAACAAGAAGGAACAACAGATGGTAGATTTTGTAGGGTGTGACTAACTTTAAGTAATAGAACAGAGATACAGGGAGAAAAGTGGGTGACTATACCAATAGAGTGATTATAAGTTGCACTCAAATTCTGAGAAAAAGTGTAGCTAATATCTAGAATAATATGGTTCCACTCCTTTTATCTTCTTTTTCTAAATAGTACTAGCATGATAAAGAAAATCACTTCAGGATTCTGTCCTGGGCCCTGCATTCTTCTCCCTCTATACTATTTCACTTGGTAATCTCACCAGTTCCCATGGATTTAATTACCATCTTTTGGCAGATAATTCTCAAATCTACCTTTTTCCCCCCTCAAATCTACCAGTTTCTCTGCTGACCTTTAATATAGCATCTACAGCTTCCTTTCAAATATCTCAAACTGGATGTCCAATAGACTTAAACTCAATGTATCTAAATAAAACTCATTATCTCTCCCTCTGAATCCTCCTCACCTCCTACTTTCCCTGTTTCTGTAGAGGGTAACACATCCTCCCAGTCCCTCAGTCTCATGGTCTAGGAGTTATCCTGGATTCCTCATTATTTCTTACCCCTCCATATCCAAGTTGTTGCCAAGGCCTATCAATTTCATTTTTGCAACATCTCTGAAATATGCCCCCTTTTCTCCTCTTACCCTACTACCACTCTAATTGAGGCCCTTATCACTTCATGCCCAGATTAATACAGTAGCTTGCCAGTGGGTCTGCCTGTCTCAAGACTCTCCTCACTTCAATCCATCAATCATTCAGCCACAAAAGTGATTTTCCTAAAACACCTCTCTGGTCATGTTACTCCCCTACTCAGTAAACTCCAGTGGCTTCCTATTGCCTCTGTGATCAAATATAAAATCCTCTGTTTGGCATTCAAACCTAGTGGATTCAGATGGCCCAGGAGGGGAAATAAGGCTGGTGCCCTTGCACAGCCCTCCCTCACTCAAAGCAAAGTCAAGTGTGAGTCATGCCATCATTTCTCTGATGTCATGGTCTTCTTTGAAAACAAAGGATGAACACAGACAGACCTCCTACCTTTCTAGTCTTCTTACACCCTTCTCCTTGACACATACATAAACAACCTCTTGGCTGTTCCATGAGCATGACACTTCATCCATCAGTTACAGACATTCTCTTTGGCTGTCTCCCATACCTGGAATGTTCTCCCTCCCCTGCTCTGAATACTGACCTCACTATATTCCTGTAGGTCCCAACTAAAATTCCCCTTTCCCAATCCCTCATTCTAATGTCTTCCCTTTGCTAGCTACTTCTTATTTATCCTGTATATTGCTTGGTTTGTATAAATTTATTTGTATGTTGTCTCCCTCGTTATATTTTCAATTCCTTGAGATAACAGATTGCCTCTTTTTGTGTCCTTATCCCTTAGCAGACCTCATGACACATAGTAGATGCTTAATAGATATTGATTGATTGATTGAGTAACTGAAATATATTATAGCTACTTGAATGAGGGATGATATTTCTAGGTTTCTGAATGTCAAAAAGATAAAAAGAATTCTTGCTAGTGTGTTAATTTAGGGTCAATTAACAATGCTATAATTTTTTTTAGCTGTACTGGCCTCATTCTATGGTATTGTGGCTCATATAGGTCTAAATAAAAAAAGTATCTTGTCCATTATCACCACTGTTATTCAGTACGATACTACAAACCTTAGCTTTAGCAATGAGAAGAAAAAGAAATTGAAGGAAGAAGGATAGAGAAAGAAAAAACTAAACTACCCTTTTTGCAGATTATATCATATGATTATATACTTAGAGAATCCTAGAGAATCAAGTAAAAGCCTGCTTCAAATAATAATCAACTTTAGCAAAGTTGCAGGATATAAAATAAACCCATGTAAATCATTGGCATTTCTGTATATTACTAACAAACCCCAATAGCAGGAGATAGAAAGAGAGCTTCCTTTTAAAGCTACAGTAGACATTATAAAATATTTGAGAGTCTACCCACCAAAGCAAACCCAGGAACCATATGAACACAATTACAAAACACTTCCTATACAAATAAAGTCATATCTAAACAATTAGAATTACAAATATTTAGAATAATAAAATAATTAGAATTAGCTCATAGGTAGACCGAATGTAAGTGTTAACAAAGTGGGATTTTTGTTTTTTTCTCCTTGGAGTTCAGTTTCCCGGGCTTAGGTCTTGTAAACATCTGAAGGATTAATCTCCTTTTAATCCTGATCATTCATGGCTGTACTGAGTCATGTAGGTTTTGTGCCTTCTGGCTCTGAGCTAATCAGGGCCAAGTCTTTGTTATATATTCTGGGAAGCTGGCATTTTGCCTTGGGGGCTTGCTCATGAGAAGGATCTTTTGATTCCCTAGACCAGACTATAGGTATTTGTTAAGAGACTCCTGACTACTCAAATGTTGGTGCTCTCCCAGTCTGATGATATATGTAGGTGGCTGTATCACTTTGTTCAGACAGTTTGGAACCCTGTCTGTTGAATGTCTGCTAATTTCTCTGCTTGTATTGCTATACTCAGTTCTTTCTGCTTATCTATAATTAAAGTAAGATTGTTGGCCCCTTTAAAGTTGTCTTTCCTTTAGAAAAGCAGATCAAAGAATCTGTGCTAGCAACGTGCCCTGTATGCTAGTGTGGTTGCTACTACATCGAACTAATATAATAAAAATGGTAATCCTTCCTAAATTTATTTACTTATTCAGTGCCAAACCAATCAAACTACCAAAATAGATGAAAATAGAAAATAGATTTTCTAGAATATAAATAACAAAATTCATCTGGAAAAACAAAAGATTCAGAATATCAAGGGAATTAATGAAAAGAAATGCTAGGGAAGGTGGCCTAGCCATTCCAGATCTTAAATTGTATTATAAAGCAACAATCATCGAAACTACTTGGTACTGGCTAAGAAATAGAGTGGTGATTCAGTGGAATAGGTTAGGTACACAGGATGCAATAGTCAGTGATTGTAGTGATCTGACTGATAAATCCAAAGACCCCAACTTCAGGGGTAAGAACTCACTATTTGATAAAAACTGCTGGGAAAACTGAAAAATAGTATGGCAGAAACTGGGCATAGATCAACATCTTACACCCTATACCAAAATAAAGTCAAAATGTGTAAATGATTTAAGTATAAATGCTGATACTATAAGCAAATTAGGAGAGCAAGGAATAGTTTACCTAGAGAACATTATGAAATGCAAAATGGATAATTCTGATTACATTAAATTCAAAAGCTTTTGCACAAACAAAGCCAGTGCAACCAAGATTATAAGGGAAGCAGAACATTGGGAAAGAATTTTTACAACCAGTGTCTCTGATAAAGGCTTCATTTCTAAAATATATAGAGAACTGAGTCAAATTTGTAAGGATCCAAATCATTCCCCAGTTGACAAATGATCAAAGGATATGAACAGGCAATTTTAAGAGGAAGAAATTAAAACTATCTATAGTCATATAAAAAAAATGCTCTAAATTACTATTGATTAAAGAAATGCAAATCAAAACAACTCTTAGGTTCCTCATCACACCTATCAGATTGACTAACATGACAAAACAGGAAAATGATAAATGTTGGAGAAGATGTAGGAAAATTGGACCACTAATTCTTTGTTGGTGGAGTTGTGAACTGATCCAACCATTCTGAAGAACAGTTTGGCATTATGCCCAAAGGGCTACAAAAATATTCATACCCTTTGGCCCAGAAATACCACTTCTAGGGCTGTATCCCAAAGAGATCATACAAATGGGAAAAGAACCCACATGTACAAAAATATTTATAACAACTTTTTTTGTGGTGGCCAAGAAGTGGAAATTGAGGGGATGCCCATCAATTGGGCAATGGCTGAACAAATTGTGGTATATGAATGTAATGGAATACTGTTGTGCTATAAGAAATGATGAGCAGGCAGACTTCAGAAAAACCTGGAAAGACTTCTATGAACTGATGCTGAGTGAAGTGAGCAGAGCCAGGAGAATATTGTACACAGTAACAGCCACAGTGTATGATGACTGACTTTGATAGATTTAGTTCTTCTCAGCAATAGAAGGGCCTAAAATAATTCCATAAGACTCACATCATCCACATTCAGCAAAAGAACTATGGAGTCTGAATGCAGACTGAAGCACACCATTTGCTCTCTTATTATGTTTTGTTTTATTGTCTCTTTCTCATGGTTCCTTCCATTCATTCTAAATTCTTCTGTACAACATGACTGATATGAAAATATGTTTAATAAGAATATTGACTTCTACATAGAGCCTATATTGGATTGCACATCATTTTGGGGAGGGGGAGAGGAGGGAGGTAAAAGTTGAAAACTTTATGGAAGTGAAAGTTGAAAACTAAAAATTAATTTATTTAAAAATTTTCTTTTACTTTTATTTTTTAATATTTATTTTATTTTTATATTTTTATTTATTTACATTATTTTACTTTTATATTTATTTTATATTTAATTTTTTAAAAAATTATTTTAAAAAAATTATTTAAACCAAAAATAGAGTATCTTTAAGCTTTAGCTAGTGGAGGCTTTACTCCTATTGCATTATTTTTTTAACAGAAAGAAAAAAATCTGAGCACAATTAAAAAATATATTTTCTTGAAGCTAAAAACCCCCACTATTTTGCTTCCTAGTAATCCTACCTTTACCATAAATATTGCCTTGTAACAAATGCAATGGGACTAACCAAAAGAGCGCAATCCTTTGAAGATGCATAATATGATTTGCCTAGTTTGGACTAAGATTCAATGAGACTGCTTCTTGGCATATGATGGAGGAGCTCTTTCATTGATTTACAGTAGGCTCAGGCATTCTGTGACTGTTTTTTTTGTTTGTTTGTTTGTTTGTTTTATTTAACTTTTAACATTTATTTTCACAAAATTTTGGGTTACAAATTTTCTCCCCTTTTATCCCCTCCCCCCCCCCAAACCCAAGCATTCTAATTGCCCCTGTGTTCAATCTGCTCTCTCTTCTATCCTCCCTCTCTGCCCTTGTCTCCATCTTCTCTTTTGTCCTGTAGGGTCAGATAGCTTTCTATACCCCTTAACCTGTATTTCTTATTTCCTAGTGTTAAGAACATTATAGTTGATCCTAACACTTTGAGTTCCAACTTCTTTAGCTCCCTCCCTCTCCACTCCTTCCCTTTGGAAGACAAGCAATTCAATATAGGCCAAATCTCTGTAGTTTTGCAAATGATTTCCATACTAGTTGTGTTGTATAGGACTAACTATATTTCCCTCCATCCTATCCTGTCCCCCATTACTTCTATTCTCTTATGATCCTTTCCCTCCCCATGAGTGTCGACCTCGTATTGCATTTTCCTCCCCATGCCCTCCCCTCTATGCTCCCCCCCACCCTGCTTGTGCCCTTGTCCCCCACTCTCCTGTATTGTGAGATAGGTTTTCCTATCAAAATGAGTGTGCATTTTATTCTTTCCTTTAGTGGAATGTGAGGAGAGTAGACCTCATGTTTTTCTCTTGCCTCCCCTCTTTATCCCACCACTAATAAGTCTTTTGCTTGCCTCTTTTATGAGAGATAATTTGCCCCATTCAATTTCTCCCTTTCTCCTCCTGATATTTCTCTCTCACTGCTTGATTTCATTTTTTTTTTAAGATATGATCCCATCCTCTTCAATTCACTCTGTGCACTCTGTCTCTATGTATGTGTGTGTGTGTGCATGTGTGTGTGTGTACTCCCACCCAGTACCCAGATACTGAAATGTTTCAAGAGTTACAAATATTGTCTTTCCATGTAGGAATGTAAACAGTTCAACTTTAGTAAGTCCCTTATGACTTCTCTTTGCTATTCACCTTTTCATGGTTCTCTTCATTCTTGTGTTTGAAAGTCAAATTTTCTTTTCAGCTCTGGTCTTTTCATCAAGAAAATTTGAAAATCCTCTATTTCATTGAAAGACCATTTTTTCTCCTGAAGTATTATACTCAGTTTTTCTGGGTAGGTGATTCTTGGTTTTATTCCTAGTTCCTTTGACTTCTGGAATATCCTATTCCATTCCCTTCGATCCCTTAATGTAGAGGGTGCTAGATCTTGTGTTATCCTGATTGTATTTCCACAATACTTGAATTGTTTCTTTCTAGCTGCTTGCAATATTTTCTCTTTCACCTGGGAACTCTGGAATTTGGCCACAATGTTCCTAGGAGTTTCTCTTTTTGGATCTCTTTCATGCGGTGTTCTGTGGATTCCTTGAATATTTATTTGGCCCTCTGGTTCTAGAATCTCAGGGCAGTTTTCCTTGATAATTTCATGGAAGATGATGTCTAGGCTCTTCTTTTGATCATGGTTTTCAGGTAGTCCCAGAATTTTTACATTGTCTCTCCTGAATCTATTTTCCAGGTCAGTTGTTTTTTCCAATGAGATATTTCACATTATCTTCCATTTTTCCATTCTTCTCACTTTGTTCTGTGATTTCTTGCTTTCTCATAAAGTCCTTAGCCTCCATCTGTTCCATTCTAATTTTGAAAGAACTATTTTCTTCAGTGAGCTTTTGAATCTCCTTTTCCATTTGGCTAATTCTGCTTTTGAAAGCATTCTTCTCCTCATTGGCTTTTTGAACCTCTTTTGCCTATTGAGTTAGGCTAGTTTTCAAGGTGTTATTTTCTTCAACATTTTTTTGTTTCTCCTTTAGCAGGGAGCTGATCTGCTGTTCATGCTTTGACTTCATGTCTCTCATTTCTCTTCCCAGCTTTTCCTCTACCTCTCTAACTTGATTTTCAAAATTCTTTTTGAGCTCTTCCATGGCCTGAGCCCATTGGGTGGGCTGGGACACAGAATCCTTGATTTCTGTGTCTTTGCCTGATGGTAAGCATTGTTCTTCCTCATCAGAAAGGAAGGGAGGAAATGTCTGTTCTCCAAGAAAGTAGCCTTCAATAGTTTTATTTCTTTGCCCTTTTCTGGGCATTCTCCCCAGTCAGTGACTTGACCTCTGAATATTCTCCTCACACCCACCTCGCCTCCTGGTCCTCCCAGCCAGCGTTTGGGGACTGAGATTCAAATGCTGCTTCCCACCTTAGGTCTTTTGGCGGGGGCAGGGCTGCTATTCAGTGTGAGAATTAAGTTCAGGTGGTCAAGTCGGGGCAGGGCCACCTCTCAGGCTCAGTTCCCTCAGGGGGTTTATGTACAGACCTTCCACAATGGATCCAGGCTCCCACCCGCTTAGGGAGCCCCTGTCTGCCGCCACCTCTCAGCCTCTATCTCCCGGGGGGGCCCGAGCCATGGGGGCACCCCACTCCCCTCTCGACCGCCAAAGAGACTCTCTCACCGACCCCTGTCACCTGTGGGTGGAGGGGCTTGTGCCGCCGCTGGAGATCCTGTCCCTGAAGCCTGCTCAGATCTGTACCTCTTGGAGCCGTGGCCGCTGCAGGTCTGGGCTGGGCTCCGCATCTGCAGTGCAACGGACCTTTTGCGAGAGGTTTGCTGGTCCCTCTGTGGATGGAGGGACACACGTGGCCGCTGGAGATCCCGTCCCTGTAGCCCGCTCAGATCTTTTCCTCACGGTGTCGCGGCCGCTGCAGGGCTGCCCTCTGCTCCCAGTCCCAGCGCCCAGTCCGCAGCGCGAAGGACCCCCCGCGAGAGGTTTGCAGGTCTCTCCGGAACAGAAATCTCCCTCGCTCCAATATTCCGTGGCCTCTGGGTGCAGAATTCACCATGAGTTGGTCCCCTCTAGCTGTTCTGTGGGTTGTGGGTTCGGAGCTATGTGTATGTGCGTCTTTCTACTCCGCCATCTTGGCTCCGCCCCCCTGTGACTGTTTTTTTGTTTGTTTGTTTGTTTGTTTTATTTATTTTTGGATTTCAACATTCATTTCCCCAAAATTTTGAGTTCCAATTTTTCTCCCCATCTTTTCCCTCCCCCCACTCCATAATGCCTTGCATTCTGATTACCCATTCCCTCAATCTGCCCTCCCTTCTGTCACACCCCTCCCTTCCCTTATCCCTATCTTCTCTATTTTCTTGTAGAGCAAGATAGATTTCTATACCCTATTACCTGTATTACTTATTTCCCAGTTATATGTAATAACACTTGTCAACATTCATTTCTAATACTTTGAATTCCAACTTCTCTCCCTCTGTTCCCACCCATCCCCATTGAGAAGGCAAGCAATTCAACACAAGCTATATGTGTGTCATTTTGCAAAAGACTTCCATAATAGTCGTTATGTGAGACTAACTATATTTCCCTTTATCTTGCCCTGTCACCCCCTTTTTTTTATTCTCTCATTTGACCTTGTCCCTTCTCAAGTGTTTACTTCTAGTTACTCCCTTCCCTTATTTGCCCTCCCTCCTATCATCCCCCTCATCCCACTTGTCCCATTCTCCCCTACTTTCCTTTAGTGTAAGATAGATTTTCCTACCAAATTTAGTGAGCGTGTTATTCCTTCCTTAAGCCATATGTGAAGAGAGTGGCTTCACTTTTCCCCTCTTTCCTTCTCCCTTTTCTCCTCCCTTAAACAAGCTTTTTCTTATCTCTTTTATGAGTGATAGTCTGCCCATTCCATTTCTCCCTTTCTCCTCCCAATATATTCCTCTCTCACCCTTTAATTTTATTTTTTTATAGATATTATCCCTTCTGATACAATTCAGCCTGTGCTGTGTGTGTGTGTATGTGTGTGTGTGTGTGTGTAATTTCTCCACCTACCCAAATACTGAGAAAAGCCTCGAGTTACAAATATTAACTTTCCATGTAGGTATGTGAACAGTTCAACTTTAGAAAGTCCTTTCTGATTTCTCTTTCCTGTTTACCTTTTCATGCTTCTCTTGATTCTTATGTTTGAAAGTCAAATTTTCTCTTCAGTTCTGCTCTTTTCATCAACAATACTTGAAAGTCCTCTATATCATTGAATGACCATTGATTCCCTTGAAGTATTATACTCAGTTTTGCTGGGTAGGTGATTCTTGGTTTTAATCCCAGTTCCTTTGACTTCTGAAATATCCCATTCCAAGTCCTTCGATCCCTTAATGTTGAAGCTGCCAGATCCTCTGTTATCCTGATTACATTTCCACAATACTCAAATTGTCTCTTTCTAGCTGCTTGCAGTATTTTCTTCTTGACTTTGGAACTCTGAAATTTGGCCACAATATTCCTAGGAGTTTCTCTCTTTGGGTGTCTTTCAGGAGGTGATCAGTGAATTCTTTCAATATTTATTTTGTCCTCTGGTTCTAGAATATCAGGGCAGTTTTCCTTGATAATTTCATGAAAGATAGTGTCTAGGCTCTTTTTTTGATCATGGCTTTCAGGTAGTCCCATAATTTTTAAGTTGTGTCTCCTGGTTCTATTTTCCAGGTCACTTGTTTTTCCAATGAGATATTTCACATTATCTTCTATTTTTTCATTCTTTTGGTTTTGTTTTGTAATTTCTTGATTTATCATATAGTCATTAACTCCACTCTCATTTTTAAAGAACTATTTTGTTCAGTGAGCTTTTGAACTTCCTTTTCCATTTGGCTAATTCTGCTTTTTAAAACCTTCTTCTTCTCATTGGCTTTTTGGACCTCTTTTTCCAATTGAGTTAGCCTATTTTTAAAGGTGTTGTTTTCCTCAATATTTTGTTGAGTCTCCTTTAACAAGCTGTTGACTCACTTTTCAAACTCTTCCATGGCCTGAGCCCATTGTATATTCATTTTGGAGGTACTGGAGGCAGAAACCTTGACTTCCTCTAACAGTATCCATTATTCTTCCTCATCCAAAAGGATGGAAGGAAATACCTGTTCACCCAGAAAGTAACTTTCTATGGTCTATTTTCCCCCCCTTTTTTTGGCATTTTCCTAGCCAGCTACTTGACTTCTGAATCCTTTGTCAAGAAGAGTGTCCTAGTGCTCCTCCTCCCACCAGGACCATGCTCAGGGCTGAGATTCGGATTAACTGCTGTATTTCCTCAGGGCCTTTAGGCAGCGGTGGGGCCATCACTCAGGGCTGAGGTTCAGATCAGCTTCTCAATTCCCCCAGGGGCTTTTGGCTGAGTGCTTCACGAATAGACACCCATTGCTGCCCCACCACCCCTGTTGCTGTCCCGCCACCCCTGCTGCCACCACTGCTACCACTGCCACCACCTTGGGCTCCCTGCTCACCCAGTTGGGAGAGCTCCCCTTACTGACCTTTGAAACTTTCTTTGGCGCTTGTGAGTTGAGGGAACTGAGACCCTCCCTCCTGGGAATTCTGCCCCAGAGGCCTGTTCTGGTCTTGTTCCTCCCAGTGTCCCATCTAGTCAGGGCTGGGCTCCTTTCAGCTCAGCATCCTATGGGATAGACCTTTCCTGTTGGCCTTCCAGGTTACCTTTGGCTGGAAATCTCTTTCACTCTGTCATTTTGTGGCTTCTGCTGCTCTAGAATTTGTTGAGAGCCATTTTTTATGGGTATTTTATGGGCTGTGGGGGAAGCACTAAAATATGTACATCTTTCTACTCCACCATCTTAGCTCCACATTCTATGACTGTTTCCTGTCAACAAAATTTATAGTGATAAGAAACCCCTTAACTGGCTGCTGAGCCAGAATTGAGTGTGAATACGAAAACCTTGAACAAACTGAGGTGGGCAACGTAAGAACTGCTGTAAGCCTGTCAGTGATGAGAGAGGTAGTAGCAACCAAAATAACAGTGACCTACAACTTGCTCTGACTTTTATCTCACTCCCTGGTTTCCATGTGGCTATGAACGCATGACATTGCTCTTTTTTGTTGTCTTTTTTTAATTCTTTCCTGATCTTATCTAAATGGCTGTCAGATATAGAATGGAGCAGGTTACAACTTTGTGAGCTTCAGGATGTTTGAAGAGCCACCAGAAGTTCAGTAATTCAAGGTCACAGAAGATAGCCTTAGCAGCAGAACCTGGTGAACATTCAGACTTGAGCAGTGACTTGCTTGATGCAGTCCAGGATACCATGTTTTGCAAGGGAGTGACTTGTCAATCTTCTATGCCACAACCAGAGGTTCAGTTGGTGGCATGGGGAGACGTAGTAAACACTGTAAGTTTGAACTCACTCTCCCAGGGACCAAATGGATGTTTTGAAGAGAGAGTGCTGTGGTTCACAGAAGAGATCAACTGGTCAAAATGATATTAAGGTCACTGGTTAGATTTTAGCAAGAAGATGGTAGCTGATTTAATATTATGGGCAAATGTACTGGGTAAGCTCATTAATAATAGTGGTTGAAAGTCTTCTCAACTCCTCAAGAATCCCCCTAGAGAAGCAGTAACCTTGTTCTGGTGATCTGACTAGGAGTATAGAGAACGGGATTGGAGTATGAGTTAGGAAAGTAAGCTCAGAGTCTATATGTGACATAAGAAAAGAGAATTAAGCAAAATAAACCAGCATGATAGCCTCATGTTATAATGAACATTTTGCTCCTGGAGATTACCCCACTCTCCGAAGAAGACTGAAGTGTATTTTATCATTAGGTCTCTGGAACCAAGATTGGACATGGCACTTAATCTGAATTTTGATGGTTTTAGCATTATTTTCCATGGCATTGTTGTGATCATTATTTCTAAGGCTGTTGAAATGCTACTTATTTTGCTCTGCATAATTTCTTACGAATCTTGTGTTTCTCTGAATTTTTCAAATTTTTAAAATTTCATTCCTCGTAGTATAACCATATCCCTTCATATTAATTTATCTTAAATTGGTGTGTGTATGTGTGTGTGTGTGTGATACTTTTTTTGTTACTACAAAAATGTTACTAGGGGTATATATACATACACATACACACATACGCACACACAAACACAGAAGAAATATTTCTATCTTTTGCCTCCTTGATCCTCTGATAAGTGTGTCCAAAGGTATGAAGATTATGTTAACTTTTCTCACAAAATTCTGAATTATTAGTGTACCAGCTTTCTTCCAGCCTTCCAGACTTGGCTATTTTTTTGTCTATCACTTTTGCTAGTTTGATTGATGAGAGATATATTATCAGAGATATATTATTTTTGTACATGTTTTATTAGTGAGTTGGAGCATTTGTATATTGATACTTTTTAACATTTCTTTTAAAGATCATCATATTTGTTCAATTATATGCCAACAAAAACAATTGCTTAAATGAAATGATTGGATATTTACAAAAATATAAAATATCTAGAGAAAAAGAAATAGAGAATTTAAATAACCCAATTTCAGAAAAAGAAATTGAACCAATAAATGAATAACAAGTGACTTCTATTGGATATTTGAAATACATTTAATTCTAGCACTAAAGAAATTGTTTGTAAAAGCAGGGAAATAATGCATCCTATCATAATTTTCTATGTGAGAAATATGGTTCAGATACTTAAACCAGTGACAGGTAAAGCAGCAAAAGAAAACTCTAGACCAGTATCTCTAGATATAGACCACTAAAAAATGTTGAATAAAATGTTAGCAAAGAGGCTGCTGCAACATGTTCAAAAGCTTCTGTACTATGATTAGGTAGGATTTATAGCAAGAAGGCAGAGTGGGCTCTGTATTAGGAAAACTGTAAAATAATAGAAGTTAACTAAAAACAGTAAAAATCTCAAGATTATATCAATAGATGCAGAAAAAAGAAAAATACAATAGCTCTTTATGTTAAAAAAATTTAAAAAAACATAAGAATATATGGACCTTTCCCTAATATGGTCAATAATATCTATCTAAACCCAAGAGCTAGCATTACCCATAATAAGGAATTCATAGAGGCCTTTCCAATAAGCTCAGAAAAGGAAGCCTAATCCCACCTCTCTGAGAGTGTTATAGCTTATTATTATAATTATTCCAAATAATATAGATTTCCATGCCACATAGGGCCCAGTCATATTTTATACTCCGTTTCTTAATTGTATACACTCTCATGGAATATTGCCAGACTAAAAATGACAAAATGGACAGTTTTAGAAGAGCCTAGCGAGGCCACTCTGAATTGCTGTAGAGTAAAGTGAGCAGATAAGGTAAAAAATTTATACAATGACAACAGTTTTAAAAATAAAAAAACTGACTTTGAAAGGAGTTAAAGATTAATTCAGTGATAAACCCCAATCCCACAGGACCGAAGGTAAAGCAGGTTATGTATCTCCTGAAGGGTGATGAGCTTAAAATAAAAAAATTAGATATGTATTTTTAGACATGGACAATGTAAAACTTTGTTTTGCTTTGAGGGTTTAATTTTTTTATTGTTCAATGAAGGTGAGGGTAGGAGAAAAAGAGAACAAATGTATGTAAATAAATTAATCAATAAAATTTCAAGGACAACAAATGGGAGTCATGCCTACTACTATACTCCTTTCTCACAAGTGCAGACATTTTTATTTAGTAAGTGCTTCATTTATGTACATTCTATGAATGAATGAATGAATGGAAAAAATCAATTAACAGTAAAAGAGAAGAAAAAACCTACTTTTATATATTAATTCATATTTTATTAATCTCAAGTAATATTTTGCATGCATTTGAAAATATTAATATATCTCTATATCATTTATTTATCCTGTAGATGGTATATTTATTTATTCATTCTAATACTTGATTTAATGAACTATTGCAGTAACTTTAGCCTTCTCTCATTGGACTTCCTCCCCAACCCTGGGCTCCATATCCTAAAGAACAAAAGATAATGTTCTGCTATAAAGAGCATTAAATTTAGAAACAGAAAGACTGGATTTGAATTCCATTTCTGCTGCTTAGTATTTGTACAACCCTGGACAAGTCACTTCCTTTCTCCTGACTTTTTCCTTTCAAAACAGGAGGATTGGGCTAAATGACTATTGGATTCCTTCTAATGCTAGATCTTATTATCCTATGAATTTCCCTCCTTATCCATTTTAACAAGGATCTTCTCAGTACAATGCCCTCATTTTTGCTGTCAATTACAGGAAAGTGACAAGGAAGGTAGGCTAGTTTAGTCAAATAGGGTCTTAACCTAAGTAGACAACTGTCTGTTCTATTTGGTAGTTAGGTGGTACGTTGTATCTAGCTTCAAATCTAGCCTTGGACATTTACTAACTGTGATTGTGGGGCAAATTGTTCAACTCTTCCTCAGTTTCCTCATCTATAAATTGAGTTACAAGATCCTTTGTTTGTACATACCAACTTAGCATCTAATCTAAGACAAAGTTTCAGAGGTTTCAGTGGCTCAGGATGTGACTAAAAGAGGATGTGACTAAAAAACTTATACCTTCAGTGTCAAAGCCTTACCCAAAACAAAAGGGGCTACTCGTCAATATTAGAACCCATTCCTGTATAGCATCCCCCAAATCCCCCAATTTTGAAATTGGTTGTATTTTATTTGGCCAACAGATGGCAGTAGCAGTCTCTTTTTCCCCTGCAGCACTCATCAAAAAATTGGAAGTACCTGCTCTGAAGATGGCTTAAAACCCACTGACTTGTCTTTTTTTTTATTTTTTTTAATTTAAATTAAGGAGATGAGTTTTCTTTTCTGGGTTCCACAAGTTCTTTGGTGATTTCAGACCATCATCTTTATGCTTTGAGCACTGAACCACTTAATCAATCTCATATTGTAACCCTATTTTCAGACTACTTGTAACCTACCAAATCTGCATTTGCCTAATTCAGATGGAAAAGTAGGGGACCATGACTGCTTCATTTCCAATATGCATAATTTTTATTTTACCCATATGAATATTTTGGCTATACTAAAAATGCACTTCCTTAAAGCAAGAGAAAGAGAGAAAACCCAATTAAAAAAAAAGTTATATACCTTTCTAAATGAGCCTGGTTAAATCATTTTACTAGTATCCATCATTTTCCAATTTTTGAAGACTCTTACAATATTTGTAAGCCTGCAGGTTTCCCCTGTGCCACTATAGCACCTTTTCAAGTTTTTTTTTTTTTTTTAGTTATTATTTCTGTTAAAATATCTGCCAGTTAAACATTCCTCTAAGACTTTCCTTCTATGGAAAAAACTTGGTAGAAATGAGTTTTATCATCTTTTCTTGAGAGATTCTGATAATACAGATATAGTGTAGATCTCAGTTATTCATAGGACAACAGATTTATAACTTGAAAAGATGTTAGAAGTCATCTCATCCTATCTAATCCCCATATTTTACAGACAAGAAAATAGAGGCTGAGTAAGGACATTACTCAGGGTTACAAGTCATAGACATTGGTTAAAGGACTTTATATCTTTTGATCTCAATGTAAATCTCAACTGTAAAGTAGTGGTTTGAACCAATGTATCCCTAGTTCTAGTTCTAAAATTCTATAACTAAGCTGTTTTGTATTCTAATCATTTCTTTTAATCTATGATTTTAATCAGCCATTCAACAGCCCTAAATTCAAGTAAGTGAATCTTCTCTGCATTTATGTTGAAACTCGTAGGTTGAAACGTTGTAAGTTTGCATAATGATAAATGTTTCACAGTTTTAAAACATTTGAACAGCAGTTTAGAGCATGTTCTGTTCTAGACCTTTGACATTTAAATTTGTCTTTCTAGACTCTATAATCCATAACTACAGAGGTTAGTGCTCAGTGATGGAAGGGATTCTTTTCCTTTTTTCTGTCATGCCTTCACCTAGTTGGGGTAACTGGGATCTTAACATCTATCTGTTTGCACATGTGTATGTAATAATATATATATATATATATATATTGCATAAATAACACACTCCTCATAACATAATAACACCAATAGCCTCTCCACCCTGCTAAATGAAAAAGTGCAGGGAAAGCTCAGAAACTCCTCAAGCACCCTGACAGAATAAGGCCAGCAGTAAAGACTCAAAGCAACGATCCCACTGGTATGGACTTTGAATGATCAACTAGCTTCCAATTCCTCAGAAGCATTTACCACCCACCCCTCCACCCCCAACCTTCTCTCTTCCCACTCTTGCCTCACTAGAATGAATTAGCACCAGTCCTTAGGCCTAGGGTCCTTGCTTCCTTTCCCCCAATGACTGTTCCTACTAGACCCAGATAGGAACCTTATAAAACCCCAACATAGAGGCTTCTTCCTCACCTGGGAATTCCCTATATCAATAAAATCATAGGCCCATTATATGTAGCTATATGTGTGTCTGCATCTGTAGAAAGAACTGATAAAGTATATAGAGAGCAATTATATACATGTGTGTATACACATGTACATCCAATCATTAGGGCAGGGAGGGGAAGGAAGAAAAAAAGGGGAAAAAAAGAAATTTACATGATAATTTTAGCATATTTTTAAAAGGAATAGCATGTTGTACATAATAGACTTGCAGTTTTATGTGCAAGCATCTTTTTATACTATTTATGGAAATGTTTGTTTTAATCCATAAATTAAACATATTTAAAAATATGTAATGTATTTAATTTATAATAAAATATATAATACATGCTAAAATAAACATATTATATCTATATTCATGTATGTATTCAGTTACTCATCTAATCCGACTTTTTAACGAGTTGCTTGGGTCATTGGCATATTAAGTGATTTGCCGATAATAGCTATGCAGTTATTATATGTCAGATGAAAGACTTGAACCTAACATTATCTCACTCCAAGACTGGCTCACCAAGTTATATTCAGTTGCCTCTTTAGTATTCATATACATGCACATTTATGTGAAAGATAGAGATATTTTTAACCCTCTGCTTTTAGAAAAATAGGGAACATTCATAATTTTATGCCCCAGAAAACAGAAGCATAGACATTTTATTTAGTTGGCTTTTATTGTGGATGTCCATTCAATAATATGTCATCATTTAGGTCACACAGAGCCTCTCAAACCTCTTGACCTTTAATTCTCAGAGATTAAGACTCTCCCTGGAGATGGAAAGAAGTTAAATATAATGTGGTAACTTTTCCAGTACAAATTTGAGTTGATCAAGGATAAAAATGACATTCATCTTAGGAGGCTTCGATATTGCCTAATCTCACCAAGGCAGCAAGCATAGAAGTTTTAGGCTATATTTCTTCTTACTGACAACATCAGGCTTAGTGTTTTTAATGGCTCTTGTTCATATAGACTTTTCATTCATTAGGATCCTATCTGATCCCAACAATAACCTTGATGAAGATCATGAGAATCAGAGAAACAGTGACTTCTTAGGGTCACATAACTAATAGAACTCTGAGATGGGACTAGAACTCAGGTTTTCTAGAATCCAAATTCAGGGCTTAAGCTGCTATACCATGCCACCCCCAAGCAGCCAGATAAATGCTTCCAAAAAGGGATTGTGCTTATATATTTTCTTTGTACCAATATACTTCCATCTAAAGATATCTACCATCCCATAGATTTTTCAAGTCCATTATACTTTAATGAAGATGTAAAAATGTAGCTTTGTCAGCTCAGATCATCTATACTGATAATTAGAAAAATCAAATGAGGGATAATTATCTCATAAATGTAATATTAAAAAAATGAACACACTGGAGTGAAAATAAATCATGTTTTGTCATTCTCCATTCTTTCTCTTAGGAAAAATACTAGGAAGTAGACAGTAAAAATCATAGCTTCTTATTCACCCACAGTTGATGGACAGCTTTGTTCAAATGGTATATGTTATTTTAAATTCAATTAATTGCAAAGTACTAAAAGAATTCAAGGATTAATTTGCTTCAAAAAATCCATACAGGGAGTGATTACAGAAAAATAGAAGGCATTGCTTAAAGTGGTACTTTGGAGAAGGCATTAAGAATGAATGTAAGAATGAAAAAATATAATATCTGCCTGCTGAAATTCCCCTGAAAACAAGTGTTGAGTCACTAAAAAGATTCTTCAGACCCAGTCAAATTCACAAAATTCAAAAAGTTTTTGAATATTTGGTAAGAATGTAAAAGAATTTGTCTGCATACCTTTTGAAATAGTTTATGTAAGCTTTTAAGTCCCATACATCAATTCTATTCCAATAACTAATATTAAAATGACCAGATGTCCTGAATTGGCTCGGTCCATTATGAGGTTCCTCAAGTTCTGTGTTGTATCTTCTGGCTTCTCTCAAGGTGTCAGCCAGGTTGTAGACAGGAAGCTGCATCCCCACCCTGAAAAGGAGACTGAAAGAAATGAGAGAAAAGGGAAGATAATGATGAATTGCCAACCGCTAAATCAAAGCTGTAAACCAACGGCGAGGAGGAATTTTTAGCACTTTAATGAATCATATCAATGTTCCCCCACTTGTATCACTAACATGGCTGTTATTTATGGTTTCTATTATTTGCTTTGTGTTTGACATAAGGGAATATAATCAGTACATTTGTTTTAGTCTCTTGTGGGAAGAAGAAAGGAAATTGATGATATGTTTTGGCTGTTCTGTTTGAATTTAAGTAGGTTCGTGTTTGTTTCTCTTAATTTTTTTTTAATATTTCATTTGTTTTCTTGAATGTGGAGGAGAACAAGGAGAATAGGTAGTGCTCTCTTGCCTCCCCATTATTGTGAAGAACTGTTTTTAGTTGCTTTTTTCAGGAAAAGTAAAAATAAGATCTCAAATGTCTATCTCTTAGGACGAACTGTACTAAGCTTAAGGAAGACAAAAATAACTGCATTAGCTTCTCAGGTGGTTTACTGAGGCCATTAGGGCTCTGGAGCTGCCGTGCTTGGCTGCAAGACTGAGCTGAATTAAGGGCTGCTCAAGCAGCTTCTTCAGTAAAGGCTTTCTGTGTGTATGTGTGTGCGTGTGTGTGTGTGTATGTGTGTGTGTATGTGCGTGTGTATGTGTGTGTATGTGTGTGTGTGCATGTGCATTCATGTGTGTGTGTGCATGTGTGTGTGTGCGTGTGTGTGTTTCCTTTATAATTATCAAAGAATAAGGTGCTACCTTTTGAAAATCTCACTTAGGTCCTAAGGGACCTTAGGGGTCCTTAGGTCACATAGGGAACAAAAATTTAAACTTCTGACACTTGGCAATAGTTTAACTGGAATGATTCAAATTTAGTAAAGTCAGTAACATCACTTTTCATTGTTTCCCCCTCTAGTAATGATGAAGAGTGTCTGGGAGCAAAAGAAGAATAAAAACATCTGGGGTCCTAGTCCTGGGGTAATTCTGTCACACCTGTACTACCAACTTCCTCCTCCCTCCCTCTCTCCGTCCCTTCCTTTCTCCCCTCCCCTCCCTTCCGCTCCCTCCCCTTCCCTTTCCAGTGCTGAATGCTTCCAGGTAGAGACTGCTGTGAGTTCCCTTATCTCCCTACCCAGGCCACCGTTTAGCTGTGAACATGTGGTGCCATCATCGCTGCTCTTGTCATGTTTGTTCTTCCTTTGTCTCCTGTTGCAGTTGTTGCCATTCAGTCATTTCAGTCCTGTCCAACTCTTGGTGTCCCCATGTAGGGGTTTTCTTGGTGAAGATGCTGGAGCGCTTTGCTGTTTTCTTCTCCAGCTCATTTTATAGATGAGGAACTAAGGCAAACACAGTTAAGTGACTCACCCAGGGTCACACAGCTAGCCCCCTCCCTTATCATAGAGGATTGAGTATTATAGATGGAACAGATTAGGACATAACTGTAAGTTTTCAAAGGTCAGAAGAAACATCAGATCCATCAGAACGGGAATCTAGAGCAGAGTCTGGGCAGCTAGATGGCACAGTGGATAAAGTGCCTGGCATGGATTCAGGAAGACTCATTTTCCAGAGTTCAAATCTGGCCTCAGATACTTAATAGCTGTGTGATCCTGGGCAAGTTACTTCACCCTGTTTTCCTCAGTTTCCTCATCTGTAAAATAGGCTGAAAAAGGAAATGACAAATTGCTACAGCGTCTTTGCCAAGAAAACCCCAAATGTTGTCACTAAGAGTTGGGCATGACTGAAATGACTCCATGACAACCACAAATAGCAGAGTTTTCCTCTGGCTGCAGTATCTGAACTAGTTGAGGAGCCAGTGACGTCCCTGGAAGCAGCCAGAATGACCTAACCCAGCACCGAATCAACTCTTTTGCAAAGGCACAACTACTACATTATATGCTTTGCCATACATAAAGTGATCTTGATAGAGGAATGTTTGTAGCAAACACTTTTAAATGTTAGTCTGTTCTCCTCAGGGACTATGGTGATAGAGGAGAAGATGCTCCTGATTTTAGTGTTTTCTAGGCTTTAGGTCTTACCGTATCTTCTTAGTAAATGTATCTTAGTAAAAAGAAAAACTAGCTCCTGAACTGGTTACAAATAATATTGAAGAAATAACTGATCAAATTGATTCTGTGGAGATGGTAGTTAGGTGACTGCTGTAGAGGAAGGGAACATATGAGTAATAATATTTAAAAAACTGCATAGCCCCTCAGGAGGGATACCCTAGAACTCTGAGAGGAAATGAAGCCATAAACTTCTGGGAACCATTCCTTGGAGTTGAAAAAGTGAATGCAGAATTTATATGCACTACACAGGAAAAGAAATCTAAAGTATTGTCACGCAGTGGGACAGAAAGAGGACTGGGAGAAACTTGAGGTTCTTAGCACTTTACGTGCTCCAGATCAGACATGGATGTGGTTCTCTCACCTTTTTAATAATTTTTTTTTATATCACCTTAATTTCTTCAGTATCCTTCCCTTTCCATCCCACAGACCCCATCCTCTCTGTCTCTCTCTCTCTATATATACATATATATGTATATATGCACACACATATATATATGCATATATATAATTTAAAGAAAAAAATCATCAAAACTAAGTAATAATTAAATAAAAATAATAATTAAAAAATCTAAAGATATGTAATGCAATGTATTTGTGATTTCCCACCTCTTCAGTCTCTTGGGGGTATCTTTGCATATCTTTTTCTTCAGGCCATGTTTATTCCCTTGTAATTTTGTAATGTTTACTTTGGATTTATTTTTTAATGGATGCGTTTCCATTCACACTGTTCTAGTGATTGCGTATGTTATTTGCTTGCCTCTGCTTCCTTCCCTCTTTCCATGCTCCTCTGTTTTCATCACATTTAAAATTTTTACAGCACAATAATATTCCATTACAACAATGTACTACAATATTTTTAGACATCCCTCAAATGATAAACATCTACTTCGTTTCCAATATTTTGTTATTAAAAAATGCTATGAATGTTTTGGTGTAGATAGTGACTTAATGGCCTCGTAGGGTTAAAAGCATAAAAGTGTACTATCAGGGTCAAAGTATATGGACATTTCAGTGACATTATTTGTCTAATTCCAAATAGCTTTCTGAAAGAGTTATAATGATTGGTAGTTCTGCCAAAAATGCACTAGTGTCCTTTCTTTCTACAATTTTTCCAACACCGATTATTCCCATTTTTTTTTATCTTTGTCAAGTGTGAGGTGAAATCTCAAGGTTGTTTTGATGTGCATTTCTTTTATTAATGTAATTCAGAACCTTCTTTCACGTGGTTGTTAACCATGTTAAGATTTTTTCTTTTGAGAGAACTCTTTGTTCATATCTGTATCTATTGAGGAATGTCTCTGGGTATTTTAGAGTGCATCATCTTTAATGCAATTTCCATTTATAAAAACATATCTGTTTCTGATAGTGCCAATGATTTTTGGTACAGAACTTTCTTTTCCAGATCTTGAGTAGCTATTACTGAGGAGTCAAGGACTGTAGCACCTGCAGAGGAAGCTTTCATATCTCATTTTCACAAAAAGTTATTTTTCTTGATAATGGCTGCAAGAGGTAGGCTGGAAACAGGGTCTTGTTCTGCGTGTGATGGTAAGACACTGCTTTTTTTAGGAGCTCTTGGTTTTACCTGCCAGTTGGTCAGTAGTTGATGGTAATGAGAATTCATAGCTTCCTTTTTCTATAGGGATGGCTCCATAAAATGATTGCTGTGAGGACTGGACTGGAAGCAGGGCTACTCATCTAGGGGGCACTGTAATAACTTGGACTCCTATCTTCAGTTGATTCTGAGATGAAGTAGTGGCCAAGGGGGTAACAGTGGTTTGACTCACCTGATACCATGTCCTATCTCCTTTTCAGGATGCCTTGATACTTTACCTAGACTATCTTGTCTGCTCTGTTGATGTCCATTGCTCAGTGGCTTTCTATCCCTTTTCTATAGGGGTTGCTTTCCCAAATAATGGCAGCAGGGGCTGAAGAATAAGCAGGTCATTGATGTTTTCCCAGTTCTTAGGCTCAGGATCCTAGGCTATGTCTATTGGAGTAGTGGCCTAAGTGATGGCTATGTCCTGCCACATGATGCCTCCTGTCTGCCTCGGGACTTAGTGTAATTTTGGCTAGGTTGGCTCACTTACACTATCAGCTAGTTTATTCAGTAGTTCCTGGAGATCATTTTCCCACAGAGATTCCTCCCCTTGAGGAGGCCTGCAAGGAGACTGACAGCAATTTTGGAAGGTTTTAGAGATTGTATCTCATTACAATAAAGCAAACATTCCATTAAAGAGATCTTCCTCTTGGACTGTCCCAAGACCCCTACAATTCCTTGATGGATCCTCTGGGACAGATCCTTACCTGAGGCGCACGTCCCACCAGATCTGCAAGCATTGGAAAGTGGAGATAGAGTGGAAGAAACAGAACATATATCCCGGTTTTTCCAGTGACTTACTGGAAGCAGGGTCAGTGTTCTGAGGATGGGAGTTGTGTATGAAACACTGATTTTCTAGAGGTTATTGGTCTTACCTACCAGTTTGTAGCAGTTGGTCAGTAGATGGTGACAGTGAGAACAGTGGATTCCTTTTTTCATAGGGATGGCTCCACAAAATGATGGCTGTGAGGGCTGGACTGGAAGCAGGGCTTCTTGGCAAGCTCCTTCCCTTCTCTAAAACTCAGTTTATTCAGCTATGAAATAAAGTGATTAGACTAGATTCTATTTCTTGCAGGCCCTTTTCAGCCCTAAAATGTTATGAGGTTGAGTCATTTACTCAAGGTCACATGGTTAGCAGAGTCAGGATTAGAACTTGTCCTTTGATTCCAAACACTGCCCTCTTTTTACTTAAGGTACTGCTTCCCCTTTCCCTTTATTTCTTTGCTAGCTAAAAAACCCATCTGACTGTTATGTCTGCATAACAGCTCCTAAATTCATTGAAAATTAGTAGAGCCCTTTATTAACATTATCTTATTTGAATACTGGCTATGTAGATGTAATGCCATAAATTTTGGTACTAAATATTTTAGTAGATGAATAATCCGTAGCTCTGCTTCATGATTTCTCCTTGTTATCGAATGTAGAGTCTGCAAGGGCCTTGAATCGAGGTTCTCTGACTTTGTGATGTCAAAAACAAAACTTGACCTTCTCAAGTAATGCCAGAGAAAATGAGCACAACATATGTTCTGTCCTTGAAATTCCTGTTATTTTTTTTGATTTATAAGGAGTCTAAAGAAAAATACCATAAATTAAAACACATACTCCTGCATCTTAATTTTTATATAGACTGCAAGGTAGATTTACAGGCATTCAAGACCTGATCCATCATAATTAAATTGTAGTTGTCAGCTTTTTATTGCTATTCTGGTAGATAAATCCTTTATCTCAGAGGTTTCCCATAGTGCTTATCATCATTGCCTCCTGTTTTTATCATAGGTAGGGGATTTGGACTATATTTTTACAAGGTTTTTGACAGAACCATAACTCCTATAGATCTCATGTGTCTCACCTTTGGTTTCATATCTTGACCACAAGAAAATATTATTTAGCTATCTAGAAACATTCTGACTTTCTTTGCTTCTGTAGTTTTCCTTATCTTTGTTTTAAATGAAGATTATTGGCAAATTTTTTTTAAAGGTGTAAGAAACCTTCCATATTTTTAACCTGAAAAAAATCAAGCCTGCTGCTATTTTTGTCTTAAGTATGATGAAATTGAAGTAAGAGGAAATTGATGGTAAAAAAGAAAAAACAGCTAGTGGGATAAATTTTTATTGAGTCTCCAAAGCAAAAAACTGTTAAACATGGGCCTTCCTTTGTTAATAGTAAAATAAAGAAATCTCCAGTGAAAAGATTCCATTTTCTATCTCTTTCCTTTCATGGCCCCCACTATAGGCATTGCTTGGTGCTTGGGCAATATTTATGTATAGGTCACTATCCCATGTGTCACATAACTGGGTCGTATAACTTGGTATAGAATTTGTAAATAGTGGAGTCTTTTTATGAGGATACTAGAAGTAAGAATTTAAACATAATCATTTTTCAAAATTATTTTTTTCTTAAAAGTCTAATCTTTTTCTGAAAAGTCTAATTTTTACCTATGATTCTGGATACAAATCTATTAAGTAAAAGAATCAAGAAAATGACCTTTTTTCTTTGTTTTTACAAAAGTAAGGAGTCCTTTACATAGCCTCATTTTAGAGATTTTTAAATGGAAGGGAGCAAAGTTTCTCCCTACATGGTAAATAGTTCAGGGACATCCAAATTTGAGTCGTTTGGTTCTATGGACAAATAAAAAATGGCATATGATTTCCTTTGATTTTTGTGTTAAGATTCAGTCTTGCCCCTCTTCCAGACTCCCATATTTCTATTAACAGTGAAACCATGCTCCCAGGTTTGTAGTCTTAGAACTATTCTGGAGTCTTGGCTCCCCTTTGCCCTTCCTATTCAACAAGGAGCCCACTGTTGTCAATCGTATCTTCACAATGTCTCACTCATAGGTCCTCTCCCCTCCATTCGCTGTTGATTAGCCATTTGGTGTTGGTGTCTTTGTGACCCCCTTTGGGGGCCTTCTTGGCAAAGATACTAGAGTGGTTGTGCCATTTCTTCTCCAGATCATTTTACAGATGAGGAAACTGAGGCAACCAGGGTTAAGTTACCCAGGATCCACACAACCAGTAAGTGTCTGAGGCTGGATTTGAACTCAGGTCTCTCTGACTCTAAACCCTGTGTTCTTTCCATGGTGCCTCCTACCTGCCCCTTTATTTAAACCATGACTATCCACCTTTGTTCAAGCTTTCATATCCTTTGGCCTAGGGTTTTCTAATACCTCATTGTTCTTCCTGCCTCCATTCTCTCCAGTTTTTAATCCATACTTTATCCAACTACTAATTTAATCTAAGGAATAGTTGTGATCATGGGATCATTTTGAGCCTGTTGTTCGTGGAGCTAGTTCTGCTACCCCAGCTGTTGTTCGCATCCAAGATTCTAAAGTGTTCTCTCATCAAAGTCAATATCTACTTAAGCCCAAGGCCTAGGAGGGACTGCAACCATTAACTGTTACTCGAGGCCCGGACTCACTCCCTCTAGAGTGTGGCCCCCACCAGGCTAAAGTTTTGGAGATGTTGGGAACCAAATTGACCACCTCTCTAGCATTAGCTCTACCCAATGTGGAAAAACCTTTTGTTGAGGTTCAGGGTGATAAGGACCCCAAAATATCTAGATGCAGGATCCTGCCAAATGAATTCGACTCAAGCCTTCTTTTACCCAAAGTAAAACAAAGTTTATTAAGGATTCGCCATATTGGGTTGACTCTTAAGGAGCTTAAGCATTGGTGATACCTGTATTAACAAGTGAACCAGATACAACCTAAGGTAGATTGAGTGTGAGCTAGATTGAATCTGAGCACCTTCATGGGGACAAGAAGAATCTTACATACAGAAAGACTGAGGGAAAAATCCAAGTGTCACCAAGTAGTCTGAGGCTCCAGGGATGCTCTTGACAGGGGAGGTCAGAGGAGAATCTTGATGGGAGTGGCTACTAGACCCTCAGAATAGGATTTTGACCAGATCAGGGGTAGGGAGTATCAATATGGACCTAAAGAGAATGCCAGAGCAAATAAGGAGAATCCAAGGAGCCTTTAAGGTGAGATTTTCCAGGGCCCCCTAGACAAATGGGACCAAAACTTTCCTGGACCAAGAGACAAAGGCCTCAGTTTGGGCTTGTACTCATCACTTTCATTCTGTATGTTGATGAAAGGAGAGGACAGTTTTTGGGAGTCCTAAGCCATTCCTTAGGACCTGACCCCAGGGTAGTAGATGTTTTTACTGACTCAAAATATGCTTTCCACATGTTCTACATGCCCATGGATCAATTTGGAAAGAAAGGGGATATCTGACAGCAAAAAATTCCCCTATCAAACATGCCCTTTTATGTTTTGGCCTTGCCATAGTCATCTTTAATTCCCTCCAGGGAAATTGCCTTTTATGCCAGGGAAATTGTCTTTTCTCTATCCTCCTGTGCCTGTTTGGTCCTTGTTTGCTTAACCTCCTTGCCAGGTTTGTCTCCTCCACAGTCAAAGCCATCAGCTTCCAGCTGACTCCCCAGGCTATGTACCCCTTGTAAGGGACCCAAGGAGGCAGGGACAGCTCTAAAACCCCAGTTTCAGAAGTGAAGACCTTCTCTCCTTACCCCAGAAGAATTTGGGTCCCATTTGTTTGAGGGGGGAATGGTGGGGTACAGACTCAGGGAACCCCCTTGAAATCTCCATGAATCTTCCCATGTGATCTGACATTTGCCTGAGGCCATACACCTTTCATTATGGCTTTGTCCAATTGTCTCCGTCTGCTTCCCATCCATGACCTCCAGATTGCCCTCACTTACTTCCCACCCTACCCCTTCATTGTCTGTTACCTCCTGATTGCCTCCAGCTGCTTCCCACCTTTGTTTCCATCCAAATCCCACTCTCTTGGTTCTGACCTCTAATCACCCCAATCCCATCGATCTTCCTTAGACCCCTCCTCCCATCACCCCCAGAGCCCTTCCACAGTCTTGCTGTATATAAGTTTATAAGTTCTATCTTGTCTCTGTGAAGCTGCTCAGATTCAATCTAGCTGAGATTCAAACTGACTTGCTTGTCAATACAAGTGTCACAAATGCTTAGATTCCTTAAGAGTCAACTCAATATGGTGGGTCTTTAAAGAACTTTGTTTTTCTTTAGCTAAAAGAAGGCTTGAGTCGAATTCATTCAGGCAGGACCTGGGGTGTTGTTATTTTGGGGTCCCATGTACCCCTAACCTCAGTATATATTTCCCTTATCTCAATAAGACTTTGCCTTCTTATATCCACTCTCTCCCTTCCTCCTCTCCCTGTCCTTAAGGATGGGAATTTAGTGAGCCATATGGGGATTCCACAAAAAAATATCAGTAGTATAAAGGTGAATATGAAGTCCAGATTTTGCTTACGAACATTCACAATTCATGTTATTTAAGAAAAATTTGGAACACTTCATGAATTTGTGTGTCATCCTTCTGCAAGGGCCATGCTAATCTTCTCTGTATTTTCCAATTTTAGTGTATGTGCTGCTGAAGCAAGCACAAGCTCTCAGGGCACCCTGAGCCATCTCCAGTCATCCTGATGAATATCTGGTTACTGGACCCAGATGGATCAAGAGAGTGAGATTGGTGACCTTGCACAGTCCTCCCTCACTCAGAACAAAGTCAAATGCAAGTCATGTCATTATTTCTCTGATGTCATGGCCTTCTTTGAAAATGAAGAATGAACATACAGCAATATTGAAGAAAATAATGGTTCATTGTGTCTCCAGGTAGCCTAGAACCACCAACCTGGGAAGCCACTTCACAGTCAGGCTATTTAGCCAAACAACAAAAGGCTTCTGTGTTTGCACTCTATAAAGACACCAACTTGTATATAGAACATGCTTATTTCTGGGTGGAAAACCTCAGTATTATTTCATCTCTCTCTAGGCCTCACCTGTCCTAAACCTAGTCACTTTCTTTGATACTGTGGGAAACAAAGGAAAGTTTCATTTCCACAAGGTCAAAACTTCTAGAGGGGAAAGTTGTTCTGTGACCTAACAGAGTCAGGTAAAGAAGGTTAGAAGTTCCAGGGAAGTCCTGAAGAACTGTTTGAGGGAAAGCCTATCAAGAAGGAGAAAATCCAGCTGAGCTTGTTAATGACACAGTGCCTGTGTCAAAAGATTGTGACCCGAAAGAGAACAGATCAATCTCTCTCTTCCCCTTTCTGAAGAAGGGTGGAGTTCACCTTGGTCAACGTGTTCAATTCCTCCGAACTCAATTTTAGTAAATTTTCCTTGATACCTTTTTGTGTGTCAAGTTCATCTCTACCAAATACTTTCAATCCCTCCACTACTCAGTACATTCTCGGGTAGTTATCCTCCTTCTGATTTCACTTTTCTCCCTTGCTAATCTAGATACTATAGTTAAATAATTCAATTCCATTTTGTCTTCCAGTCTTGAATCCATTGACCTCTACACTGATTAATTAACTAGGAGCAAGAGGAAGAACCCTTCTGCAGGCCTAGAAAGAAATAAGGAATTAATGAATGAATAGGAGGAAAAAGCATTTATTGAGCACCTAGTAGGGGACAAGCATAATGCTAATCAGTGGGGATACAAATGAAAAGAAAAGATTGTTTCATGCCTCTAGGATTTTAGAAATTCAAATGTAGAAGGCAAGATGTGGGGAGTGTGATGACCAGAGGTAGACCCTTTGATCCTGAAAATGATGAGTGGGTCCATAGGAAAATATATTGCTAATAGGCAGTGGTCAAACATTTACTAAGTGCCTGTTATGCTCCAGGCACTGTGCTAAGCACCAGAAATGTAAGTACAAATAAAAATAAAGACAGGCCCTTCTTTCCAGGAGTTTACAATCTAATAGGATTGTAAGGACATACAAGGAACTTCCTTTTTCTTTAGCTAAAAGAAGGCTTGAGTGAATTCATTCAGGCTGGACCTGGGATATGGTATTTTGGAAATAGGATATACAAAAGGAAACTGAAAATGGGAATGGTGGTGGGAGGGAAGAACCATTCAGGGAAATGACAGCTTATATATCAGGTTTTATACATATATTTAAATACATACCACATGTATACTTGCGTTCCCATTAGAAATTGTTAAAAAGGTTTAATTTCATTTCTTGCATTTTTATTCTTAAAACCTAGCACAGTGCCTGGCACATAATAAATGTATATTTTTGCATATGTATTTACATATATAATGTATATTTATATTCTGTATATTTTACACAATGCACACATATACTCAGATATCTGTCTATCTACATGGAAGAGAAATAAGAAAGGGAGAAAGGAGAGAGAAAAGAGGAGAAAGAAGAAGGAAAAAGAAGAGAGAAAGAGAGGGAGAGATGGAGGGAATGAGAGAGAGAGAGAGATGCTTACTCTGTGCAGTCTACTGTGCTAAGAACTAGGGATAAAAATATAAGTTACAAGACAGTTCCTACTCTCCAGGAACCTCCTAAAATGGTGATTGTCAAGAAAAAGTCACTAGTCAGGAGAACAGTGCCTCAGGGCAGAGCTTTCTCCTGGGTAGCAAGGCTGACAGATAATCTGGAAGGTGCATTGTCTCCCCTGCTCCTACCATATGTGGTTGGAAAAACTTTCAGAGATCAGAGGATGGATGCTTTCAAATCCTGATTCTGATTGACTAGCCATGTTGACCTTGGGCCAATCACTTGACCTGTTTGAGCATCAGATTCCACATCTCAAAGATACAAAGTTGAACTGAAAGGCTGCTAAGGTTCTTTCCTGTTTTATATCTATGATCCTATGAACTCAATTCAAAAAGTATTTATTAAATGCCTAGGTGCTGACCTTAGGATGTGATGACAGTCTCAGAGAATTTTGATAGAAATCACTGGTAAATGGTGAAAAAACATATGAATCATTTTGGTCTAAAGAAGTGGGAAAGAAGTAGAAGGAAATTATTCCCGTCTGTGCCCCAAAAGGCAGCTAGGGAATAATATGAGTGAGGGAATGGAGCTAAATAAGGTTTTATTTGTATAGACACGTAAGAATCTAATGCTGGTTGGATATTTTAGAAATAACAACTGTGCAAATATTTAATTTCATAGTCCTAAACTACACAGTTTCATTTTATAAGCGAATCAGTCCTGAAATATAGTAAACTATTAAAATGTCAAACTTTAAAATAATGTGCTTTCTCTTCTAAGAATTACTAGATTGTCAAGTTCGGTACATAGTGTAAACATTAAATACATCAGGATCTTTTTCCTTAGAAAAAGTTTTTGTTCAGGCTGACCGCAATACTAGAATTCTTTCTTCAAAGCCTGGGAACTGTGTGGCTCAATTATTAAAGTTCGACATCTTTTTCTGTGTAGTAATAATTTGGACATATCACTCTTTGGACATAACAGTCTGTCCGAAATGTGTGTGCCTATGTACACATGTGCATGGACACACATTCCTCAAAAGAATACTGTGAACTCCTCAGAAGACATTTGGGAGAATCATCTTTTTAGAGTTTTTCCAATTTTTTGCCTTACTATCAAGCATCTTGCCCTTACGTGAAATCACTATTCCTGAAAGGTTTTGGCATAATTTATCCAGCAGCTTTACAGAAAAGGTCACAGCAAATGTATTTAATGGATTTTTTGTGCTCATGTTTATGATTTTGTTTCTTCCAACAATGTGTTTTTTGGGAAAGTACCATTATTTTGCTTAATTCTGTCACCATTGCTGGAGATGAATCCTTCTCACAAGGACTGCTCCACTGGCTATAACTGGCTATAACTGTCCCAATTCCAGGTTCATGAGTAGGATCTAGGCTGATTTTCTCCTCAAGACATTTAAGATCCAAGGGGGAACACAGTTTTCTGGAAACCTTCAAGATTCAGTTCAAATCCCACTTTCTACTAGAGACCTTTACTAGTCCCCTAAATTTTTAGTGCCTTCCTTCTGAAGTTACCCCCTATGTACAATGTGTATTTCTTATATCTACACAATTGTTTGCCTGTTATCACTCCTTTTAAAATATGAACTCTCTGAGGGCAGGGACTTCAGGTATGCCTTTCTTTGCATCAGAGCCTAACCATGCCTGGCACATAGGTACTTAACAAAAACTTACTTTTATTGCCTTTCTTGTTTGTTTGTCTGTCTGTCTGTCTGTTTTTTAAAGAGGATGAAAAGGAGGAGGAGAAGAAGGTGGAGGATGGCGAGGAAAGCTCATTTCTAAACAAGTGACCTGGAAATTGCCAGAGCTGGAAATTCTCAGGGCCAGATATAACAAGATGCTCTCAAGAGCAATGAAAAGGAAGACCCAAATAAGGGAAAATATTGATATGGGTCGTCAAGAAAGGATGTTTAGAGAAAGAGGCCTGTGGGAGGAGATACCACTTCTAGAAAGGCTGAAATTCCTTTGTAAACACATTCTTTATCTGTTCTGGAGGAGTTAAGAAGTCTGACAAAACATAGTTCCTGCCAGTAGTGAGTGCTTAGAGCCAGCTCTAAGGGATTGGAGAGAGGCATTTGTTAAATTTTCAGTGTGAGCTTTTACACCTCAGAAGTCAGCAAAGGCTACAAAGCTGGGCTTTATTTATTGTTTTATTGATTGTCTAGACTTCAGAAAGTGTTAATAATGCAGGTCAAACTTAAAAATGTGCTTTTTAAAAGGTAGTTGTTAAACATTTACCAGTACATCCTGGCTTCATGGAGCTTGCAATTTATTACAGGGGTATGACCTAAAACAACAACAACAAAAAGCTTATACAAAATAAAACGGTGTCTAGGAATGAAATAATGAACTCTTGGACAAAAGAAAATTCACAATTCCAGCTTGGGATAAAGGAAGGAATTAGAGAAGGCTACTCTCAAATACCATTTTTGGAAAGTAGATTTTTCTTATCCCTCTAATTGCTAGTTCTATGCCACCCAAACTAACTTATGCTTAATTACTATCTATCTATCTATCTCTATCTCTATCTCTATCTATATATGTATGTATGCTTTAGATTAAAATTATGAATATTTATTTATGTATTTGTGGACTCATGCATTCGAATTTAGACTTACTGAGATTTGAGACTTTCACTCTAAGTACTTTTATTCCCATTGCCTAGCACAAGGCCATTTCTCCAAGTTTTCTTCCTTCTTTTCTGCCTTCTGAGTAATGCTGTAGATCACCTACTTGGTCTCTGGCCTTCAGAGTGAGAAAAATATCATTCCATGTGGTCTCCTGCCTTTGAGATAAGGAGAGAAATGTCATTTTATCATGTTGAGAGAAATGCTTTTTAAATAATTAATTATTTGGAAAATTCAGTTTTCGTTTTATTATTTTTTCCTCTTCCCACATCCTCATTCTCTGCTAGGTCAAGCTAGCATATGAAGGACATTGTTGATGGATGAGATTGCCCAAATCCCTGAAGTACAAGCCTTTGGAGCATGGCATAATGCTAATGAGAATTAAAGTTCTTCCCCATCCATGGGGACTGCCCATTAAGGGAAGCTTGATTATGGGAGATTTTTTTTTTGTTGGAAGACCACACCTTTTGTTAATTTCTAATGAGGCTCTGGTTGTCAAGGGTTTTGATGCCCCCTGTCTCTAAAAAAGTGTGTATATACTCTGAGGTGAGGCTTTACTTTGGGGCTTATTTTTTGGAAGAAGGTTTGTATGCCAGATGAGATTCTGGGAAGTCACTAAGGAGCCCCCCACCTGTCTTTGAAAACCCAGGTGTTGGTGCTTCTCTCTCTGGTAACTATGTATGTGTTGCTTATGGTCAGACAGTTGGAAGCCCTGTCTGTTGATCTTTGTTTCTCTGTATTTTCTCTGAAGTTCAGGATACTGACATTTTCCCCTAAACTAAGTCAATGATATATATGCTTGATTAAAGTAGATTATGAACCCCTCAGAAGTTGCTTTCCTTTTAGAAAAGCAGATCTAAGAACCTGTACAGCAGGCCCTCTTGTGTATACCAGGGTCCTTGCTGATACATCTGAATGGAAGTTGTTGTCATACCTAATTAGAAAACCTTACAAATAATTTAATCTAAGGTGAATTTCAGTCCATTGTGTTCCACCTACGCAGGTCTGATAAACGGAGGACCCCCTTTTGTCTAGATTGCATTAGGTGGGGGTAGTCTGGATAAGAAAGAAGTCTCTTTCTCTAAGACTGAATGATCAGAGTCCCAACCCCCTAGCCCCTCAATACAGTAAGCCTACCTCTCATTATAATATTCATCCTCATTAATTGTTAACCAATCAGAGTTGATTGCCACCCTCAGGAACACCCATTCTTCTAAGGGCATATAAGCATTGAATGGGTTCCATGAGGGGTCTTTGGCATTCCATAGTGCTACCAGTATGATTAAGAACATGAGAAGCCATGACTCTCAAACTTTTTACACATCACAATGTGTAGGTATCTTTCCTTCTGGGTTAGGAGAGAAACACCGTTACTCATTCCAAAATGACTTATCATCTCTCAACTGGTCATACTGTTGCAGTCTGGGAGCCATATTGAGGTTTGGGGTGCTCAGGACCCCAAAATACTGACACACTGGGTCCTGATGAATGAATTTGATTTAAGCCTTCTTCCAGCCAAAGTAAAACAAGTTTATTAAAGGTTCACCATGCTGGGTTGACTCTTAAGGAGTCTAACCATTTGTGATGCTTGTATTGACAAATGGGTCAGATAGAATTTCAGTTAGACAGAGTTAGAGCTGGATTGAATCTGAGCACCTTCATGGAGGTGAGATGGAACTTATATACAGAAAGTCCGTGGGAAAGATCTAGAGGTGATCTAGTAGTCTAGGAGGAGGGTCTAAGGAGGATCTTGATGAGACTGGGGTAATTAGTGATGTAATTAAGGGTCGGAAATAGCTGGAGGCAATTGGGAAGTATCAGTCAATGCAGGGCTTGGGGTAGGAAGCAAGTGCAGCAATCCAGAGGCAACAAACAATTGGAGGGGTAGGTTAGGTTAAGGGTAACAGATTTGAGTATGAAAGGCCAGGTGAAAGGAGGTTCTCAGAGTCTGAACCCCATCAATACTCTCCTGCTATGGTATCGGCATAGCACACCGAGAAGAACAAGTCTTATGCCTGACCAGCAGGCTGCCCATCCTCCTGTGGAGCTTGTGAGTAAAAGAATGAGGCAGGAGAGTGGGTCATGAAGCAACTCCAATTTATTCAAGCAAGCATTCTGATTATATAGTCTCTGCCAGCTAGCCTAGTGAACCATGGTAACACACACAAACAAACCTGAAACTATAGTAATGAACACAAGCTGGAACTATAGTAACAAACACAAACCAGGGGTGGGGCCTTCCCTTCCAGCGCCATCTTGTTCACCCTTCCCTGCACTGGAGTCAGTTTACCTGATGTCCATCAGTGTGGCGTCCCAGATGGTGTGGCGGTCAGCGCCCCTTACAACTCCCCCTTTTTGTTTTAGACCCGATGACCTTCACAGGTTTGTACATCTCTCAACTTGAATTGATTTTCAGTAAGCATCCACATTGTATCTTTTACAGTTCATAGGGCACATTTGAGACACACTGGTACAAGACATATAACAATCAGGATAACAATACCTCCTGACAACAGTGGACCTAGCCAATTAAACCATGAGGTGGAATGACCAAACAATTGCATCATGTCCGAAACAAAATTTTCAGGTATTAACCTTTTTGTCCCTTGAGTATTTATATCCAATGTCAATTTTCCAACAGTTTCATTTCACTTGAAACTTTGGCGAGTGTTAAACCATGTAACTGAGCTCTTATTTCTTCCCAATTAAATTCAGTATCATTGTACAATTTGTTCATCATACAAAAATGACAATATCTGTAATCACATCTTAAAGCCAACTGTGTTTCTATGGCCTGCAGTTCATCTCCAATAGCTATTACATCATTTCTTAACATTAGAATGGCCTGGTAGAATTCGTGATCCATCCTCAATTGTTCCCTAAATCCCACTGATACATTATTTGTACAAACACCAAAGATAGCCCTTTACCAGTCCTGTAAAGTTGAAATGTCTACTAATGTCCAAAGGTCCAATACTGGTCCTCACCCTGGATCACTGTTAGAAGCAGTAAGATGCAGCTGACTAATTTCATGGCTCAGGAGTTGTAGTTTCTTCTTCTTTCTCTGGCAGAATCCCTGTGATTTCTTCCTGGTGCTGTATGACCCGTAGTCTTTTCACTGGTACCCAGATCTCCTTGTCTCCTGTAAAGATACAAGCATAACCCTTGCCCCAAGTTAATATGGCATCATGTTCTAGTGGTCAGTCTGAGCTGACCATGTATTTCATGGCAGACGTAAGACCGTACTCATCGAATTTTAAAAAATTGATTGTGTAAAGTGCTAATTTCAATTGATTAAAAAACTAAACGTGTATAGTGCCAGTGCCAATTTCCAAAAATTGATTGTGTGCCGTGAACCTGTGATTGTGTGCAGGGGACCTGGGTCCCGAAACTCCCCCTTTTTGTTTTTGGACATGTTGTTTTATGGTGTGGTTCACACGTTCTATTATGGCTTGTCCTGTGCGGTTATAGGGGATCCCAGTCACATGAGAAATTCCGAATTCTGAAAGGAATTTTTGGAGGGCCAAAGCAGTGTATGCTGGGCCATTGTCTGTCTTTAATAGTCGTGGGATACCATGGGTGGCAAAACATTGAAGCATATGACTACACACGTCCTTAATTGACTCTCTGGTATGAAGTGTACTTCCTACATTTTGGGCACGGTGTGGTTGGTCTCCTTCTAAAAGTTGGTCTATTTCCCTGGCCCTGAAGTCTCTTTCTCTCCTCTATGTTGTTTCTACAATCCCTCTTGTAATGTCCTATTTGTCCACATGGAAAGCATCTCACCTTTGGTCTCGCCAGTTTCAACATTAAGCTTAGCAGTACGCTCCTTCAGGGTCCTATTCATCCTTTCTACCTGGCCTGAATTCTGGGGTCCAAGTACATGTACTCAAGCACTCCACCCTGTCTCCCTTTAAGCAGATGGGACCCAACATATTTTGGGATAAGGGATGAAGGTCTCGGCTTCTGAAACTGCTTCCTGCTGAGACTGGACGTAGAGCTGACCCTACCTCACAGGGTCCCAACATTGGAGGGGTTAGGTCTTTAACCAGTATAAGGAACTTGATGATTCAGAGGGTAATAGGTGATATTACAATTCTCAAGAAAGGGACGTCTCTCTACCTGGTGGAGGGAGGCAACTTACAAAAACTGAAGCACAATTTTTATACCCTAACATAGAGAATCCAACTTAATTGCTCATGTGGCTTTAGAAAAGAGGGGAGATTTGAGTAACTTTTGGGTACCCTCCAAGTTTCAGCTACAGCCCACAGCACTTTCACAAAGAAAGCTGGTAGCTGGTAAGGGGGGAAAAACCAACTGACCGTCCACAAGCCCTGGATACCTGAAACTCAGGTATCCAAGGAGAGAGACCTTATGGAAGAGAAATTTTATGTAGCCACTATGCAAGTACTATAACTAACCAAATTCTTAGGTATTACAGAATTCCTAAATATAAAACATCTTTGGCTCTGTTAGAATTCAGATAGGAGTGAAATTTTCCAATCATGCAGTATCTGTATTATAGCCAGACTCAGGAACAGTCAGGTGGGAAACATTCCTTTATAAAAGGACACAGTAGGGAAACTGACCAGGAGGATCCCATCCTAGATTGAGACTAGAATTGTCCCCTTGGTTTTTCCTCTCCAGATACAAATTTCACCTGATAACACTACAGGATGAAGGATCACAGTCTCTCTGAGTAATTTCTGGCATATTCTTTCAGATACTGATTTAATGCAGACGACTATATCCAAATTCAAACTTAAGCAAAAATATTTATTGTCCCAAATGCTTTTATCTTAAACAGCAAATTTCACTAATCCCAACTTAAAGCCAAATACAGTTATTTGTATTACCATGGAGTTGAAATAAGCAATGAAGATTAACAGGACTCACATACATAAGAGATTTCATTTCAGATCCTTCCTTCTCAAATTTAAAACTTGTCCTGATTTAAAAGCCAATTGTTACAACTTTTGAGCAAGTCACATTCATTATTTATGAATTACACAAGCCAAACAATTTTCTTAGGACTGATGACCATGTCCACATGAAAGGAGCCTTGGCAGTTTTACAAAATAAAAGTAATTGGCATGAATCCCATACCTGCCAACCCCAAACATATAGGAGGACTGTTCTGAATGGGAAGAACCAGTCTAAATAAATTATTACTCCACTAATTTCTTTCCACACATAGTAATCCATTAACAATTTTAGGTTTAGCATTAAAACAGCAGCTTTTTAGCTGTAACTTTTTTAACAGGTAAAGGTGAAAATACCTGGTTTTCTAAATAACATAACTTTTCCAACATCTTTTAGTTTCAACAAAATTCAGATTACAAATTGCTTTCTCTAACACCATTTCTGGATTATAGGGTAAAATAAAAATCTTGATGGTTCTAACTTTTACTCAAGAAAATTTCTCATCTGTGGACACTCCTTAAAAATGTTTTTGAAAGAAAAAGTTGTGAAACTGCAAGTGGAAGTGTGGGAGACTCTGGAACAAAGTCCAGTGGCTCCTAGTCTCCTCCTTTCCACGTTGGAGTTTCAAAGCTTTATCTCTGAGGTGTCTTTTTTCTTTCTTCAGTAGGTTTCTCAATTTATCAGTTAGCTCTTTAACACTGTCCTGCAAATCCTGCACCATCTGTCTGTTCTTCCATCTCTCTTCTAAGTTTGGATATATGGGTGCTGGCTGCCTTTCTGGGCTATTGTCCCTTGTACTACTCTCAGACCCTGACGGGGCTGTCTGTGAGGATGTGATGAATGTTCTCATTTGCACTGCCTTGCCACCATCTTCTATGAACACATTCTTTAGCATGTTATATAAGAAGAATGTGTACTGACCCTGACTCAGCTTTTGTGAGCTTTGCCCCATTTCAATTTTACTCACGGTTACACCTCGTCTCACTCGAGCTGAATGTACACGTCTTCTCCTGTGTCTTCTTCTCAGACCCGCTTCCAGGAGGCACTCAGTGAGACAAACAGGCTATGGTTTCCTGTTGCGCTCAGGTACCCGCTTTTGACCCTGTCCTGATAGCTCCTGTACACTGTCTAGGCTTCTGGAGAGCCTGACTCACTCTGGGGGTTACTGAGGGAACTGACTCCCTCAGATGGGGTTCCTGAGGGACCTGACTCCCTTGGCTGAGCTTCCTGCTCCTTTCCCCTGCTTGTGGCCCCACATTGGGTGCCAAGTTGCTATGGTATTGGCATAGCACACCAAGAGGAACAAGTCTTATGCCTGACCAGCAGGCTGCCCATCCTCCTGTGGAGCTTGTGAGTAAAAGAATGAGGCAGTAGAGTGGGTCATGAAGCAACTCCGATTTATTCAAGCAAGCATTCTGATTATATAGTCTCTGCCAGCCAGCCCAATTAACCATGGTAACACGCACAAACCTGAAACTATAGTAATGAACACAAGCTGGAACTATAGTAACAAACACAAACCAGGGGTGGGGCCATCCCTTCCAGTGCCATCTTGTTCACCCTTCCCTGCACTGGAGTCAGTTTACCTGATGTCCATCAGTGTGGCGTCCCAGATGGTGTGGAGGTCAGTGCCCCTAACACCCTTCCAGTCTTAGTGACTCTAAATTCCTGAATTCATTCAAACCCTATTCACTGTATCCCAATGCCTTCTCCTTTATTAACATTCCTTTCCACCCATGTCCCTCTACTGTCTCCTCTGTGCTCTCTGGAATACCTGTTCCACAGGTAACAAACATGCTTAAGTGTTGTTCTTTTCCACTCCTATCTTCTGCGTCTCACTGGAACCTGGCTCTTTCCAGCCCTTGGCCAATCTTTCTAACACTATTGTAATTTTACTCATTACCCCTGACTCATCTGTTCAGTTGGGAGGGTTGGAATACTCCTTGCTTCCCATTGCTACTTCCAGTCTCTTCATCTGCCACTATCACTCAGTAAACTCTTCTCCTTTGAAGTTCATTTAATCCATATTTGCCTTCAAAATTCTCATTGCTGTAAGACTCTCTTTTTTCTTTTCTCAAATGAATTCAGTGCTTGTATCACAATTTTTTTCTACTTCTAATACTTCTACTCTAATACTAGACTTCAACATTTGATATTCCCTCAAACACCCTAAATTCCTACTTCCTCAACTTATTCATTTCACATTACCTACTACTCCACTCCAGCTCAGCTCTTTACAGAGCTGATCATACCCTTGTTTTTGCACATTCATTAACTCTGGAGTTCCCTTATCTGATTTTGATTTGATGTTATTTGAGTGCTTCCACACCCCATTCTTCATGCTCACTGTGTCCTCCAAACTTTACACCTTTCAGTTCTTTTCAAGGTCATCACTTCTACTTTAGCTATACTGTCTTCTTTTTCACACCTTGACCTCTTGGTGAACCAGTTCAACTCCACTTGTCTCACTTATCTTGTCCTGCTGAGTCTCAACATGAGATTACTCTCATCATCCATTGCCTTGGTCCCTATTCATAGACTGTTTTACTTTTTTTTTTTTTATAATAAAAGAATTTTTATTATAAAGGATTGACTTGACAAGTTAGGCACCCCCTACCCCTGCAACAAATATTGGGGAGTGGGGAGAAGCAGCATACAGGGAAGTCCACCGAAAACACTAATTCAGATGTGCTTCATTTTACCCTTCTCCCTGTTTTCTCTTTCCTTCTAGATCAGAGCTTGCCATCATCCTCCCCATTTCTAAAAAAAGGAGGGATAAGATTCAGTTCAGTTCAGGCATCAGGGCTTTCTAACATCCATCCTTAAGCTCTGGAGCATCATAGAGTATATCCACCACTTCCTTTTTAGTAGACACTGGTAGATTCCTCTCCCTCAGTGAGAACATCAGTTTGAGGTGGAACTATAGGCATCATCTCGGCAACCATCTCGGGTGGGGGTCTACTCTCTTCCTTAAGGTGGCCTTGATGATGACTAAGTCGGGACAGCTCTCTCTCAGATGGCTACTGCCAATTGTACCATGGATACCAAGAAGTACCTGCAGCCAGGGCAGGAGAGGGGCTATTCATAGATTGTTAAATGAAACTGGAGAAAATCATGAACCTAAGCTTACTAGGTCCACTAAAATTTATGTTACATAACCTCGAAGAGGCACATACTGTGGCACTGCAATCCTTTTAATCCTCTTTAATTAATTTGCTTTCTCACTCACTGTTGAGACTTATCCAAATCTTCTGATCTTGTTTCAAACTTCCCATGGATCCTCTTCCCTTCACCCTCTCAGCTGAGAACGTTGCCTCATATTTCATTGAAAAAAATGAGGGCATTTGATGAGAGCTCTTGCCTCCTCCTTTCACAACACCTAAATGACTTCTGACTAACTCCTCCTTCACCCTTGAAAAGGTAGCTCTCCTCCTTGGCAAGGCAAGCGTCTTTACTTGTATAAGTAATCCTACTCCATCCCATCTTCTCCAATAGATTACTCTCTTCAATGATCCCACTCTCTCAATTATTTTCAATCTTTCCTTGTCTACTACTGCCTGCTTCAAAAACACCTCACTTGATCTATCCATTTCTTCTAGCTACCATCCCTTGTGTGTTAATGAATGAATCTAATGTTTTTTTTTCTTTCTCCATCTTTATCTTTCTTGATCTCTCTACAACTACTGACACTTTGATAATTGCTTTCTCCTCGATTCTCTCTTCTTTCTAGATTTTCCTGACACTACTCTGTTCTGGTGCTTCTTCTTATCTGATTAACCCCTCTTCAATCTTCTTTGATGGGTCTTTATCTAAGTCATGCCTGGGAGTGTCCAAATTATAGCAGAGGGTATCTTCCAGGGGTCTGGCCTCGGTCCTCTTCTTTTCTCCCTCTATACTGTTTTATTTGGTGATTACACTAGTTTTCATAGATTCAGTTATCATCTCTATGCTGATAATTCTCAGATCTAATTATTCTATACTTAGTCTTCTTCTCACCTTCATATTTCCATTTCCAACTATCTGTTGGACATCTGGAATTGGATGTGTCATATACACCTCAAGCTAGAAATGTCTAAGACTAAGCTCATTATCCTTTTCTCCAAACTCTCCCACTTCTGAATTTACTTGTGAAGGTACTTTCATTCTCCATGAGCTTCTTCTCCTCCCCTCTCCCTTCTCTAATATCACTCATATTGATCTGCTCCTTCAACTCTGTCTTGCATAATGAGGTAGACTTACCCTTTACAAAGACTAATTACTCTACTGACTCAAGTGATCCCATTCCATCTCATCTTCACTAGATTGCCCTCATCATCCTCACTCTATCAATTATTTTCAATCTCTCCCTGTCTCCTGGCTCATTTCCTACTACCCTACTTACATGCATATGTCTCATCCATCTTCAAAGATCCCTCACTTCATCCTTCATCCCCACTGAATATTGTCCTGTATCTCTTCTGGCTCAAATTCCTTGAAAAGGCCATCTAAAAGAGGGACCTCCACTTTTTCTCTTTTCTTTTCTCTTTCCACTCAACTTGTATAATCCAGAATCTGATCTCATCATTCCACCAAAATTGCTCTTCCCAAAATTACCAATAATTTCCTAATGGACAAATCTAATGGACTTTTCTTAATCATTCTCTTTAACCTCTCTGCAGCCTTTGACACTGTAGATCATCCTCTTCTCCTTGATATTCTCTTTTTGTTTCCAGAACACTCCTCTTTCCTAGTTCTCCTCCTACATGTATGACTATTCCTTCTTAGTCTCCTTTGCTAGATTCTTATCCAGGTGTTGTACAGGGTTCTTTCCTGGGCTCTTTTCTCCTTCTATACTACTTTACTTGATGATCTCAGCTCCCATGGATTTAATTAAAATCTCTATTTCTTACATCATTTACTAAGATAAGGTCAAAATAGATACATTTTGTATGTATCTATACATACAAAATATGTACATTTAATATAAATATAAAGAGAGATATTACAAGAAAATTAGAACAGAACATATTACTTATCAGAGTTATGGATAAGCAAATAATTGGTGAATAAGCAAGAGAAAGAGAGAAAAGTTAGGTATAAAATGGATAATTGTAATTATATTAGATTAAAAAGTTTTTGTACAAATGAAACAAAAATAGCCAAGATCAGAAGAAAAGCAGAACACTGAGGAAAAAATATAGACAGTTTATCAGATAAAGATTTTGTATCTAAAATATATAAAGAACTTTGTCAAATCTATAAGAATATAAGTAATTCCCCAATTGATACATGATCAAAGGATAAAAACAGGTAGTTTTCCAATGAAGATATCAAAACAATTTATAGTCATGTGAAAAATGCTCTAAATCATTATTGATTAGAGAAATACAAATTAAAACAACCTTGCGATATCATTTTACATGTACTGGATTGGCTAAAATGGTTAAAGGGAAAAGGGACATAGGTTGGAGAAAATTTAGAAAAACTGAGACATTAATTCAATTATTGTGGACTGAGCTAACCATTTTGAAGAGTAATCTCCAAAATTATGCACAAAGCGTTATTAAACTACCTATAATACCCTTTGAACCAGCAATACTATTCCTTGGCCTGTTTCCAAAGATGATTATGAATAAAGATGCTATTTGTATCCAGAGAAAGAGCTGATAAATAGAAGTATGTGTAGAACAATTTTATATATATGATATTTGTATAATAAATTGGCATATATATATATATATATATATATATATATACACACACATATACATACATACATGCTTACTTGTATCTAATGTTAGCCATCTCTAGGCTGTGATATAGGGGGAGAGAGAAGAAAAATAAAGGTAAAAAAAGAAATTTACACAAAATTTTATATATTTAAAAGGAATAACAAACTGCATAGCAGATTTACAGTTTCACGTGCAATCATCTTTTTTATTGTGCTATGTTATGAAAATGCTTGTTTTACTCTATAAATTAAAAAAAAGATGAAATCCTACAACAAAAATCTGATAATTTTCCAATCTACCTATACTGCCCTAACCTATCTGTTGCCCTTGAGTTTCCCATCTAAATTTCAGACATTTCAACTAGGATGTCCGTTAGACATCGTTAAATCACGTCCAAAATGAAATTGATTACCTTGCCCCCTCAATTCTTAACTTCCCTATTGCTGTTGAGAGCACACTATGCTCCCCATCTCTCAGTGTCAGAACCTTGGAGTCATCCTTGACTCCCCACTTTCTCTTATCCCTATTCCCACCCACATCCAATATGTTTGCAAGATCTGTTGATTTCACCTTTGTGACATTTCTAAATATACCCCCTTCTTTCCTCAGACACTACTCTGACACTTATGTTTAGGCCTTCATCATCTCATGCTTGGATTATTTCAATAGTCCACCAGTGAGTCTACCTGCCTTATGTCTCTCCCTATTCCAATTTATTCCCAGTTAGATAACAAAATTTATTTTCCTAAAGTGAGGATTTGACTATGTTATCCCTCTACTCAATAAACTTCAATAACTCACTATTGCCTCTAGGATATTGTCTACAGATTTCTCTTTAGCATTTAAAACCTTTCATAATCTAAACTCATTTTACATTTCCAGTCTTATTCCACACTACTCCTGGACATTTACTTGATGAATCAGTGACGTAGGAGTCTTTGCTATTCCACAAACATGACACTCTGTCTCTTAAATCTAGGCATTTTCTTTGGCTATCCCCTTGCCTGAAATGCTTTCCCACTTCATCTTCACCTACTGGCTTTCTTGGCTTCCTTTATATTGCAACTAAAATCCCATCTTCTACAGGAAATATTTTCCAACTCCTCTTATTCTAATGATTTCTTGTTTATTCTGCATACAGTTTGTATGTATTTCATTGTTTTTTTGTTTCTACTATTAGATTGTGGACTCTTTTAGGGCATGACTGTCTTTTACCTCTTTTTGTATCCCCAGTGCTTAGTGCAGTTCTAGGCACATAGTTAGCACGTAATAAATGTTTATTGATTGATTGAGTCACCAAGTCTAGAAAACAAGATGTCATCCTGGGTTCTGCACTCTCACTATTCATATCCAAACTAGGGCCAAGTGTTGCATATTTAACTTTCATAGCATATGTGGTGTAGGCTGACTCCTCTCCTAAGATAGTGCTACTATCCTAGTAAAGGCACTCATCATCCCACATGGGTGGGCTGTGGTCTCCCTGCCTCAGTCCTCTCCCCACTCTAGTGCATTCTCTATTCAGCTATCAAAGTGACTCTCCTAAGGTAAGGTTCTGACCATGTTACTCTGTCAATCTTAAGTACAGTGGCTCCCTCTCATCTCCAGAATCAAAAATGAAATGTTCTGTTAGGTATCTATAGCCCTTCATAACCTGGACTGGTTCTACCTTTCTAGTATTCTTATACCTTCCTCAGCCTCATGTAATCCCTGATCCAGTGACACTGGCTTTCTTACTATTCCTCAAATAAGACACGCCATCTCCTGACTATGTGTAATTCTCTTTCCATTCATCTGTTTCTCCTAGCTTCTCTGGTGTTCTTCAATTCCCAGATAAAATCTCTATAAGAAACCTTTCTATAAGGTTTCTATAAGAGTTCTATAAGAAACCTTTCCTGATTCTCTTAAATACTAGTGTTTGTTGATTTTCTCCAGTTCATCTTGCACATATCTCATTTATATATAGTTGTTTTCATGTTGTCACCTCCATTGTGAGTTACTTAAGATCAAGACCTGTCTTTTGTCACTCAGTGCTTAGCACCTTGCCTGACACATAGTAAATATCTAGTACATTCTTATTGGTGATTGTCTGGCACCTAGGATATGCCCAATGAATATATGAAAAACTGTTATTTATGCCCTTGAAATAGTGTTATTGAATGTTCATAAAGAGGGTGATAACCTAGCTATAACTATACTTTAGGAATATTGAATGGGCAATATGGAGTAATATAATACATGGATGAAGTTGTTGACTAAAGTAAAGGAAGTTGTCGGATACAAGCAGCATACTGAAGGAAAAAGTGACACAGCTTGTTGCTTCATAGAAAAATAAACAATGAAGAAGGTGGATGAAGGATGCATGGCTCCAGGGTTTTAAACCTAGGTGACTAGGAGAATATAGACATGGTGTCACTGGTAATGAGAGAGGATGGAGGAAGAAGATTAATTTAAATTTTGACACAAGGAGCTTGAGTCATATGTCCACATCTACAAATAATGTACAGATATAAGACATGTCTTACAGAGAAGGACCTAAGCAAGGTTAGTCTTCAAGTACTATTGAGTGTCATTTTGTTTTGTGGCTATAGTGAGTTGCATAAGGCTGCTGGTTAATGGTTTATCATGTACTCAGTACAACTGCAAGAGATCAAAGTCAGTGGAAGGGAGAAGGGTCTGAGTCAGGCCATTCCACATAACTGAAAGTTGATTATTCTCAGTCAACTTAATAAAATTCCAAATCATTTGAATAAAAGCAATTGACAAAGTACAGGGAACTACCAATGAATGGGTGAGAGTGTTAGTCTGTTAGTAAACATTTATTAAGCTCTTATGTAAGCAGACCCTTTGCAGATGTCTACATAAATCAGTTTTTATATAATGTGAATTTGTCCTTGGGACAAAGAGAATCAGGAAAGGGGCCATTTGGCTGCGGAAGGATGGGATCAGCACACATTTTAAGGGACATGGATCTGGGACAGAGAAGTGAAAGCAGGAGGAGGAGCTTGTGGTGGCAGGGATAGACAGATAAAGAATACCTAAGGGCAGATAGAGGGAAGACAGACGCTAGGGCCCTGACACCTGGATAGAGCAAGGTAAAGGTTTCTCTAGGTATCAGAGTTGCTGTGTTCATCAGCTGTTCTTCTGCTTTCTCTTTGAGGGTTGTTATTGTTTTGGTAAGGTGGGGAGGCCAGAAGCTGGAGTGGAGGGGGCAGGATCAGAGAGAGCATAGTACTATACAATAAAGTTAACATAGGAGGCTTTTGGACTTCTTTCAGAATTTCTTTGAGAATTCTTTACATAAAGTCAAATTGGGTAATGTGAATTTATAGTAAAGTGAGAACTGTCTATACAGACAAAAAAGAAAGACAGTCTCTGTCTTTAAGGAGTTTATATTCTAAAGGAAAATACAACATATAAAAGGAAGTATGAAGATGTTTTTGGGGGATAATGGAGAAGTTTAGAAGAGTACAGACTGATAGAAAATGAAGTCATGTCTCTGGTGGCCTAGATCAATAACAAACTGATATCACTCTATGGGGATCTCTGAGAAACAAGTGCACCTTTTACCCTCTTGTCCTAGAATATCTGGACAGTTTTCCTTGATAATTTCATGAAAAACGATGGCTCTTTTTTTGATCATGGCTGTCAGGTAGTCTCATAATTTTTAGATTGTCTCTCCTGGTTCTATTTTCCAGGTTGGTTGTTTTTTCAATGAGATATTTCACATTGTCTTCTATTTTTTCCTTTTTTTGGTTTTGTTTTGTAATTTCTTGGTTTCTAATTTCTCATAAAGTTATTAGCTTCATTTGCTCCATTCTAATTTTTAAAGAATTATTTTCTTCAGTGAGCTTTTGAACCTCCATTTCCATTTGACTAATTCTGCTTTTTAAAGTATTCTTCTCATTGGCTTTTTGGACCTCTTTTGCCACTTGAGTTAGTCTATTTTTAAGAGTGTTATTTTCTTCAGCATTTTTTGGTCACCTTTAGCAAGCTGTTGATTCACTTTCTGATTTTTTTGCATCACTCTCATTTCTCTTCCCAATTTTTCCTCCACCTCTCCTACTTGATTTTCAAAATCCTTTTTGAGCTCTTTCATGGCCTGAGACCATTGCATATTTATTTTAGAGGTTTTGGATGAAGAAATCTTGACTTTTATGTCTTCCTCTGATGATATGTATGCATTGTTCTTCCTTATGTGAAAGGATGGAAGAAAATATCTGTTCACCAAGAAAGTAACCTTTTATAGTCTCATTTTTTCCCATTTTCTAGGGCATTTTCCCAAAGGATTTTTGAGTCCTTTGTCAAGAGGAGATTATACACTGGGGACCTGTAAATTCTCAGTTCCTCCAAGGTGACACAATCAAGGGAGAGGAGTTCACTCCTCTCCTGGCCTGTGCTCTGGTCTGGAAGAAACCACAGGTTTTTCTGCCCAGGATCTGAGAGTAGGGTTCCCTCTCCATGACTGCCTCTAGCTCCACCACATCAGTGCTCCTCCTCACCCCAGGAGCACCACTCAGGGCTGAGGTTCAGAACAGTTGCTCAATTCCCCCAGGGTCTTTAGGCACAGGCCTCCAAAAATGGACACTGCTACTGCAGTGGCTGCTGCCAGGGGTCTAGACGCGGTCCCTTCTCACCCATGAAAGAGCTTTCTCACTGACCTTTGTCAAAGTGACCTTTGTCTTTGATGTTTGTGGGTTGACCAATCTGGGAACCATAGCTGCTACCTGGGATTCTGCACTCTGAAGTTTGCTCCAGTCCTGTCCCTACCATATCACATGACCAAGGCTGGGCTGCACTCCACTCTGAGCCCAGTGTGATAGACCTTTCCTGTCAGCCTTCCAGGCTGTTTTTGGCTGGAAATCTTTCATTCTGTCATTTTGTGGCTTCTGCTGCTCTAGAATTTGTTTAGAGTCATTTTTTACAGGTATTTTATAGGCTATTGGGGAGAGCTGCTACAGGTCCACCCTTCTACTCTGCCATCTTGGCTCTGTCCTCCATTTTCACATTTAACTCATCTGGTATTTGAATAATGTAGACTATCCCTAAGTTCTTCCCCAGAGCCTTTCCAAAATATGCTAGATTTTATGATCTGTTGCCATATTATAAAGAATACAGAGTCAGTCAATTCCATAGCATGATGACGTATGGTAGGGTCACTCTTAACAATACCTGTGAAAGAAAATAGAAATTTGGGATAAATAAAGCATGATGTTTCTACCTTTCCTCTATATTCCAAGGAATGTAGAAACATTTTAAGTACCTTTCACTGAAAGATTTGGTTTCTAATATGGTAAGTGAGAACTTAATAAAGAAAACAGTATACATCTGCATGGTACTTTAGAGCAGTGATGTCCAGTTCAAGTAGAAATGGGGGCCACTAATACATATATAAGGATCTCTGCCACCCAAATATTGACTGTTTTAAAATGTAATATGTTATATGTTTTATTGCATTTTTATTTTGTTAAATATTTTCCGATTATATTTTAATCTGATTTGGCCCTCATTGGGGAGTGGCTCCTGGGCCCCATGTCTGATATCACTGCTTTACAGTGCCTAAGATATTTTGTGTATATTTTCTCTTTTAATATTCATTATAAAACTGAGATAAGCAATTCATTGTGTTTATCACTTGTCAGATGAAAAAGCTAAGATATAGAGCTAACATGCTCTAATAGAAAAAAATGATGGACTTAGAGTCTGAAGGTTTCGGTCTGAATATCGCTCTGCACCTGTTACTTATATAGCCTTGAATAAGTCACTTGGAGAAGCATATAGTGCAGTGAGAACACACTGAATTTGGAGTTAAAGGACCTGGGACTAAATACCAGCTATAACTTACTATCTATGCAATCTTTCATCAAAAATCTTCCAGCTAGTAAGTGATGGAGCCAGTCCTGGAACCCAGTTCTTTGGGCTTTAAATCCTTTACAAGGCCTGGCACAAAGAATAGTAGTCAACCCAAGAACATTTAATATCCCAACAAGTATTTGCACACTGATACATATTAACAAACAAAAGGTAATCATTTAAATAATAATAAGACCAGGGATTAAATTGCAATGTATGAAGCATATGTTATAGGTTAATTTGTCAGAAAAGTGCTTTTTCCCTTCTTAATATAGGCATGGAAGACCCAAAGACCTAAAAGGTGCCATTCCAACTCCTATGGTAGAATCAATTATTTTATGGAATTCTTTATTATTCTTCAGGAATTGTCCCCTTCTTCCTTTTTACCCTCCCCCAATGTAAAGCATGTCAAGTAATTTATCTCTTTGTCAACTCATCATTTTAAATATGAAGTGGAGATAGCATTAAATTCCTTTCTACCTAGGAACAAAAATAGAAATCTGTGTCCTAGTACTCCAAAAAGGAGAAAAAGATGGTGATGATAGAATGCATTATGTGGCAATGGGTCTGTACTTTTTTGTTAAAGAAACAAATCATGGTTGACATTGATTTATAGATCTGCCTTCCGGCAGAATGTAAGTTTTCTTCAACAGAAATAACAAAATGGATAATGAGGCCTGTATCTGGAAGCTATTCTAAAAGTAATATGATTAGTTAAAATTAGAGGGGTGGACTGCTTCCTATTTATACATTTTAAATGTCTCTTGAGATTGAAGTTCACCCTAAATTGGAAACTCCTTTGTCTCCCTTTTCCTCATGTTATTTCACATCATATTTTGTATTGGCAATCCTTCTATGATACAAAGTGAAGTACATTCAGAGTTTTCATTTTGTGAGGTCTTTCTTCAAGTTTTCTCGTAAACATTCCCTAGAGGGTTTATTCAATTCACCAATGTCTTTCCCTTATTCTTCATAGTACCAGAGTCATTTAGCCTGTTCATTTTCTCTACATGAACAATTCAATATTCTCTCTCTCTCTCTCTCTCCCTCTCTCTCTCTCTCTGTCTCTCTCTCTTTCTCTCTTTCTCCCTCTCTCTCCTATCTATTTTTTTCCACTTGTATGCACATCATAATTGTTAATATGTTCCAGACTACTCAAAACTCTCTATATACCTTCCCATTTGGATTATTTATCATTTCTTTTGTTCTGATAATGTAGTATTCAGAAACCTTCCCCATTGCTAGAATAACTTCAGTGTTGAAGACATGAACATTTATATGGCAGAGCACTTTGAAATCACTGAAAGCACTGCCCAATTTCACAAACTCAATTTAAGTCTCTTCAATTATGGGTCTAGTTCATTTCCCGTATGTGGCCCCTATTCAAGATTTGTATGTAGATAGAAGGGAAAAGGGATCGGAGGAAGCTAGGGATTAGAGAATTTTTTTTGATTAGTATCCTATAATGGGAGGTTGGATTGGAGATAGATCTAAAAGTCAGTCGTTTCCAAATAGTCTTTCTTCACCCTCCATTTCTAACTTTGAATGTTGCTTCAGACCACACTTGCCTCATAGTCTTTTCGGGACCATCTCATGTTTCCAGATGGTAGTTTTCATTCTGATCACACACTGCTCTTAGGCCATATTGCTGAGCTGGTTTCCCTTTGTACATGACTCAACCAAAGCCCATGTCCTACTTGTGCTTTTTATCATTGTGTTAAATTTAGTCTTAAGTTCTCAACCAAAAAAAATAAAGAAGAAAAAGAAAATGTGTCTATTTCTGTTTTGCATAGTGTCAGCCTCCTGAAGGGATTCCAGCACCATGCCTTTCTAATTTGTTTCATACGTACTGTTTGGCATATGAGAATATTCAAAGATCCAGATTCTCTGAGTATATAGGTTGTTCCCTGCATTCCAGGCACTTTCAGAAGCTCCACTCAGTTCTTTCTCAAGCCAAGAAGGCACCATTCAGGAAGTTATAGCTGCAGTGTACTTACTGGTACCCAAGTAACCCAAATCAGTGAATTTCACCTTCAGAATAGTCTAACTGTCTCCCAGAGAGTATCTTGCCCTGTAAGAATATTCTGGTTTGAAATGATAGGGACCACGTCTTCTATTACTTTGGCTTCTCTCCACTGCATCTAGAAATGCTCATCATGGTGTTTATTTAATGCATGTGACTAACAATACTCATGAGAACAGGATTAGCAGAACTAAAATTTCTAATTATATGAGTTCACATTAAAAATGTTTCACGTGGTATTAATAAGATTCTGTATTTCAAAAACTACCTTCTCACAAAAAAATCACTGCAGCCGTTTAGATGAGCAGAAATAAACCTGAGATCAATTTAAGAGACAGCATCATGGACATTTGAGAAAGGAAATTCCCGAATGGGTCCTCAAATCCAAGGCTATCTCCTGAGAGTGACTTTGCTGACAGTTCTTTCTTACTGAGGGTTGGAAGACTCAGGCTAGTGGAAGAGGAATTTGTGGATAAGGTTTCAAGGATAAAGGCTTTGTAATTGATTGCAAGAGTTTATTCTAACATACACACAAATATGTACATATACATACATACATACATACACATATATACATATACATATATATATATATATATATATATACATACATGAATGGAGTGTTGAGTGTTGAGCAGGGTCAGACCTAAAAATTGGAAAGGAGGAAAATGTTTTGTGTTGGAGCAATTTTAGTCAATTCTAAATTAATTTCTTAATTTAGGAACTGGAAAGATAGGGAAAATTTTTGTCATGATGATTTATTTCCAGGATTATGGGGAGTTTGTTTTGCTTTCCTTCTTTTTCTGCATGTTAACAATACATGTTAGTTGTTAGCTTCATATCTCATCTGGATTTTTGTTTTTGGTGAATTTTGTTGCCCTCTGGTTCCTAGGAGACCATCTGTGCACCTCTCTGAAGTGGAAGACTCTCATGCTTGTTTGGTAGCAGCCTCATTGATTTCATAGTTATCTCAGTTGCTTGTAAATGAGAACTTAGAAAATAAACAGCACAATTAAAGATCCCCTGCCCCCTCTACATTATACTTAAAAGCTGCAGATGTGAAGTAGCCTATGTTTCATTGATTGTGGCTCATCTTTGAAAATTGTTTAAACCGGGCTAGGATCTCTAAAACCTCCAGGAATGGATCTGCATGTGTCTAGGCTTTCATCATAAGGTGGCTGGTGATTGAATAAAAGGAAGCAAATGTATACTAGAAGAATTTCAGTAATAAATTAAATGAATAGCACTAGTTACAAATGCACAGAGTATACCAAAGAAAAGGATTTCATTTAAGGATGATGGATCTAAATGTAAATTACTCTTCAAATGAAACATAAACAAGGATTCTGTAATATATAACTAGTCTCATTCTATTTCATCTTCATGTCACATACCTAAATGTGTAAGGAGCACCAAATGTTTTTGTGTTGCCATAGTGTAGGAGTTTGTAACCTGGGGTCCATGAAATTCTATATCTATATCTATATATACACAAGGCAGCTAGGTGGTGCAGTGGATAGAGCACCAGTGCAATAGTCAGGAGGACCTGAGTTCAAATCTCACTTCAGACCCTTGACACTCACTAGCTATGTGACCTTGGGCAAGTCACTTATCCCCAGTTGTCTCATCCTGGATCCTCTCTAGCCATCCTGATGAATATCTGGTCACTGGATTCAGATGGCTCTGGAGGAGAAGTGAGGCTGGTGACCTGCACAGCCCTCCCTCACTCAAAACAAAGTCAAGTGCAAGTCATGTCATTATTTCTCTGATGGCGTGTTCTTCTCTGGCAACAAAGGACAAACACATACACACACATATATACACTTATGTATGTATATATAGTATATATTTTAAATAACTACATTTAAATAAAATTGATTCCATTGTAATTCTATGTATTTTCTCTTGTGTATTGAAAAACATTAGTCTGAGGGGGTTCCATGGGACTCACCAGTCAAACTAGTCTATGAGGTAAAAGGGGAAAAGAAAGCTAAGAAGTTGTGACCTAGAGGAATGCTTGTTACTAAGCAAATTCCCCAATCTACATCTCCTTGTGAAAAATCCAGTCATTGGCAAAAGGCTATGTGAGCATGTGAGTGTATTCCAGATTCTTAGGGATTGTAGTACTTTCTCAGAGTAAATGCAGTGGATCTTTTCTTTGACTCCAGAGCTTTTGTCTTTCTCTGTCTTCTCTCCCATACTTTCCTTTGGAGCCTCTCAAACACTGAGCTAGCTCTGGCAATGTGTCCTTCAACATCATCATCTATGTATACATCCCTGTTAAGTATACTGTCAGTATAAGCGAACTTATCCACAGCATTCAAAAGTTCTCCATTTGCTGAAACTAATGGTTCCACCTATGACTGGTGTGGTGCTAGATGATGGAGCACCTCTGTTTTCTTGATGTTAATTTTTAGGCTAAAATTAGCATAAGAAATAGAGAAACAATCCATATTTTGTTGCATATTAACTTCAGAGGCTGCATTGAGTGAACAAAAAACCATTCACCAACACTCCCTCCACTTTGGTCTTGGCTTATATCCTTTTCCAGCTGAAGAATTTAACATCAGTCTGGTAGCAGACCTTGAGATGCCATGCTCAGCCTCCTGAAAGCATTTGACCATGTGACTGAAAGCCCTCATGCTAAAAGTCATGGGAGCCTTGTTTCAGTCCATTGGGGACTGGGAAAGTGTGAGATAGTGTCCAGAATATCCATTATCCAGAACCCAGGGAAGCATACATACCGTTGTGAAGCTGACATACAACACTGATCAACTTTCAAGGGTGACCTAATTTTGACAGAATTTTCCATAAACCCTCATGACCAACAGTATCAAAGGCATTGGTCAGACCTACAAATGTTGCGTTCAGACCTCTGCTCTGCTCTTGACATTTTCCTTGGAAGTGTTGGGCAGCAAACAGCATCATGACCGTTCCTTGGCCCTTTCTGAAGTCACGCTGATCTTCCAGGTGAAGGATCAGTCTATTAAGGAGGACTCTGGAAAGAATCCTTCCACCAATGATTAAGAAAGAAATCCCTCTGTATCATAGGACAACCTGTTTCCTTCACCTTCATAATGGAGATGTCCTTGAACCCCCTTGCTATATAACCTGGAAAATTTCAGTCAGGGTTTATAAGAGCAATGGTCCCCCCTACCTTATCAATCTCAGCTGGAATAGAATCAACACCAGGTGCTTTGCCACAAGAAAGGAGCCTCATGGTCCTCAAAACCTCTTCTTCATTTGAAACTTCAGCTAGGGAGGGACTGACTTTAACCTGAGGTAAATGATCCATGATTGATGACTATGAAAGTGTTCAGCCCATTTCTCTAAGACCATGTCCTTATCACTACTCAATGTGGCTCTATCAGCACTGAGTAACTGAAATATAACATAGGTCTTTTGCCCATAAATAGCCTTCAGGGTATCATAAAAGCACTTCGAATTGTTACTATTGGCACAAAATGGAATTAATCTGCCTTTTTACTGAGCCAAGAATCCTGCTTCTCTCTAAGCTTCACTTGTACCTTACTTTTGATAGAATTAAATGCTACCTTCTTAGAGATGAATGAACTTTCCTACTGGTTAACACTGTGGAGTTCTCATTTTTCATTTAGCAGCTTCTGAATCTCCCCATCATTTTCATCAAACCAGTCTTGATATTTGCAAGTGTTCTGACCCTGATGGGCGAAATGTGGTGCTGTACACCAAATCTAGGAGAGCTGCCACTCCCTTTGTGCTCCACTGTTGCCAGCTGTGCATTGGCTCAACTTTCCCTCCAAGTTAGCAACAGACTCTGCCTGATCAAAGAAGCGCTCTTATCTATTGATATTAATTCTTTTGTTGAATGTGAATATTTAGCTTGGAGAGGATAAGTCTACAATTAGTCCAGCACTCACTCTGTGCCACACATTGCCTTCATTGCTCTCACATCCTGTCTGTCTCTTCTTAAAATCATATAGTCTATTAAATGCCAATATTTGCCATGAGGGTGTATCCATGAAGTTTTATTGTGTTTAGGTGAATGGAAAACAGTGTTGGTGATGAGAAGGTCATGAGATGCACAAGTCTTCCACAGTAAGTGACCATTGTGTGATGGCAAGCAAAGTGGGATCTTGTGCTGTTTTTGTTTTAGTATAATCAAATGCCTCTGATTGAATCTTGTCTTTATCAACCAAGAGTCTTTACTAGGAGCAAAGTACAGAAATGAGAATTTCTTTAACTAGAAACAGTATATGTATCTGTATTGTTAATGTTATTAAAGATTTTCCCCACCCATGAAGAGACCTGTGCATTAAAGGGAGTTTGATCAGAGAAGATTTGTAGGAAAGCCCACATCTTTTGTTAATGAGGCACTGGCTCTCAAGGGTTGAGATGCCCTCTGGCTCTAAAAAAGGTATAAATACTCTGAGGGTGAGATTTTACTTTGGGCTTAATCTTTGTAATAAGGTTTGAGTGCCAGATGAGGACTCTGGGAGGCTGCTAAGAAGCCCCCTGGCTTTGAGAACCCAGATGCCATGCTTCCCTTTCTGGTATGTTCAGACAGTTGTAACTGTCTCTTGAATTATGATCAGGTGGAGGAAGCCATGTCTGTTGATCTTTGATTTCTCTGTATTTTCTTTGAGGTTCAGAGTGCTGACTCCCCTGAATTAGGTGAATGATATATGTGCTTTATTAAAATGATTGTTAACTCCTCAAAAGTTGCCTTTACTTTTATGAATGCAGATCTAAGAACCTGTGAAAACAGGCCCCCCTGTATATGTTGGGGTGCTTACTGATACATATTGCTTTTGCAGTTTCCATCTCCATTCCTCCCAAGGACTCCCTGTCAGGTCTGGTAGTTTGAGCCTACACTAGCATTAAAGTCTCCCAGAATTACAAGCTTGTCGTCTTTTGGCACATTGATGATAAGGATCTCCAGGTCTTCATAAAGTTTTTCCTTGACTTCATCAGGGTTCATCATGATGGGAGCGTTGGCACTAATGATGGTGACATGGCATTTTCCTGCAAGTGGCAACCACAGTGTCATGTGTCTGTTATTGCTCCTTTTGGTAGGCACACAAGCTTGTGATTAGATTACTTTTGATTGCAAAACCTACACCAGCTTCACTGCATTCACCTTCACTGTGACCACTCTAGGAAAATGCATATTCAGCTATGACTTCAGTAAGCTGGCCTTCATTTGCCAGCTTTTTTTCATTCAAGGCTGCTATTTGGATGGAATATCTGCTGAATTCTCTTGCAACAAGAGCTGTTCATCCTTCAGATCTACTGAATTTTGTATTATCTATAAGTGTGTGCATATTCCATGTGCCCATGGAAAGTGGAATCATCTTTGTAAAAGTTTTCGTACTTTTTTAATGTTTTGGCCACAGGTGGGATCCCTGCCTGCTGTGGTAATTAGGCCAGGGTGGGTAAGTAGACAATTTTTCTAACCCCTTTTTCATATCAGGAGGTGAGCAGTGCAATCCTTAGAAGGCTACTCAGACACCCAGGGTCTGCCAAATCCCACTGCTACTTCCAATGAGAAGATAGCCCTGTGGGCTGGGTCTCTTGTGTGTCAGGTTGTCACTGCAGCTCCCAGTGTATCCTCATCTGCTGCTTTCTCCCTTGCATGTTGCCACAGGACTTTGAGATCATTATAAATGGTAAAATGGTATGAGTGATACCTTTTGATTAATGTAAATTGTATTTAAGTAAGACAGAATTGCATGATGTCATTGGTCTCACTGTCTCTTCCAGAGTCTTCACAGTCCAGATGGCAGATGATTAATGATGGCTCAAGAGGCAGTGGAGGACCTTGGTGTCTTTGATGTCTAACCAAGCTCTAAGCACTCCATAGCACCTGCTTTAGCTGCCTTCATGGCCACTGGAGAAAATTGTTGTCATTGGCCCATTCCATCAGGGGAAGTCTTTACATGCTTCATGCTCCCCCCCCATTCCCTATCTCACTGATGGGTTTGAGATCCCTCAGTTACTCTTAACCTGGTTTAGCCTATCTCCCAAAATGCTTTGCTGGAATGTGGCCACTGTGCGTGCTACAGCTTCTTGGAGCCTCACGTGAGAGTTAGGTGGATCAGGTAGACACCAAAGGTGGAAAGCAGACCTGAAAAGGACTAGACACACCTGAAAAGGGCTAGGCAACCCTCACACCACAGCTACTAGTGTTCCCTGAACATATTCTACATCCCTTTAACTCTAAGATGAATTCTAAGATGCAATGGGAAATGCTAAGCGAGCCCAAAGCTCCTGTCAGGAAGCCAAACCAAGAAGATTCATATGAAACAACTCACCAAAAATTAGTAAAGAATGAAACTTGCTCACTTAGGGGAACAGGGTGAGTTGAGAGAGACTCCTACAGCAATGTGAGGAGATCTTTTCTGTTATACTGAATGAAAGAACGGAAAGTTTTGTCTAATTTGGAGATATTCTATTACTTGTCTTATAAAATAGCTGAAAGGTTTCAAGCAGCCCAGGAGTATTCTGGTCCTGGCTACTTATTCAGAAAAAAACAAAACAAAACAGTATCTCTCTGCAAAGACTGGCACCATCACAAGGAGAAGAAACAACACAGTTGGGACAGTAAAGCCAAATTGAGCATGGCAGCAAAAAGAACCAGATGACAAAGGCAGCAGAGGGGGAAAAAGTGCTGGTATGGCTGGGAGCCAGAACAACAATGATGAACTGAGTGGAAGCAGATTGAAACAGTGCTGATGGAAGAAAATGATGGGCACACCAGGGAGCCAAAGCATCAGAGGAGGGACCTGCTGGGAAGTAAGAAGTCACAGAACCCTGACACAGAGGACCAAATGCAAACATCCCCTGCTGGAGCACTCACTACAAGTCATGCAGATTGTGTAGGTCCCTAAGGGAAAGACTGGTCCAATAAAAGGAGAGAGGAGGTTCACTCTACTAAACATCAAATTTTACCCTAAATAGCAATTGTTTTGGTTTTGGTCCAAAATTCTGAGGGTCTTCCTCTTTCAGATTGTTTTTTTTTTTTAAACTAGATAAAAGAAGTCTTTCTTTTCTTTTCTTTTCTTTTTTTTGCCTCATTTCTTACCTAACCTTAATCACTGAATGGGCATTGCCTCAGACAAACTGAGACCTGGGAAAGACCTTAGCTTAAAAAGACCAATGTCTCCCACTGCATGGGGCTATCTCCAGTCATCTTGATCTTTATCTTGCCACTAGACTATGGCTTTGGAGGAAAGAGTGAGTCTGCTGACTTTGCACAGCCCTGCCTCACTTGAATCCAATTCACTTGCAAGTCAAGTCATCACCTTCCTGATGTCATTGGCTCTCTTCCAGAATGAAGGCAAAACAACAAAAACAACAAACAATGATCATTTTATTATGATGTAGTTCTAATTGTTAAAAAGAGTTTTAGTTCTTTAATCAATCAGTTCATCAATAAGCATTTACTAAGTGCCTAATATTCATCGAGCACTGTGCTAAGCAATAAGGATAAAAAAGAAGCAGGAGATAGTCCCTACCCTCAAGCAGTTTATAATCTAACGAGAGAGACAACCAGAAAACAAATATGAACAAAACAAGCTATATGCAACATAAATAGAAATCATTAACAGAGAAAAGGTACTAGAATTAAGAAGACTGAGAAGGTGTCCAGTAAAAGATGCGATTTTTGACTTAGCAAAGCTAGAGAAGTTGGTAGGTGAAGCTGAGTAGGGAGAGTGTTCCAGGCATGGAAGACAGGCAGAGATGAAATCAGTCTTCCTCTAATTTCCATTCATTAGTAATCATTCATGCCTGGAATATGGAACTAAACAGACTGAATGTAATTTCTCCTTAATTAATTGTTCTATGTCAAGTATGTTTAAAAAATTCAGAGATGGGCAAAAAATATCAACATTCTTAATTGATAACCTTTGTTTGGACTGACTGCAGACATTCATGAAGAAATCAGACTGTGTATTTTCCTCCATTTAAGGGAGATTTTCTTGGTAGCTTCATTCATCAGAGTAAGTGAATATGTAGAAACTTTTCTGTTATCAGTGAAAGCAAATAGACTGTTGTGAGTTAGTACTAATGAATTAAGGAAGTCAAGTAAGCAAAGGTTGTAAAGGCATTTCAGTGTTCAACATCCGCCTCCCCCCAATAATTACCACTACATCTATATACAGTGTGTCTGTGTGTGTGTGTGTGTGTGTGTATAAAATCTATACATGTATATTTGAAAAATGAAATGGGGCAAATTATCTTTCATAGAAAAGGCAAGAAAAAGACTTTTTAGTGGAGGAAAAAAGAGGGGAGGTGAGAGAAAAACATGAAGTTTACTCATCACATTCCACTAAAGGAAGGAATAAAATGCACACTCATTTTGGTATGAAAACCTATCTTACAATACAGGAAAGTGGGGGAGAAGGGGATAAGCAGGGTGGGGGGATGATGGAAGGGAGGGCAGTGGGAGGAGGGAGCAATTTGAAATCAACACTCTTGGGGAAGGACAGGATCCAAAGAAAGAACAGAAGCAAAGGGGGGCAGGTTAAGATGGAGGGAAATATAGTTAGTCTTACACAACACGACTATTATGGAAGTCATTTGCAAAACTACACAGATATGGCCTATATTGAATTGTTTGCCTTCCCAAAGGGAATGGGTGGGGAGGGAGGGATGAAGAGAAGCTGGAACTCAAAGTTATAGGAACAACTGTCGAGTACTGTTCTTGCTAGTAGGATATAAGAAATACAGGTAATGGGGTATAGAAAGTTATCTGGCCCTACAGGACAAAAGAAAAGATGGGGACATGGGAAGGGAGGGATGATAGAAGAGAGGGCAGATTGGTGATAGGGGCAATTAGAATGCTCAGTGTTTTGGGGTGGGGGGAGGGGACAAATGGGGAGAAAATTTGGAACCCAAAATTTTGTGAAAATGAATGTTAAAAGTTAAATAAATAAATTTTAAAAAAAAGAATAAAAAGAAAAACATCAGGAAGCAATTGTGAACACTGGGCAATATCTTCAAATTGAAATTTAATATAGCTAAAAATTTCTCTCAGAAATTTTTGAATTTCACAAATACAAATGTTTATTCTGAACAGGAAAAGATCCTTTATTGTAGATATTGAATTGTTTATAATTGTATATGAAACTATAAATTTCTATTACATATAGCTTATTTATGTTCAGAAAAGTCCCAAATTCAGCATAACAGTACCAACAATATTCTGCTTGTTTCCTCAACTTTCTTCTTTTCACTTCTACATTTTAGTTGCTTTCCTGCTGCACTTTTATTTTTTCCATATAACTATTTCTACTTCCCCATGTTCTTCTTCAGCATTCTCCAACCCCCTAAATAAAAACCCTCCTGTGAAACAAATAAGTTTCAGTAAATAAGTAATATAAGTTCATATATTGCTCATGTCTAAAAATGAATGTGTTGTTTTACATCTCTAGTCTGCTGTATTGAGAAATGAGAAGAATGCTCCATCAACAGTCTTTGGGAGTTATTGGTCATCATATTGATAAAGTTCTTAAGTCTTTCACAATTATTTTCCTTTATGTTATTTATTTACATTATGTAGCCATTTAGGAATTTGTTCTTCTGTCTCATACCAGTGTCTACAAGTTTCCCCAGGTTCCTCTCAATCTATTCCCTTTGTCATTTTTTTGTGTTGCAAGAATATTTCATTATATTCATATACCATATTTTGCTTAGTTATTCCCCAATTAAGGGCATCCACTTTGTTTTTAGTTCATTATTACAGCAAAAGGTGTGTGCGTGTGCGTGTGTGTGTGCGCGCGCACATATAGGTTATTTCTCTTGTCTCTGACCTTTTGGGTTTATATGCCTCTGGTTTTGTTGCTGGGTCAAAGTGTCATAATTTAATTACTTTGAGGGGATAATATCAAATTGCTTTCCAGAATGCTTGCAAGGCTCCATAGCTCCATCAATAGTGTATTAGAGTACCTATCTCACAGCCCCTCCAATAATTATCATTTTTCTTTTTTTGTCATCTTTCAAAAAGTATTGAGGGGGGGGCAGAATTTCAGAGTTGTTTTAATGTGCCATTCTCTTATGATTAGTGATTTGGAGAACTTACATGTGGTTGTTTGTAGGTTGTATTTCTTCTTCTGAGAATTGCTGGTCTGTATCCTTTGCTCATTTGTCTATTGAAAAATGGTTCTTGTTCTTTCTGTCTTGAATTTATCAGAAAATTTTGCCCTAAAATTTATTTTCCATGTTAGCTGTTTCTCTTCTAATTATAACTGTATTAATTTTGTTTCTGCAAAATATTTTCAATTTTATGCAATTAAAATTGTATATTATATTATTTTCTCAGTCCCTTATTCAATGAAGAATTCTCCTTCTGCAGATTTTGAAGAGTCCTTTCTTCTTTGTTTATCTAATTTGTTTATGATATTACCTTTTATATCAAAGTCATATATCCATTTGTAGCCTATTGTGGTATATTTTGTGAGATGTTGATCTATACCTAATTTCTCTTAGACTACTTTCCAATTTTTTCAGCATATTTTTCAACGTCTTCTATCTTCCCATTTCCATTAGAACACCTTCCTTTAAATTATGAGTGTTCTTTTATTAAGAGCATAAAAATCCTTAAATTATCTATCATAATGTTCTATAAAATAAACATTATTTCTTTGATCAATAATGCAACACTGAGTACACAGATTATAAGTGGTTGTTCTAAAGCAGTGAAATGCACATTCAAACACTGTCATAAATTTATACCCATATCTTAGGGAAAACACAATGAACTACATATCTAGGTACTGTTGATGTGTAAAGTAGTGCTCAGGCTTTAAATCATTCATCTCCTCTTAGTAGTTTGTCATGCAGTGGTCATCAGAGAGTGGTCCTGACTCCAGTAATCAGTGTTCTTGGCTTTACTGAACACATTGCTATGTTCCATTGCTTCTGGGTATTTTGTACCTATTCTGTGATTGATCAACTTTTCTATTCTGTAAGTCTCAAATACTTTTGATGATCACTTCTTTGTAGTATCTGGTACCTGTAGACTTTCTTCTTTCCTACATTGTCCCTCATTATTTCTCTTCACATACTGGATCTTTTGTTTTAGAGATAAATTTTATCATCATTTTTCTGGTTCTACAAAATTATTCTTTGGCAGTCCAACCAGTATAGCCCTGTATTTATAAATTAATTTATGTAGTATCATCATTTTTATTATATTAGCCCATAATAATAATATTAATGTTTATATATTATATGAATAATAATAAAGCAATTAATATCGCTCCAATTATTTATATCTTCCTTTTTTTTGAAGAGTGTTCTTTGAAGTTGTATTCATATAATTCATCTGTGAGTATATTGTATATAGTATATTGTAATGGCAGAAAATGACTTTTTTTAAATATAGGGATCAGTTTCACTGTCAATTGACTGTGTACACTCAGATTATCAACTGGTTGCAGGAGTGGAGAACCTGTGACCTCGAGGTCCTCAAGTGGAGCCCATTGATTGAATCCAAACTTCACAGAACAATTCCCTTTTAATAAAATTGCTCTTAAAGCAGTGATCAAGATCAAAATCAATACCCAATTACTAGAAATGATAAAAGGATAATTCTTGTGACTATAATCACTACAAGTAAAAATGTCAAAACAAGTTATCACTCTGGAAATATGGGAAATGGATTTAAAAAGACATTGATTTTTACTATCTTTCTTAGTGAAATTTAAACCATTGGGTAAAACAGCTTTTACAATAGAAGGCCAAAAGATTCTAGAAACCTTCTCAGACAGCAAAACCCTGGACCTTTTCTACCAAGTGGAGAAACAACCAAGGACCATATTAGTTTACAGTAAAAGCTTCTTGACAAAACATTTCAGAGAATGACAGAAGATTACAAGAAATGTCACTTCACAGAACAACAATTTACACAACGCAGCAATGTACATGCTTTCTTTTCCAGTTTTCTGCCACCACATAGGATTGTGAATTTTAAATACATATACACACATCCTTTCTGTCTTTAAACAAAATACATACAAAACAAATAGAAAGTAATCCTGGAAAGGAAGACATCAGCACTTCAGGAGAACCAAAAAAAGAACTGTATAAGGATGTGACACCTCAGGTGAATATTGAAAGGAACCTATATGACTGCAGCATTCAAAAGTTTGTGATTTGTCCCAGGTCACACAGTCAGCAGTTAGATGAAGGGCTATGGACCTCCTTGGTTTTCGGTTTTTCTTGGTTTTGAGGGCTGCTCTCTAGCCACCACACCATGCTACCTGTTAGAAAATTAATAAACTTTTTTTTGCATATCAAAGAGATTCCATTATTCTTGGTTCCTGTGACTAATTTTGAGGGCTGGAGAGGTAATTAGGCTTTCCTACTCATTCCTTAACATTTATCTGCAAATTCATTCTAAATGAATATTTATGTTAAATGTTGAATTATCCCCAATTAAAGATGAAAGTAAAACCCAAAGCCCAACTCAGATATATATGATAGGTTTTTGTTTTGTTTTGTTTTGTTTTCTATAATTAATGGTCAATGTAGAATGGTGGGAGGGGGCAAAACTTTTTGCAAATTTTATATAAAAAAGATGTTGAAATTTTGACACAAATTTGCTAGGTTACAAATAACAATACTTCAAAGAAAATTAACTCAATATGCAATCAAAAAGTATTTACAATAAGCTACATCTAATAGAAAGGTTCTTCCTTTTGAGAAGACTCCAAAAATGGCTATTGTGCTAACAATTTCAGTGGATAATAAAGATGATGGTGATATTGATGATGACAATAGTGACAGAACAATTGAACACCTACCAATCCATGACCCTGTGGGCAGAACTGTACATCAGAAGGTTAGTATTTTTTATGGACTGAGTGACAACAGATTCCAAACTACAAATAAAAGCAGAAGAGACAGCACACTGTGGTGGACTGAGTACTGGGTTTGGAGTTAGGAAGACCTGAGTTCCCACCACTGACAAAAGCTTTAAAAAGACATTTTATTTAACTTCACTGAGCCTCAGTGTTCTCATCTGCAAGATGATAGCATCTAAAATCCCTTCCACCTCTTCATCTATTCTCTTATGACCTTAGAGAACTCAACTAATAATGTATGTTGGAAGTGGGCCACTACCACAAATCAAACCATGGTCCACAATCACTCAGATATAATATCAATCCACCAAAACTTTAAAACAATGTTTTTAATAAATGTTACCATACCAAATACTCATTATAACCTCTAAGCTATGTGAAAAATCTAAGATTTGATTAATAATGATACTAATGATAATAACAATCTACTCAAAGACCAACCATCTTCCATGTCATGAAAAGAGTTTAACAGCAAAAGGAGGGAATACACATTAGAAAATTTATGTATCCCATAATCACTATTATGGTTATAATGGCCTGAGAGGAGTCAGTCAGTCTGTGGTGATACCTCTAATTGGGTTACCACCTCAGCCAGTGTGAGGTGCTATGAATATAAGAAAAAGATGAGGCATTGAGTTTCAAGCTGGCCATGGAAGGAACAGTATCTTCTAATGGCCCAGTTACGTAGCAAGGCTGGTTTGCCCCCAAAAGGCAATAAAACCATATTTACTTAGTCTAAGGACAAAGGTTCAATCTGTTGATGTAGCTTTGTCATTAGCTATATATACAGAATATAGTGCTCCTTGGGCTTGATAAATGTCCAGGCACATCACAAATTCAGAGGCAGAGAACTGAAGGGAAATTGCGACTACCTATATTAGTGTTGTATTGTTGTTGAATATCATTTCTACCCTATTGTTAAATAAATCTTTTTTATGTGGTTAAATTTTAGGTAGCTCATTTCGTTTTATTTTGAGACTAAACCTCCAGAGTAGACCCATAACATTTAGAGTAGTCAGAAGGGGCTGGGTGGAAATGATTTTGTGGCTGACTTTGTGACTAAAGAGGGAGAAGGGCAAAGTGACATAAGATCCTCTGGAAATCAGATGGCTGGATATGAAACCTGGCACCCTATGGCCATGGAAAATGGGAGAATCCTGGTTATGCATGGTTATAAATCTGGTTATACATGGAAAGTCCTCTCAACAGGACAACTGACCTGATGGGATTCATCCAACAGGTGTTTAAGGAGGTTGGAAAAGAGTTGATAAAGATAACTTTAGAATGCACCTTCCCTGACTCTTGCTAATGGTCCTAGAAAATCTGATCACAAGCTAAAAGGAAAATGAAATTGAGCTATCTGGGCACATTCAGCAACTAGAGGTAGATGTGAATGTGCTCTTGATTTTTAAGGATAGTGCTCTGAAGGCAAAGAGGCAGCTCACAGACTTGGCAGCTGTACAAGTAAAAGAGGCAAAGTGAATGGGGTCAGGAAATAATGTATGGTTTCTGATCCAGACGGGATCCCTAGAAAATGTATTAAATCTGGCTAAAGTCAGAACTATAAGGGAAAGGAATGAGAATAGGAGAGAGAATGAGAACTGGGAAGCTGTCCCAGTAGAAAACTCAAACTTACCCTATTACAATTCTTAGGAGAGTTTTTTCCTCCACCAAGGGAGCTGGAGCATAGAAAGTCATCTATCAGTAAGGACTTTGGGAAACTGCAGTAGGAATTTAAACACCAACCTGGAACAATGAATTTTCAGGGTGTGATCTACTGGGGAAGGTATGGCGCGCCTCTGGTCTGCAGAATTCATCGCTCTAGGGAATCTCACATAAGACTTAGATTTGAAAAGACAGTTACATTAGAGGCCCTGAAAAGGGAAATTCTTTGTCCCTGTTTAGGTGGGAGTTAAGCATACTGGTCCAACAAAACTGAATTCCCTTTGCAGTCAGTTCTTTGATGGGTGTCAGCAAAGGGAATGGTGAAGGTTTGTTTTGGAATGACCCCCATCGAGCGCCTCAATAAAGGCTTATAAAAAGACTAAAAATTGGTGTCTCCAATACAACTCCTAGCTTATGGGATATGGGATAATGGATGGGTCATGGCACAAGGTGATTCATACTGATCCTGGTACCAGGACAATATATATGAGAGAAGGTAATGACATCATAGTTACTTCACTTCAGCTACATTGACTTGTCATAAAGACAAGTGACTACATGAGAAATATTGTTATCTGTGCTTGGCCTAACATTCCTGGACCTGCTCCTGCTCATCACCACTTTACTGCAAGGGACTCAGGGCCTAAGCTACCACTTGAATCAGGATCTGGCATTTTGTTCTGAAGGGAGAGGTAAAACCTAGGGTTTCTGATCTTTTCTCTTCTTTATGTTTGGTTATTCCTTCAAAGGGGCTATAAAATGATTTCTACTTTTTTTTTGCTTTATTTTACTTTTACTTGTACTTAGAACTCCTATCACAGTGCTGTCCATGCTGCACATTCACAATTAAGGTTGTGGAGGAATTGTCCTAAGGACCTTTAAGTGGCAGGAGGCCCTCTAGCAGATCTTTGAAATTTTGCCACAAAAGGCAAGTGATAGGAAAAATATCTAATTAATAGATCTTTTTTACAACTTTGCCACAGAGGGATGGGAAAAGATAGGGGAAAAAATCCACTAAATAGATATCTGTATAGCTAAACTAATTTTTTCCAAAATGGAAATGAATCTCTTGACAGGTCTAGTGAACTAAAGCATGAATGTAGCTTCCAGATGAAATAAATTCCATTAAATAAATTAAATAAAAATAATAATTATTACAGCTATAATAATCATATGCAAACTTCTAAAATTGATTGGATAAAAAAATTGTCCTTGTAATTTTTCTTTCTAATGCTATCAAAACAGAGGAGAGGAAAGGGACAACTGTGGTGATACTGAGTATGGTAATAAAAATGGTTATCATTTTATACTGCTTCCAGGTTTGCAAAGGACTTTACAAATATCCATCTCATTTGAGCTTCACAAAACCACGGGAGGTAGGTGCTGTTATTGCCCTCATATTACAGGTGAAAAAACTGAGGCAAATGAAGGGTAAATGAATTACCTAGGGTCACATGGCTAGTAAATACATAAGGCAGGATTTGAATTCATGTTTTCCTGACTCCAGGCTTAGCACTCTCCAACATTAAAAATGCCATTTCTGGCACTATAAAATGACAGGAGATAAACAATGTTCTTCGGGAATTCTAAATTCCCAGAATCAGCAAATGGAAGCTGAAGTCAAGGTAGTCAAAGGGGTCAAAACAATGCAAAAAACAAAATCAGCAAGGTAGCATTATTCTGTCAGTGACAGCTAGGTGGCACAGTATAGAGAGCTTTGAGTCTGGAGTTAGGAAAAGTTTGAGTTCGAATCCTGTATTGGACATTTACTAGCCATATTATCCAAGGCAAATCACTTAACCCCGATTGTCTCAGTTTCCTTAACTGTAAAATTGGGGTAATAAATAGCACCTATCTCCCAGGATTGTGTGAGGATCAAATGATATAATATTTGTAGAATGTTTAACATAGTGCCTGACACATAGAAGTGCTCAACAAATACTTCTTCCCTTCTCCTTTTACCCATCAAGAACTTTATTTACTACGTAAACTTGAAAAACAAAGAAACCAGAGGAGAGAAAGACCTGGAAGAAAGAGGATATGGAAAATTTCTGGTCATCTATATAGTTGCAGGAAGTTTAACACAATAAAAATGTGAGTTGTATCAAACTAGAAACAGAAGGCTTGTGAACCATTTATATGGTAGAATGGTAGAACAGTTACAAGAAAGAAAGTGGCAAATGCTAGTTTCTCTTACAAAGCAGCAAGGTTGGCTGTTATCTGTAGTATGAAATGCTTCACAGGGGTGGAAAAATGACTAGCAAAACTTTATCAGCTTCTTTTCAGATGGAAGCCTGATCCCACTTTCCTTTTTCTCTCTGCTTTTTTCTTTCTTTATTTGCTTTTAACTTGATAAACATCAACAAACATGAACATATTTTATGTAGGTTGGCACCAACTTTTCTGTGATAATGACTCTAGTTCCTTGCTCCATTACCTAATCTTTTCCTTACTGCTGGCAGAATTTATTTTTTTATTTTGGGAGGGAAGTTGGGTTGGGACTGGTAGCTCTGGAATTTGCCTATAACATTCCTGTGAGCTTTCATTTTGGGAATAATTTCACAACGTGATCAGTGAATTCACTTTAACCTCTGATTCTAATAGATCTGGACAGTTTTCATTTATGATTTCCCAAAATGTGGTATCCAGGTTTTTTGTTTAGTCACAGTCTTCAGGGATTCTTATTAAATTGTGTCTCCTCAATATATATATATATATATATATATATATATATATATATATATATATATATATATATATATATATATATATATATATATATGTATGTATGTATTAAATAAGTTGGTTTTGATAGTGGATATCATACATTTTCTTCTCTTTTTTTCAGTCTTTTTACTTTGTTCCAATATTTCTTTTGTGCCAGGTGGTTACTGGGTTCTTATTGCTCTGTTCTAATTTTCAAAGAGTCAGTTACTTGGGTGAAGATTTTAATGAATTTTGTTCTGCTTATAATTCCAATTTTTTTTTTATCTCTTGCTTTATTTCTTCTATGCACTCTTGGAATCTTCTGCTTTTTTTCTCCTAAATATATTATTGTGGAATTATTCTTCTCAGTTTATGTCTTGCGCACCTCTTGACCATAATATTTCTTATTTTGTTCATTGTCTTTCTCTGTTTACTTAGATCTTTAACTTCCCCCCACTTTACATTCCTGGAAAGTGGTCAGGCCTTATTTGGTCTCCTACTATTGGCTTCCACTTTCTCTTAGTGTCTTCTATCCAGGAGGCTCCTCTGTTAGTGCCCTGTAGGGTTCAGACTCCTCTGGAACATTCTTTTCAGATCATTGTGGAATTCTGGCCCTATGGAGGTGTCCTGGTCAAAACACTGCCAAATTTTGGTTCCCTAGGAGTCTTGGTTTATTAGTTCTCTCCAAGCTTTCAACTCTGTTGGAGTTTCTCCATCAAAGAAGGCTTTTATACCTTGGGAGATTCCCCGCTTAGAATGCTACATATAGTCTTAACATCTCCAGACAGAATACTGGCAGATCTCTTGCCTGGTTTCCTGTGATCATGATGGCTCTCCTGGGTGGTATATCTTTCCAAATGTCCTAAGACTTCTGACTAGATTTCTTTATAGTCTTGGGTTGAATGAAGACACTGTAATTTCTTTCTGGATTTTTAAAAATTTAAATTAAAATTCACTCATTCATTCATTCATTCATCTGCTTTTCCATCTGTTTTACAATCACATACTTTCTTACCCTTCCCAATCCAGCAACAAAATAAAAATAAAAAAATAAAATCCTCATAACAAACATATGTAGTCCAGAAAAACAAATCCCCATATTAATCATTTCCAAAAAAAAGTTTGTCTCCTTCTACATTTTAAGTCTATCACCTTCTGGTAAGAGGTAGAACGAGGGGTGTTTTCTTTTTCAGTCCTCTGGACTGGTTTATCATTGCATTGATCAGTACCAATATCTTTCAGAGTTGTTTTTCTCCATAAAGTTGTTGTCATTGTACAAATTGTTCTCCTAATTTTGCTCCCTTCACACCACATCAATTCATACAAGTCTTCTCTGGTTCTTCTCAAATGGTCCATTTCATCATTTCTTATTGTACATTTATATTTCATTATACTCACAGTTTGCTTAGCTATTCCCCATTGGAGGACATCTCCTTACTTACTAGCTTTGAGCTACTGGGAAAAGAGCTACTATGAATGTTTTTACACACATTTTCTTCTTTCTTTCATCTATTCAGGTTATGGGCCTAGAAAAAGTATGGTTTGTCAAAAAGTATGCAAAATTTAGTGGTTTGGAAGGAATAGTTTCAAAATGCTTTCTAAAATTGTGGGACCAATTCATATCAGCAGCCATGTTTTATCAGTGTGCATATTTTCCTGCATCCATACCGTTTGTAATTTTCCTCGTTTGTCACCTTTGCCAGTCTGACAGGTATGTCATAGAACCTCAGTTGCTTTAATTTGCATATCTCTAATTATTAGTGATTTGAAGTGTTTTTTTTTTTAAATATGGTTGTTGATAGCTTGAATTTCTCCCTTTGAAAACTATCTGCTCATAGTGTTTGTCCACTTATCTACTGAGTGTCTTTGGATTTTTGATCATTATCTGATCTAACAACTTATTAGATATTTGGTAGTGTAGAAGTCTGTACCAGTAACTTTCAAACATGACCATTTTTGCTCTCATTTTGATTACAGTTCTGCTGTAATTTTGGTTTGAATCTGAGGCTACTAGCTTTCATGCCATAAGCCGCTAGAAAACAAATCACAAAGACCTTTGTTACCCATTTAACTTAAATAATAATTTAAAATAAAATCTAGTAAGTCAGTTTTTCTATTACTATATCTCATCCAGCTGTCCCTAATTTATTTTTGATCAAATGTCAAAATATTATATGAGGTAGAGCCATATATATTTTAATGGAACATGTACAGTGTCTTACTTTTTGTGGCAAGGATTAATATTAGAAAATGTCCGAGCATTGAAACTTGCTGGGCTTTTTTCCTTTTCTGTTCCCAAGAAAGCAGGTGGAAAAGCTTTTCTCAGCCCTAAGTTGCAAGAGCTCCCACAGTTCTATAGTCCAATCGCTCTCTGTCAGACTGAGTTGTACCAGATTTCCTTGATGTGGAAAAATACTCACTCAAGCTGAGGATGAAGCCATCAAGATCATTTTCCACATGTGATTAGAGCCAGGCGAAACTTGCCAATTTCATCCCACAGCAGATTCAATGACAGCTCTCATCATTTGGTTTCGCCTGGTTTGCTCTGCCCTCCTAAATTTCACTCTGCACCGGATTTTCTTCAAAGCTTCATAGGCTCAAACATCAGGTGAATCCAAATGATGAGAAATTCACTGAAAGGAATGAGCCTATTTCACATGCATAATTCACATTTTTAATGGTTTCAATCAGGTGGCCTACTGAATTTTTCTTTGAAAAGGGTAAGTTTTTCTGTAGATGCAAAGACAGAAATGGATTTATCTTAGAAAATACAGAGCATCTTAATAAAAAAATTGGCAAAGCTAAAGTTAAAAAAAAACCAGAATTTTACTATCAGTAGTCTACATGGTAGATGTAAAAAATACATATGTAAATTTTATCTGAAATTAATTAACTTAGGGATTTTTCTCTCATTTTTCATACTTCTTGAATGGATTTTTTATTTCTTCCAGTGTCACTGATATTAAATTATTAACTTGGTAAGAAGGAGAAAATCCCTGAAAATATAACTAAATTTTCTTTAACTTGTTTTTGATAGCAGTGTGGGAATTATAAGGTACACAGAAATTCAGTGTTGGGAGATAGAATAATTCAAATGCAGAGTTTTCTCTTAAGCTCAGAACATAATTTAACAACATTCTTCACATGTTGAAAAATGAAAGGAAGAGAGAGCATGATTTGGTAACTGTTAAAAGACATTATTTACATCAGAAATTCAAGTTTTAAACCTAGTCATGATTTTTCATATGCTATGTGTATGTAGTGAAGTACATTTACCCTAGGTTCACCTTGGAAGATGAATATAGGAACAGCATATTTGACTATAGAGAGCTGTTTTATGGTCAAGTATTAAGTGCCTGTTGTCTGAGATGGAACAAAAGAAACCACAGGTGGGAGAAGACTTTACTCCCATAATCTCTATCAGGATTTTATGTGAGGACTACAGGGAATTGTTATAAAGGTAAACAGAGCAAAGTGACACTGCAGGTGTGGAGGAAGGGCAGCAATCCCCAGTTAATAGCAGAAGCAATAAGAAAGAGGGTGAGGGGGAATGGAGTGAGAGCACAATGGTATACTAAAGGGAGCCATTTCCTCCTTACAGAAAGATCACTGATGTGTAGGATAGTGAGTAGGTAGACTTGATCTTCTCGGAGGTATGAAAACACACTTACAAGCAGCACCCAGGATGCAGGATAAGAACTGACTCCTCAGCTCACACAGGAGCAGCACGCTCCATTTATTACCAGATGTCATTCATTAGGTACAGAGCTATGTAAGGTAAGAGCAGGGCAAAACCCAACTCCAGTGGTTCTTATGCTGGCCCATTCATTTAGTCCTTGGGATACTAAAAATACAGATATTGTGTTGTGCCACAGCACTAGGTGTATAGCCCAGCAAATTGAGATAGGGTCATGGATCTAATAGAGATCCTCCACTGGCTTTGGGCTTGAGGTTTAATCTCATTCTATCCCTGAGTGTGCGCTACTCCTCCACCGAGTTCCCTCCCCCCCATGGCATTTGAAGCCCATGTGGTTTGTTTTAGTTGCAGTCATGCAGAAGAGGGATCCTCGGGGTGGGGACCTATTCTCTGTTTCATCTGCTCCTAGATTATGGGGGCAGTCCAGAACCTGGCGGTCACAGGAGAAAACAGTTCATGATATTAAATAGCTCTAAACTTCAACTAATGCATGTTAGAAATGTCAGACTTTGTGTGCTGTTATTGCAATGGGCAACACTGAGACAAGAAAGCAGTTCATGGCACTAATTATCCTATGAATGAAACTGAGTCTTAAAAATCTGGGATCTAAAGAGAATTCCACACATTTTATCCAGTAGTCTTTTAACGTTTTTGATCATTCTACCCTGTCAGTACAAAAAAATTGGACTACATCTCCCATTATCCATTCACTTATTCATAAATCATATACATGTACTACTAAGCTAGTAATTTTTACAATAAATATATTCTAAATTCCTTTTTTAATGTGATAAAGATGAAATGAACATTTTGAATCTTAATTTTTTTATTTACAAATAATACAACACATTCTCACAAAAAATACTATTTAACAATAACATTGTTGAAAGTGATTTGATTGAAATATTCTCCATAGTTTTTAAGGAAAAAAAATGTGTGTATGTCCTGGAGAATAGGACAGACATGTAAATAAGAATTGCATGTTGGTAATTATCCATTTAATTGATCACGGTCATTAGCAAAGCAGGTGAATGATAGTCATATCATTAGCGAACATAATCACTTTTCAGCAGGTGTAATGTTTTCCTATGTAATGCACACAATGAATAAATGTGCACAAGTGAATTGCCTCTAATTTGAACTCAGTTTTGCTATGAATCTGCTGCTTTTTATTTTTGTGATTCTAATAATACCTAATGTATAATATCATACTTTAATTTCCTATCCATGTTTGGATATTTTAATTGTGTTTTTGTATGTGCTTGAAATAGCAAGAAGATAAATTTGGCTGATAGAGTGAGGAATGGGGAGATAATTTGGGGCCAGATTGTGAAGGACTCTAAATGCCAAACAGGAATTTACATATGATCCTAGAGTCATAGGAGTCCCTTGGGAGTTTATATTATATCCTAGAGTCTCACTTTGGAGATCATGGATTCAGTTCACCTGTTTAACTCCAAGCAAAGCTTCATTTAAACTCTTCCAAATAGTCATGGAAAGACAATAGGATTCTCAAGAATAAAACAAGTTGTCTGGACTCAACTGAGAGGGAACCACTTGAATTTGACTGTTGAAAGAGACCCAGCTGAGACAGCTAGTAGGTACTGGTAATTACAGTTTGATAAAATGGTGAAAGGAATAAATGCTGAGGGCAGGTGAAATAGAATCTGGTAATTACAGGTTGGGTGCACAATTGGTTTGGTAGATGGAAGCTACGTAATAGGCACAGAGGGGAGGTTGGGGTCAGAACTCAGAGAAGGCAGAAAACAGACCATACCTGGAATGGATAACTGAAGGCCAAATTACTCACAGAGACATCATAGCCAAGCAGTTGACAGGAAGTAGAAAGAGGTAGGGTCAACAATGTGTGTCAGAATCAGATAATAAATTAATAACAGGTCAGGTGTTCTAGGTAGTTTTTGCTGAGCTGTTCTGGTTACACCCTCTAGCATAGGTAAAGGTGGGATTTTAGATCATTATGTCTCCATCACAACTATATAAGCCAAATCTCACTATTCTCCAAGTACCTTCCTATATCTCAAAACATGCACAGATCATCAGGATTCCACAATAAGACGCTATCATCCAGGGAACCAAAGTACCCAACATGCTGGCCCTAACCTAGTAATGTAGTTACTGGCCTGAAAGTAGACACACACAGTTCACATCACAAAGAAAGGGGTCAGGGAGGGAGTTACCAAAAAGAAGCTCCAAAAGAAGGCTACAGATGGGAAAATTTATTTTCTTAGCAAATGGTTTCTTAAAAACGGGAAAAGGACCCACATGTACAAAACTATTTATTTATTTAATATATAATTTATTTATTTTTCAGTTTTCAGCATTCACTTCTACAAGAATTTTAATTCAAAAATTTTTCCCCATCTCTTCTCACCCCTCACACCAGGATGGCATGCACCCCATCCTCCCCTTCCTCCAGTCTGTCCTCCCTTCTATTAGTCCCAAATTTTTTAATTCCCCCTTGCCCTTTAGGGCAAAATAGATTTCTATACCCCATTATCTGTACATCTTATTTCCCAGTTGCATGCAAAAACAATTTTTAACAGTCATTATTAAAACTTTGAGTTCCATATTCTCTCCCTTCCTCTCTCTCTCCCCACCGTCATTGAGAAAGCAAACAATTCAATATAGATCATACATATGTAGCCATGCAAAACACTTCCATAATAGTTATGTTGCAAAGGACTGACCACATTTCTCTCTGTCCTGTTCTGCCCTCCATTTATTCCATCCTCTCCCTTGATCTGTCCCCCCACAACAGTGTTTGCTTCTGATTATCCCTTTCCTCAATTTGCTGTCCCTTCTATTATCTTCCCTCTCCTATCCCCTTCCTCCCAGCCTTCCAGCAGGGTAAAATAGATTTCCATATCCAACTGAGTGTGTGTTATTCCCCTCTTAAGCCAAATCCCACGAGAATAAAGCTCACTTATTTCCTTTCATCTCCCCCTCTTCCCCACCAGCTCTTTCTTGCCTCTTTTATGTGAGATGATTTGCTACATTCTACCTCTCCCTTTCTCTTACTCCTAGTACATCCCAGTCAGCAGTAAATTTTATTTTTTTTTAGGTATTGTCCATTCATATTCAGCTCACCCTCTGCCCTCTGTCTATGAGTATATATATATATATATATATATATATGTATTTATGTATGTATGTATATGTATATATATCACATACATTATATATTACACACACATACATACCTATATATGTGTGTGTGTATGTATTCCCTCTAACTATCCTAATACTAAAAAAGGTTTCATGAGTTACAAATCTTCCCATGTAGTAATATAAACAGTTCAACTCTATAAGTTCTTAATTGCTTCTCTTCCCTGTTTACCTTTACATGTTTCTCTTGATTCTTGCATTTGAAAGTCAAATTTTCTATTCAGCTCTGGTATTTTCAACAAGAATGCTTAGAAGTCCTCTATTTTATTGAAATTCTTTTTTTTCCCCTGAAGTATTACACTCACTTTTGCTGGGCATGTGATTGTTGGTTTTAATCCTAGTTCTTTTGACCTCTGGAATATCATATTGCAAGCCCTCTGATCCCATAGTGTAGAGGCTGCTAAATCTTGTGTTACCCTGATTATATTTCCAAAATACTTGAATTATTTCTTTCTGGCTGCTTGTAATATTTTTCTCCTTGACCTAGAAACTCTGGAATCTATTCCTCAAAATTTTCCTTTTTGGATCTCTTTTAGGAGGTGATCAACAAATTCCTTCCATTTCTATTTTACCCTCTGGCTTTAGAATATCAGGGCAGTTCTCCTGGATAATTTCTTGGAAGATGATGTCTAGGCTCTTTTTTTGATCATGGTTTTAAGATAGGCCAATAATTTTTAAATTACCTCTCTTGAATCTATTTTCCGGGTCAGTTGTTTTTCCAATGAGATATTTCACATTGTCTTCTATTTTTTCCATTGTTTGATTTTGTTTTATGATTTCTTGATTTCTAATAAAGTCATTAACTTCCATCTGCTCCATTCTAACTTTTAAATTATTATTAATTTTTTGTTACTATTTTTTGGTGAGAGAAATGCAAGGCAATTGAGGTTAGATGACTTGCCCAAGGTCACATAGCTAGTAAGTGTCAATTGTCTGAGGCCAGATTTGAATTCAGGTCTTCTATTCACTGTGCCACCTAGCTGCCCCTCCATTCTAATCTTTAAAGAACTATATTCTTCAGTGAGCTTTTGGATGCCCTTTTCCATTTGGGCATTTCTGCTTTGTAATGCATTCTTCTCCTCATTGGCTTTTTGGACATCTTTTGCCATTTGGGTTAGTCTATTTTTAAAGTGTTGTTTTCTTCAGCATTTTTTGTGTCTGCTTTAGTAAGCTGTTGACTTGCTTTTCATGATTTTCTTGCATTGCTCTCATTTTTCTTCCCAATTTTTCCTCCACCTCTCTTACTTGCCTTTAAAAATCCTTTTTGAGCTCTTCCATGGCCTGAGACCATTGAATAATTTTTTTGGAGGCTTTGGATGCAGGAACCTTAAGTTTGCTATCTTCCTCTGGTTCCATGCTTTGGTCTTCCTCTGATTGTATGCTTTGCTCTTCCTCATCTGAAAGGATGGAAGAAAATACCTTTTCATCAAGAAAGTAACCTTCTATATTCTTATTTTTCCCCCTTTTGGGGCATTTTCCCAGCCAATTACTTGACTTTTGAGTCATTTGTGAAGTGGAGTGTATACTACCCCAGGCTTCAGAGATTTTTGTGAAGCTGTTCTCCATGGTATCTCTAGAGACCTGTGAGTTCTCAGTTTCTCCGAAGTTACAAAGTCAAGAGAGAAGTGTTTACTCCTCTCCTGGCCTTCATTCTGGTCTATGAGCAACCACAAGTACTCTTTTCTTCCCTGAAACTGAGTAGGATTTCTTCTCCACAGTCACCATTAGCTCTGCTATGCTAGAGCTCCTCCTCACCCCAGGACCACCACTCAGGCCTGAGACCCAGATCAGCTGCTCAATTTCCCCAGGTTCTGTATGCCCAGAACTCCAGAAGTGGCTGTTGATACAGCACTGGCTGCTACCATCCTGGGGCTGGGGTTCAATAATGCTCTCTTCTCACCCAGGTGAAAGGACTTTCTCACTGACCTTTGAAGCTATCTTTGGCATTTGTGGGTTAAGAAATTTGGAAACCACAGCTATTGCCAATGATTCAGCACCCTAAAACCTTCTCCAGTCCTGTCTGTGCTGGAGTGGCCCACACTGTGCTGTGCTCTGCTCCAAGTGTGCTGTGATAGACCCTTCCTGTCAGCTTTCCAGGCTGTCTTGGGCTGGTGATCTGTTTTGCTCTATCACTTTGTGGATTCTGCTGCTCTAGAGTTTGTTTAGAATCATTTTTACATGTATTTTAAGGACTTTTGGGGGAAAGCTTGAGCAGGTCTTTTTGTGGTGGCCAAGAAATGGAAATTGAGGGGATGCCTATCAATTGGGGAATGGCTGAATAAGTTGTGGTATATGAATGTAATGGAATACTGTTATGCTATAAGAAATAATGAGCAGGTAGACTTCAGAAAAACCCAGAAAGACTTATATGACCTGATACTGAGTGAAGTGAACAGAACCAGGAGAATATTGTACATAGTAACAGCCACATTGTATGATGACTGACTTTGATAGACTTAGCTCTTCTCAGCAATGTAAGGACCTAAAACAACTCCAAAAGGAAATGCCATCCACATCTGAGAAAGAAATATGGAGTCTGAATGCAGATTGAAACAAACTATTTGCTCTCTCTTTTTTTTTTGGTTTTTCTTTCTCAAGCTTCCTTCCATTCATTGTAATTCTTCTATATAACATGACTAATATGAAATATGTTTAATAAGAATGTATATGTAGAGCCTATATTGAATTGCATGCTGTCTTAGGAGGGGGGAGGAAGGGAAGGTGGAGAAAATTTAAAACTTGTGGAAGTGAATGTTGAAAACTAAAAATAAATTAATTAATTTATAAAAAATAAGATGGGTTTTTGCTCCAAACAGTTCAGAATGACCACACTTTTGAGGAACTCAGCAAACTGAGACAAATAGGCAATAATTAGTCATGGTTGGGAATTCTCTGCTGGCATTTATGGGTGCGTTACATTCTACTGCCTGGCAGAGAATCTCTATCTGAAGCCACATGGGTTCTTTCAATTCCCACAACAGTGAAGTGATAAGAAGAGCTATTGAGTATAGATTCAGGGGAATGTGTGTGTGTGTGTGTGTGTGTTCAAATGAGAATGGGTCTTACTTAGTTTAGCTGGCATTGCTCTTATCAGGGTTTATCTACCCACCCCAAAAGAGAACAATTGACCCAAGGACAAAGAGAAGGAGTTTTCAGGGGAAATAAAGGTTTCTCCACACCAAAGGAGTGTAAATTTTTAGTAAAAGGCTTGAGTTGGATTACAACTTGAGGCTCTGACAGGGGCTGTACTCTGAAGATTTTTGGTTGTTATTCAGTTTTTCAGTCATGTCCAACTCTTTGTGACCCCATTTGGAGTTTTCTTGGCAAATACATAGGAATGGTTTGCCATTTTCTTCTCCAGCTCAATTTACCAGATGAGGAAACTAAGGCAAATAGAGTTAAGTGACTTTCCCAGTATCACACAGAACTGAGGAAGTCATAGGAGTCTTCTTGACTCTAGGACCAACACTCTGTCCACTGCACCATCATGCATTAAACAGGGAAACCTATCCTGGAAACTATCTTTTCTTAATTCCATAAATTTGATTAAATACTATTTTGTGTGATATTTAATTTCTTCAATTTCCAGACTGAACCTAGAAGTAAGCAGGGCCATAGACCTGAACCTTCTGCCAGTGAGATGCATTATCTACCCCCAATCCTCTGTAACTTCCTTTATTTAACAGCCTGTCAGGTAAAGACCCAGGACTTACCTAACTCTCTATGCAACAGCCCTTGGAGACTGTAAGCTTCTTTCCCCATCTGCAACCCACTATTGCCCCTATGACTTCTGTTTCTTTTCCTATACCTGGAATAATCAGCAGCCATTTAAGAGAATACTTCCTTCTGTCCTCTACTTATTTTCTTTCATCTATACACCCTTTAATCTAACCTTACCCCATATGCCTATCCAACTTTGCATACTACTTGTACTCTGGAATTCCTGTTCCATACTGAACAAATTCACTTTTATCTTGGATCTCTTTCATACTCTCTCCATCTATTATTCCTCACTAAAATCTGGCTCCCTTTTGACTATACTTCATTCTTTACTAACCTAGCCCACACTGGCTGTGCACCCCCTGTCACATTGGTCCTAGAGGGAGGTTGGAATATACGTTGCTCCCCATTATCACTTCCACTCTCTACTTTTGCCTCCATCACTTAGTAAACTCTTCTTCTTCTTCTTCTACTCCTAAGTCATTCTCTTTCCTTTCTCAAGGAATTCAGAATATGTCTCATCATCTTCTGATCCTCTCATTTCTTCCATTTGGCAGAATTAATGTCTAGGGGACATCCATGTAAATGTTCACGTAACACTCTAACCTCCTATTTCCTTAAATTCCTTAGATCCCAACTCTCTTCTTTCTGTTAGTCTATGACAAAGAACTGGTCCTACATATGTACTTGATATTATCTGATCTCATATGTCTCCCCATTAAAATATAGGCTTATCATGAAGGGCTAATTTTATACTTTGTATTCATATTTCCAGCACTTAACATAGTAGGTACTTAATAAACACTTTTTGGTCATTTAATTGACTAATGAGCATTTGTACTGACATCCTTTGGGACAGAGGATGTTTGCTTGCTTGTTTGATATCTCTGTTTTATGTAGTACTTAGCATAATTTGGGGAACACAGATGAATTTTAGCACATGCTTATTGATATAATCTCCTAAGAATTCCTGGTACTTTTTTGTAACCTGCTCCTGAATAAAGGATGAACAAAAACAATAGCAACCTTGTTAGACACGTTTAATTGTGCATATTTTGTTCACCACTATGCAGACTGAAAAAGGGGAAAGGATCAACAGGAACTTTCATTATATTTACCTTTGTGGGACAACCAAAGAGATGAATAATATATAAGGGTCATGTTGCTCATGGTTCTATAAGTTTTATCAAACACTACTTACTATCTGTATGATCCTGAGCAAATCACTTGACCTCTGATTGTCTCAGTTTTCTCAACTCTAAAATAGATATAATAGCCAGAGTTGTGGTTAGGAGCAAATGAGAAAAGTTTTTGAAAACTCTTAGCTCAGTGCCAATCATAAAGTAGGTGCTAATAACAGCTTGTTTTGTCCCTTATTCCCTTCCTTCCTTCCTTCCTTCCTTCCTTCCTTCCTTCCTTCCTTCCTTCCTTCCTTCTTTCATTCTTTTTTTCTTCCTTCCTACTTTGTGATTTACATAGCAAATAAGTCTGGGGATACAGAGAAAGGCAAAAATTTTTGTCTGTTCCAGTCTAATGGGGGAAAATATTTTGTGAACAACTCTTCACAAACCACATATACACAAGATAAATTGAAAATAATCTATAGAGAGAAGGCATATTAGCATTAAGGTGGATTAAGAAAGGCCTCTTGTAGAAAGTGGAATTTTAGCTAGGACTTAAAGGAAGACAGGAGGTAGAAGAGGAGCAGGGAGAGAATTACTGGAAAGGTTGAGGGCCAGAGAAAATGTATAGAGTTAGGAGATGGAGTATCTTGTGTGAGCAACAGCAAGGAGGTAAATGTCATTACACTGCAGAATACATGAAGAGTAATTTTTAAGAAGACTGAAAAGGTAGATCAGAGCTAGGTACTGAAGGTCTTTAAAAGCCAAACAGAATTTTATATTTCATGCTGGGGGTGATAAGGAGCAATTTATTGAATAGTGGGTAAGACATGGTCAGACCTATACTTCAGGAAAAAAAAAATTGGACTGCTGAGTAGAGGATAAGGTCTGGTATTACAGAAAATGTTTCATAGAAAAAGCCAGCAGAGTTTGAATATAAAAACTGTCAAATATTCCTCAATTAATAAAAGTCAGGTTTAGGAAAATTATACTCTTAAACATTAGGCAAAAGTTATAGCATATGTCTGGACCTGGGGTGCTTTTATGACAATTTTATAAAGCTTTGAGCAATAAAATTGTTTCAGTTTAATAAGACAATAAAGTATTTCTAAATGACTTTCCTTGTGTCTCACTTAGATATCTGGTATTAAAATGTGTTTTCCATAGAACCTAACCTTATTACTGAAACTGGGGAGAAAGATAAAAAGTCTGAAGATATGGTACATACCTTAGTTTCCTCACATTTTAAAATATATGCATATTATTGGACTCCTAAATATCTGTATATACAAATTCTTCAAAGAACTATGATTTTATTGGTGAGGATAGTCTACTAACATAGACCACATCTCTCTTCACCTTTAAAAAAGGTTTTTTTTCTCTTGAGTCTGCCCAAAAGGATATATGAAGGAAGATACTATATATATATATATACACACACACATATATACCGTATATACTATATATATATACACACACACATATATACTGTATACACTATATATATATATACACACACATATATATACTGTATACACTATATATATATATATATATATATGTATATATATATATATATATATATATATTCCTGAAAAAGAACTAATAAATAGAAGTATGTATAAAATAGTTTTCATATATAATGTGTATGTGTATATACACATACATATACATGTGTTTAATTGTAAACATCTCTAGGATGAGGGAGGAGGGAACAGAAAAATAAGAGAAAATTACATGATAACTTTATTATACATTTAAAAGGAATAGCAAGTTGTACACAATGCATTTGCCATCATATAGTAGAGTCTTTCCCCCCAGTCTACTATGTTATGGGAATACTTGTTTTATTGCTTAAGTTCAGAATAAAATAAATAAAATTTTAAAAAGACACGTCTTTGGACTGACTTCCAGGAGCTAAAGTGGTGGAGCAAGCAGTAACTTGCCATAACTCAGAAGTTATATACCAATATACCAACATCTAGAACCTCAAAGGTCAATCTGAATTGGTCTCACGGCCAAAAAAGTTTTCTTGGAAGAGCTAAACAGGGATTTAAAAAGTCAAATAAGAGAGGTACAAAAAACTGGGGAAAAGAAATGAGAGGTATGAAGGACAGAGTAAACAGCTTAGAAAAGGAAGGACAAAAATTAACTGAAGAAAACAATTCCTTAAAAAATGCAATTGGCCAAATTGAAAAAAAAAAGTCAACACATGATTTTTTTTTTTTCAATTTGGCCAATTGTAGAAAAATGTAGAATTGGCCAAATAGAAAAGGATGTACATAAAGTAAATGAAGAAAATAATTCCTTAAAAATTAAAATTGGGCAAGTTGAAGTTATGAGACATCAAGAATTGGTCAAAGTCAAAAGAATGAAAAAAGTGGAAGAAAATGTAAATAAAACAATTGTCCTGGAACATAGATCCAGGAGAGATGATTTAAGAATTATTGAACTACCTGAAAGCCTTGATCAACAAAAGAGCCTGGACAGCATCTTTCAAGAAATTATCAAGGAAAACTGCCCTGATATTCTAGATCCAGAGGGTAAAATAATCATTGAAAGAATTCGCCAATGATCTCCTCAAAAAGATTCCCCAAAAGAAAACACCAAGGACTATTGTAATCAAATTTCAAAATCATCATGTCGAGGAAGAACATACTGCAAGCAAGCAAGCAGAAAGAAATAAATGATTTAAACATCATGGAACCACCATCAGAATTATGAAAGATTTGTGTTAAAATATTATATGGCTTGAATATGATATTCTGGAAGCCAAAGGAGCTTGAATTACAACCAAGAATCAACTATCCAGCAAAACTATTCATAACCTTTCAGGGGAAAAGATGAACATTCAATAAAATAGGGGACTTTCAATCATTCCTGATGAAAAGATCAGAGCTGAACAGAAAAATTTGATCTTCAAGTACAAGACTTAAGAGAAATATAAAAAAAGTAAACAGGAAAAGAAAAAAAAGTTATTCAATAAAATTAAACTGTTTACATCCCTACATGGAAAGATGGTACTTGTAACTATTGAGAACTGTATCTTTATTATGGAGTTTAGAAGGGGTATACATAAACAGAGGGGGAGGGTGGCAGTTGACTTTAATGTGCTGATAAAATTAATTAAGTTAACAAAGAGAGTTGTGCTGGCAGAATAGGGTACATTACATCACATGAAGAGGTTCAAAAACCTATTACAGTAGAGAGAAAGGGAGGAGGGGTGAGCATTGATTGAAACTTCTTCTCAAAGAATTTGACTCAAAGAGGCAATAACATACAAATTCAGTTGGTTATAGAAATATCTTACCTTATAGTGAAGTAGGATAGAAAGAGGAAAGAAAAGGGAGGGAGTAGATAGAAGGGAGGGCAGAAATAGTAGGTTAAAGGGGAAAGAAAAGATAGTGGTGGGCTGATAGAAGGGAGGAGCAGTGGTGAAGAGAGAAAGGATGAAAGGAGAGAGAAAATATTAAATGGGGGGGGGATAGGATAGAGACAAAGACAGTAATCATAAGTGTGAAAGTGAATGGGAGGAACTCTCCCATAAAATGGAAGTAGGATAGCAGAGTGGATGAAAAACCATAAACCTACAATGTTTACAAGAAAGACATTTCAAGCAGAGAGATGCACACAGAGTAAAGGTACAAACTTGGAACGGAAATTATGCTTCAACTGAAGTAAAAAGACAAAAAACAGAAACAAAACAGGTACCAATCCTGATCTCAGACAAAGCAAAAGCAAAAATTGATAATTCCTTCTTTTAATAAGGAAGGAAATTATATACTGATGAAAGGTATAATAGACAATGAAGTAATGTCAATACTAAACGTATATACTACTTGTGGTACAGCATCCAAATTCTTAGAGAAGTTAAGTGACTTACAGGAAGAAATAGACAGCAAAACTATACTAGTGGGGTCCCTTTTCATTAGTAAATAAGCTTAATCACAAAATAAACAAGAAAGAAGTTAAGAATGTGAATAGAATTGTAGGAAGGTTAGGTAAGTTAGACCTCTGGAGAAAATGGAATTGGAATAGAGAGGGATATGCCTTTTCCTCAGAGGTACCTGGCACCTACATAAAAATTGACTATGTATTGGGGCAAAAAATCTTGTAATCCAATATAGAAGGGTAGAAATATTAAATGCATCCTTTTCAGATTATGATGCAATAAGAATTACATGTAATAAAGAGACATGGAAAGATAGACTAAAATTAATTGGAAACTAAATAATCTAATCCTAAGGAATGAATGGATCAAACAATAAATCATAGAAAAAATTAATAATTTCGTCAAAGAGAAGGACAGTAATGAGACAACATACCAAAATTTATAGAATGCAGCCAAAGCAGTTCTTTGAAAACAATTTATACTTCTAAATGATGACATGAATAAAATAGAGAAGAAAGAGAACAATAAATTGGGCATGCAACTAGAAAAGGAACAAATTAAAAATCCCCAATGAAATATCAAATTAGAAATTCTGAAAAATAAAGGAGAGATTAATAAAATTGAAAGTAGGAAAACTATTTAATAAGTAAAACTAAGAAGCTGATTTTGTGAAAAAAACAATAAAATAGCCGAAAACCAAATTACCATTACCAAAAATAAAAGGGTGAATTCACCAATGAAGAGAAAATTAAAACAATAATTGGAACTATTTTGTGCAACTGTATACCAATAAATTTTACAGTCTTAGTGAAATGGATGAATATTTGCAAAAATATAAATTATTCAGATTAATCCCTTTATTACATGTAATTTTTGTTGCATCATAGTTCTTGTTCATGTTTTATGTTATGACCAGGCTGGAGGTATTCCCCTCCATTAAGACTTAGCTTTTCCTGTGAACTTTTTTGTTGTTTTGATAATTGCATTTCAGTATAATTTTTTTCCTCGGCAATTTAATGTATTTTATGCATTTAAAAATATTGTTCTTAGAAGTGGTCCATTGTCTTTACAAGATGCCAAAGGATCCATAACACAAAAAGTTTAACAACCTCTGTCATTGTTAGAAATATGGTTTAACTTACTTACTACACCCTCTAATGAGTCTCTCCATTTTCCTTCTTTGTCATCTGCAGTTCTGATTGTTGAGAGACTGTCCCATATATGTGTGGAGAACTTTATCAGCAAGGGGAACTCCTCCGGCCAACAGCAATCAATTAAAAAAAAAATAGCCCTCAATCATGTGTGGCCTTTTTGCCTTGTTAAGGAGTGGTGGAATGATGGAAAAGTATGTAGAGCATCAGAATAGAATGGTTTTTATATCATCTGTATATACTGATATTCTAATTATGAGATGTTAGCCAATTATCGTTATCTAATAATTGATTAATATCTAAAACTTGTAAAATGTTTTAATTTTCTGTTTAATTTATTAAATTTTCATAAGTAATTCTATAAATTATTTTTATTTTTAAAATAAATAATTTATTTTTTAACATTCTTTCCTCAATCATGTGTGGCCTTTTTGCCTTGTTAAGGAGTGGTGGAATGATGGAAAAGGATGTAGAGCATCAGAATAGAATGGTTTTTATATTATCTGTATATACTGATATTCTAATTATGAGATGTTAGCCAATTATCGTTATCTAATAATTGATTAATATCTAAAACTTGTAAAATGTTTTAATTTTCTATTTAATTTATTAAATTTTCATAAGTAATTCTATAAATTATTTTTATTTTTAAAATAAATAATTTATTTTTTAACATTCTTTCCTTTTTCAATTTTGAGTACCAAATTCTCTCTCTCCCACCCAATCCTTCCCTTACCAGCCTACAGGGTAAGAAAAACTATATCAATTATACATGTGAAATCATGCAAAACATTTGCATCATAGTCATATCACAAAAGCAGTAACAAAATTATCCTTCAATTTGTACTTAGAGTTCATTAATTTTCTCTTTGAAGGTAAATAGCGTTTTCTTTTTATCCTACATCCTTTGGAACTGTCTTGGATCATTGTATTGTTCAGAGTAGCTAAGTCTTTCACAGTTAACCATCCTTACAATAATGCTGTAATTGTGCACAATGATTTCCCAGTTCTCAATTCATTTACCATCATTTCCTATAAGTCACCTAGGCTTTTTAGAATCATCCTACTCATCATTTTTTATAGCACAACAGTACTTCATCACAATCATATACACAAGTTGTTCATCCATTCCCCAATTCATGGGCATCCCTTCAATTGCCAACTCTTTGTCATCACAAAAAGAGATTTTCATATGCTTACATAAATACACATACACACACATATAAGTATGTGTGTATATGTATATACACACGTGAATATTCATATTTCTCAATATTCATATTCAGTCTCTGTGAGATACAGACCTACGTAGTGATATTGTTGAGTCGAAGAGTGTGCACAGTTTTATGGCCTTTTGGCTATAATTTGACATTTGCTAAGAGTGGTGGATCAATGGAATCGATACATAAGTATACAATAGATAGTAGTAAATGGCCACAGTAATCTAGTGTTCGATAAGCCCAAATTGTTCCAAATTGTTCTTCAGAATGATTGCATAAGTTAATAACTTCACCAACAGATTATGAGTGTACCTATCCCCTCCAGCATTTGTCATTTCTGATAGGTGTGAGCTGATACCTCAGAGTTGTTTTAATTTGCATTTTTCCAATCAATAGTGATTTAGAGTATTTTTTTCACATGACTATTAATAGCTTTATTTCTTTTTCTGAAAATTCCCTATTGATATCCTTTGACCATTTATTAATCGGGAAATGGCTCTTTTTTTTTGTAAATTTGAATCAATTCTATACATATATATATATATATATATGTATGTATATATACATACATACATATATGAGAAATGAATGCTTTATTAGAGAAACTTAATGTAAAATTATTTGATATTGCTTCATTTATTAGGAATGTTTTAGCAAAATGTAGTTTCCCTGATTATCTTGTTTTATTATGTCTATTTTTACTTTGTCTGAGATCATGATTTTTTTTTTACTGCCTTTTTTTTACTTTAGCTAAAACATAATGGATTCTGCTTTAGTGCTTTATTTTTAACTCAGTGTGTGTCTCTCTCTTTCATAGAAACAATAATTTCATTAAAGAGAATGACAACTAATTTTGTGAGATACATCCGAAACAGTACTTAGAAGAAAATGTATATCTCAAAATGCATGAATCAATAAGAGAAAGAAAGAACAGATCTATGATTTGGGCAGTCATACAACTAAAATAAAAACAAAAGTGAAAACAGAACAAATATAAAATTTTCAAATAGGCACCAAAACTAAAATTCTGAAAATCAAAGAAAAGGTTAAGGAAACTGAAAGTTAAAAATTTAACTAATAAACTAGCAGCTGGTTTTTTTTTTTAAAAAAAAAACAATAAAATAGATGAACTACTGGTTAATTTGATTGTTAAAAAGAAAGAAGAAAATCAAACTACTGGTATAAAAAATGGAATTGGTAAATGAACCATCAATGAAGATGAAATTAAAACATTTATGAGTTATTTTGCCCAATTATATGCCAGTAACAGTGAAAATCTAACTGAAATGAATATTTATAAAAAATATAAAACTCCACAGCTTAACAGAAGAAGAAATAGAATACTTAAATAACCCTATCTTAGAAAAAGAAATCAAACAAGTCATCAATGAGCTCCCTAAGAAAAAAATCCCCAGGACCACATTATTTCCAAGTGAATACTATCATGTCAGGAAAAATTAGTTCCAGTACTGTCTGAGATATTTTGGGGGAGGAGGGGGCATAAAGAGTGAGCTCCCTCAAATCCCCTTTACAACACAAATATGGTTTTCGATAGCTAAACATGGGAGAGCAAAAATGGAATAAGAAAACTATAGATCAGTTTCCTTAATGAAAATCAATGCAAATTTTTGAAATAAAATACTAGAAAGGAGATTACAACAATTATACCACAAAGACCACACATTATGACAAGATGGGATTTATGCCACGAATACAGGGGTGCTTAAGTAATAGGAAAACTATCAGCTTAGGTGACCATACCTATAATAATAACAAAAATCATGTGATTATATCAATAGATACAGAAAAAGTCTTTGACAAAATACAACACCTATTCCTATTAAAAACACAGGAAATGATAGGAATCAAAGGAACCTTTCTTAAAATAATAGTATCTATAGTGAATAGTATCTATAATGAAGGTAAAATGATAGTGTGAGAAACAAAAGAAAGAATTCTATTTCCACAGGATTAAAAACTACTCCCAGATTTGCAAAAGTTACAACAGAATGTAAGTCAGAGGTGACTGGTTCTCATTGGGGCTGTATCCTAGCACATCCAGGCTTCTGATTAAGTAAAAGGTCAGAAACTTTTATGCATGCTTAACAGATGGTTTGAGGGGGAATGTAGCAAGGAAAAGAACACAGAAGAGGTGGTCCAGAAAGTTGCATCTAGTCAATGGGGGACAAAAGGGTAAATTCAAATTGGGAACAGGGCATAAATAACCATGCATTTGTCTGAGCAAATGTACTCCTTTCAGAAGTTACCCATTCACAAGGAATGTAAAAAAAAAAAGTAAAATAAAGTAAGAGCTCTCCTGGCTTCACAATGAGTATTTTCTTTCTAGAGCAAGCTTGCTTCTCACAATAGTATCTATAATGACTAGTATCTATAGTGAAAGTAGACATGAATCTTTCACAATAAGATTATGGGTTAAAGCAAAGATATCCGTTATCACGAATGTTATTCAGTATTATATTAGAATATAACAATGAGAAGAAAAAAATTTAATTAGGATAGGTAATGAGGAAAAAAATTATCACTGAGTATTACATGATGTATACTTGGAGAATCTTAGAGAATCTACTAAAAAAGTAGTTGAGATCATTAACAACTTCATCAAGGCTGTGAGTTATAAAATGAACCCACATAAATGATCAGCATTTCTATACTACCAACAAAATTCAGCACAAAGAGATAAAAAGAGATATTCCATTTGAAATAACTGCAGACAACATAAAATATTCAATAGTCTACCTACCATGACAACCCCAGGGATTAAATGAACACAATTACAAAACACTTTTCACACAAATAAAGACAAATTTAAACAATTAGTAAAATACAAATTGCTCATGGATAGGCTGAATCAATATAATAAAAAAATGACAATTCTACCAAAAGTAATTCAATTATTGAGTGACATACCAAACTAACAAAGAATTATTTTATAGAACTTGGGGAAAAAAGAGTAACACAATTCATCTGGAAGAACAAAAAGTCAAGATTATCAAAGAAATCAATTAAAAAAAGATTAAGAAAGGTAGCCTAGGAGTTCCAGATTTTAATCTATGTTTCATATCAGTAAGCACCAAAACAATCTGGCACTTGCTAAGAAATAGAGTGGTGGATCAATGGAATAGATTAAATAACGAAATAGACAGTAGTAAATGAACATACCAATCTAGTGTTTGATAAACCCAAACATCCAAACTTTTGGGATAATAGCTTACCATTTGACAAAAATTGCTGGGAAAACTGGAAGGCAGTTAGGCAAAAATTAGGCATAGATCAACATTTTATGCTATATACCAAGATAAGGTTAAAGTAGATAAATAATTTAGACTTAAAGGGTGATATCATAAGTAAATTAGGGAAGCCTGGGGAAAATGTACCTGCCAGATCTATGGATAAGGGAGGAGTTTATGACCAAAAAAGAAGTAAAGGAGATTATGGGAAGTAAAATAAATACTTTTGACTGCATGACATTAAAAAGCTTCTGCATAAATAAATTCAATGCAGCCAAAATAGAAGGAAAGTGGGAAAAATTGTAATGGGAGAAAGGAAGTTTCTCTGATAAAAGCCTCATTCCTAAGTTATATAGGGAACTGAGTCAAATTTAAGAAAATAAGAGCCATTCCCAAATTGATAAATGGTTAAAAGATTTGATCAGGCAATTTTCAGAAGAAGAAATCATTTAGTCACATAAAAATGCTCTAAACACTCATTAGAAAAATGAAAATCAAAACAACTCTGACATACCACTTTACACCTATCAAATTGGCTAACATGACAGAAAAGAAATATGACAAATGCTGAAGGGGATGTCGCAAAATTGGGACATTATTGCACTGTTGGTAGAGTGATCCAATAATTTTGGACAGTAATTTGGAACTATGCCCAAAGGACCATGAAACTGTGCATACTCTTTCACCTAGTAAGACCACTGCATATATCTCAAAGAGATCAAAGAAAAGGGAAAAGGTTTTATTTCAACAAAAATATTTGTAGCAGCTCTTTTTGTGGTGATAAAAGCCCGAGTCACATGGAGCCTGTGGTAGGAGAAGTTTGCTGAATGGATGGACCAGGAGGAAATGGAGCTAGAGCAGAGCTGAGAGGAAATTTGGTGAGAGAGTAGTCGTCACTGAAGGATGCAGTCAAGTTGGCAGTTGACTGTGAGTGTGGGAAGGGCATTTTGTTTAAGGGAAGCCTGCTTGTGATTTGTTTAATGGAGCTGGTTTGTGGGCAGTCTAGCAGGGGGAAGGCTTGGGGATGGTATTGCTCTCTGCATTGTCATTATGCAGAGATTTTTGTTGCTGTGATGGATTTGGCTTTCTGATGTCTGAATAAATGTTTCAGTTCTGTCTTCCATGTGGAGAGTCTGTGGTATTTTGTGATTCAGAATTGTTCTGGGATATTCGTGGCCACCATAGGCACTGTGAATATCACATGGGTGCTACAGGCCCAATTAGCATTTTTCTTTGATGCTTTGCTTGTGGCTGCTTTCACATTGTTATCTTCCTCCAACTTTATGTTTTGGTCCTCCTTGCCACCTCAGTAGCTTTTTTTGTGGTATTTGTTGTTTAGTTCTTTACTCATTTTTCCAGTTCTGTCTTGACTTCAAATTTTATGTGAAAGTTGGGAGGAACTGTTCTAAGCTTTAAGTTGCTTTTTTTCCCCCGAGGCTATTTTTAGAGTTAGTTCTGGGGTTCTACAAGTTTTTGGTACTTCCAAGATGGTGTGATCCAGACAAAGGTGTGGTCACTGCTCTTATAGTCTGCACTCTGATATTTAACCAGAAAGAGCCTCTGCTCCCTTGTAGCTGCAAGTATTAGTACTCCTCTGTGTCCTAGAACTATGACCCGGAACTTGTTATGAGTTTCCATTCAGCACAAACTGCACCCAGTGCTAACAAAGGGTCACCTATAATCTCTTTCTGACCAGTTTTCCATTCCCCTTACCAAGTCTGTGTTGAGAGCTACTGAAACTGCTACTGCTACCACTGCCACTGTGCTTCCTCCAAGGCCTACCACTGGTGCCCCCATGGCACTGCACACTGACTTCCACCCCAGTGTCACAAATCTTTTCTGCCAACCTCCTTAATTGTCTCAGGTTGCAAAAATGTCTCATTCTGACCTTTTCTTGTCTCTGCCTCTCCTAAATTTATCTGAGGAGTTAAAGTTGTTTAGAGAGAAATGCTCTATGAATTATTTTTGAAGAAACAGAATAATTTCTCAGTTTTTTCCTTCAGGAAAAGGGCTATTATAGTACTGTATGCTTCTCTTTTCTTACTTTAGAATTCTCCTGATAAATTAGTAAGTGAATTGCACATGTTTCTGAGTGAAAAAAATCACTGGTTTTAGAATTAGAGGCATTGCATTTAAATCCTAGTTCTGGTAGTTACTACTTATGTGTACAAAAAGGGGGAGTTTAGTCTAGAGATCTTTAGGATTTCTTCCAGGTCAAAATCAGTGAACCTTTTTCTAGCAGAATTTTCTTCACAGAAACTATGAGACCTGATTAATTCTGAAATAGCAGAAAGATTTTGGAGAAAGATCCAATTTATTAAAGTTGAAACACCCTTTGATTCTATAATATATGCAGAAAAAACATTCCTCACAGATTGTCCATATATGCATATGTGTACACATGTGTATATCATATATATACACATAAAATGGACAAAAAGACACCAAGCAATCCAGATTATTTATATAATAACCTCATCTGTTATAAATCTCATCTCTACAGTACTAGCAGATGATGAGATTCCCAGGAAGATCAAAATAGAAACGTTCATTTCGCAATGCTGCCAACTCATCAGAATGGTGGTTCATAATGAAAAGTATGTTCAGAAGCTTGCAGCCATCCAGTACATAATGGAAAGAATGATGTGTGTGAAAACTTCCCGTGGGACTTTTTTTATGACAAGTAAAATGGCACCAAAAGTTGAGACTGTCAGACGAAAATAATAGATGAATTTCCCCCCTGCATATCTCTTCAGCCTCTTTTATTTTTGAAATTTACTGATACATTTTCTTTGCCACAACAAATAACTTGTAACAAATATCCAAACATACAAATTATAAGGTACATTCCTTCAAAAATAACTGATCAGTTGTTACCAGAAGGAAGAAATGTATCTGTTAGCTTTGATATTATGGAACTAGCATTCAGCACTGTCTTTGTACAAATTTTGGTGCTTTGCCATATTGACTTCATTAACGTTGTTGTAGTTTTATTCTTTTGACAATGCTTTCTTCATTCAATAGCACTTCAATAGAAGCCTTCCCATGATTTTCTTAATTCCTCATGTCTATCATTCCTTAGGTTCCAGCATTAATCTATGACATTCTTATACTGTGGTTTCTTTAATTTATTTAGTCAGTCCCCAATTGTTGGACATACATTTGTTGCCAACTTTCTGTTATCACACAAAATGTTACTATGAATATTTTTGGACACATATGTTGAGGTCAAGGGTTTGGACAATTTAGTAATCATTCTTGCATGGTTTCATGTTGTTTTTCAGAATAATTGAATCAACTCACAATAATTGCAGCTGTAAATGAGCATGCCTATCAATTCAATTGAATTCAACTGACTCATTAACTGTCTAAAATATGATAAATATTGGAGATATGAAGACAAAAACAGTCCCTGCCCTCACAGAGCTTAAATTCTATTACGGATATAACGTATACATAGATAAGCATATAAAAGGCAATTTATGGAGGAAATCTAAAACCTAGGGAGATCAGTAAAAGTTTCTGAGAGTAGTTGACATTTGATTTCAATATAAGGATCACAAAAAGAAGCGGGAAAGAACTGCACATGATGTACAAGTACAAGCAGAACGAGAAGAGAGTATGGTCATGGAAGCCTGCAAAATTGTCAGAGTAGGAGGTCTGAGAAAAGTCTATGGGATGTTGCAATTAAAGAATTTTTAATGAGTTTTGAAAGAGCAATTTCCATAGTGTGGTGAGTCAGAAAACAAATTTCAATGGAGCAAGGAGTAATTGTATGCAGAAAGTAAACGTCATTAGAGAAGTGATAACAATTTGAGATTCTTGATAATGTGAAGATCCTTAAAAATAGAGTTATTTCAAAGAACTACAAATTTAGAAAACAAAGGTATCAAATGAGAGTGTTAGAAGTTGTTTTTATTTTTAACATTAGAGTGTTTTAAAATCTACTTAATGAAGTTACTATGACCAAAAATATCTTTGAATAACAATTAAAAGTTTGGCTTCTCTTATTCTTTTCTTAAAATCATGGGCATTGTGCCTTTTTTAAAGTTATAATACTAATTTAAATGTATTTTTTGCAGCATACACACGCCAATATTTGTTTTATTAGCATTAGAAATTAGGCCAAATTTATATTTGTTTACTGAAATGCACATTTAAAAAAATCAATTTCTAAGGTTCTGTAAATGAATACAGATGACCCACACCTGTTTTATATTTTCTAAAACAAAGTCTAAGCACTATAAAAAATAAAAAGCCTGTAGAAAATAGCTTGCGTTCTGACTGCACAGAGAAATTAAAATACTCTCATATAATACGTTTGAAAAGTTTATCTTACAAGTTTTTTAAAATAAAGAGGTTTTTGCATACACTTTAATGAACCCCAGGGTTAGAGTCACCTCCCTTAACATCATGATTAATTGTAATGGTAACTAAAGATATTAGTTAACTGTAAAAAAAAAAAAAGAATTCAAACCAATAGGTTTTTGATATTTCTATTAGCAATAGTTTTTTTTTTTCAAAAGTGTTTATGATACTTGGTGATGAGATTCAAAACCATTCAGCAAGTCAATGGAAGATCTGAGTGAAACCAATGCCCTGACTCTTATTACTGTGGTGTAGTGGAAAGAGAATTAGACAAGGGCTCAGGAGAGATCTTGGTTTAAACCCCATCTTCCAGATTTACTTGGAGGTGGGATGGTGAGAGAGGAAATATTAAAAATAGAATGACATCAAAAACTATACAAATCCTGAGATATTTAAAGGATTTCTATTTATGAATCCTTAGAAGTTGAGCCATAATTACTGTCTAAACAGTAATAATACCAGTAATAAAACAACAGTAATAATAACTGGCTTTATATAGTACTTCAGAATTAGCAAAGCATTCTATATGTATATGTATCAATATACATGTGTGCATATATACACCAGTCTCATTTGATCTTCAAGTGGGAAGACATTATGTGATTCACCCAAGGTCATGGAGCTAGCAAGTGTCTGAGGAAGGATTCAAGTTCATATATTTTGTAATTTTCACAGGTAATTTGCAAAACACATATATATTTCAATTAGGAATGTGCACTACAGAATCCTAAGGCATGACTTTCACTAAAGGCAAATAATATCAAACATTTTAGTCTTCACCATCACAGTCAGTGTTTTGAGAAACACTAGTGATCATTATTTTAAGAACAATATTTTAGAAGGGATCATATCCTCTTGCATGTTATTTGTTGGACTTAATTGCATTTCAGAATAATGTGTAAATAAAATATGAATAAAAACCCATTTTCCTCTGATTTTCTTTATACAGTAATTATGTTCTTTTGAGAAAAAACATCAACCCAAAGATGGTGCTTAAAGAACCTAGGAAATCTTTTCAAACCCATATTTAGAGAGGAAATGCCACTTTGATGGTATAATATCCAAAATAATTTTAAAATATCAATGTAATACTTTTAAGGTTATTTTGATTTTGGGCTCAGTGGCTTAAGCATTAAAAAAAAACACAATAATGGTAAGTTCTGTAAACAGAACACCACAAAACTGAAAAAGCCTTTCTACTTCTATAAGACTCTTCTAACTGTATCTTAACATGAACTTTCTCTTGGTTTCTCAGACCTTATTTCCTAAAACAGCACTTAGGGTGAGCTCCTGGATTTGAGAAATGAGCAAGCTGATCTAGACTAAAGCAAGATCAACATTTTTATGGAACATGAATATCAAGTAATAAGGAAGCATGTTTACAGAATAAATTAACAGAAACACATGGCCATGGGGTGAAAGACAATTTAGATGAAAAAGCTATAATTTTCAGTCTGTAGCTCATTAAGGGATGTATAACAGATCAAGCTCCTGATTAATGAATTATCTAAGATGAATTTTATATATCAGTATTCTAATTAAAAAGGCATACTTGTCAATTTATATGTAGTGACATCTAGACTTTGTGAGATGGAAAGTGTTAGTTGCTTTTGGAATTGGGTAGTAGGTAAGGAGTTGGTCAAAGCTAAGCTATGCTTGAAATAGTTATTTTTCTAAATTCATCAAATAAATAACCAGTTGTTTTGAATAGGATGGTTACTGCTCTCATTATCAATATGCTAAAATAGGGATAGGTCCTCCTTCTTCTGCCTTTTACTCTATTGCTTTAGTTTCGAGCATTCATCTTGCCTTCATGGTGCAGCATAAGAACTTTACCTGGTGAAAAAAGAAAGACAAAAATTCATGGCTTAAACACAAAGGAGCTGCTTGTAGGTCTTGATAACTCTACAAGAAACAGATGTCAACACAGTGACTTCCTGCCAAGGAGAGAGCAGGGGGTAAGAGAGGAATGCTGAGACCGTAAATGAGATAACATGTTTGTGGCGTTCACTGTAGTGTACAAATGAAATGAGTGATAAACAAGTGATAATGAGTGGACTATCTTCCTTATTTTTCATGGAGAATTTTCCCCAGCATTAAAGAACTTCATCCGCTTATTCTTAAAAATGTTAGAAAACAAAGTTCCAATCCCTGTACAGCACTAAAATTGCAGTAGAAAGCTGGCCATATGCAGGGTCATAGGATCATAATATTATCAAGCCAGAAGGGACCTAAAAAGTGATCTAGTCCATCTTCTTTCTTTTTGTTTTTCAGATGAAGAAACAGATTGATAGAGGTTATGTAACTTAGCCAAGATCGCACAGATAGTAAGTGAAAGAAGAAGTGGATTTAGACAAATGACCCTTGAAACTTTAAACTTTGAACTTTGTGGTAATCAGTGGAAAAGGAATGGACTATGTTAAGCTGTGTTCATTAGAAAAGATTAGGAATGAATTATGTGAAATGATAGTTTTTACAAATCCTTTAAAAAAAATGTCTTGATCTTCATTCTGTCTTTCCCACTTCTCAACCATCTTTATCAACAGAGACGACCTTTCCCACGTCTACATGCCTTTCTTAAACAATTAATGTTTTTCATATGTCAGCACTGTTGTTGCTATTATTCCTACAGTATATTCTTCTTCATAGTAATTCTATCTCCTTTTCATCTAGTGTGGTTCTGCTGGACCATTTATTTATTTTATTTTTTTGGCTTACCTCTTGGATTCTCTACATCTGTGAAACACTTTCCTGTTTACAAGCCCCAAGTATAATTAAAGGAACTATGGGTACTTGCAAGGAATGCAGAAATTCTGGCTTCAGTCTCCAGGCATAGGTTCACTTCCCAGTCACACTTATTATTTGCCATTTTTTTCTGGAATGGTACATGAGAGGTGATACGTTCTTTCAATATGATCAGTTTCTTGGATGGAGAAATATTCACCACATGTAAATCTTCAAGGTAAGGGACACAAAGGCAAAGAAAAGTAAATAGAAGTTCTCTTCCCCTTTAGTTGGATGGCAGCAGACTTATGTTGAAGTCTGCCCCCTCCCCTTCAGCTCCAGGCCATGGGTCATAAAGACTGAGATATGCCACTGTGTATACCACCCTGTCCTGAATGAATACTATTTCCTGCTGCAGTGAGAAAAATTCAAATCCACATACTCACTGCTGGCAGTGTGGCTGCATTTATTGAAGGTCTGGGTTGTTCAAGTGTTTCAAGCCACACATGGCCTTAATAATGAAACAATTCCTGACTTGATAGCTGACTTCAAAGATAAGATTCAGTCTCACCAAAATACATCTTACTCTCACAGGCCCTTCTTCTCCCCTTGATTTATGTCTCTGAGTGTCTACTTCTTCTCTGAGTGTGTATTTACCTCACTTCAGACTTGGAAATTATCCAGTGTTACAAGGTTGGATCAAACCACAGTTTACATAGGATATCTCCCAAGAATATTAGGTGATGTAGAATTAAGAGGTTAATCATCCCGTTGAAGGCAGCTCTCCTTTTCAATCTGTAATGAACCAATGACTCAATCCAGTGGCACAATTTAGTGGGTTTACTGTGTTCAGAAGGAAAGGATTTGAAGGGGAAAGGCAAAGAGAATGTAGTTGATTAACTTAACTAAATCATAATAGACAATGAGTCTTTTTAATTTGCTTCTCAAACTTCCCTGTGAGTGCTGTTGTAGGCTGGGGAGGAACAGAGGGAGAAGGATAGAGGGCACACCCTTTCCTATCCCTTCCCTGTTCTTGGGTATTATCTGTTTTGCCCTTCTACAATGCAAAGAGACTGAAGTACCATGAGGCAGAAGTAAAACAGGATTGTGAAAGTTGCTGGTGTCATCAGAAATAAATCCCACAAATGCTGAAAAGCAATCTAGCCCACTGTGGCTGCATTTGGAGTAAGATGACTTAGTTGCAAGTCCTGCCTTAACATCTGTGTTAACCTGGGCAAATCCCAGCATCCTTGGGCTTCAGTTTCTAATTTGTAAAATGAGGTGGTTGAATTAGATCACCTTCAAGGTCCTTTCTAACTAAATCTTTGATCCTCAAGCATTACCATGATTGGATATTGTTCCCAAGCAAAGTATTATTCTACCACTTCTCATGAAAAATAAAAGTTAGTGAGGTTTAACCTTTTAAAGATAAAAGTTCACAAAGATATTTTGTCGTAAAAGACCCAAAGGCAGTTTTAGAAAGAATTAAAATATCTTTTTTCTACCCTAAACACAAATCCAAATCTCACTCCTCTCTAATGCATTTTATACAGTCACCAAATTGATATCTTTCAAAAATAGATCTGACCAGACCCTACTCATAAATATTCAAAGATTCCCTTTTGTAGCTAGGATAACATAGGAACTTTTCAGCCTAGAATTTAAAGGTATTCCCTCCACACAAACACACATACACACATAAGGCTCCCATAGAATAGCAAGGAGAGATGAAAAAGTTTTCTTAAATGAGCAACACAAAGAAACAGAAGAAAAAATAGAATGGGAAAGACAAGATATCTCTTCAAGAAAATTGATATCAATGGATCATTTCACATAAAAACGGACTTGATAAAAGATAAGAATAGCAGGGACTTAATTGAAGTAGAAGAGATTAAGAGGAGCTGGTAAGAATATACAGAAGAACAATACAAGAAAGATTTTAACATCATGATAATGGTGTGGTTACTGATCTAGAGCCAGACATCCTGGAGAATGAAGTCAAGTTGGTCTTAGGAAATGGTACTAAGAATGAGACTAGTGAAAGCGATAGAATTCCAGATGAATTATTTAATGTCATGAAAGATATTGCTGTTAAATTGCTACACTCAATATGCCAGCAAATTTGGAAAACTCAAAAGTCACCACTGCATTGGAAAAGATCATTTTATGTCCCAATCCTAAAGAAGGGAAATGCAAAAAAAAGTTGTAATTACTGAACAACTGTGCTCTTTTCACACACTAAAAAGGTTATGCTTTAGATTCTGTAAGCTAGTCTATAGCAACATGTCAACCAAGAATTATCAGAAGAGCAGGCTGGTTTTTGAAGAGGCAGAGGAACTGGAGACCAAATTGCCAACATTTGCTGCATTGTGGAGAAAGCAAAGGAATTCCAGAAAAATACCCAATTTTCCTTCATTGACTACACTAAAGTATTTTCTGACACTGATAATTGATGTAGTAGGTTTGTTTAGAAGCTAATTGTCAGATTAGCTTTTACAAAGGATTTTTTGTAAATAAATTCAAATAGTTTCCATGAATTTTAAGGAATTTTTACCTGATTACAACAGTTCTGAGTCTTCACTGTTCTCTGAACAGAACACTAGAATCAATGTGAACCCACCAGAGCCAATATTGAGATGTGTGTGTGTGTGTGTGTGTATGTATATTGATATCCCTGTCACATGGGTGTGTGATTAGCTGAAGGAATCAGAAATTTTTAGCTGTAGTAAAATAAGATTTCATGAAAATAAATTTTATCTTTGCATTTGAAGACAATGAATCAAAACCATGTGTTTTAAGTAGATTCCAAATTTCATAGTAAAAATTATAATTCACATCTAACAATAATAACTTGCATATATCTATTGCTTAGATTTAAAAAATCATTTTCATTCCTTATGGAAATGATCTTATTTGTTCATTATACAGCAGCTTTAGGAAGGTCAGGTTTCATTTCCATCTTATAGATGAAAAAAAATTGAGTTCTACAGATGTGATTCTACCCTCACAATATCTTTTACATCTAAATAAATCTTCATGATGCAGCAGGTCAGGTCTCATTACATAGACTATGCTAATAGCTTTTCTGAGTCTTCCTGCTTTAATTCTCTCTCCTTTCCAATCTACCCTCTACATAGCTGCCAATATAATATTCTTAAGGCATAAGTCTAACCATTTCACTTCTCTTCTCAAAAAACTTCTGTGGCTGCTGATTGCCTTTTGAATAAAACCCAAAATTTTTAGCCTGGCTCATAAAGCTCTCTGTAGTCTGACTCTAGCCCATATTTCCAATGGGACTATAATATTTCCCAGTATATACATCATATCTAACTGCAGTAGAATACTAGCTGTTTTCTATACTTAATGTTCCACCTCCCATCTTCAGTTCCTTGTTGTGAAAAGGTCTCTGAGACTGTAGTGTTTTTCCTCCTTTCATGTCTGCTTTTCAGAATCCTTGCCATTTGCCACTTCTTTTCTGAAGCCTTCCCTAATTCATTTTCCCACCAACCCCTGATTATTTGTATATTATTCCTCCTCAAATTACCTTGCTTTTACTTATTTTTCTATATGTTATACCATAGGAGAAGATTAAGTCCCTTAAGAGGAGGGACTACCTTAGGTTTGTCATTGTATCTCTGGTGTTTAACTATTTCCTTTCACATAATAAACATTTAATGAACTTTTATTTAATTGACTAATCAATCACATGACTGACCAGTGTTAGAACTTGAGTTTTCTGGCTCCTTCTATTCCTTATACTGTTGTTGTTTAACTTCATAGAATCTCAGTTTTAGAAGGGACATGAAAAACATCTCTCCACTAAAACTAAGAAGTCATCAAGAATTTCCTCCAAAAAGAAAACAAATAAAATAAAAATTAAAAAAAAAACCAATTAGAGATCATACAGTTTTTGCTTGAAGATCTTCATTTGGGAAAAGTTAGTACCTTCTAGAATGGCTCATTCCATTTTTATATTTTAAAAAATGACCAAATGGAACATATTTAATCTCACCTCTGTCTCTTGTCATTTCTAGCTCCCTTCAAGACTTACCTCAAGTGTCACTTCCTTCAGGAGGAAGTTCCTGATTGTTCTCCACCCCTCTAAATTGCATTTATTTAGCTGTGTACATGTTGCTTCCTTAAGTACAATGCAAGCTCCTTGAAGGTAAGAGTTTGTTTATTTTCAGTCTTTATATTCTTAGTATGTAGTACAGTGCTGGTTTCTTAAATCTTTTTTTGTATTATTGAATTGACATGCTGGATATATCCCAAATTGGAGGGTTTTCGCATGTAAAGTTATACATTTTCTTCTCTTGACCTCAGTGGGAAGAAATAGCACCAATGAGTAGGAGTTATGGGTGTGGGTTATATTTTGTCTTCTTAATTATTAGAGATATCTAGAAATAGTGAGTTCCCTTTCATTGAAGTTTAGTATTCAGTCATGTTCAGCTCTTTGTGATCTCACTTGGAGTTTTCTTCATAAAGATACTTCATGTGGTTTTGCCTTCTCCTTCTCCAGGCCATTTTTTACTAATGAGGAAACTGAGGTAAACAGAGTTAAGTCATTTGTCTTCACACAGCTGGTAAGTTGCCTGAGGTCATATTTGAACTCAGGTCTTCCTGACTCCAGGCCCAATGTTCTATCCACTGTACCACTTACCTGCTCAATCATGTGATGGTTGTATAATTTCCTATTGGTTCTGGAGGGAATGGTATAGGTATGGTTTTTACTTGGAGTAAGGTCTAGACTAGAGGACCACTAAGGTCCCTTCCAAATTGTGAATTTTGTGATGCTTTAATTCTGATAGAATGATGACTCTTTGATGGCTCTTTCTGTTTACAACCTAATGTGAATCCTCAGTGTGAACATTTTAGTCATCACTGCCAATCAGTATCTGGGACACTAATAGGCAAAGCAATTTTTCCAGAGTAACATTGCTATTATATGTCACAGACAGGACTTGACCCTACTTTCAGACTCTGAATGTAGCTCTCTATCCATTATACCACAATGCCTCTCACAAGGAAGCGTAAAGGATTATAAAATAGCAAAGATGGGAAAATATGCAATGTCCTTTTAAGTTTCTTAAATTTCAAACTCAGTTTAATTAAGCAAAATTTATTAAGCATCTATTTCCTACAAAGCTCTAAAGTATAAAGATAAAAATCAAATAGTCCCAGATCCCAAGGTTCTTATTGGAGAGAAAACACTATGTACTGTATAAAGATAAGTATGAGACAAGGTAAGGACTACATATTCCAAGGATAGACCTAGAAAATGTAGGCTGTAAGCTAGTTCAGCTCTAAAGTAAGAGAAAACTACATGTAGCAGGTGGCAAGTAAGCTGAACTTTGAAAGAAGATAAGGAATCTGACAGGCAATTATAAGGAGGGATGGATTCTAGACATGAGGAATGGTGTGTGTAAATGCATAAAAATGGGTGACAAGTGTGGAAAATAGCTGATAGTCTAGCATGGCTGTAGACTACATGAAGGAGAAGTAACCTAGTAAAGATGAAAAAGTAGGTTGAAGTCAGACTTGGAGGCTTTTAAATGCCAGGCTAAGGAGTCTGTGTTCATGTACTAGTGACACTGGGAAGCCCTTAATATTTTTATGAGCAAATGAATTATATTACAATAAATATATGTTACAAAACTCATTTTTTTGCATCTACAATATGTAAAGAATGGATAAAAGAGAAGAAAACAATTGACAGAGAGACCAATTAGGAGAATATTAAAAAGTTCAAGTTTGTAATGCTGAGGGCCTGAGTGAAAGCGTGAGTGGAGAGAAAGGTATGTTGTAAAATTGGCAGGACTGGGCAATCAGTTGGACATGAAGTAGACATGAGAGGGCTATAAGGGTCAGAAATGATTCAAATGTTTTGTATTCAACAGAAATCAAGAAACCAAAAGGAGGGATAGATTTAGGGAGAAATATTATGAGTTCGGATTTGGTTTTGTTGAATTTAATTTGCTAACAGGACATCCAAGAAGAGGTTTTCAGCGGTAAGTTGTTAAGTGTCGAGTTTAGGAAAAATAGTGCCCAAAATATAAATGTGAGAGTCATTTGCATAGAGATGTTAAATGAGTCCCCAGGAGTGGAAAAAAAAAATCACCAAGAGAAAGTGTAGAGAGAGAATAGAACAGATGACAGAACTTCATAGGATAGTGTGACATTTTATCCAGGAGATTCATGTCAGACAAGCAAATAAAACTGAGGAGAGACTCTCAGGCATGAAAGAAGAAAACCAGACAAGGGTAATGTCATGGAAGTCAAGGGCAGAGAGGTGGGTGTGGTTGACATTGGCCAAAGCTGGAGAAAGGTTAACCAAAATGGGAGATGAGAAGGACTATTAGATCTGGCAGTCAAGAGAACGTTGGTAACCTTTAAAAGGAAAGTTTCAGTAAGAGTGGTAGGCTCAGAAGCCAGAATGTCAGGGATTTATGAGTTAGTCAGTGGTACAGCAAGTAGGTATTGCTCCTTAGCAGCAAAAGGGAGAACAGTGTGATTGTGCTATGATAGTTGCTATTATTTTTCAATTGTGTATGACTCTTTGTGACTCATTTGAGGGTCTTCTTTGGTAAAGATACTGGAGTGGTTTGCCATTTCCTTCTCCTTCTCATTTTACAGATGAAACTGAGGTAAATAAGGTGAAGTGACTTTCCCAGGGTCACACAGCTAGTAAGCATCTGATGCTGAATTTGAACTCACACCTTCCTGACTCCAGGTCCAGTGCTCTACCCACTTTGGCACCTAGCTGCCCCCAACATTTGTTGTTATTGTTGTTCAGTTGTTTCAGTCATTTCAGTCAAGTCCCCTTTTGTGGTGTTCTTGGCAAGGACACTGGAGTGACAGTATCTTTGATAGTACCTATGACAATGGCTTGAAGGCAAGGAAGGACCTGCAGGAACTTTTAGATGAAAAGGGATTTAGATTTAGATGAAAAGAGATTAAAGTTCAGAAAGATATAGAAAGCATATGATGGATTCAATTGTAAATCTGCCTTTTTGAAATTCTGCCTTCTGGAGCCAAAATGAAGGAATCTAACCCTCTTCTACCAGAGAGCTTTCCAAATGTCTTGTAGACTCAATAATCACAGCTGCTAATTCCTTCAGTATCCTAGGCTATATGGTTGGTTTGTGTCTGGTGATTTCAACTCATCAAGGTTCTTTTATTGTCTCCTTATCTCTTCAAGCTATTAATTCCTTAGTTTCTATTTTCATGTTATTTTTTCCAGTACAAAAGATAATTTTCTTCCCCAAAGAAATCAGATGCAAAATAACAGTTGTACCACTTCACCTGAAATATTTCTCCTTTCACCTTCCAACCTAGAAAAAAAAATTATAGTAATCAATATCTTCCTGAAGTTTTCAGTGAGTTAGACCTCTGAAATTGTTCCTTTTACCCTAGTCCTACCTGATTTGTTCTGGTTTATCAGAAACAAATGAATTGAACAAATGTAATGGTTATCGTTGACCTTCAGATTTTACCAGTCTCACCAACTGGTCTTTGATCTCCTGGACCACTAAAGGTCATGTAACTTCAAGGTCATTAGGCTCAGGCCATTGCTGTGCCATTTCTTGAGTAAGCCATCTCCCTGCTACTACCCACATGAACTTTTCCAGCAAAATAAGCTGTTTTCTGGCCTTCTTGGTAGAGCTCCATTTAAAATTGCTGTTTCTTTCCCATTTGCAGAATCTTGAGAATGGAATTAGAGAAAGCTTCAGAGACATACTATTAGGTCTGCACTAAGCTAGTAGAATCTTGGCCTAGCTTTCATCTCTAACTACCATTCTTACATGGTATGACCACCTTTTGTTGGCATCTTGTTTTGTTCCTTCTTCCCATGGAAGAACACAGAACAATGGAACTCTCTCCTCAAAGGTATCTGACCTTTCTGGGCCCAGACTAGATGCTATGAAAACCCAGGGAAACACAAAAACTTACATAGCAAGAAATTGTAAATCCCCTTATTCCATAAACTTAGTCAACTCTCACATTTGTAAATCAATGTAGTACCAACCAATTCTGAATTGCAAAATATAACAGACTCTCCACATGGAAGACAGAACCAAAACATTTTTATTCACACATCAGAAAGCCAACACCAGAAAGCCAAATCCATCATAGTAACAAAGAATTCTATACACAATAACAATGTAGAGGGCAATACCATTCCCAAGCCTTCCTTCTGCTTGGCTTCTCACAAACCAGCTCCCTCAAACAAATCACAAACGGGCTCCCTTAAACAAAAGCACAGACAAGCTCTCTCACTCACACTAGCCAGCAGCATGCTTTTCTCTCTCTCAGTTCTGACTGCTCTGACCAAATTTTCTCTCCACTCTGCTCTAGCTCTCTCTCTTCCTGCTAAATGCTACCTGTTCTACCCATTCAGCACACTCCTCCCACCAGATGTGACTTTGGCTTCTACGTGATTTAAACAGGTCATATGGACCTATTAATGAATGGGAAAGATCTTTCCATTAAGAAACAAAATTACACTATCAATAAGCAAAATTGCATTATCAATACAATCACTACAAGTGCCTGCCCTAGTAACATCAAGGCCAATGGTTCAAAAGAAAACAAACCCTTTGTATATAAACCATCTGTGCCACAAACTTCATGGAGTAGTTATGAATTACTCTCACCAAAGTGTGAAGTATAGCTGATAGTGTTGACTATATGATTACTTTTGTTCCCAAGTGCTTGCTTTTTTCTTTCTACCTCAATATTAACAGTTTCTTTCATTAATTGCTAATATTCAGGTATCCTGGATTTTCCTAAGTAGAATAATTCTATTTTATTTTTCTTTTGACATTTGTATTCCTGCTTCACTTTTCTGCTGTTCTTGACTTCCACTTTGTTAATCTTTCTGGGAACCCTGGCTCAGTCAATTGGCATAACTAATTTAATGGACACACTCTAATGTCAGTAAAAATTGATACTTTCCCCTTTCTCAGATGCATGTTCTACCCACCCTTCAGGAGTCAGGTTGATGAGCCCTGGCTCATCCTTTTCAGGGGAGTGTTTCATTAGAATCTCATTCTATTAATATCTTTACACCTATTATATGCCAATCACTGCACTGGTATTGGAATTTCACATGGAGCTTACATTCTAGTGGGAAAATAAGGAATCATGCTGAAGTTCAGTCAAGTCAACAGGAATTTATTAAGTTCTTACTATGTGGTGGGCATTGCACTTAAGGTATACAAAGGCAAAAATACTCTCTAGTCTCAAGGGGGTGGTAATATATCACAATTACTTACTAACAAGCTACATAGAGGACAATTTAAAGATAATTCCAATGAGAAGGCATTAAAGAGGATCAAGAAAGACTTCTTGTGGGAGGTGAGACTTGAAGGAAATCAAGGAAGAAAAGAGATGGAGATAAGGAGGGAGACAATTCCAGGCAAGGAGAGGAGACAGTCAAAATTCTCAGTCAAGAGATGGAGTGTCTATGCAAGAAACAGCAAAGGAGGCCATTGGATTATAGAGTTCATGGAAGGGAGTAAAATATAAGTCTAGAAAAATAAGAAGGGGTTAGGTTATGAGAAGTTTTAAAAGCCAAACAGAGGATTTTAGATTTGATTATGGAGGGAACAGAGAACCACTGGAGTTTATTGAACAGAGAGAAAGATACAATGATCAAATCTGTGATTTAGTAATGCCATTTTGGCATCTGATTGGAAGATGAACTTAATAGGGAAAGACTTGAGCTACTGAGACCAACCAGAAGGTTACTGAAAGAATTCAGGCATGAGGTAATGGTGGCCTATACTAGGGTAGTGGCAGTATCTTTAATGCGAGAAGGAGACATGTAGGAGAAGGAATATTTGGAAGATAGGATTAATAGAACTTCATATCAAATTAGATATGATGAGTGACAGTGAGAAATTGAGGATGAAATTTATGTTTTGAGGTTGTGACTAGGAAGATGTTGATACCTTTAAGAGTAAAAGTGAAGTTGGGAGGAGGGGAAAGTTCAGCTTTGGGCACATTCAGTTTAAGATGTCTGCATGATACCCATATTCAATATGTCTAATAACCAATTAGAAGGATGTGCCAAACACTGTGTTAAGTGCTTCAGAAATATTATCTCGTTTGATTCTTGTAATGACCATGTGTGATAGGTGCTATTATTATCCTATTTTTACAGTTAAGGGAAATGAAGTAGACAAAGTTTAAGTGACTTGTCCAGGGTCACACAACAAGTACATATTTGAGCTTGATTTCAACTCAGATTTTCCTGACTCTAGGCCCAGAGTTTTATCTATGGTGCCACATAGCTGCCTCTAGACCTCTAGTCAGGGACACCTTCTTTGATATGTCCTCTTCCACTATTTTCATTATCACTCCTGCATCACATAATGAAGTAGCCCTTCTCTTTGCCAAGGAAAATCTCTCTATATGTAAAATTGAGTCCATTCCATCCTGCCTTCTCCAGTAGATTGCCCCTTCTATCATCCCACTGTCTGACTTATTTTCAATCTCTCTGTACTGACTGCTTACCTACTGCCTACAAACACACCTATGTCTCCCTCATCCTCAACCCTCCCTCTCAAAAAAAAAAAAACAAACAAACTCATTTCATCTATTCTTGCTAAATTTTGTCATATCTCTCCTCCCTTCTGTAGCTAACTCCTTGAGAAGGTCATTGGCATTAGGTGCCTCCCTTCCCTTTCCTCTCATTCTTTTCTTAACTCTACAGTCTAGTCTCTGACTTTATACCTCAATAGAAACTGCTGTCCCCAAAGTTACTAATGGTATTTTCACTGCCGGTTCTAATGGTCTTTTCATAAGTCTCATTCTTCCCGATCTATCTGCAGCTTTTGATGCAGGTGATTGCCGTCTTCTCCTTGTTACTATTTTCTCTCTAGGTTTTTGTTGACACTGCTTTCTTAGTACTCTCCTCCTACCTGTCTAACCACTCCTTTTCAGTCTCAATTGCTGAATGCTTATCCAGGACATGCTGGCTAACCTAACTATTAATGTGTCCCATAGGCCTCTCTCCTGGGCCCTCTCCTCTTCTCCCTTGATACCATTTCACTTGATTACCTCTTCAGTTCCCATGGATTCAATTGTCATCTCCAAGCAGATGATTCTCAGAGCCCTAACCTCTTTTCTGACTTCCAGTTTCATGTCTCTAAACTGCCTATTGGACAGCCTGATCTGGGTGTCATAGACATTTTAAACTCAACATATCCAAAACTGAATGCATTATCTTTCTTCCCACACCCTCCTCTCTTCTGAACTTCCTTATTGCTGTTGAAAATACCCATTTCCTCCCAGTCATCCAGTTTTGTCTCCTAGATGTCATCTTCAACTCCTTACTTTTTCCAACTGCTTAACTCCGTATCTAATCTGGGATTACTCAACGGAAGGAAAAGGAGGAAAGAAGTTGTGTTTGAAAAATGCTGGTCCTATCTTACCTACGTATCCTGAAATTCAGTGACACTGGACTCTTTGCTGTTCCTTGAACCGTTTCCTGACTCTAGGCATTTTCACTGGCTGTCCCTACATACCTAGGGTCTTTCTCCTCATCTCTATCTCCTAGTATCCCTCATTTCCTTTGAGTCACAGCTAAAATACTTTATTCATTATCTGCAAGTTATTCTGAATGTGACATGTTTCTAAGTAGTTGTTTGCATGTTTTCCCTCATTAGACTTTTTGACAGCAGAGACAGTTTTTTGTTTTTTGTTTTTTTGCCTCCTTTTGTATCCTAAACACTTAGCACAGTGTCTGACAATAGCAGGCACTTAACCAGTGTTTATTATCTCATGTATTAATTGGAGGTCAGAAGAGAGATTAGCTCTGGATAAATGAATAGCCATGATAATTAAAACCAAGGTATATGATAAGAACAACCAATAAAACAGATTAGTGGGAGAAGAGAGCCCAAGACACAACTTTGGAAGATATCCGAAGTTAAAAGGGACTGCCTTGATGATAATAATCCAGGAAAGAACAATGAGCAGAAGTAAATTAGGAGGAGAACTAGAAATCACTGCTACAAAAGCCTAGAGAGAAGATCTGTCTGTTTGTCCTTCGTTTTAAGTCCATGACATCAGGGAATGATGTCATGACTTGGAGGGAGGGCTGTGCAAAGTCATCAGCTTCACTTCCCCTCCTGGGTCACCTGAATCCAGTGACCAGATATTCATCAGGATGACTGGAGAAGGCCCAGGATGCACTGGGAGACCTTGGCCTATTTAGGTACTCACTTAGAGTGAGGTAATGCCCATTCAGTGAATAGGCCTTTTTAAGAAGTAAACAGGGAATGGCCCCTTTAATAAGCAAAAGAAAGAAAAAAAATAAGTAAATGGAGCTGGGAGGGAAAGAGTAACAGTTACTATTGATAAACATTCTGAAGCCAGGAGTGTCCCAAAAAGAGCCCTCTAGTGAAGTTTGGGCAGGGACCCATTATTGTGCAACATATGGGCTTCACAGGGCACTGCCTTTAAGGTTTTGGCAAAGACAAGAAAGCAAGGAAGGGAGGAAGGGAGAAAGGAAGGAGGGAAGGAATCCGACTGGTAAACCCCAAGTTAACTGGGTATCCTCTGGCCATCCAAATTTACCTTCCTTTAGAGGGAGAAGAAGGGGCAGGGCAGAAGGGACTGGATGAGGGTGGCTATTAGTGTTAAAGACTATAGAGAAGTCAAGAAAGATGAAAAGGCTATTTGATTTGGTAATTAAAATATCATTGGTCACTCGAGAGAGCAGTTTGAGTTGAATGATGAGACTGGAAATGAGACTACAGAAAAGAAATAATAACTGTGAAGTAAGTGAGGGCATTTCCCTGTTGTAGAGTTTTCTCAAGTTGTTTATCTACAAAGAGGAGGAGAAATATAGGACGATAGTTAGTGGGATGGAGAGATTATGAGAGGACTTTTTAAGGATGGAAGAGACATAGATAGATAGATAGATAGATAGATAGATAGATAGATAGATAGATAGATAGATAGATAGATAGATAGATTTCAGGCTACTAGTAGAAAGATAGCCAGTGAATAGATAGAGATTAAAGATAAGTGAGAGAAAAATAATTGAGAAAACAATCTAGAGAAGGTGAGTCAGAATAGAATTACTTGTGCATGTAGAGGGGTTTAACTTGGCAAGGAGGACAGTTACCTCTTCATGGACAGCTCCCTCTTCATTCTAAGTAAATATAATATCTTTGGTGGTGAACATAGATTCATTCATTTAGTGAGCATTTATGAAGTACCTAAAATGTGTCAGGTATTCTGGGAGGAGGGAATGGGGATGGGAAAATACAAAGAAAACCAAAACAATTCCTTCTCTGAGAGGAGTGGGAGCGGGAAGGGAGGAGATGGAGAACATGTATAAGTACAATTCAATTATATATACATATATATATACGCACACATATACATATATGTGTGTATACATATATACACACGTATGTATGTGTATGTGTATGTATACACATATGTGTATGTATACACATACAAAGTAATTGAGTGCAGGGCATCAGGAAAGACCCCATGTAATTTATATATATGTACCTCATATAATTGACCTAAACCTTGGAAAAAAAAGGATTCTAAGAAGAGAGTGCGAAATAAAAACAGAAGCATCGGGAAAGCCTGTGCAAAGTCACAAGTTGGGAGATAAAATGTTTTATATAGCAAAGAGCAAATGGGACAATCTAGCTTGTCAATGATTTGTCATATTCTATTTGGATATTTGGTCACATTGATACTTGTTTAGTAAGACAGTAATGGCAATGTCTCTCTGAAAAGTAACATGCAATTGTTAAATAAAAATTGTCATTTATAAATTATATATATATATATGTAGTGCATATACACATATGTATTATACACACACACATATTTTAATTAGCCTTTTTTATCTAAATTGTCAGTTTTTTAAAGGTAGGGGCTCCATTTTCTTTGGAGTCTCAATTCTCACCCTAGAAACATTTTACAATGCTATATTCTTCTCTTTGTAAGGCCAGTGTATGTTAGTTAACAATCCAATTTGACAAAAAGAAAGAAAGAAAGAAACAAGGGGGAAAAAGTGATCCTGAAATTAAGGAGCTTATTTATATTCAACTAAGGAAATATATAACATGTTCATAGATAAGTGAATGTGAAGTATGCAACAAGGAAATTTGAAATAATTTTAAGAACAAGAAACAATGGAGGGATGGGGGTGTGGTTCAAGACAGGCAACCAGGAAGAAGTAACACTTTAACTGTAGGAGGATGTTTGGTGACTTCACTGAAGAGTCATGGATTTGAGAGATATTATTTCATCATTGAATGTGAACAAAATGATCATTTAAGACTAACCAAGGACAAAAGCTCTTTCCTCAAGAGGTATGTTTAAATGATCTAATTGAAGAATTACCTTAAAAAAATCTTCATTTTGCATTGCTTTTTTAAGAGACAGTCTCCTGGGTGGTTTTGAGAGGCTCAAGAAAGGATCTTGGTTCATTTGCATAATCCTAACGACCTTGAATGAAAAGGCTATTAGACTCTAAAATCTATACTATTTTATACAGACACACATATATATGTAAATATGTATGTCTATGCTAATTGCTTACTGAGTCCATCTAGCACCAAGGAAGAATATTATGTAAGAACCCAAGGATAAGGTGAATATTTAATCTCTAGAAGTGCATATGTGCTTCTTGAATCAACTATGAGTGCTATAAACATATTTTTTTGGTAAAGCTGTAGGAAAATCTTTCTCTCTGATTATATACCTTGATAATTTCTCAGCTCTTGGAATTGGAAATAAAGAAATACAGAATATACCTTCCATTTGTTTTACTAAATCTAGTCTTTTGCATCTTCCATCACTTGCTCCTGCCACCCATTTTTCAAAAGATTGCTGTAATTCCTTTGTTGTACAACACATAATACAAAAGGGCAGGACTAGAGAGATATAATCTAAGCATTCAATAAGTATTTATTTAAATCAAGGGAGAACAAAAGAGACTTGTTTGATAGTAGAATATAGAAACATATTAAATTAACAATTTCTCTACCAGATTCTATGCTCCTGATGAGAAGGGTTGTATATTTTGTCTTTGTAATTGTTGTATCCACCACAATGTTGTCCACTTGTTTAATAAATATTTTTCAACAGAATTAAACGTGACTTATGATGAACAGTCCCACTTTATATAATCCATTAATAATTTAAAAGCATAAAATATTAATTTATTTCTTGCCCCATTCATGTAGCAAACATTTATTTCGTACCTTCCCTATAATTAGTAAGCTTTATGCTATGAGGTAAGGGAGATGCAAAGTAAACAGAGATTAGGTTCATGTTTTAAAGAAGCCAACAATTTAGTAGAGAAGATAATGCATGAATGCAGATGATTATAAAATAAAAAAAACCATACAAGATATATGGGGGAAATACAATCACATCAGTGTAGGGATTCAGAAGAGGAAACCCACTTGTGATAATTTCTTCAAGATAAAGTCAATATCATCTCCTTTATTATTTATGCTGTGATTACATGTATGTGGAACAACTTCCATTTCTAAAGTACTTTTAATTTTGTACTATTTTTCAACTTTTTACAACAGCACTTCATTCCTCCCTGGAAAGTTGAGAGAGCTGAACATGCAGTATGAAAAATAGATAGCATGTCTGTTCTCTTAGGACCATTGTAGCTAAATCCGAAGACTTATAAACAAAGAGTTGGCCACCCAATATTGCATTTTTTTCCACAATGGAGAAAGACCATCTATTGAATCTGGGAAGTATTGTACACACTCCCTTCCACTCCCAACATCAGTGCTTAGCACAGTGCCTACGACATTGTAAGTACATCACAAATGCCTGTTGACTTGATTTGACCTGTAAGTGGTGAAGGAGCATCCACACTGATATTGTGGGAGATAATTGATAGTGGAAATACTACTGAAGTATTGACCCTTACAACAGCCATGTCTTGGACTTTGTGGGTGTGACAGAACTATTATATTCCTGAAGCAATTTCCTTCAAACTTGATTCTCCAGAGGTTCCAGCTTCCCTGATAGAGTGTCCTGTAGTGAAACAATAAAAAGTTCCAGCTATGTGGAACTGTAGTACCTGAGACCACTCTGCTACCATATCCTAGTGACTTGCTAACTGGTTGTATTTACAGATGGAGATAAGGGAGGCTGCATCCAGAGAAGCTAGATGCTACTGTATGTGCATGTCCTTGTGCCAGGGCAAAATAACTCTCCTTTGTTAAATGTTCAGTGAATTCCTAGTACCTTGTTTTGTCCCAATATTGAACCTCAACTAAGAGGGTTCTGGTGTTACAAATGAACCTTAAAAAGTGGGACATTTGGAAAACCTTTGTTTTAGCACGATATGTGCAAAAGACATGCATTTATTTATGAGGGCCAATTCACCTCTCTGTATATTCTATTTTTTTAGAAAAACTGAAAAGATATTTTCTATGAAGTTGGGCCATTTGTATTATTTGAGCATGGTACAAGATGATATTGACATTTATACCAAAATAATTAAAAGAATATTTTCTATAATGTCACCATCAGGCATTGTAACAGCAGTGGTAATTGGAATAGATCCCTTAAGAAAAATAACATGGTCCAAATTTAATAAATAGCAACAAGAAGCCATTTATAAATTATTAGCAATAAACAAGTGCCAATTTTTATAAATAATTTTAAAGGTATTCTTTTTATTACACATGCTATATAAGATTGGCAAGTATGCTGGAATGAAGCAAATTCCAACCTATGTAAAATTCATGGTATGATGGGACAAAAAAAAGTTTATGAGGAGAAGATATGAATCATTTTGTAGACTAAAATTTAGGAACTTTCTCTATAAACTGATGGAATATGAATAATTCCTGAGGAATCTAAAGTGTAGTTCATCTAAAGACCTTGAATTCACAAAACTTCAGTTGTTACAGTGTTCATTGGTAATTGCATTGGAATCTGTAAATGTATAGTCAGGGTAATTGTATTCTTGTTAGCTATGCTGATAAAATTCCCAAGCAATAAAAACATCTAGTCAGTCACTGAATACTTTGTCAAGATGATGTCAGATATCTTATTATTTGGACACCTCTAGATTTCTGTTTAGACTTATTTCAGATTTCACATTCAGTAAATGAATTGAAATTTTTTCTTTTCATTGTTACATTTTGAGTTAACAAAGACCCAGTGAGTAATCCTAAATTTTAATTTTTCAGATCCTCAAATGAACGTTTGATATGATAGAGACTATTAAATCTCTTCAGGACCAGTGAGCACAATTTACAGGGTAAAGTACCAGGCTACCTCTATTTTCCTCAACCATTTTTCTCACTATAGCCTCTCTCAAACTTAAAGAATGCTTGACCTTTAGGAACTTGATTTCTTCACCTTTGCAAATAGTTCTTAAATATTACGAGAAAAACCTTCAAACACAGCTTATGGACCTGATGATGAAGCTTGTGTCTTTAAAAAGAAAAAGAAAAAAATATCACCAAAAATGACATAATCTTGCTTAGGTTCATTTTATCATAAACATGACTTATTTTTTTAAAACATAGTGTATCATTTATTTACTTTTAACATTCTTTTCTTTTAAATGTTGAGTTCCAAATTCTCTCTATCCTACCCCCTCCCACTGAAAAGGCAAGCAATATAGTACCAATTATACATGGGAAATAACACAAAACATTTCCATATTAGCCATATTTCTTAGAAAGTGAGAAAAAATTTTAAATGAGAAAATTATACTTCAACTTACCCTTAGAGTTAATCAGTTTGCTCTCTGAAAGTGAATAGCATTTATTTCATCATGAGTCCTTTGGAATTGTCTTGGACCATTGTATTGACAAGAGTAGCCAAGTCTTTCACAGTAGATCATCAATACAACTGCTGTTACTGTGCATTGTGACCTCTAGGTTCTTCTTACTTTACTTTGCATCATTTCATACAGATCTCACCACGTTTTTCTGAAACCACCTCCCTCATAATTTCTTATAGCAGAATAGTATTCCAACACAATCATATGCCCCAACATGTTAAGCAATTCCCCATTTGATAGGCATCTTTTCAACTTCCAGTTCTTTGACACCACAAAAAAAAGCTGCTATAAATAATTTTTGTACAAATGAGAGTTCTTCCCTTTTCTTTGATCTCTTTGGGATACAGACCTAGTAATACCATCTCTGGGTCAAAGTGTATGATATAAAGTTATCCCTTTGGACATAGTTCCAAGTTGTGGTCTATAATGGTTGGATCAGTTCAGCACTTCACCAGCAGTTCTTTATTTCTCTTAACCCCCCCTAGAACTGATCATTTCTGATCAATGTGAGGTGTTCGTTTTGAGTTGTTTTAATTTTCATTTCTCCAATCAGTAATGATTTAGAGCAATTTTATAGGACTGTAGTTAGTGTTGATTTGTTCTTCTGAAAACTACTTGTTCAATTCCTTTGACCATTTGTCAATTGGGGAATGGATCTTTTACTCAGCTTTATACTCAGTAATAATTAAAAATGCGGCTTTTATCAATGAAATTTGCTGTAAAATTTTTTTTGCTATCACTTCATTGTCTATAGTACCTTTTAGCAACACATAGTTTCCCTGATTATCTATTTTAATTAGTTCCATTTTTGCTTTTACTTTGTGTGAGATCATGATTACTACTCCTGCCTTTTTTTCTTTAGCTTTTTTACATTCACAGTTATGATTAATTACTGTGTATTTCCCTCCATCCCATTTTCTTCCCTTCTCTCTCTTTTTATCTTGTCCCTCCTCAAAAGTTTATTTTGCTTTCTAACCACTATCTTCCTAGATCTATCCTGCCTTTTATCTTCCTACCCCCTTTCCATCTCCTTCACCTCATATTGGGTAAGTTACATTTCAATACACAATTGTGTGTGTATATGTATTCTTACCTCTTTGAACCAATTCTGATGAGAGTGAGGTCCAAGAATTTCCTGTGCACTGTCCCTGCTTTCTTTCTCCATTGTAAAAGCACTTATTTACATACCTCTTTTATGTGAGAAAAAAATTTCCCTATTCTACCTCTTCTTTCCCCCTTCCAGGGAATCTCTATTTCTTGGCTTTTAATTTATTTTTGAGATTATTCCAAAATAGTCAACTCACACCTATGCCCTATGTCTACGTAAACTTCTTTTAACTTCCCTGATAATGATAAAATTCTTAGAAATTATATCTATCATCTTCCCATATAGGAATGTAAACAGCTTAACTTTATTGGATTTCATATGTTTACTCTTTCATGTTTACTTTTTCATACTTCTTCTGAGTCTTGTTTGAATATCAAATTTTCTATTTAATTCTAGTTTTTTCAATATAATACCTCTATTTCATTAAATATCATTTCCCCTGATCCCCAAAGGATTACACTCAATTTTGAATGGTTGGTTATTCTTTGCTGTAATCTTAGCTCCTTTGCCTTCCAGAAGGTCTTATTCTAAGTCCTTGACTCCTTTAATATGGAAGTTGTTAAATCTTATGTGATCCTGACTGTAGCTTCACAATATTTGAATTGTTTCTTTCTAGCTGTTTGCAGAATTTTTTAAAATATTTATGTGTCTTTAGTTTTTAACTTTCACTTCGATAAGATTTTGAGTTCCAAATTTTCTCCCCTTCCTTCCCCTCCCCTGTCCCTAAGACAGCATGCAGTCTGATGTAGTCTATACATATATATTCATATTAAACATATATTCCCATTGCTGGATTTTGAGTCACAGTACCCATGACTTGCACTTGACTTTGTTTTGAGTGAGTGAGGGATGTGCAGATAACCAGCCTCACTTCTCATCCAGAGCCATCTGAATCCAGTGACCAGATATTCATCAGGATGACTGGAGATGTCCCAGGATGAGGCAATTGGGGTAAGTGATGTGGCCAAGGTCACACAGCTAGTGAGTGTCAAGTGTCTGAGGTGAGATTTGAACTCAGGTCCTCCTGACTCTTGCATTGGTACTCTATCCACTGCAACGCCTAGCCGCCCCCTCTTTTCCATTATCAGGGAAGTTAAAAGAAGTTTATATAGAAAAGAACTACTTAAAAAGCAGAATTGGCCAAACAGAAAAAGAAATATAAAACCACACTGAAGAAAATGATTCCTCAAAAACTAGAATTGGGCATGTGGAAGCTAATGACTCCATGAGACATCAAGAGCAATTATTGTTGGCTGTTGCCTTCACTTGAAGAGGATAAAAATGACATCACTCTGTTGATCTTAAGATACACAAAGTCAAAAGACTGAAAAACAGAAGAAAATATGAAACACCTCATTAGAAAAGGAACTGACCTGGAAAAATAGATTGAGGAGAGATAATTTAAGGATTATTGTACTATATGAAAGCAATGATCAAATAAAGAACCTATACATTATATTTCAGAAAGTTATCAAGGAAAATTGCTTTGATATTTGATATCCAGAAGGTAAAATGGGCATTGAAAGAATCTATCGATTACTTCCTGGAAAAGATATCAAAATGAAAACTCCCCAAAAGTATTATAGACAAATTCCAGAGTTCCTACATCAAGCAGAAAATACTGCAAGCAAGGCAAGACTTCAAAAAAACCTGAAAAATCTTATATGAACTGATGCTAAGTGAAGTGAACAGAGCCAGGAGAACACTGTACACAGTAACAGTAACATGTGCAGTAACTAACTTCGATAGATTTAGCTCTTTTCATCAATACAAGGATCTAAAACAACTCCAAAAGACTCATGATGGAAAATGCTGTCTACATCCAGAAAAAGAACCATGGAGTCAGAATGCAGATCAAAGCATACCATTTGCTCTTTTTTTCTTTTTGTTTCTTCTTTCTGATGCCTATTTCCATTGCTTTTAATTTTTACATGACTAATGTGAAAATGTGTATTCATCCTTCGTTGATGAAGAACACCATGCCATCAGAGAAATAATGGCATGACTTGCACTTGACTTTGTTTTGAGTGAGGGAGAGCTGTGTAGGTCACCAGCCTCACTTCTCCTCCAGAGCCATCTGGGTCTGAAGACCAGATATTCATCAGGATGACTGGAGATGACTCAGGATGAGGAAATTGGGATTAAATGACTTGCCCAAGGTCACACAGTTAGTGAGTGTCAAGTGTCTGAGGTGAGATTTGAACTCAGGTCCTCCTGACTCCTGCATTGGTGCTCTATCCACTGCAACACCTAGCAGCCCCTGACAGTCTTTTGACTTTGTGTGTCTTAAGATCAACATAGTGATACCATTTTTGGTCCTCTTCAAGTGAAGGCAATACCCAGCAATAATTGCTCTTGATGTCTCAGGGAGTCATTAGCTTCAATATACCCAATTCTAGTTTTTGAGGAATCATTTTCTTCAGTGAGGTTTTATATTTCTTTTTCCATTTGGCCAGTTCTACTTTTTAAGTAGTTCTTTTCTGCTTCTTAAAGAGTTCTTCTCTTCAGTTGATTTCTGTCCCTCTTTTATCATTTGGCCAATTATGCATTTTAAGGTGTTATTTTCTTTAGTATGTTTTCTGCCTTGTTTACCAAACTATTATTTCTTTTTGCATAATTTTCTTGCATCACTCTCATTTATTTTTCTTATTTTTTTATAATATTCTTATCTTTTTCTTTTACTGTCTTGAATTCTTTTGGGATTTGAGTCCAATTAACATTTTTTTGAGGGTCTTTTTTTTGTAGCTGTTTTCACATTGTCGTTCTCTTCTGAGTTTATGTCTTTGTCTTTCCTACCACTATAGTAGCATTTTATGATCAAATTCTGTTTTGTTTGTTCATTTTTCCATCCCATCTCTTGACTTTGAACTTTATGTTAAAGTTGGACGCTACTCACTTTGAGGTAGGAAGCCACTGTACCAAGGAGTTTTGTGCTACTATTTTTGAGCCAGTTCCCATGCAGGTCTGTAAATTTTTGGTGCTTCCAAGGTGGTGTGATCCTGGATGAGGTATAATCATTGTTCTCCTGATCTATGCTCTGGTCTTTACCCAGAAAATGCTCCTGATTGCCTGCAGTCACAAGAACTAGCCCTCCTTCTTGCTTTAGAACTGTGATCAGGGCCCATGCTCTTGTGACTGACCACCAGTGCTCCTCTCCCCTTTGGAAATTTGACCCAGAACCATGTTTGGGCAATAGATATGTTAATTCGAGCAAGCTGTACCCAGTGCCAACAATGGGTCCCCTATAATCTTTTTCTGACCAGTTATTCAATTGCTTTACTCTTTCTGTGCTGAGAACTCACAAAGTTGTTGCTGCTACTTTGCCTTCTGTTGCTGCCACAGGATGTGTGAGATCTGGACAGGTCTCCACCCTGGTGATTGAGACTTTTCTTGCTGACCTCTTAAGCTTTCTTAGGCCAGAAAAAAATGTCTCTCTCTAACCTTTTGTTGTCTCTGTCACCCCAATATTTATTTTTAAGAGTTATTTTAAGGTTGTTTGGAAGAGAATGTTGAGAGAATTCAACGACATGACTGCCCCTAATCTTCTACTTTGGCTCATCATTTAAAAAAAAGAAACACCTAGTATACATTTTTGACATGGTGCTTGTTTTTAATCACTATCCTGCTCACATAATACTTTCCTTTAAAAAAAAGTTAAATAAAACCATTCATTACACTGACTGAGGCTAGCTTAACACTTAGTGTTCTGTGTATAATTTACCATTTATTAACAGAGAAGAAAGAAGGGTGTTCTTGCCATCAATTATTGGAATAATCATCATTGAATTTGATCTGACTTCTGATATCTTTTTGTGCTATTTCTTTTACATTATTCTCTTTAATCTGCATCAGTTCATGATAATCCCTCCATATTTCTCTGAATTCTCCTTACTTTTCCTGGCTTATGATGAGTACTAGTGATTTTTAAGTGAGTATTTTGGCATATGTCACAACTTTCATTTTTTTCACCTAGGGGGATAAGTCCAAGAATATAATTTCTGAGTCAAAAGGTATGAATAGTTTAATAACTTTACTCCACTATGATCATTGTGAAAGATGACAAAATCTGAGTTATCTTATCCTGAATATAATATCTACATGGAAACCAAACTATACCATTGACTATTTTTTTTTCAGATTAAGCTTGTTTATTGCACAAACATCTTGGTTACATTTTTTAACATTCATTTTATAGACATTTTTAATCCTTACCCTCATGGATCTTCCATTCTTTTAGACAGATACAACTTATACAATTTATGCAAAAAGTTATTTTCTTTTTTCTTCAATTTTTAAAAATTAATTTTATTTACTTTCAATGTTCTACAATCACTACCATATAACTGAGATTTTTCCCCTCTCTCTCCCCTACCACTGACTATTTAGATAAAAATTTTCCCTATGATTAATTAGCTTTTAACATATGATATTAAAGAATAGATACCTTTGTATAAAATGATGGAATAGGAATAATTCTTCAGAACTTTATAATGAAGTTCATCTAAGTATCTAGAATGAATCAGATTTTAGGAGGAAATAATTAACATTTAACATATTTGACTATTGTCACGTAATAAAATAATGAATAAAATAATGCTCAAAGTCTTATACTAAATCTGTGGAAGAATTAGCAATCATATCCAGTCATTCTGACTCTAAATGTCTGTTTTCTAATGATGGAATCTCTACAATATTTTTTAAGAACTTGTTGATGGTCCCTGATTACCAAAGTACCAAATATGTTTACTTCTTCATGGGAGGTCTGGTTTCCATGGGGACCAACTCAACCTCATCTGCTGTTTTGCAGACCATACTACATGCACCACCCCCAGTTTGGCAGGGCCAAACAGTGGCTCAACACAGCTACCTTGGCAAGTACATAATGCTGTGTATACCATCTCCCCTTCACTCTCTCCCCCCCTCAAACAACAGTTGAGGTGGTTGCAAGATGCACAGCTCTGCCTCCCACTTTCAAGTTACATCACTTACAATGATCTTTGAAACCAGAACATTCTACATGACTGTAATAAACATCCGCCATGTGTTACAACAAGTCCTCAAGTTATTTGGCAAAACAAATAGGTGCTATTTTTTATTGTTTTGCATATCTTGATTATAAGCACTTGCTTATTTCATCATTTGTTATTTATGATGTAAACTGACTCAATATCTATTGATGTCTTTATATACATTTGCATGTTCCCTATAATTCCAAATGTTAGTTATTACAATTCCAAAGACTGGCTACACTTTTTTTTAAAAAAAAAAAGTAGAATATTACGTATATTCCTTCTAATAGCTAATTGTGGGTTGAAATTTAAGGTCAAAATGATGGCATTTTAATATTCTTAAACTAGAAAGTTAAAAAGGCCAAATAAACTGGACGAAAACACAGGGAACATAGAAGTTTGGAATTCAAAAAATCAACATTTAAATTCAACACTGCAATGAATATATCTTGTGTCCACACTCAAATGGACATTATGTACTTTTTCATTCATTTTTATTTAGCCTATAGAAAACTTAAAGCTTAGCTGGTATATATATATATATATATATATATATATATATATATATATATATATATATATATATATATATATATATATATATATATATATATATATATATATATATATATATATATATATATATATATACTTATACCTTATACTTTTTAAAGGGTAGTGATGTAGAGGATATATCCAGTCTGTGCTCCTTGAGAAGGTAGAACTAGGAAGTTACAAGGAGAAATATTTCAGTTTAATATAAGAAAGAGTTTCTTAATGATTAGAGCTACTGAAAAATTCCTTTGTTGCACTGGAAGTCTTCTTTCAAGAGAAGGATGACAATTTATCAAATGCATAGGACATGGATTAATAATGGGGATTGTAGATTGAGAGTAAAGTTGGAGTAGACCACCTTAATGATCTCTTCTAACTCTAATATTCTATGATTTTATTAAGTGAAAGGTTCCATTTTGACTGACTTAGGGCAAAAGATCAATATCCATTATACCTTGGTTTTTAAGAATTCTTATATGTTCCATTAATTCTTGGAGATTGTAGAATATAAGCCTACCTCATAAGATATTAAGATTTTTTTCTTTAAAAAGCCTTTCTTTAGGATATTTAGTTCAAATCACTTAGTTGATCATTGTCAGCAATGCTATAGGAAGAATAGGAAGTGTCATATAAAATCAGCAAGGTAATCAAGCACTTCGATATTTCAGATTAAGAATATATAGAATTCCTTTGAAATGATATATTAAAATGCATACTTCAATGGATATCACATATTTTAAGATGTACATCTATATATAAAATACTACTATCTATATAAATATAGAGGTGTGTGTGTGTGTGTGTGTGTGTGTGTGTGTGTGTGAGAGAGAGAGAGAGAGAGAGAGAGAGAGAGAGAGAGAGAGAGAGAGAGAGAAATGAAAGTCAAAGAGAATGAGTGGATTAAGAAAGGAATTTCTGAACTAATTCATGGTCAATGCCATTTAAGTGTGATGGGAGAAAAGTAAGTATTTACCTTTCATCTGGAATTGTAATAAATGTTATTCAATTTAGTTTGAAGACAGAAAATCTGTAGACATTTGGGTGTGTGGGTGCCATTCAGTCCAATCTTGGGCAGCTGAAATGGCTAAATACCACCCATATGGCAAACAGCTTGATACGCCCAATGAAAAGATAAAGGTGCTGGCATTGACTATATAAAGGAAGTTTTGTTATTTTTGCTCATTGAGGTGCTCTTTCTACACCCCTAGGAAACAGTCAAATTATTGATAAAATACATTTCTTTCCCAATAATCTTTGATCTGTGCCAGAACAATTTAGATAGTTGCTTTGGAGACTGATTTAAAAGGCAAATTTCCAAGTTTTTGAGGGTCAAAAATTATATTCTCTATACCAAGAAGTTAAGAAAAATGGGTGAATAGCTATTGAGCCTGTATCATTCATTTAGCCCTCCCAGCTGGCCAGTTCCAGTTGGGCAACTCAGCTTCTCTTCTCCTTCCCCCGCATTCGCTTTTCCTCTCCTCCCCTTCCCTCTCACCTCCCCTCTTCTGCTCTCCTCTCCCTTACCTGAGGGTGTTCTGCCCGAAGAAGGTAAAAATCTACATTTTGTAGGCTGAAATCTACATGGTTAACTTGGGGTTTGCTGGCTGGATTTCTTTCTCTGGATCTCATGGACTGGGCAGCAATAAGTCCCTGCTCAATTACCACTTAATGGTTAATTTTTTGGGTCCTTTGGCCTGCAACCCTGAGGTTCTTCCCCTCGCAGTTTGATTTTTTTTTCATTAAAGGGGCCATCTCTTGACTAGGTCTAGAGGCTTATTCACTGAATGGGCATTGCCTCACTCAAAATTGAGAACCTGAAAAGATCTTAGTTTAAAAGGATCAAGGTCGCCCACTGCATCTGGGCCATCTCCAATTGTCCTGATGGATATCTGGTCACTAGACCTAGATGGTTCTGGAGGAGAAAACGAGGCTGGTGATTTTCCACAGCTCTCCTTCACTCAAAACAAAGTCAATTGCAAATCATGTCATTATCTTCCTGATTTCATGGTGCTTTTTGAGAATGAATAACAAACCACACAACCACAGGTACATTGGGTACTAAGAATACTGATTAAAAGATAATACAGGAAGCCCAGACTTTGCCTATAAAAAAAACCCTATTTTTTTTAAATTTGTGTAGCATTGCATAAAATAATAAGACTAAAAGAAACTTTTAATAGGCATTGATGAAGACCCATTTTCTACAGAGAACAGAATTAAGTGAAGACTTGATAGTTATTAAATTTGAGAATACTAAAAAGTTTCACGTGTCAAGTCATTCTGAAGAAGTGACTTATCAAAGTGAAAAGGGAATACCCCAAAGACCCCACTAAACATAGTGGGTGTTTTTAAATTGTGCAACAAAATGATGCATGTATCTTAGTTCACACAACAAACAAATCTTCAAATTTCCAAACTGACATGTTTAAACTTCAACTCAAATTGCTGATTGATCATATCAAGTGAGCCTTCTTGTCTTAGGTGACCGTGACCTAGGACAACATTTGGAAAACAAAGTTCTTCATCCTACATCTATTCAGACTCAGACTATGATCTTTTTTAACTTAAAATTTACTTCAAAAAAAACCCTTATCATTTTGTAATTTATCCTTTAGTTTTTCCCTTTCCCTGAAGTGTTATTTCAAAAAAATTTTGGTGCTTTTTATTTTTGTACTACATTCATTTTTAGCATATTCTGCTCCCTTGTTTTAGTCTCTTCCTTTTTCATATACATGCATGTATATACATACACATACATTTAACTGTTAACATTTTAAAACATTTAAGATTCTCCCTAAATTCTTGGCATTTCTAATTCACTTTTTTCTAAATTAAGCATCTGCTATTTACAGGGAACTGTGCTAGGTGTTGGAGGAATAAAATATTTAGATAGGACACTTTCCTCTCCCTCATCGAGTTTATAGTCAGAGATATAACACACAAAAACAAATAACTGTAATACAAAATAATGAATGATAAATGCTTTAGGGTCCACTACAAAAATCCTAATCTGAGGCTTCATCATAGCATTGAGATGACTCAGAATTATTAAAGGGAGCAAAATTTAGACTCTTTTAAATTTATTGAGCTGGAAAGACTTTTAAATTAGTTTTGATGACAGACAAGTTCTGTTTTAAGAGGGCTGGCCTATCTCTATAGGCAGACACCACTAATTGACTGGTCATTCAGTGATGGACTCTTTGCTCATCACAACCCATGAAACAGACAAAAATACACAATGGCATTCATTCCTATGGAGTCCTCTTGCATTTCCAATGATGGTATCAAACTGACAAAAAGAGATGGAAAAAGGTTAAACAGTAACACAGTCTTTAAACTGTTGAGAAAATTACATTGCTACTTTCAATATGGTATTTCTTGTCCAATGATCAACAAACTGTTATACTTCTAGAAAAAAACGAATCAAATCATATGAGGAGAGGTTTATAGATTTAGAACTCGAAGGGATCTTTGAAACCATCCAATACAATGTATTTTGTATTTAAGAAAACAGATACCAAGAGTTTGTGACTTGCCCCAGTAAATGGCAAAAGTGATATTTGAAGTTAGTTGCTCTGACTCTAAATGGATTACTATGCCTGGCACATAGTAGAAGCATAATAAGTGTTTGTTATTGATTGTTTCTACTAATATTACACTGAATATTGACAGGATGGTGCAGCTATATCAAAATGCAACCAGAAGCTTTCCTTTGGAGCGATAAATAAAGGAGTTGACAAAGTTCATTTCATCATGTTCTCAAAGGAAAGAAGAAGCATCATTTCATGGGACACTGTTCATCTTATTGAATGGTACTTACGATGATCACAAGCAAAGAGACTATGATGAAGTTAATTAGAATTTATGCACCAACATCTATGACAGGTTGGGAGGCATGGATGGATTAAATTATTATTTATATATAAATAATTCTAAGATCCCTTTATCCAACCCTAGCCTTTCTTCCAGCATCCAGATATACATATCTACCTACCAACTGGATATGACATACTAGAATTAGGTTTAGACATCATCAACTCAAAATGTCCAAAATTAAACTCGGTAGACAACTCCCAAACCTTCCCCTCTTCCATCTTTCTATTACTGTTAAAAGCACTCTCATTCTCCAAACCATCAGCCTCAAAACCTAAGTGTCATCCTCAACTCCTCATTCTCACCTCCTTCTCCTTTTCCAATCTGTTATTAAGTTCCATTGATTCTACCTTTGTAGCAGTTCTCATATATGTTTAATTCTTTACGCTCATACAGGTATCACCCTGGTGTAAGTGTTCATCACCTTCCCCCTAGAGTATTACTTCATTAGCCTTTTGGTTGATCTTTCTTAAGTCTCTCTCCACTCCAGCCTATGTTCCACTCACCTGACAAAGTGGTCTTCCTAAAGCACAGACTGGACCATTTCACACACACCACATTCAATAAATGGTTTTCTATTACTTCGAGGATCCAATATAAAATTCATTGTTTGACTTATAAAGCCCTTCACAATCTGGCCCTTCCTACCTTCCAGACTTACACTTTACTCTCAGTCACATTTTCTTTGGTACTAGGTGCCTTTTCAAACTGGGCTGCCCCAATAACTGCGATGTTACCACCATCTCCATTGCCACTTGACTTTTTCTCACTTCCCACTTTAAGCTCCAGTTTCAACTTCTACAAAAGTCTTTTTCAGGTCTCTTTTTCCATGAGATTATTTTTAATTTACTCTGTATTTATTTTGTATGTTGTGCATATTGTATCTCTTATTAGCAGGTGAGCTTCTTGAGAGCAGGGCCTATGTTGCCTTAGTACTTGGTACGTAGTAAATGCTAAGCTTGTTGACTTGTTAAATTGACTGGAGGCTGATAAATCTGTGAAGAACCTCGTCATTGGGGAATTTCATTATCCTGAAAAATGTCTATTCTTAACTTAAGTGACCCTGCACCCATCTCCAGTGACAAAATGACACTCCCCTCTCAAGGCAAGAGGTTTACCCTTACTGACCAAGAGCTGCATCATTATGCATCTGACTGCTCATGCCAGGTGTCCAACCTCCCAGGAGTTATGCCTGTGATAAATCAATGTACCCTGGAAAGGGGAAAATTTCCATTTTCCAGTCTCCAAGAAGATTTGCTTGACGCTTGACTCTTTATGGATATAGTTGACTGATCCTCTCCACCCCTTCTTTCCCCAGAAGTGTTACCTTGGCTTTCTAGGTTTGTGTCCCTCAAAAGGTTACATATACCCTGGAAATATGGGTAAGATCTCCCTCAAATGACAAGCTTACTTTTTTTTAGGATGTCTTTGGAAACTCCTTCTTAGAAAGGTCTAAGAGGACAGAAGTGTTGGGAGGGATATTGCTTTCATAATAGCATGTGGAAGGTGAAACAATTGCTGTGTCACTATGGTGGGTGTGAATCCACGTGGAAGAGATCCTTTAGTTGACTTGGTGGTGAATCACTTAGTGAGAGTAAAGGAGTTCTTATGAAGTCACTGTGGAAAAAGAGAGCAGTGTCCTCCTTCCTCAGGGCCTCTAAGAAGACTAAGATTTTCTATCATTTACCATATATGGATCTTAGAAAGGAGGAGGTTTTGCCCAGTGTGCCAAGGAATACTGAGTAAATAGTAGTACAAGGAGAGACTTAGATCCCTAGACACATTTCATGTAAGGAGCTTATGATCTCTTAGTCATTTTGTTACATGTGACCCCTTATAGTACTGTGCCAGAAGCATCAATCCACTGACTCAAATATTCCAATATCTGCACCTTCTTATCATTACTACTTCAGATAAGGAGAAGAAATCTGTGACTTTCCTGGAAGTATCATCATCTGTGCTCTGGCTCTGATAACCCTGGTGCTTCTCTGACTCATCATCACAACCTTGCTTGAGAAGAATCACTGTGAGTTGCACCACCACTGAGGTGGCATCACCCATTACATTTCCCAATAACTGCTCTGACTTGTTTAGACTCCACCAACATCATACTTCCCCTAAGATAAAGTCATTACCTGAAATCACATCATCATGAAGATTGATTCAGCTTGCTATGGAACACCTCCTCAGCATCTTCAGTTGCTTTTCCCATCTGACTGGAAGATTGGAAAGTGGAGAAATAAAACTCTTTTCAAAGCTTTCCTTTATAGAGGTCTCAGAATTTTCTAGCTAATTTTATCTACTATCAGCTACTTTGCTTAGTTTCAACTGTATAGAACATCATACTCCTGAACTAGGCACACTCTAACATCTCCCCTTTATGGTGGATGAAAGACAGAATGATTGAGGAAAACAAAGGTTTGATCATCTGAACCTTTCAGTTTATTAAGCAATGCATGGCAATTACCCAACAAACTGGGACCAATTGTCCTCAAGTTCGGCCCAGAACACAAACACAGGGGGAAAGAGACTATTATACATCTTTAAAAATTAATCAAATAAGCCCAATTAATTAAAAGGAAGCAATACAACATTAGGTAATCTGATTTTTAATTGGAGGAAAGATGAGGGACTTTCCAAATTGAATGGGAGAGAATGAATACATGCAATTCCTTGAACTCAGAAAAAGAGATGTCCCAGTTCTCTCAAGTGTCCGTAAATAATTGGGACAGTTTTCAGATAAGATATATAGGTTGCTTGATATGTACAATTGTGAGAAAACTTGCATCATCCTTAGGATTTGAGTTTCTGGTCAGAATAACCTAGGTCCTTTGTTAAGTGTCTCTAAGTAGCAGAAAAGTAGCCCAGCTTCCCAAGAACACAGAGTTAAGCTCAAGCAATGCAGTAACATGTTTTTTCCCAGTTCCTAAAATTGAATGAAATTTTCTCACAAAGCAAAAGTTAATCTAGACTCATAATTGAATGGAAAGCAAGTTAGCTCCAGAACTGAATCACCAGATGGAGTAAGTGTGGTTCACTCAGTTCCCACAATTTATCATCTGCTGTAGTCTTCTGTCATTAGACTGTAAGTTGTTTGAGGGTAAGAATTGCTTTTCCCCCCTTATCCTCAGCACAATACCTGACACGTAGTAGTCACTTAATAAATATTTCTTATATTTATATCTGACATTGAACAGACTATGAAACTTGAGACGATCTTTCTGGAGGGTAGAGAAAAGGCTTTGAACATCTGGCTTTCTGTAAATCTCATTTTGTTGGTTTGTGTTTCCCTTTTTTTCTCAGTACTTGTTAATATTAGGAGGACTCTCCAGTGAAAGATCTGAGACTTGGTCTTTTTGAATGGGGGAGGAAGGGCCTAGGGTTGCTAATTTTTTTTCTCCTCCACATTTTAAATTTTGTTGTGGTTTTCCCCCTTTAATACTGTCCATGCTAGGTAGACTATCCAGTAAAAGCCCTATAAGAATTTCAATTGTTGAAAGTCCTGGGAAGACACTTAGGAATTTACTATGGAGGAGGAGTATATGACAGGGTGAACCTACCCCCAGGACTTAATTGACTCAGCTTCTTGAGGTAGCTTTCTTCCCCACCTATCAGTCAACATGGGTAGACCCAGGACAAAGCTGTCCTTAGGCCAATCGAGCTTACCTCATTGATCCTGGTTTTCCTGACATGACTTCTGGGTTATTTAAGGGCATAAAAAATCGTAGCCACCTCAAGTCAGGGCTTCTCAGACATGGTGAGTACCAAAGACCATGAGTTGCCAAATCCTAATGACATAATGCCCAGATGTATTTCCAAGTGAAGATGAAAGGAGCTTTGTCAAAGAATGCTAAGTGTCTCTGTATCCTTGGTGCATATTCTTGCTATGTTAAGGCAAAGTAAACTTCCTTTATCAAATGTTCTCTAAACTGCAAATGCCTCATTTTATCCCAACATTGTACCTGACCTAAGAGGGTGCTAGTGTTAGCGTTGCTATCATCTCTATTTACTATATTTCTATCTTCTATATTTCTATTTATGTGTAATGATAATTTAAATGGGAAGATCTTTCCCATTCATTAATAGGCCCATGTGATCTGCTTAAATCACTTGGAAGCCTAAGTCAAGTGATGGAAGGAGCTTGCTGAATAGGTGGATCAAGAAGGGTGGAGCAGAGTTGAAAGGAAGTTGGCCAGGCTAGTCAGAGCTGGGAAGGACACAAGCAGGCAGACACAACTGGGCTTGTGAGTGTGGTTGGGGTTGGGGAGGGTGGGAGGCTTAGAAATGCCTTTGTCCCTAGCAGTGCTAAAGTGTATTGACTTCTTGGTTACTATGATAGATTTGGCTTTCTGGTGTTGAGATTTGGCTTTCTAGTGTCTGAATAAATGTTTTTCTTCTGTCTTCTGTATGGAGAGTCTGTTATACTTTTTGATTCAGAATTACACTGGCATATTCATAGTCACCCTTGATGTTCTGAATATTGCCTGGGTGATACACTATGTCACCTATATTTATATCTACAACTACCAATGAGTCTTCTGAATGGAGATGCTAATTAAACTGCTGGGATTTGATGAGGTTACCCAGATAGCATGTGTAGTAGAAGAGATGATGATCTAGGACAGAATCTTGTGATATCTATAATGATCCAGCAAATGAGATTGAGAAGTGGTCAGTCATGTAACAAGAGAGCCAAGAGAGTAATAATATATTAAAAAAAAACAGGGAAAGAATATCTAGGAGAAGAGGGTAGTCAGGAATTTCAGATACAGAAGATTGATTCAGAAGGATGAGGAGTAAGAGAAGACCATCAGTCAGATTTGTTAATTAAAAACCATTGACAACTTTGGAGAGAAAAGTTTCAGTTGTATGTGTCACATCAGAAACCAGAATTCAAAGGGTAGAATGAGTGAGAGAAAGAGAAATAAAGACAGTGAGTATGGACAGTTTTTTCAAGGAGTTTGGCTAGGAAAGGGAGGAAGTATATAGAATAATAGCTTGGGGAGTCATCCTAGGGAAGTGTTTTTTTGTTTGTGTTTTTTAGGTTGCAAGAGACTGGTAAATTTAAGAACAAAAGGCAAGGAACCAGTAGACATAATGGAGTTGAAGACTGAACAGGGAGAAGGGATGCTTGAGCATTCAGTATGCTACAGCAAACAGCAGGTCATAGGATTGAGTGCATATGAAGAATCTTTGTCAAGATGGTCACTTTTTAAAAATCAGAGATTAAGAGAAAGAAAAGAGTGGGAGATCATGCCAGTGGAAAAGGAGGAAGCTCATACTGAATGACCTCAATTTTCTCAGAAAAGTCTAAGGCTAATTTCTTAGCCAGGGAGCTTGGGGGTGGGAGGGAGCCTTGAGAAGAGTATTGAAGGTCTGCATCATTGGTGAATCATTCCTAGTCATTCTCTCTCTCTGTCTCTCTCTGTCTCTCTCTGTCTCTCTGTCTCTGTCTCTGTCTCTGTCTCTGTCTCTGTCTCTGTCTCTCTCTCTCTCTCTCTCTCTCTCTCTTTCTCTCTCCCTCCCTCCCCTTTTCTCTTGCATAATATTTCTTATCCACAAGTATTATCAGAGCACATCTTAGAAAAAGATATGGCCACAATCTTTTTAAATTGCATTCATTTCATTTGATTATAGCCTATCTGCAGCTCAATATTTTTAGAATATGTGTTGAAACAGATGAGAGAATGAACATGTGAGATGTAGTAATAGCACATGTGTGCGCACACACAACGCACACACACACACATACACACACACCATATAATTCAAAGAGATTTAAGTACTGCACTTAGGACAAATAGAATGTAATGGGTAATCAACAAATGGACCTTCTCTTAGAAGATATTTAGGAAATATATTAAGGATGGGGAAAATAGGAGATAATGTAGTTGCATTAGCTCAGCTGTTGTTGAAATGAAGAGATGTTATAGCTTTTACAAAATTAAACATCATTTAGTTGTTATTCTTTTTTAAATATTTCTTTAGGTCCTGATTCTACTGAATCTTTAGGTCTTCATTCAGGGGCATCATTATAATAGAATATTGGCTATTTGGCATAGTTTCAAAAACCTTTAAGAGCTTCTAACATCAAACTAAAATAAAATCTAGGCTGTATACAAAATTACCTAATTAATCTTTTTGACACAAAGTAGAATAGTCCATAATGTAGTATGGGAATGTATGATCACTGTGGTTTCAGTTCCTGATGTACATGAACACTGGTGGATTAGTGCCCATTTTCAAATGTGGCAGAAACAAACTATTCACAGAGCATGTCGATAGACTATGTGGCAGGGCTGAAATCGATACTTCACAGAAAGTCTGTGGAATCTAATTGATTTAGAGCTTTCCCTATTGATATTAGTAATGGTTAAAGATGATTTATCAAGCTTCATACCCACTTGAAATTCATAAGCTCAGAATTTGAAATATGAGCCTTCTGAAGTTTGAGTTTTATACATTTAAGAAATAGGTCTATAGATTAAAGCAAAATATAGCATAGTGTTTAAAGATATTATTTTGAATACTTGAGACTGAGGCATAAGTTTCAGTTGTGAACTCCATCTAAGAATTCAATATAGTCAATTGTACTCAGAAATGATCTCATTGCACCTGATATCTACATGCTTTTGCTTATGCAACCTCATTTGTATGTGTGTGTGTGTGTGTGTGTGTGTGTGTGTGTGTGTGTATGTATTCCTAGACACTACAGAACTCCTTCTTGGGCATTTATAACATATACATGCCTAAAAGTTTGTGATTTGTAAAAAAATAAGCATAGTTAAAATCATACTCAAAATTGCAGAATTATGAAATTAGATCTAGGCCATCGACCACAAGGTAGACCTAGGACAAAAACCCAGATCTCCTAATTTCTAGTTTAGTATTCTCTTTATTATATACTAACTGATAGACACATCTCCTTCAACTATACTGATTACAATACAACTAATGCTTATTGGCCTACCCCCCAAAGCATCATACCACAGACAATTACACTCCATCACTGTACTCTAGAGATCACTCTTCTCAATTGTCTGTACTTAACCTTTCCAGCCCTTTCTGCCCCCTTAATTATTTTTTTTTCCCGGTAGATGGTGCAAACTTCTATGGTGCATTTCTGCACTGGCTTATTAGTTTCACTTTGCCAAGTTCTGGGCCCATGCTAGTGCTTTTCTCTCTGATTACAAACTTTTATAGCAAAGAGATGAAATCTGTAGGTATGTAATCATCCAAGTTACAAAATTCCTTTTTTAAGTCAGTTGCTTAGAATTTAAAATGCATTTTTGCATAGAAATGATGCCATAAAATGAGGATGAGATTACTAGACATACCCTCAGAGGGTTGTTTCTTCCAGAATAATTCTAAAGTACAGGATTAATAGCACTGTCAATGATATAATGTTGACAAGCCTTCCAGTTGAGATGACAAAGTGATGTATGGGTAGAAAACACAACCTCTTGAGCCCAATAGAAGGTTCAGCTCCTTACACAAGGACATGGAAGGGAGGGAGCCATAAAACACAGCATGACAGAAAGAACAAAAATGTACAAATACAGAGACAGGGGAGGGTGGTACAGGGAGTTCTGAATAGCTGATGTATTCCTCTATTAGATAGTGATCAGTAAGGATTAACCACAGGTATTGCTTAATGATGATTATCTGACCTAGTGTTTTATTTTTGCTTGAGTAATTCAATTTTTCATGTTAAGAGACTATTGTACTCCTCCACTGGAATATTTGCAAGAATTTCAAACTCACATTGATGGGAGAATCTTCTCCCTTGTGTGTGTTTACATATCTACTTGGAAAATTGCTGACTGATTCACATTTAAGCCCAGTAGTAGCAGTCTATTTCTGAATTTTCTAGGAGAAAAGGAATCCTGAGTAGAGGACTTGTGCTTGTCTGTGGGAAGCAGGAGAGAACAAGGGTGTTTTGGTGCATATAGAACGGTGGGAGTGAGTTACAGATTCTGAGAACTGGTGCCAGGTCAAGTGAACTGGAGTATGCATGATCCTAGCCAATCAGTCAATAAAAATTTACTATGTGCTAAGAAGTAGAGATAGGAAGAAAAATAAAACAGCCCCTGCCTAAGGAAACTTATATTCTAGTGAGGGAGACAATGTGTAAATAACTAGGTAAGTGTAAAATAAATAGAGAGTAGGTGGAAGGTAACTAGAAACTGTGAGAGGCATCTGCTAGTAGTTGGGGCAAAGCAGAGATGAAAACATGAGCAACTGATGGAGTACAGAAAGGCCTCCTACAGAAAATAGAATTCATACTGAGTTTTGAAGGAATCTGACAAAACAGAAACTGAGGAAGCTGAGGGGAAGGGCAGAACATTTCAGGCATGGTGAATGTCGGAGGAGTGGAGTGTTGTGTTTGAAAAAATAGCTCATAGGTTAATGCTGCCAGATTGCAGAATTTTTGGAGGTATAAAGTGTAAGAAAATCAGAAAGGTAAACAGAAGCCAGATGGTGAAGAGATTTAAGTTCCAAAGGGGGTTATAGTAACAGGGAGAAATTACAAGATTGGGCAATGGAGTAAATGGATGTGTGGTGAGTAAGAGTGAGGAGTCAAGGATAACATCAAGGTTTGAGGGCCTGGTTGACTGGGTGGATGGTAGTGTTCTGGATAGCAACTGTAACATTAAGAAGAGAGGGGTTAGAAGGCAGTGTCTTTGATCCAGAAGATGAGCAACAATATAAAATAATTCAGAGAGGTTAAGAAAGAAAGACTTGATAAAACTCCATTAGTCTCAGTAATTAAGAGATCACTGATAACCTCGAAGAGGGTCATTTCGTTTGAAAGATGAAATCTGAAGCCAAATGCAGAAGGTTTAAAATAGAGTGAAAAATAGAATTAACAAATATAGATTGTATTCTTGAGGAGTTTAACGATCAAAGGGAAGGTAGATATAAGATCACAATTAACAGTGATAGTGAAATCAGTGGAGGATTTTTAAAGGATAATGGAGACCTGAGTATGTCTATAGGTGTAAGGATGGAGCCAGTAAATGGGGAGGTATCCAAGACATCAGAGAAAAAATAGAGATTATAGCAGGAGGCATTCTTCTTAAGAAGACAGGAGGAAATCGGATCAATGGGCATGTTGAAAGGTTGTCCTTGACAAGAAGGTCTAACTTTGTACAGGAGTGAAGGGAGAGGCAGTGGGACAATATTTTTGAACAATGTGAGTTGCTGATGAGGGGACAAGGGAGAACACTTGGCAAATTGGAATATGGTTCTGAGAATTCAATTAATTCTACATCAGGGTTTGATTTGGTTTGAGGTGGTTTAATTTGGTTTGAGTGGATCTGTTGTCACTACACCCCATTAAAAGTATGTGATAAGGTGCATTTAATCTCTGATATATTTATAAAGTGAGAACAACTCTCAATTTTTCACTTTGTGTGAAAAAAACCTTGAACGCCTTCTTGAATCCATCAAAGACAATTGTAATACCGTATGGGCCCTGTACAAAATCAAGGAACTCATTGGGATGATAGAGACTTGAGCAAACATAGAAGAAAGATTTTTTTTTTCCAGCAAACACCTGAGAAAGAATCGATAGTGGAAAGGAGAAGGAAGAAAGGAAAGGAGCAGAAACCCAAGCTTTTGTCTCAGTCTGTTTCCTTTTCTTCTCTGCAACACAAAGGAAGGGAATAAGGAAGGAAGAAAAGAAGACAGAAAGGAAAAAGGAAGAAAAGAGAAAAAAGAAAAAGAAAGAAAGAAAAAGGGAGAGGGAAAGGAAGAAAGGAAGGGAGGCACAGAAAAATTCATGGTAATTTTGAACCAAATTACCATGTGACCATGTTAGAAAAAAACAAACAGTGACTATTCTCAGGTGAGAGGAGCTTTTTCATTTAAAATAGTAACTTCTTTACATTCAGGAGCTGTAACACTGAAAGATTCCTTAACAGCGATAGGCTGTTTAGCACCTGGAATGTTCCCCAGAAATGTTCTTATAATAACCATGCCATTCTCTTTATCCTTCCCCTTTATTTCTCTGATTAATGTTTGTTTCTTTTTAAAAAATGCTCCTCTTCACTACTTAAATCTCACCACTTTGTTAAAAAACCTTTGTCCTCATCTCTCTATTTTCTTTTGCCTTTTGGTGAAATTTTTTCTAAAGATTCTTAAAGATTTAGAATAATATTCTAATAATATTAATTACTAACAATAATATTAAAGGTTAGGATAATATTCCTTTTACATGTGGCATCCAGGGAGAAGTTACAGTATCATAACCATTACCTTTTATTACTGACAGGGACACACATGGGAAATGACTTATACCTCTTTTCGAAAAGAAATGTTTATCATTACTTCAAATAAAAACATTAACATTGAGCTAGGATTAATGTGGATATTCAGGGGTTTTTTGGAGCCAATTCAAACTGCTCTTGAGGGCTCTTTGTTACATTTTCAGATTGAACATTTATATCTCAGAAATCAGCAATCTGCTAATCAGGGCTTGTTTTATTACTTTGTCGATTATCAAGTCTTAAGAAAGTGATAGATAAAACGTAAATAATGTAAATTAAATGTAGAAATGTATCTTGTTTATGTTGTTCCTCCCTTGGGGAGTTAATTGTTAAACATTTATCAGACTAAAGTAAAGAGATGATTTCATATGTGTGTCTATATGTATGTATGTATGTACATGTATATACACATATATGTACACACATATATCATGAATTCATGTATGTATAGTTGCCAGGTTTTGGGTTTGTTTTTTTGTTTTTTTTTACATCCTTGACATTTCTTCTTCTGAAGGTCAGTACTTACTTTAGAGATTTCAAAGATTTTGGAATGACAATTGTTCAGTTACAATTTCTTTATTTATTATAATGTCAGTTTATCCAATTTTTGTCTTGTATACATTTAACCAAATTAACCTTTTTTCCTTGACGAAGAAAAGTTATCATGATAGATATCTTGTAAGTCAGTTGTAAAGATACTGTTGTGGAGAATCAGGTGAAACAGCTTTTTAAAAAATGAGAGTTAGATGAATTAAACTATAAAGTCTGTAACAAAGCAGTTTATTTTTGCTTGTAAAAAGCACAATGAAATGGAGAAAAAATAACAACAAATAATATGTACTTTCACTGCATAACTTCAAGTTAACAATATGAGGAAGAGAGCTAGAAGAAATCAGTGAGAGATCTGCCTGGATAATGATATGGGATTAAGTTTATGCCCAGTAGTACCCGTCCCTCTGTGTTTTCAGTCACAATTACCTCCCTAGCACCCATCTGGGATGTCATCAGCAAAGGCTTATGACTTCTCAGAAAGAATAAATAGAGGAACAAGTGAATCCTTAAGAAGCCTCAGTTCTATCTTGGTGAAAATTCCTCCATAATAAAATAATGGAGGGAAACATAAAAAGAAGATCAAATACAAGCAAATGTCTTTGAATAGATTGCTTTCCATGAGGAATCAGTGGGTGTTAATGCTCCTGAGTTAGCTATAAAATCACTGGGGGAGAAATTACAATTAGGGAAATAGCAGCTTATTTTAACCCCACAAATTTAGATCCAAAGAAAGAAATGAAAGAATTTTTAAGAGACCATGTTTAACTAGATGACACAATTATGATGGCCATTCACAAGAGGTATTCAGCTATTGCATTCTCCCCCCAGAAGGGGCTCTATAGCTTCTTTGGATGCCCTTCAAGGCACAACAATATGTGTTTCTGTTCATGTATTTCAAGGATTGAATATGTTATTAATCAAAAGAGACACTGTGGTTTCATTGCTCCTGGAATCTCCTGGGGCATTGCATACAGCTGCATACAAAGAGAATGAACTGTTATAAACTTGATCACATTCATCCCTTGGGCTCATCTGATTGCAAAATTGCCCAATGAGCTGTTGCGGTATTTTCACATAATTAGCTAACCCATACTTTGGTGCTTCTTGCTTTTTTTTCCTTCTCTTCATCTATAGAATGCATTCTTTCTATCTTTGCTAGCACACAAAGTCCTTGTATTTCAATCAGAGGACTTAAAATATAGTATGTCTTATTTTAATTAATCCATTGTGTATGAGGAAAAGAGATGGCCAGAACAACTGTTTTCATTTTGCAGACTGAGAATTAGAGGCACCAAAGGGTGGGCAACTTACTAACTCTATGACCTTAGCCAAGTAACGTAACCTCACCAGAGTATTTCTTTATCTGTAAAATGAAGCAGCTGACTAGATAGCCTCCAAGGTTCCTTTCAGCTCTAAATATTTAATTCTATGATCATTAATCCATTTTTGCATGTAAGATAGAGCCAAATTAACCCAAGTAGTGATTTTTTTTTGTTTTGTTTTCATTTTTAAGACTGGGTCTCTCCATCTTGCCTAAGCTGGATTTAAAGGAACTTCTCATGGGCAAGATACCAATACTAATTGAGACCAAAGCTTTGACCTTTTCCATTTCCAACCTTTGCTGATTCACACATCCTTAAGCAATCTGACATTACCTCTCTTGGGGGCTTACATTCCTGTTTACATTCTTAAACACTAGAAAGTATAAGAATAAGCTGACCTTCACTTAAATAGTATCTCTTTAAAACAAAGAGCCAATATTTCCATATTGATGCTGAACATAGTACAGACATCTAATGAGCGTAGCACACTGCAGCACAGAATTCCCTAGCTTAAGAGATTGAGCCAGGCTCAGCGTCTCCAATAGCTCCGATTACAGGCATATGCCATCTTACACAGTTTTATATATAATTCTAGTTGTCTTCAGGATATGAGATATATACAAGCAAGTTTTTTTCCAAAAACTGAATTTGTGAGGTTGGACTATCAAGAGATATCATGAGGATTTATAACTAGCATTGCAACAGCAATCAAACATCTCCTACCTTCCCTCTCCCAAACACACAAAAGAGAAAAGAAAGAAGGAGAGAGAGAGAGAGAGAGAGAGAGAGAGAGAGAGAGAGAGAGAAGAGAGAGCGAGCTCACAGGGTGAGCTGAATATGAAGGGATGATACCTAATAAAGAAAATTAAGTGTTGAGAGGAATGTACTAGAAGAAAGAGAAATGGAGAGGTAGAATGTAGTAAATCAACTCACATAAAAGAGGCAAAAAAGAGCTTTTACAATGAAGCAGAAGAAGGGAAAGATAAGAGGGAATAAGTGAGTATTCCTTTCATTACATTTGGCTTCAGGAGGGAATAACACACACACACACACACACTCAAATGGGTATGGAAGTTTATCTTACCCTACAGGAAAGCAAGGGGGAAGGGGATAAGAAAGGGAAGATAATAGAAGGGACAGCAGATTGGGGGAAGAGGCAATCAGAAGCAAACATTTTGGCAAATGGACAGGTCAAAGGAGAGAATACTGGAGGATGGGACAGGATAGAGGGAAATATAGTTAGTCTTTCACAGCATGACTGTTATGGAAGTGTTTTGCATGACTACACATGCATAACCTATATCAGATTGCTTGCCTTCTCAGTGAGAGTGTATGAGGGGAGAGAATATGGAGCTGAAAGCTTTAAAAATGAATGTTAAAAATTGTTTTTATATGCAACTAGGAAATAAGATATATAGACAATGGGATATAGAAATCTATCTTTCTGTACAGGAAAATAAAAGGGAAGATGATGTGGGTGGTGATAAAAGGGAGGGTAGAATGGAGGAAAGGTTAATCAGAATATATGCTCTCCTGGGGTGGGGGGAAGGGGGGAGAAGGGGAGAAAATTTGAAATTCAAAATTTTGTGGAAGTAAATGTTGAAAACTGAAAATAAATAAATTTTAAAAAATATTTAGTTTTAAAAAAATTTGAATTCCAAATTCTCTACCTCCCCCCTTCCTCTCTCCCCTCCCTGGGGGAACAAACAATTTGATATAGGTTATACACATGCAATTGTGCAAAGCATATTTCCATAATAATAATGTTGTGAAAGAAAGCCCAGATGAAAAATGAAAAAAAAAATAAGGCAAAAAATTAGTAGTCTTTGGTCTGCATTCAGCTTCCATCAATTCTTTTTTTTTGAAAGTGGATAGTATTTTTCATCAGGAGTCCTTTGGAATTGTCTTTTACCTTTATCTTTAAAGAACTACACCTGAAAGCATCAGCTAAGCCTGAAACTGGAAGTGATGGATATGCAGTAGCTATTGGGGAATGAGTTCAATTTTTCTGGGAAAGCTCCTGAGACAGATAGTAAAGTTTAGAGTTTGAAATATGAGTTCTTTGTAAGGTTTCTATGTACTGACTCTTTACCTGAGGTACTTCTCTTCTCCTTCTGTATTAATTCCTTGGTGCTCTCATCAGCTCCCATGGACTTCATTGCCATCTCAAATCTACTTTTCCTGCTCCAAACTTTCTACTGACCACTGATCTCACATCTCCAACTATCTTTTGGACACTTCAAGCTGGATGTCTACTAGACACAATATGTCCAAAGCAGAACCCATTATTTTCCCACCTAAACCTTCCTCCTTCTCCATTACTTCGGAGAACAAAACCATCCTCCTGACCTCAGGCTCACAATCTAGAGGTCATCTTAAATTCCTTACTATCTCTCACCCCCATATCCAAACTGCTGACAATGCCTATTGTTCACACCTTGGCAACATCTTTCCAATGAGACCTCTTCTCTCCTTTGAAATTGCCAACACTCTAGGATAGCCCCTTATCAGTTTGTGAACCTGCCTCAAGTTCATCCCACACTCCACACCATTCTCCATTTAGCCCCTAAAGTGATTTTCCTAAAGTGTAGATCTGATTAAATCATTCCCCTGCTCCTCACTCTAGTGGTTTCCTGTTGCCTACAGGAACAAATACAAAATACTGTATTTAGCATTCAAAGTCCTTCATAACATAGGCCTCTTCTTCCTTTCATGTCCTCTTTGACTTTGCTACTCAAACATACTTTTCAGTCTAGTGACATTGGTCTCCTTGCTGTTCCATGAACAAAACATACCAATTCTTGGTCTCAGGAATTTATTCTGGCTTTCCCCCATGTCTGGAATGCCCTCCCTTCTCCACTCATAACTATTAATATCTCTAACTTACTTTAAGTACCAACTAAATTCCCATCTTCTACAGGATGCCTTCTCCAATTCCTTTTAATTCCAGTGCTTTCCCTGTTTTAATTATTTCCTATTTATCTTGTACTTAGCTTAGCTTGTATGTAGTTGTTTGCATGTTGTCTTTCCCCCTCTGTCCCCCATATTACAAGATCCTTGAGGGTAGGGACTGTCTTTTGCAGGTCTTCAAAACTTGTAGCTCACGAAAGGATTTTGCCCCCTCCCCATCCCACATGTAGAGGAAAACATCCTTTGTATGTAGAGAAAATCCTTTGGTGTATGCAAGTAACCCAAGTGTGTAAGTGGCTGTAGGCCACAAGTTGTTCAGGATTGGTTTTTTGCCTCTTTTTGTATCCCTGGTGCTCAATATAGTGCCTGGGACATAGTAGGTATTTAATATGTATATTTGTTGATTGATTGGTCCTTGGAAAACAGATATAGTTAATTGCTGGAATTATCCTCAAAGTCCTTGTAATGTGATATAACCTATACTGTCTATAATAAATAGCAGTGGCTGTGTTGTGCAGGATGGTGGCTAAAGAGCTAGAACTATCAGCAAAAGCTAGAAGTATCTGAAAAGAAGCATGTGGTAGATAGTAGAGGAGGCCACATTAAACCAAGGGTCAGAATGAAAGTTCATTCGCCACAAATTCAATGATCAAATACCACCAAAGAGTATATAATTCCAAGGACACCCAGAGAAGCAGTACCTCCTTCCTCCATACTATCAACTCTATCATAAGCCTTCCGCAGAAAAACTGTAAAATATTGAAACAGCCCTTGGTGGAGATACAATATCACCCCTGAATCTGTAGGTGCTGCAGCCTCTGTCTCTTCAGCCACCATACTCCTTGGAACCATTAAATGATTCAACCTAAAAATATAGTGTTCTTTTTTATTCGTGGAAGATTCCAAAGAAAATGCATTGCCTTTTTTGCTGCTAAATCGCAATGACCATGAAGTCTATATATCTGATTTGAACTGAAATCTCATATATTTTCCTATTAAAAGGTGAGCTATTTGAAAGCTTTTGTGATTCTATTTGTATCCCCAGCACTTAGCATAGTGTTTTAGACAAAGTAAGTACTTAATAAATACTTTATTTTTATATATTATCTAAAGTATTTATAAAATGTTTTATTCCATTCATGTTAGGACATTACTATTGTAATTAGTAGATATAGGGAGTTCAAGTTTTGTTGATAAACAAAAATTGAGACAGATAATAGGGCTAGACAAAAGAGCAAATATTGAGTCAAATAATAAGGAGAAATGAGGAACAGAATGTTTTCTTAATGACACTTTTTGCCATGATCACGACACTCCCTGATGAACTATTTTAATAGGTCAAAATCTGCATTCTGGGAATAGAAATGTTTGATTTCTTAAAGGAGTGATGCTGTGAACCAGCAGACCATGTATAGTGAATAGGACAGACGGAAGGACTGGACCTGTGATTTCATATTTAGAGACAAACCCCAGATATAGAAACTCCCTCAACCAAAGCAGCTAAGCATCTTCTCTGTACCTGATTGGCTTAGGTAAATGAGAAATTAAGTTTCTTGCCTTGGGTTACATAGTAAATATGCATCTTGGAGGTGGGGCTTGAATCCAATTCTTCTCGTCTTTGAGTTGGCTCTCTACTCATTATACCATGCCATCTCTCTATTTGCACAGTGAAAGGATGGGAAACAGTCTGTGGATTTTTGAGATAATATTTCACAGTACAAGCCCCAGGGGCAAGAGGGAAGGAAGAATCTTGCTGATAATCTTACTCATTATTTTACATATTGATATTTATTAAATGTTGTCTAGGTTCTGAATTACTGTACAATTCAAATGCACTTAACTACATTATCATGTGGTTGACATCTCTCCACCTTGTCCACAGGGATAGCAAAAGATTCCATCAAGCATTATCCTGAATGAAAAAAATGGACATTTAATGGATTGTCACATTTGCAGGATTTTGTTAAAAAAAAAAACCAAAACACCTTGATTTAATAGAAGAGTTGAGATACAAGAGTCAAGAGAAGAAATGTAAGGTATATACCAATGACCAGTTACAAGTGACTCAGTAAAGACAGACTACTTACCTTCTATGGGAGGAACTGTAAAACATACGTCTAAGATTGTTACTGTTATTAGTAACTGGGTACTTCATAAGGAATATTGAGGTAGATATGAGTATATATGATTCTAAAAAGTAAAACTGCTTAGGAACAGCTAAAAAGAGTAATTACCTCATAGAAATGAGGTGTAAGTGGAAGACCTAACACAGAAAAATGGGTAAGGAGGGGTGTCAGTTCTGGAAACCTACTTCCACTAGGAAGAAGTTAAGGAGGTAAATAGAATTTTAGAAAAGTTAAATATGATAGACCTCTGGAGAGTCTGAATGGGGAGAGAAAGGAATATACCTTTTCCTCAGTGGCACATAACACAAAAATTCATGAGGACACAAAAATCTCAGAAATGCAGAAAGGCAGATATATTCAAAGCATCCTTTTCAGATCATAATGCAATAAAATTGTATTCCATAAAACTATGGAAAGAGGGATTAAAAATTAATTGGAGATTAAATAATCTAAGGCTAGAAAATCATAGAAATAATAATTTCACTAAAGAGAATGACAACAGTGCAACAACATACTAAAATTTATGGATTGTATCCAAAGCAGTATTTGGGGGAAAACTGATATCTCTAAATGCTTGCACAGAAAAAATAGAGAAAGTATAGATTAATAAATTTGGCATGTACCTGAAAATAAAAACTAGAAAAAAGAACAAATTAAAAATCCCTAATTGTGCACCAAATTGGAAATCCTAAAACTCGGAGGAGAGATTAATAAAACTGAAACTAAGAAAATGATCTAGTTTTTATTTTATTGAGTTTTATTGAAATAAAACTGGAGCTGGTTTTATGAAAAATCAAAACAATAGATAAACCATTGGTTAATTTGATTTTATAAAAGGAAACCAAATTACAAGTATCAAATATGAAAAAGACAAATTCAGCCCTTATGAAAAAATAAATCAATTATTAGGAGCCATTTTGCCTAATTATTTGCCAATTATCTTAAAATCTAAGTGAAATGGATAGTTACAAAAATGTATATTACCCAGATTAGCCAAACAAACAGAATACTTAAATACTTTAATCACTCCGTCTTAGAAAAAGATTTTAACTAAGCCATCAATGAACTCCCCAAGAAAAATCACCAGGACCAGATAGATTCACAAGTGAATTCAACCAAATTTAAACAATAATTAATTCTAACATTATATAAACGATTTGGAAAAATAGGTGAAGAAGTCATCTTACCAGATTCCTTTTACAACATAAATATGGAGTTGATACCCAAACCAGGTAGAGCAAAAATAAAGAGTACTATAGATCAATTTACCTAATTAATACCAATGCAAAAATTCTAAATAAAATACCAGCAAGGAGATTACAGCAACATATCACAAGAATCATACACTCTGACCGGATGGGATTTATACCAGGAATGCAGGGCTGATTCAATATTAGGAAAATTATCAGTATAATTGTCCATATCAATAAGAAAAAAATCACATGAGTATCTCAAATGATGCAGAAAAAACTTTTGAAAAAATGCAATACTCATTCCTATTAAAAACAGTATAAAGCCTAGGAATAAAAGGAATTTTCCTTTAAATGATAAGCAGTAACCATCTAAAAACATCAGCAGGCATCATCTGCCATGGGGACAAACTAGAAGCTTTCCCAAAAAAATCAGGGGTCAAGCAAGGATGCCCATTATGTCCAATATCATTCAGTATTGTACTAGATATACTAACTATATCAATGAGAAGGAAAATGGAAGGAATTAAAATATCCAATGAGGAAATAAAACTTTCACTCTTTGCACATGATACTGTGACATACTTGGAGAATCTTAGAGAATCTAGCCAAAAAGGTAATTGAAATAATAACACTTTCAGCAAAGCTTCAGGATGTTAAAGAAACCCATATGTATACATCATCAGCATTTCTATATATTACCAACAGAGTTCAACAGGAAGAAATAAAAAAGAAATTCCATTTAAAATTATTGTAGGCAATATAGAATACTTGAAGTCTAAGTGACAAGAGAAACTCAGCAACTAAATAACACAATTTCAAAATACTTTTTACACAAATAAAGGCACATCTAAACAACTGGAGAATATATGTTGTCTATGGGTAGGTAGAGTCGATATAATAAAATGACAATTTTACATAAACTAATTTACTTATTCAATTGAATACCAAACAGAATACCAAGAAATATTTTATAAAACTAGAAAAAAATAATAAAATTTTTCTGGAAGAACAAAAGGTCAAGAATGTCAGGGTAATCAAAATAAGAAAAAGTGTGAAGGAAGGATTTTAAACTATTATAAAGTGGTAATCATCAAAACAACATCAGTTAGGTACACGATACACAGCTGCAAATGACCATAGTAAACTAGTGTTTGACAAAAGCAAAGATACAAATTTGGGGGGTAAGAACTCACTATTTGTTTCTCTTTTCAACGTATAATTTATTTATTTTTCAGTTCTCAACATTCATTTCCACAAGAATTTGAATTCAAAATTTTCTCCCCATCTCTCCTCACCCCTCACCCCAGGATAGCATGCACCCCACCCCTTCCTCCAGTCTGTCCTTCCTTCTATTGCCCACCCTTCTTCCATCCCTCTTCCCCTCTATTTTCCTATAGGGAAAAATAGATTTCTAAACTCCATTGCCTGCATACCTTAATTTCCAGTTGCATGATAAAACAATTTTTAACTTTCATTCTTAAAGCTTTGTCTTCTATATTCTCTCCCTCTCTCCCCACCCACCCTCATTGAGAAAACAAGCAATTTAATATAGGTCATACATGTGTAACAATGCAGAGCACTTCCATAATATTTATGTTATAAAAGACTAACCACATTTCCCTCTGTCCTATCCCTCCCATCATTTATTCCATTCTCTCCCTTGACCTGTCCTCCCACAATAGTGTTTGCTTCTGATTCTCCTTTTCCCCAATTTGCTGTCCATTCTATTATCTTCCCTCTCCTATCACCTTCTTTCTTGCTTTCTTGCAGGGTAAAATAGATTTCCATACACAATGGAATCTGTGTCATGCCCTCCTTAAGCTAAATCCCATGACGGTAAGTTTTAATTATTTCCTTTCATCTCCCCCCCCCCTTCCCCTCCATTGTAAAAGCTCTTTCTCCCCTCTTTTATGTGAGGTGGTGTGCTGCATTCTACCTCTCTCTTTCTCTTACTACTAGTACATTCTATTCAACAATATACACACATATATATATATATACACATATATACATATATACACATACACACATACACCCATGAACTTATACATACCTACACATATATATATACCTATATACATACCTATATACACATATGTGTATTCCCTCTACCTGCCCTAATACTCAAAAAGGTCTCATGAGTTATAAATAACAACTTTCCACGTAGGAATCTAAACAGTTCAACTTTAATGAGTTCCTTAAGACTTCTCTTTCCTGTTTATCTTTAAATATTTCTTTTGATGCCTGCATTTGAAAGTCACATTTTCTATTCAGCTGTGGTCTTTTCAACAAGAATGCCTAGAAGCCCTCTGTTTCATTGAAATTCCATTTCTTCCCCTGAAATATTATACTCAATTTTTCTGGGTGATTCTTTCAGTCCTATCTCCTTTGACCTCTGGAATACCATATTCCAAGTCCTTTGATCCCTTTGTGTAGAAGCTGCTAAGTCCTCTGTTATCCTGATTGTGTTTCCACAGTATTTGAATTGTTTCTTTCTGGCTGCTTGTAATATTTTCTCCTTGATCTGGGAACTCTGGAATTTGGCTACACTATTCCTCAAAGTTTTCCTTTAAGGATCTCTTTCAGGAAATGACTGGTGAATTCATTCTAATTCTATTTTACTCTGTGGGTCTAGAATATCAAGGCAGTTTTCCTTGATAATTTCTTGGAAGATGATGTCTAGGCTCTTTTTGACCATGGTTTTCAGGTAGACCAATAATTTTTTAATTACCTCTCCTGAATCTATTTTCTAGGTCAGTTGTTTTTCCAGTGAGATATTGCACTCTTTTTTCATTCTTTTGGTTTCGTTTTAAAATTTCTTGGTTTCTCATAAAGTCATTAGCTTCCATCTGCTCCATTCTAATTTTTAAAGAACTATTTTCTTCAGTGAGTTTTTGAACCTCCTTTTCCATCTGGCTAATTCTGCTTTTTAAACAATTCTTCTCCTCATTGGCTTTTTGGACCTCTTTTGCTATTTGAATTTGTCTGTTTTTAAAGGTGTTATTTTCATCAGCATTTTTTGGGTATCTTTAGTAAGCTGTTGAATTATTTTACATAATTTTCTTGCATCATTCTCATTTCTTTTCCCAATTTCCCCCCTATCTCTCTTACTTGATTTTCAACATCCTTTTTGAGCTCTCCCATGGCCTGAGACCACTGCATGTTTTCTTTGAAGGTTTTGGATGTAGAAACCTTGACTTTGATGTCTCCTTCTGATGGTATGCTTTGCTCTTCCTCATCCAAAAAGATGAAAGAAAATACTCTTTTACCAAGAAAGTAACCTTCTATAGCTTTATTTTTTTTCTCTTTTTGGGGCATTGTCCCAGCCAATTACTTGACTTTTGAGACCTTTTTCAAGGGGAGGGTAAACTCTAGGGACCTGTAAGTTCTCAGTTCTTTCAAGGTGGTACCATCAAAGGAGAGGAGTTTGCTCCTTTCCTGGCCTGTGCTTTGGTCTGTGAGCAACCACAAACACTCTTTTATGGCCTGGAACTGCAAATAGCATTCCCTCTCCAGAGCCACCACTAGCTCGACCAAGCCAGCCAGCACTCCTCCTCACCCCAGGACCTCCACTCAGGACTGAGATCCATATCAGTTATTTGATTCTCCCAAGGTCTTTAGGCAGAAGGATCCAAAAGGGAATTCCGCTGCCACAGTAACTGCCACCACCCTGAGGCTGAGGCTAGGGACAGATCATGCATGCTTCCTTCTTACCCAGGTGAAAGAGCTTTCTTACTGACCTTTGAAGCTGTTTTTGGTGTTTGTGGGTTGATAAATCTGGGAACTGCAGCTGCTGCTCATGATTCTGTGCCCTGAAGCCTGCTCCAGTCCTCTCCATGCCATGCCACATGGCTCAGGCTGGGCTGTGCTCTGTTCTGAGCCTGGTATGATAGACCTTTCCTCTTGGCCTTCCAGGCTGTTTTGGACTGGAAATCTGTTTCACTCTGTCAATTTGTTGCTTCTGCTGCTGTAGAATTTTAGAGTCATTTTTTACAGGTATTTTATGGGTTATCAGGGGAGAGCTAGAGCATGCCCAACCTTCTACCTTCAACCATTTTGGCTCCACCCCAGAACTCACAATTTGAATGTATACATGATTTAGACATAAAGGGAGAGGTCATAAGCAAATTAGGGGACCATATAACATTTTACCTGTCAGATCTATGGATAAGGAAACAATTTATGACCAAACAAGAGACAGAGGGAATTATGGGATGTAAAATGAATAATTTTGATTACATTAAGTTAAAAAATTTTTTGCACAAACAAAATGCAGCCAACATTCAAAGGAAAGCAAAAACTGGGGAAAAATATTTATACAAAATTTCTCTGATGAAGGCCTCATTTCTCAAGTAGGTAGGGAACTCAGCCAAATACATAAGAATATGATTAATTCCCCAATTGATAAATGGTCAAAGGAGATGACAGGCAGTTTTCAGAAGAATAAATGAAAGCTATCTGTAGTCATATAAAATTATCTAAATCACTATTGATTAGACAAATGTAAATTAAAACAACTCTAAGGTACCATCTCACACCTATCAGATTGCCTACTATGAGAGAAAGAGAAAATGACAAATGTTGGTGGGGATGTGGGGAAATTTGGACATTAATGCATTGATGGTGGAGTTGTGAATTTGTCCAACCATCCTGGAGACCAATTTGGAACTATGTCCAAAGGACCATAAAACCATGCATAGCCTGTGATTCAACAACATATATTTTAAAAATATTTATATATTTGTTGTGGCAAAGAATTAAAAATTGAGAGGATGCCCATCAATTAGGGAGTCGCTGAACAAATTGTGGTATGTGATTGTGATGGAATACTATTTTGCATAAGAAATGATGAGCAGGAGAGTTTCAGTAAAACTGGAAAGATTTACATGACCTGATGCAAAGTGATGTAAGTAAGCCAGGAGAATATTTACATAGTAACAGCAGCATTGTCATGGTGATCAACTGTGAATGACTTGGCAATAAATGATTCAATTTATTGCAATAAAATGATTCAAGACTATTCTAAAGGACTTATGATGAAAAATTTTATCCACCTCCAGAGAAAGAACTGATGAAATATAAATGGAGATTGAAGCACACTTTCTTTTTACTTAAACTTTTTTCTTGTCTGTGTTTTCTGTGTGGAAACATGTTTTGCATGATTGCACATGTATAATCTCTATCAAGTTGCTTGCCTTTCCAAAGAAACGGGAAGGTGAAAAAGAGAGAGAATTCAAAGCTCAAAATTTTTAGAAAATGTTAAAGATTGTTTATATTTGTAATTGGAAAAAATAAGATATTTTAAAAAAGGAAACTGTTCTCTCCAAAATCACCTTCAATTTTTTTTCAGGAATCATTCTTTTTGATTTTCTATAGCATTTGACCTTCAATCATCAACTCTCATCCTTCTGGATACTCTCTCCTGCCAGGTCTTTATATCTATCCACCTATCTATCGACCTCTCTATATCTGTGTCCATGTATGTGTGTGTAGATGTAGATGGACATAAATGTAGATAGATATAATTATATGTGACATATACATATGTGTGTATTGTGTTTCTATTTTGTTTTAGATGGATCTTCTTCATCTTATGTGTAGATTAATCATTCAATCCCTACCCCCTTTGTTGGAGTATACCTAATGACTTGTGTCTTAGATATCCTCCCATCTTTTACTATATTTTCTCTAGAAGATGTCATCAGGTATTAAAAATTTAAATAAAATCACTATAGATGAGACTGAGACCCAGCCTTCCTGTCTTACCTGTGCTCCAGGCTGATATCTCCAATAAACATGTCCCAAGTGAAGTCATTATCTTCTTCTTTTACTTTCTTAGTCACCTTTCCTTCTTCTTAACTCCATTAGTTCGGTCAAGGTCTACCATTCTTCCATTCTTTCATGTTTTCAGCATGAATCATTCTCAGCTTTTCAGTCATGCATATACTCCATATTCAATAAGTTACCAAGTCTCGTCAAATCCACCTCCCCAATAGCTCTTATATCTGTCCCTTCTTACTACTTGCACCACAATCTTAGTCCATACCTCTTGCCTGGGTATTACAATAGAATCCCAAGTGAACTGACTTGAAACCAATCTTTTCATTTTGCAATCAATCTTTTCATTTAAAAAATCTATCCACTAACAGTTGCACTGCTTATATTCCAAAAGTACAGTTTTCTCTATGTCACTCGCTTGCTCAAGAAATTTCAACAGTTTTTCATTGCCTTAGAGACAAAGTTCGAACACCATTGGCATCACAGTATGGCTCAAAGAACTTTTTCCAAGCTGATTCACTATTACTCCTCACACACTCTAGGTTAAACTAGCCTGTTGGTTATTCTCTGTACACAACATTCCATTTCTCTCCTCTGTGTTTTTGCATAGAATGTGTTCTCTTATCTTGAATGCTCATCCACTTACCTCTGCCTTTTGAAATCCCTAGTTTCCTTCAAAGCTTATCTTAAGTGCCATCTCCTTCAAGAAACTTTTGGCATTTCTCCAATTGTCAGTGCCCCCACCATCACTATGCATTTATTTTACATAGATACTGTATTGACATATCTGTGAATATATTATATCCTTCAAGTAAAATGAAAGGTCTTTGAGGGGAAGGAGTGTCTCACTTGTGTATTTGTTTCCCATATGATTAATGTAATATGCAGCACATAGTAAACTGTTAAAACTGCTGCCTGATTGATTATTTGTTGAAATTTAGGTTAGTTTACCTACTACGATATTTTAGTATTATTGGTATTATCTGTTGTTGATGCATAAAGACTGATTCTTAGTCAACACTGTTTCTTTTTCTAGTCTAGATGTTCACAAATCATCCCTTAGGAATGTGTAATTAGTAATGATGTCAAACTCATGCACTTAAATTCATTTTTCAATTTTCAAGATAGAGTCTATAGTTTGACAATGAGCGTTCATCTCTATTTTTGAAAGCCAGGGCAATTCTACCTACCTCTTGTTCTGAAGCACCTTTCCCAAAGATCACATATAGTGACTTGACAATACTTGTTCTTTCAGGGCTCTAGGATACAGCTAATCTGGACCTAGTGATTTGTACTCATCAAGGGCAGGCAGGTGCTCTCTTATCATTTTCCTTATCTTGCTCATCAACTCCTGTTAGTCATTTTGTCCCCGCCCCCAAATAAATATCAGAAAAATATCAGTAACATGAGAGTTAATCTGTAACTTTGCCCTCACTCCATCACTGGGCATTTTCTCTGACTGCCTCCCATTCCTGGAATGCTCTCCTTCCTCAGCTCTAGCTCCTGACTTCCCTGTCTCTTTTAGTCTTCATTAAAACCTCATCTTTTACTAGAAGTCTTCCCCAACCTCTCTTAATTCTGGTGCCTTCCTTTTGTTAATTATTTCTGTATTAGCATGCACACACATATATACATGCATATGTATATACACATACATACACATGTTCTCTTCCCCATTATATTACAAGTTTCTTGAGGCATATTCTGCCTTTTTGGTAACCTTAGTGTTTAGAAAAATGTTTGGCACATAGTATATGCTTAATATTTATTATTTAATTGATCCAACCTAAGACATATTTTTTTAATCTTGTCTTTTTACTATTTTTAATTAATTTATTGTAAACTTAAATACAAAAGAAAATAAAAAGAAACATATTATAAACTTAAATACAAAATAAGAAAAGAAAAAAAGATTTCCATGTACATGCAAAATGTTAAGAAAGGATTCAAAATATAGAGCAATAAATTTCCATTTGAAGAAAATCTATATAATAAATATTATACATTGTGTTCCAACATGTCCATCTTTGCTTCCTTTGTAAGTTTTCTTTTGTTCTCTGTTGTGCACTTTTTACTTTTTTTGTTTTTTCAGCCTTCCTCTCGCCCCTCTTTCCAGAAGGTTACAATTAAGCATGGATATATTTGTGTGTGTATATACATACATACATATATATGGACATACATATATATATGCTTTTACATATATGCTTACACACATACATATACATGCAAACATATATACATATACACTTAGACAAATACACATAGATTTATACATTTACATATACTTAGAGATCTGTAATCATACTCATATATAGAAACATACCTTCATATGCATCTATGTAAAAACATACTATACTTGTTTGTCTTCTATTTCTCTGATGGTGGAGAACATCTTCCTTCATAGGTCCAAGTATTTACTTGTTTTTCTTAGTCCATCAACTCATTGTTTCCTATACCACAGCAGTATTCCAACCTTATGCTGTCTAGTTATTTTAAATAGCATAAAACAGCATTGATTAATATGATTGACTTATAGTGGTTTCCCTATTTTTCTCTTCTAATTAAATTTATTTTAGTTTTAACTTTGTCTAAGATCATTACTACTCCTACTTTTCCCCCTAAAACATTCTACTCCTGATCTTTATTTATGTTTTTGTGTGTCTCCTATTTCCTACCCTCCTGACTCTTCTACTTTACTTTGGTCCACTACTTTGCCCTCCTGTTACTTAACCTAATTCCCCTCCAAAGATCTCTTCCTTATCCTCTCCCCACTTCCCTACTCTGTAGGCATTTTTTTTAATGAATTTAGAAGATGTTTATACATTTCTAGATATATACGTATTGAGTTCCAGTTTTTGCGATAAAATCCTGGAAATTTGGCAATTCATTGAATTTATTTTTTTTTTTCATTCAGGAGTTTGTTTATTATATGATATTTAAATTTTTAGTACCTGTTGACATCTTCTAGAGAAAATATGCTAAATACACTAATATATCATATTTTTGGCTACAACTCCAGTTCTTTTCTCTTTGATATATAGTGTTTCAAGACCTGTGGTCATTTATTGTAGCCATGGTAGATCATGTATTATTCTAATTGTGGTTTTGCCATATTTAAATTTTTTTCTTTTTTTTGTATCCTTAATATTTTTTCCTTGAACTAGGAGTTTTGGAATTTACCTATGATATTCCTGAAAGTTTTCTTCATAGGGTCTTTTTCAGGTGATGATCAATGAATTTTTTCTATTTCTACATTCCCTTCCTGTTTTAAGATTTTGGGACAATTTTCCTTAATATTTCTTGTATTATTGTATCAAGATACTTTTTTTATTGTAGCCTTCAGGTCATCTGATTAGTCTTATGTTTTCTCTTCTTAATCCATTCTTTAGATCAATTATTTTTCTTATGAGACATTTTACATTATCTTCTATTTTTCATTTTTTATATTTTGTTTTATTATTTCTTGGTCTCTTGTAACTTCACTGGCTTCTCCTTGCCCGACTGTAATTTTCAAGGAGTCATTTTCTTCTGTCAGATTCTGGATCTCGTTTTCCAGTTGGTTAAATTGCTTTTCACAATCTTGTTTTTCTTGAATTATTCTTATTTGTTAAAAAATTTTCCCCAATCTTTCTCATTTGATTTTCAGAGTCTTTTAAAAGTTCTTCTATGATTTTCCTGGAACAGGTAACTATTTGACATTACTGTTTGAGGTAGAAGGCTTTACATTTTTTTGTTTCAGTATCCTCCTCTGAAGATAAGCCTGGTCTTCTCTATTCCCATAGTAAATGTCTGTGGTTGAGTTCTTTCTTCTTTGCCTGTTCATGATTTTTTCAAAATTATTATTGTAATCACCTCTAGTCCTGGGAACTGAAACCATGAACTCTGCCCTCCTGTAAGTGGGGGCACTTAGATCACTACATATCATGTATGACATCTTACATATCATTCTAGTTTTCTTTGAATTAACAAAAGTAAGGACTGGAGATTGTATTGTTAATGTATTTTTAATGGAATGGGAAGAGCTTTCCTATCCATTAATAGGCCCATGTGACCTGCTTAAGTCACATGGGAGTCAGAGTCACATGGAGCCTGTGGTGGGAGGAGCTTGCTGAATGGGTGGAGCAGGAAGAGGCGGAGCTACAGCAGAGCTGAGAGGAAGTTGGTCATGCCAGCAGTCTGAGCTGGACCTGCCTGGGTCACATGAGTCTGAGTCACATTAGCCTGTGGTGGGAGGAGCTTGCTGAAGGGGTGGAACAGGAAGAGGTGGAGCTACAGCAGAGCTGAGAGGAAGTTGGTCATGAGAGCAGTCAGAGCTGGACCTGCCTGGGTCACATGAGTCTGAGTCACATGGAGCCTGTGGTGGGAGGAGCTTGCTGAATGGGTGGAACAGGAAGAGGAGGAGCTACAGCGGAGCTGAGAGGAAGTTGGTCGGACTTGCCAGAGCTGGGAAGGCCAGAGGAAGCAGGCAGCAGGCGGTGAGTGAGAGAAGGGCACTCTGCTAGTGCAAAGGCCTGACACTGTGCAGAGACTTCCTGGCTTCCACGATGGATGTCCTTGTTGCTCTGATGGATTTGGCTTTCTGATTGGGGCGTCGGCTTTCTGGGGCCTGCATCGATGCTTTTCTTCTTCCTTCTACGTGGAGAGTCTATTGTACAATTCAGACCTGCGCCAGTGTGTTCATGGACACCATGTGAGCATTGCTGTGGCAATGCAGAGATGCGCTCAGGACATCCTTGTCCTTTCATAAAGACTTCTCAAACTGGTGACATGTTATAGCATGTCGCACCTGTGCAGATTTCGTTGTTGTACTCTGCGGGTGCTTAATGAAATCAGTAAAGCAGGTTCCTAGACCGTCTTCAGGGTCCGTACTTCCTCTGGCTAAAAGCATCTTGAGTTTATTTACCACCTTAGCTAGCTTTTCATATGGAACCAAATCTGGGAAAGAGCTTCCCTGGGTTTATCAAGAACAAACGGATTATGCTAAACTAAACAGATTTTCTCTCTTGACAGGGTTATTAACCTGGTGTGTTAGAAAGATACTTTAGAAATTATTTCTCTAGATTTTAGTAGCTTTAGATCTGAGCTTCAGTAAAATTTATTAACCAGCCATGCAAATGGCTTGTATTGGAAAAGACTTGATAATTCATTAAAGATTGTCATGCTATTTTTTTCTATGGAAAGATGAGGGGACATGAGCTAGATCACAGTGCAAATGGATGAGTTTGGAAATAATAAACTGGCTGGGTTCATAGGATACTTATAAATAGCTTAATGTCAACTTAGAATCAAGTATACTGCTTAGTGTCAAGTATACTGCTCCAGGGGTTGGCACTTATGCCTTTGCTATTTAAAATTTTTATTGATAACTTGGATAAAGAAATGGATAGCACACTTAGCAAATCTGAGATGACTCAAAGCTGGGAGGGATACTTAACATACTAGATGATAGAATCATTATTCCAGAAGATCTTGACAAGACAGAGCATTGGGTATTTTCAAATTAGATGGAATTTAATAGGCATAAATGTAAAGTTTTATACTTGGTCTCAATGAGATTCACAAATGAAAGATGGGGAAACAGTGGCTAGATAGTAGTTTGAAAAATATGTGGAGGTTTTACTGTACAGAGGCTTGATAAGAGTCTGCAGAGTGGTTTGGAAGCTCAGAAATTCAAATACACACATTTGTGTAGATGTGCACCTTCCATATATATATGTACACACACATATGTGTATGGATATCATCCGTTGGGCTAAAATTTGATATATGTGTTCCTAAAAAAATTCAACACACTATGAAAAATTGTGCAACAATATGGGATGTTGGAGAAAATATGGCCAGGAACTCAACACTTTAAAATGTCATCAATGTCACATTAAAAAATGGAACTTAATAAAAATAGTAGTATCATTTTACATGCTGAATACTTAAAAAACCATAAAAACCATAAATATTATAATAAATAGTGTCTTCATCCCTGGCCTCAGACTGCTACCCAACCTGCACGTGGCTCCCATGGGGCCAAAATGGCTATGGATGAAAGGATGTACAAGGGGAGGAGAGAAGTGAAGACTAGCAATCTCCCACCCATTGTTCTCACTGTACCAGACACACGATAAATATGGCACTTTACCCTGACAAAACCTGAAGTTTGCTTGTGAATGTGGACTTCGGATATTTAGCTAATGAGTTATTATGAAGTGTTGTAGTTTGTGTTGGTTTGTATATTGTTTTCTTGATGCTTCTTCTAGGATGAAATCAAGTGTAAGCAAATGTGAAATTTTCATTGTCCTTAAATTGTTCTCTAATATATAAATCATGCTGGAACAAATTCACATTTTCAAAACAAAGCATTATATCACAGTTGACTATTTCTATGCATGCATATACACATATATACATATGTGTATATATTTATGCACACACATACCCACAGGTACAGAACAAATAAAAATAAATATAAAATAATTGAACACAAGGAAATTAAAGAATAGACTGATAGAGACATCAAGAAATACTTCTGAGATAAGGCGGTCTTGAATTGCATCTTGAAGGAAGAGAAAGATTCTGCTGTTTGAAGTTAGAGTACTATGCATGAGGAACACAGAGAGAGAAGGAAGGCCAGCTTGAATTAGATCATTGGATGCAGGAAGAGAAATAATGTGTAATGAATTTGAAAAAGATAGGTTGAAAATAGACTGTGGAGATTTTCTGAAGGCCAAAAAGAGGAATTTATATTTGATACTATGAGCAACAGGAAGAAGAGTTTAGAAGAGTAGAGGAGGGAAGTGGTCAAGTCTGAGCTTAAGTAAAATGAATTTGCTACTAGGCGGAAAATAGTTTGAAATGGAAAGAGACTTGAGGCAAATAGAAAGGAAGACCATTATATGAGTTTAGGTGAGAAATGATGAGTGCCTGAAGTAAGGAGGGAGATATATGAATAGAGAAAAAGAACTGGATGGGAAAGATTTTATGGAGGTAAAAATGGCAGGATTTGGTGTCTGATTGGATATGTGGCATAACTGTTAGCAGGAATCCAGCATGACATCTACATGAGTGGAAGAATAATGATGCAATCTAGAGAAACTGGGAAGTTTGGAAGAGGGATCGTTTTGAAGAAAAGATAAGTTTAACTTTGGGCATGTTGAATTTGACACGTCTCCAATCCAGTTTGAGAAGTTTTTTTTTTTAGGTAATTGGGATTAACTAATTTGCCCAGGATCATATGTGTCTGATGCTGGATTTGAACTCAATTCCTCCTGATTCCAGGGGTGGTCCTTTATCTACTGGGCCACCTATCTTCCCTTTAATCACTTAATGACTGTTGTGTCAGAAAAAAACTGAGACCTCAAGTCCAAGGTCCCCCACTGCATTCAAGGTCATTGCCAGTCATCTTGACCTATGTCTTGCAACTGGACTCTGATGACTCTGGAAGAGAAAGTGAGGCCGATGACACTGCACAACCCAGCCTCACTTGAATCCAATTCATGTGCAAGTCAAGACATCACCCTTCTCTTCGGTCCTCTTAGAAAATGAAGAATGAGCAACAATAATAATTTGAAATGTCCAGTAGGTAGCTGGTGATATAAAATGAAATCTTAGAGGAAGCACTGAGATTACAATGATCTTTTGGAAAGTATTCATGAGATGGTTATCATGCCTGTCAAGAACCTAGAGATCATACCATGTGAAAATGCATTGAAAGATTTTTGGATATTTGACTTACAGAAAATAAGGCAGGGTGGGGGCATAGTAGTTATTTTGAAATTCTCAAATTTTTGAAAAACTCTCTCTCTCTCTCTCTCTCTCTCTCTCTCTCTCTCTCTCACACACACACACACACACACACACACACACACACACACACACACACACACAAAATTAGATATATTCTATTTGGCTTTGGAGGGAAGAACTAGGATCAAGGGATACAAATTGCAAAGAAAAATATTTAGGTATTATATAATATAAGGGAAAAATTTTGTAACAATATATATAGTAAAGTGAGTTCTCCCTCACTTGAGGCCTTCAAACAGCAATCAGATAACTTATCAGGTAGGATGTAGAGGAGACTCTTATTCAGATACAGCTTGCAGGTAGAAGTGAGAGTTGGTCTCTGAAGTTTCTTCCAACCCTCAGATTCCTTAAGTCCATGATCTAGAAATGATACTTTTCCAAGCTTCATTTTTGAATTCATTTCAAGTTATCCTACTTTTGATTTCTAATGTGTCATAGAAACTTAATCTAAGGATATAAAAGGGGTTTAATTAGCATCAATGTCTAAAGCCGCATTGAACAATATCCTGCCTTTCTTCAAATGTCTGCAGTTTCATGTTTTTCTTGAAATTAAAAAAAAACGCTGTTAAACTAATGTACGATCTCAGTAACTTAAGTCCATGACAACTACATATTGAATTTGTATATACAGCATTTTGGTTTTGGTAGTCCATTCAGCACATTTATGTTTTGATTACTTTACACTTTTTTTCAGCTATTAATATTTTGATTTGAAAATGTTTACAGTTGCTTTTGGTTTATGGACCCTCAGCAAGTATGCCATTTTTTTTTGTAAACCAAATCTACTTCATCGCTTAGTCTCTGCTTCCACAGAGTTCCTCCGCTTCTGTCAGTGTGCTCCAAATACGTAACTCAGGTAAGGAAATGGGAATTTTCTTCTGTAAACAAAATCTGACTGATATGAGCATCATAAACATGAAGAGCCAAAGCAAATACATCTGTGTTTTAAATTATGAATGACTAGGCAAAGCTTAGCTATATTCATCATTACTTCCTTAGAACCCATTTACTTACTAGAATAAAATAGGGCACAACAATTTGTACATATAGTTCTGCACACAAGATTCCTCCTCGTGTTTTCTTTTTTCTTAAACTTTTACAAAAGCACACTACATTAACATCTTATGCTATTATTAATACTTCATTCTTAATAGGAAGGTACTTCCCAGAACTTACTTTCCTGCTTATCTCCAGTTCCTTGTTTTCCTTTTATAACCACTTCAGTTAAAATAATTCCATTGATAGTCTGTTGAATTAATGACATTATTTTGGTTTTTTTTTTCTTCTGTGTTTCTAGTTTGGCTCATAAGTGAGTGCTAATGGTCACATTCAACTATGATGACTCCTTTCAGGCATCTTTTGGAAGGAGAAGTCAAGTACAAGTACACAATGTAAAAAGCGTCCATTAGAACTGTATTTCAAACATTGGGAGATAACTTGTGTGGGAGCCATAATAAGAACCTAATAAGACGTCCTAATAATATCTTTAGAGAATCATAGACATGGGCGAGGCCATCTAGTCCTTAAAAAAGGAAAGGAAAAAAAGAACCTATAAAAAAACAAAAAAACAAAAAACCTTTCTACCACACACCCAACAAGTGGGCAGCCAGACTTTGCTTGAAAATTTCCAGTGGGAAGGACATCTACTACCTGATGAAGCAGCCCATTGCGTTGTCTAATTCCAGTTGTTAAGAAGGGTTTTCTGATATCAAATCTATATTTGTCTCTCACTCATTGGTCTACCTTCTGGGGAATAAAACAGAACAGAACAGAACAGAACCTCTTTCACAATATAGCCCTTCAAATATTTGAAGACAGTTGTGATTTGCCAATATTTTTTCCTCCAGGTTAACTTCGTTAGACTGATCTTTATAATACATGAATCTTGATTATATTTATTGTACATTCCACAAAAATGTTCAATAGATCCGCTGTACTCTATTGACTGAATATCTATAACAGAGGTTCCAAACCCTCCTTGCTCTAATTTTGGACTTTCCCCCCCATAAAGTATTGTATGTTCTACTGTATGTTCAAGGCTCACATTATAGCAGGACTTTTGAAAGTGTCTCCACAGTCATCTTCTCCAAAATGTTATTAGTAATAATAACAAGATAGAAAAACAGATGGGTAGATGATAGATAGGTAGATGATAGATAGATAGATAGATAGATAGATAGATAGATAGATAGATAGATAGATCATGTCTAACTAAGAACCACAGCAGAGGTTAAGACAGAAGTGGTAGATATGATCTATTCCCAACCTGGTCAGCACAACTTGGTTTCCAGTAGCTTTGCTCCTTCACAAAATTACACCGCAAATTACTAGCCAGGAAACCAAGAGTGTGATGCTGCCCTGCACTGCAAGGATCTTTTGACAAAAAACTAATTAACAATAACTTCAAAATGTAATTGCCATACATCAACAGAAAGATGGAGATTTTCCATTATCTCTGGTAAATAGTACTGAAAGTTTCTTGTATAATCAACAATTTGAGGAAACAACAAAATAGCATTACTGAGTCAGGAGCAATGCAACTTTGTCTCCTGTAGGACTGTACCTACCCTAGCAGTCATGCAGGTCATCTTTTGTTGTTTTTGTCTTAGTATAGTCAAGTGCCTCTGACTGAATCTTGCCTTTATCAATCAAGAGTCTTTACAGAAACAAGAGTTTATTTAACTCGCAGCAGTATTTGTACTGTTAATATAATTAAATTAATGGGCCTTTCCATTGAGGGGAGTTTAATTGGGGAAGATTTGTAGGAAGGCCCACACCTTTTGCTAGTGAGGCACTGGTTATCAAGGGTTGGAATGCCCTCTGACTCTAAAAAAAGGTATAAACATTCTGAGGGTGAGGTTCTACTCACCTTACTTACTGGAAGTGTTTGTCCAGATGAGGATGCTTGGAAGTTGCTAAAGAGGCCCCTGGCTTTAAGAACCCGGATGGCATGCTTCCCTCTCTGGTAACTATGGTCAGACAGTTGGGGTCCAATTTTCTGTTGAATTCAGACAGAAGAAACCATTTTAATTTCTCTGTATTTTCTTTGAAGTTTGGGGTGCTGACTCCCCTGAACTAGATGAATGGTATGTGTGCTTTGGTTAAAGGAATGATACATGTGCTTGATTGAAGTGATTGTTGACCCCTCAAAAGCTGCCTTTCTTTTTATGAATGCAGATCTAAGAACCTGTGGTAGCAGGACCCCCTGTGTATGTTGGGGTGCTTAATGATACAGCCCCTGGATTACATTGCTATAATAATCTGAAACAAATACAGAGGGCTTTTAAGAGAGCTGCTGACTGCTTGGGAGAAGAATCACAGAACTGTCATTTTCCTTGCTTTTGACTCCATTTTTTCATCCCTCTTCTGTGACAAGAGACTACAGAAGAAGCCCAGATCTTCTGCCAGGACACAATTAGCTATTTGGGTGTTTAGCACTTACTCTGTGGATACAGTCATTTACCTTGTTAACTTCATACAATGCCCCAAAGGTACTTTGGAATGAAATACATTATCCTCGGAATTGGTCTATCGATCATCTATCTACTTACCTATCATTTTTTTCTTAAAAAAAATCCTCCTCTATAATCTGTGTTGTCACCTTCATAACAAGGAAGTATGATCTTCACATGAAGATGGGAATTTAGTCAGAAAGCCTTTTATTATTTATATGTATACCTATATTCATTTTTAATTAGTCATCACTTGAGCTATCTGAAATAATAATTAGGCAATAATAGTATGGATAAAAATGGATCCCTTGGGAACTAATAAAATATGATGCAATTTAAACCATATTAAACATATTCATCTTCCCAAGATAAAGAAAAACATGTCAAATTTGAGCTCAAGCCAAGGCCATTTCAAAATATTAGCCACCAAGATGGTGGGTTTTTCGTTCATTTTGAAAGATAAACTGAAAAAAAAATTTGATCTAGAGGGAAAAATACAAAGTGCTATCCTTTTACATGACTTAAGACCACAAATCATTATGGAAAATTAACATATTGTAATATATAGGCTGTTTGTGAAGCACATTTTACAAAACAAGAATAGGAACCCATTCATTTCACTGTAATACTAGGCTCACAAGTCAAAAGTCAACAAGTATTAAATACTTACTGTGTTCCAGGCACTCTGCTAAGGGCTGGGAGCACAAATAAGTTCCAGCAGAAAGACAGTCCCTCCCCTCAAGTTCCTTATATTCTAATGGGAAGTGGGGAGCCAAAACATAACAGGAAGCTGAAAAGTATACTGGGGGCAAGGCAGAGAGGAAGACAAAGTCCCTAAAGAGTCAAGAGTGCAGTCTGAAGGGGAAAGCCTAGGTCTCTTCCTTGAAATGAGAGTTCTGGGAGAAACCACATTGAGCATCCATAGTGGGGCTGAGCATTGTAGAGAAAGTCCCAAAGAGTAAAGAGTGTAGCCTGGAAACATATAAATCTAGAATAAAATTTAACTCAGTAGGCGTGTTATTAAAAGTACCTACTATGTTCCAGGAATTAGTAAGTATTAATAATTTTTTTGAAGAATTAGTGATCAGACTCTTGAGTTTCTTGTTTGCACTTTGATTTACACATACCTAAAGTGTAATAGCATTACCTACTTTATAATTAAAAGTGAAAAACAAAAACACTTTCTGGGTTTTAGGTCCAAAATAGATTCTATGGACATTCCTTGATATAAATAAAATCATATTGTAAAATTCCACTCACAGGATTGAAAAGGTAGGAATACTGCTTATATTCCATATGTAAGACCTTAATGTCAAAGAATTTTCACATTGGAATATAGTATGCTTGCAATCAACATTTATAGAAAAAGATCACAGTGCAGTTTTCTTTAAGCACTGCACATTTCTAAACTCTTGGTGAAATTGATAAGCAGAGTTCTGTGAAGTGTGAATGTAAAGTCTCAGAATCCACAACCAGTGGAGAAATTATTGCTGTCTTGGATAGGGGAAGGTTGACCTCCAGAACATACTGGCATCAGAAAAGTTCTTGAAAAGACAAATCATTATCTTGGTGGGCCCTATAACTTCTAGATGATCTTGTAGTTCTGTCTTACTACTATGGCCAGCAAACTACCACCAAATCTCCTTTCTCCTCAAAAATTTCTGGGAATAAAATATATTTTCCCTACACAAATGTATCTACACTGGAAATCTTTACAAACATTTACCCAATTTGTAAATTCACCTTGCAATCAACATTCTTGGAATGGCGTAAGACAAAAGATATTGTTCAATAACATTAACATATAAGTACATACTCTCTAGAAACATCAAAGTGCATAATCTAAGATTAGTAGAAAGTGAGCTAGCAAGATATAAATGTCTTGTTTTTGCACTTAACCTCCACCAGTATGATAAATTATTTTGTAGTGCAATGCATTTCAACCAAAAATTCCTTTTCTGAGTCCATATTCTAAAATGGTCCATGATAAAAGCCCATTGCCAATTTATTATAAATAGTATTCTGTATTCCTTTTCAAATAATTTGGAAGGTTTGCATATAGTAGGCACTTAATAAATGCTTACAAATTGATTCATTCATTACAAAGCACTAACATTCAGATTGCTAGCAGTCAAAAAATATATATATAAATTCTATAACAAAGTCCTCTGTAAACATAACTCATTAAATATCATAAAGTCAGGCTATGCTTGCTGGTTTTATTATCTTTTATGTGGTGATGATTTGGAGGGAGGTTGTTAATATGAACCACAAGTCTCTGCTTCTTTTTATTATTGTATGTTAGCTCAAGTAAATATAAAATTCTTACATAGAAATATAAAAAAAATATAACTACCTACTTCAACCAGAGAAATAGAAGTCGCTTTTCTAGTGGTTTTCTTGAACTAGTGTGGGGAATCATTATATACATTAAAATATTTTAATGAATCTTTACTCAATTACTTTCTTACTCAGCCTACAATTTGACTCCAATTAATATCATAAAATTATGTTCAAAAGAAATATATCTCTTTATAACTTGAAATACATAACATATAGCCTATGGAAAAGCTCTATATATGCTAGATTAGTACAGTCTATTCCTATTGCCAACTCCAAAATGTTTCTGTTTCTGGCCATTTGTTTCTGACCAAACATCTTTCGGTCATTTTTTTTCTTTTTTTGTACCACAAGAGGTCACTCTTAAACTCTTGTATCTTTATTGGTTGTTCCCCAAAGCTAACCAGGGCCAGGTATGGTATTGGAATGTTATAATTCCTCAGGGAATTAGGAACCACGTTTTCTGACCCGTGAATCATATAGAATTTATTCTCATTGTAAAGGAGTTTTCAAAACTGCTTAAGAAGCTTACCATGCTGAGGAGCTTAGGACTCCATGACGGTATTTAAATCCTTGCATTTATTATAATGATTTATATTTTATTCCTATTTCAACTCTTACACTAATTTTATGGTAAAGAGCAGAGTTTCACTGCATAAAGACATGCAACCTATATCTCACGGTAAAGGTACATCATTTTATCAGTTCTTTTAGAGTGGCAAAACTGGTGTCATTGAAAGGTTTGGTGGGTCCAATTGGTCCAGGTAGGATCCTTTGGAGCATGTCACTGTGCAGATTGTGAGAAATAAAAGTAATCACTCAATCTTTTAGACATTATCAAAAGATATATTGACATTATCAAAAGATATATCAGCAGATATATTGCCGATCTCTGAACTCATCAGCATTCAAAGGTAGGGGCACTGTCAGGAAGAAAGATGTGAAAGAAAAAATGGGATAATTCAAGAAGTGATGCCATCAAATCAACAGTGGCAACAGGGAGAAAGGGACCATTTTTAAAGTAGACCCTATATACTCTTAACCTCATATTAGCACTATATTCCTTACCTTCTAACACCAGATGTAATAACTTCAGTTTTACGGTTTTTGCAGCAACTCTCTGAAATAAGTAGGGAAGGTACCTTTATTCCCATTTTATAAATGGAAAATAAAGATCAGAGAGATTCAGTGACTTGCCAAAGGTTTTATAAAGAGTGACAAAGTCAGGACTATCATCTAACTCTTCTGCCTACCAATATTCTCCCCGTGGTACGTTCCTGACATATTATTACCACTTAAGATAATAGCATTTAGTTTACAAGACCTAGCCTGTGCTAAACCAGATACACTGTATCCTATATATGAACTAGTTCTATTGCCCACAATATAGATTTCTAAAGACCACTTTGAGGGGAGAAAAGGAAAATAAAATCACATGCAAGTGCTATTTTGTCATATTTCATGTTTGTGCCATAATTTTAGTTAGTTTTTTTCTTTGGTGTGAATATCCAACAATCATTTTATATAATAATTTTTTGTGTGTGTTTCATCACTTAATTTCAAAAGGGCTTAACTTTTCTTGACACTTTGTAGGGAAGGTTAGTTTCAGGCAGATATTTTAAATGACAGCTCACTATAGACTGTTTTTATTGTGGTGATGTGACTAGACTCAGTGATGTGGCACAGAAGTCTCTGTCTTTCAGCACGCAATCCTGTTAAGGCAATGCTATTCAAAAGTCATTACAACCTGTGGCAACAGAGGGGAAAAACAACTTAAGTTTTTGTGTGGGCAGGAGGTAGTTGGATTACTAATTAGGAGTGAGATTAAATGATTTAAAGGATTAGCCAGCTTTAACATGAAAACTTCCCTGAAACCAATAGAAAACTTGAAAAAACTCCACATTTTTGTTAGTTTAATTACTTATTAAGTATCACCTATATGTCAGCTCTTATGCTAGTTATTGGGACTACATCAAAAGTAAAGCAAAAATTAAAAATTCCCTGCCCCCAATGAACTTACATTCTATTTGGACAAAGCAACATAGCCTGAGTGCTTCTGAAACACAGAGAGATACACGTAGTGACTTGGAGTTTCTCTACTCATAGGAGTAGAAGTTTTGTGGGTCAATATGGAGTCTTGGGTTTTGATCATGAGAACAGGTACTAGGGGAGAGCACCGAGCCAATATGACTGCACTCAAAGTTTGAGAGATTTAATTTCCATTTTCACAAGGAGAGCCAATACAACAGCACCATGATAGTGGATGCTTTGAATGAAGATGAAAACTGGCCGTCCTCTGCTTACTGCTGTTCAAACTCCTGGTGCCAGGTTGCAGGCAGGCATATGTTTGACTAGAATGGATTGTCACTGAAAGCTGCAGAGGTGCAGCGAGGGTAACAGCTCACTCCTATCGCATCTTCCACCAGCCAAATACAACTACCATTTCTTCCAAGACTTTCCCCTACTCCTTTAAATTGTTCATAATCTCTGATTTGTATAATATTTAAAACTCTTACTCTTGATATAAAACTATGACTGGACATAATTATTTTGTGATCTATGTTTATTCTTAATCATGAGCAAGGGGTTGCAATGGTTGAACTTTATGTTAAAGTTACTATTTCTTAAAATTCTAATTTGTATGTGTGTGGGAATCTGAACTAATAATAATGAAATGTTATGAGCTTGATCATTTAATTAATAAATCCTAAAAACTCCTCAGAAGGAAAAAAAGAGATGGTATTTGACTTGGGATCAAGCACCTCCCTAGATTATTCAGTGGTGAAAAAATAAACATTAGTAGTATAAAGAGACAGGTGCCTCAGTACCAAGACAAAGTCATGCCTATTGGTCCAGATGAAAATATGACTTGACTGAGTTTTAAAGACTGGAGGAGGGGGCCATAAGAGTGAATATTTCTTACTTCCAGTTTCTTATTATTCAGACAACCTTATCAGACCACATACCTAGTGGCAGTAAAAGTATTTTAGTATGTGCATGAGAACGAGTGAGCAAATGAAAGAGAAACAGATAGATAGACATAGAGAGACAGAAAGAATCAGAGACATAAAGAAAGAGGGAGGCAGAGACAAAGAAGAAGGAAAAGAGGAGGAGAGAGGAAGAATTCTGGAGGGAAGCAATGAATGAAAAACAATTTATTTTATGTTCTATAAACACAGAAACAATTTATGGTACTTATGTGAAGGAATATAATTTGGCAATCAGGAGTCACATTATTTTAAATTAGACTTCCACATAGAGTGAAATATTAAAAAGGAATTAGGAGTTTTTCTCCATTAGAGTTTCAGTTAGAATCATTTCATTAAATGACAGCTTCAGAGTAAATGGGAAGGCAATTATATATGTACACTAATCACACAGGATGCTGAAATGTTGTCTTCTCTCTCTCTATCCCCTAAACCCATTTCCAGTTATCTCCATGAAATAATGTTATCTCTAAGACAGTACTTTTGATGAAAGAGAATGGGAAGGAAAAACAAGCAAATCTGATTGGCAATAACATTTACTTTTAAAACATTCTATTATTAAACTATTTTTAAAAATGGACACTGCTCTTTTATATTCAAAGATTGTTTTCTAGTACTGAGCAACACTGACACAGGCTAAGGTTTTGTCCAAGAACACTTGGGAATTTAATTGAATAAACCTTTGACAACAACAATGACCAAAAAACAAAACAAAACAAAACAAAACAAAAAAAACAACTCAACCTCAAAGCCACTAACAGTGCTATATAATATTTTAAAAGCTAAGTAAAAATTAAAATGTCACATTACATACCATGCCTCAGTAAAGATAAGTAAACATTAATTCTTCCTTAGCCAGAAGAAGGTAGTAATAACATTTTATATGAATTTTATCGATTACTAACAAGAAGCAAAAATAATCTAAATAATTTTGTAAAGGTCTATTAATCAGTATCCCTAAACTCTACTTCTATGATTTGACTAGCTCTAGGCTACAGCATGTCTGTATTCTTAATTCATTTTTTATGAAGTAAAAAATGAAAGTGAGATTGGGGATAGCTGGGAGCACATTCACTTTCACCCACACCCATACATGAATGTACTAATCTTCCTATGCAAAAGAAAGGTTTATGGCTTCAGGAATATGGCAGGTGGTGACTTTCACCACCAAGTCAATAAATGGTCACTCCCAACTCAACATTGCAATAAGCTGCTGAGTCATGTCTCACTCTTCATAATCCCATTTGGGGTTTTCTTCACATGCATTCCTATTAAACATATTTTCACATTAGTCATGTTGCATTGAAGAATTAAAATGAATAGAAGAAACCATGAGAAAAACAAAGCAACATAACATAATAAAAGAGAAAATGGTCTGCTTCATTTTGTGTTCCAACTTCATAATTCTTTCTCTGGATCTGCATATCAATTTGCATCATGAGTCCTTTGGAAATGTTTCAGGTCCTTGCATTGCTGAGAAGGGCTAAGTCTATCAAAGTCAGTCATTGCACACTGTGGCTATTACACTATATATGATGTTCTTCTGGTTCTGCTCACTTCGCTCATCATCAGTTCATACAAGTCTTTCCAGGTTTTTCTGAAGTCTGCTTGTTTGTTATTTCTTATAGCACAATAGTATTCCCTTACATTCATATGCCAAAACTTGCTCAATCATTCCCCAATTAATGGGCATTCCCTCGATTTCCAGTTCTTGGCCACCACAAAAAGAGCTGCTATAAATATTTTTGCTCATGTAGGTCCTTTCCCCATTTTTGTAATCTCTTTGGGATATAACCCAAGAAGGAGTATTGCTGGTTCAAAAGGTATGCACATTTTTATAGCCCTTTAAGCACAGTTCCAAATTGTTCTCCAGAATGGTTGGATCAGCTCACAGCTCCACCAACAATGAACTAGAGTTTCAACTCTCCCTCATCTTCTCCAACATGTATCATTTTCCTGTTTCATCATTTTAGCCAGAAATGGTATGTTTTGTCCTTCACTTTTGTATATATGTGGTTCCATTAGTGTAGGGAGCTCCAGGCATGGAAACTCTTTCTACTGATGAAATCAGCAACTTTTATATAATTTACAATTTTAAGAGCTGTTTAAAGAGTTAAAAAGCTCTTAGAATGAACCACTGGCAGGACTTGAAAGCAGGACTTCCTGGCTCCAAAGCAGGCTTCTAATCCATTATTCCAACCTACCTCTCACTTTCACTTAACAAACTAAAACCATAGGATTTGGAGTTGGAATGGAACATAGAGACCTTCTAGTATAATTCTCATATTTTACGTATAAAGAAACTGAGGCCAAGGGAATTTAACTTATTTGTTCAAGGTCACAAAGGTTGGCAAAGATGGAATTTGAACCCACATACTTGAACTCTGAATCTGACAATTTCCATGCTGCCTCACATCTCAGTTGTTAGCCTGACAGACCAACCAAATGCTGTTCAGGTTGAAATCATAATGGTCTGGAAATGACAGTAGCATATGCTTTCAAATTATTCTCCTAGGCAGGTAGGTTGCACAGGGAGTAGGACACGGGCTTGGATACATGAAGATCAGTTCAAATATGGCTTCAGTCACTTGCTAGTGGTATGACTCTGGGCAAGTTTCCTTAATAATAAAATGACTAATAAAAGCACCTAACTCCTACGGTTGTTGTGAAGATCAAATGAGATAAATAAGAAAAGTTCTTAGTACATTGCTTGGCACAAAATGGGCTCTGAATAAATGATTCTTCCTTTCCCTCTTCCTCACTCTCTCTCTGGAAGCTGGAGTTCCCATAGCATTACTACTATAGTTCTACTTACATTTCTTAGAGTATTCTGGGGTGGGGAGGGGGGGTTTGATAGTATATATTTTCTAATACTTTAGCTCATGAGTCCCCACTAGGATTATCAGTTGACATTAATTAATCAGCCATACTTTTTTAAAAGGATATTTAAGAACACATGACAGAAAACATTTCCCTCTGAATTTTATAACACACTCTCCCACATGGATATACAGAATCCAGGGTAAAGTGTACTCAGTAAAGGGGTGGCAAAAAGATAACTGAAAATGATTTTGCTGGAGCTCCCAAGTTATTTCCCTTAGGTACAATATAGCTTTTCTTCTGGGATCCTTGAGAAACTCATCAGATCTAATCTGTCCTTAGTTTCTAATACAGATATCACCTTCAGCTATTCTAAATGTACTGTTAGGGGACTTATAGGGAGTACAAAACCCTTTGGATCTGGTGTCAATCTGATCTTCCCACTCACCCAATGAGAGGAGATTGGCACCCAAGTCAAGACTGGCGCTCTCCTACCCTCTTCACTACAATCTACTCCTTCTTAGGGATTTAGCTGAAATAATCTTTCCTTTCCATTTTATTTATAGCAAATAAAAAAAAATAATTAACCCTTTGCTTTGGCAGTAACATGGGAGGTACATGGATATCTTTTTAAAGGAGCTTATCACTGCTACTGTGGAAAGAATACCAATTTTGGAATCAGAGGACAAGACTTCAAATCCCATCTCTGCCACTTAGAATACTTCTTTGGGCCCCAGGTTACTCAAGTATAAAATGAAGGAATTGTATTCAATAATTTCTAAGGTCTTTTTTCACCTGTAAACATATAATTCTCCAATACAATTCAGGAATGGATAATCTTTCTACTAGAACATGGCCTTTTTTCCCTCATATAATAATGAATTGTAGAACTTAAGAGTTGGGGGGCATTTTTATTTCAATATCCTCATTTTACGGATGAGAAAACTAATGCATAGTGGTATTATATAATATCTCCAAAATCACCCAACTAAGAGTATGATATGGGTATTCTGATTTGATATTCTGATTCCTAGTTCATGATCCTTGCACTATACTACACTATCTTCCTTGGATAAATTAAATACTTACTTTTTTTCTGGCTAAAACTTGGGCAATCTATGTAAGTATTTGATGACTTCAGATAAGAAGGCCAATAAAAATTGTCCCTTTCAACTCTTGGCTTCATAATTTCCCATTAGTTTCATTATCTATAGATAGAAAATAAGTGAAAGATCTGACAAAATTAATAGATCACAAAGCTTCAGTCAGCACTATCTGGATGAGCAAATTTAATTAAGTCATCAGGAAACAGAACTATTTTTAGATAAGATTATGAATATGGAAATGAAAATAGAATTAAACAGGGAAGAGATGTGTGGGGCCAATTATTATCCAAATCAATCTACTTGCCACTCAACATTCATTTCCTGACTGTGAAGATGTTCATGTAAGACCGAGCTGTCTAAAACTCATGATCATGTTCCCTTAACAGACCATCACAGGGATGTAATGAATCAGAGGTGATTGTACACAACCTTAGTTTTTGTTCTTTATATCATGTAAATAACTACTTCTGAGTAGAATCTGCAAGCAACATTCACTTTTAGAAAATACCTTAGATGAGCATTTTCTTGTGTCAGACTTATTGAAGGCAACATGGTGCAGTGACCTTAACGGTTCTCACTGGACGTTGGGACAAAACAGATCTGTGACTAAGTTCCTACCATAAGTATTTGCTAGCCATATGATCCTGAACAACTCATTTAACCATTTCCCCCCTTAGATAACTCCCTAGAACTGCTCTATTAAATTATGGGGAGATTTCTTTTGTTGATAGAGGAAATTTCCTATGCTGACAAAAATCACAACATCCATGAATTCTCAGATTCAATGATGATGATGGTAATAGACACCAAAGAAGTGTTTGCAACAGCAGTGAGATAAAATCCATTTCTAGGAGATGTAGCTAATGGCAGATCAGAAAAAGTGGGTAAGAGGTTCATTTTCCCCCAGGGCATATAATAGACACTATGAATGTTTATTAATTGAATGATTAACATGTGACAAGTGCTAAGTACTTAGTACACAAATAGAAAAGTAAGGCTGTCCCTACTGGAAGAAACACATTCTAATTGGGAGCACAACACATATGGGAGGGTTTAGATGCGTCAAAGATAGTACGTCCTGATGATCTTTAGAGTTCATAGTAAGAGCAGTGAAAAAACAAAAGGGACCCTTAGGACACACAGGCAGGTTAGATGACAGTACCCAGGGCTTGAGAAAGACAAACAGAAAGAAAAAAGGAGAATGGGAATGACAATTGGAGAGATATGAAGTTAGGTAGTAACTTCAGTGAAAAGAGATCAGGATTTGGAGAAAATTAAGTGTACAGAAATGAGCAAATTGGATTCATATAAGGCTTAGAAAAATAATGTGTATAGACAGGGTAAACAATGAAGACACAAACAATATCAGTAAGCAACTTGTTCCTTTTCTCTGAATTTCAATTTCCTCATTCGTAAAATAAAGGGATTGAATTAGGTAATCCTTAAGATTCTGTCCAACTCCGTAATCTTAGATGATTCTGTAATAGGGGTAATAGTACCCCTAGATTCTTACCTCACTTTGAAAGAAAGCAATTCTTGTCCATGGTCCTAAATTCTTTGGGGATTATCTCAATTGATCCTCACTATTCCCTAGAATGAGAAAATAATCCTCTTTAATAAAAAGTTATACTATATTTGGATAGGGAATTTCAACATAATTTGTACTCAAATTACCTCAGTATTGTTCTGTGTTTCTCTCATATAGCTTTTTAAGATATTTTACTAGTAATGAAAATTAGTAATGTATATAGAACTTACAAAATGTCTATATTGAAACACATGTGTGTATTGTGTGTATATATACATACACATTTATATGTATAATACATATATTAATTATGATCTTGGAAGGAAAACAAAATTTTTTTGCTAGCTGTAGAGCTAAAGGTTCTAACAACACTCTTAAATTCTAACTTCACAGAATCACCAAATCTCAAAGATGAAACTCAGTAAATGTTTATTAAATACCTACTATATGCCAGGCAATGCACTATGCACCAGGAATACAAATAAAGGTGAAAAAAAAAAACCCAGTCCCTGTCCTAGTGGAACTCACAATCTAATGGGAGAGAACATAGACAACAAATATGAACAAACAAGTTATATAGGAGATGAATAGGAAATAAGCGACAGAGAGAGAGAAAGACAGAGAGAGAGGGGGAGAGAGAGAGAGAGGGAGAGAGAGAGAGAGAGAGAGAGAGAGAGAGAGAGAGAGAGAGAGAGAGAGAGAGAGAGAGAGAGAGAGAGAGAGAGAGAGAGAGAGAGAGAGAGAGAGAGAGAGAGAGAGAGAGAGAGAGAGAGAGAGAGAGAGATTATTGTTTTTGTGTAGGCAGGGCCAATAAAATAAAAATTGACAATTTTATCCAAGTTAATTTACATAATAACTAATAACCTTGTGTTTGACAAATGTAAAGACTTCAGATTTTGGGATAAGAATTCATTATTTGGCAAAAATTGTTGCAAAACTGAAAAGCAGTATGGCAGAAACTGAGTATAGACCAATATCTCACACCATTTACAAAAATAAGGTCAAAATGGATACATGACGTAGACATTAAGAGAGATTTTTACAAGAAAATTAGAAGAACATGGAACATATTACTTATCAAACTTATGGATAAGCAGTTTGTGAATAAACAAAAGATAGAGAGAAAAGTTAGGTGTGAAATGGATAATTTTGATTACATTAAATTTAAAAAGTTTTTGGACAAATAAAACATAGAGCCAAGATCAGAAGGAAAGCAGAAAATTGGGGCGGGGGGAGATTTATAGATAATTTATCAGATAAAAGTCTCATATCTAAAATATGCAAAGAACTTAGCCAAATCCCCAATTGATAAATGGTCAAAGACTATAAAGAGGCAATTTTCCAATAAAGAAATCAAAACAATTTACAGTCATGTGAACAAATATTATTCATTAGAGAAGTATAGATTAAAATAATCTTAAAACAATCTTATACCTACTAGATTGGCTAAAATGATAGAAAGGAAAAGTGACAAATGTTGAAGGAAATTGTTAAAATTGGAGCATTCATTCATTGCTGGTGGAACTGTGAACTGATTCAACCATTTTGGAAAGCAATCAATAATTTTGCCCTTTGACCCAGCAATATTACTACTTGGTCTATTTCCAAAGATGATCAGGGCAAAAAGGGAAAGAACCTATATGTTCTAAAGTGTCTATAGCAGTCTTTTGTGGTGACAAAGAACTGGAAATTTCAGGGCTGTCCATAGATTGTGGAATGGCTGAACAAATTGTGGTATATGATTATGTTGAAATACTATTATGCTATAAGTAATAATGACCTCAACGATCTTAGAAAACTTTGGAAATAATTGCACAAAATAGTGAAGAGCAAAATGAACAGGACCAAGAGAACATTACATACAGTAATAGAAATATTGTTTTGAGAACAACTTTGAGTGAATAAGTTATTTTGTCTATGATAAATACCCAAATTAACTATAAAAGATATATTAAGAAAGATGATATTTGCTTCTAGAGAAAGAACTGATACATAGAAGTATGTATAGAATCATTTTGCATATCTGTCTCTCTACTTGCGTCTAAAGGTAGTCATCTCTAGGGTGGGGGAAGGGAAGGGAAGAAAAAATAAATTTACATAATTTTACTGTATATTTGAAAGGCATAAGTTGTGCATAGTAGATTTGCAGTTTCATGGGCAATCATCTTTTTGCTGCACTATGTTACGTAAATGCTTATTTTATTCCATAAATTAAATGAAAAGAGGCAGGGCATTTAATTAAGAGAGATTGGGAAAGGTGGTAGAAGATGGAATTTTAGTTAAGATTTAAAGGAAGTCAGGAAAACCAGAAGGTGGGGTTGAGGAGGAAGAACATTCTAGGTATTAAGGAGAGCCAGAGAAAATACTCAGAGGCTAAAGATAGAGTGTTCTGTTCATGGAACAATGAGACCAGTGTCACTGGATTGGGGTGGAGGGTGAAAGGTGTAAGAAGACTGGGAATTGGAAGTGGCTTAGTTTATGAAGGGATTTGAACATCAAAAAGAGGATTTCATATGTGATCCTGGAGGTAACGGAAGTCAACAGAGTTCATTAAATATGAGGAGTGACATGGTCTGATGTGTGCTTTGGTAGCTGAAGGAAGGATGGAAGGAGAGATTTGTAGCAGACCTACCACAAGGCTATTAAAATAGGCCAGGCATGAAATGGAACTAGCTTTCAATGATGCTGTTTAAAAATATTTATTACATATAAATTATTAAATAAAATATTAATTAGGTATCTACTCGGTACTAGGTGCTAGGCACTGTACTAGACACTAAGGATATAAGGATAAAAAAAGGAAACAATTTCTACACTTAAGGAGCTTATATTCTAGTTAGGGAGACAGCTTGACCATATATATGTATATATAGAAGAGATACATATAATTAGAGGAGAATGCCAGTGAAGGGTGAGGAAGAAGAAAGGTTTCATGTAAAAAGTAGAGCTTGAGCTGTGTCTGGAAGGAAGTAAAAGATTTTATGAGGAATAGGTGAGGAGGGAGTGCATTCCAGGAATGGGGAATGGCCAGTACAAAGGCTCAGAGACGGGAAATTGAATGTCATATGTGAAGCCAGTTTAGCAGTGGATAAGAGTGCTGGATGTGGAACCTGAAAGATCTGAGTTTAAATTCAGTCCAGATACCTACTAGCTGTGTGACAAAGGGCAACTCATTTAAATTGTTTGCCTCAATTTCTTCATCTGCAATTTGGAAATGAAAATAGCACCTACTGCCAGGGTTGTTGTGAGAACAAAATGGGATATTTGTCAAGTGCTTTATTTTTTTCAAGTTGTTGGGTTTTTTTTTTTGCCCTCGACTTATCAAACATTTCTGATGACATTAGTAGCATTATCTTGACTGCATTGTTTAACGGAAAACAATCAGGCATGGACTTGGGATGTTGCATATACAGCAGAAGGAGGGTACTCCCTCCACCATATTTACCCTTCAGACACTCAGACTGAGTTGTGGCAGTATGGTCGCCCTATCTGGGAACCCCTTTGCTTTCCTGTTCATGAAAGCATAGCTTTGATTGAATGAACCAAACCAGAAAAGAAAGAGAAGAATGGAAAAATGAGGGTGGGGTGACTTACCACATGCTACATACACACAGACACATAGACACACACATAGACACGCACACAAATATGTAGTACATACGTCTATGCATAGACATACACACATGCATATATACATAAAGGAGTATATGTTATCAGTATAATTTATCTAACTATCTATTTACCCATCACAATAGTTTTTTCCAGATAAATTTCTCTAGTGCAGGGACTACTGCTGATATTTGTACATCCCTATTGTAGTAAAGCACTGGTACATAGTAGGTACTTAATAAATGTTTGTTAGTTGGTTGTTAACACTCAACTTTTATGCTTCTACATAGAGAGTTACTTCTCATGCTGTTAGTGATAATAAAGTATTAAACAGTTTTATGACTTGCTCTATAAATCAGAATTGCCTTTTATCAAAAAAGATTGTAATTAAGTTGTCATTGAGGGAAAACAACTTCAGATTATCGAGGCTTTACTACAAAAGTGTTCATACAGTTTAAGGACTCTTTTCTTTTATCATATAAAGATTAACAAATGACTTATATTGTTGGGAAATTGTCCTGCAGAAAATAAATGAGAGGGGATATTTATTCTTTTTAAGCAAGATATATAATAAGGGACACAATAGAGGTCCAACTGTAGTCTTGATTATCAGATGAGAGAAAGTACTCTTTTGTCACTCTGGCTTTTGGAAGGAAGGGGCTGGTGATAAAATAAAAGGACATACCTACCAAAACAAGCATATGCGATCTGCATCCCCACAGACCTTTGAAAATAGATTAGATGATCACATGTATTAGATAGAAGGCAATGTAAAAAAAATCCCTTTAGTAGAAGGCAAGAGAACCGGGTTGAAATTAGTGGCTTTTGCTACCAGCTATGTAGCCTTAGGCAAGTAACCAAATCCAGCTGGACTTGTTTACTCATCTGAAAAATGTGGTGACTAGACAAAGTAAGCCTTAAGTCCTTTATAAATCTAATAATCTATGAATCTATGATAGGCATCCACCTAACCAGACATAATAGACTCTTAAAGCTATATCTAGCTCCATGGTAGTGCTTTAAGTGAACAATCTGATACTAGCTATTTAGAGTGGTAAATCAGTGGAATAGGTTAGGTATACAGTGCACAGTCATAAATGTCCGTTATTTGATCTGACTTTTTGGGCAAGAACTCATTATTTCGTAACAACTGCAAGAAAAATTGGATCAAGTTCATCATTACCACAACCAATCTTCATTTGCTTAATTTCGTTTTTATGTTTTATGTTTTAATATATTTTCTTTATTTTGTTAAATATTTCTCAATCATATTTTAATATTTCGTTTTTCTTAATTACATGTAAAACCAATTTTAACATTTGAATTTCTTTTAAAATTTTGACTCCCAAATTTTCTCTCTCCATACCTCTCCTCCTTCCTCCTTAAGATAGCAACCAACTGATGCAGGTTGTACATCTGCAATCACACGAAATACATTTCCATATTAGTGATGATGTTCACTAATCACAAAAAAACCCTGAGAAATTTAAAAAAAAAAATATGCTTCAATCTGCATTCAGATCCATCAAGTATTTCTCTAGAGATAGTATTTTTCATCATAAATCCTTCAGAATTGTTTTGGATCTTTATTTGCTGAGAACAGCTAAGTCATTCACAGTTGAATATCATACAACATTACTGTTACTGTATAACATGTCCTCCTGGTTCTGCACAATTCACTTAGCATCAGTTCATGTAAGTCTTTTCCAGGTTTTCCTGAAAGCGTCTTGCTTACCATTTCTTATAGCACAAAAATATTCTTTTACAATCCTATACTATGGCTTGTTCAACCATTCCTCATTTGATGGGCATCCTCTCTGTTTCCAATTCTCTGCCACCACAAAAAAAAAAAAAAAAAAACAGAAAAAAAACAAAAAAAACTTCTATAAATATTTGTGTACATATAAATCCTATTTCTTTTTTAAAAATTTCTTTTGTATATAGACCTAGTAGTGCTACTGCTTGGTCAAAGGGGATGCAAAATGCTATAGTCCTATGGGCATAGTTCCAAATTGGTCTCCAAAATGGTTGGATCAGTTTACAATTCCACCAACAGTATATTAGTGTCAAAATTTCCCCATATCCCCTTCAACATTTGTCATTTTCTTTCTGTCATCTTAACCAATCTGATAGGTATGAGGTGGTATCTCAAAGATGTGTTGATTTTCATTTCTCCAATCAATAGTGATTTAGAGCATTTTTCACATGACTATAGATAACTTTAATATATTCATCTGAAAACTACCTGTTCGTACCCCTTTACCATTTACCACTTGAGAAATGACTTTCATTCTTATAAATTTCTATATGTATTTGAGAAATGAGGCCTTTATCAGAGAAACTTTGGCTAATTCCCCTTTTCCTCTGTCCCCCTCCCCCAGTTTTCTGCTTTCTTTCTAATCTTGGCTGCATTGGTTTTGTTTGTGCAAATCCTTGTTAATTAATTGTGATCAAAATTATTTACTTTATATTCCATAACACTCTTTATCTCTTGTTTGGTCCTAAGTTCTTCCCTTATCATAGATTTTTGCCTTCTTGATATACAGTGTAAGATATTGTTCTATGTCTAGGTTCTGCCAAACTGCTTTGCAATTTTTCTTGCAGTTGTTACGAAATAATGAGTTCTTGCCCAAAAAGTCAGATCAAATAACGGACATTTATGACTGTGCACTGTATACCTAACCTATTCCACTGATTTACCACTCTAAATAGCTAGTATCAGATTACTTTGATGATTGCTACTTTATAAAACAGTTTGAAATATAGTATGGTTAAGCCATCTTTCTTGACATTTTTTTTTCATTAATTCCCTTGATGTTCTTGACCTTTTGTTCTTCCAGAAGAATTTTGTTATGATTTTTTTCTAGCTTTATAAATTAATTTTTGGTAGCTGATTGGTATGTCACTGAAAAAGTAAATTTATTTATGGAGAATTCTCATTTTTATTACATTGATTCAGCCTAGGCATGAACAATTAATGTTTTTCCATTTGTTCAGATCTGACTTAATTAGTGTGAAAAATGTGTTATAATTGTGTTCAAATACATATTGGATTTGTTTTGGCGCTTCAACTTCTCTCCAGTCTGCAGTTATTTTAAACTGAATTTCTATCTCTTATTGTTGGACTTTGTTGGTAATATGTAGGAATGCTGATGATTTTTGTGGGTTTATTTTATATCCTGATACTTTTCTAAAGTTGTTCATTTTTTTTTTAACATTTCAAGTGATTGTTGTCAATTCAGTTACCCATAAAGCATGCTGCTTGCTAGCTAGTGCTGCTACCTTGCTGGTGTTACTGGCTTGCTTGGTTTCTGTCTGCACTGGACTGCACTCCATTCTCACCTCAGTGAGAAATTCCTTTTTTTGTTGACCTTCTAAGTTTATCTTGGGATGAAAAATTATTTCATCTTGTCTTGTTATTTCTGCTACTCTTGAATTTGTTTTCAGGCATTATTTTAAAGTTGTTTGGAGTGGAATTGCCATCCCTCTCCAACTGTTTATTTTAAAAGTGATTACAAATCACCTGTTTTAAAATTTAATAAAGAGCTAGCATCAAAGATGTAGGTCTGTAGTTTCCATGTTTATCTTTCTGAAAATGTAGGCAGCACTTTGTTCAGTTTTCTGGCAAATTTCTCATTCTTTACGATTGTTCAAAGCTTATTGAAAATAATTTCACTAAGTGACTTGAATAATAACGATCATACTATAAAAATTGACAGAAAGACAGATCATATATCTTTCATAGCTATTGGCAGAAGATTAAAATTTAATCAAACAAAAGTTAAAAGTAATTAGAAAAGATTAAATAATTTTGATTATATGAAATTGGGAAACTTCACAAAATTTTTACAAAAGATAAAAATAATGAATAATAAAAGAATAAAGGATTTCTATAAAAGATAAATAGGGAAGATATCAACTGAGAAAAAATTGCATCAAATTTCTTGAATTCTCTGTGCCTCAGTTTCCTTATTCATAAGATGATCATAATAAATAGCATATATTTTCCAAGGTTATTGTGAGGATACAATGACATAATATTTATAAAACATTTTACACATCTTAAAACTCTGCATAAATATCACCTATTGTTGTTAATTATCATGTCATTGATAAAATGAAATGCTCAAATGCAAAAAAAGTGTTTATAGCAACATTTATTGTGGTAAAAAGAAATGGAAACAATTTTGATGCCCTTCAACTGGGGAACAGCTAAGCAAATCAAGGAATGTGACTATGATGGAGCATTATGGAGCCGTGAAAAATCATGAATATGACACATCAGAGAAGTAAACTTTTTTGAACCAATACTGAGTACAGTAAGCAGAGCCAAGTAAGAATATATACACTGACAGTTACCTTTCTGTAAATAGAAAAAAACAGCAACCTCAAAAGAAAATATTACACAATTACAAAAAACAAGCATGACTCCAAAGAAGGGATATGAGAAGACAAATCTCCCAATCTGTGAAGGTGGCAAGTCCACAGATATAAAGCACTACACATATTTTCAAATTTTTTTTGGATTTATTGTTTGCTATTTTTCCCTTATTTCTTTAAAAAATGTTCTTTTTTATATAAAATGGCTCTCTGAATGGAAGAGGAAGGAGGATAGAGAGAGAAATTTTGGCAATACAACAATAAAAAATATTTTTAAAAAGCAAATTCTACAATCCCCTTGACGAATTAATTCAAAATACTGGTATTCATTCAATTGAATTCAACTAGAATTTACTAAGTGCTTGCCATGGACCAACTGCTTTTTGGACATTTCACATTAGATGTACTAGTCATCTCAAACTCAAGATGTCCAAGATAGACCTCATTTTCCCTCCTCCCACCCCAAACTTTCTCCTCTTTCCAACTTTCCTATTACTGTTGAGAGCACTACTATTATCCCAGGCATCTAGCTTTTCAACTTCAGTGTCATTTGTACTCCTGAATTTTACTCATACTCCATCTCTAATGTTGTCAAATCTAAGCATTTCTACGTTCACCACATCTCACTTTTATGTCATCTTATCTCCATACATAGAGATGACACCCTGGTACAAGCCCTGCTCTCTTCACACCTTGACTACTGCTATAGTCTTTTAACTGGTTTCAATCAATCCTTTGTTCAGCACGCAGAGTGACCACCCCCTGATAAATTCCACTGGTTCCCTATTACTTTTAGAATCAAATACAAACTCCCATTTGTCATTATTCTTCATAACTTGTCCACCTCCTAGCTTCCTGTCTTCTTATACTTATTTCCCAGCACACACTTTGCTATCCAGTAACATGAACTTCCTTATTGTACTCAAATAAAATGCTTTATTTCCCAACTTGATACCTTTTCACTGGCTCTCTTCTATACCCAGATTCCTTTCCCTCTTCATTTCCATTTCCTGAGTTGCTTGGCTTCCTTTAAGTCTCAGCTCAAATTCTACCTTCTGCAAAAGATCTTTTCTGGTTCTTTCTGACTGCTAGTGCCTGCCCCTCAAGATCATCTTCCATTTATTCTGTATCAATCTTGTATGTACATAGTTATTTGCAAGTTGTCTCCTCCAACTCCTTCTTGACAGACTATTTGTCTTTCTTCATATCATCGACACAGCCCAGTGTGTGGTACATAGTAAGTGTTTAATAAATGATTTCTGGTTGACTCTTAGATTGACAGGTAATCTGAGAGATGGAGGGTTTACTATTGGGAAGATCAGGAAAGACTGTTTATAGATTGAATTTTGAAAAGAGATAGGTATTTAAGAGAAGTTGAGGAAGAGCACCCTACACATGTGCAAAGACACAGGATGGAAGATGAAATGCCATGTTTGGAAACAGCAAGTAAGGCAGTTTGACTAGAAAATTAGGTGTGTGTTTGGGGAGTGTGGAATGGAAAAGGTGTAATGAGATATCAATGGAAACAGAGCTTGGACCTTGATTTTTTTAGGGCTTTAAATGTCTAATGTACTTTATCCCTAAGATAATAGGAAGCCATTGAAGCTTTTTAAAACAGAGCTGTTGTCACATGGCCAAAACATCTCCAGAGATGATGCTCTGGAGAGTCAGAGAGACTGGAGGTACAGAGGTCAACTGGGAGGCTATTGTATTAGATTAAGCAAGAAGTAGTGAGGACCTAAACTTGGGTGGTGGCAATGTGAGCATAAGGGAGACAGACAAAGGAGATAGTGTAGAATCAAAAGAAATCATTTGCATAGCACTTTTATATTGATGGAGTGCTACTTATATATTTATATAAGTATGTATGGGGTATTCAGGGTGGACTACACCTCAGGGATGAGAGCTTGCCCAGCCCTTTTCAGGGCTCTTTATTCACCTGATCTCACATGTAGTTCCAAGAAGCTATAGCATGTACAGTAGCCACATCTCGGTAAAACTATCTCAGCCTGTCTAAACCAGGCTGACCTCAAAACTGTGGGTGGGTTAGTGGGGTATCTACCCCAAGCATATGGAGACTTTCCCCCATGGAATGGACACATGAGAACAGTTTGTTCCAATGGCCATGAAGGTGGCTAAAGGAGGTGCTGTGGGGCTCTCAGAGCTGGGACAGATACAAAAACAACAAGGCCATTCACTTTATCCTGGGCCATTGCTACTCCTTAGTTTTGTCTTTCCACTAGACTTTGTTGCCTTAGGAAGAGAGAGAATGAGGCTGAAAACTCTGTGTAACTGCCTCACTAAAATACAATTCACATGCAAGTCAAGACATCACCTATGATGTCACTGGTCTCTTTGAAATTGAAAGATAAACCATAAGTATATACATACACATACATGTGTATATATACACATAGATGCACAAATGCATGTGTTTGTATATATGTGTGTGTACACATATATGTACACATACATGTAGATATGTACATATATATTATATATATGCCTGTGAACATATCTATATGTATACATCTCTATCTTTCCATCCTTTACCTATATACATATACTCATTTGATCCTCACAACAACTTGGTGCGACAGACTCCATTACTTCATAGATAAAGGAAGGGGAAGGGAATAGCTATTTTTAAGCACCAACTACATGGCAGGCACTGTGCTAAGTGATTTACAACAAGCCTGAGAGGTAGGGACTATTATTATCCCCATTTTGAAGTTGAGAAAATTGAGGTAGATAGGTGAAGTGACTTGCCCAGTGTCTCAGAGCTAGTAAAAGTATGAGACTGGATTTGAATTTAGGTCTTCCTGACTCTAGGCCCATCATTCTATCCAGTCCAGAACATAGATGCCTATAGATGACAAAATTACTGCTGAAAGAAATTAAGTGACTTGCTCTGGGTCAAATGTCTGAAGCAGGATTCAAAACTCAGGTCTTCCTGACTCTAAATCTTTCATGTTGCTCACTATACCTCCTAGTCTCTCCTTGGATCAGTTTGGTAACTGATTGAATTTGGGATAGAGTTAAGGTACAGGATAAAGACTTAAAAGTGCAGTAAAGAGTAAAGATAATATAAATCTGGATTTTTTCAGTTGTGTCCTATCTCCATGACCCCATTTGGTGTTTTCTTGGCAAAGATACTGGAATGGCTTGCCATTTCCTTCTCCAACTCATTTTAAAGAGAAAACTGATGCAAACAGGGTTGAGTGATTTGCCCAGAGTCACACAGCTAGTAAGTGTCTGTGGATGGATTTGAACTCAGGTCCTCCAAAAGTATGGGGTCACTGCAACCCTTAGCTGCCCAAACTTGGGTTACTGGAAAGATAATGATACCCTCACTAAAAATAAGGAAATATAGAGAAGGTGTGGGTTTAAAGGGAAAGATAACAGGTTCTATTTGAGATGACTGTGGGATATCCAGTTATAGGTAGACATTTAGTGATGTAAGACTGAAGTTCAAGAGAGAGGCAGCCTGTGTATGTAGATTTTTGAGTTCTCTGCATAGACATGCTGATTGAACCCATGGTTACTGATGAGATCATGAAGAGAAAAAATATATAGAAACAGAAAAGAAGAAATCCTAGGACAAAGCTCTAGTGTACATCTCATGGAATACAGGAGATAAATGGTGATAGAGTGAAGGAGCAATGAGATGCCCAAGTGGAAAACCAAGGATTCAGTGTCAGGAGATAATCCCAAGGAAGGAGGATCAACCAGGTGGTCAACAGTGTAAAATGCCATAGTGATGTCAAGAAAGATGGAGACTGAGAAAGATCACTGTGTGAAACAGTTCATATTTTGCTAGAATCTCCTTGGAGAAAATGACTTCAGCTGAGTAATGGGGCCAGAAACCAGATTACAGGTGTGTGAGAAATAAATGACAAGTAAGAAAGTGGAGACAGAAAGTATAGAAGGTTTTTCTCCTTAGGCAATTAATTGTGAAAGGAAAATGAGATTTAGCATGATAATTTGAGGGAATGTCATTATCAATGAGGGTTTTGAAGCATAGGACAGACTTTGGCATAACCTACAGGCAGAAGAGAAGAAGTCAGTAAATAATGAGAGACTAAAGTAATGGTATATGATTGAAAGGCCAAATTTTTGGAGAAAATTTGAGAGAATGTTGTTAGGGGAACATATAGAAATGCTGGCTTTGGGAGGAAAAGGGTTGCCTTTTCTTCAGAGACTGGAGCAAAGAGAGAAAGATTCAGAGGTGGTGGTGGTAATATTGAGGATACATGAAAGGTAGAATTAGGGAAAAGATAGTAATCACAATAGATGACTTCAATTTTCTCACAAAGCATGATTGATGCCCTCTTCAAAGAGGACAGGCAGATATAGAGTTAGAGAAGAAAAGATTTGGAGTAGACAATGTAGGAAGAAGTATGATAGAGTTGATAAAAAAAAATGCCATGAGTGTCTAGTAGTGATGAGTACATAGCTAAGATTGGTTAACATAAATTTTTAGTAGATAAAGTCAACATGGTTTTGTTAACTTCAGCCACTGGTGTTTATCAAAGAGAGCAGATAAAGGGGTGGGATTCAAGCAAGGCAGCATCATATTGATCTGGTTAAGCACAGGGTGAAGACTGCAAATGGAAGAAAGTGAAATCAGAGTAACTATAAAAGATTGGAAGAAATGAGTCACTAAACAGAAGATGAATAGTTTTAGAAAGGATGAAGTTCAGGGACAGAGAGGCTAGGAGGTTATGGTCTGGTGGAAGAATTTCAGAATTCTGGATGGTGGAATGATCAAGATATCAAACATATAATAATTCCTGGCTGTAAAGGTACAGGTCATAGGGGTGCAGAAAGCTTTGAGGGGGCATTGCCATGAATATTAGAGCCGCTAAGTACGACAATAGGTGTTGGAACAAGACCACAGTCCAGGTACTAATTTATTTGAGACAAAAGGGAGATTTAACTGAGGGCCAGTAGATAATTACTCAAGAAGCTAGAAAGGATATGTCTTGGTTTAGTGAACATTCAGGAAGGAAAGATTAGTCAGCATTGTAGGTAGTGTCCAAAAGTGACAGAGAGGAGAAATGTGTATGTCTACTCTTTATGGTCTAGTGTTTCTGAATGCATGAGAAAAAGTACACCCAGTATTGGCAAGGGATATAATGCCTTATTAGGTTGGCCAAACATTTATTGAGCATCTAGTATGTGCAAAGTATTGTGCTGAGGATAAACTTTATCAGATTAAAGATTTAGAAATGTCTCTGTCCCCCAATGTTACTTCAAAGAGGCTATAATCCATATGCCTGTTTTTGTTTCTCATTTAATATACTCTCACATATATTATCTTTTATCTGTTTAAGATTTGTGGCTGTCTTGTTACTTAGTAGAGACATTGGGATATAGGGTCTCCATTCTGAAAAACTGATGAAAATGGGTCCAATCATGTAGACACAATATTATATCATATCAAAATCCACCACCTCTACCACGTCTGTGTGCTGTGTAAATCATATTCATTTAAATAAAACACCTCAATAAAGCATTCTCTTTATCATGGTATTTTTTCCCTAAACTGCCCATGCTTACTATAAACAATAAAACAATTCTATAAGGACTCTCTTGAAATCAAGTAAGCAGACACATACCTCCAAAAATTTTTCTTGGAAGTGTTCACCTGAGCTCTGACAATATCCAATTCAGTATCATTACTTATGTATTTGTGCCTGTTCCCAGAGTCCTGCAGGTTACAGATTCCATTTTTACCAAAGTTGGAAATGAATGGGAAAAAAAATAAAAGATGTTCCACTGCATATAATCAAACAGCTTCCAATCTACTTCTGGACCAACACAATCTCCCTATTCTCCTGCCAAACTCATAAGACGAAGGAAAAATAGCAAGACTAAGGAATAGTTGTTTGTATTTCCAGGCAATTTAAACTCCTTAGGTCCAAAGGAGCCAAATCACTTACTTGTTTGTGATGTGACTAAGTTCCTGATGGTAAAGGTGGTAAACAGCACACATAAGACTTAAGTGCAGACAGCTTTGTGAGAGCCAGAATCTGTTCCCCTTTTCTTTTTCTTGAACTCTGTGACTAGTATTTGGGTAGGCAGAAGATAGGCAGAAGCCCAGAGGGAGAGTGAGTGCCAAGAGGACTGGAGGCAATTTACCATTCAGAAACCTCTTCCAATAGTCTTCACTAAGTGAACTATGGATGGAGGGAGGGGTGTATAGGCATCCAAGGAAACCATGAAGCCCAGACAAAAGAGGCAAATTGAATTGGGAGTTGTTCAAGTCAAAATCAGATGAGAATGCACAAGAATTTTGTAAATGGATAAAATTCCTCCCTTCAGCTAAATGGTAAGGCTCACCTTCTGGTTTCATTTACTGCTATATTTACCAAAAGCGGTTTCCTGTCATGAAAAAGCTGTTTTCTTTTCCCTTTCAGGGAAATTTGCAAAATGTAAACTGTTAGATATCTGTAGTCTATCTCAGAAGGCACAGCTGGGGAAAATAAGGATATTCAAACTCTGACATGGTTTGGGTCCAGTTCAAGGTTTTACTCTTGGCCTTATTATGCATGAACCAAGAAGAACCTGCTGAGTGTCCAGTCACTGCTCTTGGCTTGTATTTTGAGGACTGGAAGGCCAAAACTTTTAAAGGAAAAAAAACAGTTCATTCTTGAATAATTCTAAGAGACTATATTTTATTTTCAAATGTAGCATTTGAAATGCACACAGAAAACTACATATTTTCCCAAATGTAACATTTTATACCTCAGAAGAGTTTAATAACATAACTCTTAATAACATTAATACATTTACAAAAAAATACATTAATATACATATAATGATACATATATCTTTACAAAAATTACAAAATGTTACCATTTTTTTAATACAATCATTGTTACGAACAAAAGTTATCTAAAGTTAAGATACCCTTTATATTATACCTGAAAATTCAACAGTCTCATCTACAAACTGATAACTTTTCATTTTACAATTCCATCTAATTATTTAAAATATCTTTTAGAGGATACTTTGATATTGGGGGGCTTTTTGAAGTATGAAAAAAGACAAAGTATATATGCATGCATAAATGCTCATGTGAAAATACAAAAAAAACCTGAATATTTCCTCCGTAAATCAAACTTGGCAGCTGGTACTTGGCAGCGATAGAAGACAAATCAAATTATTCTTGTATATTATAATTAGTAACTGACCCCAAAGCAACCTCTGGTATGACTGACTAAAAAGTTAATGGGAAAAAATACTTGCAATTATATTGTCTGATTACCTGCAGACAGATAATAAAATTTGCAGTTGATAGTAGTCTCATGTACATCTATTGACTTAGGTCTCTGACTGTTGCACTACCCTGGTCCATCTGTACTGTGTAACAGATTAGGGTCTTGTCTGTCCTTTAGGACCAGAAATATAAGGCCTAAGGAAAGAGACTATTCAAAATAGTGCTAGCAGTCACTTATAAAATGCTACTTCTGGAAACTTGAGAAAGATTCTCAGACCTATTATCTGTCTTTCACAGTTAAAATTCTTTCATCAGGGGATATAGTCTTTAATTCCACAACTAAAGAGAGGAGACTGCTTAAATTGTCCATATCTCTGGAAGAGGTGACACATTGACAAAATCATGCCAATAGTTTAACTGACTCTAAACAGCTCTTTCCTGAGAGCAGATTCTGATGAGGGCAAGGGGTAACCAGGATCCAAAGGAGAGAAGTAGCCATGCCAATGACCAGAGGAAGGGTATGTAAGCATGGAAAAAAAAGTATAGAGGGAGGGAAGGAATGAATCTAAACTCTTACTACTTCACAAACTGAAGACTGTGAACATTCATTCAATCAAGAAGAATGTTTTTTAGAATAGTGTCAATGCATGACACTATTTTAGGTACTGGTGATAACAATTAAAAAACAGAATAGTTGCCCTCAAGGAACATGGGGGAAACAACAAAAACACAAATAAGTACACGTAAAATGAATACAAAGGTAATCCATCAATTCTGCTTCAAAAAACAACAAATTCAATAAACATTTACTAAGTACCAGATCTATACAGAGCTCAATACTAGGTGCTGTAGAAGATGGCTTCTGTTTTGTGGAAATTGTAGTTTAGTAGAAAGACATGACATGTTCATAAATAATACTTTGATAGAGCTGGTATCATATTAGTGAATACCCTCTTACTGGTGCAGATCATAATCCAAACATGCCATCCTAATCTCTGAAATTCATATATATTGGTTCCTATAAATCTTAAATTGCAAAGCTATGCAATGTGATAGAATCCTTCTCTTAGACTGAAAATGCATGTGGATTAATGTAGCATTCAAGTTGCCCCTTTGGTAGCCTACAATTGTCTCTTCATACCTGGTTCATTTCATTGATATTTGTGACCCTTCATCACTAATGATATGCAGAAACCTATTTGAATCCACCAACTATCTATCATTTGTAACTTCATTCTTTGAGGATCATGGCATTCCATGATTCATGGTCATAACAGCATTAGTGGATGAATATTGACATTAAAGATAAATATTTTATGTATAAGTAAGATTTTATTATTAAATAATGTAGTGTCTTTGAGGACAAGTATCATCTCTTTCTATTATATCCCTAGTACCTACACATTCCTTTAAATATAGTAATATTTGTTAAATTACATTGTTTAATTAAATTGAGAAAGGTATAGATTTACTCAAATGCATTCCAGCCTGCTTCTTCCCCTCTTCCATTCAATTCTGGGCTCAAACCATTATATATTGATGAACCATACTAACTCAGGTGGCTACTCATCAATTGCATGTCACAGTTTTTGTGAAATGTATTTTCATACTATTTTTTAGTGAATTATTACATCTGTCTCTTTTAGGAAGTTGTAGATTTTAATGAGAAAACATTTAATATCCTGGGATGTGGTGCAATAAGAACATTGTTGTCTATAAACTTGTTCCCACAGCATCTCCCCAACTTCAATTTGGAACCACTCTTCCATTTTGAATTATTTTTTACAATTTATTTTTAACATTCACTTCCATAAGATTTTGAGTTTCAAATACTCCCTCCTTCCCCTTCCCACTCCCTAAGAGGTAATGCAATCTGATATAAGCTCCAGTTATGCATTCATATTAAACATTTTCATATTAGTCATGATGTAAAGAAGAATTAGAACTAATGGGAGGAACCAATAGAAAGAAGAAATAAAACAAAACAACAAAAGAAAAGGAAAGCAAATAGCATGTTTCCATTTGCATTCAAACTCCAAAATTCTTTCTCTGGATGTGGATAGCATTTTCCATCATTAATCCTTTGGAATTGTCTTAGATCCTTGCATTACTGAGAGGACCTAAGTCTATCAAAGTCAGCCATCCCACAATGTGGTTGTTACTGTGTACACTGTTCTCCTGGTTCTGCTCATTTTAGTAAGCATCAGTTCATATAAGTCTTTCCAGGCTTTTCCTGAAGTCCACTTGCTCATCATTTCTTATAGCTCAATAGTGTTCCATTACATTCATATACCACAACTTGTTTAGCCATTCCCTAATTGATAGGCATGCCCTCAATTTTCAGTTCTTGGCCACCACAAAAGAGCTGCTATAAATATTTTTGTCAATATGGGTCCCTTTCCCATTTTTATGATCTCTTTGGGATACAGTCCTAGAAGAGGTATTGCTAGGTTTTATAGCCCTTTGAGCATAGTTCCAAATCATTCTCCAGAATGGTTGTATCAGTTCACAACCTGACCCACAATACATTATTGTTCCAATTTTTCTACATCTTCTCCAGCATTTACCATTTTCCTGTTTTGTCCTATTAGCCAGTCTGATAGGTGTGATATAGTAGCTCAGAGCTGTTTTGATTTGTATTTCTCTAATCAATAGTGATTTAGAACATTTTTTCATATGACTACACCTAGCTTTAATTTCTTCCTCTGAAAAATGCCTGTTCATAGCCTTTGACCATTTATCAATTGGGCAATGACTTGTATTGTTACAAATCTGATTTAGTTATCTATGTATTTTAGAAATGAGGTCTTTATCAGAGACACTGGTTGTAAAAATTCTTTCCCAATTTTCTGCTTCCCTCCTAATCTTGGTTGCCTTGGCAAAAACTTTTCAATTTAGTATAATGAAAATTATCCATTTTGCATTTCATGATGTTCCTTATCTCGTTTGGTCTTAAATTCTTCCATTCTCTGTATATCGGATAGATAAACTATTCCTTGTTCTCCCAGTTTGCTTATAGCATTAGCCATCATATCTAAATCATGTACTCATTTTGACTTTATTTTGGTATATGGTAAGTTGGTCTATGCCAGCAGTTTTTGTCAAATAGTGAGCACTTATCCCAGAAGTTGGAATCTTTGGGTTTATCAAATAGTCTCTTGCGTACCTAGCCTATTCCACTGATTCACCATTCTGTTTCTTATCCAGTACCAAGTAGTTTTAGTGATTGCTGCTTTATAATACAATTTAAGATCTGGTATGGCTAGGCTACTTTACCTTGCATTTCTTTTCATTAATTTCTTTGATATTCTGGACCTTTTGTTCTTCCAGATGAATTTTGCTATAGTTTTTCTATCTCTATAAAATATTTTTGGTAGTTTGATTGAAATGACACTGAATAGGCAAATAAAGTTAGGTAGAATTGTCATATTTATTATATTAGCTTGGCCTACACATGAGCAATTGATGTTTTTCTAATTATTTCGATCTGACTTTATTTGTGTGAAAAATATTTTGTAACTGTGTTCATATAATTCTTGGGTCTGTTTTGGCAGTTAGACTCCCAAATATTTTATAATGTTGACAGTAACTTTAAAAGGAATTTCTCTTTCTATCTCTTGCTATTGGGTTTTCTTAGTAATATATTGAAATGCTAATGATTGATGTGGGTTTCTTTTATAGACTGCAACATTGCTAAAGTTGCTTATTATTTCAAGGAGTTTTTTTTTTACTTGATTCTCTAGTATTCTCTAAGTATATCATCATATCATCTGCAAAGAATGATAGCTTTATTTCTTCTTTGCTTATTCAAATTCCTTCAATTTCTTTTTCTTCTCAATGCTAAAGCTAGCATTTCTAATACAATATTGAATAACAGTGGTAACAATGGACATCTTTGTTTTATCTCCCAATCTTATTGGAAATGCTTCTAGCTTATCCCCATTACACATAATGTTTGCTACTGATTTAAGGTAGATGCTACTTATCATTTTAAGGAATACTCCATTTATCCCAATGCTCTCCATTGTTTTTAATAGGAATGGGTGTTGTAGTTTGTCAAAACTTTTTCTGCATCTATTGATAATCATTTGATTTCTATTAGCTTTGCTGTTGATATGGTCAATTATGCTGATAGTTTTCCTAATAATGAACCAGTTCTACCTTTCCTGTATAAATCCTACCTATTCATAGTGTATTCTTGTCATGATAAGTTGCTGTGATCTTTTTGCTAATATTTTCTTTAAAATTTTTGCATCTATATTCATTAGGGAAATTGGTCTATATTTTCCTTCTCTGTTTTGTTCTTCCTGGATTAGGTATCAGTACCATGTTTGTATCATAAAAAGAATATGATAGGACCCCTTCCTTCACCTATTTTCCCAAATAGTCTATTCATGCTTGATAGAATTCACTTGTAAATCCTTCATTTGAAATTCTTACTGTGCATTCTCGAGGATAGTAATAAAATTATGGGTGCACATATCTTCCATTTTATTCCTGATTTGACATTGGTAATCAAAGCATATTTATCTCTATGGGTACACAAGTCAAAAAGTTGTATATAATCTGAATACATGAATGGGGGACACCAAGTTGGAAGAGTCTTTTAGGTGGTAGTTTGCTCTATAAAGTTAAATTCCATTTTTAATAATAAATGAAAAAGTGGTATCTTGTATTCTATGAACTCTTCAGTTTAATTTGTGACTGTGATCTAAAATAGGAAACAATCCATAAAAGAGTCTCCTTGTTCTAATCTCATATTGTCATTAAGGCCATTTATGTATATAGCATTCTAATAAGCATTTTATACAGATAAGGTTGTAGATGTTCAATCACCTCAAAGGAAACACTATATCATGTATAATTTTTCCATTCCATTTATATTTTCTCTCAGAAATATCTTGGAAATTGATTCCTGAATGTTATTAAAACTGCATTACCTACCACACTGACTTTTCCATTTATGTGCACAAATTGAATGATCACTCTTCCTGATTTCACCATCCTCCCAGTGTCTCTGATTCATAAATTTGACATTATATTGGACTCCTTATCACATATATCCAATCAGCTGCCAAATCCTGCCATTTCTACTTCCATAGAACCTTTCTTATTTAATCCTTTTTTCCCCACCTTAGTTCAAGCCCTCATCACCTCTCACCTAAATTATTTCAGTACCCTCTTAATTGAACTTCCTAATTCAACTCTCACTATTCTAGTACATTCTATACACAGCTACCAAAGAAATTTTATTAAGTGTAGACCTGACTCTATGACTTCTCTGCTCAAACAACTCCAGTGAATTCCTACTGCCTCTAGGATGAAATATAAATCCTCTGTTTAGTTCTTAAAAATTTGACCAACCTGGTCCCAACCTTTCTTCCCAGCCTCACTGGACAATACTCCCCTCACTCACTCTGGAAACCAGTCAAATTGGTGTTCTCTTCGATCCTCAGAAATGGCAGCCCATCTCCCAATTCCACTGCACATCTCCCATATCTGAAATGTACACTGTCCTTACCTCTGCTTCAGAGTTTCCTTCATTAAGATGTAGCTCAGTAACCATGTTCTGCAGAAAGCCTTTGTTAATCTCCCCTGAAATGATAGTGCCTTCCCTCCCAAACCAGTTTATGCCCCACTACTTTGTATATACGTGTGCTTATTAACTTTATATCTATTCTAAGTATGCATTTCTATATATTTGTCTCACTCTTTATATTGTGAGTTTCTTCTGAATAGAGATGATGTAATGCTTTGAACTTGTTTCCTCAGCATCTAACATATAGTAGTTGTTTAATAAATATATATTGATTGATTTTACACACTTTTAATTTCCTTGTGTAAAATATCAGGTACTAAACAGTTAAGATCACACACACACACACACACACACACACACACACACACAACTGAGAAGGGGCCTTCAGCACACATCTAGACCAATTCTTCCTCTAAGGAATGTCTACTACAACATACATGACAGTCATTCAGCCTCTGCATGAGAACCACTAAAAAGGGAGAACTCTACTACCTCTCAACATTGTCCATTTGAATTGTTCTAATTATTAGGAATTTAGTCCTTAAATCGAAGATTAAATCCTTTTCCACTTTCAATCACGCTATCCTCTGGGGTCAAATAGAACAAATCTAATCTCTTATCTGCATGATGGCTCTTCAGATATTTAAATAGAGCTATCATATTTTCCCTGAGGCTTCAGTTCTCTAGACTAAGTATTCCTAGCTCTTTATACTGATCTTCATATGAGTAAGTATGTAAGTAAATAAGTAAATATGCACATGTTGAGATATAGATTTAAAAAATGTCTGATAGTAGCAAATGATCAAAAAAGTTTAGGCAACCTTCTTGGGATGATTTTCCTTGTAGAATATTAATCTATGGTATCCTACATATCTCAGTCCTGAACTGTTTGAAATTTACTTTCCCCAGACTTGTGGTATGTAACAGACTCTGCTCAAATTTTTTCTCCTTTATCATAGACTCTAAGTGGAAGTAGATACTTCCTCTAAGCTTCCCAACATTTTTACCCCAGTAACTAGCTCCTCCTTGTCAATAGGAATCAGATTTACTTTTTTGAAGGATGCTATCACAGTTAGGGAAATCAAGAAGTTATTGGTGGTTTTGTTTTTAGAATAGAGAACTCTAGAAAATCTCCAGATAATTGAAGTCCCCCATCGTTACTACATCATCCTTTTAAAAATTATTTATTTGCAAAGTTTATGATTTGTTGCCCAAACTCCTTAAACATTTGCCTTTTTCTGTCCAGATAGTCTATATATGTCATCTTCAATGACAAAAATCATTGCTTCTTCTCCTTCTACTGACCAAATACTCTCTGCCTTTATCTTTTCTCTGATTCCTGACTTTTCACATGAATATTCATTCTGATTATACAGTAATATCCTATTACCCTTTGACCTATCCTGTTTCTCTTGAAAGGCAGTCACTCAGTGTCATGCTCCTGTCATGGGTTTCATACCACCAAATCTCTGTGATACTTGGGGAATCAAATTCTTCTATTTACATTAAGAAATTGAGTTTCTCTTGCTTGTTGCTTAAAGGTACTTCTGAATATATTTGATGTCATGGTTATAACTACTGGTTCTGCTCTTGGGTTTTGGCTATTATGGACTTGTGGGTTTGGTATTTGCTTTCAGTTCCTTCTGCAAAGTTTTTAATGATTTTTGTTAATATTTTTAAAGTCTTTCTGGCAGTGAATAGTTTTACCCTATCTTGATAGATCTTAGCAATTTCTTGCATATCCTGGATATCTGCCTTGGAAAGACAATCAATCTCTCAAATGTTGTGATCAGGTAGACATATATCCAGATCAGTACCCCACAGAAAGGAATGAACAACCAAACTTCCTCTTCTTTTCTTCTGAGCTGTACCAGATAATTTCTCATCCCATAGCTTCTAAGGTTCTACTATATTATTCTTTGGGGGATAAGTAGGTGTTTCTTTCTCAGAGAATATTCTTTTTTTTTTTTTTTGCAAGAGCCTAAAATCTAGTTTGAGGGTCTAAGTGCACAGATGCTGCTTTCCTTTTTAACATGAATAGCACTCTTCCATCCTTCAACCTCCTGAGAAGTTTCAAGTTTCCCTTTTTCCACTTCAGATCTCTTCCAGTTTAATTGAAGACTCATTTCTATTTCCTTTCAGAACATTTCGTTGTACCTAAAAGCTATGTGAAACAGTTGATAGAGCACTGAGCCTGGAATTGCAAAGATCTGAGTTCTAGTCCAGCCTCAAATACTTGCTACCTGTGTAACTCTGGACAAATCACTTATCTGCCTCAGTTTCTTCAACTGTAAAATGGAATTAATAACTACTTACTCCCCAGAGTTTTTGTGAGAATCAAATAAGCTAATATTTGTAAAGTGCTTAGCATAGTGCCTGATACATAGTATAAACATAGTATACTATAACAATAAATGATTGCTCCCTCCTTCTCACCTCCTCCCCAACAATCTGGAATGTGAGGAGACATTCCTATAGTGCCATCAACTTCTTGTTCCAAAGGGAGATCAGTCTACATTTAGAACATAAACAATTTAACGATGTTAATAATAGTTAGCATTTATGTAGCAGTATAGAGTTTGTAAAGTGCTTCATTTATGTACTTTATCTCATTGTTTTCTTCAAAACAACCTGATGAGGTAGGTGCTATTAATGTGCCCATTTTAAGAGTATAGTAACTGAGGACAAGAAAAGTTAAGGGACCTAAGCAGGGTCACACAGCTAGTAAGTGTCTGAAGCAAAATTTGAATTCAGGTCTCCTTGACTCCAGGTCCCCAACTATATCCACCCAGCTGCCTCATGATAATATCCAGATGACTGTGACAGAAATAAAAATAGCCCACATAATTCAAGTTTCAAGTTCTGGCACAGTTTTCCTTATTCATCATACTCCAGTGAGATCTTCAGTTTCTTTTTTAAGTAAAAAAGAAAACTCCACCTCCCCTTCCAGGTTTTATGTCTCCTACTTTTCATTCTGCTCTATTAATTTGCTTAACCTTGCAAGTTTTCTACTTACCTTGCCTTGTCAGCTCTCTTCTTTTTTCCCCTTCCTGAGTCTTCCTCTTCAAGTTTCTACTCCTTAATCGTTCTTGATACTCCTTAATTCTTCATGATCCTTCTTAATCCTCTTTGATTTTGCTCTTTCCTTCTCAAGAACAAAATATGTTGTCACAGATGATAACAATCAAATTATGGTATTATTGAAAGTGACAGATTGCTATAGAAATGCTGGTAAACCTTTTATATTTTCTGTGTATTTGTTGTACTCCTTCCAATTTTATTTGTAAATGCTCTTGATGGGATCTGGCTTGCTTGAGTCTCTCCAAACTTTCTTCAGGCACACTTCCCCCTCCACTGCTTTCCATCATTTTATGACATAATACTTACAGTAATCAGCCTCCTCCTCTATATTTTGCAAATGATTTTGTTCTCTAATGCATTATTTTGTTGGTTGCCATATATCTCTCCTTGACAAAAAAAGATCGTGTTTTCTGTTTCAGCTAGTTTCTGCATCCTTTTGATGGCTATTAAAGTGTACTAAGAAATCAGGATAATCTTAGAGTCAAGACTTTTACCATTATTCAAGTCACATTTTTCAGAGTCAACAATTTTTTAAAATACTTGAGCTTGGAACAAGTATAATTTCACATTTTCCTTCTCATCTTCTTTCCTTCTTCTGATTGTTCTTGATTTTTACTTTTTCTAAGAGTAAGGATTAACTGATATGGTTCTCACATTAATAGGTTGTTATTTACTTTCTGTTAAGATAGAATCAATTTCAGTTTTTTTCATTTTTCCAATGTTTTAATTTCTTGAATATTTTCTTCTTCCTTTTGGAAGAAAGTAGCTTATCCTATAAGCCTTTTGTCTTTCATCTCTTAGAGGCAGCTAGGTGATGTAGTAAATAAAGTGCTGGCACTGAAATCAGAAAGACGTTTATATCCTGCTTCAGATATACATTAGCTGTTTGACCCTTTATCTTCACTTAATTTTAGGTGGCCTGGTTCATGGGCAAAAAACAAAGTCTGTTTTCATGACCAAGGTCAATGACTTCTTTTTTTAAACTTGGCAGAACTTGCTGGGATTGTACCCAGCTGCTGTAACCTTTGAGAAATTAGGTTTACCTCCATGTCCTTTGAGGCATCTGAGTAGGATGTTTGGGGAGAACAAATACTTCTAATATTAAAAAATACATGACTAAGTGCATAGATAGATACTATCTCTTGGGTTCTGAACAGAGGAGTGCCATGATCAGATCTCTCTGTAATGAAGATGAACTCTGCTACCACCTTGAACTCAACGTATCCAAAACTAAAATCATTTTTCTGCCTCAAACCTGTCCCTCTCCCTACTTTATCTATTTTTTTAAATAATGGTGCACTCTCTTCACTGTCATTCACATTCAGAACCATGCTCCCTTTCCCTCTGAGTCACATCTAATAAGTGGTTAAGTCTTGTGAACTCAACCTCTATACCATTTCTCTTAAATACACTTCTTACATTCCAATTCTACTTTCATTAGCTTACTGAGGTGGGCAGAGTGTCTCATGCCCCATACTGGGTGGTATGCTTATAAAGGGCAGAGAGCTCTACTTCATTTCCTTTTTTATATCCCTAGTGCTTAAGATAATTTATTGAGAATAGTCAGTCATTAACAAAAGTTTGTTGAGTTAAAATGTATTTTTCTTTATCTCAAAATAAAAAAAAAAAAAAAAAAACAACAAACTTTGGAGTTTAGAGGGGGAAAGAGCCAAGATAGCAGAGTAGAAACAGGGACCTGTGTGAGCCATCCCCGCAAGCCCCTCAACATACCTGTAAAAAATGACTCTAAACAAATTCTAGAGCAGCAGAAGTCACAAAATGATGGAGTGAAACAGATTTCCAGCCCAAGATGGCCTGGAAGGCCGACAGGAAAGGTCTGTTGCTCTGGGCTCAGAGCAGAGCACAGCCCAGTGTGGACCATGCTGAAACAGACTGGACTAGAGCAGGCCTTAGGGTGCAGAATCACAGGCAGCTGCTGCAGTTTCCAGATTTCTCAATCTACAAATTCCAAAGACAGCTTCAAAGGTCAATGGGAAAGTCTCTTACTTGGGTAAGAGGGGAGTTTGGTCTGGCCCCAACCCCAGGGCAGTGGCAGCCATTTCCATGGCAGTGGCTGCTGCTAGAGCTCTCATCATACAGATAGTTGGGGAACTGAGTGCCTTATCTGGGTTACAGTCCTGAGTGGTGGAACTGGGGCAAGGAGGAGTGTTGGCTTGGTGGACATGGTGGTGGCTGAGAATGCTTGTGGTTGCTCACAGACCAGAGCTTAGGCCACGAGAAGAGTAAACACCTTTCCTTTGATTATATCACTTTGGAGGAACTGAGAATTTACAGGTCCCTAGAGAGAGATATCTGAAAACAGCTACAAAAAACCTACGAAACTTGGGATAGCACACTCTCCATTTTAACAAAGAGTTCAAAAGTCAAGTAATTGACTGAGAAAATGTTCAAAAGAGGGGAAAATAAGAACATAGAAGGTCATTTTCTTGGTGAATAAGCATTTTCTTATGACAAGGAAGATCAAAGCATACAACTGGAGGAAGACAGCAAGGTCAAGGTTCCTATATCAAACCCTCCCCCCAAAATATGACATAGTCTTAAGTCATGGAAGAGCTCAAAAGGGATTTTGAAAATCAAGTAAGAGAAGTAGAGGAAAAATTGAGAAGAGAAATGAAAGTGATGCAAGAAAATCATGAAAAATGACCCCCAAAATACTGAAGAAAATAACGCCTTTAGAAATAGACTAACCCAAATGTCAAAAGAGGTCCAAAAAGCCAATGAGGACAAGAATGCTTTAAAAAGCAGAATTGGCCAAATGGAAAAGGAGGTCCAAAAGCTCACTGAAGAAAATAATACCTTCAAAATTAGAATGGAGCAAATGGAAGCTAATGACTTTATGAGAAATCAAGAAATGATAAAACAAAAACAAAACAATGAAAAACATAGAAGATAATTTGAAATATATCACTGGAAAAACAACTGACATGCAAAATAGATCCAGGAGGGATAATTTAAAAATTATTGGTCTACCTGAAAACTATGATAAAAAAAAATAGCCTAGACATAATCTGTCAAGAAATTATCAAGGAAAACTGCCCTGATATTCTAGAATCAGAAGATAAAATATAAATAGAAAAAATCACTGATCACCTCCTGTAAGATATTAGTGTAGTTAGAGGGAATACATATGTATGTGTCCATGTGTACATATGTATAGTATATTATATATCTGTATGCATGTGTATATATGTATCTGTATGTATGCATGTATATGTATGTATATATGTATATGCATGTATATATAAATATATGTGTATATATCTAGATATACATCTATAGATCTATACATATCTAGATGTATATCTAGATATATACATAGACAGAGAGCACAGGGTGAGCTGAATAAGAAGGAAGGATACCTAAAAAATAAAATTAAGTGTTGAGAAGAATGTACTGTGAGCAAGAGAAAGGAAGAAATAGCATGTAGTAAATCACGTCACATAAGAGAGACAAGAAAGAGCTTTTACAATGGAGGGGAAGAGGGGGAAAGTGAGAGGGAATAAGTGAACCTTAATCTCATAGAATTTGGCTTAAGTTGGGAATAACACACATTCAATTGGGCAGTGAAGTCTATCTTACCCTGCAGGAAGGTGGGGGGGGGGGGAAGGAGATAGGAGAGGGAGGATAATAGAAGGGATGGCAGATTGGGGGAATGAGTAATCAGAAACAAACAATATTGTGGACAGACAGATCAAGGAAGACAATGGAATAAATGGAGGATAGGACAGGATAGAAGGAAATGTGGTTAGTCTTTTGCAACATGGCTGTTATCAAAGCGTTTTGCATGGTTGCATATGTATGACCTATAATGAATTGCCTGCTTTCTCAATAAGTGTGGGTGAGGAAGGAGGGAGACAATGTGGAACTCAAAGCTTTAAAAATGAATATTAAAAATTGTTTTTGCATACAACTGGGACATAAGATGTACAGGCAATGGGGTGTAGAAATCTATCTTGCCTACAGGAATATAGAGGGGAGAGGGTTGGGAGAAGATGAGGTAGAAGGGAGGGAAGATTAGGGGAAGAGGTGCATGGGATGCATGCTGTCCTGGGGTGGCGGTGGGAAGTGATGGGGAGAAAATTTGGAATTTAAAATCTTGTGGAAGTGAATGTTAAAAACTGAAAATAAATAAATTATATTAAAAAAAACTAACCTTGGGCATTTCAGAATTTAGTATATAATACTAGCTCATTCCTAGGTTTGGAGAGAACAATGATGAAATACTCTGTCCATCAAAGATAGTACATTATATAAAGTTTGCCTTCTACAAACTTCAGGAACAAAATGAGACAACATAAAAGGGATAATATCAACATCTTCTCTGGGTAAGGGGAATGGAGCAAGACTGTTTTCAATTGTACCTTATATACCCTGATGAGACACTTTAGAATAGGGTTTCTCAAACTGGGGTCCATGATTTTAATATATTGAAAATTATATTTCAGTGTAGTTGGTTCTCTTTGCAATCTGATATACTTTTTTATTCATTTATAAATTTCATTTTGAGGAGTTCATAGGGGATCATGACAATTAAAAAAGGTTAAGACTCCCTGCTTTTGGATAAGATACTGGGGAAGGCACCTTGTAAGACAGTGTTTTAGCTTCACCAAAACACAAACGAGCTACAGAGAATTAAGAATGTATTTCAAAGTATCAAAACTACCCCAGTTGAGCAGGCACCTGGGAACTGCAGTTCGAACTCTTTCCTCCATTTTGAAGGTCCTTTGAGACTCACCTAGGGGAATTTGCATAATTTCTTCTTCCACTTAGTAAGAAAGATTTTAGAAAGACCAGTGGAAAGAAACCATGAATGCTATTATAAATTCTAAGACTCAGTGAGAGTTGTTGATAATAACCTTGAGGAAGCAGGGAGATGAGTAGCACCAGTTCATCATTACTGGAATTGTAAACAGAATTTTGTTCAAAGGGTCGAAGATGGAATCTTTGGAGAGTGAAGCTGGGGCGCACACACACGCACATGCACACACACACACACACACACACACACACACACACACACACACACACCAGATTTCAAAAGTTAAGTATCCACAAAAGGTAATATCTCTAAAGGCCAGATGCTTAAGAGCAGGATCCTCAGAGAAGAGGTAAATAGCATCATCTGTTGGAGACTAGAAGAATTGCAAACACCAGCAAAAGAGAAGGAGAATAGAAAAGAAAGGGTTAACAAGCATTTTTATATACTGTCTGCTCTATGCCAGTGGGCATTGTGCTAAGTGTTTTGCATATTACCTAAATGAAAGCCGTGAATTTTAATTCATAAAAGGAGTTTTGCTACAAGAAGTAGGAATATGGAGGCAGTAACTTGTCCCACAATGGAAAAGTCATCCGTTCCTAAGACCAAAGTCAAAACTCTAGAAGGAAAAGAATGATGAGTGACAGTAAGGAGTAACACTAATCTTTCATTTCCTAAAACCTCAGAAAGGGAATTATTGGAGGTCAAGGAGGATTATGCATGTTCTGGAAGGAAGGTAATTTTTAGATTTGACACGTATACACACACACACACACACACACACACATCTATCTAAAACGTGTTTGCTCTACAAACAATACAGCAAAGCTTGAACAAATGCTCTGGAAGAACAATAACCCAGAAATCTAAAGAGAAACAGCTATAAGATTCTCCATAGATCAGGGCTGCACAAGAAGACTGAAGATAAACTGTAATGGTTCTGAAAGGAGACAAAACAAAGCAGACAGACAGAGAGAAAGTATATGCCAGGTGCTGTGTTAAGCACTGGGTATATAAAAACAAAAAATACACAGCCCTTATTCTCAAGGAGCTCACATTTCTAAGTGCAAGGTACCACCTGGAGTTGGGAGCAGGGGAGTGCTGAGGTGAAAGAGACTGGAGGGTGAACCAGAAGGGGAGTGGGCAGTGTGCTCTTCATGATATAGCAGTTTGTATCATGTGGCACAGTGCTCATGAAATCTGGGCCCACAGCAGGGAAAAAAAAGGGTCAGACCAGCACCTTGGAAGCTAGTATCTGGGCCACACTAGGAAATAGGGACAGACCAGGGCCTGGAATATATTTCCTAAGCCACAGTTGGAAACATGGCTAAGACAGAGCTAGACCAGTGCCAATTAGCACAGTGTTCAGGTAGCTTGCAGATAAACTCTATCAAGAAAAAGGTCCAGACAACTGTTTAGGAAGCTCTGCACCCAAGTTGCCAATGTCTGGGCTCCATTAAGAACCACTGCATGATAAAGGGCCAGGGTAGCACTTGGGAAGCAAAGCACCCTGGCATCTTGAAGAAGCCCTGCTACAAGAACAGCATCAATATTTAGTTGGAGCATGTGAGGAGGTTCAAAGCAAGAGAAGGAGGAAACTGGATACATAAATGTGTAAGGAAAGGGAAGCAAGAAGAGACCTCTTGCTATGTCTAGTCAGCAAGGGACTAAGAAAAAACCCTGCAGATGGAAAAAAAAAAAAAGACTTTTTTAGCCACTTTATCCAGGCCCAAGCAGGGTCTGTCTGCACTATCCAAGAGTCTGAGAAGGAGCAGAATCTGAATCAAGCACAAATCCAAAATCTAGCCCCTGAGGGGGATATATGAATAAACAAGAAAATGAAGAAACCATATGGATCAAGAGAAGCCAAAGAGGTAGACCAAGAGGAAGAAAGTAACTTCACAAGTCCCAAGTAGAATCTCCTATAAAACAATAACCTGGCCTCAAGAACTACAAGGGAACCTAGACGATGTAAAACCAGTGATATAAACTAATGTTAGATGAAATAAGAGCTCAAAACGAAAGAACAGGAAGAAGAAATAATAAAACAGAAGTTGGTAAACCTTATTCAACAATTAGACTTCCTCAAAATTAGAATGGATTGGACAGGAAGCAATGATTCCATGAAAAAACAAAAATAAAATCAACATATTGAAAAAATGGAAGAATGTATAAAATACATACTATAAAAAATAACTGAATGTAAAGCAGCTCAAGGAGAGGCAATCTAAGAGTCACGAGACTACTTGAAAATCAAGGTCCCACCAAATAAAGAACCAACAACAATGAAGAGCCTATGGAGCATATTTTAATAAAACATAAATGAAAACAGACTAGATCAGATAGAATGAGAGAGCAATGTAAAAACAGAAAGAATTCAACCATCACCTACTGAAAAAAATTCCCCAGTGGTAAGTACTAGAAACACCATAAAAAATTCAGAGGTTCCAAGTCAAAGAAAAAAGTATCATAAACAATCAGAAAGAAGAGTCTACTAATAGCAGTGCTGTTGAACTAAAATAGAAATAGGGACCATTAATTCATACATAAGTGTAGCTAGGAGTTCAGTGGACCTAGAGTCAGAATGACTTGAGTTCAGAGGTGCCCTTAGACATTTACTGTGTGACCCTGGGCAAGTCACTTAATAACTGTCTGCATAAAACTAGAGATGGAAATAGCAAACTCCTCCATTATCTTTGCCAAGAAAACCCCCTGGACATTTGGTCCACAGGGTCATGAAGAATCAGACACAACTGCACAACATCAATGGCTACAAACCATACATAACAAGGATCCCTGTGGGCCTCATGCTGACCTAGTTCTAAAATGTACTGTTATCTGTGTTTCATTGTATTTCTATTTATTTTCTCAATTACATTTTAATTTGGCTTGGGCTCAGGAGTCAGGAGTGTTGTGGGCTGCATGTGATCACTTTGGGAGAAGAAAAGAAAATCATATAAAAACCTCTTGTAACAAATATGTATAATCAAGAAAAACAAATCTATGTCTATATGTGTATCTATATATAATGGATACATTCTATCATCTCTCGCAGGTGGTAGGTAGGATGCTCTACCAACAGTCTATCGGAACCACGATTGTCATTTTTCATTGAATTGATTGGACTTCCTTGGACTTCAAAAAAAGTTTCTTTTTTTCTTGACAAAACTGTTGTTCTACAAATTGTTGTCCCCATGAGGGAGGGGTGTGGTGGGGAGGGCAGAGGAATTAGCAATATGGTTGCAAAATGGTGATAATAATAAACTAACCTTTATATAGCACTTACTGTGTGCCATGTACTAACTGCTTTTTAGCTCATTTGAACCTCATACTCTTGGGAAGGAGGTGCTGTTGTTAAACTCATCTTACAGATGATGAAATTGAAGTAAAAGGAGACAAAGCAACTTGTCCAGGGTCACATAGGAAGTACCTGAGGCCAGATTTGAAGTTAGATCTTCCCGGCTCCAGTTCCAGTGTGCGATCCACTTCACCACCATTAAAGTTTTAGGGGTTTTTATTGGTTTTTTTTTATTGGTTTTGTGCAGATGAGGGCCAAAGGAAGGCTAAAAGGGAATGTAAGCCAGCAGGAAGGAGAGAAAGGACCTATACATACAAAAAAATCCATTTATAGCATCTTTTTGAAAAACATATATGGAATTTATTGCGTACTTCAGAGAGCCAGGAAGGCCTGAGTTTAAAATCTGCCTTCTGACACTTACTAGCTGTGTGACCCTAGGAAAGTCACTTAAACTCTGTCTGTTTCAGATTCCTCATCTGTAAAATGGAGAAAATAAAAGAACCTCCTTCCCAAGATTGTTGTGCGGATCAAATGAGATAACATTTATAAAGCACTTAGTACAATTCTGGAACATAGTATTTAACAAATGCTTATTTCCTTCCTTCATACTTTAAAAGGAAAGCAATATTTACTGTAATAGAGGTCCACATAATTTCATGTACAATCCTTATTTTCTGTTTACATCATAAATGAAATAATTTGGTATTAAGTTCAGAATTTTTTAAGTAAAAAAAGAATAAGGATAGAATGAATTGGGAATCAGTTCTACTCTCAGCTCTGCCACTCTCTAACTCTGTGACCTTGGGCAAGACACTCACTCACTTCAATTTCTTGTCCTATAAAATGGATGAGCTGGTTAACATTGTCTACAAGGTTATATGCAACTCAAAATCTGATTTTCTTTATGTGGAAATTTCTAGCATCAGTGAAAGAACAGTGGTCTCCAAAGTGTGGTGAACGTGCTGTACTCCAGGAAAGGAATGATATAATCTATTGGCAGGTGTAGGGGTGTGCGTAATATCTTCTTTGACCATCCAATCAGATAAGTCAAAATCAATCCTTATGATTATAGCCGATTATCAACCTGACCACCCCCTTCACTTTGGCAGATGGTATAATGAGTTTGAGGGTCAGTTCTTGAGAAACTGCTGCAGCCAATCCATGCCTACTTCAGCAAGGCAAAGGCCAACAGGACCCCTACCCCTGGTGAAGCTGCTAAACTTGCCACTGCCCTGACCTCACCCCTGGTACCACCTGAGTGGAAGGCTTTGTGGCCTTCCTCTGGTAGCTAACACAAATGCTCCACTGCTGGCATTCTTGCCCTTACTACTTCCTCAGCATGAGCAGAGGTCCCACTGCACTGCTATTTTTCCTTTCTTAGCTGCTGCTGCTACTACTGCCACCATCTGTCCCATAACTTCTCTCTGGACCCAACTCTCCTTCCTTTACCCAGGTAGCCATCAGGACCCTAGAAAAATAGACATCAAGTTCCCAGAGCAATGTTGGTACCTGTTCATATAATAAAGGGTTTGCTGAAACTGGCTATATCTCTGTGAGCTCCTGCTTAAGTTAGTTATTTTGACCCTAGGAGAATTTTTTTTTTTTTTTTTTTTTTTTTTTTTTTTACCACTGGCTTAACCAAATGAGAAGACAGAAAAGGAGACCAAACTCACCATTATTCAAAGATCCTGGATTGATCCTGACATTTGGTGATTCATAGTCTGTGACCTTCAGGCAGTCCAATGACTGCTAAGTTGTTTCAGGTGTTACAGAGAGACTTCTTAGCAGTATTGGCGCTATTTATGCATATAATCAATGACAATAAAATTACAGAAATCAGTTATATGTAATTTTTGTGCTATGATTGTCATGTATTATTTTTATTCATATAAACCGTATATGTTATATGTTGATATAAATGATTCCTTTCTTTGGCTTATCTTGTTTTGTTGAGATGCAATCTTATGACTCTATGTGAAACTTTGGAAAGAATTAGGCTTACAAGGTAAAATATTCCTTGCTCTCCTAATTTGCTTATGGTATCACCCTTCATGACTAAATCCTCTACCCATTTTGACATTATCTTGGTATGTGGTGTAAGATGTAGGTCTCTGTCTAGTTTCTCTCATACTATTTTTCAGTTTTCCCAGCAGTTTTTTGTCAAATAGTGAATTCTTATTCCAGAAGCTGAAGTCTTTGGGTTTATCAAACAGTAGGTTACTATAGTCAATGACAACTGTATCTTGTGTGCCTAACCTATTTCAATGATCCAGAACTCTGTTTTATCCAGTACCAAACAGTTTTGATGATTGCCGCTTTATAATATAGTTTATGATATATGGCATATAATATAGTTTAGATATACGGCATCGCTAAGCCACCTTCCCTTGCATTTTTTTTCACTAATTCCCTTAATAATCTTGACCTTTTGTTCTCCCAGATGAATTTTATTATTTTTCCTAGCTCTATCAAATACTTTTTTTTTGTTATTTTGATTGGTATGGCACTGAATAAGTAAATTTATTTAGTCAGAATTGTCGTTTTTATGGTATTAGCTTAGTCTACCCAAAAGCAACTGATATTTTTCAAATTCTTTAGATCTGACTTTATTTGTGTGAAAAGTGTATTATAATTGTGTTCTTATAGTTCATGGATTTGTCTTGGCAGGTAGAATCCCAAATACTTTATATTGTCTATAGTTACTTCAAATGGAATTTCTCTTTCTATCTCTTGCTATTGGGCTTTGTTAGAGATATACAGAAATGCTGATGATTTACATGGGTTTATTTTATATCCTGAAATTTTGTAAAAGGTGTTAATTATTTAAAGTAGTTTTTCAGTTGATTCTCTAGGATTCTCTAAGTATACAATCATATCATCTGAAAAAAGTGATAGCTTTGTTTCCTCATTGCATATGTTAATTCTTTTAGTTTCTTTGTCTTCTATTATTGCTAAAGCTAACATTTCTGGTACAATGTTGAATAATAGTGGTGATAATGGACACCCTTGTTTCACCCCTGATCTTAATGGGAAAGTTTCTAGCTTATCCCCTTCACATATAATGCTTGCTGATGGTTTTAGATAGATGTTACTTATTATTTTGAGGAAAACTCCATTCATTCTTTTGCTCTCTATGATTGTTGTTAATGTTTTTTACATAGGAATGGGTGCTATATGTCATCAAAAGCTTTTTCTGCATCTATTGAGATAATCACATGATTTCTGTTTGTTTTGCTATTGATATGGTCCATTATGCTGATAGTTTTCCTAATATTGAACTAGCCCTGCATTCCTGCTATAAATCCCACCTGGTCATAGTGTATTATCCTCATGATAAGTTGCTGTAATCTCTTTGCTAATGTTATTTAAAATATTTGCATCTATATTCATTAGGGAAATTGTTCTATAACTTTCTTTCTCTATTTTGGCTCTTTCTAGTTTAGAAATCAGCACCATATTTGCATCATCAAAAGAATTTTCTAGGATACCTTCTTCACCTTTTTATTCCCAGATAGTTTATATAGTATTAGAATTAATTCAAATTCTTCAAATATCTGGTAGAATTCACTTGTAAATTCAACTGGCCCTGGAGATTTTTTCTTAGAGAGTTCATTGATGACTTGTTCAATTTATTTTTCTGAAATGGGCTTATGAAAGGATTCTATTTCCTCTTGTGTTAATCTGGGTGGTTTATCTTTTTTGTAAATTCATCTATTTCATTTTGATTGCCAGACTTGTTGTCATACAGTTGAACAAAACAGCTTTAAATTATAGTTTTTAATTTCCTCTTCGTTGGTGAAGAATTCAGCCTTTTCATTTTTGATACTGGTAATTTGGTTTCTTTCTTTTTTAAGTCCAATTTACCAAAGATTTATCTATTTTATTGTTTTTTTTTTGTAAAATCAGATCTGAGTCTTATTCATAATTTCAACAGTTTTTTACTTTCAGTTTTATTAATCTTTCCTTTGGTTTTCAGAATTTCCAACTTGGTCATTAACAGGATTTTCAAGTTGTTCTTTTTCTAGCTTTTTTAGTTGCATGCCCAATTCATTGATTTCCTCTTTCTCTATTTTATTCATTTAAGCATTCTGAGATATAAAATTTCCCCCAAGAACTGCTTTGGCTGCATCCCTCGAGTTTTGGTATATTGTCTCCTTACTGTCATTGTCTTTGATGAAATTATTTATTGTTTCTATGATTTGTTGCTTTACCCGATCATTCTTTAGGATTAGATGGCTTAATTTCCAATTAACTTTAGTCTATCTTTCCATAGTCCTTTATTACACTTAATCTTTATTGTATTTGTATTTTTATTGTATCTGAAAAGGATACATTTTATATTTCTCCCTTTATACACTGGATTGTGAGATTTTTATGCCCTAATACATGTTAATTTTTGTATAAATGCCATGTACTGCTGAGAAAAAGGTGTATTTCTTTATATACCCATTCAGTTTTCTCTAGAGGTCTGCCATATCTAACTTTTTTAAAGTTCTATTTACTTCCTTAACTTTTTTCCTGTTTATTTTGTGATTAGATTTATCTAGTTTTGAGAGGGAGAAGAAGAGGTAGAGGTACCTCACTAGTATAGTTTTGCTGTGTATTTCTTCCTGTAACTCACTTAGCTTCTCTAAGAATTTGGATGCTGTACGACTTCATGCATTTATGTTTAATATTGATATTACTTCATTGTTTATAATACTTTTTTATCAAGATGTAATTTCCTTCCATATCTCTTTAAATTAGATCTATTTTTGCTTTTGCTTTGTTTGAGATCAGGATTGTGACTACTGCTTTTCTTTTTACCTTTAGCTGAAGAATAATATATTCTACTCCTTTCTTTTAACTTTATTCTGTGTGTATCTCTGTGCTTCAAATGTGTTTCTTGTAAACAATGTATTGTAGGCTTATGGTTTTTAATCCACTCTGCTATTCACTTCCACTGTCTCCCTCAATCTGCCCTTCATTTCATCAGCCCCCTTTCCTTTTTTTCCTCTTTCCCCTATGACCTCTGCCTTCCCTTCTATCCACCCCTCCCTTTTCTTTCCTCTTTCTCCTCCAACTTTCCTATCGTGTATACACCCAACTGAAGGTGTTGAGCCCTCTTTGAGCCAAAGCTGATGAGAATAAGGTTCAAACAATGCTTACCCCATCTCTTCTTTCCCTCTACTGTAATAGATCGTTTGGGATTCTTCATGTGATATAATTTGCCCTATTCTGCCTCCTCCTTTCCTTTTCTGCCAGTACAATCTTTTTTTCACCCCCTAATTAATTTTTTTATGTCATCGCATCAAAGTCAATTTATACTCTTACTTTCTGTCTATTTGTACTCCTAATTGCCTTCATAGATATACAGTTCTCAAGAGTTACAAGTATCATCTTCCTATGGAGGGATGTAATAGCTTAACCTTATTCAATAACATGTTTTTTTTTTTTCCCTTTCTTTTTTATCTTTTTATGCTTCTTTTGAGTCTTGCATTTGAAGATCAATTTTCTCTTCAGCTGTGGTCTTTTCATCAGGAATAACTGATTTCATTGAATATCCTTCTCTTCCCCTGAAGGATTACACTCAGTTTTGCTTGGTAGTTGATTCTTGGTTGTTACCCAAACTCCTCTGCTTTTCCAGAATATAATATTCCAAGGTCTCCTATTCTTTAATGTAGGAACTGCTAAGTCCTGTGTAATCCTGATTGTTGTTCCATGACATTCTTTCAATGATTATTTTATCCTCTGGTTTTAGCACATCGGGGCAGTTTTTTCACAATAATTTCTAGAACGATGGTGTCCAGACTCTTTTGTTGATAGTGCTTCTCAGGTAGTCCAATGATTCTGAAATGATCTCTCCTGGATCTATTTTTCAGGTCAGATTTTTTTTCCAGTGAGGTATTTTACATTTTCTTCTATTTTTTTCATTTTTAAAAATTTTGCTTGACTGATTCTTGATGTTTCATGGAATCATTAACTTCTACTTGCCTAATTCTAATTCTACTTTTTAAGGAGTTGTTTTCTTGGGTGAATTTTTTTCTTTTACCTTTGATCAATTATATTTTTTAATGAATTGTTTCCTTCAGTCCATTTTTATCCTTCCTTTTTCAGGCTCTTGACCCTCTCTTGTATACCTCTCATTTCTTTTTCCAATATCTCTTCTACGTCTCTTACTTGATTTTTAAAATCCTTTTTGAGCTCTCAATTTTTAATTTTCTTTTTAATTGCGCGCGTGTGTGTGTGTGTGTGTGTGTGTGTGTGTGTGTGTGTGTGTGTAAAAGAGGTAGCGATGGAGTGAGAGACGAAAATGAAAGATGCCTTTGAGGCTTGTGATCAATTCATATTGCCCTTTGAGGTTTCACATGTAGGCATTATAGCATTATTGTCCTCTTCTGAGTTTGTGTTTGGTCTTCCCCGCTACCATAGTAGTTCTCCATGGTCAAAATTCTCTTTTGCTTCTTGCTCATTTTTTTGCCTATTTTGTGGCTTTTAAAGTTGAGGTCTCTCCCTGCAGCACAGAGGACACAGTCCCATACTTCTTGTGCTAGGTGCAAGGATCTTGTCACAGGCTTTGTATGCTGGGGCCTCAGGTGCTGGCGGCTAGCTCACTGTGCTAGGATGGTCCAGCATACCTGTTGCTGCCTGGTTTTCAGGGCTAGCAATTTGCCTTCCATGCTGGGGTTGAAGGCCTCACAGCTGACCTCCTGTGCCACCGTCCTCCTGAGCCAGGATGGAGGGGCCTTAGTCGCTGATCTGTGCTGTGGCTAAGAGCCTCCTGCTGCCTTGCCTGGACTCTGTCTGCTCTGGGCTGTGGTCCCCTTTTGTCCAAATGAGACAGACCTTTCCTGAAGTCCTTTTAAATTATCTTAAGCTGGCCAATTGTTTCACTCCATCTTTTTGTAGGTTTTATTGCTCTAGAATCTGTTTCAAGGCTTGATTTAATGTTGATTCTGAGGGAAACTGGGGACAGCTCAGGCAATTGACTTCTCTCCACCATCTTGGCTTCAACTCTGAAAAGACTTAAGAATTTTGATCAGCATAATTTCCAACCACAATTGCAGAAGACTGATGTCAATCATTGATATCTCCTGGTAGAGAAGTGATCAAATTAGGGTGCACAGTGAGAAATGTTTTTTAATGTGGTCAATGCAAGATTTTTTTTTTATTAGACTATACATATTTTTACAAGGGTTTTGCTTTTATTTTCATTTCAAATGTGTATGTGTGTGTGAGTGTGTGTGTGTGTGTGTGTGTGTGTGTGTGTGGTGATGAATGAAGTGAGAGATGAAAAGAAAAGAAACTAATTTTTGTTCGTTTTAATTTTAGAAGAGAAAAGAAAAAATTTTTAAAAAGACTCAGTTAAGGGATAGCTAAGAACAGGATTCCAAAGCCTGTATAAATCACTTGCCACTACAATTTTCTTAGGGCTTATTCAGTAGAAAATTGAAAAAAATATTTAGTTTTTCTTAGGTTCCTTGAGAAATCATCAAACCACCAGTCTAAAATTCCATTTCCTCTCTTCTATTGAGCAGATTCCACATTTGGATCTCATTCTGATGAACAAATTGCTTGAATAATGAAGAACTATAAAATCTCTAATATTGTGGAACTATAGACCTGTTTAAATCCTTTATAAACTTTTCTCTCCTTAAGATTTCTTGGTCTAGAATTAACTAAAAGGCTGCATAATCTGCTTACTGTACATTATGCTTGCCTAAATTTCTTCTTTTTATCCTTTTAAGGCCAGAAGTGTTTTTCAAGAGAGTTCTTGAAGCTGTTGTTTAGTGTTTCTGGTATTAAATCAGCTGTCCATCATAGATTTAACTGTATCTCAGAGATGTGTTAGTGTCTGCTCAAAGATATTAAAGGCTGTTTGCAGCTAGGTGCTCTAATGCTAACAAGTAAGTATGCAAATGAAAGAACAGTATATTCTGGGGATTGTTAGTGCAGTCTGTGTGATAAGTAATGGATCTGATGACCTTCCCCTTTTGCCTAGACATCCTTCTGCAAGCTTCTGCTGTTTAATACACACACACACACACACACACACACACACAAACACACATACATATGAAAGTATGTGTGTATATGTATATATGTATGCATGTATGTGTGTGTGTGTGTATATATATACATATATACACACACACACACACACACACACACACACACATATATATATATATATTTAAGTTTCTGGAATAGTTTTATAATGGCCACAAGTTTCTCCTTTGTTGTCTTGCATCTTGAAGTGTTGCCTTCAGTCTGCTAGTCTCATTTAGTGCAATCCAGTAGTGATTTCAAAGTTCTTCTCAGAGTAGAGCTTCCCTGGGAATAGCATGACTCTTGAGCCAACAAACCCTGTCTGAAAAAAGAGGTCTCATTTAGATGGGGTGTGGTGCCCAGTGGTTAAATCTTTATAGACCACAAATGGAGCCAGCACCATGGGGGGAGAAAGAGTATGATTAAGATGGTGATTACTTTTCCATGGTGTTATGAATGTTGTGCTTTAGCATATTATTCCTATGTTAATACTGTCCAGGGATATTTGTTTATATGTGCTTATGTATATAAACATATGAAATATATAATATTGTGCATTTATACACCTGTAAATCTGGTATTAACATCAATTAAATGCACACGCCTTAAAAAGAACGCATAATGAGAAAAACAGCTGCTTATGGTTTTTGCATGAGCCAGACTGACACAGTACACTAATAAGAAAGCATGCCTATGACTATGTCTAGAATTATAGTTTACTAAAGATTCTTAGGATTATCAAGAATCTTCATCCATAGAAAATTTCACTTTGTCAAAGCTGGTATCTTCAGCTGTGATTGGAAGAATACCTTTTTTTTTCGTACAGGACCAAGTCACATAAAAACTTAAAGCTGTGATTTCATAGAGGGGATAAAGGGCGTACCAAGTCATTCCTGCTTATGAGTCACAGAATAATGAAATTTTCGAGTTTGAAAGGACATCAGAGGCCACCAAACATAAGCCATATCTGAAGAAAGAAATATTCACTATAACACATGAAGCAAGTGGCTATTCAGTCTTGGCTATAAGATCCCCAACGAGAGGAAGCCCACTCCATCCTAATGCATCCCATTACACTTTGAGAAAGTGCTAAATTTTATTGATTTTTGCCCTCATGTCAAGACAAAATTTGCCACTTTGTATGTATGTATAAATACAGAACAACATTTCAACATCCACTAATGGTTCATAACTTATTTTTCTGGGGCCAAAGAGAATGAGTTGAATTCCACACCCACATAACAGTCTTTCACATACTTGTCAATATTTACCAGTTCAGGGTTGTGCTGGAGCCAGCTCATACTATTAACTTTTCAATGTGATACCTATACTTCACAAATTATTTGCAAAAAATGAGAAATAACACACCCTATCAGAATCCTTTGGTGAGACAAACATAGTCTTAATACCTAAGCCTCAGCAAGATAAAACATCAAAAGAAAGCTATACGCAAATATCATTTATAAACATTGACTCAAAAATTGTAAACAAAAATCCTGTCAAGCAGAGTACATCATTTTATTACAGAAATCATTTCTTATGATCAAGTGAGATTTATACCAATGATTCAATGATGGTTCAACATGATGAAAACAATCAACATAATTAATCACATTAAAAACCAAAACATCCAAAACCACATGATATCCATTGATGCAGGAAATGCCTCTGACAAAGTACAATATTATTTTATGGTAAAACTCTATAAACTGCAAACACAGAGTGATCCTTTTTAATATCTTAAAAAGCATCTATCCAATCAACTTAAGTATCATATGCAATGGGAACACACTAGAACCTTTCCCAATACATTAAGGGGGTGAATCAAGGATGCCTACTCTTCTTACTATTATTTGATATAGTTCTGGAAATGTTAATAATAGCAATAAAATAAGAGAAAAAAATTAAAAGAATAAAGATTGGTAAAGGGAGATAAAATTATCTTTGCTGATGATATGATAGTTTACTTGGAAAATCCTAGAGAATCAAATCCTGGAGAAAAACAAGATACTAAATGAGAAAATTATTAGCTTAGCAAAGTTATGTGTTATAAGATAAATCCTAAAAAATCAACAGCATTTCTATGTAATAAAAATAAACTCACGAAACAATAATGAGAGGGAAATCTCATTTCAAATGCTTACAAAATGTGTACAATGCCTGGGATCAACCTCTGAAAGTACACAAAATACTTTGTGGATTCAATTACAAAGTTTTCCTTTGAGAAATAAAGAACAACTTAAATAGCTGGAGAAATTTTTGGTGCTCATGGCTAGACCATGCCAATATGATAATAATGCCAATACTACCAAAAATAATTTACACTTTCTACGTTACACTAATCAAATTGCCAAGGGGCTTCTTTACAATACGTCACAAAATAATAACAAAACTCATTTAGAAAAACAAAAGAATTAGAACAGCAAGAGCAATGATGATAAGAAGTAAGGATTACGGAGGAATAGCATTTCTAAATCTCAAACTATTATTATCAAACAACAGTCATAAAAGCCATCTGGTATTGGTTAAAGAATGAATAAATCAATGAAACAGACAAGGGAGATTGAGAAACAATAGAATTCAATAGCCCAGTGTTTGATAAAATGGAAAACATAAATTATCTAAGGAAAAACTCTGTTTCTGAAAAGAAAAAAACTACTTGGAAAACTGGAAAGAAGTCTGGTAGAAATCAGACCAGCAGCTTACACGCATCTACAATACATTTTAAATGGACATATAACCTTAATATTAAAAATCATACTATAAAAAATTAAAAGAGAAAAAAGATCATGAACTGTTCTCAACTATGGGTAGGAGTTGTATTCTTAAGCAAACAAAAAATAAAGTCAATCACAAAAGATAAAATAATGACTTTGATTACCTGAAAGTGAAAAGCTTCTGCACAGACAACATTAATGAATTTAGGGAAGTGAATGAATGGAAAAAAATACTTGAATAAAATATCTCTGATGAGAATTTGGTATACAAGATATATGAAAAATTAATATATATGTATGTATGTGTGTGTGATATTATAGCCACTCCACAGAAGAAAATTGGTCCAAGGCTATAAACAAAAAATTCTCAAAATAAAGAGTATTCTTAACCATAAGAAAAAATGCTCCAAATCACTAATTATTAAAGAAATACAAAGCAAATCAATCCTGAGGTTTCCCTCATACCCTCCAACCTGGCAAAAAATGATACAAAAAATGACAACAGTCAATACTGGAGAGGTTGTGAAAGGATAGATAAACTAAAATTATTAGTGGAGTGGTGAAATAGTAGTACCATTTTGGAAAGCAATTTGGAATTGTACAAATAAAGTGACTAAATTTTCAGTGCCTCTGAACCAGAGACTCCAACCATCAACAAGGAAAGAAATCAAGGTAGATGTCCTTCTATTGGGGTATGGTTAAACTAATTGTTGTATATGAGCATAATGGAATATTACTGTGCTATAAGAAATGATGCAGGTGAATGCATGAAAGTATGCAGAGAAGCATGAAAGGATCTACATGAACTGATACAAAGTAAGCAAGTAGAACCAATATATCGTGATTAGTACAACAATGTAAGTGGAAAGAACTACCCACCAAAAGATGAAAAATTAATATAAATCATAAAGATCAAGGAGGACTGAAATGAAAAAGCAATGGGAAAGACAATCCCAACTTAGCCCTCCATGGAGGTGAGAGATCTACATGTTACACATTGCACATGCTTTCAGATTTCTCAATGTATCAATCATTTATGCTGACTTTTCCCCACTCTCCAAAAACACTATTTATCATATAGGATGTGTCTCTGGAGGGGAAAAGGAAAGTATACTTAGGATAACTATGGTGATGTGAGAAACAGAAATGAAAACTTTTGAACTTCAGAAATTGCCAAGTGCTACAAATCAGGAATTGATTTATTTGTTGATTGTCTAGACTTAAGAAAGTGATGGAGAAAATGTAAAAAAATCTAGATTAAGTTTACATGTGTTGTGCCTATATTTGGGGGGAGGGTGGAGAGGGGAGAACCAAGTATGGAATACTTAATAGCCCATTCCTAGTTATTGAATCCTGTCTTCTTCAGGCTCAATATCCCTAGTTCCTTTAATTAATCCTCAAATGGCATGGATTCTGGGATTTTTGTTATTCTGTTTTCTCTTCTCTAGACTTTCCACAAGTTATCAATGTCTTATCTAAAATGTAGCACCCTGAATTAGACACAAGAATCCAGCTATGGTCTGACCAGAATAGAATGAAGCAGGACTATCAACTTCTTTTTTGTAGAAGTCATGCCTTCCTTAGTGCAACCCAAAAGCACATTAGTTATTTTGGCTGCAATATCTCAAGACTGACTTACTGAGTTTGTGTTCCATTAAAACTGCCCAAAACTTTCAGACAGCCTTCTGTATAACCATGATTCACTCATTCTGGACTTGTAAAATTGTTTTTGTTTCAATCCAAAGGTCTATCTTTACATTCGATCCTACTGAATTTTATCTTATTAGATTCTGCCCTGTGATCTAGCCTTTCAAGATGTTTTTGCATCCTGACTCTGATATCAAGTATGCTAACCATTCCTTCACTCTGTGAGTTACTTGAAAAATTTGATGAGGATGCCATCTATGCTGTTATCCAAATCACTGATAAAAAGGTTAAGTGGGCTGAGCACAAATCCCTGGAGCACTACAGTGGAGATCTCTTGCCAAGAGGCAATTCTTTTAAGTTCAATCATTCTACCAGTTGCCAATATCATCTGTCCTGCATCTATCCATCTTTTCTACAAGAATAGCACGAAATACTTTATCAAACACTTTGCTAAAATCTAGGTACCTTAAATATTCAGAATTCCTTTGATCATCCAATTTAGTAATGCTGTCAAAAAAGAAAATGAGGTTAGCCTGGCATGACCCATTCTTAAGGAAGCCTCTTTGTGATCACTGATTTCTTTCTTCTAGCTGTTCACTAACCATCTCTTTAATTCTAGAATTTCCCCAGAAATTGAGTTCAAACTCACTGGCCTACAAAGTTTATAGGTTTAGTTTTATTTAAATTTTTGAAAGCTGGCACAATATTGATCTTTTGACAGTTCTTGATACTTCTCCTATTTTTCAAGTTCTTTCAATTATCCAATTGTTATCTAACAATTATCTAACTGAGGCACAAACTGTGCCTCAGCAATGACAGCTACCAGTTCTTCAGTATCTAAGGATATAGTTCATTTTGGCTAGGGGATTGAATTCAGGTATTTTCTATCTCCTTATTTACCTTAAGTATCAGTTTCTTATCAGGCATGTTTTTCTTGAACTTTCAAGTTCAAAAGTCACCCTCTTTGGCTAAGAAAAGAGAAGTAAAATTAGAGTAAAGTAGTCATTTTCTTAATATTATCAATTTTCATTGTCCCACCAACTGCATGTAGTGATCCAGTCCCTTCTTTGAACTTTCCTCTTTTCTCCGATATAGCTGCTCCACCTCATTTTTCTTCCTCGAAGAAGTAGTATTATTCAGATCTCAGGATGTGTGTAAGACTAATGATTACTACTATTTGTCATCATATAAGACAGCTAACAGTTAAAGCTTCCCTGGTTATAAGATTCCGAGCAAACAGAATGATTCTCTATTTATTCTCTAGAACATAAAGTTTGAGTCTATACCAAGCAAATTTTCAGAAACCATGGTATACTATCTTGTTCGAACCAGACAGAAGGGAAGGTGAGAACCTAATTCATTGAGAGGCAATTAGAAAAGTTTGCCTCAAAAACTTTCCTCAATGAAGCACGAATAATTTTATCATTAAAGCTGGAAACAGAAGTGAAAAGACAGGGTGAGACCTATTTGGCTGGTCACATACTTACAGCTGTTTCTGTCTATGCTACAACAAAAATTCTGGGATAAAAACAATCAATGAAGCATTGGAGTTTGAGTTCTATAGTGACAATCACTTGAATCCTTGAAAATACCTCGTTCACAACTTTTTAAAGCTTTTTCATGGATTTCTTTTTCATGGAGATTTAACCTTACTTGATCTTCCTTGTGAATATCTTGAACTATGATTTCTAGAGTTGACTTCATAGCAATAATTGCTCCTATATTTGGATCATAAGCTACACTTTTCAAAGGTCTTTAAAATTTTCTTCATCTACTCATTATGGAACCCATGTTAGACTATAAAGTGTTCCTTTACAGAACGGAGAGTAATTCAGAGAAACACATCCACAAACACTGAATTTGCTAAGTAAGTTCAACTCTATTTTTCAAACTATAAAAGCTTCATATTTTTGTAGCATATATTAAAGACAGAATAGGAAAATAGAATGAGTTATAGAATTGTTCACCCTTCCCCCCAACTTGTTTTCCTTTATGTACTAAGTTAAAATAGTTTTGCAGATTTTTCTAGTTCACTTCAATTGTCTATTATTGTTAAATATAAACACATTTTAATACTTAAGTTAAAACTTCATTTTTAAAATTTAAAGTATGCAACAAATAACATTTATTTAAATAATGAACTTAAATGATCTGACATATGAAAGCCTAGTAGAATTTGTGTTATCTCAAAGATAGATTTTTTTAAAAAAGTTTTCATTTGTAGGAAGCAAAAGACAAAAACAGGAAAACCTTTTTGAACATATTAGCATATTTGAGGGAGAGAAAAGATGGGGCTGAATGTTTTCCCTCCATTCCTACCCTCTCTGGCCTTTTCCAATCTGGCCGGGCTTATTAGTCACTGAAGCCAATCAACAAGCATAGCCCCAGGTACACATTGCCCCATGTGTTATTAGGTGAAGTAGGGAAGATAACCTCTGAAGTATTTGTCTAGCTAGATTCACTTGTTCCACTGCATTCTCCAAATGAAGGCAGATGTACGTACACTTTAAAATGGCTTAAGAGACTCCAGGCTTTCAGTCTCTTCACAAAGTGACCATGATCATGTAGTAAGCACTGGATTGGCCAATAACAGCCTTCTCAGGGAGGGTGAGGCAGGACCACTTCTGGAAAGTTCATCAGGTACGGCATTTGGGAACATTTGGAGATGAGAAATGTCTGCTTCAAGCCACATGGTGAACTAGTATTGAAAGTATTTGTGTCCTTTCTGATATGATACAGTAAAGCCCAGTTGGTTTTATGCTCTTATACCTACCCAAAGATAAATCATTCTGTTAATACATGGTATGAGTCTTTCATTTTCAGCATTTATTTTGTGTGTAGGAATAAAATCTCTCTCCCACATTTGATTTATATGAATATCTTTTAATTCATTATTATCTTTTTATTATTTTATTATCGTTATTTTATTATATCACATATTATATTATTAATTTACTATTCATTATTTATTTATTTATTTATTTATTTATTTATTTATTTATTTATTTTTGCTCATCCTATTGTGATTAAAATATTTTTTCAGTGGGATAAAAACCTCTCACACTTATCTGACTAAACACAAATAAACTAGACAGGAACAATTTTAAGGTCCAAAGAGACACCAATTTTGTTTTAAGGCTGCTGGTAGCTGACACAACATCTCCTTTCTATCTTCTCCAGCCTTCTTGACATACCACACTGATTTATTCAGAAGTCTCCATCTCTACAGGAGTTTTTGAACAGCTCTGACTGTTCTTCCTCTGTCTATTACCTGTCATGCCTGGAGCTATGAGACCTGGGATTCCATGATCAAAAGTTTTAGAAAGCGAAGTATGTGCCTTTCTTTTCTCTCTGTTAGGGGAGGCAAACTGAACCTATCAAATTAACATGGATTAATGCAAACTAAGTTCTGTAATAACAGAGTAGTAAGATTTTCTCTAGAGAAAACACCAACATTGCAGCCCTGTAACAGGGGAATAGGCAAAGGGAAAGATACCTAGCTGTTGAGGAATAAGGAAACTACTCTGAGGAGGGTGGTCTTCCCAGCTTACTTCTGACCTCAATAAGTCAAAAGGAAAGGCTTATCATAAGGACAGCTTCTCTCTACTCTACCTCTTGAACACTCCTCTTCCCCAAAAAGACCCAAGACAGACTAAGTTAAGTTCTTATGAATCATGTTAGCAGGTCCTTCCCACTCATCCTACTGAACCTTATAAACTAATTTATAATGATCCTACACATTCTATCCTATGCTTAACTGCATTTTTAAAAGCTCTTTTCTGCAGTTTAGTGCTCAAAAGTGAAGGAAAAATAAATTTTTTTTCTTTTACCAAAGAAAAAATATTTAAATCAGTTATTAAAAAATTAAGGTATTGTACTGTTATAGATGAACATTTTGATCCTAGGGGAAAAATAGGAAAAAAAATTCAGTTTAATAAAAAATTGCTGAAACCTGTGTGAAGAAATACAACTTTTAGATAGGATTTGAACAGCCTTGAACCAAAAATGTAGTGTAATACAAAAACAAAGACTCATATGACATTGTGAAGGTTGTAGGATGATGCTTTATGTATACATATACAATTAGATGGCATAAAGGGGTAGAGAAGGAATTTTTGTTTATCTCTCTCTTCATATATATATATGTGTACACGTATATATATGTGTGTGTATACATATACACACACATATATATATGTATATGAAGAAACACATTCAATGACACAAAAAAAAAAAAGATGTAGGACCATGCTAAGGACTTTAGAACTGCAGAATATTATGGTGTGTTGGCTCATTGATGGGTGAGGGAGGGAGGGAGAGAGAGATATCATATACATATCTGGAGGCTGAGAGATGATTAAAAAAGGATGTTTAATTTCAGAGAAGAAATAATCAGGAGTTTCTGATTTAAGCTGTAGGAGATGTACAAGGTTTAAGAGTCAGGAGAAAGAAAACTGAGGATAAAAATTAAAAACCATCAAGAGAAGAAATGGCAGACACCAAAAACAGTCTGTTGAAGCTGTTTGAAGACACCCTAACCAAAGCATCCAGTGAACAAGAGGAGACTGGTAATTCTCGACTAGATGAATGAAGAATGAAGTTTCATCTATTTCCCTTTATTGCCACCTAAAGTTTTAGAGAGATGAAGCTTCTCAGAAGAGTATATTAGCTTCTTCTGGCCCTCTGGTTTGACAGAGAAAAGCCAAAAGAGGAAAGACAAGTATTTCTGTTATTTTGTTACATAAGAATTGGTGAGGCTAGTTTGCCTCGCTGAGGGTTAACCTCCTCGGTTCGTTGTGATCTTTTCCTTTCTCTAGCTTCTGCTATGCATCTTAAGAGGTCACACTTTCAAATGCTCTTTTAAGGGCGATTATAATTTGATAGGTATTAAACAATAGAAAAGAAGAGAATTTATTCAGTTGGAGAGTGAGGAAGACCAACAAATAAGCAGGAGGTTTCTTGTAGTACATGTTCCTTAATGGATCAAAAACATCACAGGCTATAGTGCAGAGATGTGAGTTATATGAACACATGGTTTTTCCTCCCTCATGTACTTTCCTTATCAAGTTTCTTTTCTTCCATACTCTTTTCCACAGATTTGCGTTCATCCATGAGAGTTTGTTCATAGGATATTAGATATTTAATTATTTCTGCACTTGATTTAAGATGAGGCCCTGTGATAAGATTTCTCTGGTCTTACTGGTAAGTATATTTGCTTAATTTTGTCATTAATCTAAATGACGTTGTTCAGTCATTTGGCAGTTGTGTCTGACTCTTCATGTCAGGCTCCATTTGGAGTTTTGTTAGCAAAGATACTGGGGTGGTTAGTCATTTTCTTCTCCAACTCATTTTACAAATGAGGAAACTGAGACAAATAAGATTTGCCCAGTGTCACAGGTAGTAAATGTCTGATGATGGATTTGAACTCAGGTCTTCCTGGCAGCTGGTATGGCACTCCATTCAGTGTGCCATCTAGCTGCCCCTAATTTAAATATTATTTAAAAATTAATTTCAATAGGTAACCTTTAAATCTAAATGTCATTGTGAATGTTTGGTTGAGAAACCCATCAGAGCAAACTCGAGATTTCGAGTGGTGAGTACAGAGAGTCTACAAGGCTGTCCCAAAAGCCTTAGTGCATTAATAAATGTCAATTATTATATTATTTTAATTATTAATTAATAAATGTTAATTATTATAACCTAAGCTGTAAGTAATCTCCTCTCCTACCCCAGTCCACAAGACAGAACCTCACCTCAGTTCTCTTTACAGACCAGGTTCCTCCAAGACAAGCCCAATTCTGATCATGCGTCTGGGCTCAGAGAAGAGAGGCCAAGAGGCCTTTAAGGGACAAAAGAGCAGGCATAGCGTTCCAGCCCTTTGGGCCTCATTAGTAAGTAGTAACTTACTAATATAATTCCAAGATGATAAGCAGGGCATTATCAGCTTCAGGTGGGACTAAGATTGGTGAATCACAGAATACAAGATCAGAATTGGGGTGGCAGAGGGGGGAAGGAGCCAGTATGGAAAAGTGGAAAGAACACTAAATGTGGCATTTGGATCAAAGCCATGACTCTTGAAATAACATTTCTTTGAGACTGGAAAATGAGAATTCTGGAAAGTATGATGAACATTTAGACAGAGCTATAACATATGCTGAGAAGGAACTGCAGAATGATTCCAGAGATAAGTACCCTGGAGACACTGGTGCTGAGAAAATCTAGGACGGAGACGTCAGCACCCTTTATCAGGAACAACCAGACCTGAGAACTGATTACTGGGAAAGACTAGCCCATATCAACTTTTTTTTTTTTTTTTTTTTTTTTTTTGTTTTGGAAGACACTGGCAAAATTCCAAAATAGAGTTCTGCTGCTGTCTTGGGAATTCTGCTTACTGTTCTTTAGCTTTATCAGCAATGAGTGTTATCCAGCAGACCATCAAGCTGATACAAATTTTCTCTCCTAAAGAAAAGCAATGTGGCCTCAGAAGAGGAAAGAGAGGTGAGAATCCTTTGCTTACTCAGGGAGATGAAGCCATGAAAGGAGAGAAATGGCTTATTTTATTCCTACCCCACTACCTCCATGCAGCTGTGGGCATATGGCACTTAAAGTATGTAGCCTGCCTAGACAAGCCTGTAGACAAGCCCATAGATTGGACAACAGTAGGCCCCTGCCTAAGGGCTGTTTTCTGGACCCTCCTGGCTTAAGAGTGATTATCAATGGCTATTTCCCTCCCAACCTGATGTAGTTATTTTTCTTTGCCTCATTAAAGCGGCCATCCCCTGAGTACTTCTTAAACAGGCCTATTCACTGAATGATATTACCTCACCCTAAGTGAGTACCTGAATAGACTTTGGTCTAAAGGGGCCAAAGTCTCCCATTGCATCCTGGGCCATCTCTAGTCATCTTGATATTTATCTGGTCACTGGATTCAGATGGCTCCAGAGGAGAAGTGAAACTGCTGACCTTGTACAGTCCTCCTTCACTCAAAACAAAGTCAAGTGCAAGGCATGTCATCATTTCTCTGATGGCATGGTCTTCTTCAGCAATGAAGGATGAACATAACACCCCAGTTGGGGCAGCATATATGGCAAGAGTGGTGTTGACTGGCCTCCCAGTGTGGTTAATATCTCATCCTCTCCCACTCTCTGAGATGTGTTGTGAGGACCTTGCATCCTCCCTTTAGCATGAATGCTCCCTTCTCCTTTCTTTCTTCTCAAGAGACTTCTCTCTGCTTCCTGTAAGATGTAAGGAGACTGCCTTTTTAGATGCAGTCCCAGCCCTTATTAGATCTTCAAACTGAATGCATTAAGGATTTCTGTCCATTTCTCTAGACATCCATCTTCACTGCACTCTAAATCTTTGGGTAAAGGCGTGTTCCACTAAGATTAGATATGCCTCTGACACAGGTGATTGGTGTCATTTCAAGCCACTTATTATTTTAACTGAAACCTGAAAATCTTGTGTGGTTTCACAGGGCTTTGGAACCCAGAGAATTTTTCTTCCTATGGAACTTACTATATGCTAGACACCTGATACAAAGGCAAACATGAAATAGTCCCTGCCCTCAACGAACTTACATTCCATCAGAGAACTGGAAGAGCCATATTCATGTTCTACAGCATTGCAACTAGGTCTTCATATTTCGAATCTCCCCTATTAACTGGGTTTTCTTGTCCTTGCATTTTGTGGAAAATTGACAGGAGTTGCTATTTATTAAGCCTGTTCTTAGAAGGCCTTTGCTTTCTTTTTGCCTTTTATGCCCAGGAGCCTGGGCACATGGTTCCTCCATCTTTTCAGATGGAGAAGGTGGGGTCTAATGTTATGCATTCTCCAATCAGGACAGCACTGAATCAAGGATAGGGGTTCTAGGCACAATACAGCTGCTTAACAAAAGCTTCTTGACTTGATTTGACTAGTTGCCCTCTACATAGGATCCTAAAGCTGTGTATTTCTCTTTCCTTCTTTGATTGCAAATAATTCTGTAGGAACCACATGAGTGTCAAATGAATACATTGTAATGGAATGGACTGTTGAAGAACCAACCAAGTTACCTGAGTTCTACTTCCAGCCCTGCCCACAGGGAAGGCAAGGGAACAACCATGTATTAAGTGCCTACTATGTGCCAGGCACGGTGCTAAGCACTTTACAAATATTATCTCAAATTATTTTCACAGCTATTATTATCTCCATTTAATAACCGAGAAAAATGAGGCAGAAAGAGAACATGCTCAAGGTCACATAGATACTAAGTATCTGAGGCTGGATTTGAACTCAGGTGTTTCTGAGGCCAGGTCTAGTGCTCTAACCACTGTTAATGATGAGGGGAGAGGCTTTCATTCTGAACCATCCTTGGACCTATACTAGCAATATTTAGGAGGGAAAGATATATGCATAATTTTGATTGATCTATTAAATTTCAAACGCTGCTTTTTAGGTAGAGGGAGAAGGACAGAGTAAGGGGGAAAGAGAGATAAATAGAGGCAGAGAGAACCAAAGAGAGTGAAGGAGAGACAGAGACAGAAAGCTTTAGAGATACCTGGGTTTAAGTCACATCTATGACATGTAACTTCTCTATGACCTTCAGCAAGGCATTTAACTTCATGGTGTCCCAGTCCTCTTTCTAAGATTATAAATTTCACAACAGGTGTTGATCTATATTGTTAGAGGCAGTTCCTCCCTGAGAGTTCTCTATACCAATAAAAGCCTAGTTTAGTTCAGTGGTGACAAAATTGCTACACTTAAAAAATAATATATATGTATATGTTGACAAAATTAGAAATATATTCTGATTCTTCTTTCCCTCATAAGAGGGGGAGGGGGAAAAATCACAAATGAGAATACATTTTGTCAATTTATACATAAGAATGACAAATATATAATATTAGAGATAAAAGTGTTCTCAGCAAGCATCTTATTCAATCTGATAATTTTACAGATGAGGAACCTGAGGGTTACCTAAGATCATAAAATTATTAAAAATCTAGACTCAATTTCCAAGTCCAATTCTCTTTCCTTTATTTAAATACCAAGAGCAAGTATGAGTCAACTCACCCTCCACCCCCAAGAAAGGGCATGGATACTAGTGGAAAGTGATTGAAATTAGTAAAACATGTAGCTGAATGTTTTTTGTTGTTTCATCTGAGATATAATAATTTTTATTTTCCCTCATATTGCTTTTAGACTACAAAGACAAACAATTTTTTCACCTACCAGAATGAACAATAAAGGGAGGGAATTAGAATGTTGTGCAGTGGGAGAGGTAAGGCAAAAAAGAACTGTGCATCCTCCCCTTGTATGTCTAAGACACACGTTCTTCGCACCTACTCACACAGCTTGAACAAAGGAAACTTAGGCTCTATACCCTTAGACATGCTAATCTTTGACAGCTCACTAAAGTAATTGTAAAATGCAACTGTACATCTTAGAATAGATTACAGATTCAAACGTATATATAGCATATGTGTTATGCTAAAGGCATATGAGGAAAAAGAATAAGAATAGGACGTAGTTATTTTAAGCCTCTTAGACGTGTTGCCTGGTGATGAGAGAGCAGGTATTTAACTTGGAATGAAATCTGAGGAACTATGCTTTCCCCTCAAAGACTATGATGGAATAATTGAAAGTACAAGCCTTGGATATTTGATATGTAATAAATATGCCAGAAAAATCTTTCAGTCTTTTAAGTTGATATTTAAGTCCTGAACAAGAATTACTTTGTCCATTGCTGGTATTCAGTTGTCTTTTGCATAACATTTTGAAGCTATTTAAAATCACCTGGCAAAACACCTTAAGGACTAAGAAATTATATAATCACTTGAAATTGAAATTATACAAAAGAGTAATAAAAGAAGCTCTTTTCCTACATTGTTTGACCTATTCACACGATATTTACATGGTTGCAGGAGAGAATTCAGAGTGATATAGTCATTTCTCAAAATCACCATTGAAACAGAGTGGTGAGTGTAGAATAAATCATTACAGATCCTTGAGGAACACTTGACCTTGGACGTAGGTTTGGCACCTGGCGAAATATCCATTACATTCTAAGAAACTAACTCCTTGGACTTTGTTCTAAGTCATATGAGGTTCGGAAACAGTTAACATATGAAAAAAATATACCCAGGATTGTATATTTTCCATACAAAGATACTAAAGTACCTTCACATAAGGCAGTAATTTGTCCAGTGACTAAAAGAGTCCTTTAAGACAGTGTTCTCTAGAGTAGGGGCACTGGCATAATCCCAAGGTATTTGTGATCAATCAATTATGTGGTCATGTCTAATCCACCCTATGTACTGACAATTATGGGATGATTTCAATTTAACCACACCTACTCCCATCTGTTATTGACTCACTCCTCCCTGCCCACTTCCCAGTCAATTAATAAACATTCAATAATAAACATTTATTAAATGCAAAGCACTTAATAAAGCACTGTAGATATTAAGAGGTTTAAAAAAATAGTCCCTGCTTGCAAGGAATTCACAATCTGGTGGATTAGAAAATACGCAAATAAGTACATAAATACCAGCTACATACAGGATAAATAAGAAATAATTGGCAGAGGGAAAGATACTATAATTAAGAGGAACTGGTCTTTTCCTAGAAGATGGGATTTTAGTCAAGACTTAAAAGAAGCCAGAGAAGTCAGAAAGCAGTTTTGAAGAGGAGAGAGCTCCAGACATGGAACAAAGTGCAAGAAAATGCCCAGAGGGGAGACATGTAATGTCTTTTTCAGGGAACATCCAGGACGCCGGTGTCACTGTATCAAAGGATACAAGTCAGGGAATAGGGTATAAAAGAGTGAAAACATAAAAGGGGGTTAGGTTATGAAGAGGTCTGAAACCCAGACAGCATTTTGTACTTGATCCTGGAGGTGACAGAGAGTCATTTGAATTTGAGCAGGGGGGTGAATGTGTGTGACATGGTTGGATATTTGCTTTAGTAAAATCACTTTGGTGACCAAATGGAGGATGGGTCAGAGGAGGTAGAGACTTGAGGCAGGCAGAAACAGTAGTAGGCTACTGCAATAGTACAGGTATTAGATGATGAGGGCATACACCAGGATGGTGGCAGAAGAGAAAAGGTGTCATATTCAAAAGATGTTGTAAAGGTGAAATCAACAGCCTTGACAACTGCTTGGATATGGAGGGGTGAGAGTGAGGAGTCATGGATGACTCCTAAGTTACAAGCCTGGGGGACTAAGATGATGGTGTTGCCCCGTACAGTAGTGGGGGGAGGATTTTACCAGGGTGGGGGGAGGATAATGAGTTTGATTTTGTATATGTTTAATTTAAGATATCTACTGAATGTCCAGTTTGAGATGTCTCAAAAACACTTGGAAATATGAGTTTGGTAACCAGCAGTGAGGTTGAAGTAAGATAGATTGATTTGAGAATCAGCGTCTGAGATGGTAATGAATCCACAGGAGCTGATGAAAAGATCACCAAGTGATCTAATATAAAGAAAGAGGAAAAGAGGGTCTAGTACAGAACCCTAAGGGACAACTACAGTAGTGGGTGTGATCTGGAAAAGGAACAACCTCCTAACTTCCTCTCTTCTGTACTCGGCATTAACCCACATGGCAATTATAATCTAGCCATAACCAGGGCACATATCATTAATATTTTGAAGAGCCTTCTTTTTCCCTCCAATGTATCCAATGTATCCTTTCCAATATACTTTTGCAGCACAAGAACATATTCTCAGTGAAGGGTGAGCTCAGAACTCTTAGACACTGACCAATGGGTAAGTCCCCTATCCTTTTCTCTTGAGTAGTACATAGTTAATTATACAAGATGAGAAGGCATGAATGGGTTGTGAACTTCATTGAAGATGATATTACACTCTTCCACTAATTTTCTCCTCCACACCTCCTCATTTTCCCTATTTCTTTTTAGGGCATCACCATCCTTCTAGTCACCTGGTTCCACAACTTTATTCCCCCAACATACCTAAGAAGTTATTAAATCTTGCTTTTTCTCTCTCCACAACATCTCTCACATCTGACTCCTTCCCTTCATTATATGGTGGCCATTGGGCAAATCACATCCCCAGGCACAGAAAATGTGGATTTATATTTTAGAGGGAATTTCCTCATGGAGAATTCCCTATGCCAATGAAATCACACCTCTGGTTCAGATTAAGCAAAAATATTATATAACGCAAAATATAATACGTTCACAAAATTAACATTTTTCCTGATTCTTCCCCCACAAGTAGGGGAGGGTTAACTATCACAAATTCCTGTCAGAAATAAACTTTCAGTTTATGCAGAGGAATGAGAATTATAGAATGTTAGAGCTACAAGTGACCTTAGCAACCATCCAGTATAACCTGATCATTTTACAGATGAGGAAACTGAGGGTTGCCTAAGGTCATACAACTAGTAAATAGTAGGGTCTAGTTCAGTATCTTATCACCTCTCACCTGGATTTCTGCAACAGCCTCCTAGTATTGCTGGCTTATCACTCACTACTCTAATGGAACAGAACTGTCAGTTAAGTGACATAGTGAATACAGCACCAAGCCTGGAATGAGGAAGACCTAAGTTCAAATCCAGTTACAGAAACCTACTAGCTATGTGACCCCGGACAAGTTATAACCTTTATTTACTTCGGTTTTCTCATCTGTAAAATGTGTATAACACTAGCCCTGACCTCACAGGGTTGTTGTGAAGATCAGTCAAATGAGAGTATAACTACAAAGGCTAGCATACTTTAAGCTACCTTTGACCATGTCACTCAGTGAACTCTAGTGGCTCCCTATTTATTCTCCAATAAATACAAATTCCTCTGGCATTTAAAGCCCTATACAACCTGCTTTAACCTACATTCCTGGGCTTTTTATACATCATTTTCTGTCCTATGGTCTACAATCCAAGAAAAAATATATTCCTGGTTTTCTTCACAGTATTACTAAAACATTACTAAAACATATACACTTCCACAGGAAACGATACCATCAATTAAGCATAATCATGTAAAGAAAGGTAATGAAAAAGATAATGAAAGCTTTCTGCTGAGTTGAAATCACAGAAAATCCCCTTGCTTATTGTTATTATTTTTTGTATCATGTTTGAATGTTTGCGTACAAAGAGCAACATAACTCCTGCTGAAAAGTTAATATGATCACTGACTGATAGGAACAATTATCTTCTTGTTGCATTGTGTATCTTTCAATAAGAAACTATCTTTAACAAAGAAGTAATTTACCTTCTTGGCTACCTATGTTTATTAAATCAACTAAATATATATTACTAACAAACAATTAATACTTACAAGTATGCCCTATAAAATAAGACATACATAGGGATTTTAAAAAAAATAATGATGCATATTCAATCAGTTTTCTTCTTTTATGAGATCAAAAAAGCTTTTGGTATGGGTAATAAAAATAAAAATAAATTTACAGTATTTCATTATCTCATTATCATTTCATTATCTCATCCCTTCTAACTTCAATTTTTGTGTATATTTTAAATGTACAAAATATATTATTATAATGGTATGTGTATACAATTTCAAAATCATCATATATGCACAAATATTACAATAGTACATACATGCATGCACACACACATATATGGAGTGAAAGAGAGAGAGAGAAAGAGAATGGTAAAAATTTTCACTGAAAGTGCTATGTGATCAAAAAAATTTGGGAGACACTATTAGAGGGATTTTTCACAGGTCTACATAGTCTTTTACGAATTCATTATTAGGTTGTTAAGTTTCAAAGTCTAGATGACTATAGCTGAAAGAAATTTCCAGGCCAAAATTGACCAATTGCCTTCCCCCTTACTGTAATGCCAAAAAAGTTGTTGGTGAAACAGTCAAATACTAAGTATACTTAAAGCGTAGATGATTTCAGAGAAGGCTGACAACAAATTAGGGACTGAACTTGGGTATTATTTAAAGAGAACTTAGCTTTAGCAACAACATTTGAAAGAAAAATAGAAATTGGTCCTCTCTTCTGTGCAACCACTTTTGCTTCTGAAGTGACAGGGGTAAAGAATGTCATACTGCTGAAAGAACCGAATCACACAGTATTTATTTTCTTACTATAAATGAAATTGTTAGGCAAAAAAAAAAAAAAAATGCAACTCAATAGAAAGATGACTGCTGATTCTCCTTGGAAAAGCAAAAAAAAAAAAGAATTCATCCTTTAACACTCGGTAAACTCTAGTAGCTCCTTATTGACTCCAAGATAAAAGCAAACTCTTCTGACATTCAAAGACATTTACAACCTGCTCTACTCAACCCTCCTTCTGCATCTAGGAATGGACACATTCTTGATCTTGCCATGACCCAGAAAATCTGAAATTCCTTTATTCATCATAATCTTATATTCAATCTTTCTCTATGTCTTACTTTTCCAAAATCTAGTTTTCATTCTCATCCTGACCTCCACCTTTCTTAATGCTTTCTTAGACCATTAACCATGCTTTGACTTCTTTCCTCCTTTCCCAATTTTATCCCTTTTATAAAGTAGTTGAACTCTATGTAACTCCTTTATTTTTAAATCCCTTGCCCCATTATCCTGTGACTTTATACTTTGCCATGTCTCAAACCGGGATTACTTCTACCATCTACTTCCTCCTCTCCTAATCACATGATGCAGAATGAAGATGGAGGAGGATGGAGTTAAGATGGTGGAAAAAAGTCAGGTACTCACATGAGCTCACCCAAATTCTTCCCTGAACAATTTTAAATAACACTTTGAAACAATTTCTGGAGTGGCAAAAGCCACAAAAGGAAGGAATGAAACAATTTTCCAGCCCAAGACAACTTAGAAGGTTGGAAAAAAGATCTGTGGCACAGGATGAAACCAGTGTAGATCATGCCCTAGCAAGCCAGCAGCAGCCCTTGGGGGCAATTGAATCAGCACAGGCAGCAGTGACTTCCAGGGCTTTCAGCCCACAGACAGTAAGGGGGCAAGCAATTGGTCAGAAAGAGGTTATAGTAGTCCCTTTGCTGGCACAGGGGGCAGAACTCTATTGCATTACCCATATGCTGAATCAGTTCACAAGAGACATGGAAGAACTTTTACAGTGGAGGGTAAGATGGAGGAAACTGGGGAGGAGCATATAAGCCTTGCTCTCATTGAAAATGTATCAAAGAGGGAATTACATACACACTCAATTGGGTATAAAAATCTATCTTAACCTACAAGAAAGTAGGTGGGGAAGAGATAAGAAAAGCAAGGGGGTTTTTAGAAGGGAAGATAGATTGGGGGAGGTAGCAGTCAAAAGCACAACACTTTTAAGGATGGAAAGGGTGAAAGGAGAAAGATGGAGAAAATGAATAGGGGGGAAAGAGGATGGAGAGAAAAGTTTTGCAACAAGTTTCTCTGATACAGGCCTCATTATAGAGAACCGTGTCAAATTTATAAAAATAAGAGCCCTTTTCCAAGTGATATATAGTCAAAGGATATGAACAGGCAGTTTTCAGATGAAGTAATCAAAGCTATCTATAGTCATATGAAAAAATCTCTAAATTACTGTTGATTAGAGAAATGAAAATTAAAACACCTCATACTACTTCATACCTATCAGATTGACTAATATGACTGAAAAGGAAAATGATAAATGTTGGAGGGGATGTGGGAAAATTAAGACACTAATGTGTTGCTGGTGGAGTTGTGAACTGATTCAGCCATTCTGAATAGCAATTTGTAACTATACCCAAAGGGCTATGAAACCGTGCATACCTTCTGATCAGCAATACCACTATTAGGTCTATATCCCAAAGAGAAAAGAAAGAAGAAAAGAATCTATTATTTAAAAAAAATATTCATAGCCACTCTTTTTGTGAAAGCAAAGAATTAAGATTGAGGGGATGCCCAGCAATCGGGGAATGGCTGAACAAGTTGTGGTATATGATTGTGATGGAATACTACTGTGCTATAAGAAATGCTAAGCGAGATGCTCTCAGAAAAATCTTGACTTGAATGAACTGATGCAAAGTGAAACTGGCAGAACCAGGAGAACATTGTGCACCATAACAACTGTAGGATAATCAACTGGGAATGGCTTAGTTATTTTCAGCAATACGATGATCCAAGACAATTCTGAAAGACTTATGATGAAAGTCATCCATGTTTGAGAAAGAACGGATGGAAGTTAAATACAGATCAAAGCATACTTTTTTAAAAATGTCATTTCTTTTCTTAGTCTGTGTTTTCTTTCACAACATGACTAATAGGAAAATATGTTTTGCACGTCTGCACATGTTGCTGCTGTTTTTCTTCAATATTGGAATCAAGGTACAGTGTGTCCGACTATGGCTGATCAGTCTTGCAAGGCTCTCCCACAGCCTGGGCATAAATATTCCACATGAACATTTGGAGCAGAGATGTCTCAATTTGTGTATCTCACATTTTTTTGAATGACTGAAATTTTGCTTCACTTCTAGAGCACAGAACCTTCTTTGAGGTGGGTGTGCCAAGCCAAGCAGTCCTTTGACAGTGTCTTCAATGTCATGCAATTGATTCCAAATTTCTTTAGAGAAACCTTGAGACTGTCCTCATGTCACTTCTTTTGACCTCCATATAAGTGCTTGCCTTCTGTGAGTTCTTTGTAAATGTCTTTTAAGCAAATGAGAGAGAGAGAGAGAGAGAGAGAGAGAGAGAGAGAGAGAGAGAGAGAGAGAGACAGAGACAGAGAGACAGAGACAGAGAGAGAGAGACAGAGAGAGACAGAAACAGAGACAGAGACAGAGAGAGACAGAGACACAGAGACAGAGACAGAGAGACAGAGACAGAGACAGAGAGACAGAGACAGAGAGACAGAGACAGAGAGAGAGAGAGAGAGAGAGAGAGAGAGAGAGAGAGAGAGAGAGAGAGAGACTCTTTTGTGATTGTCACAGGATAATCTATTTTCTTTATCTTTATACACATGCACAGTGGAGGTATCCTTGAACTCCTAGGAGATAACCTCCTCTTGTCATATAATCCAGAAAATTTCAGTCAGCTTTCATACGAACAGTGGTCCCCCTACCTTGTAAATCTCAGCTGGAACAGAATCAGCGCCAGGTGCTTTGCCACATGAGAGGAGCCTAATGGCATTAAAAATCTCTTCTTCAGCTAGGCGGGGATTGACTTCAATCTGAGGTACATAGTCAATGATTTCAGCACTGACTGATGATGGTCTGTTAAGAACACTATGAAAGTCATCAGTCCATCTTTCCAGGATCATGTCCTTATCAATAATCAATGTGACTCCATCAGCACTGAATGAGATGCACCGTAAGTCTGGCCCATAAATAGCCTTCAGGGCATCAAAATAGCACTATCAGTGTAAAACTTAATTTCATCTGCCTTCTTACTGAGCCTAGAATCCTGCATCACTCTAAGTTTGACTTGTCCTTTACTTTTTTAATATAATTTTTTTTCAATTACATGTAAAGACAAATTGAACATTCATTTAAAATCAAATTTTATGTTCTAAATTTTCTTCCTTTCTTCCTTCTCTCCCTCACCATAAGATGGTAAGCAAATTGATACAGATTATATATGTGCAATTATGTAAAACGTATTTCCATATTAGTCATGTTGTATAAGAAGAAACAGAATGAAAGGAAAAAATATGAAAAAAATTAAAAAATGAAAATTGTCATTCAAACTTCATGAATTCCTTCTCTGGATATGAATAGTATTTTCCATTATGACTCTTTTGGAATTGTCTTGGATCAGTGTATTGTTGAGAAGAGCTGTCAGTCATAGTTGATCATCATATTGTTACTGTGTTATTGTGGGTATTGTTCTCCGGGCTCTGCTCCCTTCACTTTACATCAGTTCATACAACTTTTTCCAGGTTTTTCTGAAACCATCCTGCTTGTCATTTCTTACAGCACCATGGTATTTCATTACAATCATATGCTACAGCTTGTTCAGTCATTTCACAGTTGATGGACATCCCCTCAATTTCCAATTTTTTGCCAGCACAGAAAGAGTCGATATAAATATTTTTGTGCGTGTATTTTTATCTTATTGGGATACAGACCTAGTAGTGGTATTTCTGGGTCAAAGGTATGCACAGTTTGATCGTCCTTTGGACATAGTTTCAAATGGCTCTCCAGAATGTCTGGATCAGTTCATAACTCCATTAATATTCACTTTACTTTTGATGGACTTAAATGTAGCCTTCTTAGAGACAGACAAACTGGTAAAGCCTGTCCTTCTGGTAAAGCTTGTGGAGTTTTTATTTTTTGTTTAGCAGCTTGGGAATTTTCTCATCATTTTGTCAAACTAAGGTTGATATTTGCAAGTGTTCTAACTTCAGTGCTGGACATCAAATTTCTGAAAGCTGTCCACTTCTTCTCTGTTCCATTATTGTCAACCATATGTTGGCTCAGTTTTCCCTCCAAGTTACCAGTGAACTAATCCCATCAAGCTCTTTAATCTGTTAACATTAAGTCTTCTAGTACTTGTTGCCTTGGGGCAGCTTGAATATAAATTTTTAGCTTGGAGAGGATAAGCCTATTCTCAATCAGCACTTGGCACCACACACCACCTTCATCGCTCTCTATTCTCTTTACCTGCAGAGTTCTCTCTCAACAAGACCTATTCATCATTCAAATAAGCTGGATTTTATGTTGTCCATAAATGTATACACATTTCATGTGCCGATGGTGAGTGGAATCATCTTTGCCAAAGTTTTTGTACATTTTTTTGTTTCAACTACAGGATGAGATCCCCACTTGCCACAACAAGTAGTCCAGGGTTGGGTGAAGCAGACATTTTGGGGGCAGCTTTTCTAAGTCCCTTCCTCAGACCAGGAGGTGAGCAGTGTAGTTCAAAAGTTGCTCAAATACCCAGAGGGCTACTGAACCTCGCTACTACTTCAGTTCAGTAAGAGGACAACCCTATGGCTTCAGCTGCCTGTGTACAGGGTTATGACTAAAACTCCCAGTGTACCTGCAACTTCTACTTGGTCACTTGGTCCTATCATCACAGGACTTTGAGGCAGGTAAAAATGGTAAAATGGTATGGACAATGTGTTTTGATGATGTGTTTTGCATAAGTTATATTGAAGTGAGGCAGAGTTGCATGAAGGTATTGGCCTTACTGTCTTTCAAAGTCATTAGAGTCCAGTGTCAAGACAAAAGTAAAGACAACTAATGATGGCTGGGGATGAAGTAGGTGACATTAGCAAAGATCTAAGCATTGTACAGTGCTATGGCCACCTTCATAGACATTGAAATAAATTGTTCCCATTCACCCATTTTGCTTCAGGAAGTCTTCACACGCTTGGGTAGACACTCTCCTAACTCACTAAAAGGTTTGGGACCCTTTAGTGACCCTCAATCTAGTTTAAGCCATCTGCTGAAACGGTTTATTGGGGTGTGACCATTCTGCATGCTATAGCTTCCAGGAACCACAAGTGAGAATCAGGTGAATCAGGAGGACACCAACGGTGGAAAACAGCCCTGAAAAGGGCTTGGCTATATACAAAAGAACAGAAACTGAAGAAAACATGGTTGAGAACAGCATGTACAGAACAAGTCTATGTTGGAGGTGAAATAATATTGAGGAAACAGATGGATGAATTCTCAAAATATGTAAAGGATGGAAGGATAGCAAATACTTTAAAAGAATACAGACTGTATAACTAACACAAAAAGATGAAGAGTATTTTTACCCATAACTATTCACATATAGCCAAATTCTGTATCACTGCAAAGTATTTATGAGACTAATCTACAAATGGACTAGGGTCATTTTTAATGAAGGAATGAGAAGGGAATGCAACCTAATACAATATAATAATTTTTATTATAATTAATTACAATATAGTATTAATAATTAATTAATTACAATTATAGTACTATAATTAGTATATCAATTGAAGAGTTAATTTATATGTAACAGTTATAATTGATAATAATAATTAATAATGCAACCTAAAAGAGTCCCTGCAACAAGATATCTTTTAAAAAGAAAGCTATAAAACTCTCAAAAAATTCTGTGGAAAATATAACAGATAACTTTGTTTCCCTCAAGTATCAAGTGAGGCATAGAACAGAGTACTGCATACTCACTGAAAGTCTTCCCTACTATCAATTGAATGTCCAGGGTAAGTCCAATGATCCTCTGGATGCTCCTTATTGTGGTTTACATTGTGCTGTAAGTTTAAGTTATATTCAAGCTAGAACCCTTGAGTTTCCAAAATTAGATCCGTAATCACCAAAAATATTATGGGCTAACTAAGGACACAGCAAAAAGCAAAGAGATGTATTCAATACACTTAAAAATATAGATATGAAATCACAAATGATTTAATATTTAGATAGATGTTTCAAAGATTACACACACACACACACACACACACACACATACATACACACACTTCATTGCATTTGTGCCTCTATCAATGTAGATACCTGTTCCAATGTTATAGATCAATACCCATCTACTTCTTATCCCATATAGCAACTGCCCATGTTTTCCTACAACTTGATCCAATAAATTGTTGTCCTATAGAAGTTCAGTCGTTTTCAGTTGTGTCTGACTCTTTGTGGCCCCATTTGGGGTTTTCTTGGCAAGATATTAGAGTAGTTTGCCATTTCCTTCTCCAACTTATTTTACAGAGGAAGAGACTGAGGCATGCAGGGCTAAGTGACTTGCCCAGAATCACATACCTAGTTAAGTTTCTGGGGCCAGATTTGAACTCAGGAGGATGAATCTTCCTGACTACAGGCCTGGCACTCTATCCACTGAACCACCTAGCAGACCTTGTTGTTCTACAAGTTGCTGATAGAGAGCAAACACTATAGAAAGACAATAAATTGGGTCTAGAACTGAAGAGGAGGAAGAGAACAGATTGGATTGCCCTTGGGAAACTGCAAAATACTTTAATGATCCCAAGATTCTCCATGAAACAAACGTCCATTTTTAATGCCAATATTAGTTTACTGGTATTATTAAGATGTACTAATGTACTAGTCATGAAATATTATAGTCTCTAAGCAAATATATCTGGAGGTCATGAAAAAGTCAATTAAGAGGCAAACAGTATAAGTAGATTGCAGAATATGTCATAAGTAACATAAAAAAATGATACTATCAGAAGGATGTATGACTAGGAAAGGAGGTAGGTAGATCACGTACTCAGTGCAACGTGTGACTAATGGATTACTCACTCCTTTGGAAACTAAAGGTTACTCCTTTGCTTAAAAATGTCAAGAATTGTTTCAGGGAAAGAAATATGGCTGTGGAGACAAATGGATTTAAATCCTTGATTTAAACTGATTTAAATCCTGCCTTTAATGCTTATGGCCTTTGTGACTTTGCTTCCTTCCTCATCATTAGTTCCTTCATCTATAAAACTGATGGTTGGACTAGTTATTTTTCAGATCTAGAAATATGATCCCATGAAAGAGTTCTAGAAGAAAGAAATCTCAAATAATAGGTGATCATCTTGTCAACACCTTAAAGGAAAATATGGATAATGGCTCCTCATGGATTTTGATTGATACCACTGGAATGGATATGTAAATGGATGGGATCACAGATTCCCCAAAGAATAGACAGACATAATTTTTGAAATATTCATCTAATATTCAATCATTGGTAGTTGTATATATGTAGACTATAAGCTTCTTCAAGTAAAATACAAGGTTCTAAAGGACAGGGATTCTTTTAGTTATTTTTATATCCATTTGATTTAGGACAGTGCCTTGCACATAGCAAGCACTAAAATGTGTATTGGATTGAATTGGACTGGACTGGAAAGTCACTTGTGCCACATACTAGCTTTTAAAATATATAACTAAAAAGGATATAGTAAGAAAAAACATGTTTGTATAACTGTAGCTTTTCATGGGTACTTCCAGAACTACAGATATGTTCTCTTGAAAATATCCCAGCAATATGAAACTTAGCAAAAGAAAAATCATTTTTAAAAGACATTAAAGATATGGTATGTTTATCATTGTTTTTATGGCTATGGATTTGAGAAGTAAAATTGGTCTAAGTTAATGATTGCAAAATGTTCTGGTAAGAATCATAGTTATCTCCTAAGAAATGCTGTATGATCTTAAGAGAGAGTGCTACATTTTAATGAGTATAATATTTTAATTTGGTAGATGCACTGTGCTGTTTTCTAGCAGTTCATAAATTATATGAACATATGCAAATTGAACAGACATGCATTATGCAGGGATAGATTATTGTCTAGAGAGATAACACTGGAGGAAAAAAAAGAGTGATGGAAAACCTGGAGCTTAACACTAAAAAATGGAAGCTCCGGGGAACACATGGCAACCATGTATAAATATGTAAAGTGTTGTTATGACAGAATAGGGATCAATTATTTTTGAGTGCAGCTGGAATAAATAGTAAGTCATTCTTGAGGTAAGAGAAAAATGAAGTTTCAATCTTTGTCTACACTGAACTGGTTGGCCAATGTAGAAAATTGAACAATTCAGTTTAACAGTTTAAAACTGAATTGACCAGATGTTTGCCTGAATTGATCAAACTTACTGCATTCTTTGGCTTCATTTAAGACACAACTTGTCTTTAAAAACAGAATAATTTGATCTCAGAGTAAAGTTCTTTGAAAAGAAGCGAGCACAGAGCTGTGCAGAATTCTAGGATGACCGAAAGCCTACTCATAACTAAAGCAAGCATCATAGCGTTCAAAGTTTCGTTTTCCAAACTCCGAGATAGCAGCCTTTGAGGGTAGCATAAAATATTAAGCCAGAGATTAGATTTACTAAATTCCATCCATCTGCCCACTCATCCAACTAGTAAACTGAAGAGAAAAACGAACAAAACCTCATCTCTTTTTCCAAGGAAAAAAGAATACTTGTGAGTTATAGAGGAAGACTGAACATCCAACTTTTCTTATAATAACCTCTTAGTAACCTTTCTTCTCCTTTCCTTCCCTCTTATTTGTCCTTTTCCTTTTTCTCTCCTTGTCAATTTTTCTTTCACCTCAAACTTCCCTAACTGCCCCTCACTTTCTCCCCCAAGGAGGTTGTGAAAAATCATCAGATGCCAAATCAGTAGTCAATTTTTTTTTGGGAGGGGGAGAGTTAACTATTACTGATCCTTCTTGATTCCCAAAGGAAGAAACATATTTTGACACCGGGAGAATGCCAAAGATTCTTCAGAGGGCACAGAAAAAAAAATGGGACATAATGGAAAGAGAACTGAACTGTTACTCAGAAGAAGGAGTAGTGACACCCCAGGCAATCTTGGTCTCCTCATCTATAAAATAAGAGAGTTTGACTACATCATATTTTAGATCTTGAATTATGCTTTTAATGCCACCTTAATTTCACATTATAATAAGATTTTTTTTTTTTAGCAAATAGAAGTCAATTCATCAGCTAATAAACATTTCTTAAACACTTTCTGTTAGGCATTATGTTAAGCTCTGGGGATGTAAAGAAAAGGCAAATCAGTCCCTGCTCCCAAAAATCTTATAGTCTAATGAGGGAGACTGCATTAAAATAACTATGTAATAAGATATATACAAGACAAACTGGGGGGAAAAATCAACTAAGGAAGGCACTAGAATTAAAGAGGAGAAGAAAAGGCTATCTGTAGAAGGTGGGATTTTATCTAGGACTTGAAGGAAGCTAAAGAAGCCAAGGAGTGAATAAAACATCTAGGGCAAGTAACTGAGGATGAATTTTAAGATACTACTGCAAGAATTCTGCCAGGAGTTCTAAAACTGAGAATAAGTTCAGGCAGCCGGTAATAAATGGTAAATATTAAGAATAAAGAAAAAATAATTTTGTTTTTACTTCTGAGCTGTTAGGCATATAGAAGGGATAGAAGGTTAAGACTGCTACTCAGAGTGGAAGGGGTGATTGTAATTGACATTATTCTGAAGACTGAACTATTCACTGTACCTGTTCCCGTCATCTGATATATTCAGTCTGGATCCATTCCTCATTGGTTATCAAACTCCCATCCACTTTTATTTTCTACTTTCAGTGATACCAAGTCCCTGTTTACCTAATGGTAAACTCTTTTCCAGCTGCTACCATCTACTCCTAAATAGACACCTACCTCCACTCCACTCTTCCAATGTCCCACTCCAATTTTGCCCAGTACCTTTACTATGCCTTCTGGAACTCTCACTCCCTCCACAAGTGACAGATTTCCCCGTATTTTAGACCTCTTCATGCTTCTTTTGTCTTCTGGCACTCACACAGGCCTGGCTCTCTAGATGTACTGCATCCCTATTCATGTTTTGGAGCATAGACAGAATCTTCTCCAATAAAACAGCTAAATGGACCTGGAGTAAGGAAGACCTGGATTAAATCTAACCAAGAACACCTGCTGGTTGAGTGACCCTGGGCAAGTCACTTAACCTGTCTGTCTCAGTTTCCTCATCTATAAAATGGAGGTAATGATAACATCTACCTCCCAGGATTGTAGTGAGGATAAAATAAGGTCTTTGTACAGTATTTCCCAAACCTTAAAGCACTATGTAAATCCTAGCCATAATACCCTACCTATGATCTGCTGTTCCTGGAAGGGAAGCCAGATTACTCCTGGCCTTTTATTATCACTTCTCGACTCTTCCTCTACTGCCACCACTCAGCAATCTCACCCCCTCAGAGGTTCATTCTGTCTAAACTTATCACCCAATCCAGATCCTTGCATCTGTTATCTAGTGGTCCCCAACACTTTTTCACCTCTCTCTTAATGGGTTCAGTTACTCTCCACCTTAACTCCTAACATACATAATAAAGCTCTCTCAAATATCCTAACTTCCTAGACTCTCAATCTCCTTAAACCCCATAACCTATTTCTTTATTGGCCTGTTTCTTTCCACACTGGTCAAAGCCTTGATGTTATCATTATGTACAACTGTTCTACTCAATGATCCCAAACTCTGAAATTCTTTTATCTGATCATAATCTCCTCTCAGTCTGTATCTGCCTATTTTTTAACTTATTGTTTGTCATTAAATCCTAGTAACCTCTAAAGCAATCCCTGGACTCCTGAATATTTTCCCAGGTCACCACATCTGCTATAAGTTATACTCTCCTCCCTTTTTAATCTTCATCTCTTAGCTAACCATTCAACTCTACACTAGGCTCTCTTCTCAAATCCCTTGATCCATTGACCTATCACCACTCATGACCTGAATACCACTATTCTGTTTTTCCACTCACCTTCATATGCTGAAGAATGGAGCTGAAAGAATTCAGACACTTGGTGCTTACTGGGTTCACCACAAATTTTTCTTATCCAATTTCAACTGAACCCTCATTGCAACAAGGCAATCCTTTGACCCTTTCCTAATTGATTCCCTACCCTAATCTTTATCCTTACTCCTCTTAAGTTCTGCAGAAGTCTTCTACAAATAAGGTTCCCTCTTTTCACAAATAATGGCCTCATCTCAGATCTTACTGAGAAAACTGAGGGCCCCATTCTCCTCATCTCACAATCATTTGAAATCTCCTACTATCTTTACTCAGGTCTCTCATGTGGTTTTTCTCATCCTCAAGCCCCACCCCTCTGTATGTGCCTTTGATAACATCTTCTACAAATTGCTTCTATGATCATGCTCTCTCTCTGTCTCTGTGTCTCTGTCTCTCTGTCTCTGTCTCTCTGTCTCTCTCTCTTTGTCTCTGTCTCTGTGTCTCTCTCTCTGTGTCTCTCTCTCTGTGTCTCACTCTCTGTCTCTCTCTCTCTCTGTCTCTCTCTTTTTCTGTCCCTGACTTCTCTACTGTATGTGCTACTTTTTACTTCCCTCTTCTACTGCATATTTTCATTCTCTCATCTATCCAAACATTACTTTTTAGTCTCATGTCATACCCACTAACTGTGGGTATACCACCAAACCTTTACCGTGCCCCCTCTTTTCTCTTTTCTCTCTCATTTGATGACCTTTTCAGTTCCTATAGGTTCAGTTACGATTTCTATGATGATGACTCTCAGGCCCTCACTTCAAATCATTGTTGAGTTCTCATGACACCAAATGCTTATTGAAGCATTTCCAGGCATGAGGGAGAGGCACCTAATGAATTGGAACATGGAGTATCATGCAAAGAATATCAAGTAGGTCAAGGCAAAAGGACCATAGAATGTGTGAAGGATAATACAGTATAAGAATATTAGAAATAGTGAAGAGGTAAAAGGGGCCCATTGGGTCTTATTGAACAGGGGTAGGTAATATGATCACACTTACTTTTAAAAAAATACCTTGGTATGTGAAGGAGGATGGATTGGACTGGAGAAAACTTGAGACAGGGAATACAATCAAAGGTCTAGGTGAGAGGATAATATGGGGCATGTACCAGGGTGGCAACTAGATGAGTGAAGAACAAAGGATTTATATGATATTGTCGAGGTAGAAATAATATGATGTGTAAGTGGAAAGATAATGAATTTGTTTTGGGGCACAGTGAGTTGGAGATGCCTATGAATCATCAAAGTCTAGATGTCCAAAAGACAGTTGGCAATGCTAGCCTGGAGCTCAGGACAGTTAGCCTTATATGTATGAGAAAACTCTGTTTAGAGATGATAAATGAACCAAAGGAGACATTATATCACAAAGTAAAATAGTAAAGAGGGAAAAGAGAACAGAGCACATGACAGAATATTAGTGGTCATGATCTGTATAATGATCCATTAAAGAAAACTGAGAAAGGTGGGTAGGATATGTAGGAGGAGAATCACAAAAGATCATTGTCATTAAATTTTGAGAGGAGGGAATTCAAGAGAAGGCAATTGATAGAGCCAAAGACTAAAGAGAAGTCAAGAAGGAGGAAGACGGAGGAAAGATAATTTCATTGGGCAGTTAAGAAATCATTTATATCTTTGGAGAGAACAGTTGAAGGATGAGTTCATCAACCAGATTACAGAGGGTTTAAACTCAATGAGAGGAGCGAAAATGCAGACACCTAACACATAGTTTTCCTAAGGAGTTTAACAAAGAAACAAAGGGAATGATAGCTAGGGAGGATAGCTGTATTAAGTGAGGGATTTTTTTTTTTTTTAAAGAATAAGGAAAATGTGGATACATTTGTAGTCAGCAAGAGAGAAACTTACAGAAGAGGATAGTTTGGAGATATGTGCACGCACACCACACTCACACACGCATGCACACACACACATACACACACACACACACACACACACACATACTTTAAGAGACTGATTAAGGGAGAAAAAGGAAGTCTCATAAGAAATGACCTTAATTTTCTCACTAAAGAAAGGACCAAAGTTATTTGCTGAGAGTGAGGTTGACTTGGGGAGTTGAGGAAAGACTAGAAATTATAGAAAAACTACTTCAGAGTCCATAAGGGAAAAACAAAGGAATGCAGCAGTAAAGAATCAGTTAACATGAAACAATAATTTGTACTGAACCCAGTCAGCACCAAAAAATTCAATTCAAAAGGCATTTATTAGCTGCCTCCTATGTCCCAGGAGGGCTGATAGGTGGCACATTTGCCCTGGATTCAGGAGAACCTGAGTTTAAATCTGACCTCAGACACTTACAAGCTGTATGATCCTGGGCAAATCACTTACCCCTGTGTGCCCCAGTTCCTCATCTGTAAAATGAGATGAAGAAGGAAATGGCAAATCACTCCAGCATCTTTGCCAAGAAAACCCTAGATGGGTTCACAAAGGGTCCAGCACCTCTGGAATGACTCAACAATGACAAATGTCCCAGTAACTATACCAGGCAGTATGGATATAAAAAAAAAAATGAAAATTGTTCCTGCCCTGAAGAAGTTTTCCTTCTACTATCAGAAAACAAAATGAACACAATTAAGTAAAGACAATATAGTCACAAAATAAATACAAAGTTATTTTTGTGTCTGTCTGGGGGAGGGAGAGTGAGTTGGTGGAGAATTACTTTGTATAATGTCATTCAGAGTGTTTAGCGTCTGTGGAGGAAAAGTGCAGAGGATATAATGGTAGATATTCTAGGACTGAAGATGTGAATATCTGGTTCATATTTGAACTGATTTAACTATCAGTCAAGTTCATAAAATCATAAAATTTTATAGAGGATCTGTCTCAGCAGCTCAAGATCTGAACAACAAAAAAAGATATTTTATTACGTCATACTATCAAACTATCCAAAGACTTCCAAAGAGGAAGGACGTCTATATTCCGAGACAGCCTATTTGACTTCTGGCTACATGTGATTATTAGATTTTCCTTAGATAAAGCCTGAGTTTGACTCTTTGTAACCTGTACTGATTGCTCCTGGTTCTTCCCTTTGTGGCCAAGGAGTATGGGTCTAGTGTCTCTTCCACATGACAGACTTTCACATGAACACAGTAATCATTACCCCTTTGAGTCTTCTCCAGGCCAAACATACTTAGTTTCTTCAACCAATTCTAGTATAATACTATTCTCTAGCTAATTAGATTTTTGATTTAGCTGTAACAAGAATTTATTGAGCACTGACTATGTGCCAGGCAAATGCTAAGTCCTTTACAAATATTATGCCATTGGATCTTTACAACTGTGCTAGCCAGTAGGTGCTATTATTATCCCCAATTTACAGAAGAGGGAACTAAGACAAACTGAGATTTACTTGCCTAGGGTCCACAGCCAGTAATTATCTGAGAACTTTTATCCACTGTGCCGCCTAGTAGCCTCAATGCCCTTCCTAAATTGTTCTGAACATGTAATGTCAATTCTGTTATAACTCATGTTTCAAAAATTCAAATTTGTTACAAAATGATTGATATATTAGGGAACATTTTAAGCATAGCTCACATTTTGAGTTTTCTTCTGCTCAATTTCTTCCTTAAGAAGAAAAAAAGCATGCAGAAAATCTCACTGCTTCCCAATCATTCCCAAGCTGTAAGCTTTCAGATGCCCCCTTTCAGAAGCAAACTTTAGGTCTTTGCCAAGGTTAAGCACCATCTTTATTTCTTTCTGTTGCAGTAGGAACTCTAAGTGGAGAAGGGATGCTCTATACCACTCCTTCTACCATAGGCAATATTAATTGTAGCATTTATGTATAACAATGTGCTGCCATTTTATTAGGTTCCTGTCTTTGCTATGTGCCACTGATAAAGAGTGTTATACCCCAAACCTATAAGCTCTGAAGGTTTTCTTGTCTGATTTTGCATAGTGCACTGAAAACAGGTTTGTCAGTTATAGCAGACTTAACCACATTCCAGACATACTGAGCAATTAGAATACCAGCTCCCTATTCCTGGAAGCCATGAAACTTTTAAGGCAGACCAAGGTTACATTAGGTTTTTCTGGCTGTGATAAATAACTTTGTATTTATTTTGTGACTAGATTGCCTTTACTTCTCTGTGTACATTTTGTTTTCCCATAGCAGAAGGCAAACCTCTTCAGGGCAGGAACAATTTTCATTTCATTTATGGAATAAAACAAACACTTCCATAACATGGTATAATAATTTTAAAAAGATTGCTACTTTCATTGACTTTGCAGTTTGCTAAAAACCCCTAGACCTTTTTCAGATAGAATTCTAAGTGATCACATCATTTCCTACTTGTGAATTATTAGATAAGCAAACAGCAATGAACACTTATCAAACACTGGGGGCTGAGCTCTATACTAAGTGACAGAGACACAAAAGCCAAAACGTGTCCTCTTTGAGGCTGTCACCTCAGCCCTCAAAAAGATTATATTCTAAGGAGAGAGATGATACATATAGGGGATGGGTGACCTTGGAGAAATATTTTAGTTTGAAATGTGACAGAAGGAATCACAGGAGAGTAGACAACAAACCTTTTCTAGTTACAGTGACAGAGAGGGGATGGTTATGATTCTAGACCTGGAAGGTGGCAGGGGTGGCTGAAGGTATGAGTGAAGTGGTAAGACAGCTGGAGACAAGATGGCAGGAGAGGAAAATGAAGCACATCTGGAACAGCTGGCTTGATGGAGTGGGCCAAATGAGTCATTTGCCAATTAGGACCCTGGGATCCCCAAGGCAGGAGTTTCGGAGCTAAAAGAGTTAATTCCTCCACACGATAGTCACTGATCCAGCAAGTATGATGTCTGAAGACAAACATCCAGCTGCTGCTTTTTAATTGATTCAGAGTTTGTCCTTCATTCATCGTCTTTCTGTTCATGTCTGTAGTATACTGCAACAAAAGAATTTCTTTGGTTTCTCCCTCCATTGATCTTCACCTGGTCCATTATGTCAATTGGTTCCTAGCCTTCCTTATAGAAGTGTACCTTCAGAATATAGAATATGATGTCATGCCCCCTTTGACCAATTCAGTTTCATTTGAATAAGATATAAGCCATCCAGAGTTATATTCTTGTCATGGATTTAATCTGAACAAGTGTGATACCTAGGTAGCTAAATTTGTTTTCTAGCACTGATATCTAGTTTCTCTTGTTTGTTGCCTAAATGTTGCTCATTTGTTTACAGACATTCAAGACCAAATCTGGTTTACTATATATCTAGCTGGGGACACACACACACACACATACATATACGCACACACGTGTGTTTGTATGTATGTATAGGTGTATATGTAATGTGTATATGTATGTATATATACAAAGGCACTAGGCAGATACAGTCTTAATGACCTTTGTTAAATGTACTCCATTCCCAGCCAGAAACCTGTCATTCTGAAGTTGTGATCCAGAAATCAAATCCCACTTTCAAACATCATCTTCTTTGGCAGTTGTTCACTTTCCAAATTTTTTTCTTTCTCCTCTCTATTCTACAACTTGGATACAGTCACACACAAACACACACACACACACACACACACATACACACACACACACACACACACACACCCCACACAGCAAGAAGACATCAGACAGCTGTATTGCCATCAGACTGATAAACAGCTGCCTCAGTGCCATTCTCCTTGGAAAATCATGTTTTCCCTCTGTCTTTTCATATCCTTCTTTTCCTCCTGAAGCGACACTTTGATTTTTTCTTCTTTTTTAAAAATTTATTTTATTTTTAATTTATGGAATAAAATAAACATTTCCATAACATAATATAATAAAAAAAGATCATTGCACATGAAACTGGAAATCTACCATGTATAACTGACTATTTCCTTCATATATACAACGAAGTTATCATGGAAATTTCTTTTTTCTTTTTTTCTTCTCCCCCGTTAGACCTATACTGCTTAGCCACAAAGGGAATAAATAAATAAGTTTATTACAAAGTACACAAAGTACACTTTTATTACTATTTTTAAAGAACACTAATCCATCCCCAATAATCTGGAATATTAAGAAGTGTTTCTTGCTTCCAGCACATCTGTGGTCCTTGCTACTAGGGGGGCTGAGACAGAGAAAATATGTATCCAAACACATACACACATACAGAATCAATATATTCTAAACACAAGGTGCTGAATCCCAAATAGGGAGAAGGGCACTAGCAGCTGTGGGTGATAAAGAAAGGAGCTTCATGAAGGAAACAATGGATTATATGATGCTAAAGTGAAGAGAAAGGGAATTATAGGCACAGGGAACAGCAAAGGCAAAGACATGGGAACAGGAGATGAGGTGTTATGTGTATACAACAAAGGGCCAGTTTGAATAAGTTAGAGATTAATATCTAATGAGACTGGAAAGCCACTTTTTTGAAAGGCTTTTAAAAACAGAAGAGTTTATGTCCAGACTTAGAAATAGAAGGAAGCCAACAGAGTTTAATTTACTGAGTAGGGAATTACATGATCAAAACAACAATTTAGGGAAATAATTTTGGCAACTATCTAGAGGATGGATTGGAATGAGAGACTTGAGACAAAGAGACACATTAGGAGTCTATTACAATACTTTTGGTGAGAGTCCATGAGGGCTTGAACTAAGGTGATTGCTGAGGGGCTGGTGAGAAAGCAATAGATAAGAGAAATGTTGCGGAGGTTAAAATGCTAAGATTTAGCAATTGAGTGGATATATGGAATCAAGGAGAAGTAGGAGTTCAGATTAACACTCAAGTTCAAAACTGGGTGAACTGGAATGATGGTAGTTACTTTCCATAATGTTTGTCAAATTATTTTTGGTCATAACATATTATATAAATATAATACATCTCATGCTAGTATGGTCAAGACTTTGGGAGACACTATAGTGTATCTCACTCTGTCTGTCCCAATTCAGGTAATTGTGTGTGTAAAATATGGTAGAAAACCAAGTGAAAGAAGACTGAAGTGAGAGACCAAGTTCCTTCAGTCCTGTGCACAAACGTGAGGCTTCCCTTTTCATATGATTGTGTTTCTTTGAATGAAAAGCAAACCCCAGTATCCAAGTCCCATGCTGTCTTTAGCTGTAGTCATTCTCACATCCAGGGACAGCTACATAGCTTAGAAATGACTTCTCCCTGTTTTAGTCATGAGGTAGTTTTTCCATTTTAAGTTTATTCCAAAGTCTATAAAACAAACCAATTCCTAGGGTTCTATTTGTTTCTAATGTTCTGCCAATGAACATCCTGCTAAGAACAATCAGTATGAAATGAATTCTCATACTTTTCAGAGGGAGTTGGTCTCTTACCAGGCCTGGCCAAGGCAGGGGAAATGAAACCTAGACAGCCAACATTTGATTACACACGATATAGTACAGATTATCCATCTAGAATATCTATGCAGAACACCGATACGTGAAATTGTAGGATAATCCGAAAGCTCCCCGTAGTCCCTGATTTTGACCTTTTTTGGTAGTGGCTGAGGCTGCAGCACAGTGTCCCTGAGACAAGAGCTGTGTTGTGCTCACTGTTCACTTCAGCCTGGTAGACAGTATCAGACATAGTCTGATCTTACAGCTCAGTCAATAGTATATTATCAAACTTAGAAGGACAAAGGACAGTGATACAATTTGTTTTAGCTTTTTAGAAGAAATGTGAATGTTTACATCCTCTGAAGTCTCAGACTGGGATAGCTGATCTTGACTAATGGAATCTCAGACACTAAGAGTTGGGGTTGTTGTTCAGTCGTTTCCATCATATCTGACTCCTCATGACTGCTATTGGGGTTTTCTTGGCAAAGATACTAGAGTGTTTTGGATTTCCTTCTCCAGCTCATTTTACAGATGAGGAAACTGAAGTAAACAGTTAAGTGACTTGCCAAAGGTCACATGGTTAGTACATGTGTGAGGCCAGATTTGAACTCAGTGAGATGAGTCTTTCTGACTCTATCCACTGTGCCACCTATCTGCCCCATAAGAATCAGAAAGAAACTTAAAGGATATCTGTTCACTCTCCTTTCTAATGTAGGAATCACTTCCACAATACCCTTGACAGCAGTTTCTGTTTGGACACTTTCAGTAATGAGGAACTCATTACTTGACAATGTAGACTATTCCATTGTTGGACACCAAGGATGTCCATCTTAATATAGAACCAAAACCTTTCCTCGGACTTCTTCCTGTTAGTCAAAAGTCTACCCTCTGAAGCATCCCAGAACAAGTCTACTCCTTCCACATGCCAGCCCTATAAATAGTTATAGATGTGATGATGTCTCTTCTTCACCAAGATAAACAAACCTTCTTCTTTCAATTCTTGTAGCCCTCTAGTTTGGCACTGCTCTTACTTAAAAGTATAGAGCCAGAACTAAACCAGTTACTCTAGATGTAGTCTGCCCAGCAAAGACTACTGGCCTTCCTTGTTATGGATGTCATATCCCTACTGAGGCAGCTAAATAGCTCCAGATAGAACTATCACATGGTGTCTTCAACAATATAATTTTGAAAAAAATTGCTATGATTTGGCTGCTAATGATGTGATTATTTAGATCTGCAGAAGTTCCCAAACTTACGTGGTCGACTGCCCTTTTTAAAAATAATACTCAGTGCCCCCTCTTCCCCCTGGAAATCTACTTTCTTTAACTACAGTTTTGATTTGTTTTTTATTTTTAAATAAAAATGTACCTTCTGCCATAGGCTGTCCAGGGGGTGACATTGCCCACTTTGGGAAATGTAGAGGGTACATTTCGATTTTTGTCTATACTCATAATGGGCTCTTTTTTATTACTGGAACATATACTGTGTTGGTGGTCAATCAATTTCTGTACATTTTCTGAGCATGAAGTCATTGTTACTACCCAATCCCATGTTGCCTAAAGTCACACTCCTATAATTCTTTCATTCTAATTGTTTCATTAAAATTCCTCATGATATTAATTTTATTTGAAATTTTTTTAAACTCAGGGTAGCACATTTAATAATTAACATACGACCACATCATCTCCTATGTAAGGATACTTAGTCACAACACATCAGATCTTGAGAGGATAGGTTAAGCTGGTTCGTACTTACTTGGATATAAAAGGGAACAAAAGGATAGAAGAAACAGCAACAGAGATCGTTTCCTAAGAAATATCTGATGTATTATCTGATGTAACTCAAACATGACATGAAGCTGTCAAAAGTAAAAGGGCCTATTAGCCACATATGGCTGTCCAGGACAATACCTATTTATAATTCAAACTCATTTGTAAAATCTTATGGAGGATTTTGGTGAAGGATGATGAGTCTTTTCACCTCATAAATAAGAAGTAATGGGGAAAAAAGGAAACTTACAAAACACTTGATTAGAGTTTAAGACCATTTGAAAGTAAGAGGTAACCTCACCTTTCAGTCCTGTTTTATAGTCTTCTACTTCTATGCCTTGTGTATTCTTGTTTCCTCCTAACCCTGGAGTGATTTCCCTAAGGTTCAGTCCTATGACTTGTGATGTATATATATATATAGAGAGAAATATACATATAAGTGGAGGTGACCTATGATTGGCACAGAGAATGCTGAGCTGCATATTTTGAAAAAAAGGAATTACTGCAGTCTGTTGGAGAAAAAGTTCACGTAAGGGGATAAAGAGGCAGGGGTACACTTAGGAATGGCTACAGAATTATGAGGTCAGCACTTATCATGACCCTTAAATTCCATGTCTTGAGACTCTAGAATTTGCTGAGATCAGTCTGCACCTTAGAGAGATCATTCCTTCTCTCCATGGTTGAGTTGAGGTGTTTTCATCCCCCTCTCAACTACTACTACTGTGTTTTCTTTGATCTATTCTAATCTGTATAATTTATCTGAATTCTGTTAGCTGCTTTCTGTAATAAAGAGGCTTACTAGCTATTTATAATGGTAACCTCTGTGTGTGTGAATTTTTTTTTTGGAAAGAGCTATGCTGCAGAGTGTGATCTAAAGGTTACCCTCTCTCTTCAGACCGATCAAGGAAGTGGCTTTCATTCTGAAACCCAGAAGGGAACCATTAGAGATACTTGAGGGACAGCAAATGGTTACAGTTTTAGTCTAATGCCCTTCTTCAAGACTGGAAGAGAAATCACCTCGTTTGGTAGTCCTTTCCTGCACTTTCCCTTCATTAGGCAGGCTAGTAGCATCATCAAAAACCTCCTGGTACTCTCTCAAAAGGTTGGCCAGAGCCCAGATCATATCTAGTCATTCCATTCATGTCAAAATATATAGCTACCATCTGCCTCTAATATCAAACTTTTTTCCCCCCACATTTCTATATTATTTGATATGGCAAATAAATCACATGACCATTAACAATCATTTTTGTATATGATCGTACAGTCATTCACAGTGTGAGATTGCAAGAGAAGAAATTAAACCAAATGAAGAAGGGATTTCCTCAGTTTAACTTCAGGGTGTGGGTAAGTCAAATGCAGAGACAGTTTAAACAACTTTGGTAATTTACTGAAAATATCACTGCACATAACTCCTGCTAAATGGCTTGGTGAATGGAGTTGGGCCTGGAGTCAGGAAGATCTGAATTCAAGTCCTGCCACAGGTGCTTACTTACCCTGAGCAAGTCACTTAACCTTGTTTACCTAAATTTCCTCATCTATAAAATAAGCTGGAGAAAGAAAGGGCAAACCATTCCAGTATCTTTATCAGGAAAGCACAATGGACAGTAAGGTCCATGGGTCACAAAGGGCTGACTTGACTAAACAACAACCACAGTATTCCCTGAGCACCTCTGAGAACCACTGCTCCCACCTCCCAGCAGATCAAAAGCACTGCTTAAGTGCCCACTACTTAGCAGTACTACTCTACTAAGTACTGAGGATACCAAAAAAAAAAGGGCAGGCAAAAAGCAGTCCTTGCTCTCAAGGATCTCACAGTCTAATAGGAGAGAATATGAACAAACAAATATGAACAATTAAATGAATAAATATTAAATTAAACAAATATTAAAACAACAGCAACACCATTCATAGGGTGCCTTAATGTGGGCATAACACGTTACAAGTATTATCTCATTCTGACCTAGCAACAACTCAAGGCAGGAGGTGGTATTATTATCCTCATTTTTCAAATGAGAAAATTGAGACAGACAGAAGTCAAATGACTTGCTTAGGGTCATAGAGACCAGGTCTTCTTCTTGACTCCAGGACCAGAACTGTATCCAGTGTGGATCAATTGGGTATAAACAACACAGGGAAGACTCAAGTTAGCGTATTATTACAGGCTTCCTACAGGAGGTGAAATTTTATCTGGGACTTGAAACAAGCCAGAGAGGGCAAGAGATAGAGATGAAGATGGTGAAAATTCTGGGTATGCAGGATATGAGTCATGAGAAGTGTCTTGGGTGAGGAATAGTAAGGAGACCAGTGTCACTGGACTATAGAGTGTGTGAGGAGTGAGAGGGAAAAGTGGAAAGGTAGGAAGGAGCCAGTTTATTAAAGGCTTTGAATGTCAAAAAGAGGATGTTATATTCAATCTTGGAGGTGGAAGGGAGCCCTGAAGTTTACTGAATACAGGCTTAAGTGATAAGACCTGTACTTTAGGATAATCAATTTGACAGCTGAGTACAGGATGGGAGTTGGGCAGGGAGACAAAGCAGCAGGCTATTGCAATAGACTAGTTGTGAGGTGATAAAGGCCTCAACCAAAGGTGGCTCCAGCATCAGAAAAGAGAAGAGGGTACAGAGATGTCACAAAGGTAAAGTTGACAGAACTTAGCAACATGTTGAATATTTGGAAATGAGAGTGGAGAACCGAGGATGACCCCTCGTACATAAGTCTCACAGTCTGGAAAATGATGGTACCCTTGAGAGTAACAGGAAAATTAGGAAGAATGGGGAGCCTGGGAGGAAAGATAATGTGTTGTTTGAGACATGTTGAGTTTCAAATATCGACAGGACATCCAATATAAGATGTCCAATAGGCAGTTGAAGATGGAAAATGAATTTAGCAGAAAGGTTAGGGGCTGGATAAATAAATTTGAGGATCATCAACATAGAGATGACAATTGGATCCATGGGAGCTGATGAAATCACCAAGTGACATAATACAGAAGTAGAAAAGACGAGGGCCTAGAACAGAACCTTAGGTGACAGTCAAAGAAGTTAGTTACGTCTAGTAGCTGGTTAATCAGTATGACCTGAGCAAAGATTGAGCTTAGGAGACTATGGAGACAAACCAAGCCAAAGATGTCAGACAGGTGGGAGGAGAACTGGGAAAGAATTTTATCATGAAAATTTAGAGAGAAGTCAATCTCAAGGAAAGAAGTATATGATACCAACAGTGCCAAAAGCTTGTTCCAGAAGGATGAGATTTGAGAAAAGCCCATTAGATTTGGCAATTAAGAGATGATTGGAAAGTTCGGAGAGAACAGTTTCAGCTAGATGAGGAGGCTGGATGCCAGGCTATAGAGTGTTAAGAAAAGAGAGAGGGGAGAAGAAAGGAAGTAGAGGCACCTGTTTTGATGGTCTTCTTGAGGAAGAATGACAGGGGGAGATAAATATGGGTGATAGCTACTGGGAATGGATGGATGAACACATAAGAATGGGGAGATGTGTGTGTTTCAGTACTATGTAAGCAGCAGGGGAGCAGCTTAGCAACAGAAAGTAATTAAAGGTTAGTGACAGTGCAGGGATGGAAGTTGGGGGTAAACTGCTTGAGAAGACAGAATATAATAGGATCACTTGGACATGGAGAAGGAGTAGTCTTCACAATGAGAAGGACTTTTTTCTTATGAGACAGAGGTAGAGCAGAAAATAGTGGAGGAAGGCATCAGAGAGATACAAGATGAAGAAGAAAGAAACAGGAGCTTTTTTGGCAAATCACGTCATTTGTAAATGAAATATTTTAAGATTCTCAGCTGAGAGGGGTGAGGAAGAGAGCCATGAGAAGTTTGAAGAGCAATGAAAAGCTGCTGTGGTGAGTAAGATAGTGAATCAGTTAGGGAGGTATAAAATGATACCCTTCCTTCAGTAAGGGGCCAATTGAGATTAGATAACATGAATGTGTAGACATGGTGAGCAGTTTCATGATTTTCTTCAGATTTCTTTAACATAAGTAGAAGGTAAATGGATGGTGGGAGCAAGCCAGTTGAATTACTTGGTAGGTCAGTATTAGCAATAAAGGTCAAGGGTCTCTTCTCTCTCAAGGGAAGAGGCAGTGTGGAGTTGAACTGATTCACCAAGTGGTCAAGATGAGGAAGGAGAGAGAGGGGTGGCCAATGCAAAGGTGATTGTCTAGGAAAGAACTGAGGGGTGGAGAGATTGGAGATGACAAAGAAGAGGCTATCACATATTCACAGCCCATATTGTTACACATACAGCAGAGATAATTTTGTTCAACAGCTCTCTGATTATTAATGTCATTTATTACATAACACAGGGAGAAATAACTTCACAAAGGATTTGTTTAATCCATAGTGATAGAGGATAAATAGTGTAGAAAATAAAAGAAGTAGGAATTTCATATAGAAGGTAAGGTATTTAGGTGCTGATGCTTATCAATGGCATTGTGCTAATTTTATAAATACTTCAGAGTACATGTCCATTCAAAAGAGATCTTTCTAACAATATGTGTGCACACTCACATGGATGAATTTCTATTACCAGATTGCCCATAGAGTTAGCCCAAGAGTGTATCTATTTTGGGCAGATACCTTGAATGGAGAATAAACTGGACCCAGAGCTGAGTAACAGAAAATGGGCTGGATTATACTTAATAAATTATATAGTGGTTTTAATGAGCCTAAGCTTCTCTCTGAAGTGAAGGCTCATATTTTTACCATTGATAAAAAATGTATTATTATTTATGGAATTCCATGGCTGTTGATGAAATAAAGTTGGGGTTCACAGAAATGGCAAGGAAGGACATGATAGGCAAAAATAAATTTTGATTAGGAACTTCTTAGGAGGAACAACATAAAAGGTATACTTTGATATTTGGACAGGATGTAGCAAAAACAAATAATCACCAGTGAACAAGCTAGTGGACTCTATTGGCACCAAACATGAGCTAGGCCCAATCATCCTCCTTTCTTTTTGTGATGTGGATTAATTTTCTCCAAAATGTGACAAAGTCCTGGAATCTGATTAACCTGTTTCCCTAACTTAGCTTCCTTGTCACTTAGGGGCATAAAAGTCCCACACTTGTACAATTGGGGCCCCCTCTGACTAGGTGGTTTTGTGAAGGCCATTCAGCTCACTGTGTCCTTCACCATATTCTGCCCTTATGACCAGACTCTATTTCCACATAGTGACAAGGGGAGTGGAAGAGGAGGGAGCTGCATCCAGAAAGCTAACTGCCACAGTGCCTGTATTGCTTTTCCTTGTTGGGTTAAGGCAAATTACACCTCCTTTTGTAAAGTATCCAATGCCGTTCAAGAGCCTTACTTTATCCCAATCATGAAACTGAACTAAGAGAAGCACTGGCATTAAACTTTTCTCCAACACCATTCAAAGGCAAGAGATCTAGAGGAAGGACCTTAGCCCTTCATGGAAGGGAATGGAGAAGTCATTTCAGAAGATGAGAAGGAATGGATGGGTTGGGGAATATACAATGACAGGGAGTATCCATGTAGATAAAATTACAGTTCTATAAAAGCATTAAAGAACTACCTTGAATAGTCTCAGTTGCCCAAAAGAACCCCAGGAGTTTAAGATCCTGTGAGATGTCCCTGGATCAAGGTGCTGAATATATTGGAGGAGGAAGGATGCCATGAAGAGTAAACATTCCTGGGAAATGTCATTATAGAATGGGTTGGGGGAGGGAAAGGCAACCCAGAATTTGCTTCTTACCAACTGAGAAAACAACAAAGCAAATAAACAAACAAAAAGAGGAGCTTAGAAGTAGAGACACATATTGCTATCACTGGTGATAAATGTTGACTATCGTAATTAGGAAGAAGAGGGAATGTGTTTGTAACACTATCTTAGTATCCCTGAAAGTTTTGTCATAGACCTTTACAAATCTTGAAATTGGAGCTAATGATGTGCTGGACTTGGGATCCATTGGCAGATCTCCATACTGGAGACCAAAACCAAGCTGAGAATAGTGGAGGAAACTGCTTATTCATTCCTTACCCCAACTGCTCAAGCATAGAATGGACAGTTTTCCCATAGCTGAATTAGTATCCCTAGGAGTTTCATAAGTGTACCATACATTTTGCAGGGCTGAGTAGGAGTGGAGGGAAGACATAAACTCCTGGATAAATCTTGTAGACAGAAAAATGGGGCAGGCACAACATTTCCAGTTTCTAAATGATATAACTGATGAGGGGCATACTTAGAAATACAAAACTAAACTAGTCTTGCTGAATAGGGATTAAATAAGAATTAAAGCCAATGAGAGAGAAGGATGGACTGAGGATGCTATGAAACCTGTAGGGGGAAGGACTGAAATAGATGGGGGCTAGCCTTCAGGGAGGAGAATTGACTATTAGCCAAAACTTCAATATGTTAAATGACAGTGCTTTTCAGGGAGATATCTTTGACTCTCAAGAGAGGTACCCTTCAAATCCTGGCAAGAACATGCTATAAAACTGAAGCCAGAGGGACAGGGGACTGATCCAGGGAAATGTGGGATCCACATTTAGCTTCATATGCACCTTAAAAATATAATGTCCCTGGACATACCACTACAATTAAAATGATATATTCAATACCTTAATTAATCCACTCCTCTCCCAACTTTCCTTTTAGCTTTGTATACCCTAAAATCATGTCTCAGTTGCCTTCTCAAACAGGATAATCCCTCCATTTTTGCAACTTTCTCACTTTGAATGGAAGATTCCTCTACCCTAGGGTCTCATCATCCCATTAATGAGTTCCTTCCCAATCCTTCATTTTGAGGAAGAGTCTAGATCAGCCATCCTTTACTCCTCTTCTGGCTCTGATTCTGACTCTCTTGGTTTTGCCAGCATATTTCAGTGCAGATATATTCTGCAAATTTCCCACCTCTCAACTTGATTTTCTCGCTCCCTTTTATATGTTGTCTTCCTTGATCATAATGTAAACTTCTTGAGGGCAGAAATCTTATCTCTTTTTTATTATATTTGTATTCTCAGACATTAATACAGTGCCAGATGCATAATAAGTAAATGATTGTTGACTTTACTTACATACAATTAAAGTACCATGTTCAGTTGTGTCCTAGTCTTCATGACCCCCACTCCCTTTTGGAGGAGGGTGGTTCTTGGCAAAGACTGGAATGATTTACCATTTCCTTCTCCAGTTCATTTTGTAGATGAAGTCAAACAAGTCTAAGAGATTTGCCCAGGGTCACATAACTAGTAAGTATCTGAGGCTGTATTTGAACTCAGATTTTTCTGACTCTGAGCCAGGCACTCTATCCACTGTGCCACCTACCTGCCCACTAACATCATGGGGAGGGGTATTTTATAAGTAGAGGCAAAATAATAATAAATTCAAATGCCTAAGTTCTCCAGGAAAACAATACAGTACAAAAGTAAAACTGAAAGGGGAATAGCACTTCCTAATCTTAAATTATATACCAAAATAGCGATTATCACAAAAGTAGAACAGAGAAACAGATTAGAGAAGGAAAAATCAGAGGCAATTAAACTCAAAAATTCAACATTTAACATATCTGAGAATATAATTACTTGGGGAACCCACAAAAACTGCTAAAATTTAAAACGAAGCAGCTTGGTAGGAATTACGTTTAAACAAATATATTACAACATATGTCACAACAAACTTAAAATGGATACACAATCTGAATATTAGAAGTCACAATATTAAAAAAAAGTAGAAGAAAATCAGATGAGGTAAGCTTTGAAGCTATGATTAAAGGGAGGTTTCTTATCCAAACAAAGGAGAGAGGTGATTAAAAAGAGAGGTGATTATCCAAAATGGATAATTCCTATCACAGTGAAAACTTTCCCACTAACAAAGTCACTGAAGCAAGATAAAAAGGAGAACAATTAATTGGATAGAAAAACTTTTATATCAGATATCTGTGATCAGACTCTAAGATATTTAAGCAACTATATAACTATTTAATATAAAGATATAATACCAAAAAAAATCCCAAAAGGAAATCATTCTTAGGAGATGAAGAGTCTTCAAAAGAATTGCAAATTAAGAATAATTAACAAACATGCCAAAGACTGTTTCAAATCACTAATTGCAATAGAAATGCAAATCAAAATAGCTTTTAGATTTCCTGAACATCCAACAAATTAACAAATATGATAAAAGATGGAAGTCAGTTTTGGAACTAGTGTAGCTTATCAATTGGTCCATTTTGAAAAGCTGTTTATAATTATGCTAAGAAAATGATGAAAATGTGCATAACTTTGATCCAGAGATACCACTCTTACCTCTATATCCCTCCAAGAGGTCAAAGATAAGACAAGGTCACATCTACACTAAATATTTTATAGCAATACCTGTTTATAGTGACAATGATCTGGAAATAATTCTAAAATGGATAAATATATTATGGTAGGGAAATGTACTATAATATATGCTGTAAGTAATAATATATGTACATATAATATATGTTGTAAGTAATAATAAATGTTAAAAAATAGAGAGAGTCAGGAAATAATATATGAATTGATACAAAGTGTAGTAAACAAATCAGGAAAAATAAACAAAATGATTGCAATGATGAAAAAGGAAAGAGCATTAGTAACAGCAATAAAATATGGAAATTGAGTGTTATAAAATTATAATGACAGTGTAGCCCCAAAGAAAAAATATAAAAATGTATTTCCCTCTCTTCTTTGTAGAAGTGGTAAAATATGGGTAAAGAACACTGTATAAATTTTCATACATTTTTTTCATGAACTTGTTATTTTTACTGAACTGTTTTTCTTTTTTCTACCTATTATAAAAAATGTCCAAACATCCTGATGATCCACGTATCCTGCAAGAAAACTCAGAGGAAGACAGTATAGGGCTCACAATACTGAAGAATACTTCATCTTAGAGGTAGATAATTTTGACTTTGCAGACTCTCCAAATGCCTTAGAAATAGAAGGATCATCTGAGAAAGAAATCCATATGTTTTCTTTGCATGTCGGGTGTGCCTAAGAAGAAATTCAGAACAAAAAATCCCAAAGACTCCTGACCTTGTTGAGAGCAGGCTAACAAAATTGCCCTTTTAGAGTTGGATGACCTCAGGAACCTAAAGAACAGGTTAGCCAATGGCATCAACAGAGTTTTACAGTCCATAGAGGCAGTACAGAAAAAATTAAAATGATCTCTATGCTCTATGCTCAATTAGAATTTAGATTAGATGGCTCTAAAGTGAGTCAGTACACAATGACAATAACTTGTGATGCCCAGGTTAGTCTCTAGGGCAGTAGGTATTTTTTTAATGTTGCAAATATACAGTGAAAAACAACAAAAACAAAGGTATAGTGAACACTATCAAATCCCCATGGTAGAATAAAAAGAAAAGGCCAGTGTTGTTCTATTAATCTGAGTATGTGCCAGCAGTGGATTTGGTTGGGGGTGTCCACCTTTTAGATCAAAGACATGAATTCCTTGGATGTGCTCTTGGATCTAAATGATCTCATCATATGTGTGAAAAGGTTAAAAGGATCTCAGATTTGTACTAATCAAACTACCAAAGAATTACTTTAGCGAGCTAAGAAAAAAATTCATCTGGTGGAACCAATGGTGAAGAATATCAAGAGAATTAATGAAGAAAAATGTGAAGGAAAGTGGCCTGGTAGTACCAGATTTTAAACTATATTACAAAGCAATAGTCATCAAAACAAGCTGATACTGTTTAAGAAATAAAGTGATGGATCAGTGAAATATATTAGATACACAATATGCAACAGTAAATGTAACAACTAACCTAGCGTTTGATAAGCACAAAGACCCCAGATTTTGTGAAAAGAACTCAGCATTTGACAAAAATTGCTGGGAAAACTGAAAAGCAGTTTGGTAGCAACTAGGTATAGAACAACATCTCATCCAGTATACTAAAATAAGGTAAAAATAGGTATGTGATTTAGACATGAAGGGTGATATCATAAGCAAATTAAGGGAGCATGGGAAAAATCTACCTGTTAGATCTATGGGTAAGGGAAGAGTTTAAGACCAAACATGAGAAAGAAAGGATCACAGGAAGTAAAATGAACAATTTTGATTACAAGAAATTTTTTTTAAAAATGCACAAACAAAGCCAATGCTACCAAAATTAGAAGGAAAGCAAGAAAAATTTGCCACAAGTTTCTCTGATAAAAGTCTAATTTCTCAAATACATAGGGAACTGCACCAAAGTCATAAAAATAAGAGTCATTCTCCAACTGATAAATGGTCAAAGGACATGACCCAGAAGTTTTCAGAAAAAGAATGAAAAGCTATCAACAATCACATGAAAAATATGCTTTAAACAACTACTTAAAGTAATTAAAGAAATGCAAATTAAAACAACTCACACCTATCAAATTGTCTAACACGGCAGAAAAAGAAAATGACAAATACTAGAAAGGATGTGGATAAAGCAATAATGCACTGTTGGTGGAGTTGTGAACTGTTCCAATCATTCTGAGGAACAATTCAAAATTATGCCCAAAGGGCTATTAAATGGTGCATACCCTTTGACTCCTCAGTATCACTACTAGGTCTGTAAGGACCTATATGAACAAAAATATTTAGAGCAGTTCTTTCTGTGGTGGTAATGCATTGGAAATTGAGGTTACGGCCATCAATTGGTGAATGATAAACAGGTTGTGGCATATGATCATGATGGAATTGTGCTGTAAGAAATGATTAACAGGATAGTTTCATCAAAATCTGGGAAGATTTATATGAATTGATGCAAAGTGAAATAAGAATACAATATCATCAATATTATGACAATAATCAATCATGTCATGTCATCAGTATTATGACAATAACTATGAAAGGCTTAGCTACTATGATCAATACAATAATCTAAGATAATTCAAAAATATCTCTGATGAAAAATGCCATTGCCCTCTAGAAAGAAAACTAATGAACAGATTGAAGCATGCTTTTCTCATTCACTTTATTTTTCTTGCTGTTTTTTGCAACATGACTAATAGGGAAATATGTTTTGTACGACTTCACATGTAAAATTGATATCATATTGCTTGCCTTCTCAGTAGGTGGGGTGGGGGTAAGAATTTAGAACTCAAAATTTAAAAATAATGTTTTTCATATATTAAAAATAAGAATATATTAAAATAAAACATATAGCCTCATAAAATTTCTCTTCAAACTTCAGTATCACCTTTTACTTGAAGTCTTTTGTCCTTACAAAGGTTAGTACCCTCCCTCAATTTCTTCCTAACTGCCCTCTAACTACCTTGTATTTATTTGTATGTGCTCATATGTAACATGTTGTCTTCCAATTAAAATATGAACTCTTCAAGAGCAGGGATTTTTAAAATCTTTGTCTTTGTCCCGTGATGTGTTTAACAAATGCTTAATGACTGATCAGTTGATTGCTGGGTAAGAAAAACCAAAGGCAGATGAGTAAAAAGGTATGATTTGGTCTGAACTTTCTGGAACCATTTAGAAATCAGTGAGATAAGAAATGTAAGTGATACTTAAGAAATTGATTGACTGACCCCACACATTTACCAATCTGGGCTTTTCAGGTTGAAGCAAGACCTCTGTGTTGTACATGAACACCAGTCTGGAGGGCTTCAGAGCATTCCTTATTATACCAAGAAAGGCATGTGTACCAAAAACCTGTGTCACGGACCAGGGGAGGACACCTAACAAATAATATTTATTATCCTATCCTATTCTACTCTATCCATAAATTACAGTGATTGGTTTTGAAATGGGTGTCACCAACGAGATCTGAAATAATATTTGGAGCTCTATTCCCAGTATGTGTAGACAATGATTCATTACCTTCTATTCTGACAAACATGAAGTTGGATGCTAACAATCAAAGACAGATAAAGGCACTGGCCAACAATGAGTTCAGCATTCATTACCAAGGAATACCAATATAGATGCATATGTCCTTCCATACATGCATTGGAAACAATGGTAATTCCCACAGTGAAGGGCATGGCTATGTCAACATTTCATAATAACTTTGATAGTTTGGTCCAAGGAAGAAATCTAGAGTTGGAATGAAATAGATTCTACTGTTGATAGATATACGTAGGAACTGTGAGATATATGAATTGCTTATCTATAGAACGCAAGCAGTAATAAACTTTTAACCTATGTCTGCATAAATTTCTTAATAGAATGGGGAAAATCATCTTAAGCAACATGCTAAGCTGTTCAAAGAAGTGGTGGTATTGTCAGAAATAAAGGAATCTACAATTATACTCTATCATAACAATAATAATTGTTTACAAATGTAAGTGATTTACAGAGGTCATCTCAATCAATCCTCACAAGAACTCTATTGTCTAATGCTATTATTATCCCCATTTTACAGATGAAGGAAATTAAAACTGAGTGAGGTTAAGTGTCTTCTTTAGGTGTACACAGCTCACAGAATATTTACTTCAAAGATAGAGCAAGAATAAACATGAAGATGTTTCACCCCAACAATGGGGAGGGAGGGTGGTGGTGTTGATATTTGCTCTGCAATCACTACTTCATTCAGTGAATGAGGGTCACAGCTTAGCTCAGTTCCAATTTAGCGTTAGTCCCAACACATTCAAGTCCAAAGACTGGGATCTTGGATTGCCAAATCCTTGCGACTCCTGGCCCAAATCAGAAACTCCACTCCTTGTATCTAGAACTGAAGATATTACATGAGAAGAACGTAGATCTAAAACTCTGGGTCTCATGGCCTGGAGGTGGTAATGGGGGAAGGAGATGGCCCACAGGCTCCTCCCATTCTACTCCAGCCATCTTAGGTGGTCTAGGCTTGCAAAAAATTTATAATGCATTCGTTTTTCCCTCAGCATTCTTGTTTTTTAACAAAATTATTTTTAACATTCATTTAAAAAAAATTGGAATTCCAAATTCCCTCCTTCCTTCCTAGTCTTCCCTCACCCACTGGGAAGGCAAGCAAATATGATATCAATTATATATGGGAAATCAAGCAAAACTATTAACCTATTAGCTGTGTTACAAAAGAAAATTCATAGACAAACATACACACACATACATGCAAAGAAAAAGAAAGTAAAGAAAGCCTGCTTCAATCTGTACTTTGAGTTCATCATTTTTCTCTCTGGAGGTGGACAGTATTTTCCATCAAGGGTCCATTGGAATTATCATGAATCACTGTCTTGATCAGAGTAACTAAGTCTTCCACAGTTGATCATCCTTACAATATTGTTATTACTGTGTACAATATTCTCCGGGTTCTGTTCACTGTACTTTGCATGAGTTCATATAATACTTCCTAGATTTTTCTGAAACCATCCTGCTCATTATTTCTTGAAGTACAATAGCATTCCATCACAATTGTATACCACATCTTGTTAAACCATTACCCAATTGATAGACATCCTGTCAATGTCCAAATTTTTGCTACCACAAAAAGAGCTACTATAAATCTTTTTATACAAGTAGGTTAACTTCCCTTTTCTTTTTCCCTAGTAGCGATGATGTTGGGTCAAGGGGTATGTATAATTTGATAGTCCTTTGGATATAGTTCCAAATTGTTGTCCAGAATGGCCAGGGCAGTTCAGAACTCTACCAACAGTTCATTAGTGCTCTCTTAGCATTCTTTAGCATTCTCTTTACCATTCTTTACCTCATTTTAAACTTTGATCCTCTCAACACAATTCTTTTGCATGCATTCTCAATTACCAGGCCTTGTGTCTACTAAACATGTACATGGAAGTTTAAAGCCATATTCACTTGTCAAAGTCAGGAATTTAGAACAAAACTCAGAGTTTCATACTTTTTATTTTTCACCTCCCCCACCCATTAATTTGGATAATAAGACCTAAAGCATCTTGGAATATGCTAGGGGGAAAGGGTAGAGAAAAATGAGGAAAATTTTGGTGTTTCAGATCCATACAGTTCTTGGGGTTAGGAGTTGGAGGAGTGTTCTTGTTTGAAAAGATGCTTGAAATACTTTGAAGGGGGATGTATGCTCCCAATTGGGAAGTAATGGGAGTTGCAAGAACTGTCTTTAAAACAAATAATTAATTTGTACTTTGCAACATTTGCTTTTATAAGATTGTGAATTCTAAATTCCACCCTCCCCAAGACAAAATGGAATTTGATACAGGTTACACACACACACACACACACACACACACACACACACACACACACACACACACACACACACACACACACAACTTTCTAATCACAAATCAGATAGAGACTTGGTTCAGAGACCTCTAAGGCTAGCTGGAGGAAATGAGTGCACAAGATAAATTTGTCTTAGCTGGGAGGCACTCTGCCTGGATTTGGAACCACTTAGTCCCAGATCACTATCTTTTAACTAAAGAATCTGCAGCCTGCTCTTATCTAATAATGTATTTTTAGGAGAGGCAGCACAGCATAAAGGCAGCTATGTAACACAATGGATAGTACCCCAGGTCTCTGGTCAGGAATACAGTTCAAATCTGGTCCATGTACTTTCTAGCTGTGTGACCCTGGGCAGGTAACTTAACTCTATTTGCATCAGTTTTCTTACCAATCTTTGAGCAACCTTGGAGTTCACAATCTTAGCATTATCCTCAATGTTAAACTCTTCCTCATTTCATACATCAATTCAGTTGCCAAATCTTATTGTTTTTATCTTTATGACACCTCTCATGTCACTCCTATTTTCCCACCTCCAAAAATTTGGGACTCTGCTCCTAATTCCCTTAACTTTCATAGCTTTCACTTCATTTTACCTAGGACCAAGCATCCATGCCACTTTCAGGTCACCCCCCATCCCTTGCTGTAGTTCATAATCTTGCCCCTCATATTTTTCACCCTCCCTACCTTTGTGTTGTTTCTTCCCATTAGAATATAAGCTCCTTGAGGGCAGGGTGGCTTGCTAACTCATATTTGGCACATAGAAAGCACTTACTAAAGGTTTTGCTATCTACCTATCCATCTATCATTCATTTCTGTCTGTATTCTTCTATCATCTTTTTCTATCTCTATGTGTCTTCTTTTCTCCATTCAGTCTTTTCATTATTTGTGATTTCATCATCTTTCAACTAGACTATTTCAAAAGTCTCCTAATTGGTTTTCCTGCCTTAAAGGTTTCTCTGATTTATCTTCTACACAACTGCCAAAGTGAGTTTCCTAAAGCACTGATTTGGCCATTTCATTTCCCTGCTCAAAAAACCAAAACAAAATAAAGTAAAAAATCCTCCATTGGTTTCCTATTACTTCTGGGATCAAATATGAACTTATCTCTTTTGGCATGTAAAGTCAAATATAATCAGGCCATATTACCAGGACCACTTTTACTGCTCACTACTATGACGACTACTACTACTGCTACTACTACTACTACAACTACTACCACTACTACTACTACATATAAAAACAACATCCAGAACACAATTCACTTTATATAATCCCTTAAAGGTTTACAAATATTTTTTGTACATTATCTCAATTTCAAAGTTCATCCTTGGATGAATTTCTTAGTATTCCCACTAGAAATTTGAAATATGGATTTAGACATAAAAGATGAGAGTACAAGAAAATCTGGAGAACAAGGAATAGCTTACCTGTCAGATCTATGGAGAAGGGAAGAATTTATGACCAAAAACAGGATAGAGAATTTTATGAAATGTAAAATGTATTATTTTGATTACATTAAATTAAAGAGTTGTTGCACAAACAAAGCAAACACAATCAAGATTAGAAGGGAAGCAGAAAGTTGGGAAACCATTTTTTACAGCCAGTGTCTCTGACAAAAACCTCATTTCTAAAACATATGAGATCTGAGACAAATTTATAGGAATAAAAGTCATTCATCAATTGATAAAAGGTCAAAAGATATGAACAGGCAATTTTCAGATGAAGAAATTAAAGCTATCTATAGTCATATAGATATACATGCTCTAAATCACTATTGATTAGAGAAATGCAAATTAAAACAACTCTGAAGTATCACCTCACATCTATAAGACTGGTTAACATGACAATGGGAAAATGATAAATGTTGAAAAAGATGTGGAAAAAATTGGAACAATAATGCATTGTTAGTGGAGTTGTGAACTGATCCAATCATTCTGGAGAGCAATTTGGAACTATGCCCAAAGGACTATAAAACTGCATATCCTTTTATTTAGCAACAGCACTACTAGATCTGTACCCCAATGAGATCATGAAAAAGGGAAAAGGACCCACATATACAAAAATATTTATAGCAGCTCCTTTTGTGGTGGAAGGAACTGGAAATTGAGGGGATGCCCATTGATTAGGGAACAGCTGAACAAGTTATGGTATATGAATATAATGGAATACTATTGTTCCATAAGAAATGATGAGCAGGCAAATTTCAGAAAAAAACTAGAAAGACATGTGTGAACTGATGCTTCATGATGTCAGCAAAACCAGAAGAACATTGCACACAGTTTAGACTTAGCTCTTCTTGCCAACATAATGATCTAAGGTAATTCTAAAAGATGGAAAATGGTATCCACATCCCTAGTTTCTCTTTTTGTTTGTTTGCTTTTTTTTCTCATAGCGTTTCCCTTTTGTTCTGATTCTTCTTTCACATCACTAATGTGGAAATATGTTTAATATGATCATACAGGTATAGTGTATATCATATTGCATGCTATCTTGGGGAGGGGGAGGAGAAAGTGAGAAAAAAATTTAGAACTCAACATCTTATAAAAGTGAATGCTGAAAACTAAAAATAAACCAATCTAAAAAAAAGAAATTTGACATATGCAATGTATCTGGATGCCATATTATTCTTTTCTAACAGTTTCTTTCTTCCCACACTCTCCCCCCTCACCACCCACAACATCTGAAGAGGTGCCCCCCTTGACTGGCAATTTTACCCACTGTTATTGTATTGTTTGCATGGTTCCTTAGTCAGATACCACAGTGCCTTTCACAAAGCAAAACATAGCAGAACTGTTCGTGTGGAGACTCAGAGGCTGCAACTCAAGATGTTGACAATTACCACTGAGGTTCCTTATTTAAAAAAAATGATGAGTAAGATTTTAAATACCTCTGGTTGACCCAGAAGAGACAGAAACACTTAAAAAATGATGGGGGAGCCTGACTCAGACAAATTCTTTATTCATGTGGATCTGGGTTCTTTCCTCCCTGCTCCCCCATGATGCCAACGCTGCATATTAGAATTCCTCACCCCTAATCGAAGCCATGCCCTAAAATAACATTTATCTTATCTATTTAGGGTAGATTCTCAATAAGTTTATAAACTGAAGAGTTTCGCAGAATTTCCAGTTTGGTATACTGCAAAGTTATTTTGATGGTGGAGGGAAAGGGTACATACAAATAAATGATCCTTTAACTAGAAAAATGGAAAGAATTACCAGGAACTATATTGACATACTTCTGCTAATATGCATACATAGAAATACATGCAAACAAAAAGCTACATATAATTACTTAGGTAAGTATTCTTTCTATTGAAAGGCGTCATGATATAGAAGTCAGGATGTTGAACTGAGAGACAGAGAATCTACCCCTGACTTTTATTCGCTGTGTGATAATGAGCAGATTGCTTAACTTCTTTGATCCTCAGCTTTCTCACTTTTAAAATGGACAAAATAGCACTTATATTAGCTATCTGGAGGATTATTGTGGGACTCAAATGAGGTAATGCATGTGAAGTATACTGGAAACTTGTGGTGTCCTGTGGTGGTGTACAAGTTAACTGGGACAAAGCAAAGTAATTAAAGTCTGACATAGAATAAACTTTATGACTTTCATATTGTTGAATTTTTCAGTCTGCAATTTATCTTCCTTTTGTCACTTTTTTTTACAGAATTTTGTATTGAGTCCACAAGATGTTGACATATATTCTTTAGTTCATCATCATGAAACCACACTTTAATTACATTGGTGACCTTTTTTTCTCTTCCAATTGTAGATTTCATTAAAGCCTATAAGTCAATGTGGCTTTAAATCAGGTGAGTTTCAGCCCACTGAGGAATGTTTATCACCATCCATTGCATAAATTTCTTAACCTCTTATGACAGGTGACATGGTGTAAGGTTTTGCTGTATTATTACATTTAATTTGGGAATTTCTATAATTCCAGAATAATTTTACATCTCTGTATATCAAAATATTTATTAGAATGCATCATTTAGTTTGACTAAAGATATTCAGATCATACAGGCTCAGCTGGAATTCTTCAAATTGTTTTGGTGTTGTGCTAAAAAGTGAGTTTCCTCAGTAAAGATGATCCTTTCTCAATCATCAGCATTCTATCTTTGTTTTGTTTTGTCAATGACACACATTTTTCTTCCTGACAACAGTTAGCAGCTATTAAAAAAAAGTCTTATTTGGTTTTTCAACTTCATTAACGCAATGCTGCACTGCAGAGGAATCAATAATGACCCCTATAGCTTCCAAATCCCTTGAAGGTCTTTGCTTTTTTGTGAGATTTAATCTGTTATTTTTGCGCAATACTTTGTCAGTTTTTGTCATTAGTTTTCTTTTTTCAACTACACTTTCATTTATTCTACAGTATTACCGATCCTTATTCACTGTGTGCTTGAAATGCTTGCCTTTTCCCATACCAACAGCCCAGGCAATATCCCTAACAGTCATTCAAACATGCTCTTAAAAAAACAAAACAACACAACACAAAGGCAACTTTTGTACCCTTCTTTAGGAGTAATATCTATTCTTAAAAATCACAAAATGTAAAATACAACAGAAGACAACAATGAAACACATGCACATTGGCGTGAAATCTAAAACTCAACTGACTAATTTCTTAACTAAAAGGTGGAGAAAACAGCTCAATCCAGTTTCACTGGGTCAGGATCAACCACTCTGAGTAGCCCTGTATCAGCAGAAAAACGTAGTCATAAGCATTATTGTCATAAAATTAAACCATATCAAAATTTTTGTTCATCCCAAGTAATTTTCATACAACTGCATTTCTTATGTAAAAATAAGATTTTCTCCCTGTAATGACATAAGAAATAGAGTTGTTTTGTTTAATAATGCTTTAGTATTGATCTAGCTGGCTTCAAATCCTAAAGACCAGTGAATTGTACTTGGGAGATTCTTGGTTAAGTAAAGGGTGGAATCATACGATCATAGATTTAGCCTTGAATGGGAACTTAGAGGCTTTCCAGTCCAACCTCTACCTTTTACAGATGTCAGAAAACTGAGATGCAAAGAGTTTAAGTTATTTGTTTAAGGCCACACAACTAGTAAGTGTTCAAGGTCAGATCTGAACCAAGGTCTTCTTAACTCCAGGTCTAGGGCCCTCATCAAAATTCCACATTGGGCTATAGGTAGAGAATGGAGAAGAAAGTTACCTAGCTTGTGTAGACATCAAACCTTTGACACAGGAATAATTAAGAGTAACTAAACAGTTAACAATAAGTTAACTAGCCAGAAGCAAGATAAAATGTACTAAGAAATCACAATATCTTGAAAGCAACTTTGTGTTTATTTCTCAGGTTTTTTAAGCTGGTATAGTAATTTGGTTGAAATGATTTTAAATAAATGAAAAGAAAGCCTTTGTTCACTTAGGAGAAAGAAAGGCAGAGAAGGAAGAAGATAAATATTTCCAGAAGCCTAGATGAATCTTCAGTGGGAAACAGGTTTTTGAAATTGTATGTATATCCCAAATTATTTTATACTTATCTTTATAGAAAAATGGCAAATACATATTCATATATACATAGCATTTATAAATAAATATATATTTATGTGATAGGAGTCCTACATTATGAGTGTCAGCAGGTCTTGCATTTAAAGAAAATTGATGTATCTCTATGTAATTCAAATAATTATTTGGCAAAATATTAATATTATTTCACAAATCCAGATTTCCATATTTCTTTTCTGTTTAGGGCATAGAATAAGACAAACCTGAGTGTTCAAATCCTGAAGCATAGTTAAATATATGCTAATTTAGGAACACTGGCTCTAATGTTTTTGCCCCACTCACCTCTTATTCATCAACCCCACGGGGAGGAAAGTTGGCTCTCCTGAACCGCATTTTGTATGTCAGTCACTTAGCCACAACAGTCAGTCAACAAATCCTTATTAAACACCTACTATGTGCCAGGTACTATGTTTAGTTCAAAGGACATAAAGTAAAGCAAAAAAGCAGTCCTTGTTCTCAAGGAGCTCAGTCTAAAGAGGGAGACAACATACAAACAATTATATACAAATACAGGATAACTTGGAGATAATCAGCAAAGAGAAGGTGCTACTGTTTACAATATTCCTGAAATACTCATCTTCCTGTCTTAGCTTCCTTGGATTTGTTCAAACTTTAGCTCAAATCCAACTTTTGTAATAGGCTTTACAAGTCAAGTCAATTAGTACTTATTAGGTGCCTTGTTGTTCATCATGTTCAACACCTTATGACCCCATTTGGGGTTTTCTTGGCAAAGATAATGGAGAGATTTGTCATGTCCTTCTCCAGCTCATTTTAAGATGGGAAAACTGAGGCAAACAGAGTTAAGTAACTTGCTCAGGGTCACATAGCTACTAAGTGTATGAAGCTAGATTTGAACTCAGCCCAGCTCCAGGCCTGGTATTCTATCCACTGTGCAACTAGTTGTCTCTTACTTAAGCACCACTCTGTGCCAAGTGTTGGGACTACAAAGGCTGGCTAATAGTGAGACAACATGAGAACAATTGTGTGCAAACAATATGTATACAGCTGTAGCACCAATGCAATATTCATAGCACCTAAAATGGCCATGAATATCCCAATACAAATCTGAATCGCAAAATATCACAGACTCTCCACATGGAAGACAGAGCCAAAAGTATTTATTCAGACACCAGAAAGCCAAATCCATTATAGTAACAAAAATCCGTACACAATAACAAGGCAGAGGACAATGCCATCCCCAAGTCTTCCCCCTGCTAGGCTTCCCACGAACCATCTCCATTATACAAATCACAAACAGCTCTTTCATTCACTCTAGCCAGCAGCTTACTTGCCTGCATCCTTCCTAGATCTGACCAGCCTCAGGACCAAATTGCCTCTCAGCTTTTCTCTAGTTCTGCCTCTTCCTGTTTAACCCTTCCAATTCTATCCATTCACCAAATTCCTCCTACCACAACTCCCTGTGTCTCAGACTGATGTGACTTAAGCCCCCATGTGACCCAGGAAGGTCCCATGGCCCTATTAGTGAATGGGAAAGATCTTCCCATTTAAATGACCATTACAACAGGTTAAATTGGAGGTAATCTAAAAGAGAAGACAGAGGGAGGGGAGGCCAGGAAAGGCTCCTTGCCAAAGGTAGGCTTTTAGTTGAGACTAGAAGAAAGTCAGTTAAGCCCAAGGGTAGAGATAGAAAATTCCCAGAACTAGGAGATGTGATGTTTTGTATAAAGAACCGTTAGGGAATCGGTGTTACTGGGTCTTAAGAGTGTGTGGAAGGGAGGAAAGCATAAGAAGACTAAAAAGCTCAGTGTATGAAAGGCTTTAAAAGCCAAATAGTCTTCATCTTTTCCAAGCTGGGAAGATTAGAAAAAAAAAGTTTCATGCAAAAGATGGGTTAACTTCTTGTTGAGTCATTGACTCGCATCTGACTCTTCCTGACCCATGGACAACAGCATACAGTACTGTCCACGAGGTTTTCCTGGCAAGGATACTGGAGTGGTTTGCCATTTCCTTCTCCAGTAGATGAAGGCAAATAGAGGTGAAGTGACTGGCCCATGGACATACAGCTAGCAAGTAGCCAATGCCAGACATGACCTTTGGTTTTCCAAACTCCAGGTCTACCGTTCTATCCACTGAACCATCTAGCTGCTTCTTAGCAAACAGAGGTTAGGTGACTCTCGCCCAGGGACACACAACTAATCAGTGTCTGAGGCTGGACTTTAAAGTAGGCTATCCTGGCTCCAGTCCCAGCATTCTATCCACAGAGGTAACTTAAGCTGAGTTTTTAAGTAAGGAATTCTAAAACAAGAAGGTAAAGAGAGAATATATTCTAGATGCAGGAAAACCAGTCTGGAAAGACCTTAGTATGAAGGAAGAGGCGTAATTTATGTATAACATTTAATAGGTAGGATAGGGGGTGTTTGTGAAAGGCTTTAAAAACATATCAGGGTGGTCTGGCATATATCTTCCCATATCAGAGAAACTGAGGATACCTTTTCCAGAAGAGATGTCACAATGGGGAATAAAAATGCTTGGGAGAGACTGTGGAGCACATGTAGATGTTCTGTAGCTGTTTTGGTTTTGCTAACCTAATGTAGTTGAGGAGTCTTTTTTCAATTGGTTGCCTAGCCAGAACGAGGAATATCTTCAGAAATTGTCTCATTCCCTTCACCTCAGAACTCTTGGGTACCAGGAGGGAAGGGAGATCTCAACAATTCTTTTGTTTATAGCATATGGTGAGAGATAGTGGTGCAAAGGGAGAGGTCTTGAGGCTTTCTCCCTTCAGTTGCCATGTTGCCTTATGAAAGGGACTTAGTCCTTGGCCTCTGAATTTATTCCCTCCACCACTTCCCCTATTCTACGTGAAGGGAATGGAGGCCATGTTATTGGGAGCTTCAGACGGTCAGAAGGTGGCCTCAGCATCTTAGTGTTCAATAGTCCAAATCTAAAGAAGGTTTGAACTCAGTGAGAAAGGAACAGTCACAAAAGAAGTAGAGGAGAAATTGCACAATTTGAGTGCTAACTGTAAATATGAGTTAGGGAGAATATGAGACAGAGTGAAAACACTGAGGTGATCTGGGTAACTGAAGGATGATGCCGCTGTTGAGAGAAACAGACAGCTGAGATTCTCAGGAAAGATACTGATTTCTGTTTTGGACAGGTCACATTTGGAGTCAACTCCAAATACAAATCTACATGAATACTTTCACAATTTCATCATTTTCTTGGGGGTGGGTCTACCCTCCACCAACAAATTAGATTTTCCCCACACCATGGTGAAGAGTATTCTTGAAATCAGTTTCTCATTTTCATTGCCCAGTATCCAATACTTTAGTGAAGCATCTCTCCAGACTTAGACTGGACCTCAGGCAACAGATACCAGAATTCATTGCCGTACCAACCTGATGGAACATGAAAGGTCCTGTGCTTCTGTGGTATGACTTTTAGGAATTAAAGAGCCTCTTCCCACCATGAAGCACTAGAGTAAGACTTCAGAATCTCTCTGGTAAGTAGTAAGCTTCTATGAAGATTTGTGACCAAACTATTTAAAAAAAAAAAAGCAAGATTCAGAAACTTTCTGATAAACAATTTTGGAAAAATATACTTTATAGTTCATTTGCTGACTACTTAGCAATGTATTGTAGTAGAAATATTATAATTTTAGCAAATTTTAGCAAAAGACCTGGGATTAAATTGTACCTCCACTACTTCCTACCTCTGTGAACTTGAGAAAATCATAAAATGTTAAGGTGGGAAAAGGCCTCTTTATAGATCATTTAGTCCAAACACTATATTTTATTGAAAAGGTAGGAGAGAAATATGTCAAGTCAATCATAAAAGTTGGCACTTAGGCTGAGACCTGAAGGGAGTTCTGAATTCTAATATGACACAGGTAGGTAGGTAGATAAAGCATTTCAAGCATGGCAGCCAGTCTTCTGAAAGGCACAGAGTCAGGAGATGGAAAATCAAGGAGATGGAAACAGCAAATAGGCTACCTTTACACTGTAACATTTGTGTGTGTGTGTGTGTGTGTGTGTGTGTGTGTGTCCACATTCAATAGAGAGTGTATTAAAGTATCATCGGTCTGGAAAGATCCTGATTGTCAACTTTTAAATGAAGACACTGAACTTGGGAAATTTCCAAGTACTCTCCCTCTGCATCTCTCCACATATCCTTCTAATGCCAGGAAAACTGAATGCGAGTTTTTAAAAAACAAAATTGACCCAGAAAGCAAATCAGTGAAGAGTATTATATGTTGGTATTCTCTACGCCAACCTTTCAATGTACATACAAAATAGCTCCATGGACATTTCAGAAAGGATGCCTTTCTTCCTTAAAAAGAAACTCCTCCAAAATCCAGCTACATAAGAACCACAAATTCCCCATGCTCATTAGTCTCCTTCTTAGCCCTTCATTTTCCCATATGAACATACTGATAGCATATGGGTTAGGTTTGTCCAAAACAAAATTTCTATTATTTTAACAATTCTACAGCCTACTCTCTTGGTGCAGTGAAAAGAATATTTGTGACTAAAAGTTATCTTTAACCCTTGAAAAAATAAATTCCCCCAAATAGACATGAGAGAAAGAAGTGATGAACAGGGTCCACTATTTTTCTCTTCAGCTCTTCATTGTTTTTTAATGTAAACAGAAAACATGAGTCTTCAGGCCAGCTAGGAATGGGCTTGGGCTCCTCCTCTTGGGGATTGTCTTAATACAGAGAGTCCCCTGCCCACTAGTCAGCTCTAACCAGTACCTCGGTAACTCTCAAGCTTGTAAGGCCAACTCCTAACATTAAAAATCAAGGTCAATGTTCAGTCATCCATACTCAGGAAAGAAACATCAAAGAGAAGAGGTAGTAAGGGTTCTTAGATCTCATCCATAACTTGCCTAGGGAGGACCATATTAAAGCCACCATGTGTTTAATGTCTCATGGTGGTTGGTATGGGGGCAAGGGTGTACTATTTATTCTCCATCCATCATGGGAAGTCCAAGAATTTTATGATGCCACTTAGAGAGCTGAAGGGAGAGAGTTACAGGGGGTAGAATATCTATTTTTCAAAAAGTGCACTAAACCATCAGTTCTTTTTGCTAAGTGAACAATGATGCACTACATTTCTCTTATAAAAGATTTGGTCTCCAAGATATATCAACTGTATTTATGTGTGTGTAATATAATATATGTGTGTATATAGGAGTATAATGAAAAGTCAGTCTCAATAGATAAAATGGTCAAAGGATATGAACAAACAAAAGAAATACTGCAAACTCTTAATAACCATTTGGAAGTATGCTCCAAAACACTAATAACAAGGGAAATGAGGATGATGTTTAATGTTATACCCTGAAAATTGGCAAAGATGACAAAAGATGGCTTTAGTCAACACTGGACAGACTGCAGAAAGATCGGCGTACTAATGCATTGACAGTGAAGCTGTGAATTAGTATTCACATTTTTGAAAGTAATTTGCAGTTATGGTAGTAAAGTAACTAAAATATCCGTACCCTTTTACCCAGAGATTCCATTACGGGGTTTATACTCAAAGGCAGTAATTTGTAAGACCAGTTCTCCATAAAAATGAAATGCTAATAGCAGCATTTTTTGTGCTGGTAAAGACTTGGAGGGCGGAGTAAATATCCATCATTTGGGGAATGGTAAACAAATTATGGTACGTGACAATAATGGAGGATTACTGATGAATGTGATCAATAATGACAAGCATCTATATGTTCAAGATCTAAATGAACTGATCAAGAGTGAAATAAACAGAATCAAGAAAAGCCTAGTTACAGCAACGTAAACAGCAAGAACACAGAGTGAAGGTTCTGAAGTTGCAAAGAACAAGAGTGGGTCAAAAGAAGATATATAAGACGAGATTCATACCTACCCCTTCAGAGAGGATACAAGATACATTGCACATATTTCAGACTTTGAAGGCATTGGTTAGTCATGCTGATTTTTCCTTTCCTTTGTTTTTTTTTTTTTTGTTTTTGTTTTTGTCTTTAAAAAATACTATTTATTATAAGGGATGGCTCTTTGGGAGGGAGAAGGGGAGAGATAATGAGGGAAAAGATAATGGAGGAAAATGTATTAAAAATCAAAGCGTGTAGTATGTTGCAACATCAGATATCATGAGAGAATAATCCTTTTTCCCCCGAAATTTTATGTGAGGAAATAGACTTAAAGAAGGAAAGTGTTCTGCCAAAAGTTAAAACCAGCTCATTTATAAAATAAGGGAAATTCCTAAGTTACTTATTAAGTAACATTTATTGCTTATGAAAAATGATTTGATTCTCCAGAACAAAACTCTACCTTATAGGCTTTTTAAAAAAAAACAACAACAAAGTGCCTCTTGTCAAGATCCTCAGAAATATTTAATAATAGAAACAATCCTATTTAATGACCTTCTGATACTAAACATCAAATGAAACATAAGAAAGGGAGATGCATTCTCACCAAAAGTGTGATGAAGGAAATCCAGTGTGACATCTGAGAGGGATCCCTTCTAGATGGTGTCAACTTCCAGATACTCCTGTCTGTGGTTGGCATTGGACTGATTTCATTAAGTCCTAGAACTTTTCAGAGCTCTTGGAAGAGAGCTGTAATCATTCAAAAGCGTTTGTCTTGCCCATCTACACAGGAAAGATCAAGTGGAAAAAGAGTATCTATTGTCCAGATATCATCGTGCATTTGGATGGAAGGCTTACACAGCTTGTCCAACGGTATGTATATCTAGGACAGGCAAATATAGACTGACAATGAGTTAGGCAAAGAGTTGAACTGGAAAGTGGAAAACGGGGTGGATTATTTTTAGGATGTGGCAAAGCTCCTTTTCTGACCCCGAAGTTTAAAGGATTATCATTTCAGTACTAATGTTCTGCTGGTGGTGCTATCTTCGCTCCAGACATGGAATACGACTGCCTCTGGAGAACTAAAAAAATTGAATATCACTTGGAGGGCAATATGGGGGGAGGGGAGAGTGGTGAATGTGAGCAAGTTGCATCATTTCGCCAACACTGAGCTCAGAAAAACAGAAGTACAAGATATGACAGAGTACCATGCAATCGATCCTATGAGTCAAGGGTCACAAAAAATAAAGACGGACTGGTCACTTGGCAAGAAACAGGGATGACAGCTGGCCACTCAGAGTGTTCCCACTTACACTCTTCTAAGAGAAGGAGAAAGTGAGGAAAGCTTCCAGCAAGTTGGGTGGACCCCACGTGGCCAGCTTTGAGCAGGATGGGAAAGCACGGAAGAATTTCAATCTGTATATTTGGAGGAGACTACCAAATAAATGAGGTCACAGATCCATTTTAATTCTTGAGCAAAACACAATAATGGTGCCGATTGAGATTTCCCCCACCCTCCACTTCCCTTAAAGGGTTCTGAGCTCCTTGGAAAGAGGGAGCATATTAACTTGTAAAGTGGTTTTAATCAACTGTTCCTGCTCTATTGCTCTATAGTGCATTGCCTGAAAGCCAGAAAAGTTGATTTCCCACAAGCATGCCAGACCGTGAGGTTGTAAAATTAAAATGGAAATTGCGCACGAAATGGCACATAGTATTCTGGACTTGTTCATACTTGAAGTCCTGTTAACTTTCACTTTGGGGTACTGAGTGTAGGCCTTAATCCGTGTTTATACTGAACCTCCTCGAACTTACCTCCGGAGATCGGTTCGCCTGGCCGGCCCTCTCTTTTAGGTTAGCTCGCTGAAATATTCAGCATAGCCAGCAGCTAAGGCGATGCCCCTAACCTGGGCGCCAGGTGGGCAGAACCTGAGAGTGCAAGAAGGTATCCAGACTTCCACGCGTCCGGTCCCCCACCTTATTCCCGTCCTCCAGGGAAAACTAGGAGCGGGCTTTTCCACTTTGCTCCAATCAGAGCAGCAGCCCCTCCTCCAGGTCCCCCTGCTGGAGGATATGCAGCCGCCCTCGAGGCACTTAGAGAAACTTCTCAGCCGCTCCCCTCCCTAACCCGAGGAGACCAACACACCCCGACACCAAACCCCCACCCCCTCGCCTCCACACCCTCCTTCTCTCCCCGCCCCTAGGCATTCCCCAGTTGTTGCCCAACCCCGGGAGCTAGTGATAGGCCGAGCGCTGGGCACTCATTGTGTATATGCAAATGAGAACCTCTCCTCGCCTAGCGCAGCCTGGAGCCGGGCTGCTGCTGCCGCCTCTGCCCCCGCGGCCGCCTCTGCTCCTGCCCTTGCTGGGGAGTTTGGGGCTGTCATGCGGTGGCAGCTGACCCACCGGCCGGCTGCATAAGTATGAGAGAGGAAGACCCTGAAGGGGGCTGAAGATGAAGGTGTCGGCGCATGGACCACCGCTGATTGCCCACCCAGTGCCAGCCGGAGTCCAGCGCGGAGCCGGAGGCTGCGGAGTGCCGCTCTCCCAAGCCGCGGGAGCAGCCCCTGAGCAAGCAGCTGCGGCCACGGCGGCAGCGGCGGCGGCGGCGCCCACAACGACTGCTACAGTAGCGCTAGCGCTGTGGCCACTGTTGCCACAGTTGCCATGAGTTGTGCGGAGGTGATGTATCACCCTCAGCCATATGGAGCAACCCAGTATTTGCCCAACTCGATGGCAGCAGCATCCTGCCCCACAGCTTATTACCATACCTCTCCCCAACCCAGTCAGCAGGTGAGTCATTGTCTTGGGGAACTGGGATGGGGAGTCTGGAACCTGCGATCTGTTCTGATGTTGAGGAGTAGACTGCGCACTCTCGGGACAGCTAGCCGGGAGATGAGTTTGCGGAGGCTGCCCAGGATATTGAGGGCTTCACGGTGGCAACCCATCCAGAAGAGGAAGGGAACAGGTGGAGGGAAGAAGGGGAGAGAGGTGAGCCAGATTTTTGAAAGCATGGAAAAATACTTGAGGTCTGTTGTTGGGGAGTATCTAGCTGGAATCTGCTTTAAATTGTTCATAGGAACGGGAGACCACTTCAAAAATGGTCCGTAGTACTTATAGTGCAGCTCTTTGAAGCTCAGCTGGCGATGAGTCTTTCTTAGAGTCTATAAAAACAAGACACAAATAAGACAATCTTCTTTTAAACCAAATACTTTGTTTTCTTCGGAAGAGAAAAGGAGGTTCAAGCATTTCTGTATAATAGTACATAGTCAAATTCACGTCAGGAAGAATAAGGATAGTAAGACAATGAGGTAAAGGTGAAAATGGGCCTCTGGGCTGCATGTGAGTTCCAGGGCCTCGCCTCCACTTCACTTTAATATGGGATGTTAAGGCTGGGCAGGAGAGGTCCAGGGGAGTAGAGCAAACTATGTGGGCAAGTTATCATAAGGAATAGCCTGTAGACTGAGGTGTCCATCCAGTACCAGAGAAGGTTCACATGAGAATGCTTGGTTACAGGTATTGCAGGGTATAGATCAAAGATTAGAGAGGCAGCAGGAAGAAAGAACTGTGAGATTAACCAGGAGGAACTGGAGTACATTTTGAGGGAATACACTCAGTATGAATGGCATTGACTTCCCTCCCCCCATGCAGCCACCGGGAGTATATATTTCATAACCTAGGTAGCACAAAGAAAAAGCACCTATGTCTCAAGATGTTACACCAAGACAGCGATCATACCTTTAGCTTTTGGGGGTCAGGGTGCTTATTTGGAGGGCCTGGATAAATATATTATGCAAAAAAATTCAACCAAGATATGAGACAGAGTTAAGGAATATCTATCCCCAGAATATTTATACTTAGGTGTTCAGGATTAAGTTGTGCCTGTACATTTTATCAAACTGCGCCTCTCCCCCCCCCCCCCCCCCCAACTTGAAACCGCTATGCCACTCTAGTACTAGTTTTTGTTAGATACCAGAACTAATCTTTGGAAAGGAAGACTAAAGCCTTTTCAGGGATTAGGTAGGAATTGGTAAATTTCACTGATTGGCCGGGGAGGATTAATGTTTGCATTTCTTCGAATAACCAATGTGAGGCTGGTCAAAGTCTTATTAGGGTTAAAGAGGAAGGATCTCCACTTATATTCGCTATTGCTTCTCATCATCTCTTAAGGTTAAGTTACTTACCTGGGACAAGAGAAAAAAAAATCTGTATTTTTGGACTAACAGTGAGGGATTTCGATTATTGTTTGTTTTTCTTTTTCTTTCAAAACATATAAGCACAAAGCAAGGTAGAGGACATATGGGAAAAAAGATGCTTACCATGAATTCTGTGTTTCATATCAAGACTGTACCAGAAGATAGAAGACAGATTTTCCCCCCAACAGACTGGTCACTATAGTTGCTATGAGTTTGTTAGTAGAAACATAGGACAATATCAGAAATGGATATTTAGGTATTCTCACCCTCTCCCTCATGCACACAAATACACATGTATACACATGTGTATTAATATAAGAAGTTGTCATCTTTTCCTTTTCTTAGTCATGTAAAACTATTAATAACTTCACTTTAGAAATTATAGGAAATTATCTTTGGCATGTCAAAAATACATTTTTATAACATTAACTAGGAATTAACTGTTAGTAAGAATAATACTTTTATTTATAGAAGATAAAGTTGGGATCCAGGACTGTAAATGATCAAATTTAGAATGTGATCAAAAATGACCTGGAAACTGAATCTACATTACTGTATCTGTATGCCCAGAAAACCATACCATAAATATTAGTTTGTGCCTAAACTACCTAAATGATGACAGCCACAACAAAAACAAAAACCCAGCTGAATTTGGCCTAAATTATCCCTGTCTGAAGATTATTTATAACAGCAGGTCAATTAACCTTCCTCCTTTACTTTGTATAGGTTTGTTAGTGCTTGGCTGATTGATTTGAGTTTGAGATTTGTAGTGTACAGCTGAACTTTTAATTCTACTTGTGCCTCCCCAAATGTAGTAGGATGACGACATTTTCAACTATATAATTACTTGTCACTGCCTAGTTGAAATGAAGAAATTGTTTCTTTGCACTATCAGCTAGTAAGAATTTTATACTTTAGTTTGATGACCTATATTTTTTAATGCAAAAAAAAGCAAATCAGGAAGTTCTTATCAGATTAACAGCATTTTTAGATTATGTGGTGCGTGGGTGAAGTGGGACTAATATTGACTTGGCCCTAATGTAGTCATCTGAGAATACATTTTTGTTGTTGTTGCATTCCATAAGGTTTTATCATTATTATCCATGAAGACTGTTTTCTCCGTACATGGGAAGTGACCCTTAATAGCATCTTGACTGGGAGAAAAAAAAAAAGAGAACTACAACTCTCAAATTCCTACTACATTTCAAAAATTTATTTATGGAAAAGCAAAGGAGGAAGGGAAGCAGAAAAAGTGACATGGTCCAAGAGGCAGGGGGGACCATCCATTAATATTATGCCATCTGATGAAATGATGGAAAGGAGAAGCAGTTTGGCTGCTCCCCTTCTTTTTCGAGGTAGCAATATGCTTCCTGAAATTGATCTTTTCCCCCAAATCTATACTGAGGTGTCTTTAGAAACCAATAGATTAACACTGACCCATATTCTGTATTTTCTGTTTATATATTTTCCTTTCCTTTTAGTGGAAGTTCAAATAACTTTTAAAAAAATGGTTTGAAAATAGCAGACTGCCTTGCCCCTCTTCTTTTTCCCAAAGAGAAAATGTCTGAAGCTTTCATTTTCTTTATGACAATACATTGCATTACAGACTGTGGATGGGTAGTGCATAAGCACATTGGGATTTCTTCAGACACATCGTACAGTAGTCATAAGACTGGAGATTATCTCTAGTGTGACTTCCATATTTTATAGATGAAAAAACTCAGGCTAAGAGACATGTTGCCAGTCACATTGGTAGTGATGTAATGGAATGGTGATTCAAAACCAAGTCTATTTACTTTGAATCCAGGAAACTTCCATTGCCCTGTGGTCCATAATATCTTATAGCAGGAAATTCATTAACAAGTTAATTAAAAGTAGTTTTGCGGTAGTTCCTGTTCACCATGGGCTTCTTTAGAGGACACACCGTTCTCCTGAAGGACTCAAGTTGCAATGTTTAGCCATAGAAACATCACTCTAAATTGTAAATGTCTAAAGGTATCGCCAATGTACTGTGAAGGAGCCTATTCATAGTACATGTGCTTCTCAGGAACACCTGAGACTGCCTGAAAGAATTCAGTAAATGTGAGTAAATTGTGAATACAGCACTTTTGTGCCAGTTCTCAGAATGTCTGTTGAAGTGCGTGGAAGTTTTCTCGGTTCTATAGGAAGGTCTGGGACTTTCCCCACAGATTTCATGCCTCCTCTGCTTAAGCCTCTTCTCATTGCTTTCACTTCCCACTCCCATACCCATCTACTTCAGGACTGACCTTCCCCTCTACATTTATCTTACCACTAACACTACCCACCCTCACCCAACCCCCCCAAAAAAGGAGAAAAAAGAAAAAAATGAGACATTTACATACATTATGGCATACTAGAATGCAATAACTTCAAGAATCAACATAAAATTTTGAAATAAGTATAGAAGAAAACTGAGGGACAGAAGTCATGAAATAAGGAACTTCTTTCTCATCCAAGGAGCTTCCCATCCAAATGCAAACTGGATCATTTTCAAAATTCTTCTTTATTTGAAATGATCAGTTTAGGCAGGAGGTTTTCTAAAATTGAGCCACAGTGTTTTGTAATTTCCAGAATAGGTATTTATAATATGGCCATATTGTGAGCTTTGTAAATCTGTAGCTATTAATTCTAACTGCTTTTTAAGGGAGATAGATGAATTAATGTGTCTTCAAACATTAATTTAAAATAACTGACTTTTGTTGATAGAAGTTCAGTTATAAATCTGAAAGAATTGTTCAAGCTTTGCCATTGCACAAGAGTTGTGTATATTTATACATGTGGGGCACCCCAAGCTGATCTCTTGGTAATGAAAATTCATATGCAGTAGACTCTTTGACCTTGAAGTTTATGATTACTCAGAAGTCCTTAGTAGTGTATTTATTTAAAACTTTGGCAAGGAGCAAAATTGTTCTGTTTTTTTTTTTTCTATCAGAATTTCATCCTGTTTTTTTTTTTTTTTGCTTTATTTTATTTTGTTATTATTGTTGTTGTTTGTGAGGCATTGAATCCAGTTAGCAAAGGAACAATTATTTATTTTTTTCTTGATAATTTAGGAAGCCTTATTAGCAAAAACTATTAAGTCCCAATATATCACCAAGTCAAGCCTACATTTTACCTCAGTGGCAGAAAAGAATAGAAAAGAATAGTAGACTGAGCATACAGTTAGTTTATTTAACCCAGAAGATCTAATTTTCTTACAGTTGTAAGCAAGGGCTTATATAGATTTGTAGGTATTCATGCAGGCCCACTTTGAGAAAGAACAGTCCCTGTAATTCTCTCTGCACAAATTAACTTGACACAGAGACTTAGGAGCTTAAAGTGTTTCATAGTTCCACGTACCTAATAACTCTCCATCCAGAAAATCCAAACCTGGAGGAAAATTAAACCTTGATATAACCAAATGAATGATCTATGCCACAAAGAGATGGGGAAATGATCAGAATCTACAAAATCATATACATGACATGGAAAAGGTGAAATGTGTTCAACAGATTCTGAAAACTTTCTAACAATTTATTGAACCTTTTGAAACTTGAGTGAGATGAGTTTAGGATAAGTACCATGAAGAACTTTCTCAGGAAATGCCTTATCTACATCTGGAACTCAATAAACTTACATTTGCATAGACCTAGAAGATTGAAAACAGCCTTAACTTTCCTTACAATGGGTAGATAGGGCAAATATTCTATTTTACAAATAGGAATCTGAGATTCAGAAAGACTTTGGCTGGGTTATACATCTGATAGATTAAGTGTATAGCTGGAATTTGAATGCTTGTCTCTTGCCTTCAGGTCCAGCACTCTGGTAACTACGCTGCTACTGACGTTGCTATGAGGTGGCACAAGAAAGAAATTCAAGTCATTTCCAGAGCTGTTTAAACAGTTTCATGGGTCATACAACCTATAGAAGACTACTAAGTAAAACTGGATACAACTAACCTTCCAAATTAATGCCAGGAAAGATAATTTTTTCTCTTTACTGGCTTTTAACTAGTTCTTTTCATTAGCTGCTTATATAGCTCAAGGTGTTACTATGCTAGGAGTTTTTGCTTGTTCTTAGGACACATTTGAAGATGGACTGTCTCCAAGGCTGAAAGCAATAAAGCTCAAATAGTAGAATTCCAGGCACTACGAGGGGAATGGGAGAGATATTGAGGGCAGTGGTTCTTGACTAAAAATATACCACACAAACTATTTTCTAAGTTGCCTGCTCATAATTTGCTTTCTTCATTCTACTGTACTGACATAGTATACTTATGTAAAAATTAATTTGAGGTATTAAATAATTGAATTTTAGAACTGGATGGGAATTTAGAGATCATTTTATCCAATCATCTTGTTTGACAGATGAGAAATCTAAGATCAGAAAGTCATGAATTTTCAAGGCAACATTAGATGGTTAGGGGAAGAGCTGATTAGAACTCAGGTCTTTTCACTCTCTAGTTCTATTTTCCCTACACCATGATAGATGTACACACATTCTTGATAAGCATAACAAATGATGGATGACAACAACATTTGTTGAATTGTTCCTAGCCTAAAGGGGGCAAAACCAAAAATGAATAACTAAGGCTGAGCAGATAAACCCTTAAAATATATTGTGTCATATTGTTTCTGTCAAAAGTCTATAATTTAGGATCACATAATTTTAGACATGGAAGTTACTTCTGATTTTTCATCTGCAAGTTGAAGAGATAGGACTCTACTATCAGTAAAGAACTTTTCCAAAATTCTATGATCCTAAGATCTAGTCTAATTCATCATTGAATAAATCAGTAAGTTGAGGTACAGAGAGAGTAAGACTTGTCTAAGGCCACATAACTTTGGGACTAATTTATCCTCTCCTATGAATTCAAGATGGAAATTAGCATCCTGATGAACTCCTAAGGACTGTTTGCTATCAGTTTTTCACAGAATCAGAAAATGCCCCCTCCTCTACTTCTGGAACCCTTAGAAACAAGAAAACATACCTATGATCACAGACGACTTCATTTTCTTTTCTATTCCTTCATCATCATCATCATCATCATCATCATCATCATCATCATCATCATCATCAACAACAACATTTATATAATGCTTAAAGGCTTCCCAAGCACTTTATAACCAGTAACTGACAAACCTGGGAAGTAGATTCTATTATGATCTCCATTTTACAAATGAGGAAACCAAGACAAATAGCATGTAGGTTACTTGCTAAGCCAGTTTCTGAGATAGGATTCACACTCAGACTTCCTTTCTCCTTGTCTAGTTCTCCATCTACTGTAGTTGCCATGAATGTTGTTATGTGAAGAAATTAGCAAAGTTGGGCAAGTACCATAGCTACATTAAAGACATATTTATATTGTTTCATTGTTTTAATACAATATAATTTTTATAATGTAATGTATTATATATTTTTATAATATATATAATATATAATATTATAATTTGTATAATAATGAGACTACTTTTTAATAAGAATGGCAGAATTTATGCATCCAAATGAATATTATTCCTTTCAAACTATTCCACTGGCTAGGGGGACAAATAAACAATGTTGTTTGGAATTCTTTAAGGATTCCTTTGAAGGTCTGAGTTTTGAAATATTCTTTCAAATATTCACAATGATGTCACATCATTGTCCCTTGAGGGTGTATCTGGTGTTTAGAAGCAAACAGAAGTCATTCTCAAACAAGCAGGGTGAATAATTTAGACAGTCAGGGTAGTTTGTAACAGTTTTTTTTTTTAATTTTAATCTCAAGAAATTCATTGTATATAAATGCGAAGGGATGCGACTCAGTTGTATGATCTAGAAAGTGGTTCTGAAGACAATTCCAAAAGCAGAACTTATTGCTTTATTGGTAGTTTGGTTGGAATAAATTTATCATTTCCGTAAATGACCAGTACCAAATGACAAATACTATTTGGAGTTATATATTTTTTATGGATTTGATGAAGATACCAGTCTTAGTATTTTATAGTCATACCTCTATTTATACTCTTATGTTCTGACTTTCTCAAAAAAAATCTCCAGTTTTTAAAATTGAATAATGAAATGATCATGATGATCTAAGTGATATGCTTTGCTGAATACAGACCTTGATCCAGAATTAAATCCTTTGTGTGATCTCAATGATAGTTCAGTTTTTCAAAAATATATTTTCCCCCATCATTAAGCAAAAGTAGTATGACAGTGTCTGTCAGTGCTTTTGAGTTTTTCATTTTTGGCAATCGTGATAAGAAGGTAAATGAAGAATAATGTGACATAGCAATAGAATTCTAGCAATAGTTGAAAAATAATATCTTCTGAAAGTCTTCTCCCTGGGAGTAGGAATGCAATAGTCCCATCTTGTTTCTTAAAATAAAAACATCACTGCATTGAGAAATAAAGAATATTCAATAAAGATGACAGTTAACCTGGGCAACAGTATCAAATGATTCATTTAAAGGCATATTTTTAACCTCAGGGAAAAGTTTCAACATATGTATAATAATAACTTGGTATTTGTCACCCTGGTCTTTGGGGAAGCAAAGGTATTTGGCTTCTGATTGAGAAGACATTCTCTTGTTCATAGAAATGTTCTAAGCTTTGTTTGCAGTTGTCTGGAATGAGAATATTCAGTATAAGCAGACCACATTCTGGTTCTGATAATTGTAATTTCACAACCTGGGAAAAAAAGGGGGGTATGTTAACGAGCCTTGTGGCCATTAGCTGGTAATTCTTTTCACATAACTCAGCCCTTTTACTGGAGGATAATTAGATACTTTTAGAAATGAACTTTTTAAAAGTTTGAGCTTTTTTGGTTGTTGTCCTCTTTAATTCTGTTTATTTCCTCTTTATTTCTGTGTTCATAATCACATTTCTAACAGCAAAGCTGATGGACGCTACTGAGTAAGGGGTCCTTTTAAAGCTTGCATTTGAAAACTGGTTGTAGGTCTAACCTTGATAAAATTGCTAATTTGGTAAAAATATTGTATTGGATATTAAGCTTTTGACCTCCAAATTTAAGCTTTGCTTGTTGGCATTTTTTTTTAAAGAAAAATTAGGTTTGTGCTTAAGGTAACTTACTCACAGATAGAATGTAGTAAAATGGAAAGTGTGCTGGGTTTGGAATAAAAAGACTTGTTTTGAAACACCATTTCTTTCACATAATACCTTTGTGACCCTGAGCACCTCTCTGAGACCAATTTTCCTCAACTGAAAAATGAGGGTTGTACTCAAAGACAACCCTCTCTAGTCCTAAATCCCCTCTAGTTCTAAATCTATGACCCTATGATCTCTAGGGAAACATTGCCTTGGGAATTGTCTAAATGTTGAAAGTAAGCTGAAACTAGAAGCACATCACCAAAATTAAGCAAGAAATTGGATTGTAGTCAGAAAGCACAGAACTTAGAAAATAATTGGGGATCACGATCACTTGGGAAGAAAGTATAAGAAATATGGTGGATATGCGTGCATGTATGAGCCAAAGAATGCAATTTCTAAGGAACATTTAAGGACAATCAGGATCAAGGCCTAGCATTGAACGTTGTTTTTGATTTTGATACTTTAAGGCAAAATTCTGAAGCCCAAAATGTTAGGCGGAAGCACTAAATCACTTAGGTAAATAATGGCACGTACTCTAGAGCTGTTTCAATTGTCCTTTTCTTGATGTGATTTAATTTGTTGTAACGGATCCAAATTGATCTCATCAGATATCACTCTATCAATTTAGCTGTCATATTTTTCCTATTGTTCTCGGACTGTGACTTCTACTTCTCCTTTGTTTCCTTTGGAATTTAGGCAAACTTTAGATTCTCCTCTATGTTGGAGGCAGGGGTTTGCTGGAACCAAATCAGGGGCACCAATTAATAAGTTTTCTGTGTGAGTCTTTACACTTATGAAATGGCAAGCTGCAAATTATTGTTTTGTTGATTGTCTTGACTTAAGAAAATAACAGAGGAAAATGTTAATAATATAAATTAAACTTAAGAGTGTATTCTTGGTGCTTGTGTATTCCCCCCCCCACCACAAGAGCTGGTTGTTAAGCATTTATGAGCACACCTCTTGTTGGAAGACTCAGTTAAAAGTTAGTTAAAGGGTTGAATCTGTGCTATAGGAAGCAAATAGGCAAAGATCTTGATTAGCAAAGAAAGAAAAAGGACTGGTTTTACAATTTAAAAAAAATTCTTAAATATTGGAGTTATGTGTCTTATTATAAACATAATAAAAGTGTGATACCACAAAGTGACATATTACATTAAAAATGCAACAGATCATTGCTTAAATTATCAGGAAAACGATGTGTAAGAACTATAAAGAGCAAAAATGCATTTGGATTAAGACATAGATTCTTTTTTATTGCATATATTGAGAATCTTATACCATTTAGACAGATTTCTTTTTCTTCTCTCGAGTCAGCTAACTTTAAAAAATGTTATCACAAAAACCCTGAATTAATGTATATTTAAAGCCTCTATTTTTGAGGTACCTTCAATTTAAATTGAAAAAAAGGTATATAATAGGAAAAAATGCATTTTTAGTCATTATCACTGCCTATACAATTTTTATAAAGGATGTCAGTATGGTTTAAGAAGTTAAAATTTTTTAAAGAAAGAAAAATTAAAATATATATATATATAATGATAAATGATCATTTTCTTAAATTGATACTAAGAGAAGTAAATAAAGAAAGGAATCAGTTATATATATTGGAAAGAATATTTCTATGCAGAGAACCAACTTTGAGATCAGTTTTAATTTTCTGCATTCTTCTCTCTCTCTCTCTCTCTCTCTCTCTCTCTCTCTCTCTCTCTCTCTCATTTCTGATCAAATGCTACAGGCATTGTTGTCGTCAATAAGAAACTTATTTCAAAGGGAAAAGAGGAACTAGAATTTATTTATTGTAGTATGTTTGACAACACATTATAATAGTAATAAGTTATATAGTATTATTATTTAAAATTCCAGAATTTTAAAGCTCAGAAGCACCTTAGAGGTAATAAAGTTTAATTCTTTCATTTTACACATGATGAAATTGATGCCCAGAGAGCGTGGTAGAGTGGAAAGTGACCCTGGATTTGAGGTTGAGGTGGGGAGGGAAAGGACTCTTGGACGTAAATCCCACCTTTAGTGTTAATATCTCTGTCCCCTAAAGTAAGTCATTTCCTCTAGGTCTCAGTCTTCTCATCTGTGAACAAAGTGGGTGGAGTTGGTCCAAACAGGACTTCTGCTGTAGGTACTAGAAGACCTCTTACGTTCCCTTCCAGCTTTCAATCAGCGATACACTTCTTTGAAGTGACTTGTCCAAGGTCGCGCAGGTAGTAAGTGTCAGTAAGGATTGGATGTAGGTCCTCTGATTATAAACCAGTCCTTTTTCTGTAGGTTTGTATTGATTCAAATGAAACACTAATAAAGGCTCCACATTTTCCATCTATGCAAAAGTGAAAAATATATTCATGTTCTTACTGCAACAGCCAATACACTAGCAACAAGAATTAAGTTAAAATAAGTCTTTGAGATAGATATGTACCCCATACTACTACAAAGTTTGAAGGAAAAAGCAATATCTTTATTTACAAATCATAGCTCTTAGAACTTATCAGCAGCTCATATGTAAACACTTCAGGAACTTTATCCAACAAGAATAATATACCCATCTACAGATAGGGTAGGAGAATGCTATGAACTGAATGAAGAAAATTTAATTCACAGGTTATAGGTTCCACTGATCATAACTACGAGAATCTTAGACTTCCAGTTTACATATTTCAGCAGTATTCACATGTATATGTCTACATATATATTTGCATATTATATATATATGTATATTACTGGGTATAAGATACAGTTTTTTTTCTTTCTTTACATCAGTTATTTTGGAATAAAGAAAACAGGATCACTTCAGCTAGTAATGAATCATTTAGAAACCATAATTGTTCATTAGACATAAAAGTTTCACAAGATTTTAAATGATCTAAACTCTCCTGCCTTTTTTTGACGAAGGAATGACCACTCCACCCCCACCCCACTGGTCAGTGAACATTATTTTCATTTACCCATAGTGGTAGCTTTTTTGTTTATGATAACAGTGGTAACTGGAACATCTGAAAAATATGTTTCTTATAAAATGGGTCTTCACACATACGCATTCCAACATTTTAATTTGATTTTAAAGAAAGGAGTCCATGGCATCTGCCAAATCCTTTTATAAGATGTTAGATTCCTTGCAGTTTAACAAAACCTTCCTTCCCTTCTCCCTTCCACACTAACACTCCTGTGTTCTGCAACTCATAATTAGAATGTTGTACTGTGCCATCTTTAAAACATACAGAAAAAAAGACAGGTGGTAAGACAGACTGACTTTGAGATGAACAAAAAGAAAAACATGTTCTCTTATTTCTTATTATATTGTGATGTGTGTGTGTGTGTGTGTGTGTGTGTAATTTAATCCTAATAAATTGTGGTATTTAAAAGTGAATTGATTGTCTTTTGCCAAGTTTGACTTAACAATGATGAAAGGCTTAAAAATTTTAGTGGGGAGGATGACCAAGGAGTGAGGGAAGAGAAAAACATTCCAAACTGTGAAGCTACTTTTATTTTTTTTAAAGTAATCTAGTTAATGTTTTTTTTTTAATATAAACTGCCTTTGATACTGTGTTTTGTTTATTCCATACCAGAAGAAGTTAGCGGTATACAGCAAGATGCAGGAGTCTCTGGAAATGACCCTTCCCAGCAAACAAGAGGAGGAGGAGGAGGAGGAGGAGGAGGATGAGGAGGAGGAGGAGGAGAAAGACCAGCCTGCCGAGATGGAGTACCTTAACTCTCGATGTGTCCTTTTCACTTATTTCCAGGGAGACATTGGTTCAGTAGTGGATGAACACTTCTCAAGAGCTTTGGGCCAAGCCAGCAGCTTCCATACAGAATCTGCCATTTCAAAAAACAAGATGGGGCTAACCCCTCTATGGAGAGGTAAGAATTAAAAAATCATATGCTCTCCAGCTCACTGTATTTGTTTCGCAACGGCTCTGACCAGGATCCAGCTGGAAACGTGCCTCTGGAGGACAAATATTCACTTGCTTTTTAATTTTTAAGGACAGCGAGGAATTTCTTTCAGACAAACAGCTGGATCAGTTTTGTCACATGTGGAATGCAGGGTTGGAAAGGATGCAGTCACACCCCTTAAATTCTTTATGGAAAGTAATGATGCAACGGGTATGAGTTTATAGTGGCAGGATAGAGCTGCAAAGCACCATTCCTAAAGCCCCGATGGCTTAATTTGGATGTCTCAATAATAGGCGTGCCTAAAGCAGCTTTTAAGAAATTAGCTATCACTCATTCCACTAGGTGTTACTGTGGTGACATAATTGAGATCTGAGTCTGGACTTCCCAGGGCAGAAATTAAACATTTTTTGTCTTCTTGAAATAGCTCTGTCTCCTGTCCCTGCCCCCTGCCTCATCTGCTTGTGAACTGGGGGTCCTGGCATTTATTTTAAATTGATTTTAGGTCCCATCACAGAGATTCGTTAGGTACTGACAGCAAAAATTTGTACATGGTAAGAAATCCTCTGATAATGTGAGCAAAGTGTTAAACCACTGAGGGGAAGACAAGTTACCACATTGAATCCCCTTACAGCAGTCCAAAGATATGTCTGGAATGTTCATTTCCCTCTTTATAAAAATTGAGTATAGGACATCAGAACAAACTATTGCTTGTTGATTTACTAATGCAAAAAAGAAGAGCAAAGTCTAGCTAGAGTAGTAGAAGATGTTATAAAACAAAGGTTAAATAAGTATGGAATTTCTACTGAAATTTAGAAATGCAGACCCTTATATTCTGGGGACAGGATGCATGCTAACATAGATTTTTAAAATTCAATATTGAGGGAAGGGTGGATAATTTCCCTTCAATAACTAGTGTAAGGACATCTGTGGCTCCTTCAGCCTCAGTGGCCCTGCCTACATCTCTTACAGATAATCATTTGACTCTTACTATTTCCCTTGGTACTTAGGATAATGGCATGTACATAACAGGCACTTAATAACTATTAGCTAAATAAATGGATGAGCCAAACCAAACAAAAGTCAATAACCTTACTACCATTTAGAATAAGATCAGAATTCAAAGTGATCTTGATAAATTAGAGATATCCAGAACCATCAAGGGCTGATAAGAAGTGGAAGAAGGGAAAGGAACTGTGAAAAGAAAACAAGGCAAGAGAAGACAGACTTCAGAAATATAAGAATATATTTGACTCATCAAATTATAAAATGTTAGAAATCAGAATTAATCTAACATAGCTCTCTTGCCTAATAGATAAGGGATATCTAAAACTCAGAAGGTTGAAGATTAAGCAGCTAATTAGTATAATAGCTGGGACTGGATCCTGGGTCTTCTGACACCCAGTGCTTTAAAATAGTATTTTTTATTGTGAAATTAATTTTTATTATTATAATTAACATTATCAAACATGAGTATTTTAATATATAAATAAGAACAGAACAGCAGGATGTATATGCAATTATTGACTTCTGTTACATAGACATTCTTAAAACTGTATATTCAATTTAAAAAAGCAAGTAACGGAGCTACCCTGCTTGTTTGTATCCCCTTCTGAACTTCCTTTTGCTTTCTTCTGTATATTTTAAAAATGTTTCATTGATGTACTTTTCTTTCTTTCCTTTTTCCTGAATCACTATCACTACCCATTAACTCTTCCTCCTCTCAAAGAGAAGCCATCTCTTGTAACAAGTATAATTCAGCAAAACAAATACATGACTAAGTCTGAAAAATGTGTAGTTTCATTGTGTACCTCTAATACACCAAATGTCTGCCAAGAGTGGTTCCTGTTTTGTTATTTGTGATCTTCATTTTTTTTTTTTTTTTACATGATAAGATACTGCATGGGGGAAGAGACACCAAAAGATTATGGAGTGAGATGCTGTCAGTAACAAACTGAACATGAGTCAACCCACAGTGTTCTTAAAATAGCAAGCACTCTACTGGGGTGTGTGAATAGGAGTATAACGTGAGAAAAAAACAACCCATAAATCAATCCCTTCATTCTTTTTAACAGGAGTCTGATTCTGTTCAGAGCACTGTATTCAGGTATACACTTTCCAGCTTCAGAGAATTATAAAGAATTTGGATAGGGTTTTCAGAAGACCCCAATGATAAGTAAAGTACTGCAAAACAAGACTTTGGAGCATAGAGATCATTTTGTGAGGTGAACTGGTTAATCGTCAATTTCATATTATTCATCAATCCTATTGACATTTTTCCATGCCCTGCAGTCCTTAGAATCCAATAAGACACCTCTTCCTGGGCTCACCCATTTAGCACTTTAGCTATGAGACCTTGTGTTATTGTACACATGTACGCGCACGTGCGTGCACGCACACACACACACGCACACACACACACACACACACACGAGGTGGCATTGGTGAACAAGACAGATCAAGCTGGTAATCATCCCTGATGCAAGGAACCTCTCAGCAAATTAGGGAAACTTCTCCCCTCTTTACTTGAGTAGTTGAGGATTTCCTGGCAACGTATTCCTTATCTAGAGTTTGTCTTTCCTTTCAGACTCAAGTTGTACTGCTTTTAAAGGGAAGGAGAATGACTACCCATTTCATTTGCTCTCTCTGACTTGGTACTAAAAGAACTCACATTTACTAAGTGTAACTTCCCAAAGATGGCTTGCTTTCTTCCTTCCTCCCTTCCTCCCTCTCTCCCTTCCTCACTCTCTCCCTTCCTTCCCTCCTTCCTTCCTTCCTTCCTTCCTCCTTTCATCTGTCCCTCCCTCCCTCCTTCCCTCTCTCCCCTCATTGAAACAACCTAATGAACTCTTATTTCTATTGAGTATATCATTTTGAATCCCCAGTCAAACTCTAAAATGAGTTTACAGAATCTAAGTAATTTAGATCACTATTCTTTCTGGAATATATGAGTAATAGAGTAGTATTCAAATCACTGATCAGTGCCTTTTATGATAGGTATGTTTTAAAAATTGAAATTGAAAGAAAGTAACAAGTAAGATCCATCCAAGTTTATCCACATCTGGTTACTTTCACTTGTAGCTAATAAAGAGATAAGTGACTTTCTATGAGAGGGAGAAGAGATTATTGGCTCCTGAAAGAGTAATTTTTCCCAGGGGAAAGAGAGAAGGGGAAACAGACAGGCACCATGGACACTGAGTGAATGTCTCTTTTCTCATCTCAGAATTTTCACACCACAACATCATAGTGCTCTTTAAAATGACTAGTAATATAAATGGCAAATCGTAAGATTTAAAAGGTAGGATAAGGTCCATTTCAGCCAACATTTCATTTTAAAGATGAGGAAACTAGGGCCGAAAAATATTAAATGGTTTGCCTAAGGACAGAGGTAAGTGAAAATTGAGATTCAAATCTAGGTCTGGTGACTCCAAGCTGCCTTTTAGAAGCCTTGTTCTCTAATCTGTACAAATTAAATCTTATTCACCATCTCGGTGGAGGGAGGGGATGCAGTGAGAAGTGCACAGGGCCTGGAGTCAAAAAATTTAAACCTGGCCTCTGACATTAGTCTTGTGACCCTGAGCAAGTCTCTTAATCTAAATTGGCTTTAATTTCTCTAACTGTAAAATGCGGTTGATAACAGCACTTACTTCTTAGAGTTTTTATGAAGATCAAAGGAGATAGCATCTGTGAAGAGCTTAGCCTAGATCAGGCACTATATAAATGCTTATTGTCTCCTCCCGATCTCTTCTCCTCTTCTTTCAAAGGTCTCTAGTATTTTGCTGATTTCCCAAAATTAAACCGTGATCATCATTTTTAACTACTTTATTTTCCAAAATGATCATATGTGGGCCAATGTGAAGTCCTCTCAATTCTGAATCCAGAGTGTCTTTGGGCCTTTCTCCCTTCCAAAACCCCTCCCAAGCTCCATACCAAAGTCCTAGGTCTATTACTTTTTTCCTATATTGTCACAATAGCATTCTAATCTTCCATCTTCACTCTTTCCCACTACACAGATTTTGCCAGATTTATCTCTCTAAAGCACAGCTATGACTATGTCACTTCCTTGTTCAAAAAACCTCCAGCAATTTCCTATTGTCTACTGAAAATCCAGACTCCTAAATAAGACTACCAACTCCCTTATTAAAGCAATAACCACAAAGTACCTTGCTAAGTATCTGAGTGTTAAAAAGAAAAAAAAACAAAACTCAATGATAACTTTTTGTTTATGTCATCATCCTTCTTAAATGGATCCCTTTCCTTCCCCTTTCCTCTTGAGAGCAGAGATAAGTTTTTGTCTTTCCTTTTTTTTGCATCCCCACTACTTAGCACAGTGCCTGACATTTAGTAGGCACTTCCTAAACATTCATTCATTGATAACAAATTTTTTAAAAAGAATTTGAAAAATAGAGTTTAGCAAAGTATGTGAATACAATATAGTCCCCAGCCTCCGTAAAGATAGATAGGAGATGTATTTTCTCTTTTTCAGGAAACTTGACCCTTATAATCATGCAGCATTCAGTTATTGCTTCTTGGGTCATTCTCTCCATTTAGATTGTCATCATTGTATATATTAATTTACTGGTTCCAGTTATTTCACTTTGCATCTGTTTTTCTGAAGTTTTCATATTCATAGTTTTTTTTTTTTTTTATAGTGCAGTAATATTCCATGGATTGAAATTTATGTAGGCTGTTCTTTAAGTCTTATCTCTCACATCTTCTGAATTCTAGCAAAGATAAAACTGCTTACTGTGGTTCAGCACTTCCTGCAAATTTGTTCTTCATTTTGTCTATGTGAAATATCCTTTGCTCACTCTAGCTCTGGCTCTTGAAATCCTATCTATCCATCTAGTCTCACCTCTGCAGCAAGGTGGTGGAGTAGATAAGAATGCTGGGCTTGGAGTCAGGAAGACCTGAGTTGAAATCCTACCTCAGACATTTGCTCCCTGTGTGACTTTGGGCAAGTCACTTAACCCTCTTCCTTAGGTTCCTCAACTACAAAATAGGGATAATAATAGCATCCACTTCATGAGGTTGTTATGCGGCTCAAATGAGATAATAATTTGTAAAGTGCCATCTTCTCGACTTCTCTTCCCTCCCTTCCACCCCATTTCATACGGTCATATATTTAGATCTGAAAGGTTCCTTTAAAATCATCTAGTCCAACTTCCTTATTTTGCAAGTGAGAAAAGTGAGACCCAGAGAAGTAAGAGACTTACCTAAAGTCACACAGTCAGTGACTAACTCTGCAGGTGCGGTTTTCATTCAGGTTTTCTGAATCTAGACTGGGGCTCATTCCACTCTATCACTCTGACATCTTCTTCATGAATCTTTGTGTGATCCTCTAACAACTAGAGCACCCTAACTGGCATTGCCCTCCGTGGCTCTTTTAAGGCATTTGCATTTCGCTTTGTCTTGTAGTTGATGGGTTCTCTGGAGGCCAGGGTTATGATATCTTAATCATCTTTTTATTTGTTAAACCTCTTAGCATAGAGCCTAGCATCTAGCAGTCTCTTAATACACATATGTCTAATTAAATTATATTCAGTTCAAAATGCTCAGTAGATGTACATTGATGATGATGAGGTCTCCGATATACTAAAGGGAAGATACTGGCCAACTGTTGAGTTGGGTTATAGAATTAAATTCCTTATAAATTTTTAAAAGTGGGAGAGATTCTTCTATACTGAGGATATAAGTTTATTATCAAATGGAAATTGGCCTTAAGATCAGTCAAGATTCGGTGGCATCTTTGAGTTCTTGCAGCCATACATTTCTTTGATTTATAATAGGAAAATTTTGTAACTTTTGAGAATTTTCTTATCTTGAATAGGGCTTTGTTTTGTTTTAATACTTTAAACTTCACTTAAGAAACTAATGACCATTCCCTTGGTGAATTCATCATCTCCCTAAAATAGTCACCCCAATATAGCCATGAAATAGTAATTATTAGACTCATTTGTATTTTACAGAAGGCTATTCTTTTTGCTTACACCTATATCCTCAGCTCTCCTTCATACTGACTCAGTTTCTATTTATTGTAAGGAAAGGTCAGGCCAGCTGTAGGCAGGCTGCCAGATGAATTGTTGTCCACAATCAATTGATACTGAAGCCCAAAGAAACATTGCCGAGGGCAGTTACTGCATTAAACGGAGAGGATAGGAGAGGTATGCTGACTTACTGTAATAACAATGTGATGGCTTTCTAATGGGGCTCCTGAACTGTAGTTTCAGCTTTATCTTAGCCATCCTTCATTCTGTTTACAAAGCAATCTTCCTAAAACCTAGGTTTGACTGTGCCTTGCTTTTCTCACTTTGGTGGCTTCCTGAATTTGGCATTTAAGGCCTCACACAACCCAGCTTCAGCCCTCCTTTCCAGATTTTTCACTTTCCTTGCCTTTGTGTACCAGAAAAGTGCATGGTACGGTGGATAGAGGACCAGCCTCAAAGTCAAGAAGACATGACTCAAGCCCTGCTTGTGACACACACTGGCCATGAGATCACTTAACTTCTCAGGACTCTGGGCAGCTTTCTAGGATGATAAATAGAAGCTACCAACTTACATTGATGGAGGGTTTTTTGCCATTAGATGTTCCCTATAACAATGAAATCACAGGTCATATGCCTTCATGTACTTTATGTTCGCTACTCCCCAAACACAATATTCTTTCTCTTGCCTTTGCCCAGAATTCCCTCTCTCTTCACCTCTGCCTTCTAGAATCTCCACCCTACCTCCATAGTAGTTAATGCTTTACATTCAGCCACTTTGATTTTGCTTTGTAATAGAGAAATCAAGAAGTTTAGGTTATGGTCTACTTCTGACATATTGCCCTGAGACAATGGCAAGGCAACCTCTCAGAACCCCCATCCTCTAAGACTCTTAAGTTGTAAACTAGTTTCAATGGAAGTACTTTCTGTTCTAGGAGTTCCCTAGACTTATGAAATCACAAGATGGACTCCATCAAAAAAAAAAAATTCTTTCTATTTCTTTGTCTATGAACATACTGCATTCTATGCTCCATCCCTAGTTGAAAATAAGCATGTTGAGGGCAAGAGCTATTTCCTCTTTCTTTTTTTGTCTTTCTATCCCCTGTGCCTAGCTCTACCATTTATTGTACTTAGAGAATGAATTGAATTGAATTAGATACTTTGTGTTAATGCCTATATCTTGCACATAATAGGCATTTAATAATTATTTAATCCTCGGATGTTATTAGTGAGCTATCCAGCTCTCTAGGACCGAGTTTCCTTTCGAATCACATAAAGGGTTTGGACTTCAAGGCCTCCGAAGGACTTGTCACTTTTTGTCCTTGGACACTTGTAGGTGCACTTATAATATTCATTAGACCCTCTAGGCCTCAGTTGCAGGCAGAGTCCATGGAGGGACTCTGTTGAAAATGGTTTTCATTTTCAATACCCAAGCTCCATTTAATGACTGGCTTAGAGAGATTATCAATAGTAACAGTTTCTCTTTCCCTTGATTTAGTTATTTTTTCTTTTTCTCATCAAAAGGGCCATTCCCTGAATACTTCTTAAAGAGGCCTGCCTATGCACTCAATGAGTGTTACCTCCCTCTAAGTGAATACCTGAAAAGGCCAAGGTTCCCCACTGCATCCTAGACCATCTTCAGTCATTCTGATGAATATCTGGTCACTGGATCCAGATGGCTCAGGAGGAGAAAGTGAGACTGGTGACCTGCACAACCCTCCCTCACTCAAAACAAAGTCAAGTGCAAGTCATGTCATTATTTCTCTGATGTTATGGTCTTCTCTGAAAATGAAGGAAAACAAAACAAGAAAAACTAAATGATTGATTACATATCAATCAGTACTGAGACAATTTGAAACCTCTTCAGAAAGCATTTTGTTCCTTTATTCATTGATGTTTGTTGATTTGAGAACTTTTTTTTTTGCAAACAAATGAGTATCTTAATTCCAGTAAAGAAGGAAAAAAAGAAAGTTGCTGAGATTCAGTAGGTTGCAAAAAAAAAGTGGTTCAGCTTACTGATGTACATAAATACATGCATACATACACACATATATGTATATATACATGTGTGTATATATATAATACACACATGTGTGTGAAAAGTGGCAGTTACCCTAAAGCTTTGTGTTCTAAGGGAGGGGTAGGAGACGATCACCTCAAGAAAAGATCAACCCAGCAACACTTGTATCAGGCGAGACCTGACTGACACTCCTTTGAGTGAGTCTAAGGAGAAAAGACATCAGTTATCACCCCATACTTGCAATAGTCTTTTGGGGATTACACTTTGAATTTTAAAAACACTTAGTATACAATAATGAGAAAGAGACCTTGATAGATAATGGTTATAAAGAAGCCTGAATTCTGGGGAAGGCTAGAGTACAAATGATTCCATTTCTGGTTCAGAAAACAATTTTCACTAGAGACCAACCACCAAGTAATAGTATTAAAATGCAGTGTTGGCAACTTATTTTGGGCATTAGGAAGAACTTGACTAAAAAGGTTTCAGTATGGTAAAAACTGTCAGGGTATCTAACATGTACATGTTAAAATCATACAAGGTTCTTTGACAAATAGGACCAAAGAGATAACTGTTCAACTTGATAGATTCATTATTGATGAATAATGGGAATCATAAAACCGCAGATTTTCATTAGCATCATGGAGTAGGTTTCACTGTCTCCAAACAGAAAGATTCCTTATGAATGGCATGTCTCTCCAACAACATCTGATAACATTGCACTTGATGAATTAGGTCCTAAAATCAACCTAAAAAATTATACCTTAGAAAATCAAGATGGATGAAGCAATGCATTTGTTTGGATGATGGAACAAAGCAAACCCTAAATTTGGATATGCAGTTACATAGGCAGCTCATAGTGTCTAGAATTTCCCAAAGGAAGAGACAAGTCTGAATGTCATCTAAGAAAATGCAGTGTTTTCAATGATGCCAAGCTGCTTGCCGCACCAAAAATTCTCTCTCTTTTCTTTTTAAATACAAGTATCCTCATACTGAGGCTATGACACTTTAAATCATGGAATGCTATTATCTCAGAACTAGATTGCTAAATGCCCATATGTTCTGGTGGATGTGCACAAGTAGCCAATAGTATATTAGCACTGATGACTTGCATGGTGTCTCTCCCCCAGAGAGAGAGAGAGAGAGAGAGAGAGAGAGAGAGAGAGAGAGAGAGAGACCTAGGGACAGATTATTGATTATTAAGGATATTCAAGACATGAAATAGAAGTTCAGTCATGTGTCCAGAGTAGGACTCAGGAGACCACCAAAATTCTGTTCACCGATTCCCATAAAATTGTATTTGTGCTTTGTTCTTAGAGGACCATGACATCAGGGAGATGATGACATGACTTGTAATTGACTTTGATTTGAGTGAGGGAGGGCTATGCAAAGTCACCAGCCTTACTTCTCCTCCAGAGCCATCTGGGTCCAGTGGTCAGATATTTATCAGGACAACTGGAGATGGCACTGGATGCAATGGGAGACCACAACCCCGCCCTCCCTACCCCCTCCCCCGGCCCTTTTAATCTAAGATCTTTTCAGGTTCTCACTAACTTGAAGAAGGCCTCCAGGGTATTGGGCAGGTCCTTTATAGTGAATACAGAGAAATACACTGATAAGAATCACCCCGGCCAAGAAAGTAGGGAGTTGTTGAAATTTGCATCTGTAAAAAGAGGCCTCAATGCCATGAGAAGACTGACCCATCAAAGTATTGCAGCAAATGGAGAATATTTTTGAGATTCTTAAGAATTATATTTATAGTAGGAACTTTGGCTAGGACTTTTTAGGATCCTTTCTATGCTTTGGGCCAGAATTCTTAACTGGTGGGAACTTTATATTTTTAAAGCTGTTTCTTCTGTTAAAACATCTGTTTTCAAAAATTGTCATTGCAACCCAGAGTAAATTTGGCCTTTTTGTTTCAAGGAGACATTTAACAGTTAAGCTAAGAAGTTCCTCAACAGATATGAAAGTAAGCACCCTGACTATTATACCAGTTTCAGCTTCCTGTCATATCTCATATGGATCTCTGTAATAAATATGACACTGAAATGACTGGATAAGCTTTGTAGTAATGGTGGTTGATATCAAACTTTTCATTTAAAAATTTTATTTAGAGCCAAAGTGTACCTACTTATTATCCCTGTTTTTAAATCTCTTAGCACAAGCCTTTCATTTTGAAAATTAAAAAACTGTGAAAGCTCCAGAAAGCCTAAATAACTTATCTGAGGTCACACAGATAAGTTTCATGAAGAACCAAAAGTGTTCTTTTGTCCAAATGTAAACCAAACAAGAATATAACATTCAAAATGGGGTCATAGAATTTTAAAGGTTTCTAAATATTTGAGTAACATTAAGGCCAAAGCCTTGGTGGAGTGTCCTTATTAGGAGGTCTTGAAATTCCATCTTTAAAATGAAAAGTAATTTTGTACAGAAAATTTTATGCTTTTTTTGGGCTAACATTTTTCTTCCAACAAATGTGGCTATGATTAAGAGCATATAAGCAAAATGCATGTAATAAAAGTATTTACATACATATGAAATAAGCACACTGATTCCCAGGCAAGAAACAAAGTTCTCCATCTGTTTCTTTGTATCCCTATGATTTATATATTTTCTTAAGCAAACAGAATCACAAGTAATGGTTTTGAAGCAAGGACTTATTCTTAAATAGATTTGTTTTCCAAGATTTTTTTTTTTTTTGGTTATAAAATACGTCACAGGATTTGGAAAAAGTGGATACATTTCTGCAACTTTATATTAGGTTCAAGAGATATAGTGACTGTGCAAACTTTAAATTACTTCTAATTTCATTTTTCCCTATGGTACTTTTCAGGTTTTGTTCTATCTTCACAGAATGATGTTTAAAAAATAGATTTCTACTCTTAATATCGTTATGTTCAATAATCAAACTGTAAGATCTAAAGAATAGAGGACAGAGAAATTTTAGGTTAATACACTCAAAGTGAGGCTGCTCTCTGCCTTCTCTTCAAGTATGTTAAATCTTAAACCTGAAAGTAAGCCTACTTCCATATACATAGAACCTAAAAATCAGGATAGACATATATGGAAAAAACAAAATAATGTGTGTTGTCTGTGTTTTTTCTTTACATTTGGTTTTTTATGAGATGTAAAATGTATGTATCTACATAAATGTGTGTATATGAGGCAGGTGTACATACATATGTATATGCCTGTACACACGTGTTTTTGCATACATATACTTGCATGTATACATACATGCATGTATATGTTTATCACGTGTGTGTATATACCCACCTATAGGACGTTATCAGATTTGAAGTTTAAATAGTTTATAACCCATAAGTGATCTTAAGCACTACTTTAAGATTCATAGCTCAAATTTCTATGAATACCTAACAATTCCTAAAAAGCCCTTGATGTTCTTTGTTTCATTTTGAGAAACATTGACCCAGAAACTTATATCCATTGAGTGAAGATAAATAGATAGATAGATAGATAGATAGATAGATAAGATTAGATATTTTATACCATCTTATAGATATACCAGAAGCAATTTGTAATTGACATTTAGAAGTAAGTTTCAGTCAACAAGTGTGTATTAAATGCCTATTGCGTGCCAGGTGCTGTGCTAAGTGCAAGGCTTAGGGAAACGATAGCTTGCCAAATATAGTCCCTGCTCTCAAGGAGCTCACAGTCTAAAGGAGAAGGTACTACATAAACAACTATGTACAAACAAAATATATACAATATAAAATGGAGATAATTAACAAAATGAAGGCAGTAGCATTAAAAGAGAATTATGTATTTGGAGTAATGTTCATCCCTCTATCCTCCTAGCTTCCCTGATTTCCTTTAAAAACTCATCTCAAATCCCACCTTTCTAAAGACCCTTCAAGTCAAGTCCATTTGCATTTATTAAATATAAAACAATCCGGTACTGTACTAAATAGACACTGGGAATACAAAGACTGGTCAGAAATAGCTGTTGCTCTGAAAAAGTTCAGAGTAAATTTATATTTCAACTCTATTATATATTGAATACAGGTTGCTTTTTGAAACATAATACATACCATTTTTGTGACAGAATTACAAAATAAGGGAGAAAATGAAAATAATTATGCAGAATTGTATGCTCTCGTTACCCTCAATTTAAAGATGTCTGATGTTAAATTCTGTTTACTAATGGTGTTGTTCATACCTATAATACATGCATAATTTTGAATTTTAGATTTTTCCAAGTAATGTATACTCAATTGAAGAAATTCACAGGGAAAAATAGAAGCTCCTGGAAGGTGAAATGTTTGATTTAGTGTTTATTTCTCCCCCAGCTCCTAGAACCATGTTTGACTTGTAATGATAATAAAAACTAGCACTTTTGGAGCATTTGAATGTTTGCAAAAAACTGGGTCTATTACCTCACAGTAACTCTGTGAGTAGGTATAACAGACAAGATTATCCCAATTTACAGATACAGAAACTAAAGCACAGAGAAATTAAGTTAACTTGCTTATCGTCATATAGGTAGTTCATGTCAAAGGTAGTGTTTTAACACAGATTTTACTGGGTGCAAGTCCCTTTCCTCTGGTCAGTTTCTGGATCTTTGAATTGGCTATTTTGGCATTTCACTACCTACTCATCCCTTTCTCTCCAGTATTACCGCTTTTCCTTTAATTTGCAACCCTTGAAGTCTTTTGTGATCCCCTCAAGGGCTACTTTTCTTTCTTGCAAATGACCTTGAGTTTAACTACTTTGTATTTTCTTTTTTATTTATTTTGTATATACATTTATATACCTATGTCATTGAGGTTTATATCTATGTCACTTACATCTATTTATACATCCTCGTTTTCTCTCATTAGAATATAAATTCCATGTGACTAGAGATTGTTTCATGAATTTTATTTGTAAATCTGCAATTTCACATAGTGGATGCTTAATAAAGACTCGATTGATGGATCGATAGTAGTAACTGAATGTGTCTATTGACTCTGAAAGCTCTGCATAAGCAGAGGTATTTTCTGCTATTTCTTGAAGCCTTTCAAATCCAAGCATATCTTTAAAAATGTATCATAACGCTGAGAGGAAAGAAGAGACTAGAACTCTGAAATGATGCACATTGGTCTGTTTACATAATGAATGAGAATTTGTTTTTCTTTTTATGGTGTAAATCAAAACTTGGGAGAGTTGGGTAGGGAAGCAAAGAAACCCTTAGGAAAGTTGGAAAATGAAGAAGTTTGAGAACTACTGTTCCAGTCTAATTCTTTTAGTCAGATAATGTATGCGATGTGTATGATTGATGGTCCCAGCTGCAGAAACTTCCTTGAGGCCAGAAAGCTATATCCTGGAAATTCAAGGTCAATATGGAAATAGTAGGAATTCAAATGATTCTTCAGATACTCCTTTCTTGCCCATGTGGAGGTGTAGTTCAGTACTTTGGTGGGGACATGGCAGTGTGAGAACACTTTACTGTGGTAGTAAGTTCTTTACTGTTCTAGTAAGGATGATGATCTTGAATTTTATCATCCACATATTACCCTGGCCGCTCGTCCACCTGTTCAGGAGTCGGAAGCCTGCAGCCTTGAGACCGCATGTGGCCCTCTAGGTTTTTAGGTGCAGTCCTTGGACTGAATCCAAATTTCTTAAAACAAATCCCCTTAATAAAAGAATTTGTTCTGTAAAATTTGTCAAAAGTCCTAAGGCCTATGCCACATGTGCCCTCAAGGTCTCAGATTCCCCACCCTGATTAGAAGTAGAATGTCTTAAAAATATCTAGCTCAGCCCCACCCTCACATTTTATAGATGAAGGAAATGGCTCAGAAAAGTCAAGATTCTCTTCCTGGAACACAGTCCATTTCTCTTTCCTCTATTCTACACCATTCCTATAATGGAGAAGAATATTTTTGTTGAAAATATGCTTAAACCTACTACAGTCTTATTTTTTGAAAATGGATGTAATCAATAAATTTCATATATTCATTCAACCACCATTTTAAGGTTTGAGAGACAGTATGGTGTAATGGATACAGCTGGCCTAGAAATCAGAAAGCTTAGGGTTCAGGTCCTCCCTTTGAAACACACTGGCTCTGTGACCCTAGTAACCTCTTATTGCTCTCAGGCAGACTTGTAAGGTCAGTGCTTCTCAAACTGGACTCCCAGGAACCCTGAAAAACTCCATATTCCTCCTCCTCCTCCTTCCTTCCTTCCTTCCTTCCTTCCTTCCTTCCTTCCTTCCTTCCTTCCTTCCTTCTTCGTTTTTCTTTCTTCTGCATCTTTTTAATGAACCTTATGTTGTGTGTTAATAGCCATTAAAATAATTATTTTAGAGGATTTTCCTAAAAGGGTTCTGTCAGTGTTATTTTAATGGAAGGATTCCACTTTTGTAGACAAAATTGAGAACCACTGTTCTAAGGCTGTGAAATTCCTGATCTTCATTTGGAGAGGAAGTTCCCAATTATAAGCTTCATAAATAATTAAAAATACAGACCCAGTTTAAAGAAAAATGCTTAGCTCTTCAAATAAATAGTGTGTGCGTGTGTGTTTGAGCGTGTGTGTGAGCGTGTGTGCGTCTGTGTGTGCGTCTGTGTGTGCGTATTTTGAACTATTCAAGGCACACCACAGCTCACCTCATGTTGGCAGAGTATGTAAGAGGATGTAAATAATATTTCAATTGCAGGAGTTACACATCTCATCATATAACCTGACAGTAGAAGTCATAGGTCCAGAAAATGAAGAACAATACCACTATTTGAGCAGTGGCTTTCGAGTCCTGAGGTGTCTTTCATGTTATTCCACCCTTGAGTACATACTAATATCTACTTGTAAAATATCGTTGGACAAATGTTAAAAACAATGAATATATGAATTTTAAGAATATAAAAAAATATTACTGGACAAGTCAAGGTAGGTCTATTCAAGAACTGAAACTTATGTAAGCTTTTTTTCTCCTGGCTCTCAGACAGCTCAACTCTTTCAAGTCAAAGGAGTAGTTTCCCGACTTCATTTTGGACCAGCTCTTACCAGCCCCCACCTCGACCCTGTTTAAGTGGAGTTCACCCTGACTTCTCAGTTACTGCACCAGGCACCTTTGCAGCAGCTGATCCTGGTCCCTGGCCGGGACACAATTTGCATCAGACTGGCCCTCCCCCTCCCCCTCCTGTGTCAGAGTCCTGGCACTATCCATTGACATCTCAGGTGAGCCCGTCGTACACACATATGCATGATGTGTACATGCATCACCATCATCCCCATCCACACATGCACCACCGCCACCATCACCACCCTTCTGCCAGCTCCCATTTGGATCCGCGGTATGGCTCTTTGCTGATGCCTTCAGTTCGTGCAGCCAGGATTCCTGCTCCCCAGTGTGACATCACAAAGACAGATCCTACTACTGTCACCACTGCTACCTCAGCATGGGCTGGAGCCTTTCATGGGACAGTGGACATTGTGCCAAGTTTTGGGTTTGATTCAGGTAAGACAGCTTTCTTCTTGCCAGGAAATGTGTGGGGTGGAGGGTGGGGGGAGAGAAAGCAATTTAAAAGAATATTTTGAAGTATTTCTTCCTCACCATATGTTCCATATGTGTGTATTAAGTTATGTCAATTTATAAATATCTACACCCCCCAGAAGAATTCTTTTATTCCTTGAGGAATTTATATTGTGAGCAAGCTTGTGGTGATCTGAATGTTAAAAGATGATATGCTTGCTGGCATTCCTTTATACAAATAATCTGACTCTTTGGATTTCTAGGGCTGTGCTGGAATTTCTAGATGGCTCATATTTATATTGTATTGAAAACCTTTCTATCTGTACCTGGTGCTTTCTATAACTGCACAGGTTATTCAGAGGTGAATGAATGGATGCAGTGTGTTGAGCATTCAGCAGTTGTCAGATGCCAGTGATTCTCCTTTTCTTGTGGGTTTTGTATTCATTTCATCATGTGGAGACTGTTTTCATTATATGTAATTACAATGTTTGTGTAGCATAGTTTACTATTCTAAAAAGGGAGAGAACATATTTGAGAAGGAATAAATTTGTTTTCTAATCTCATTTTCTCTGCTATCCCTTGCCTCTCCATTTCTACCCATCCTTCTTTTTCTGTCTTCTCCCTTTCCTTTTCTTTCCCTTCTCTTTTTGAACATCAGACTTGTAAGGGTTATTGTTGAGTCATTTCAGTCATGTCTTACTCTTCGTGGTCCTATTTGGGATTTTCTTGGCAAAGTACTGAAGTAGTTGGCCATTTCCCTCTCCAGATCATTTTTACAGATAAGGAACTGAGGCAAACAGAGTGAAGTGACTTGCTCAGGGTCACACAGTAAGTGTCTGAAGCCAAATTTGAACTCAGGAGAATGAGTCTTCATGACTGCAGGACTGGCACTCTACCCACTGTGCCACCTAGAAGGGCACAATGAACTCTATAACCAACACCTAGAAAAACTGAAGGGAACAAACAGTTCTTCACATAATGTTAGTTTTTAATTTTGTGAACTTGGAACCCCAGGTCATAGAGGCTGGAAAGACATGTCAAGTTAGTAGATCATACTCTGGGTCTCTATTCTGATGTTTTCTTGAAGTTGCTTTTTCTGTAAGTCAACAGGTCAGCAAGCATTTATCAAATGCCTACAGTGTTCTGGACAGTATGCTAATTATTAATTCAAAACAAGACAAAAGCAGCTCCTTTTGTAGGATCTCACGCTCTAATATAGAAGATAATATGAAAATAACTTTAAATATCTAAGAAGACACACACACACACACACATATATATACACACACACACACACACATACACACACACATGCAGAAAAGACTTCCAGCAGATGAGAATTTTATCTGACACTTGAAGAATAAGCCAGGAGGCAGAAGTAAGATGGGAAAGCATTATGAGGGACAGTTAACAACAACCTATGGAATCAGGAGATGGGCTGTTTGTGCAAAGAATAACAAAGAGGTCTCTGGCGTCACTTGATTCTAGAAGGGAGGAAAATATTAAAAAGCTAGAAAGGTAGATGACAGCCAGGTTGTGAAGGGCTTTAAAAGTGAAATGGGATTTTATATCTGCCATTGGACATAATAATTTCTGACATGTTAGAAATTCATTTTCAGAATCTAAAGAAACTTTCCATTTTTGAAACTACTTTGTACTCCTCTTAATTTTTCTGCAACTTGGATAGGCAGTTCCTCCAGTTACATATTCTCTGACAAGTTGTTTTCATTGTTCATGCATTGCTTGAATGAAATTGTTAATCTCATTGCTCTAGTTTCTAACGTGTTACCCTGGACCACAGTTGGGCAGGCTTCAGTTTTCCGTTGACTATGTGACTTTCACTGAGTTCATTTATTTATGAACCAGAAGTTAGGAAGAGTTGAGTTCAAGAGTGTTGACCTTTGTGACCATGGACAAGTCATTCAGGCTTCTTGGACTTCATTTCCTCAAATATAAAATGAGAGGGTCAGATTAGATATCCTCTGAGGTCCTTTCCAGTTCCATTTCTATTTCTATGGTTTCTAACTCTGAATTTTTCTTGCATAGTGTTATAACTTGTCATTGTATATGCAAAATCAATATTGGCCTGATTAATTGCTCTATGTTTGAGCTAACAGATTTGTTATAAAAACCTAGACAGGATTTCTCCATGACTTTAGGGAGGGTATGAGAATCATCTTCCAGTGATCTTAGGAGAAATTAGAAAAATGTTTTCTCTTCTCTTTCACCTAATAATTTCTTTTTTACGTGAAACCAATAGTGGGCAATAGGACTATGTATTGAATTGATTGAATGGCATGCATATATATGTCACATGCATTCCAGACACACATATACATATATGTATAAAATACCAATGCTTTACCTATATTGAGGGCAAGGGGAAATTGTAAATGTCAAGAAAGCACCCTGATGTACCCTTAGAAAGTAAGATTTCCCTCAGCACATTCATATAATACCATCAGGTAATGCTTGATGTTAACTGTCTATAATTCCAGAAGGGGCCCAAATGAAAGCCTGAGTAGAAATGGGGAAAGGCTCCCAAAAGGCCGTCAAAAGGCAAGCAACTGATTATCATTTGAGACAAACACAGCTTTTTCAAGGTTCATTTGCTGAACATTTATTAAGCATGGGAGGTGCAGAAGGAACTAGAAAGATGGCAAATAAGATCAAGTGCCTGCCCACAATATGGTTAGAAACTATGCTACTAAAACAGATAAAGTAACATGCCTAGAATCTTGTACTCAATTCTTCCAATATAATGCTGGGATTCAGGCATTCTGATTATGAGAGTCTTGTTCATTCATTTTCAGTTGTGCTTGACTCTTCAAGACCCCTTTTGGGGTTTTCTTCGCAAAGATACTAGAGTAGTTTGCCATTTCCTTCTCCAGCTCATTTTACAAATGAAGAAACTGAGGCAGAGTTAAGTGACTTGTACAGGGTCACACAGCTAATAAGTGCCTGAGACCAGAGTTTAACTTAGGAAAATGAGTCTTCCTAACTTCAGACCTGACACTATCCACTGTATCACCTAGTTCACATGTTAACATAGCTCTTAAATGTTTATGTTATTATTAATTTGTATCATGTTATTGATAGTTTACATTATTATCACATTTTACAGGCTAAAAACTATAGTCCAGAGAGATTAAGTCAACTGCTCATGGTCACACAATCAGTGACTTTCAAAGACAGTACTCAAATGCAGGGCTTTTGTGGACTAAAGTCCATAGATTGTTTCATTCCACTATGTTGCTTCATAAGTTTTACATTTGCTGTGTAGTCACCCTAACATGGTGGCCAAGTAGTACTGGTTTTTTAGGAAGGCCCTGTACTATCTATTTCTTTTTTAGCTACATCCCTTTAGTTTGAGAATTTGATCCTTATTGGATTTACAGAGACTCTCAGAGAAATAATTCTTTATGTTTTTCATCATTCATTCATACCTTGGTGCAAACGAAGAATATGGAAGCCAATTTAGAGAAGAGCAAAGAGGTGTTGGGCAGGAGTGGTAAAGACTAGGGGTGGTGCAAAAGAGAGACTTTTGGCTTCACAAAATAATAAGTATAGACCTGGAAGGGATGTTAATGGGGATCTAGTCCAACCTTTTCATTTTACGGATTTAGCTACCAGGATCCAGATAGGGTAGGTGAGTTGCCTAAAATCAAACAGGTAGTACATAGAAGAGAAGATGGTGGAGCAACTACTTTGCCTCAAAACCTAAACACCTTTTCCATTACACCAAGCTGCTTCTTAGTTTAGCATAACACACTAAATTTTCTCTGAGTGTGATGTAATATGTATTATGGAAAGAATAGAACTGAATATATATCTTCCAGGTTATGAATAAAGATATTTAATAAACCTGACCTGTGCTCAACCTTAAGGAGACTTGAATAGACAGTTTCTTCACTGAAATGGAATGACAGTCTTATTGACTTTTATTGCCATTCCATTACCTAGTGTAAGCCATGTAGTGGCTCATACCCAAGCCACTTTTAATGAATTTTTCAAGTAATTTTTCAAGATTTTTAATGAAGTTTATAACTTCTGAAATGCAAACTGTATTTCTTTTACAGCTTCCCCTTCCTCCCCTACTTTTAATTATGAAACACAAGCAAAGGCAGTCATGTTTCATTGTGATTTTTTTTCTTTGTAAACACAAGCTGTTCATTGCTTGATTCCATTTTCATCTAGAAAATCACAGATTTATTTTTCTTATGTTATTTTAGCAACAGTCAGGTTATTCATTCCCCTTCCCCCATATTTCAGGGATGCCTTCATTCCTCAGTAGAGGAAAGGATGAAAACATTGTCTAAATGGCAAGTCATAATCCAATGTACATACCATTTTTTTAGACACTTCCTATTTAGGGTATCCATACTAAAAAGGTAACCATATTGTTACCTATTGTCAGTTTAAAGAGCTATGAATTTAAAAAGACTGGAGATAAAAATAGAATGTATTTCTATTTCTGCTTACTCTTTATGAATCATATCTTCAGATAATGAATAAGGTTTTTTAGCTGATAGCTACACAAAGAATTCTTAGAGGAAAGCATTATTAGTGCTGTCATGCATGGAGGAGTAGACTTGGAATGAAAAGGAAATGAGCTTGAATCCTGTCTAGACACTAATTGAGTGACCCTGGATAAGTCACTTAATTTCTTAATTTCTTACGTTAAATGGGGTAAACCAGCCACTCGAAGGGATATTGTTAAGATTGCTTTAAAAACCTCAAATGCCATTTATAGTGGTTATTATTATTATCCTGAGATGATCAAACATCTCCTGAATTATATAAGGCTTCTCAGATTTCACACATTTTCTGGGCCACACTTCATTTGAAGTGAAATCTTCCAACCCAAAGAACAGAATATTAATTTCTCTTCTATCTAGAAAAGACTATTGCTTAAATAGTTGGTAGAATTATTCATCAAGGTATGATTTGAAATTTCACTTACATTTTATAGATAATTATATTTATGAAATGTTTCACTCTCTGAGATGAGCTTGATAATTTCCACAGTTCATTTTCTCAAGCAATTAAATTCTTTTATGTAAGTTGCTTTTTCTGTATAAGAATCTTACTCTTTTCTCATGGTCCAGCCAGGTACCACCTTTCCTCTCATCCTCATTTTCCTCACCCTTCCAAGTAAACATCATGCTTCCCCCCCTTGAGTTTCTCCCACTATTGTGACCTCTTATTAATTTTCTGACATAAACCTGCTAAAGTTTTATTCCATTGTCTCATTGTGCTGTAGAGGTGGCTTTGGTTTCTTTGGATTTTGCCAATAGAAAACAATTTTTGACAGTACTTATCAAGCTGAAAAGACTTTGGGTACAAGTCCAACAAGCATAACATGTAGTCTATAGTGTGCTTATGAATTCTTTGGCCATCACATCATGTAAGAATCATAGTCTGTGCTGGTGGAGGGTACAGTCACACTATGAGGCTATTAGATCCTTGAAGTATCAAAGCGTTTATTTGCACATACATCTCTAATTTTCCTTACTTGAATTAACTCTTTAAAAGTAGAGACTGTGCCATTTTTCATCTTGTGTCTTCAAGTGTTTTCTCATTAATAAATTCTTGTCGCATTGAATAGGGATGAACTAGAATTATAACAATAAAGGGAAACATTTTGTAGGTTAAAACAGGCTAGAAGCTTGGGAAACAGGAAAACAAGGGCAACATGAGTATTCATATTTGTGACCTCTATTTTTCCAAGAATGGGAAATATGCAGTGAAAGAGTTTATAAAATATTGGAATCCTTAATGTAAAAGTTGATGATCTCTATAAAGAGGTACATGAGTTTTATGATGTATTCCTGACACCTTTTAAGATATTTTAACCCAAGAACCACATGTAAGGGGGAACTTGACACTATTGCTAAAAACTGATCCAGAAGATTGGTTATTAGCTGAATGTTTCAGAACTACCCAATCCAGTCAAAATCACACCAGTTTTAAACTATCATTGTACTGCCTCATTTTCTTATTTTGCATTAAGGGAACTAAGGACATTTAAATATCTCTCAGAGAACTGCTCACTCTAAGAGATTTGGTGATGCATTTATACTGCCCACCGTAAGTTAAAGATCTAGAAAACTCTGATGATAATGGCCTAATACTGACTTCTTCCACTAAAGAGAAATATAGAAAATGATAGAACCCAAGCAGAATATTTAAAGCAGCTTTCCAGCTGAGTGATGGCTAATGTAACATTATGTGTAATGTATGCAGACCTCTTACATGGAGGATGTTGCCTGGGTATGCCTCTATGTTGCCTGTGGAAGATGTTGATGCTAGAAGGAAATATAATTTTGACAGAGAGAAACAATGAACATGAAAATGAGTTACTGTCAGATATAGTGAAATCTTGTTTAGTGTTATTTAAAAAAAACAAAATGGATGCTTATCTGGCTGGGATAGCTTAAGTGTGATCCTGGTACAGTGGAGTGTTGCATTTGAAATCAAAAGACTTTGATTTGAATGCTAGCTTTGCCACTTAGTGGTTTATGACTTTTTGCAAGTCACCTATAACCTCTCTTTAAAATGAGGAGTTCTTCATCTGTAAAACAAGAGGGTTGGACTAGATGACATCTCAGGTTCTTCTAGAAACAAATTTATGATCCTGTGAAGTAAGAGAAAGACAGGGACAGAGAGAGTCAGAGACAGAGAGACAGAGACAGGGAGAGAGGGAAAGAGAATGGATCTGTCTGAGTTTGTATCAGATTTAAACCTGTGTGATTATATAATGATTTGTGCTCTAATGAATATATCTGGCAAGGTAACTGATATACATTTGTAACAACAAAAATAAAAGTGTCAGAAAAATTTACTCCAAGGGCTAGGGGCCTTGTAAATTAATGGGAGTGGTACTCTCAAACAGTGTTTGCAATGTTCTTTTTGAGTCTTTTCAGTTTATCAGGATCTGATGCTAATGATAATCATCCTAAGGCCTACTTTTTCTGTCTTGCATCATGAGTTCATTTTCCACTGGGGGAATAAGCCATCAAAGATATATAAGAATATTTACACATTTTTCTCTGAGTTAACAGTACAGGGCATGCAACCAGAAGGGTAATGGAAACCATCTCCAAGATTCATGCAGAAAACTAAGGGAGATCCTGTCCAAATAGAAATGTGTGCATAGTCACTAAATAGTGAATTAGATTTAAGAAATGCATTCCTGAGCACTGCTGTCAGTTGTAGGTATACATGGCTGCATTCTATAAGACTTGTCAGGAGCAAAGGTGAATAAAATTCTCTACCGTTTCTAGAGTCATGTTGCCATCATACAGTATGTGTTACCCTCTGAGCCTTAGCTCCTTAGATCTCTTGCTACATTGACATGGTCTTACTTTTTTTCTGCTGAAAAGATACCTTCAATGAATAGTGGTGTCATCATTTTTTAAATAAGTTTTCTGTCAGTTTCTGACAGTTTTTGAGGCATTCAAATATATGTCTGTATAAATAAGGAATTTCTAATTTTAGAAGATGCCATATGTTTGGAAAGAAATTAAAGCAATAAAAAATTCAGCTGTATCATACATAGAAACCAGGTTGACATGGGGTTAGCAATACTCTTCCAGTGAGTCTGAGAGGGGAGATGAGGAAAAGTTTAATGAAAGAAGTGGTAACTAATCTTGAGATCAAGGTGGGAACTTGAAGAAAAATTGTTTTAAACAGACTGAACTATGGAGGGGCTTTGACTGGGCATTAGGGAGACCTATCAGGAATTCACAGAAAAGGGAGAGTCTGGAAGAAGACTGGAAATTGTACAGTAATTCAATTGACTGGAAAGTATAATTGATGAAAGAAAACGGCATGAAATAAGTCTAAAAAGTTAAGCTGTAAAAATATTTGAAGGATGTAGAGGATTTTGCTTCAGCAAGAACTCTCTCATATACATATTAAGTTTATGCATGCTTCCTTGATAAGTGAAACCACAATGAATACACTTTGTTCAGTAACTTTCTACTTATGGTAGATATGAAATAGGGAAATAGGGATTTGTCTGCTTTCCAAAGCTCTTTACCACTCTCATGAGGATATCTTGTACAGGGTCAAAATCAAAAAGGGATTCCTTATCACATGGCCCTCCAAATGCCTACTTTTGCTGATAATACTGTATTAATGCATTAAGCCCTAGAAAAATAGAAGGGACTCTCTAATGAGATCCATAATCACTCAAAAATTATGAATATGACAATCCATATGTGAAAGACTAAATGGAGGGAATTGCCCACTGTCAAGTTTAGGATGTGCAGTTGGAGGAACTATCTTCTAGTTAATACATGGACCATGAGATGATTTCAGAATTACATAAAAGGGAATGGTGACTTGAAGGGTGTTAACTATTTATTTTTAGGATTATCATTAATGTCACAGGACTTAAAAAATTAAGAGTTCTACATATTGATGTAATACTCCTTCAGTATGTCAGTTTCAGTGGTTCTGTTCTTAATCAACAAATATTCATTAAATGTATCACAGGCACTATCCAAGGTACTCAGGATACAGAAACAAGTATTAAACAATCCATGCTCTCAAGGAGTTGCAGAGACAGAAGATAAATAAGTAGATGGATAGATTTTAAAAGATAGATGTAGAGACACAGAATAAAGATATACAGAATACGTTGCAAGAAATATCAAGTAATTAACTTCAAGGTTGTTAGTGAGGCAAGCCACTAAGAATGAATGATAGTGGGAGTGCGAGGGAATCAAGAAAGGCTTAATGTAAAAGATAGTACTTGAGCTGTCTTTTTTAAAAATAATTTTTATTAATTTATTTTTCATTTTCTTTTACATCACCGACTGTCCCCCTAGTATCCCTTCCCCTTTCTCTTCCAAGAGAGGAAGTGCCAAATAAGAAGTATATACCATAAAGGTAAAAAGTAAAAATGAAAAGAGAAAATAAATAAAATTGATTTTAAACAAGACAAAAGTATGAAGAGATGTTCAGTATACCACATTCATGGGACATCTACCTCTACAAAGAGGTGGAAATGTGATGTCTTCTGTTACCTTTTTCTTTTTTTTGAACCATGCCTATTCATTGCAATTTTGCAATGTTTCTTTTTTTTAATAATTGTCTTCCATTTTCATTGTTATAGTCATTGAATATATTATTATTGTTTTCTAGGCTCTGCTTAATTTGCTCTGTATTAGTTCATGTAGCTCTTTTCATGTATCTCTATTAATCATATTTATTATTTCTTACAGTACATTAATATTCTGTTATGTTCATGTACCACATTTTGTTATGTGTTCTCCAACTGATAGACATTTACTTTGTTTCCAGTTATTTGATATCACAAATAGTGCTGCTATAAACATTTTGTTGTATATGGGGCTTAATGTCCTTCATGGGGGCATAAGTGGATTCTCTGGGTCAAAGGGTGTAGACATTTTAGTCACTTTATTTTCATAGTTCTGAAATGCTTTCCAAAATAGTTCACAATGGAGCTTGGGTCTTAAAGAAAGTAAGACGTTTTATATTGTGCCAATTCAAGGAATAGAGAAAATAACAAAGCTGTCAGACTTAGAGAACAAGGAAAATGAGGAGTACATCATGAAGCTGGAGAGATAGATTGAGGCCAAGTTGTGAAGGGCTTTAAAAGTGAACAAAGAAGACTATATTTGATCCTAGAGACAATAGGAAGTCCCCTGGAGTATACTGAGTGGGGAAATCATGGTCTAATTAGAGATTAAGGAAGATCACTTTGGCCAGTGTGTAGAGAATGTATGGGAATTGGGAAAGACTATATATGTGTGTGTGTGTGTGTGTGTGTGTGTGTGTGTGTGTGTGTGTGTGTATGTGTGTGTATGTGTATATATATACATATATATGTATGTATATATGTATATATATATATGTATGTATGTATGTATCTATGGAGAATAATTAGTAAGCCAATGGAATAATCTAGGCAAAAGATGGTGAGGACCTGCATTGAGATAGTGTCTATATAAATAGAATGAAGGAGTCAATGTGAGAGATGTAACAGGTAGAAATGATGAGATTATCCAACTGAGTGGATATATAAAGGAGAGTGAGTCAAGGATAATGATAAGGTTAAAAACCTGGAAGATTACAAATTGTGATACACTTGACAGCAACAGTGATTTTTAAAAAGAAGGGAGATTTTTTGGGGAAGATAATATATCTTATATCGAATATGTTGAATTGGAGATGCTATTACCTCATTAGGGTGATTGCCACACATCCATGGCCTATGCAGCGTTTGCACTTGTGACCGTAAATCTATCATTGTCCATCCATTGTGTTGGAAATTTTCTTCTTCAGCTCTTGTTATTATTTGGGTAACAAAACAGCACATGGACTGTTCATCTGTAAACCCCTATTTTCTCTACATGATTGGACTACATTATTGGGCATATTTTTATATTGTATTATGCATAATTTTGTCATTTGTGACATTTTATAACCTATCTATACCCATTATACTGGTAGGGGGAAAACAGTGTTAAAAGATGGATTTTTTCAGAAAGAAACTTTGATTATTTGAAAGTACCATGTCATTTCCTATTCTATTCTGAGACCGACTCATTGTCCAATTGTAGTTTCCATCCAAAAATGTACATGTACAAGATGTATGAAATTTGAAGGAAGATAAAAATATTGACAAAACAAAACATAATCTATTCCAGGTATGGGGGACAGTTTGTACAAATGTGTGGAACTGCATGAGCTATCCATTCTATTGCATACCATAGTTTGGAAAATAACCATTTTTGTCCATTTATTTTTCCTGCATGTGTAGCTATACAAAAGTCTTTTGTGTGATTTTGGATAACACTTAGTAGATTTTTGAAAAGTTCCAGAGTTTGATGCAATCAGAATGATGTCATTCACAAGTAGGAGTATTAGGAAGATTCACCATTGGTATGAAATTCTTCCGTTGGGCTTAGTCCTAGACATCCTATATGATAGTGACAAGTACTTTTGGTAAAAAATGCTGTCCTATTTTATATCAATAATTTAGTGGCTTTCAAAATTTAACTTGTGTTTATGTGTGTGGCTATATACATGTGAATATGTATCTGTATATATGCAAAAAATACTGTATGATCTGATCATATACATGGGAAATACGTTGGAGGAGGGACTTTAATGGATTACAAGCTCTACTGAATCAAAAATTTTTGATAGCTTGCTAACAACTAAAAATAATAGAATTTTGTATGCCCTTCATTGTTCATTCAATTTTGTCATTGCAAAGATATAGTCTGCTTTCAAATACTACTTGTGAAAATCTTTTATTTTCATCAAGGATGACTCTAACAAAGAACAGTGACTTTAGAGTCAGAGGACCTGGGCTAAAAGCCAAAATTCAAGGCATCACTCAACCTGTCTGGGCTTTAATTTCCTACATTGTGAAATGAAAGGTTTAGACTAAATGGCCTCTGAGGTTCTTTCTAGCCCTAGGTTGGTGATCCTATAACCTTCAATTACTCCAATAAAATATTTATAGTGAATAAGAGGTGGACATAAGGGTTAATTTTTGCTCTCTACATAATCTTTTTTTTTTTTTATAGTTCTTTGACTTTCAATTAAATAAATGTTTATTAACACCTACTCTATGCAAAGCATTGTACCAGAACAGACGGGTTCAAAGACATAAAATAACCTCCCCTCTTCCTTTTTAAAAATACTTTGGGCAGTCACCCTTTAGTGCTCTCAAAGCTCTCTCACTACCAGCTGGTACCTGTTTAATGTGTCACTTTGGTCTTCCTGTCTTTATTTTCTTTCTTACCTTTGCTTTTCCCTCACAAAGCATATCAGAGAGCTATGATGCTAGAATCCAGATAGGATTGGTCCACTCACCCTGAAGGGAAAAAATGATATAGAAATAGATAGATAGATAGATAGATAGATAGATAGATAGATAGATAGATAGATAGATAGATGATAGATATAGCAATATGGATACACACACACACACACACATATATATATATATATATATATACATATATACACACACACACACACACACACACATGTATTTTACAGTCTGTTAATTTATGGGTGGATATTACAGATTTGGCAATTAACTGGTCCCAGGATGAAATAGGATTAACACTGTAGACTGGGTTACATATGAGAAACTGCATAGAGCTTTTAATTATCTCAAATTTCATTATGAAACAATGAATGACACAACAGACCCCCTCTTTTTTAATACCAATACTCTTCTAGTGATGTTGTATTTCTGTGTTCTCTGATTAATTAAAATTGCATATAAGCCTAAAGTCATTGCAAGAATTTACACTGCATGGGATATAGTGGTTTGCTGGAGCCAGTTTAAAATAACTTGCAGGAGCTGATTGTTTAATTTTCTTTGTTAGAATTTACACCTTGGAGATTGGCAAGTGCTATAAATCACAACTTGATTTACTGTTTTGTTGATCATCCAGGCTTAAGAAAGTGATGAAAAATATGTAAATAATGCAGAGTAAACAAGAAAGTGATGGAGAATACATGAATAATGAAGATTAAACTTAAAAATATGTCTTCTGGGTGTACTCTTTCCCCCCCAGAGAGTCAGTTGTTAAACATTTTCCACCACACCTCTGCTTGTAATCTATTATTAATGATGACTTGTCAACAAGAAATGGTATTAAATATAGTATCCAAAAATATCTGAACAGTAAAAGAAGTTGATTGGTCATGTAAGAAGAGTGAAGGTTATAAGTGCAGAACCTGTGCTCACAGAATATTTTTAAATCTAGAGTACAGTCTTCTATGGGGATCTTCTGGGAGGATGTGGACAAGACTAATCATGAATAAGGAGGAATGAACGGGTTGAAATCTGCACTATGGAAGGGAATTTTTGCATGTTTGAGATCACATATTCTTTGAGGTTACCAAAATCCCCTATTAGATGCTTCATAAATAGGACTGAGTCTTTGGCTTCTAAAATTTTCTCTCACTCTTTTCCTTTGAAATAAAGATTATACAATGCCAGTGTTAACACTTTTTTGTTTGATGATTTAATAGAGTTTGAGGCATTCATATTTTAGCCCAAGTGAGCCAAGGCTTCTGTGCTATTACATCTTGAATCTTCCTGGCAGTGTTTTGGGCTTTCATTATCATGTGTGAGGAGACAGAAAACAAACAAACAAACAACAGCTCAAAGGAAGGAATTCCATTTTAAAATTCTCTTGCCCCAGAGAGATTTGCATCAGTGTTATTTTCTCTGATTGTATTTTTTCCATGAGAACAAATTTCAACACCTACACATCTGTATATCTTTATACATACACGTATATGTGTATAACACATATCTGTATATTTATATACATATGTGTGTATAATATGTATGCATATATATGTGTGTATATATATATGTATATATATACATATATATGTATTTAATTCTGCACTTTTCTTCTTTTCTTATTTGTGAAGCCACATAGGATCTCTTCCAGATGCTAGAGTCCTCTTTCTGGAATGGAATAGCTATATTTCATAGACACTCTTGCAATACTCAGGTTATTGATGTTATACTTCACTTTCACTACAAGATCAGCCCATGTCTTCCTTCAACCAAATATTTACTACATAAAATCTCTATTTCTTGCAAAGGATATCATCTTTAGAAATATGTTAAAGTCTACTCATACGTGCCTCTCCATTACCAAACAGATAACCTACAACTTGGATTCTTCATAGATTCTAGTGTCCCAAGATTTTCAATCTTGTTGAATTACCTGAAAAAAAAAAGTTAAAAGTGTTAAAAATAAAAAGATCTGTTTGAAGGCTTTGGATATTTGAGTATGCTGCACATTTTCCCAAATGCAACCTAATCCTCCCTTCCTCCTACAAAAGTCTGGAGTCAATTCATTTTGTATTTATAGTCCCTTCCCCACCTATATGTACTGGTGCATTAACTCAGTGGGCTAGACTTCCAACTGCATATCTCAGCTTAGAAAATAGACATTTTCTACTAATTAAGTTTTTCATGGCAACATTGTTATGTTTATTTCTTTTGTATAATTACATATCTTATGGAAGAGGTCTATGACCTCATGTTCTAGGTTTTGATGCATCAACATGATATGTCATCTGGAAAAGGGGCATTTATAGAACATCCTCTTTCATGGGGAATCTCTTTCATAATTCTGCATAAGAAATTCTCCATGACAGTAGAAAACAACTTTAGTGAAAACACCTGTTTTATGTATTCCATAAATACACAGAAAGTGGATGAGCAAATAATATTCATTATGGTCCTATTTATGAAGAAATTGTATATCACTTTAACATTTTTATAAGACTTCTTATTGAAGGAAAATCTTCAAGGTTATTTTGCTTTACTGAGTCAAAAATGTGGGGTTTTTTTGGAGGGGGAACTCAACAAACAATAAACAGTAGCATCATGGATTCTTTAAACTTACTGGTGTGCTAACAAATATTTAATAACAAACTTTCTGGAGAAAAAAAAATACACACAGCACACTTTTAAGTTTAATCTGCCTTATTAACACTCCCTTTTAAAAAGTCTAGACAATCTGTTTTCAGCATTTGCCAATTTCCAAGGTATAAATGTTCCCATTGAACATTTAACTATCAGTTCTCATGAGCTGACTTAAACTATAGCGAACCTTTCTGACTACAAGCTATTCCTTGAAAAGGCTATCTGACCTCATGGTCTCCACTTCCTTATTTATACCTGTCTTCTAAATACTCTATAATCTGGACTCTGACTTGATCTTTAACCTGAAAATGCCCTTTTCAAAGTCACTAGTAATCTTGTAACTGCCCAAACTGGTGGGCTTTTCTCACCCTCATCCTTTCTTACGTTTCTCACTCCTCATCCGTTTCTACATTTCTACAATGCTTTAAACTGTTGAACAATAATTATCCCTCCCTACCCAGTCTCCGAGAAGCTCTGAGATGTTTTCTGGGTTTTCATGACGCTGTAATCACTTGGTTCTCTTATTACCTCTCTGACTCTATAACTTGTTGGTCGTTTTTGTTGACTCAGCATCCACACAGTACACCTGTGTGTGCACCTCAAGTCTCCATCCAGAGCATTTCTTTTCTCTCTTTTTCTTTTTTACTCTCAGGGACTTTATCTGACAACAGGTTTTAATTATCTCTATGCTGATGACTCCCAGATCTGTATTTCCAGATCTTATCTCCCTTTTTGAGATCCACTTTTTATCTTCATATGCATACAGGACACTCATAGATATCTCTAACTTCACGTATCACAAACTAATTATCCCCCAAAACCCATCCCTCTTGCAAAGGTCCCTATTTTTGTTTTCACTAACTTTTGCAATCTTTGTATCAATCTCAACTTTTCATTATCACCTCAGTATTATCTTTCTCCTAAAACTCTCTCTTTTTCCAAATTTCCATATTATAGTCTAGGGCACCATGAACTTCCAAGTTGCCAAGGGTTATTTTCTCCTGTTTTTTATTACCTCCAGGCTTGCAGCTCCATTGTCATTCTCTCCTCCTCCCTCTTAATTACCCCTTGTGTCTTGTCTCCAAATCGTTTCTATCTCCACAACACATCTTGTATCTTTACTTTTTGTGCTCTCACGTTCCCCCCACCCTAGTTTAGACATCATCTCTCCTTACCTGGCCCTGCCTCAAGTTTCTTACCACTCTAAGCCATGCTTTACACAGCTGCCAAACTGATTTTCCTGAAGTGCAACCCTGACCATATAACTCCCCTACTTAATAAGTGCCATTGGAACCATAAATATATGGGATAAAATATAAACTCTTCTTTTTTGGCATTTAAGTTCCCAACCTGGCCCTAACCTAATTTCCAGTGTTATTCAATGTTCCTCTTCATGTACCCTGTGATCCAATCAAATGGACCTTATTGATATTCCTTATGCTGGATACTCCATCTTTCATATCTGTGCTTTTGCACTAACTGTCCTCATATCTGCCACACACTCTCTCCTCATTTCTGGGTCTCAGAATCCCTAGTTTCCTTTGTAGCTGGGCTCAAGTGCCACTTTCTATAGGAGGCCTTTCCCAATCTCCAGCTGCCAGCCCTTTATATCTCTGGCCTCAAAATACTTTGTCTCTATTTTGTATATATCTATATATTTAGATGTTAATTTGCCCCAGCTAGATTATAGACTTGAATACAGGGACTGTTTTTCTTGTGTATTTTGTTTCTCTCCAACCTAGCTTAGGGCCTAGTATATAGTAAGCACTTAATAAATTCTTGTTAGCTGATCAGATGATTAATTTCAGTCAGTCTTATGATGATGAACATATACCCTAATGCAGAAAACCATTTGTGAAAGTTCTCATATTCCTTTGTGTATCATAAAGATTTTATAACTATGAGAAAGAAGGTGTAGTTATTAAAGATTATAAACCAACGAGAAGGTGGTTATTGAGTTTTAATTATCGTTGGTGCTACTAAAATCATACATCATTTCCCCCATTTTTCAAAATTTCTTCATCTTGCAACATGATCTTCATGACTTTTAAGATCATCTCACCTCAGATGACTTGTTATCTCCCAGACACTGATTCTAACTTCATTTTGTTAATTCCCATTCTGTTCTTAAATTCCATTCCCCTCTTCCCCCATTACCTCCAGCACATTCTGGGTGTTAATTGAAGTGTAAGGGTTCAAATGAGGTAGTTCTTCATCATTGATTATAGGAATAGATCAGCATTGACAAATCTGTTTAATTTGCATCAATGAAATGTCTTTCTGACATTTTAATCTATGAAACTTATCCTGTGGCTATTTGATTCTGACACCAAGCTTTCTATAAGTATTTCTTGACTTTCTCTGATTTTTTTATTGCCTCACAGCCCATAATCCTTAACCCTTGTTCTCGGAAAGGATTTTGCTTTCTATATTAGTGTTGCCCTGACTCTGCTTGGTGTTGCTTGCCTAAAGATTTTCCTTTCCTTAATTAGTGTTTCCTTGACATTTTCTTTGTGGTAATTGCTATGCATTGGTCAGAATTTTTCAGGAAAAGTTGATACAATAAATATTTTTGTATTTTTTCCACTTCATTTTTGTTACATTAGTTGCTTGTTTGAACTGACCAGGGAGAAACAGTTGCAGACCCTCTTTTTCATTTTTGTCCTTTTTGCTATTTGAAGATGATTTTTTTAACCTTTGCTCTCCAACTGGTTGATGATTTTAAAAGCATGCAATTAATACCACACAAATCAGTATCTAGTCATTTTCTTCCTCTTAAGATGTTATCATTTCAAATTTATGTACTACTCTATGTTCACCATGTTATGCATCTTTCAACTCTTTAAGGAAATAGTAGCATGTAAAAAAGTATGAGGTTTCTAAATATTTTCTAGCTCTTTCATCTTTTTCATTTTTGAAAACTGAACCATTTATTTGGATTTAATTAGTGACAGAAATAAATATTTAATTTGAAGAAACCATGCATTTGTGTTACTGTAGTTTTGAAGTCTAGTTTTTTATTTAGGTGTCTTCTGATCACTCCTGCTTCCAGGTGTAAGATTTCTTGTCCTCTTGTGTTCTTAATTATATTTTATGAGTAAGTAGTAGTTCCAGATTAACTCCTCTTTTAGTTGGATTATCTGTTTTCTGGATCATAAAACTGTCTCTGCATAACCTAGAAACCTCTTTAAAGATACATATTTGGCACTCTTGTTACTCAACAGATGTTTGGATAGTTAGAATCTCCAGAGAGTGCTATAACTTGTGGTTTCAGTTACATCAAGTTAATCCAGGAAATCTTTGGTTTTCTTCTCCAGTTCTAGGCAAAAGTCTGTGGAAGAAATTTTATTAGACTCCTCCCCTTCTGTTCCATTCTCTCCTTCCCCTCCCCTTCCCTTTTTCCTCTTTCCTCTCTCTTCTATCTTTCCTTGAATTGTTTTCCAAGTTATCTTTAATTTTGTTAGTGAAATACAGTTTGATGAATTGGTAGATAGTATTGCTTCATTTCTCTATACTTGTTTCTATCAAATATGATCTCTACTATTATGTATTTTTTGATTGTCAAAATGAAAACTTTCTTTTAATGCTCATAAGCAACTCCCATCTGTGGTTTTCGTCTTACATTTCAATAATTGTACATGGATGCTTTTTAAAAGGAATGATTTAGCTTTGTGGTGAAATTTGGTTCTAAAATGTTTTCCTATTCATCCTTCCATTTAGAAACCCAGAAAGATGTGAAGGTTGATGGAATGCAGGTCACTGTCAGGTGAAGAGGATAGAATATATGATGTGTATAATGTATGATGATAGAAAGGGATCATGGTAAAGGGAAGAGAGATCTGGCCATGGGTCATATGGTCATATGAATTTAAAGCTGAAAGGGACCGCAGTGATCATCGGTTACAACACCCTGGTTCTGCACTTGAGGAATCTGGAGAACAGTGAGGTTAAGTTACTTACCTATGGTCACCCTGCTCCTAAAGTATGGAAGGAAGGGATCCAGTAAGGAAGGAAGCAAGGAAGGGCAATTAAGTATTTACAGTGTGCTAAGCAACACATAACAAGAATAATAACTAGCATTTCTATAGCACTTTAAGCTTTGCTAATCACTGTATATATCATCTCATTGGATCCTCTCAACCTGTGAAGTAGGTGCTATAATTATCTTCATGTTATAGATGAGAAAACTGAAACAGAGAGGTTAAGTTTCTTGCCTGGGGTTAAGCAGCTAATAAATACCTGAGGGAAAACTGGAAGTCAGATCCTGACTCCAAGACCAGTGCTCTTGCCCACTATGCTATCTAGCCACCTCACTAGGGTGAAACAAGAAACACCATCCAAAAAGGGAGCTGAAAAGGAGAAAGGGATGGGGGAAAGTGCCAAAATAGGGGAAAGTTTGAGAAGTAGTCCAGGGGACCATGGGCTAAGCCAGTTTGGAGTAAGCATGACTAGTGTGGGCACTTCCTCAGGTACAGGTTCAGAACTGAGATCTTTCTCACTTCATTCAGTGCTTTATTATTGCTGGCTATGTGATTTTAGGCAAACCTTTTAACTTCTCTGGGTCTCAGTTTCCTCATTTGCTAACTGAGGGATTGGGACTAGATCAATTTTAAGAGGTTGACCTGCTCTAAATCTATGGTCCAATGATCTATATGGTTTGGTGAGAAGGAAGTGTCTAAATGAGTAGATGATCCAAGGTAGCTTGATATCTAAGGGTAGGAATACAGGGGTGAAAGAGGAAACCCTTGGGTCTTAAATGACCCGTTGCTGCTAAAAAAAAACCCGAAACACCAAAAAGCCAAAACCTTGCTCCAGGTGCTCAGGTGCTTGCAGTTTATTACAATAACATAATAAAGTGTGTTAGTGACATTAATTCCAGTGATTCTCACTTTAAAAGTTAATGTTTTGGATCCTACTTTAGATCAAAATTTAGAGTCTGTTTTAAAATTTAAAATCTCAAAGAGTTCAAATAGTTTTAAACACATTTTCTAGCAGGGAAACTATTATTGTGATCCAAACAGACAATACAGAAACATTACTGTAATCTAGGAATCTAGAATTCTCTTCTGCCAATAAGTTATTTATCTGTCTCTTAAAATCTTTAATTTTTTCTTTTTGCTCAGTAAAGGATAAAAAGTCTGATGGGCCATGATGGATGAACAGGTGTCACTAGAACATATCTTTATATTTTGAGGTGATTTTAAGAACAATGTTTACTTAGCTCTGAAGTATTAAAAATGGAGAAAGAGCTCTAAAGTTATTAAATAGTATTCATGGCTTAATCATACATTCATAATGCATAGGTTGGATAAAACTCTTCTTTTATTTCTTAAGTTTGAATGTAACTTTCTGCTTTTTTCCTTTTCTTACTACCCATTTTTGTGTGAAGATGTTATCTCCTCCCCTAATAGATCTTATTCTATTAGCTAAATGGAATTTATGTGATAGCCCTAAGCTTTTGGTAGAAAGTCATTCTTATCACCATTAACAATAAGAGTTTTGTAAAATAACAAGATTTAAATGAAATTGATTCCAGTTGTAAGAATGATCTAGTTTCTGTCATGGTATTAGGAACATAGTATTTAAAGATGGAAGATACCTTAATTCCCTCATTTACAGGTGAAGAAACTGAGATCTAGGAAAGTAAAGTGACCTATAGTCACATTGGGTATCTGGTAACAGGATTTGAACACATAGCCAATCTTCTTGTCACTCCATCGATCTTCGTCCAAATCGTGTTGTAAAGCAGATCTGTGTATCTCTCTTATTGTACAGCACTCAAAGCTGACTTGTGTATCAGGGAGTATTTAAGGCATTCTGGTTAGAAGCATAAAAATAGATTAATTTACTTAAATTTATTTTATACTTATATTTAAACAAAAACTTCTTGCAATACAGATGGGTACCTCCTCTTCAAATGACAGCCAACTGATCAATAGACCTTAAGTCCCTGCTATGTGCCAGGTACTATTGAGAAGACAAGAAGAGGCAAAAGACAAAAAGTCATCTCCTCCCCTCAATTAGTCATAAAATGTTAACTGGGGGAAAATACAGATTAATAAAATTGCACATCATAGATGCTTAATAAATTTTGTTGATTTGGGTTGAATTCATAGGAGAAAAATTCTTAAGAAACTATAGTGTTACAGCTCTCAGAGATGTTATAAGGAAGAATTAGAAGAGTTAATGGAAATATCTGTGCATATATGCTGGAACATTTTACATAGAAATGATCATTTGATTTTGGAATAAACTTCTACCATGAAGCCACATGGCTTAGACACAGAGGAGGTACACAGAGGGAATGAGAGGGAAGGAGATCTGGATGCTGCTTCTGTGACAAAAAGCAGGGAAATAAAAGAAAATGAGAACTTAGGGCATGGTAAAGACTGCGTGAAGGCAAGGAGAAGCACAGTCAGGTGGGACAGGTTGGAATTCAAAGCTAACTGGAAACAGGCACTTGCAGAGTCTGGTGAGTCAACTGGAATTGATTCCACATCACCTTTCACTTCCTGTTTCTCCTCTGGTTAGTGAGAGGCCATGTAAGTGAAAAAAGCTTTTTTTCCCCCACCTTTTATTCCTTCCCCTCAACACATCTTGCAAGTAAATGTAAGTCTGTTCCTTTATATGCTTGAGTTTTTGTTCTATTTGAAATTTCTATTAAAATGTGTGACCATTTACAGTAACTTGTGTACAAATTAATAATTTCTCAGTTTGAGAATGAGAGAGGGGGAAGGCCACCAGAATTGGAAAGATATTCCTCAACTCAGGTTGAGGTGAGATGAACTAATTAGAGAGAGAATATCTGAATAGTAGGGTGGCTAGTTAGTATGGTAAAGTGCCAGCCCTAGAATCAGGAGACACATTTTCCTGAGTTCAAGTCATCTAGCCCTGTTTGCTTCAGTTTCCTCATCTGTAAAATGATTTGGAAAAGGAAATAGCAGTATCTTTGCCCCCGGTATTTTTGCCAAGAAAATCCCCAAAAGGTTCACGAAGAGTTGGACATGAGTGAAACAACCGAACAACAACATCTGGGATGATAGTCTCTGAGATATCCATCCCCACTAGATTGTTAGTGAACTTGGGTAAAGACTTCATAAGAAATGAACCAGTAGCAGTGACAGGTGAAAGTTGGTATGTTTGTTCAGTTAGCCACCCCGCACACAGCACCCAACTAGAGGTTGTTGTCCTTCATTCTCAGAGGACCAAAGTGATATCACTATGCTAGACTCAAGTTTCAGTGTGTCTGACTATGGCTGATCAGATCAATAGGCCCTGTGTACATTTGGGGTGAATTCTCTAAATCTGCACATCTTGCATTTCTTTTGAGCTATTTCAGTTCTGCTTAGCTCATAGAGTACAGTACCTTGTCTCATGTGGGCATACTAGGCTGACCGGTCCTATGCCATTGTCTCCCATGATACATAATCAATTCCAAGGTTCTTAAGAGGTACCTTGAGAGTTGTTCTTGGATTACTTCTTCTGATCACCATGTGAGTGCCTGCCCTGTGTAAGTTTTCCATAAAATAGTCTTTTTGGCAAGCGTACATTTTGCATTTGAACAATTAGGCCAGCCCATCAGAGTTGCACACTCTGAAGTAGAGTTTGAATGCTTGACAGTTTAGTTCAAGAAAGGACCTTAAGGTCTGGTATCTTATCCTGCCATGTGATCTTCAGAATCATCCTAAGACAATTCAAATGGAAGCTATTCAGTTTCCTAGCTTGGCGCTGATACACTGTCCATGTTTCACAGGCATAAAGCCTGTGAGGTCAGCACAACAGCTCTGTAGACTTTCAGCTTGGTAATCAATTTAATAGTTCTTCTCTCCCATACTTTCCTTTGGAGCCTTCCAAACACTGAGCTAGCTCTGGCAGTGCATGTGTCAACCTCATTATCAATGTGTGCATCCTTGGGAAGTACACTACCAAGGTAAATGAACTTATCTACAATATTCAAAACTTCTCCATTTGTTGCTCCTGATGGTTCCCTATGTGGATGGTGTGACAGTGGTTGTTGGAGCATCTGTGTTTTCTTGGTGTTAATTGTTAGGCCAAAATTAGCACAAGCACCCAACTAGCACTCTCAATCTGACTACAATAGTTAACATTATATAATAGGACACATTTATTTACTACATCTTAGTAGGGAATCATTATATAATATAGATATGGGGTGAGGCAAGCGCATTTGACTTTTTGTTCCCAAAGTAGAACTAAATGGCATGAACATGTCCACTTTTTATTTGAATTGAACCAAAAGAGCTCTAACCTTTCATAATAATAATTACCAGATGTCAAGATTCTGCATCCATAGCTCTTTTGTGGTTAGGAACTCTTTCTCCCTCTCCCCGCTCCCCACCCCCTCAATATTATCATATGAAAAGAAAGGTCTACTGATGGAGGATTTTGTGAAAAGAAACTGTGGGGAAGGGGAAAGCCTCTCCAAATACCTTATGTTACATCACATTTGGCATGACCCCATCATTTCTGAAATGAGCATATTGCCAAAGGAAAGTATGGTGAGGGTGGGTAGTGACTTGAGTTATAGCACACAACCAACTATCCATGACACTGGGGTCCACACTGGGTCCTCCTACTCAATTATGAAAAACATGGAGGACTGGTTGATTTTCCGATATCATCGCATAACTGGTATATAGCAGTAGAATGCAAATTCTGTTATGCCTTCCTAGCAAGGGTCTGTCTTTACAGAAGAGAGCATTGTTGAGTATGCTTGTTTTATAGTCCAAGGAAGTAAAAAAAAAAAAAACTCTTGGCCATGTAAGCCACAGATCTAATTCAGAGCACCCACAGCCAAATAGAAATAAAGTAGGAAACACCGAGCATCTGATAAGGACAATTCAAACCCTGGTGTGAAATGATTTTCTGTGTGTTGATGATGAGAAAGAAGTACAAAGAATTTCTAGTAATGCAGCAATGATGGGGAAATAGATTCTATAAGGCAAGTTTTGAGGTGTTTGTAAATAAATATTGCCTTCCTATATCTAACATTTACACAGCTAATTCATTATATGTGTACTGATTTTTAACGATCCTTTGTCTTCATATCACACTTGTTTCTGAATATGTTCTTTCCCCTTTCTTAAACAAGCCTTTCAATGAAACAAAGAAAGAAAACACAAAAAACCCAGTTCATCTAAACTAACCAATATATTGACCTTGTATGACAGTAGATGCATTTAGGGTTAATAGTATCCCACCAAAAATTGAAGTGTTTACATGAGCAACCATCAGTCCAACAAGATAAGAAAGAAAATAATTGATTTGGGAGTGGGGGCGAATCTGCATCAAATGTCTCTGATGAATTATAGAGAGCATTAAGAGTTTCATTTTGAAGCTGTATGACAACAGTAATTAATTTTTTGAGTAATACCTCTTAGCTACTGTTACCTACCCAGAATGACCTGCTGTAATGGTCATGATTGAATTAGTCATAAGCAGGCTGTTGTTTTTATTGAATGGAATTAAAAAGAAAAAAAAAAGAAACAAAACTACCCGGTATTATCAGCAGCATTCATAAATTGTATTCCTAGTATTACATAAATTGATGTAGTCTTCAAATATGGAAACACTAAGCCATTCAGAAGACATTTTGATAATGAGAAAAATATTTATGAACTCAGCAAACTGTCAGTGAAGGTAGTTTGAATTGGATAGGTTATTCAATTGGGATAGTTTCAAGGCTGCAAATTATTTTTGCCATGAAATGATTTCTAAAATGAATACAGGAAACTTAGACTGATAAGCACAAGATCCATTATTTGAGAAGAGGGTAAAGCAAATTGTTGCTTCTGCTATCCATATGTAGCAACAGATTCCCTGAAAGACAGTTCTGATCCTTTCTTCACTCAGGCAGTGCTGACTTTAACAAAGAGGCCAATGCCTTGGTCCGTAAATGGTGTTTGTAATCATGATAAAAGCTTCTACATCTCACCTTTCCCTTTGTCTATTTCCTAGTCCCATAATGTGCTTTTTAGATCACCTTAAGTGTCCCTATTATATTTTCTAATTGTGTCTGTTTTTATAACTCCCTGTTGTCTTATGAAATGCTTTGACAAGTTTAAGGTATGAAAAGGATTTGTTGCAGCTATTTTGGGAATATATAAAAGTTAAAGTGACCATTTAAAGAGTGAACAGTGACATAAAACAATCTGCCACCCACATCCCAAACTCTCTAAATTGGAACAGTGCAGCAAATTGTCTCAATTAGCAAAGTAACAACACAGCATCCATCAAGAACAGTAGAGCAGACTGTTTCTACCTGCCCTCTTATGGTATTTAGGATTTGGATCATAAAGTCACAAACCAGAGAAGAAGCTACCACAGAAACTATAAACAGATTCTATGGTCTGAGCCAGTCACACCCCAGTCACAAAGATTAGCAGATGGCAGTTTGAAGTAGCACTTCATGCGTAGATATCCTGATTTCCTGTGTTTAAACCAGAGGTGTCAAACACATGGCCCACGACACTCTTGAATGTGGCCCATACTAGATTAAAATGCAATTGGGAAATATTTAACAAATAATATAAATAAGTGAATGAATGAATATTTAACAAATAAAAATAACTAAATAGACATTTAACAAATAAAATGAATAAATAAAAATGCAGTAAAATATCGCTAGCATATATGTCAATATGTGACTCACAGGGATCCTTGGGTATAGATTAGGGACCTCACTTCTATTTGAGTTTGGTACCACTGATCTAAACTGATTAGTACACACAGGATTAACCACATAGCGTACCATCTGCTTGTTTTACTACCCTTCTTCCACAAATGTTTTCTTAAACATTAGATGTTGAATATGGATTGAATATACAAAGAGACACACAGGCCATTTTTATTTAAGGTGTCAGTGTGCGGTGGAAATCCAATAGATGGGAGCATGTGTTTTTGAAGCATTTTACTCAACATATCTGATAGCTTCATTGTCAGCTCCATTTAATAACAACTCTAATTTACATGCTAAAGTTCTGATTCCAATTGATTGTTGTCCAGTAATTTAGCAGCACCAATTGTTTTGTAAAGAATTTCAGAAGTAGAAATTAGATTGTTTTGTGCATTTCTTTCTATCATTAATTTTCTCTCTAAGAAAGCAAAACCTTTCTCAATTTTCCAGAGGCTAACTCCCTCTCCTCCCCATCCCCAGTGCAGAAAGTCCAAAGGGCTAGTGTGATTCCAGAGTTTCCTGGTCAATAATAAGAGCTCATACACATATATAGTGCTTTAGTTTTTCATCTGATCCTGACAACAGTCCTGGGGAGCATTTGCTATTATTATCCCCATTTTACAGTAGAAGAATTTGAGGCAGGGAAAGGGTAAGTGACTTGTGCAGGTTCATATACAGCTAGTGTATCTGGGGCCAGATCTGAACTCAGGTCTTCCTGACTCCAAGTCCAATGCCCTACTCACTCTATCACCTAGTTTCTTAAAATAGCTTCAGCCTTGTGCCAAATACATTACCGTTTTAAAATGATAACATGCTATCTTTTCTTCTTAGGGAAATAACAGATTAGAAGGTATAGTCACAGTAACTGGGATGCATTTAACAGTACAACAGCATGTAATAGTGGAAACAGGGCTGGCCTCAGAATCAGCAAGACCTAGGTTTAAGTCCGTGTGACACTTGGCAGGTTACTTCATGTCTCAGTGCCCTCAGGTAACTTCCTATGGCTACAAGTGGCAGAGTAGGAGTTGGCTTGCTTTGGTAGATAGAGATTTGCCACTTACCAAGACTAGACCACAGGCCTGGTCCAAAAGAAATGTGTGTGTATGTGTGTGTGTGTGTGTGTGTGTGTGTGTGTGTGTGTGTGTGTGTGTGTGTGTGTATGTGTGTGTGTGTGTGTGTGTGTGTGTGTGTGTGTGACTTTAAGGACAGGTAGGTGGCACAGTGTGAGCACTGGGCCAGGAATCCAGAACACCTGAGTTCAAAGCTGGCTTCAGACACTTCTTAGCTGTTTGACCCTAAGCAAGTCACTTAACTCTGTTTGCCTCAGTTTCCTTTTCTGTAAGATGAACTGGAGAAGGAAATGGTAAACCACTCCACTGTCTTTGCCAAGAAAACTCCAGATGGAGTCATAAAGTATCAGACATGACTGAACATCTAAACAACACTGTCACTTTAAAGTTTACAAAGTACTTTATTTCGTTTTTGTCGTATAACAACCTTGAGAGGGAGGTAAAAACAGATTATTTCCCTCATTTTAAAAATAAGGAAACTGAGTCAGAGAAATTAGGTGACTTTGGTAAGGTCACACAATTATATATTAGAGACCATGTTTCCATTCATGTCTCTCTGACTCGGTGGCTCTACAGAAGAATGAATGAGAGCCATCACTTTAATTTTTTTGATTGTTTTACATTTCCAAATACAGTATGTGTCCACTTGTGAGAATAGCTTCTTTTAACTGTTTTGCCACCTCCTTTGTCTCTCTGCCCATCTAGGTCTGCAGCACCAGGACAAGAGCAAGGAGTCTCCTTGGTTCTGAAGCACACAGTTGTAGCAAATAAAGCTGGGTTGGGAACCCCAGGACACCTGGCATGAAACTGTCACCAGTGTTTCTTTATTTCTGCATGAGGACAAGATACATATACATGGAAGAAGATGAAAAATCAGACATTTTGGGTTGGTTTTGGAGCCTTTTCTTGAGAAGGTTTAATGGAACCTAGAATATTGAAGAAAAAACTGTCTTTGTTTGATGGATTGATTCTTCCCCTACCTGAACTTGAGCAACTCTCCTCCTCTTCGCTCTTTTCAATAGCATGGTTTGTTTTCGATTTAATTTTGATTTTTTTTTGTTCCTTTTAAACAAATTACCTTGTTTGTCAGGAAAAGCCAAGCCACAATGGCAATGTTCATCCTTTCAGGAATACAATTTTGTAGCTCTCTGTGCATCTATTTTTGTAGAAATACAGAAAGTATGGTCTAGCATTGATGGGCTATTTTAGAAGGATGTATTTTTTTTTAAAAAATTGTAAAAATTGTTAAGTTCTGTTTAAAGAACTTGTTCTCAGAGAAGCACTGGCAACAATGTACAAAAATGCTTACTTATAGATATCTGTGATGTGATGTGTTTCTATGTTCTTCAGGTTACCTCAAGTGTTTGATAGTTTTCCTTTTCAATACGGTAGCATATCGCCAAGCCAGCCTGGTATTGTCTTCACATGACAGCGCTTGAAGGGTTGAAACTTTCAACTCTTGTCCTTAGCTTGTATAGGTATTAGGTTTGTATATGGTTTCAAAGGCAAGTTCTTCAGTGCTCATAGTAGAGCAGAAAATGAATATTTCATTTCTTTGGCATCATCTAAAGAATTTGTCTGTAGTATCATTATTATGTTCCCAACTCATCCAGCCTGCATAAGTGTATCCAGAATTCCTCTGGGCCCACTAAAGAATTGGTAACCATTCGTTCCAATGAGTCAGGTCCATTTTTTCAAATGATCTGTTCTTGATAGCATAAAGTCCCATTGATTTAAGCAGATTTTATTTTTTCCTCCTGAGAGATTTGGAGAGGAAATATCCAAGTTTTTAAGCAAGGTGCTCTACAAATCACAAAGCTGTGAGCTTAATAGTTATTTCATAAGAGTACTCCAATTTTTTTTCCCCCCTGGAATCTGAAACCAAGAGATAGCTGTGGCAGAGAAGATGGAAAACTTTCCTCAGAATCCAGAATTCTGGATTCAAGTCTCAAGTCTGATACATACTCGTTCTGGGACTAGTTAAGTCCCTTAACCCCTCCTTGCTTTATGGAGGTTTCTAAAACTTAATTTTTAAAGAGAAGTTGTTGACTTGCATTTTTAGAGGGATTGTCTTCACTTTGGAGTCCCTGTGCCAGTGAAATCACAGGTCCAGTACCTATTCATGCCACTTAAATGGAATATGTATACTCTGTAATATTACAAGCATAAATTTTGCAGTTCTTGAATTGTACTGTTTCCTTTTTCTTTTAAGTGAACGTTTCTAAGACAAATCTATGGGTGTAATCTGAAACAAGGAAGAATTTGATTTGGGTTATTAATCAGGATCATTTGGAATGTGTTAATAAACTAAAAAAATTGAGGATTCTGAAGGGAAGGCACAGATGAAACTAGATGAAATTTCATGTATTGATTTGTATAGAATGCAACTGATATTGAGAATCAACACAGTGATGTCTTCAGAGTTTGCAGAACGAAAATAGGCATTGACATTTCTTACTGTTTTTGGTGGTTAAAAATGTAACTTGTTACTTTATTTGGTGACTTCTAGAGATGAGTACAGTTCAAAAATTAGCTCCAAGAACTTTTAGTTTTGTTTGTTGAGATGATTTCTCATTTTCCCCTCCTTTATGAAATTCAACGTACAATAAATTACCACTTTAAAGCTTGAAGCATATATTTCTGTGTATGTATATATCTTAGTATGATAAACAACACCAAAAACTGGGCTAGGCTGGGTTCTCATAGCTGATTTTCAGATCTGTGCTTATATTTTATGATCTTTTCTGTTCTTCTTGTAACCTGAGTATTCTTTCCTATATATATCCTTTGAGTTCCAGGCCTTTACCTTCCTTCTGTTTTACTGTGTCTCAATTTCATAAAGTTCTTCTTTTAAACTGGACACAACTTTTAACACAATATACCCCTGTGAATTACCTTCATTTCTTTCTGATGTATACTCGAAAGTTAGGGTACTTTTCATATACGGGTGATAGGCATTAATAATAATAGCTAAGGTTTACATAGCGCTCTAAGTTTTGCAGTGTAGTATATATGTTAACTCCATTATTGTGCTCATTTTACATACAAGGAAACTGAGGCTGTGGTTTAGTGATGCTGAGGTTTAGTATATGAAGTGGGATTTGAACTCCCTCCAAGTTCAGTGTTTATCCAGTCAGCCACTTAGCTGTCTCCCACTCATTCTGTAGGATGTGGGTTTGCCCTTTAGGAAATTGTAGCCTGGCTAACTGAGTGGATTCCGTTATTTGGAATGGCAAGTGGAAGCTACGTTCTGAAGAAATTACACTATAACCATTAGCACATGTCCTTACATTTTTCAGCATCCATTTATTTTAACATCATTTCTACTCAGAGTGGGAGTATCAAAGATTTATGCTAGAACCTTGATTACAATATATTACTAATTAATCATCAGACTGTCATTTGGGCAAAGTAGGCTATAAAACAGGTTCCTTAAAGAACCTTTTCCATTTCTGCCATAAACTACAGCCCTCCCTCACTCAAAACAAAGTCAAGTGCACGTGATGTCATTATTTCTCTGATAGCATGGTCTTCTTCAGCAAGGAAGGATGAACACACACACACACACACACACACACACACACAGACATTATTCTGTAGTTAAGACAAGAAGTCCTAGGTTCAAGTGTTGCCTCTGACACATACTTGCCATGAAACCCTGGGCAAATCATTTAGTCTCTCCATATTCTAGGCAACTCTATAGGCTATAGGTTGCAGAAAAGGTGCCAGCCTGCATTTGTAGAAGGAGGTTCCTCACCTTGGGAATCACAGGTCAGTCTATATTCTTATGACCTGGTTATTTTCCACAAGTCAAACTTTCAGAACTTCTTGAATTTCCGTGCTTTCACTAGCGAGGGAAATAAAATTTAAAACCCACAACATCCTCTGGTTTCTTAAACACATCAATTCATAAAGAAATAAATTAACCCTTTTATGGTGGATGATTCTATAGATTTTCATGTCATTTAATTTTATTTGTCAGGGACTCCAAAGTTCTGCCTCAAGTAGCTATATATAATCAGGTGACTTAGAATGTCAAGAGTTGGGATTTTTTCCCATTGTGTTTTAGGTTTTCTTGACAGCTGAGCTAAAAGATACTACATTTGAAGTTGGCCATTAATTTCCTTACCTGCTAGCTTGAAGAAAAGTAGTAGGATCTTGTAGAAGAAAAAAGCTCCATATGAGGGGGAGGGAAATATTTTATAAGTAATCTCCATCAGCAGATTTACTCAAGTTTAGGGAAAAAAAAGAAATTATTAAAAGCAGATGTGTACAATGTGTCTGTTATTGAAGAAGGAAAGAGTTCACTACTACCATTCCAGTTATAAAGCAGTATTGATGGCAATTAAAAATGCTGTGACTGATCACCTTTTCAGGCAGAGAGAAGAGGGTAAAGGTTTTTTTAAAAAGCATTTCTGAAAGTACTTTACCAGTTTTAATGCATAGTATGAGCAAGTACTCAACCCTTTTATTCTACAGGGCTGCAGATATTCACAACTTTCCAAGAGGACAAGTTCCTCTTCTATGTTACTTGTGTGGGTCACTATCTTTGGAGAAGAGTCATTTTCATTCTGTAATAAAATGACTTTAAAGCACTTTTAAACTGATGATGACAACACCTGTCTTTGAAGATGTGATTTACATGAGATTACCATTCACCTAACAGGAGAAATTTACAAATCTTTTGAAAAACTTTTTCTCTTTAATCCTTTCTGAGATTGTGTCAAAGGCACTCTTTCCAGTGTGATAGAAAGACATCCTTTGATATCTTTTATCTTCTATAATACTAGTTTTTTGTGTGTTTATTTCTTTGCTGTTTTGTCTTAAAGTGTCAAAAGCTGCATCTACTAGTTGTCTCCTTATGCCAGTGAGTGGAATTGATATGCCCAGTAATTCAATATGGCTCCTTGCTTCCTAATGGTTCCAAAGGTCACTAAGTGTGATATGCCAATGTAACAGCACATGTGACACAAATGAAGCTGTCTAGGAGATCAAGGACTGTTTAGTAGCAAACAGAATTGTTTGAAAAAAAATCAGGAAAGATATTTTGTGAATGACCACTCTTATAGAAGGAGAATTCTTCACTTGATTGTGTAGAACATAATCAACATCAGAACTTTTCTTTGGCTTCTATTAATAGAGTTTATTTCTTTATGTGATTGGGTAGGGCAGTAATCACTAATTGCTAATCTATACCTATTTTGATTTCTGAAAATAATTACAATCTTGAAAACAAATTAAGCTAATTCACAAATGATAGTCCACACAAGCAATTTTTCAAGCAACAACAGAGTTGGATTTTTCTTTGTATTCTTAAAGAAAAATGTTCACAAGATTCTTTTTTTCATCCTTAAATACTAGGGCAGGTGAATTGCCACCAGAAAAATGGAGTATTACCTTCCAGTGGCAATTCTATAATTTACATTATTAAATTGGGAAGCTACAAACTAATATAGAAAACATATATTGGCAGGCAAAGTAACTTGAAGCTAGTTAGATCTACAAACAGTTTTCGTGCTAGCTGAAGTTTGCATTTCTAGAATGGAAGATTTGCACATCTCAGGAGCATGAAATGTCTATGAAAACACACCGACAGGATCTTTGTTCTCAAAAACTGAATTTCAAATGATGGTATTTTCTCAAACAAACAAAAAACACATACCCCCCCACCCCTCCCAATTCTGATCATCCCTTCAATGAAACTGTCACTAGTATGTGCAAGTGATGTGAAATGATGAAGAACTTTGTATTAAAAAGTGTCATTGTTTAATAAATAACTTAATGTGAATTTTAATGATAATATTTTAATGTAGCATTTTGTTTTGTTCTGTATTTCTTTCCAATTAGCTAATGCACTCTTGTTTCCTTCATATTCAACAAAAGAACTTATAAATATCTTTGTAAATTGCAGTGTCTTGTTTTCTTTTTTTATAAGGTTAATTCCAGAATCAAGAAATTTATATGATTCAGTAAAGGACTATGTTATGAAATAAATCTTTGCACTATAAGTACTAGTGAAGTTCAGTTATATAGGCCACATATGGGGCCATATAACTAAAGTTTTTTCCATGAGGGTTCTTCCAAACTTATCAGCTGATTTATTGGGAGGACTTTGTGCATTTTAATAAAATCTAATGCTCACTGTGGCCACAGGATCTCACCCCAAAGTGTCACTCTTCCATTCTTATAATTTAGTGGCACAAAAGGAGACAATTGAGGTGTAAAGGAGTAAACTGAAACCCTGGGGAATCTAGTTCCAAATAATAATAGCATTTCCACCTGGCAGGGAACTTGAAGAGATTGCAAGCCAATGACTTAATTTTACAGGTGAAGATATTGAGGTCCAGAGAAGTTAAGGGACTTGCCTAAGGTCATAAACGTTGCAGAGCACAGACTCTTTACATGGTGGCACTCTGCTCCTTAGATCGTTAAGTGCTATGTGCCAATGTAACAATATATTTATGTATTCAACCATGTGAATCTGTTTGTTGAAAACGTTAGGAAATGTAGTTTAGACAAATCTAGACTCCAGCATTCTTGATGAAGGGTTGTCATAGTTCCCCTTATTTATATTATACTAATGTAGGATTTTAATCATGTTTCCATCCATCAGTAATCATACAGTAATAATCCATTTAAAGCCAAAAAGGATTTTAGAAGTCAATTCATTTCATAGATGAGAAAATTATGGGCCAGGGAGACTAAGTGGTAAACTTAACAAAGATCACACTGTCACTACAGGGTAGAGTCAGATTTCAAACCCACATATTTTGACTATAAATTTGGTGTTCTTTTCATTGTACCATGAGCCAGTATTTAAAAAATGTGAATATTCAGACCCTAGTGGAGAAAGATGTTCTGAAAAGAAAAGGGGAGGAAAATCTGTTGCTTTTATCTTTATCTGTTCCATGGTCCCAGTTGAAGAAAACTCTGTTTCAAATGGTCTCTGAGGGACATCTCAGAATTCAAAGGGTTACACTGCATTTATGTGAGACAGGCGCTAAGTAGGGTGGAGACCAAGACATCTGCTGAGAATTCTTCATAGCTGAAGTGTGTTTTCTCAAGGGACAACCAACTACTATTTAATTGTTTTGCTTCCTTTTTTGGAAATGTATGCCCATTCTGCAATGTTCCAAATTTCCAAACATCCCTTTTGACCTCCTCATAAACAATTGATAAACTTGATAAGAAAGCTGTAAAGCTTTGCACTTTTACCCAAGCTGAATCAGTACATCTGCTATGAGTTAGCCAGTAGAGGGGAAAAAATAAATTTTAAAGAAAAGCAAAGAAAACATTTTGATCCACTTAATGTGTAAAGCAGGTATCCATGCCTTGGAATTTTGCTAATCAATACATAATCTGTGTGTCTGAGTTACCATGAACTAGTGAAATACAAATATTTGATTTTCCATACCAAGTTTGGCTATAGTTGAATGAAGGGCACTGGCATTGATCTCTCTCTTTACACTTATATAAGAAAGAGACTATTTGTAGAGAGCCAAATATAGCAACGGAGGATTTTGTATCTTGCCAAAAAATACAAAATCTGTTCCCCTTTAAGCATGACATTCTATCCTTTTTTTGTGGATCAAGCTAAAAGGAAAATATAGCTTTAAATGACCCCACTCCTTCTGCTGGAAGCTCCCTAATCTTTTTCAAATGGGCCATCTGTGGTTTTGTGGCTTATGTATTTCAAAAAGGAATATGGCAACATGAGAAATCCATTCAGTTCTGTCATTTTTCCCTCATCAGAAATGACAACCAAATCACACATTGTGGACAGCAAATAAAGCCGATCACTTTTCAATGAATCAGATTTACCCTCCCAGATCATCATCATCATCACCACCACCACCAGCAACAGTTGCAGCAACAATAACTGCAAACTGGTGGTGTTTTATTTGTTCTGAACAATAACCATGAATTGATTGTTTTGGTTGATTATAATCAGCCTTAAACTTTGGTTCTGGTTTGACTTTACAAAGGGTTTTCTTGGGTTTGGAACTCACATTGTGCTCTAAGGTGATTAAGTAAGGAATGACTCTTCTGCTCTCCACATGATGGGAAGTATATTGAAAACAGTTCTGTACACGTCACCAGGCAAAGAGATTTCCACTGTGACTGCTTTACCAGACATCTCAGTGTGGGATTTTAAAACAAACACCAGGCTATTTGGAAATACTGGATGTATGTAAATATGCAAAACATGCAGGACAGTTCGAACAGCTGTAGGGTGTATTCTCTCATCCATGAGTGGAATATTTTGGTGGCAGTAGTGGTTATTTTTTCCATCTTTGCTTGTCATTTTTGTTTTCCCTCTTTCTTCTCTCCCTTCTTCTTCCAACACCATACACATAATGCTTCCCCTCCCCTCCTTTCCACTCCAACAGACCTTTTCCAAAAGAATCATTTTACTAGATTCCCACTGGAAAAGGTGGGTGGTGCCTGGAAGGAATTTTTCTGAGTTACATGATGTTGTAAAGACAGTCTGAACTTCAGGGAACTTGCTTGGACTTGTGCTAAAACCAGGCTTCTGCATAACCCAGATGCTTTGGAGGCCAGATTCCATTGAAACTTGTCATTAGAATGGGAAAGAGTCTCATTGGATGTGACCCTTAAACAGTGATGACCCCTAACTAGCAAGGAATCATCATTCTAGAATTGTTTTTACCTTGTACCATAAAATCAGGGAATTCAGCCTGTCTTGAAAAACAGCATGTGCTCCTGAACCTAGAGTTAAAGAAAAATGAGATAAGACCTTGGATAATATGATAAGAGCTCTAACAAAAACCAGACACCTGGTATTAGGTCTAAGCAATTCAATCTAATTTTACTATTTTCTTTGAATTTGGTTTTCATGAAGTGTTCTGGAGCTGAAGGTCAGGAGGGGAAATTTTAAAGAATCATAGAATTTGAGAGTTGACAGTCATTAGTATCCATCTTGTCAAACCCATACTAAAAATGAATATCCATTAAACCATATATAACAAGTAGGCATTCAGCCTTTATTTGAAGATGTCCAGAATCAAATGAGATAATAGTTTTTTAAAAGTGCCTAGCACAGTGCTTGGCTCATAGTAGATGCTATATAAACGTTCATTCCCTGCCTCTTGCCTTCTCTTCTAGTGAAAGGAGCCCATAACCTCTCAAGGTAGCTCATTCTATTTTTGGACAATTCTTTTGAAAGGAATTTTATTTCCTGAAATCAAGCCACATATTTTCCTCTTGGCAGCTTGTACCCATTGCTCCTGTTTCTGCCTGAAAGCACCAAATAGAAGAAAGCTAATCTTTCTTCCACACGACAGACTTTTCAGACCTATCATTCCCCGCTGCCTTCTCTTTATCCTCTGACTTCTCTTCTAAACTTCGAAACATCCTTAGTTCCTTTTTCTGCCACTGGGCCATGGGAGTCAGTTTTGTTGACGAGCCCTGGGTTCTAGTACCATTTCAACTACTAACTATGTTTACCTCTCTTTACTTCTTCTGTTAAAAAAAAAAAAGGGGGAGGTGATAATAATAACTGCGTTGTCAAATTCACAGACAGAGTTGCAAAGGATGATTGAACATAGGTAAGTGATTTGGAAAAAGCTTTAAATGCCATGGTTTTATAAGATGTTTTATGTTTGGAAGTAGTTGCCACATATGCATATTATTGATCTCTATCTAGTAAAGGAAGAGGGGGAGGGAGTGGAAATATCTAAAAAAGAGGATAATTGCTTTGGGGAATTGGGGGCACAGTCAACAAATGTGTGGCAAATCAAAAAGCATTCTGGCAGGCTCAAAAATGTTCGAAAGTATTTTGAGGTAAAGCTACAGTTCTCCCAGTTTATGGTATCATGCACTTCATGTTGCCATCACATTGCACTTTTAAAAGGGAAGTCATCAATTGTTATTTACAGTATTTTCAGACATTTTTAATTCTAAATCTTCTTTGGCAGGTGATTCTAATTTATCTAGGCATAACTCACCAGCCTGGATATAACAAGTCAAATCAGCAAGCATTTATTTAGTGTATAGGAAATGATAGGCATGGTTCTAAATGCTGGGAATATGAAGAAATATGAAAATAGTTCATACCCTCAAGTAGCTTATAATCTAATGAGGGTGGGGAGACAACATGTAATCAATCTGATACAAGTATATGTACAGGATAAACTGAAAATAATCTCAGAGAGAAGATATTAGTATTAATCTAGATCAAGAAATGCTTTTTTTCAAATGATAGGATTTGAGTTGTGCTTTAAAGGAAGGCAGAGATGAGGAAGCTGAATTCAGGACATGGGAAACAGTAGTATGGAAATTTCCAAGTATGGAAATTGAGCATGTATGTGTGTGTATGTGTGTGTTTTCCTGAGAAAGTATGAAAGCCAGTCAATGAATTATAGAGTACTTGTGAGAGAATGAAATATAAAAAGACAGGAAAAGTTGGAAGGGACTAGGTGATGAAGGATTCACAAAGTAAAAGGGTTTTCTATATAATACTGGAAACCAACAGAATTTATTGAATATGGAAGTGACATATTCAGACCTACCCTTAGGGAAGACAAGAAAAGTGGAAGATGGGGAGAGACTTGAGGCAAGAGGGTCAAGCAATCTATTACAAAAGTCTAGTTATGAGGTGGTGATCCACACCAGAATGAATATAGTTTCAAAAGAGAAAAGGGAACATATATGAGAAACGTCCTGAAAGTAGGAACGACAGGACCTGGCATGAGATTGGATATAAGGAGTGGGAGAGAATGAGTCATCAAGAATGACATTTAGTGAGACTGAGTGACTGGAAAGATAGTGGTGTTCTTGATAGTAATTAGAAAGATAAAGAGAAATAGATAGCAATATGGAAGATCAAATGATTTTGGAGGAAAGAGAATGAGTTTAGTTTTGAACATACTGAGTTTAAGAGGCCTATGGGACGTTCTGTTCCAGATATCTAACAGACACTTGGAGGTAGGAGGCTGGAGGTCAGGAGAGCAGAAAGGGCTGATAAATCAACATACAGACAAATCAATATGCATAGAGGTGATAGATGAATACATGATGGCTGATGAGATCACTAAGCAAAATAATATCGAGGAAGAAGAACAGTGAGCCTGAGACAGAGCCTTGAAGTCAGTCAGAATTAGAAGGAGCCGCCTAGACCAGAATAAAGCAAAGGAGACTGAGAAGCAGACAATAAGGTTGTTGTGTTTGTCCTTCCTTCTTGAAGAAGACCATGACATCAAGATGATGACATGATTTGAAGTTGACCTTGATTTGAGTGAGGGAGGGTAGTGCAAGATCGCCAACCTCACTTTCTTCTCCTGAGCCATCTGGGTCCAGTGGCCTGATATTCATCAGGGTGACTGGAGATCACCCAGGATGGAATGGGAGACCCTGGTCCTTTCAGGCTAAGTTCTTATGGCATTCTCTCTTTGAGTGAGATACACCCATTCAATGAATAGGCTTCTTTAAGTAGTTGCTCAAGGGATGGCCCTTTTAATTAAAAAAAAAAAAATTAAATTTGGAGAAGCCCTTCTGGGTTCCTGGGAACGATAGAAACAATTACTATTTAGTATTTCAATCCACTTTGTGCTAGGTAGGTGGGGACTTGTTGTCCAGTCTATGAGCTCCAGAGTGAATTGGGTTTGAGGCCTGACCTTTGAGCAAGAAATGTAGCCAGTAAACTCAAAGGAAAAAAAGACAGCTTTTGGGCATGAAGTGTACCTTCCCCTGGATGGAGCACTGCAGGAGGAGAAGGAGAAGGAGGAGGAGGAAAAAGAGGAGGAGGACAATAAGGTGAAAGGAAAACCAAGAGAGAGGAGTGACAGAAAAAGCTGGAGAGAAGGGATTATAGCATCAAGGAGAAGAGGGTGATTGAGAGTGTCAAAGGCTACAGAGAGGTCAAGAAGGACAAGGACTGAGAAAGGTCATTAGCTCTAATAACTAGAAGATCACTGATAAATTTGGAAAGAGTGGTTTGAATGATGAGATTGAATGCCAGACTGTAGAGAGTTAAGAAAAAACTGAGAAGGAGGAAAGTGGAGGCACCAATTATAGACAGGTTTCTCAAAGAGTTTAGCCACTAAAAGGGAGGAGAGATGTAGGACAATTACTATTGAGAATGGCCAGATTTAGCAAGAGTTTTTGGAGAATGGAAGAGAATAAGTGTGTTAGTAGGCAGCAGAAAAGCAGTCTGTAGACAGGGAGAGATTAATAGCAATTAATTATATAATAATATGTAATAAAAGTAAGCATTATTTTAGCAATTATAATTATGTTTAAGCATTTACATAGCACTTCAAGATTTACAAAGTTTTTTACATATGTTATCTGTTGATTCTCATAGTAATCCTGTGAGATAGGCTGTATTATTATCCCCATTCTATGAATGAGGAAACTGAGACTGAGGTTAATTATGTCCTAGTCACAGTACTAGAAAAACTCTGAGGCAGGATTTGAACCCAACTCTTCCCTATTTTAAGTTCAGCATTCTGTCTAATGTGTCACCTAACTGCCTATCTGCTAGAGAAAATGAATGAGCTTATTGTGAATGTAGAGAGATATTACTTCTTGAGGAGAATGTTTTTGAAGAATATCTTTTTAAATGAGATGAGTAGAAGAGAAAATGGGGGATATGGGATGAGAAAAAGAGGAAATGTGAGAGTTCTTTTGGTAAACAGTCTCATTTTTTTTCAGTGGGATATGAAACAAGATTCTCAAAGGAGAGGGTGGGGGGAGGCTTGAGGATGGATGTAAAAGTTTGGAGGAACTATTGTGATAAATGGCATAGTGTATCAATTAGGAAGGTGTAAAAGAATTGCCATCCCACAGTGAGGACCCAGTTCAGGTGAGAGAACAGATTTATAGTGAACCCAGTCAGAAGGTTTTGTGATTTTCTCCAGTTTTGTTCAGCAGCACATGAACAGAGGGGAAAGCGGTGGATAATGGGAGTCACACAAGGTTGAAACTTGGCAAGGCAAAATCAGAAGTAAGATAAGAGGAATAAGGGAATTGAAAGAAGATAGTGTAGAATTGAACTGGTTCACTAAGTAGTAAAGACGGGGAAGAAAGAATGGAGCTCCGGGTTGTTGCTCTGGGAAAGCACTAAAGGTTGAGATCAATAGTAGTCATGGTGATGATGAAGAAAACCCTTAAGAGTTGTAAGGCAGAGGTAAAATAAAGATGGAATGAGACAAGATTATGATCAGATAAAGGAATTTCAGAGTTCATAACCATGGAAGTGGAACACTTGTGGTGATGGCAAGATCAAGGATGTAACCATTTCTGTGTGTCATCTCTGCATGTTGCTGAGGTAGAGTAGAGGAGTGGGTAGTTTCTGGCAAGAGTGGATTGTTTTAAAACTGTTATCATCAAGACTTTTAATTATAATGATTAAAATATTAAGAGGTATTTTGTCCTAGGATAAGAAACTGCTATACCTGAAGGCATTGATTTATGGTTTCCAGTGTTTTAATCTCCTGGTTTTACCAAACTTCTACGTAGTATAGTAAGTAATGATTAACCAGAATATTACCAAATCTTTGATGCTGCCAGCTATGCCAAAACTATAAGATGCACTTTTGTCCAATAATCACAAAACATTCCTGGGATTGAGGGTTCCCAGTTATTAACTTCGAAGTTTTCCCTTTGGTCATTTACAAATAGACATATGGTAGGTGGAAGCCCTAATTCCCTGAGTTTATAGCCTATTATCTTGGTATTTTTCATAAATAAACCTCATATTTGTTTTTATCTTTGCCCCCTTCAATCCATGTAATCCACAAAGTCTGAAAGGAATACACTTTAAGAGATATTTAGTGAAGGCAAATACTCAGCTCAGATTGTGACTCGGTAACTCACAATGATATTTCCCTTATACGATTCTTTTTCCCTGGCCCCACTTAACACAATCGCTCATAATCCTGTGAACAGCATACTACACATCCACAGAACTCCCTCATCTAGTTGAAGCAGTGAGTCCTGGACCCAAGAGATCTGAGCTATTTAGTCTGCCACCTACCTAAAGTTATAGTATTGTGAGATTGTTCACATTACTGAAAATGGTATCTGATAATTCCTTCACGTGCAAAAAATAAAAACAGAAACAAAATCCTCCCATCATAAGGTAGTGGATTGAACATATAGATATTGTGTGCAGACCATCTATTATGATAGGTGTGTATATGCCTGTGTGTATATGCACATGTGTATGTACATTTGTGTGTGTGTGTGTGTGTGTGTGTGTGTGTGTGAATGTATTTGAGGGAAAGTGGGCAGAATTTACCACCCTTTTCTTTGAATCTTCTTCAATCAGTCCAGTCTTTGTTATCTGCAAAGAATTTCAGATCTTGGAGCTGGTGGTGATGGTAGTGATGGTAAAAGGAATTTCTTAGTTTGTTTTCACTCAATTCCTTATTCATTTAAGGAGCTAAAACCCTTTTCCTCAAAGAGATTAGCCACAAAGAGGCTAGATATGATAAGAAATACATCAGATTTGATCTTGCACTAAAGGGGTCTATGAAGGAATTGGAGGAGTGAAGTTAGGATGAGTAGACATGATCATTTCCTGGACATCTATATCTGTGGTAGACTTTTTCTTAGAAAAGGTGGCTCATAGTCACTTTTGGAAGAGATAATTTTTTTCTTTGGGAACACTCTTTCACATCCACTGGATGGTAGAAATGGATGAAAAGGTTGGCTGAATATATGAATAAAAGATAATGTGATGAGAGAGAATGAGAGAGAGAAGAGAGACAGAGATAGAAAGATAAGTTGAGATCTATCAATTATAACAGTATTAAAAATAACATTAACCAGAGACACATTAGAATCTATATGTATACATAGAATCTGTTTGTGTGTGTGTATCTCCTCCCATAAGCTTCCTAAGAAAAGACTATAGATCCCTGTAGGAAGAGAAGTTGAAATTAGGTTATGTGGGATTTGAGATAAAGAGAACACATGATCTAGAAGTACAGAGAGCTTGAACAGAAGAGGGTCTTCAGTTAGAAGTCAACTTAGCCTATTTAGAGGTTCCAAATATAGTGTTGAAGACCAGAAAACAGGACAGAGAATGCTTAGTGAAGTATAGAGTAAGAGGGCAATTCTGGCATGTCCAGCATCATCATCCACAACAATTAGAGAAGACTGTAGTCACTTGACTGAAGGAAGGAATGTTATCAATAGGGAACTCCTCCCTTTGTTGCAAGTGTTGGTGGTTGAGGCATGTCATCATTTTCTGTCCTCCCCCTATCCATTTACTAGGAGCTCAAAAAAACCCAGCTGTATCCTTTTCTTCAGTTGACCACTGATGATTGTGTTTTATGTCTAATTATCTTTTCATAAATTATTTCATTCCCATTATTTGTGACAGATTACTTGAGGTCAGAGTTTTCATGATAGAGTGACCATGAAAGATTTTTTTTTTTTTTAATTTCTTAGCTATGCTTCCCAAGTTTCTAAAATAGGAGGCTAAAAGATGGCCAGCAGGGTAATGGGGGAGGCTATCAAGTCACAGGTTAGTTTTACCAATGATCTTTTAATTCTCCCAAGCAGAATCCTAAAATTGAAAGTTGGTTTTCACTTAGATTTCCCTTCAGCCAATGAGCATTTGAAGCAATGGCACTGTTGAGGGTGTGAGTTTAAACCTCAGAAGCCAAACAAAGTCTGTCATTTCTATCTGAAGGAAGGAGAAAACTGGAAGGAAATTGAGAGGAAACCCCACCTCAGAGTCAGCCACTGGGAAGATTTCAACTATCCTGTTCTAATTGTGAAAGTTACCAGGATCATTTATGAAACTACTCTCTTTTTCTGTCATATAAAAAAATAACCCAAAGGCATGAATTATTTAGGGAATTTACTTCTTATACTCTTTATTTTTTTTAACGGTTTATCAAGATGACAGTTCCTATCACAATTACATATTTTGGGTTAATTTGTTTGCTGTAGGAATTTTTTTAAATGTAGATGCTTCAAAAATTTTAATTCATCTCAGGTACTAATCATATATTTTACAGTACACATATATTCATGAAAAACACATCATGAAAAACAAAACAGGTCAATCAGAGCTTATCCATACCAACATGGTCCTGCTTCTGTTTATAATATACCATTCTGGTGATTTGTCTAGTCTAATTTTAAACTGCTCATGTTAGCTGACTTCCATCTCTTCCTCTGAGAAACCATATAATTATCTTTTTTATTTTAATGTCAAAAAACTTTCATGATAGTTTAAAACCCTCCTGCCTAAATCCCATGGCATTACATCCATTTCCCTTCAAGCTTTTACCAGGAAGAACAATTTATCACCATCATCAAAAAGCATTTATCAAGTACCCACCTACCCATTTCCCAAGCTTCACACGGTGCTGTCCAAGTCAAGCTAAATGAATACAGACCTCATGTCATAAAATGTTCTTCATTATCCTTTGTCTTACTCTCTCAGGTGTTTGTGCATTTCAAGTATTTATAATTTTGCCAAATGAATCTTATTTTATTCCCTTCATTTCTTATAAGTTGATTTCTTTCTATCCTCAAATTTTATTGTCTTTTCCAGTGTTTCCAGGTATGTTTAATCTTTTCTTAGACATGGGAGGACTGATGGAGTCTGAATGGAATGGGGCCATTTTCCCCACCTCTTCTTCAAATGTGTCCCTAAATTGACTATGGGAGATATTGATCACAAAGACCTGATAGCTAGAGCAACATAGGCTATGGAGGATGGGCTGAGAGGAGCCAGGTGAGTATTAAAGGCAGAATGGGCAGCTTTGTAAGTAATTCTTTTTGTTAGGGCAGCAACCACTTCCAACCACCCTGCCGGGATTTTACTACTTAATACGTTTATGAAAATGAATAATAAAAAGTCTCTGCTTGTGGCCTTGTAAGTGGTCATCAGCTAAAGAATAAGACAAGCATTTGTTAGATATCCCTACTAATTGTAAGGCACTGTGGTAGGTGTGGAGGATCTGCAGACAGAAAAGAATCAGGCCCGTCCTGTGGGACCTCACATTCTACTAATTTTATTATGATGAATCCCTTCCGGCTGGTGTTTGAAGTCTGGATGCAGGAGAGAAGCACCAAATAGAATTTTAATTCTTTGGCTTATAGATCTAGAGCTGAAAGACACATCAGAGGCCATCTACCCTGACTCTTTCACTTCTAATCTGTGACCCTGAGCAAGTCACTTAATCTCTGCCTACCTCAGTTTCCTCGTTTGTACAATGAGAGCAACGAGAGCCCCTACCTCCCAGGGTTGCTGTGGGAATAAAAATTGTTGTTGCTGCTGCTGCTGTGGTTGCTCCTGTAGTGCTTTATTGCTATAGGTGAGGAAACTGGGAGATAAGTGACTTGTCCAGATTTCACAGGAAATCGGTATCAGAGGTAGGACTTGGCCTCAGGTCCAAGACCACAGGGTTCTCTTCTCTCCTTGAAGAGAGTGTCTTCCTAAGACTGACTCAAGGCACCAAGGAAAGAAATCCTACTGGGAAAGAGATAGAAAAATCCTTCAAGACCACCAAGTCAAAAGCTTCTTTAGACAAAGAATGAGACAAACTCAGAGAACCTAAATGGCTTGTCCTGGATCACACAGCTTCTTAGTGGCAGACGTTGTACTAGAACCCAGACTTCCTCCTGCCCAGGACATTGTGTTGTATGGTCCCAGTCATCTAGACCAGCTCTTCATGATCATAAAAATAAATGATATCATCACCTCAATTTCTGTGACAATGTATTTAAGAATTATTCATCCTGGTTTTCTTGTGCTCTCTTCTTACCCAATGCCTCCAATGTATCAAACCTCCCAGGACAAAGTATCATTTATTCAAACTATTTCTCAGTATTTATAATAGGATTTGAAATTCTTCTAGTTCAATTAGTAAGTATTTTGTTAAATTTCATAGAAATATTTATTCCATGTTCACTTTCTTCTCAATTTGGTCAACTTGAATTTATAACCTGTTACATTTAGGATGAGTAAGGGTTGATGTTTATGAAGGAGTCTCAGGGATAATGGTTTCTTGATATGTTACCATGGGTCTAAGGTTTGATTCTCAACTTTGAAAGCTCAGAAATTCTGGTTTTATTGTTATTTTTTAAAAATTCACTCAGAATTGATAGGGCTCTGATAGAATTTATTTCTACTGCTTTATAAATTCCGAATAGATTAGATATCTTTCTGGTGACTAGATTACATGTACCTGCTATCCAGAATGTTATTTCTCTAATCTAATACTAATATCTAAAATTTGATTTCTATACCCTAAAGCTCCTCTATATGTATTATTCTGTTTTCTTCTCCAACAACCATTTAAGTCAGGCAAGGTAGGTACGATTGCTCCCATTTTCTAGACTATAAATGTGATAGAGCAAGTTTCTTTCAATGGGATCTCTACATCAAGGCTCTGGGTGCCCACGATAAAAAGACAGAGTGAGTTCTGTAGATAATTGGAGAAAGCGCCAGGGCATCATTCTGGGAGGTGGGGAGGTAAGGGTTTATGTCTAAATACAGGGCTTGTATCAGGTGACATCAGCATAGAAAAGAAAGGACAGGGAAGAAGCATGTGTTTAGCACCAACTCTGTGCCAGCACTGTGCTAAATGCTTTACCAATATTTCATTTGATCCTCACAACAGCCCTGTGAAGTAGGTGTTGTAGAATTCCCATTTTACAAATAAGGAAAATGCAGCAGAGAGAAGTTCATCTATTTGCCCTGGATCATGTGGAAGTGTCTGAGGTTAGAATCAAATTCAGATCTTCCTTACTCTAGGTTAGAATTCTATCCACTGTACCACATAGCTTCCCATAATATTATATATGATAGATTGGTCATTGTTAGTATCTGTCATAAGAAGTTGATTATTTTTCCCTGCCCTGTCTCAGAGTTCTAAGCATAATCTGTTTAGAACCTAAACCTTCACATATCTTATATTTGCTCTCTTCTTTTAAAATCTGACTTCCCCCTTTGATTAGTTATTTCCATTCCATAATTTAAAAAAAAATTCTTTTCATCACTACCAGCCAGTTATCTTTTCAAACATTATTTGAAAGTATTATTTTATTTGCCCATGTCTCAAATGATATCCCTTCCACTGCGAGTCTTATCATTTATCTTTGAGTTCCGTTACTGATCTATAGAATTTTGAGATGTATTTGTGTGAAAAAGTCTGATATAAAAGTTTGCTACTTTGCTCATTTAGCATTTTTTTATCATCAGTGTTTGAGATGTTGTCATATACATATTTGGCATGGCATCATTATTAATAAAGGCAGCTATTGTTGAAAACAACTAGCTGAGATCAGCTAGACCACTAAGAGTCAAAGCTAATAAATTGGTGTGACTTTATTTTCTCACTAGCATTTGTCTTATTTTTCTTTTTATATTATTACTGATAGTCATGAAAAAAGATAAAGATTGAATGTAGTTTATTTTCCTTTATTAACCAATTCACTCTGATCTAAACTTTAAAAAAAATTGTCCTCAAATCTTATGAATCATGTACTCCCAGTTGGTAAACTACTTAGGAAGTTTTGCTGCCATACAAGATGTGAATGGGATAAAGTTATGCAGACCTATTCTTATTCAGGAGTAGAGTTTTCCCCACCTATACTCAGAAAATTTTCTATCAGTGTCCTCGGCAATTTTGAAATATTCTTTGCATCTCTTTCTAGGGTAATTTTAATAACAAAATGCTGCCTTAAAAATAGCTAGGTTCCACTGCAAAAATGTAGAGAATGTGTTTACATAGACTAAATACAATAGAGGGAAGAAGATGATTTTCTGGATATATCAAACAAAAAAGGACACTGAACTTTTTATTTCGGTCTTTATATTCCCGGGGTCTAGCATAGTATCTTGCATGTAATAAACAATTAATGTTGAATTGATCTGAATTTTAAAACACCCAAGACAACAACAATAATAATAGCAGAAATAACTTTAAAATTGTAAAAGAATTATTTTAACCTTAGTAATCCATAATTTTTTGTCTACTCAGTCATATGAAGTAATTTGCTCCTTTCCTTGCCAGTCTTGGTTTGAAAATACTACTACAATGGAGGACTTCTGCATATTAGGAATAATGAAATAATGGGTTGATCATTCTATATTATCATCACCAATCATCTTTTTAGAGTCTACTGTGCTTGGAGTTGGGAAGAAAAAGCTGAAGATTCAGTTCTTTTCCTCAAGGGACTAACCATCATAAATGTTGTACTATTATTTTAAAAGTCTGCCATGGTGTCATAGTCACAAAAGTCAGAATAAATAACTTGATAATAATTTGATCCAATAAACTAATAAAAATTTTTGAAAAGGCATAATAATATCATCTAACTCTTACCTGCATCACTTTTGTTATACATTTCTAAAACAAATAAATAAAAAAGTCTGGTTTCAGAGTTCAAGTATGAATGTATTTTTTATTTCAGCAGAACATTCAGAAAACAGATTAAGAGAGATCCTCAGTGTCAACTTATTGGATATGTAGATTATGCAGGAAATAAACTGAGATAGCTTTGGAAAATTATAATGATTTCAAAGAACCTTTGGCTCAAAACTCACTATCAGCTACATGTAGAACAGTCTTATGCTGTATGTAAGAAAGTGGTTAAGCCTGAGTATTTTCTTCATTAAATTTTAAATCAGTGCTTTAAAAAAGGCAGCAGATACAGCCTTATAGGACATCCTTCAGAAATAAATGGATAAGGATACTGACATCCCTTTGTCCTCCCCAAAATAAAACTATTTCTCCAGTTATTTTACAACAATTTTTTCAACAAATTTGTTGGCTACCTCCTGTTATTGTTTAGTCCTGTCTTGCATCTTTACAGGGCCTGAGAAAAAAAGAAAGAAAGAAGGAGAGAATGAAGAGTAGAAGGACAAGTCTTTTAGGGTTTATTATCTGCATCACTCCTTTGGCAGTATGCAAGTGGATAGCTTGGAAATTCTATGGTTTCATGTCTTTTCCAATGAGTCCCAAACCTGTTATCGTCTTAAAGAAGTTCATGAGTCTCAAAAAGTCTTGTACACAGTCATACAACGTATAAGTGCCAAAGTCAGGATTTGAACTTGGGTTTTCCTGGACAGATAAGTTATAGCACTAGGCCTGAAGTCAGAAAGACCTGAGTTCAAATCTAGCCTCAGATACTTATTAGCTTTGTGACCCTGGGCAAGTCATGTAACCTCGGTTTGCCCTATTCTCTTCAACATAAAACAGTGATAATAATAGCACCTATGTCATCGAGTCGTTATGAAAATCAAGTGAGATGATATTTGTAAAGTGCTTAGCACAATGTCTGGCAATTAATAAGTCTTTAATAAACGCTTTTTCCCTACCCCCATCCCCACTCCCCTGCCTCTTGACTAGTATCCACTAGGTCATACTCCTAAATGCCAACTGATATTGAAACCACGTTAAATTTATAGTACATATCAAGCAAATTAGCATTAAAAGTTTCACTTAAACTATCTCTTGAATGCTCTGCTATGAGTGTTCTAATATTAGGCTTTAAACACAGACACTGACACAGACACACACACACATGCACAAATAATTTGTTAGGAGTGAAGGAGATGTAACTCTTCACCTAGAAATGTTCTGGAGGCATAGTCTCACTGGGCATCATTGGAGCCTACACTTACCTTGCATTGATTCACTTCTCCAAAGAGACTGTGAGCTCTTTCAGGGCAGGGACTATGTCTTGCCATAGAATCTTAGATTGGAAGACTTCTTAGAGGTCTCCTAGTCCAAACTGTGTCTAAATTATTGTTGTTCACCCTACATTCTCAAAGAGGACCAATGACATCGCTAGAATGGTCTTGACTCCTGTGTGAATTGGATGTAAATGAGGCAGACCTTGGAGTAATTACTTCACTTCTCTAGCACTCAGTTTTATCATGTCTGAAATGAGATTTCAATTAGATCAGAGGTGTTGAACACCTTGGCAGCAGCCCACAAAAATCCTGAGTGAAACCTGAACAAGATTACAATTTAATTGGAAAATATTCAACATGATAAATCATAATTCAATAAAACATTTTGTTTGAGAGAGTTGAATTGGTTTAAACCACCTAAGTTACTTCTTGCTCAAAATCTTAACTTAAGATTTAACTCAAGAACATAAGATTACCTTGGAAATTTCATGGAAGATAGACTGAAGAATTGTCTAATCTAGCATAGGAAAAAAAATTAGGTGAAGAGTTCACAAAAGAAGTGATAAGGGTATGAAACAGAGTGGTGGTTGTGTGAGTGGAGGAAAGAATGGAGATATTTTTTGTTGTTGTTCGTTAGTTTTTCAGTCATGCCCAGCTCTTCGTGATTCATTTTGTGGTTTTCTTGGCAAAGGTACTAGAACAGTTTGACATTTCCTTCTTCAGTTCATTTTACAGATAAGGAAATTGAGGCAAATAGAGGTAAGTGATTTGTCCAGGGTCACATATCTAGTAAGCATCTGAGGCCACATTTGAGCTCATGAAGAGGAGTCTTTCTGACTCCTAGTTCCATGCTCTATCCACTGTACCATCTAGCTCCCTGTACAAATATAACATAGATGATGTTAATATATGGTTGTTTAAGTCAATATATGTCCTACAGGGATTCTTATGTGCATTTCAGTGGTTCATATTTTTATTTGAATTAAATGATTAATATCATTTCCTTTGGTGTCTCCTACATTTTCACACTATAGTTTGTATTATGCTTATCTGAATGCTTATTGTGCTTCTCTCTTTCTAGAATATTAACTCCTTGAAGTCAAGAATTATGTCATCTTTGTATTGCTGTCATCCTTGGAGGCAACACAAAAATTATTGTTGAACTAACTTAAATTAAAACTCTGTACTAATACTGTGGAGGACAGTTTCCATTTATTTCTACATTAACTTGGTTGTATTAGCTCACTGATATAATCTCTTTAAAGTGTAATGATTATTGAGATAATCTTTTTAAAGTACTTTGCAATTCTCAAACAAAAGGTCCTCTAGAAATGTGAATTATGTAATTAATAAAGAAAATCCAGATGATACTACAGTAAACAGAAACATTCTGCCTTTGTGTCATCCTGCTCTACTTGAAAGATGTTTTGAGAGAAAAAAAGAAAAACAGCATTAAAAGCTTTGAAAGCAGTATATTCTTACAGCATTTAAGTCTGACATTTCTGAGTACTTTCTATGGGATTATGATTGACAGTTTGAATATTTCTAAAAGGAATATTAGGAACTCAGACCTAAAGAGTGTCAAAACCTCCATGTCCACAGAGAGTGTCAAAACCTCAACATAATCCACAATTACGAGGGATCTTCAGAAAAATCACAAACCTGTCATTTTCTTTATGTGAAATCAACAATCACTGCAATTTCCTCATGGTAGGATTTTTTTTTTTGAGGGGGTCAAATTTAAACCATCTGCAGGCAGATGGAAGGGAAAGTGGGATTAGTGCTGTTACTGAAAACTTTTGCAGCTGTTGGAGTGTGTTTGAGACAAGGCTGGTGGTTCAGAAGCAAAAGGGAAGACTGCATCCTGGGTGAAAAAAGTGAGGAAAGGGAGAGGTGATTGAAGAGGATGAGGGGGTTGGAAATGTCTCCTTCCTGCTTGTTAGTTGGAGATCCCATGAGTAAATGAAGTGATGGAATTGTCACTGCAGAATGTTCTTCTCATAGCCCCCAGCTGCTGTTTCTTCCTAGAAATGTTTGCTCTGAGGTTCATCAAACCCATCTGAGATTTCCATTTCCACAGAGGAATGAGACTGGAACTAGATTTTGATTCTTTCCAACTCCCACGCCCACATTCTTCCAATGGTGATCATCACCCTTTCTTCTGTTTGCTTCAACTTATTTTTTCCTGGGAGGTGATGGTGGAATAAAAGTAGGGGAGGAACAAAAGACAAATTGAATGTGTACCATTTTGCCAAGATGATCTGACAAAAAAAGATGTGGACAGCATTAAGAGAAAAGCTCTAAAAGGTGCCCTCTGGGAACAGAGATATGTATAGCTCACAAATATCATTGAAAATTTCTAGTTTTTATGGTTTGTTCAGGTAACAATAATTCTGTATCCTTTTTATTGTCTTTCATCATGTAAGCAAATCAAAAATAATTTTATTTTGTATCTCAGATCATTTGTCAAAGTAAAACTGGATTCTTGGAATACTAAGTTCCCCTTAAAAGTAGAGGGGGCAGGGTGAAAAAAAAGAAAATACCAAAAAAAAAAATCTATTTCTGGTGATAAACATGTGCACCTATTTATGAATATCACTACATAACATTTTTTTAAAAATCTTTTCCATATGCTCAACTAATAGTTATAGTTTTTGAAAAGAGAGACAATCAGACAAGATAACACAATTTTCATTACATGAAATTAAAACTTTTGCAGAAATGAAATGAATGTAACTAGGATAAGAACAAAATAACTAAACATGTTCAGCTTGTTTAAGAATCTATGTATATAATGAGTACAGAGAAGTATGGGAAGATTTCTGTGAACTTTACTTTTCCCATAAGTATTTTATATATTTGCATCTGTTTCATGCAGAGAAGTAAACCAAAACAAGAAAACAATATACACAGTGACTACCATATAGAGGAAAAGAACAACAACAAATCAAAATTGAATGATATGAAATTGTACTAATGAGAATGGTCCTCTAGGGAAAGAGAGATGAGAATGAGATTCCTCCTCACTCTTCTCTTCCTAGCTTGGTTGATGCAGAGATAGAGAAATATAACACATAATGCCAGAACTTTTTGATGAGTTGGTTAGTTTTACCAAAGTGTATTTTTTTCCTCTTTTTTATTTTTTGTTATAAGTGACTGCTTTCAGGAAAAGATGTGGGGAGGGGCATATTGGAAGTTTGAGTAATATGTCTTGTCTCTTCATATAGTGTAAGTACCTTGTGGTAAATGTCCTAAGTCTTTTACATTAGGGGTTGGTAGGTGGGTTGGAGAATCTGCTGATGTGGATTGACTCATATAAGACTGTCAAGATAGAAATACTATATTTTGATTTATTTTATCATTAAACCTTACCAAAGTTAAGGTCAGAAAATAATTTATTCCTAAATATACTGTAAAGAAACTATATAGAATGTTATAATTTTAACTCATAACCTATTTCAAGGGGTTTTGGTGAAGACCATATAAGACATGGTATAGAAAGCACTTACAAACATTACAATTTTAGCTAAATCCTAGTTATTGTTACCATTATTAAACATTTATTGTTCTCAAAGCAAAATTTCACTTGGAAAAAAATCAATAAAATTTTTGTTTTGGAATGCTAGTTCTAAGTCCCAAATTAAAAAAAAAAATATATCATCTAGAAAAGTATTTTGATAAATTCAGACATATCTTCCCAGTTTATCTGACATTTTACTTCCTTCTCACTGTTTTGGTTAACCCTTTTTAATGTCCTATCCTAAAACAGTCAAGAGCATACTAGAACTTGAATCAGAAGAATTTTGATTTAAGCTCCTGCTTCACTATTTCTCACCTATACAACTTATACAAATCTGGCAACTGCAATGGGCATCAAGTTCCCCAACAATAAAGTGAGGGTTTTGATCAAAAGTCCCCTTTCAATCATCTGTCTGTGATCTTTTCCCCACCTCCTTCCAATACTTTTTTCCTAATTGCCTTCTTCACCTGCCATTTGGATTTCAAGAAGTAGTTTTGAAACATCCCTGCATAGCTTATCATCAAAATGACCAAAATCATAATTATGACCTTCCTGTCATTACTCTCTTCCCTCTCATATCAGAGTGGGATCTTGTTTCTCAAAGCAAGTGGAAATGACATGTTCTTTTATTTCTTTTTTTTAAAATTTGATTTTTAAATTTTACTTTATTTTTAGTTTTCAACATTCATTTCCACAAGATTTTGAGTTCCAAATTTTCTGCCCATCTATCCCCTCACCCCACCCCCAAATACCATGCATTCTCATTATCCCTTCCCCTAATCTGCCCTCCCTTCTATCACACACCTCTCTTCCCTTATCTCCATCTTCTTTTCTTGAAGGGCTAAATAGATTTCTATACCCCATTACCTGTATTTCTTATTTCCCAGTGGCATGCAAAAACAATACTCAAAATTCATTCCTAAACTTTGAGTTCCAACTTCTCTCCCTTCCTCCCTCCCCACTCATTCCCACTGAGAAGGTAAGCAATTCAATAGGGGCTATATATGTGTAGTTTTGCAAAAGACTTCCAGAAGAGTCATGTTGTGAAAGATTAACTAATTTCCCTCCATCCTGTACTGCCCCCCCCATTTATTCTATTCTCTCTTTTGACCTTATCCCTCCCCAAAAGATTTTACTTCTAATTACTCCCTCCTCCCATTAGCCCTCCTTCTATCATCCCACTATACCCTACTTATCCCTTTCTCCCCTACTTTACTGCAGTGTAAGATAAATTGTCATACCAAATTGAGTGTGTGTGTTATTCCCTCTTTAAGCCAAATGTGATGAGAGTAAGCTTCACTTTTCCCCTCTCACCTCCCCCCTTTTTCCCTCCATTGAAAAAGCTTTTTCTTGCCACTTTTATGAGAGATAATTTGCCCCATTCCATTTCTCCCTTTCTCGTCGAATATATCCCTCTCTCACCCCTTAATTTTAGTTTTTTAGATATCATCCCTTCCTATTCAACTCACCCTATGCCCTCTGTCTCTATGTATGTGTGTATAATCCCTCCAACTACCTAAATACTGAGAAAAGTTTCAATAGTTACAAATATTATCTTTCCATGTAGGAATGTAAACAGTTCAATTTTAGTAAGTCTCTTATGATTTTTCTTTCTTGTTTACCTTTTCATGCTTCTCCTGATTCTTGTGTTTGAAAGTCAAATTTTCTATTCAGCTCTGGTCTTTTCATCAAGAATTCTTGAAAGTCCTCTATTTCATTGAATGAACACTTTTTCCCCTGAAATATTATACTCAGTTTTGCTGGATAGATGATTCTTGGTTTTAATCATATTTCCTTTGACTTCTGGAATATCATATTCCAAGCCCTTCAACCCCTTAATGAAGAAGCTGCTTGTGCTACCCTGATTATATTTCCACAATACTCAAATTGTTTCTTTCAGGCTGCTTGCAATATTTTCTCCTTCATCTACGAACTCTAGAATTTGGATACAATATTCCTAGGAGTTTTTCTTTTTGGGTCTGTTTCAGGAGGTGATCAGTGATTTCTTTCAATATTTATTTTACCCTCTAGTCTAGAATATCAGGGCAGTTTTCCTTGATAATTTCATGAAAGATGATGTCTAGGCTCTTTTATTCATCATGGCTTTCAGGTAGCCCCATAATTTTTGAATTGTCTCTCCTGGATCTATTTTCCAGGTCAGTTGTTTTTCCAATGTGATATTTCACAGTCTTCTATTTTTTCATTCTTTTGGGTTTGTTTTTGTAATTTCTTGGTTTCTCATAAAGTCATTAACTTCCATCTGCTCTATTCTAATTTTTAAAGAATTATTTTCTTTTTTAAAAAAATTATTTATTTAAGTTTTCAACATTCATTTCCACAAAATTTTGAGTTCCAAATTTTCTCCCCATTTCTCCCCTCCCCCCACCCCTAAACGCCGAGCATTCTAATTACCCTTATCACCAATCTGTCCTCCCTTTTAACATCCCTCCCTTCCCTTATCCCCATCTTCTCTTTTATCCTGTAGGGCAAGATAAATTTCTATACCCCATTACCTGTATTTCTTATTTCCTAGTTGCAAGAACAATACTCAACAATTGTTCCTAAAATTTTGAGTTCCAACTTCTCTTCATCCCTCCCTCCCTACCCATTCCCTTTGGGAAGGCAAGTAATTCAATATAGGCTGTATCTGTGTAGTTTTGCAAATGACTTCCATAATAGTCCTGTTGTGTAAGATGAACTATATTTCCCTCCATCCTTTCCTGCCCCCCATTACTTCTATTCTCTCTTTTGATCCGTCCCTCCCCAAGAGTGTTGATTTCTAATTGCTCCCTCCTCCCACTGCCCTCCCTTCCATTATCCCCCCCACCCTGCTTGTCCCTTTCTCCCTCACTATTCTTATTGTAAAATAGGTTTTCATACCAAAATGAGTGTGTATTTTATTCCTTCTTTTAGTTGAATGTGATGAGAATAAGCTTCATGTTTTTTCTCTCACCTCCCCCCTTTTTTCCTCTACTGAAAAATCCATTGCTTGCCTCTTTTATGAGAGATAATTTGCCACATTCCATTTCTCCCTTTCTCCTCACAATATATTGCTCTCTCACTGCTTAATTTTGTTACTTAAAGATATGATCCCATCCAATTCAATTCACCCTGTGCTCTCTGTCTCTGTCTCTGTCTCTCTCTTTCTGTGTGTGTGTGTGTGTGTGTGTGTGTGTGTGTAATTCCACCAACTACCTAGATACTGAAAAAAGTTTCAAGAGTTACAAATATTGTCTTTCCCTGTAGGAATGTAAGTAGTTCAACTTTAGTAAGTCCCTTATGACTTCTCTTTGCTGTTTATCTTTTCATACTTCTCTTCATTCTTGTGTTTGAAAGTCAAATTTTCTTTTCACTTCTGGTCTTTTCAGCAAGAATGCTTGAAAGTCCTCTATTTCATTGAAAGACCATTTTTTTCCCCTGAAGTATTATACTCAATTTTGCTGGGTAGGTGATTCTTGGTTTTAGCCCTAGTTCCTTTGACTTCTGGAATATCATATTTCACGCTCTTCTATCCCTTAATGTAGAAGCTGCTAGAGTTTGTGTTATCCTGATTGCATTTCCACAATACTTGAATTGTTTCTAGTTGCTTGCAATATTTTCTCCTTCACCAGGGAACTCTGGAATTTGGTTACAATGTTCCTAGGAGTTTCTCTTTTTGGATCTCTTTCAGGAGGTGATTGGAGGATTCTTTCAATATTTATTTTGCCCCCTGTTTCTAGAATATCAGGGAAGTTTTCTTTGATAATTTCATGAAAGATGATGTCTAAGCTCTTTTTTTGATCAAGACTTTCAGGTAGCCCCATAATTTTTAAATTATCTCTCCTACATCTATTTTCCAGGTCAGTTGTTTTTCCAATGAGATATTTCACATTGTCTTCCATTTTTTCATTCTTTTGGTTTTGTTTTGTGATTTCTTGGTTTCTCATAAAGTCATTAGCCTCCATCTCTTCCTTTCTAATTTTAAAAGTACTATTTTCTTCAGTGAGCTTTTGAACCTCCTTTCCCATTTGGCTAATTCTGCTTTTTAAAGCATTCTTCTCCTCATTGGCTTTTTGAACCTCTTTTCCCAATTGAGTTAGCCTATTTTTGAAGGTGTTATTTTCTTCAGCATTTTTTTGAATCTCCTTTAGCAAGGTGTTGACCCATTTCTCATGCTTTTCTTGCATCTCTCTCATTTCTCTTCCCAATTTTTCCTCCACCTCTCTTACTTGATTTTCAAAATCCTTTTTGAGCTCTTCCATGGCCTGAGCCCATTGAATATTTATTTTGGATGTTTGGAATACAGAAGCCTTGACTTTTTGGTTTTCCTCTGGTGGTATGCATTGTTCTTCCTCATCTGAAAGGATGAAAGAAAATACCTGTTCACCAAGAAAGTGACCTTCTATAGTTTTATTTTTTCCCCCTTTTTGGGCATTTTCCCAGACAGTTACTTGACTTTTGAGTGTCGTCAAGAGGACGGTATACTCTATGGATCTGCAAATTCTCAGTTCCTCCAAGGTGGCACAATCAAGAGAGAGGAGTTTACTCCTCTCCTGGCCTGCACTTTGGTCTAGGAGCAACCATAAGCACTTTTTTGCCCAGGATCTGCGAGTAGAATTCCCTCTCCAGAGCCTCCACAAGCTCCACCACACCAGCCAGAGCTCTTCCTCACCACAGTATCACCACTCAGACTCAGTTCACAGAGTCTCACCACAGTATCACCACTCAGACTCAGTTCACTGAGTCTCATCTGAGACTCAGATCAGTAGCACAATTCCCCCAAGGTCTTTAGACCAAGGACTACAAAAATGGATACCACTGTTGCCTGAGACCAGGGCTAGATTGTGTTCCTTTCTCACCCAGGTGAAAAAGCTTTCTTACTGACCTTTGAAGCTGTCTCTGGCATTTGTTGGTTGAGGAATCTCGGAACCACAGCTGTTGCCAGGGATTCTGTCCCCTGAGGCCTTCTCCACTCCTGTCCCTGCCGTGCCACACAACCAAGACTGGCTCCACTCTGAGACTGGTATGATGGACTTTTCCTGGCAGCCTTCCAGGCTGCCTTGAACTGGAAATCTCTTTCACCCTGTCATTTTGTGACTTATGCTGCTCTAGAATTTGTTTGGAATCATTTTTTACAGGTATTTTATGGACTGTAGGAGGAAAGGTTTTATAGATCTGTCCTTCAACTCCACCATCTTGACTCTGCCGCAACATACTCTTTTCAACTCTCTTTATCAATTCTTGCACTAGAATTCTTCATGCCTGCTACATATAACCTTTTCTATGTAAGCACAAACTATCTATGCAGCCCAAATGTACATTTCCAAAGCAAATATCTTTCCATCTAGTGCATTCAAGTGAAAGCATTTATTGACATTGTGGAAGTGAAATAAATATTTACTTCCAGAAGGAAAAAAAAAACCATCTTGGATGTTTTCACAAGCTGACTATTACTCACACCTACTCCTACAATTTTCTCATTGCCCAGGAACTCTGGCAAGAACTTTGCTTATTGTCTGGCTGAAATGTTTCCAAAACTATTTTGGCAGTTAAGATGGTCCAAACATTTTTGTAAACAATTTTTAGGCAAATACGTGCTTGTAGTTAAGAGAGTTGCAAGTTTCTGAAACTATTTGCTGCTCCTGGCAGTATTGATTATTAAAGACTTTCACAAAGCTAAGTGGCCATGATTTCTCCTCAAAATATTGCCTGTAACTGTTTTTACTCAACTTCCCAATTCTTCCCATTGCCTTTACATTCAAGGAATTTATTGTACTTATTCTCTACATAGAATGTTTCTAACAATATTTCTCTAATGAAATCATACCAGCTTTATTGTCTTGCTTGTAACGTGGCATCAGAATAATTTTAAAAAGGCATTTCAGGGAGGAAGACATTTACCAGACACTAAATGAACATAATGGAGGGAGATGGGTTAGAGCAGGGCTTTTTAAATTTTTCCCACTCACCACTCCTTTTCACCTGAGATATTTTTACACAACTGAGTATATATTTACATAAAGTAGGTATGCAAATCAAATATTTACTGGTAATAAATCATAAAGAAATTTATTTTGAAATAATTCTTTTGTATACATATAATTTTACCCTTTTATTAAAGATGAAAGAAAATTTGCATACTAATGAGATAGACGTTATTGTTTATTTATACATAAAGAATGAAATCTTGTTGGAATTATTGATACTGCAGGACATAGAGGATCTTCAATGTTTTTTAGAGCTGATCAGTATTTTTGATTTTATATTCATCACTGCTGAGAATGCCACTTTACATAAATACATAGAACACAATACAAGTATTTTTAGGATCATTTCAGAAATTGTTGAAAATTCTGTCCTAATCCCAAGCCAAAATTCATTTAACAAATTTTTTGTTTATGAAACTTTAAAAGCAAGGACCCTGACATACACAGGAGGGCCTGCTATCACAGGATTTTGATCTGCTTTTCTAAAAGAAAAGCAAATTTTGAGGGGTCAACAAGCACTTTAATCAAGCACATGTATCATTCACTTAGTTCAGGGGGAAAAGCCAGCACCCTGAACTTCAGAGAAAATACAGAGAAATCAAAATTAACAGACATGGCTTTCAACTGCCTGATATAAGCAATCATAGATATAAGCAAATCATAGATCAACAAATAGGTCCAGCTATCTGGCCATTACATATATACGCAGTTATCAGAGAGAGAAGCACCAAGGGTTCTCCTTAGCAGTTGCCCAGTCTCGTCTGGCCAAACAAACACTTCCAAAGCACAAGCCCCAAGATAAAACTTCATCTCACAGTATTTATACATGTTTTAGAGCCAGAAAGCATGAAAACTCTTGAGAACTAGTGCCTCATTAAAAAATTAACAAAAGCTATGGGTCTCCTCTAATAAAACTCCCCTTAATGGGCAGGTCCATTAATGGGTGGGGAAAATCTTTAATCTTATTCAGAAGCAAAATTATATTAATAATAAGCAACAAGGCATTATCAATACAGAAACTCAAGTTTTAAACCTGTGTCACCTATTAAGTCAGGAAATTCTTCTTGAACTTTTGCAGATGACTGGTGTTTTTTATTTCCATTAAATATGATTTATGAACCCAACTTAGTTTTTGAGAATTGAAATATGAAGGGAAGTATTTCTGAAACTGTGTCTCCAGACATTTTGGATGATCAATTATAACTCTTACAATTAAATTTTTGGGAAAGTTATTTTCAATTATAAAATCATCTATAGCTGTAGCTTTCTAAAAAACCATCCCTCTCTCCCATTCTTCCATATGCTAACCCACAGTTTAAGAAGTGCTGTCAGATCATAGTTACAATTAGTTGGATTTAGAAGTGATTGAATGACCATACTCAAAAAATTAGTTGTTGATAAGTCCATGACAAGTTAGAGGGACATCACCAGTGGACTTCAAGTATTTGCCTTCATTCTTATACTGTTTAACTTTTTTTATAAAAAGTTTCAGATGGAAGTAGAGCCCATCAATTGTAAAATGGTTAAACAAGTATATGGATATGAGAGAATATTACTATACTAAAGGAAATAAAGTAGAGGCTGGCTGCAGGTGAACCTGGTAATATTTGTATGAACTGATATAAAGTGAATTGATCAGAGCCAGGAGAATGATGCATAAATGAATAATATTACAAATGTTGGAAGACAAGAACACTGATCAATATGACACCAAACTACACTTGTGAAGGATGTATGAAAACATATCTCAAGATGGGGAGATGATGGACTCAGAGCACAAAGTGATTTTGTGTCGGGTTATATTGACATGGCTAATGTGGGAATTTTCTTGAGTACACAAACATATATGTATGCATATATGCATATACATACTTACATATTAAGGGTTTTGTTTTTCTTGCTTTCTCAACAGAGATGTCAGGAGAGGAGGTGAAAGGGAAAGAATTCTGAGCTGAAAATAAAATGAAAATGAAAAGACTCAGATATAAGGATGTGTCATTTTCACATTTGTAAATGGCACAAAGTGGAGATAAATTGATAGCATGCTAAATTGCAGCTAGAGTCTAAGAAACAATCCTCAATAGTATGGACTTACAAAGTTTAAATCTAATTAGAATTTAATGACAGTCACACCATTACAGAACTTGAGAGTGAGAACAGCCATCCAATTCAACCAATACCAGAAAAAAGTGCCACATGACATATCAACACATGATCATCCAGTGAATGCTTAAATGAACCCATCACACCTTGAAAAATTCCATTCCATGTCTAACCAGCTCTAATTGTTAAGAAAAAAAATCTTGACAGTAATCTCTCTTTGCAACTTCTCTCTGTTGTTCATCATTCTTTTGTTTGAGTTCAAACATATCAAGTCTAATCTCTCCTCCAAATAATACCCCTTCAAATACTTGAAAACAGCTATCACATTTCCATAAGTTGTCTTTTCTCCAGATACAATATGTCTAATTCTTTCAAACAATCTTCATGTGACAGGACTTAAAGTGTTTCACTATCTTAATTGTTTTTCTCTTAACTTGCAGTGTCCAGAACTGCAATGAAAACAATATTCCAAATGAGGTCTGATAAAGGCCGAGTACAGTGGGACTATTCTCTCCTTCTTCTTGGAAAAAATGTCCCTCTTATCTCAGTCCAAGTCTGATTTAGCATTTTGGGTTGTTCCATCACACTGTTTATTTAGATTGAAGATGTAGTATTGAGGCAGCTAGTTGGCATAATGGAGAGAGTGATGATCCTTGACTCAGGAAAGCATAAGTTAAAATCCAGTCTTAGATATTTACCTCTATGACTCTGGGCAAGTTACTTAACCCCAACTGCCTTAAAAAAATGGATATTATAATAATAGCACCTACCTCATGGAGGTATTGTGAGAATCAAATAAGATGATATTTATAAGTCCTTATTATGGTCCCTGGAATATAGTAGGTGCTTAATAAATGCTTCCCCTCCCACTTTGTCCATTTACACCCTCTAAATCTATCTCAGAACTCCTATCTAACCATGTTTTCCTCAAATTTTCTCATTAAACTGTATTTTTTAACATTAAAATAAGACTTTACATTTATCCTTATTGATTTTAATCAAATTAGATTCAGCCTGATTCTCTTGTCTATCATGAAAGTCTTTTTGTATACTGACTCTGTCATCCAGTGTGTTAGCTATAAGCCCAGCTTTGGATTATGCACAGATTATGTGAGCATGTGCTATCTGTGCTTTTATTCTAGTCATTGATACAGTAAACAACGGAACAGGGACAATCACAGATTCTTGTGGTACTCCATTAGAGACTACTTGTCTTGTTAATGATGAACTACTAATAATTACTCTTTTAGTCTGGTCTAAACTTGTGTATTTTATTGTTTAATCCATATCTCTCTATCTTTTCCAAAAGAATAATAAAAGACATTTTACTAAAATATTTTCTAAAAATGTCCAAACTATGCAAACTATATCCACATTTAGTAACCCTTTCAAAAAAAGAAATGAGGTTAATATCATACCTGACTAGATCTTAGTATAGCCATGCTGGCTCTTTATAATCTTTTCTCTTCCATCTTAAACATCTGGACTTAGTTCCTTCTTTAGTCTTGTGGTTTTTCATCTATTTTCTGTGACCTTTCAAATATCAATGCAATCACATCTATTTTTTTATTGTTGAGGACCCCAGAAAGCAGTTTATTTGGACCAGATGACTTGAGTTCATTAAAGTAGACACTTTCATACAATCTACTGAATGATACAGGGCACCAAATCCCTATTAGTCATGTGTGTTCTCTCATTTTCAGTATCAAGAACATTCTTCTTCATAGGAAAAAAAAAAGAGACAAAACATGAAATCCCGCATTTGGGCTATGAAAAAATCATCTTCATAAATACGAGGTAGGATTGGGGGGCTTTATCTCAACTGATCTGAAAGATATCTAAACGTTTTAGATTGCATGAGTCAGGTGTTTTACATAGCAAACAAAAAAGAGCTCCCACATGTTTAGATTAGATTAAAAGAGTTATGCTAGTCACAACATAGAAGATGATAGCCCTGCTGTACTATGAGTTGGACAGATCACATCTAGAAAACTGTGTGCTTTTGACTCATTTGAGGAAGGATATTGACAACTTTGAACATGACTAGAGGAAGGCGATAAGCGCCTGCAGGCTATGCTTTATAAGGAATGGTGGAAGGAACTGGAGATCTTTAGCTTAAGTAAAACTAAGGGGAAAGATGTTAGCTATATTCCCACATAGTCAAGAAATTTGACTTTTCTGTTTGGCTCTAAAAGAAAAAACTAGGATCAATATCGTAAAGAGGAAAACTTCAGCGTAGAGTTAAGGACCAACTTCCTAATAACTGGAGCTGTTCAAAAGTGTGTTATGGGTTGGATGAATGAAACAATTCCAACGGGCATATTTTTGCCCCCCCCACCCCCATCCCCAATAAAGGTGAGATTTCCTTAAAAGTTGACAAAGCCATCCTTTGAAACTGGCCCCTTCCTCTCTTGATGAAGCTTCCTGGTCTCCTACAGACATAAACCCCACTTCCCCTCAGTGTAGAGTTGGGGCCCTTTAGACAGTGGATTTCTGAAGAAAATGGGAATCACCTCATACTGCAGCACTATTCAAAGAGCATTTCTATGTGGGAGGGTGGGGAAAAGATTCATCTATAGAGGACAAGAAACACTATCCTTATTACACATCTTTGCTGTATTCGAGCTAAGTAAATCTAATTTTGTTAATTGTTCAATGACTTATGAGTGCCTCTATTTATCCCCATAATTGAATCTGAACTAATAGTGATAAGGAATGTATGGCCCTTACCCTTTTTCCCAAATGAATTTGGGTGTCAACTTCTTCAAGGGAAAGAGGATGAGATTCAAATACACTGGGCAAGGAGAAGCCTCAAGTACCACTTAAAGTCCCTTTGGGAGACAAGATTCAAGTAGACTGATCAATGAAATACTGAAACTAAATGTGTGTGTGTGTGTGTGTGTGTGTGTGTGTGTGTGTGTGTGTGCTTTCCTCTTGGGAGGCTGCCTCCCTCAGGGGGCTTCCCCCCTCCAAGTGAGTGTCTTCCTTAGGTGTATGGGCTTTCTCCCTTGAGGGTTCTCTCTCAAGGAGCTGCTGTCTCCATTAAGGATTGACTCTGTCCCTTAAAGAGCTGCACTCCCAAGCTAGTGTCTCCTTTAAGCTGCTGTCCTTTTCACATATAAGCTTTAGCACCACCCCCATTAGGTCCCAAGTTTCTTAAGGAACTTTGCCCAGTTCTGTTGGGGTTACAATAAACTTTGCCACTTGATTGGAGGACAATTTGAATAGTTGAATTCATTCCAGGTTATGGCACCCTGTACCCTGATATTTTGGGGTTCATAGCACCCCTAAAGTGCTTCAATAGGATGCAGGCTTCAGATCCACTCCTAACAGTTGACTTAGGAAATATTAGGTTGCCTCTCACTTGAGATCTTTTGGTAAAGATCACATGACCAATTTAGGTAAATGTAAAGGGAATTCTCGGGCACAGGTTGAACTAGATATATCCTCTAAAATTCCTTCCAACAATAAGATTCTGGTATTCTGAGATGCTTCATAGCCTGGTAACCCTCACATATGACTCCTCTCATCTGACACTGCCACCACCATGGTGAATGCCCTCATCAACTCACACCTGGACCATTGCAGAAGTCTACTGGTTGGTATTCCTGACACAAGTCTCTCCCTACTCTGGTCCATTATCTACTCAGTAGTCAAAGTGACTTTCTAAAATGTAAGTCTGACTATATCAACTCCCCTACTCAATAAACACCAAGGACTCCATATCACCTGCAATATCTAATATAAAATCCTCTGTTTGGTATTCAGAAATCTTTGTAACTTTCCTCACAATATTTCCATTCGTTTTATATTTATACTCCTCCATGTACTCATTGACATTGACTTCCTTTGCTGTTTTTTGAATAAGACACTCCATTTCATGACTCCAGTCACTTTCCTTGCTGGCTGACCATGACACCTGGAATATTCTCCCTCTGCCCTTTTCCAACCTTGGCTTCCCTGGCTTCCTGCAAATCCTGACTAAAATCTCACATTCTACCAAAAAAACTGTTTTCCGATCCTTAATTCTAGTGCTTTACTCTGTTGATTATTTCCACGTTATCTAGGTTATAACTTGTTTTAAGATAGTTGTTTATAAATGGTCTCTCCCATTAGACTATCAGCTCTTTGAGAAGAGAGATTGTCTTTTTAACCTTTCTTTGCATCTCCAGTATTTAGCACGGTACCTGGAGCATACTAAGCACTTAATGAATTACTACTGACTGATTGATTGATTGATAGGTAATCAAGCCATTTTCTCTGTGTGCAGGGAAAGGCTCCAAAATGTAACTGTGAATTCTGGGAATTGTAGTCTTGGACAGACAGTATTCTTTTCTCCTCACCCTGGGTGAGACTCTTACGGGAAAATAAGTTTTGCAATGAAAGTTCAGAGGCTAGAGTCTGAATGTTTCAGGCTTGGATCCAGAGTCACAGACTTGGTTAATTAGAAGGGGAAAAAAATCTCTAATGGATGTAATTGGAATGAACTGAAACCATTGAATATTATTACTGTTGAGGTCAATTTAAAGGTAGTGAAGAGTTAACTTCCTCCTCCACCCACCTTGGTTGCCAATGACAAATACTTCCAAAATTCTCAATTTCTTTAAGTCATTTCTAACCCCAGATTATTTCTAATAAAACTATAATCCATCATAACTTCTCTCTGAATTTGTATCTGTTACTGTGTACAGGACTGCAGTGGATGAAGCAAATGAACAGCCTATACAACACAGAACTAAACAGGACAGAGATAAGAACATCTGTATGAAATAGTTAAGGTTCTATTTATCCTAGCATGGTGACTTTTTTCTATAAGCTTTAATTTTATTAGCAATACATAAGCTCTTTAACAGTGAAAGAGAAAAAAAGTGATATTTTATCCTAAGCTTTTGTTGTTATTGTTCAGGTCTTTCAGTCACCTCCATCTCTTTGTGACTTCTCCAATTTATTTTACAGATGAGCAAACTGAGGCAAACAGGGTTAAGTGACTTGCTAGGGCTACATAACTTAAAGGTTCCTGAGGCCAGATTGGCATACAGGGAAGATGCATCTTCTTGATTTCAGTCCCAGTTCTCTATCCCTTATGCCATCTAGTTGTTCCTAGGCTTTTGAGGTCTGGCAAAAATATAGATAGTACAAAGAAGAAGGCACCTCTGGCAAACTTCAGGCCTTGGCAATTGTCCCTTACATTCAAAGTCTTCCACTATGCACCCACAGGCCATCTCTGTATGGGATAGAGGAGTTCCTGTAGGGCAGTAGGAGGAGAAAGGTTGGAAAAATAAATGGCAGCAAGACTCTAGAAAACCTCAAATACCTGACAAAATGTTAGGACTTTAATGCTTTTAAGTAGGGTAATGATTTGACAATCTAATATCTTAGAAAGATTAATCTAGTGGCATTTGTGTTTTGGATAGGTTTTTAAAATTTATTTATTTTTTTATTTTGACAGGTTGAAAGATAAAAATGCTGCTATGGTATTTTCTATGAGATGTTAGAGTCTGGGGTCTAGACCCCTGGCACTGGAAATGAAAAGGAAAGGTAGGAATGAGGTAGTAGTGGAGTGCTGTTGAGTGTAGAATCAAAGAACCTGATAGAAATTCCCAGTTTTGCTACCTCTGCCTGAACAACCTTTAATCTCTTTAAGAAAATAGCTAATATTGACATGGCATTTTGAAATATATTATTACATTTGATTCTTACAGCAATTTTGCAAGTTAAGAAGGTACTACAGGTATATAAGATACCTAATTTGAAGCTGAGAAAACTGAGGCTGAAAGAGGTTGATTTACCCATGGCTACATCATTAGTAAGTTTCAGAAACATTTCCCCAAAGCAGGTTTTCTTCCAACACTTTAGTCGTCGTGCTACACTCCACTCCACCTTAGAGCATTGGACTAATTGTTTGGTCTGAAGGAGAGAACGTTCCGGGAATGTGACCAGAGCTGAAAGTTCTCTTCAAGTATTTGAAAGATTGCCATGTGGAAGTGGTATTTGACTGGTTCTATTTGGTCTCAATAAAGAACAAGGAAAAATAGGGTCACAAAAAGCCTAGTTTAAGTTTGTTATAAGAGAAAACATTTAACAATTAGTCTTGTTCCCAAGTAGAATAAGCTGGCACAAAAGATGATGGGTGCCCTCTCAAAGGAAATCATTAAACCAAGACTAGATGGTCACTCATTAAGAATAATACAGGAGGATTCTTTTTCAGGCATGAACTAAACGGCTACTGAGATCCTATCCAACTGAGAAATTCTGTGGTTCTTGAGATAGATGCTATCTTATGCCCCTTCCAGCCTGTGATCCTGTGGCAGATATAAGATATGATCTAGAGAGTCAGTAGAACTTGGTAACTTTAGATAATGGATTAAAAATTTGATGGGTTTGAGGACGATACAATGAAGGGTGGAGAGGCAAAGGTGACTCCAAGGTTTTAAGCCTGAATAGTAGAAATGTGTAAATTTTTATTAGTTAAAGGAAAGGACATAACCTCCAAGTTTCACTGGGATCAATCAATCATTTATTAAGTGCTTATTATATGCCATATGCTATACTAAGTGCTCCGGGGGTGGGGGGAAAGACCAAAAGTAACATAATCCCTGACTTCAAAACATTTACATTTTGAAAGGAGATAACGTGTATATAAAAAAAGTTACATACAAAGTAGATAGAAGATAACTTTTAGAAAGGAACATGCTAGCTAACTTTCGTGTGGATCTATAAAGGTCTCTTGCACAAGGTAGTGCTTGAATCAAGTCTTGAAGGAAGTCAGGGATTGCAGGAAGGCATGATTGAGTAAATCGTGGGGAATGAACCAGTGAAAAGATACAGAGAGGTGAGATGAAGGATTATATGTGAAGAACAGGAAGCAGGTCAGTCCGGTTGAGCTAAGGTACAGAAAGTTGGTTTGTTAAGAGTTTTAAACACCAAACGGAATTTTATATTTGATCCTAGTGGTAACAAAGAAACATTAGAGTTAACTGGAGTGTTGTGGTTACTGTTGCAGCTGGTGGTGCTGAGGGGGTGTGTGTGTATGTGTGTGTGTGTGTGTGTGTGTGTGTGTGTGTGTGTGTGTGTGATGGTTAGACATATTTTGGTGGCTACATGGAAACTGGATTGAAGGGCAGAAAGATTTGAAGCAGAGATGTGAATTACAATGCTTTTACAACAGTCCAGGAGAGATGATGAGGGCTTTCATTAGGGTGCTGGCTTTTGAGTGGAGAGAAGGGAATATATAAGAGAGATGTTGCGGAGTAAGAAAGCACAAGACTTAGCAACTTATTAGTTACATGTAGAGAGTGAGATTGAAGAGTAAAAGTTGATACTGAAGTTCAGAACCTGGAAGGACAGTCAAATGGTTTTGTCATCAAAAGAGTGAGAGAGAATAACTTCAGTGTTCTTTGCCCTAGGGGATGCTGACACCCTAGTTTACAGTTGCATGTGATAACACGTGATCAACCACATGGGACGATTTCTCCCCCTGAAGCAAAGCTGGTAAAAATTCACAGTGTTTCTTCATCATTTACAAGAATAAAATGCTATTTTCAGCAGTGATTTTCCAGCAAATGAGATTGGAAAAGCACTTTAGCCAAAATGCACAAAGAGTTTCAAGTTGACAATATGTTGAAAGCTAATTGAAGTATACAACTTGTTGTTCAATCAATTTGAAGAAAAGAATTGGAAATTTTATATATGTATATATGTATACTATGCTTATATATACATATACGTATATGTGGGTGTGTATATATATGTATATATATATATATATATATATATATATTCTGTTGTTATTGAAAACAAATGTCTCATGAAGAAACAGTGGACATGACTTCTTGTATGACACATACGCTAGGCATTTGTTTCATAAGTTCTAGACGTGAGACAATAAGAAAACACATAGCTAAAAAAAAAAAAGGCATCATCCATCCAAACTCATACCTCAGGGCAGGGTTACTTTAAAGCATTACTTTAACTTTTTTCTGGTAATGACAGCTATCTATTTTTAGGTTTATTTAATACAATTGTAACACAAGTCATGACTTAGGGTCATTCTAGAATCTCTGTCTCGAATGCTTTTGGTTTGTCATCACCAAAAATATACTGTGCCAAGCACTTTTTCCCCCCTTAATTTTTAAACCCTTGTGTGTTTTTAAGGAAAATGTAATCCACATGTTTCTGATTCATTTATACTTAACTCATCAATTTCTTGTTGTGTAAGACTAACTTAGAATCCAAGAAGACTTTGGAGATGATTTTATAAGACTTAAGAAGGCTTTTTACATAGGAAAAAAGGATGTTACATTCTTTGCTACAGTTTGATTTTTCAGTGTAAGTACATGGCCAAGAATGTTCATATTTTAGATCATAACATCTTTCTTTTTTCTTCTTTCTTAATGTTTGCACAGTCTAAATACTTCAGTGGAAAAAAAAGCACAGTAACAAATATCATCATCCTAATTTTTCAGCATGGTTATCTATTCAATGTTGTAAGTTGTTGATCACAGAGAAAGAAATTCATCATTTTGGTTCAAATCATAACTCTCCTCTTAATACTGACAATTTTGTTTCCACCTTCATGCCTTTGTACATGATACTCAAAACATCTGAGATTTTCTCTCTTTTCCAAGGCAATAGTTCCTCCTTTCCTTCAAAATCTGGGGCGGGGGGGACCCTCAAATCCTCCAGGAGGTCTTAGTGAAACAACTGCACTCTTATTATTCATTAGATTGTTAAACTTTTCTATTAGATTGTAAACTTTGAGGATAGGGACTATCTTTTTGCCTCCTTTAGTATACTTAGCACATACTTACCACAATGCCTAGCATATACACAATAGGCACTTATTAAATGCTTATTGAGTGATTATTACCACTACTGTGCACTAATTGCAAGCCAGTCTTAAAAATTTTTCACAGTGTTTGAATTTTTACTTATGTGTGCTAACTGCCACCACTCTGACACCTTATTATGACTTGGGGATGGAGTGAGTTTGTAAAGAATTCATCAGTGCAGCACAGCTCTGTTGGCGTCTACCAAGATAAAGTAAAGGTCTTGAGTACAACTGGTCCAGTGATGAAAGGGGATCATCACCAGAAAGATGTCTGCTAGAATTCAGAGAAGTCAAGTGGCCTGCAACATTCTTCTATGTGGCCCAAACAAAATTAAAATATAATTGGAAAATGTTTAACAAAATAAATAAAAATACAACACAATGTGGTTTTCTAAGTCAATATTTGACCCTGAGGAGTCTATTTCTATTTGAGTTTGATACCAATGTACTAAATGATTAAGTTTTTTGATCAGCATAACTCAAGAAGACCATCTAATAATCGTGGAAGGGTTGATTTGAGCCAGTGAAGAGAGTCCTCACATCTATAAAATAACATACCTTGGAAGTACTGAAGAAAAACGTAGGATGTATTTTTGGTAACTCATGCATGTTTGGTTTACAATTTTTCTTAAATCATTAATGTGTCCGCTCTGTTGCCCCCAAGCAGTTTCCACAATCTTTGAAGGCAATGGCTTTGACTTCTCTTTCTTTTGTAGCTGTATAAGGCCTAAAATGCCTTAGTGTGGGAGAGTGGAGGAGAGTGTCCAATAATGGACATTTAGGAAATGCTGTTGACAGATTAATTTATTCTATACTTTTTTTAATTATATGAATTATGCTATTAGATTTCTTCATCCAAATGATGAAATAAAACCTTACCTCTAACAGCCCCTGACTTGTTTCTTCTTCAATGTAGCTAAGTGGCCCAGGGATTAGAGCTCCAGCAGCTTAGCATGGCATCTGGAACATGGTGAATAAGTGCCATATAAACGTTATCTATTATTGTTATTATCATGATCAATTATCAGGTTTGTTAAGTCAGTAGGAATGAGATTTTTTTGTTAGTGTTTGTAAGAATCACCAGTACATAAGCAGAGCCCTGGTATCACTTCGTCATTGGAATAAAGAGGTAGAGCCGGGAAGAAGGAATTGTTATTGATCAGATAATGAGTTCTGGCTACGGGGAGGAAAAGAGAAAGTCAGGGTAAGAAATCCCGAGGAGGACAAGTGAGTTTTGTAAACAGAGATTAAGCATACTTGCTAGGATTGTTCCAGAATGATTGCACTCTTTAGAGCACATGATTGTTGAGATAATGGAAACTCAAATAATGATACAAGCATGAAGATAAAAGCATTAATCTTTATATGGAGGCCTTTAAAGTAGTCGTATTAGACATGATAAAGAATTAAATGGACACTGCTGCTTACTGCAATTTGTACTACATTCTGCACTGTATTATAATATTAATATGAATAACAATAGCTAACATTATATAGTCATTTAAGGTTTACAAAGCACTCTCCATGTATCATCTCATCGGATCCTCACTGTGAGATAAGTGATTTTCTTACAGATAAGAAATTGGTATGGAGACAGGTAAGTGACTTGCCCCAGGTCACACAACCAGCAAATGACTCAAGCCTTCAAACTCTGGTCTTTTGAGTCCAAATCCAACGCTCTCTCTGTTGAGCCACCCAGCTGCTTGCAATGAAAGCTCAAGGACTTTTCTTTTCCTTTCTGTGTTTTCAGTGTCCAGCATAATACCTGGCACATAGTGGATACTTACCGAATTACATTAGTGAGTTAGAATAAGAATTCTGATTGTGTTTTTCAAAGGCACCTGATGTTGGGTGCAGTACAACAGGAAGCATATGGGAGTGGATGTTGAGGAATATAATCAAAATTTATTGCTCCCTATTATCTACAGTCACTTCCTCTCTTCTTATACATCAATCCTTTGAAATCTGTCTTATCACCTCAATGAGAACTGCTCTCTGTAAAGTTACCAATGATCTCATAAATATTCAGATCTGAGGGGCTTTTCACAGTCCTAATGCTTTTCAACTTATCTGCTGTTTTGACACTGTGGGCAATCCTCTCCTCTGCGATATTTTCTCCCCTCTAGGCTACCATGACAGCATTCATTCCTAGTTTGCCTCCTTACTTGTGTGACTAATTCTGTTCAGTCTTCTTTTACTGTGTCATTTTCTGTTGCATTCCCTTATGTAGGTTCTGTCTTAGGCCATCTCTTCTCCATCTCTGCTCTCAGATCTATATATTTAGCCCTAGTATCTTCTCTAAGCTTCAGTCACATATCACCAAAGTATCTACTGAAAATTTCAAAATGGTGCCCTAGATATGTCTTCAGCTCAGTATTTTCCCAACTGAACTCATCATCTTTCTTCTAAAACTCCCTCTTTCAGTCTTTCCTTTTTTTTTTTTGACTTAAACACCACCATCTTCCAGTTCCGGTGTTTATAATCTCCACCTTATCCTAGATTCCTCATTCCTTGTCACCTTATATATCCTGTCAGTTGCTGAATCTTGACATTTTTTGTATCTGACCCCTTCTCTTCATTCGCACAGCTACTGTTTTAGCTGATGTTCTCATCACATCTGCCTTAGATTACTTCAGGTGACTTGGAATTGTTCTCCTCGCCTCAAGTTTCTTCCCACTCCAATCCTACTAACACAAAGCTACCAAAGTAACTTTCCTTAAGTGACTATCTGACTATGTCACTCCCTCATTTAATGAACTCAAATGGTTTCCTATTGTCTCTAAATAAGCAACGTTTAATTTTTAAAGCCCTAAACAACCTGACCCCATTCTATCCCTCCAGTGTCATTGGACATTATTTCCTCTCCTCCATTCTGAAATCCAGCCAATATGACCTTCTCTCTTGTTTCTCTCTCTCTCTTTGCCCCTCACTCACCCTCACCCCAACTGACTATCCCAGATTTCTCGAATGCACTTCCTTATTTCTGTCTCTTTGAGTATCTCTTTTCCTTCATCACACAGCTCAGGTCCCACCTTCTGTATGAAGCCTCTCCTGATCCTCCCCAACTACTAGAGACTTTTTCCTTAACCTACCTTGTATTTAACACTCACTCACTCACTCACACACACACACACACACACACACACACACACTTATGCACGTGTGTGTATATATTTGTATTAATTCATTTTTTACTTTTCCTGTATATATTTTTATATGTTTATTTTGTGTCCCAACTGCTCGCTGGTGGGGATTATTTTATTTTACTTTTCACTTTTATCTTGTGTATGGCACATGATAAGTATTTCATAAATAAATATTGATTGATTCAGTGATCCTGTGTCTCAATCATATGACACCTGCCGAATTTTCCAAAGTAAAGAACCAAACTCCTAGGAAATCGAGGAATGCTGGGTTACGCTTGTGATCACCAGAATTCCTTCTACCAAATCTCCATGGCAAACCCTCCAGAAAAGGGGTTGTATTGACTTAATTTTAAAGTTTTCAAAGAAAGTTATTATTATTTATAAATCATAACATTTACCAAAAAAATCATTTAGCCATGGCTTATAGCCACCAAGAAATAGAATATAAACTCACCCTTCCTTACTTCCCCTTTTCCCACCCACAATGACTGGATTATTGAAATATAGAAACAAGTTTTTCCTTGATTATTTTTATGAACATTAATTTAAAAAAAAAAATTTCTCTCACCAAATAGATTGTAATTATCCAAGAAAGTAAGTCCAATACACTCACCAGCCTGAATGAGCCTTTGGAAATCAAAACCCCCTATTTTTACAGGCAAAGTTAGGTCCCAGAAAGATGAAATTATTTGTCCAGACTCACAGGGCTAGGTAGTAGAGAGAACTAGAATGGAAACCAGGATTCAAGTCTCAATCCAGAGACCTTCCTACGATACCATGTTTCTCTTCCCTGTTTTATTGTTTTATTCTACTTCTGTCTCCCTGAATCCCACTCCACAATATTCATTAAACAATTAATTAAGAAATAAAACATTATTATTTACTTTCAGATCTAAGATTACAATTATAAGCATATATGGATATATGTAAAAATATACGTGTGCATGAATATTTTCCTTTCCCCCCTAACTGAAGGAGGAGAAAGGAAAAGAGACTTCAGCAAATTGAACTGATTATTCTCTGTGAAATTCAATGTCAATTCACAGTTATTCAACTAATCTTTTCTTAACCCAGAGCTCTTTCAGAAAGTGCCTACGAGAGAACAAAGAGCTATTTCATGATAGCAAGCCTTCCAGCTTTTCCAAGTTTCTGAGACCTTGATGACCTCGTCCTTCTGTACTACATAACTAACAAAAGCTAGAAAAAGACACCTGGTTCATGGGCCTGGTTCCAGCAGATAGGTGCATGCAGTCAAGGTCATTAGCATAAACAGAACTTTAAATGGAAGACCAGCAGATAAGTATTCAAGGAGAGGGAAAAGAAAGATGTCCTTCAGGGAGCAACAATCCAAGGCCTAATTCTACTGGCAACAGTCTCCTATTGTGCTGATGTCCACGTAACCCAGAGATTCTAGGAACTAAGGTTTTGCCGTATTACCAAGTATTCTGAGATCTGAGTCAAGGGACAGATTTGGACGTGGTTGAGTGATCCTAAATATTTATTATTTCAGGTTTTAGAAAATAATACAAACACTTTTGAATTGTATAAAAGACAATTAGAAAGTTAAGTTTACATCACTTTCATTAAAGGTGTGGGGGAGTTAACCATAAGTAATACCTAATTAAGCTGCAACCTCCTCTGAAAATGAATTCATTTGTATGTATTCAGGACAAGGATCTCTGGGTTTGCTCTCCCATTTCTAACTTAAGCATACCTCTCTCCTTTGTCTTTAAGGCTACTCACACAGTCTTTCTGTTCATTTACGCATTTTCATAGTTTTACATACACTACAACCCATGTTCAAGAATGTAATTTTGAGTTATTCTTGTTTTCTCCAGGAAATCTTCCCAGAAGCCTGCCTTCCTTCCTTCCTTCCTTCCTTCCTTCCTTCCTTCCTTCCTTCCTTCCTTCCTTCCTTCCTTCCTTCCTTCCTTCCTTCCTTCCTTTTTTAAAAGCACATAAATATCTTCTTTTCAGGAAAAGTTCTCTAATCCCCAAATCCCTTGGGGCAATAGGTCAGTCTTACTGACTTACTGTGGGATTAAGCTTATTTTGAAATAGAAATAGAATTGGGAAGGAATATGGGGTTCAGTACTGAGGTTCAGATCATGAAGTTTTAGACATGACCTACTGGAGAGAAAATACTACAGACAATTATTTGAAGATGCATAGCTGCAAGTGGAAATCTTCATTCCATAAGTCATTCCTGCTGGCTTTGAAGCCACAGCCTCAGCATAGGTGGCCCTGAACCTCATTTCCCTGCCTTTGTAGACCTCTTAATATTGAACATGCCCAGCCAGATGCAGGACATTGCCCACCAAAGAAAGACTGACAAAAAGATTGCACAGGTAGTACTTATGCAACATCTCCTGAGACAGTTTTTCTTGTTCAAGGTATCTTTTAGGGAGACAAGAATTTGTGACTCAAAGAAAAGAAGCAGTCTCTGGAGATGAAGATGAATATAATCTACCTACTTTACATTATAGATTCATGCCTTGCAGTCTTCCTGGCCTAGAGATCTTCTTCCTCCCCCTCCTACACCTAAGGGAAATACAGAGGTTTAGAGGAGAAATGTATTAAAAAGAAAGAAGAAAACAAGGAACTTAAAACGATTAATGAATTTAATTTTCTCAGGGAAATAAGAAGCAAAGTCAAGTGCTGAAGGCCATTAGGCATCTGAAAGTGTAGAAGACTTACAGAAAGAAGCCTCAGAACAGCTGCTTAGGGACTTTGATAATCATTATGAAATGAGTCAAAGAATGGCCATGCAGCAGTAAGGACTCAGTCAATATTAGATAACAAAAGTTTTTTTTTGTTGTTGTTTGTTTCTACCTAGTAACTACTTTAGTATGAGTGGTATTCAGTGGCATAAGTACAGGGACAAACCCTGGTAATAGTGAGTCTGAATAAACACTGGCAGATTATGAGCAGGTGTAGGATAACAGGCAAATACATTCAAGCATAGAGACACTGGATGATGGAATTGGTGGATTATAGAGTTTACTATCAAAGGAAGAAAATGAGACCAAGAGACTGATAGAAGAGGGAGAGATCAATGAAGATTAAGGGTAGGTTTGCATAGCTTTGGGTAGCTTAGGAGGAGTCATATGAAAGGGGAGATGGTAGATAAAGAAAGAAATATTAAAGTGCACACTTGAGTATTGATGAAATAGAAGTTACCCACTCATAACCTCCTGTCATAGAGTGAATATATTTTCATATGTATGCATACATAAATGTGCATATATAATATGTGTACATATCTATAACTGTAATCTATCTATCTATCTATCATCTATCTATCTATCTGTCTATCTATCATCTATCTATCTATCTATCTATCTATCTATCTATCTATCTATCTATCTATCTATCTATCTATCTAGACATAGATCTATGCCATAGGAGCCAGGCTGATTTTCCAAGAGTTCCAAGTATTCAAGAGAATATCATCATATAATTATGTATATTGACATCTTCAATTATGAATCATAGCAATAAAGAAAACACCAAGTTGGATTTTGCTGGTCACAGGACAGTGAAAAATGTTACCTGATTAGGGAAGGGAGAATACTTTGAGTTCTCTGGACCTTATTTCATTCAATATGTAAAGTGCAGGAGCTGGACTACATTCTCCATAAGGGCTTTTCCAATTCCCAGTCCTATGATTCTAAGAAGCTCTATGTTCATAAAATGGTAGAGTTAGAAGACCTTGGTGCCTAAGAAGGAGGCTAAAGTCAAGTCAATAAATTTTTTCAAGTGCCTGTTCTGTGCTAGACACTGTGCTAAACCATGGAATATAGTGATCTTGATTTAAAGTGTATGGGTAGCACCCAGTCATAGAGATCTGAAATAAGAAGAGGGCAAATATACTAAGTTCCATTTTTGAGTGGATCCTATATTGTATTGAAAAGGAGGCATAACTCTTCAGAATTAAGATGGTTCATCCCTTGACATTTTCATGGCCATGGCCCTTGTGACCTGTTTTATATCTTCCCTCACTTTTTTTTATACATTTGAAGCATTTCTGTTTTTAATAAAATGGCTTGATCACGATGATGATAATGAACCTTGCACTTTGCCTTTTTGATCCTGATTTTGAATTTGGTGTCAGGGTATATCTATCGTACGATGGAGGTGATACAGTTCAATATTCTCATTTTACAGAAGAGAAAACTGATTTCCTGATAGGTTAAATGACTAAGTTCGTCAGTTAACTAGAAGTCGGACTGTTGTCTAGGCTTTCTGTAACTAACTCATTCCACGTTTCAGGAACTTAACAAGTTCACTGAGAGAAATGATATATTTTGTGACTAACAGTTTGGAATGGAACAGCAGAAGATAGGAAAGAGCAAGATTCAGAGACTGGCAGCAACCATGAGTATCCTAGGTCATGTAACACTAAAAATTCCAAAATAGAAAGGAACGAGGCAAAAGATGTGATCCTGGGCAAGTCACCAGATTTTCTCTTAACATTTTCCTCACCTGTAAAATGTGGATCACAATAGCAACTACCTCAAAGAATGATTGAGAGGCTCAAACATTGTAAGTGTTTGCAAAAGATGAAATATGATGTCTTTAACTGCTACCTATGGATGCTTGTTTTATTGTCTAACATCTATTCAGATAAGGCACTATGTTAGACTACACAATAGTCTTTATTTTCCCCAGTCAGCATTCAAGGCAGTGTAAAGATCCATCTTCTTCCCTTCTTCTCTAATGTGAACCCTCAGGGTGGAGAGACCCTGCAGCTACTACTCTGCAGTGCTTCAGAAAAAGAAAAATTCACCTCTTTCTTTTGTGCCCACATACCCCATGTCACCTCAAGGGTATGCCTGGTGTGAGCTTTTCTGCATTTTGTTTTGTTTTGCGTAGGACAAGGTGAGTTCTACAAAATGAGCATGCTTGGATGGGTTGCAATAAGCATTTCAGATCTCATTTCATTATTTTTTCCCCAAATCACCCAGTCCTTGGAACTTTCCTGTTGCTGTGGAGAGCATCACTATCCTTCCAGGCAGCTGAGATCAAAAACTCAATGTAATCCTAGATTCTTCATTTTCACTCACCCCATATTTTCAATCAGTTGCCAAATCTTGTCATTTCTACCTCCATAACATCTCTCACACCTGTTTCATTTCGCCTCACATGGCTACTATCCTGGCTCAAGCTCTCATCACCTCTCTCCTGTCTCCTATTTGCAGTAGCCTCCTAATTCATCTCTGTGACTTAAATCTTTCACGCTTCTAATTCATTCTCCACACAGCTGCCAAAGTGAGTTTCCTAAAGTGTGGGTCTCATCACCCCTCCCCACCATAAACCCTGGTGACTCCCTATTGATTTTAGGATTAAATACTATTTTATCTTTATTTCATCTTTTTAAAAGTTTTTTTTTATTTTTGTGTGTTAATTGCATAATTATTAGCATAATAGTATATGTATATTATGTATATATAATAAAATGCATTTATTTATATTACATTCTTAATTTTGTTTTCTAATAGGGTTGTACCATGTAAAATGTTTGAAGACTACTTCTCTAAGGAATGCAGAATAAATCTATTCCTTTTTGTACATGTAAGCAACTCATTCACATAAATAAATAAAGATAATATCAACCCCTACAAAAAATTCTTTGCTCTAGGAGAATCATCTGTTGTTTCTCTAGATGTTCGTTACATAACATGGCCATAACCTTCACCATACTATCTATCATCCTCTGGATGAGTTCCAGTTGATTTTTTTTGCAATGCTTGGTATGTATCAGACTTTATACTATGTGCTGAGCAAAGATAGAGATTTTAAACTGTGAGATGCATAATTAATCATAAGGATTTATAATATGCACAGACATAGCCAGTATCTAAATGGTCTAGTGGATAGGGTGTCAGTCCTGTAGTCAGAAAGACTTGAATTCAAATATGTCCTCAGACACTTACTAACTGTGTACTAGCTGAGCAAGTCACTTAACCCTTTGTGCCTCAGTTTCTTCATCTGTAAAATGATTTGGAGGAGGAAATGACTCCAATATCTGCCAAGAAAACCCCAAATGAGATCATAAAGTATTGGACATGACTGCAATGATTTATGTACATGTGTATATACATGTTAGTGTATGTGTACATGTCTGTGTGTATATACTATTACTAACATTTGCACTTGATACTTTATTTCTAGTCATTCAGACATTGCATTAATTTTATTCATTCATAATTGCTATTAGCTTATATTGGACTTGTGGTCAAACGACACCCTCAGGTCTTTTCCACATGTTGTTGTTTACTGATTTCTGTTGTGCCTGACTCTTCATGATGCCAATTGGGGTTTTCTTGGCAAAGATACGAGTGGTTTGGTATTTCCTTCTCCAGTTCACTTTACAGATGAGGGACTGAGGCAAACAGGGTCAAGTGACTTGCCTAGGGTCACATGGCTAATAAGTGTCTGAGGACATGTTTGAAGTCAGGAAGATCAGTCTTCTTATCTTTAGGCCCAGCACTGTATCCACAGTGTCACCTAGCTGCCCCTCTTTTCACATAAATTGCATAAAATCTGATTTTCCTAATCCTGTACTTGTGAAATTGATTTTTCAAACCTAAATGCAGGACTTTACCTTATCTGTGTTAACAATTTTATTTCTTTGTTTTGGATCAATTCTCTAGCCTGTGGATATTTTTTAAAATCTTTATTCTTTCTGCCATCCTATTAGATATGGATGCCTAATGAGTCAAGGTAGACATGCTAGAATAAAAGTGTGAACTGATAGCCTCAGTTTATTCAACTCTATACAACTCAATTAGTTCAGTTATTTATTAAATTATTTTACTAGGTGCAGGCACTGTGTATAAACATATATAAACATAAACACATAAACTGTGCATAAACATAAACATATATATATATACATATGTATGTAAGTGTACTCTCAAAGAATTGACAATTTAATGCTGGGGCTGGGGGAAAGTAGGAAATGAACATTTATTAAGCACCTAAAATGTACCGGGAACTCTGCTTAAACACTTTACAAATATTATCTCTTTTCATCCTCCTTATAGCCCTGGGAGGTATATGCTATTGTTATCCTTGAGGAAACAGAGGTAAAAGGACTTGAACAGGGTCACGCAGTTAGAAAGTGTCCTAAGTCACATTTGAACTCAGGTCTTCCTAATCCCAGGTCCAGCACTTAATCCACTATGCCTCCTACATGCTTTAAGATGGAAATAGAAAAGAAGATAAATGTATAAGTATAATTATACAAGAGAGTGAGGTATGAATAAAGCAATCATCTAGACAAAATGCCATCAAATATTGGAAGTAGAGAGATCAGTCAAAAATATTGTTGAGTGGTGATTATATAATTATGTTGCTCTTAGAAGGCACTCTATAAATCAAAGAACTTGAACTGTATTCCCAGTTTTGTTAGTACCCATGTGATCTTGAACACATAACTTTACTTTTCTAAGCCTCAGTTTCTTTGTATGTGAAGTGAAACAATTCAGAGATATGATTTTTAAGAGCCCTCCAGAATTCCTATTCTATGATCTATCACCAAGATGAATAAGAGACGTTAGGACGGAGGGAGATTCTGTGTCTAAATTTCTGGGGGCATTGATAACAGCCACAAGATCTTTTGCAAATGATCTTGGGGATATTTATCTGGGTTCCTGTGTTAGAACACATGACAGAGTCATCCATATCCTGATTAATGGAAATCTCCTTTTTGGTGGGACCAGTTAGCTAGTTGAAACATTTTATATGTCCCTTAGTTTCTGATCATAGATCTTAGTGGCCTTGTAACTAGGGTGGAAAGTTGAGGTTTTTTCCTCAGGGTGCAAACATTTAGACTGCATGTGTATATGTAGGGACATTCTTTAGTTATTCTACTTACAATCTTCTAGCCAGCTATTCTTTTATTCAAAGTTCTCTCCAAGCTTCACACTGCAGCATGATTATCCACAATTCCTTACCTGGACTTTCAGCCTCCAAGTCAATCATTAATCAGCAATCAATCAAGAAACATTATTCAATGACACTTATTCTATTTTCAAACACTGTGCTAGGTACTGAGGATACAAAGGCAAAAATGAAATAGCCTCTGCCCTCAAGGACTTCACATTCTTTAAGGGGAGACAATATGCACATACATTCACACATACAGATACCCATATGTATTTGTCATACATGCATATAGTGTGATATTTGTTTTATGCCTATTGGATTTCTGCCAACTTTGCTCCCTTTGAGGGGCAAGGATGCAATCCTTAGAATTTGTTTGATCTAGAGGGCTAGGATTTAACATATTGGCATGGATTCTTTGTCTCCCAAAGTGTGAAAAATCTAAACTGTATGGTGCTATTGTACCAGAGGTTTATTAGATAGATAGATAGATAGATAGATAGATAGATAGATAGATAGATAGATAGATAGACAGAGAGAGTGAAATAATTCTCTTTAGGCATCTTTCCAAGACTATAACATGTAGAGAAGGTATTATTCTGAATTGGTAGAGAAAATTTCTTAGAGTCCTTACACTGATGAGATCAATGGTTCAGGCTTTTAAATAAATTGTATAAAAGTCATAAACATGTATAAGTGATAACAATAACTACTAATAGTATTTATATGATTCTAAATTTTACACAGTGTTTTATAAATATGTCATTTTATTTCTAAAGCAACTTTAGGAGGTAAGCGTTGCTATTATTCCCACTTTACAGATAAGAAAACTGTGGCTGCAAGTGTTTAAATTAATTGCCCAGTAAATGTCTCAGGCTAGATTTGAACTCATGTGTTCTTGACTATAGGTCCATGTTCCTATCCATTACATGATGACACCTTGAGTAAGTCATTTGAACTTGATGAACATAAGTTTTATTGTTTGTAAAATGGGTAGTATTATACTTTTCCTGGCCCAGATGATAATTGTGAGAATCAATGAGATAATGTATGTAAACCACTGTTAATCATAAAATTCTACATAAATATCCAATTTTTAAATGATCATAATGATGATTCTTATGTTATTTTCACTGGTCATTTTGTTCAGTTCTTGATTTCTTAAAGTAAACCTAGAGAAACGTGGTTCCAAGCATACAACTGCATATGTATATATATATGTACCTTTGATTTCCCCACAATGTAACACTTGTTAGCTAATACCTAAGTGTGCATTATAAATATAAATACATATTTTTTGGCTGATCAAATACATTATTGAGAAAAGAATTATACTCAACCAAAATATAAAATTGCATAATATAAGAAATCAGTACAGAAAGAGTTGTAAAGTCACTCAAAAAAGAGATTATTTGCAGAAAAAAATAGATTAAGGACTCTACTAGGTGGTGCAGTGAATAGAGTGTCAGGCTTGGAGTCAGGAATACCTGAGTTCAAATTTGACCTCAGTCATTCACTAGCTGCATGACCCTGGGTAGCTCACTTAACCTTGTTTGCCTCAGTTTCATCATCTGTAAAATGAGCTGGAGAAAGAATGGCAAGCCAGTCTAGTATCATTGCCAAGAAACCCCTAATGGGGTCATGAAGAACTGGACGCTACTGAAATGACTGAACAACAGCACTGATCAAGCAGCCATGTTCTCACGAGGAAGTGTTATTACCAAGATGTTTCTTACATTGAGGAATTTGCAACTAATTTTTCACATTCACTTATTGTATCAGTTTATTTTGAGGTTAAGAGGATGTAGATGAATTGAGCATAAGAAGACATCAGTTCTGATCTTAGTTCTGACTCAACTAATTTTGTGACTACAAACAAGCCTCAGTTTCTTTCTTCATAAAATGAAGCTATTGGACCAGATGATTTTGAAGTTTCTTTCCAATTGGAACAGTCTATGATTGGAAATATCCTTTGGTCAAATATGCTGATGCTTAAAAGAATCATTAATTTACATTGAATACAAGTTTTTTCTAAAAAGAAAGAAATGAGCTTTTTAAAAAATGAATTTGTACAGAGATACTAATACTTCTAATACACTTATAGTTCAATTTGAATAGATTTTTTTTACAAGTTGTTTCCTTTTTCAAGGTTCTAATTGCTGCCTGTTGGGAGTTCTGATCCCTGAGCTGTCAAGACAACATTATTTTCTTTTTGCCACATTCCAACATAATTAGGTAGGTGATTATCCTAACCTGCAATCCCAGATATTTGAAGAATACTACTTAAGCAACACCATCCTCCATTTTTAGTAATAAAAAAAGAACCATTACATATGTTAATCCTAAATCAATTTGTTATTATTTGTACTATTAAGTTAGAATTTCTATTCATGGTTCAGATCCAAATGTTTTCCTAATAGTTGCAAGGTAAATTTTTTTCCAGCCTGCAATTAGCTAGTTTTCATGTCTTTATAGTAATGCCTAACTTTCTTCATAGTGGAATTGTGTCTTACTAAGACAAGAGGACCAAGGAACCAAAGTTGAGAAAACCTAATTACTAGCAAAATGAAAGTAAGTGGAATTCTTGATTTTTCCCCATTATTTGTAGGACTAACTCCTTGGAACACCTTGCACCATTTAAACAGATGTGCCCTATCCATCAGGCATAAGTGTACTATTTTGTCTAATTTGTCCCAGTATTCCAGTCATTAGATACATTTCTTTTTTGTTGTCATGTGATCCCATTTCCATTGAAGCTTATTTGTCATTTGTCCATAAAATGTATATCTTTTTCAAGACTCATCTTCACGGATCCACATGATTTTCCTCCCTTTCCTGCTTCCTTACATTACTTTCTAGCATAGCAAATCTTTTGGAAACCATCATCTGGCTTGCCTGAGTTCAAGTTTTTGCTTTTCCCTCTGAATGCATATCAACTTGCTTTATACAACTCTCAAATTCATTTCTTTGAGAAGATATGGTAGTTTAATACCTTAAAGCATATGTAAAAGTTATTTAGAAAACATCCCCAATACTTTTCATTTTCCATCTCTTCGCCTCCAAATTCCATAAGACTGTGTGTGTGTATGTGTGTGTGTGTTTGTAATAGTAGTAGTAGTAGTAGTAGTAGTAGCAGTAGTAGTAATAGTAGTAGTAGCAGTAGCAGTAGTAGTAGCAGTGTGTTATTACTGCTTTTGGCACACAAAACCAGGAGGCAAGAAAGTTTAGGGCCAGAAATCAACGTTTTAGACAAGTGCATTCCTTCCTTCCTTGCTCAGGTTGTTGTATGATTTATACAGGGGATGCTGTTTTGTTTTGCTTATGATTTTTTTTTTTTGGTGAAAGACACGGATCATTCCAGAGGTTCAAAAATTGGCAGGTGACCAGGAACTAGACTAACCATCACTAGGGACAAAGTCATTACCAAATAGGCCAGTTTGAAAAAGAAGGACAACTCAATAATGAAAATATATTACTTTTTAAAAAGTCGTGTTTTACAAAAGCAGGCACCATGGAAAGTCACTGAATGGATAATTAAGAAGTGTGATTCTTAATTCTGGCTCTGGCATTAGTTACATGATCTGGGACAATCATTTAAACTTTCTGGACCTCAAATACCTCATGTATAAATGAGGGATTTAAACTAGATGGTTTTTAGATTGACTTTACACTTTAAATTCTATGATTACCTTTTGACTGGATTTTTTTTAAACCATTCTTTGATTTAATTTTCCTTGGTGTCCATTTACTCCAGGTGTCAGAAAAACAAAATATTGAAAAAAATATTTTTTAGGTATAACACTCAAAATAATTTACCTCAAAAAGCAATAATTTGGTCACATCAATTGTGGTCAATTTTGCCATTTTGACTAACTTATCTAGTTAACGAGAAATAAAACCAAGCTATTTGCTTCATCACATAAACATAAATCAAAGTATCCATACTTGTTTCAGGGGAAACAAGTTTGATACATTTGATGTCTGAGTTACTGAATAAAAAATTTATTGAGTATTAACTTTTTAGCAAAAATGGCACTAAGCGCTGTAATAGAAATAGTAGGAGGGAAAGCAACCTATATTTCAGTTGCAAGCCATGCAGAAAGATAATTCTCCCCAGAGCTCAGTTTTGGTTATAGGGCTTAACCTGAAATCAAGGAGGTGATCTGTTTGAAATGCTGTTTTAGGGTTCAGTTGAATGCTGGATCCTGAGCTATCTCAACGGTAGTCTGAAGGAAGGTGATGATGATTCCACCAGTTTTGGACATGCCTTCTCACCCAACACATCTTTCCCTATTTCTATCTCATGGTTCCTTTTTGTTCTAGCCTAGCTGCCTTACTTCCTATTGGTGGTAATTGGTCAGCTGTTGTATTGGAGGTAGCAGGGATGATGAAAATTTTCTCCATAAAGATTTCTCCCCTGCATTATTGGGAGTAGATCAGGTTGAAATTAGATCTGGTCATCTGAGGAGTACTACTGTTCCAGGGACTCTTGAGCACAGAGTTCTGGACTGTCTCCAGAACATTTAGAACTAAGAGATATTGTGGCATAATGAATAAATGGTCATCAATGAAATAAGTAATTTTTTATAGTGGATAGTACTGTATTTGGAGTTAAGAAAACCTGAGTTCAAATTCTACTACGAATGTTCTGTAGTTATATGTCACTGGGCAAGTCTTTTGCCTACCTCAGTTTCCTCATTGATAAAATAAGGATAACAATAACACTTATCTCACAGGGTTCTTGTGAAGATCCAATGATGTATATGTAAAGTACTTTGCAAACCTTACAGTGTTATATAAATGTTAGCAATTTATTAGTATCTGGAAGACCCCCTTTTAAATTCTGTCTTTGATCCATAACAACTATGAGAATATAGCAAACCAAAATATCTTAGGAAAATCACTGACGTATTAAGTTACAGAAAAGCTACTCATCTAACTTACCTTGGGGGAGAGAATTTCTGCACTAGGAGATTCATACATGGAAGAAACTATAGGTTGAGACCAAAAACAAACATGAAAAATATGTTGAATTTGAGGGTCAAGTTTTCAGAAATGTAGCAGAGTAATTGTTTTCCACGGACCTCAGCAACTAAGAAACCTTAGGAAAAAAGGTATCATGTACAAAAGATGGATAAATCCAGAAGAAAAGAAGCCAGATGAGCCCCACAAGGCACAAAATCCTATGAAACAACATAGACTTTACATAATTAGAACTCCCACTAAGGTTCCCTACTTGACCCCTGTCTTGTACTCTAGTTGCAGAGAATACAAGCAACCTATCAGGTTATAATTCAAAAATGTGCATGCTGTGGGCATCTGTTTTAGGTACTATAGCAGTGCTTCAAACTGACTTCCTCCATCCTAACAGAGCAGAAATGAATTCTGTCAATCAACATGAAGGAAAAGGAGATGGAATGAATGAATGAAGACACAGAAGAGCAAGATAGTACACCACACAATACATTGCCATGGACTCTTTAGGCGGGGAAAAGAGCTCCCATGTCCAAGGGCAAGAAGTTGGCTATGGTGTTCTCCTTCTCTAGGGATTATTCTGAGTAGGAACCTAGACTAGGTGGCCAGCCTTCAGAACAAATCCAAGAATATCCAGCACCTTAAGCTTTGGGGGTTTGTGCAGAATCTGAGGAGGGTAAGTTCCCAAACTGGGGAGAATTAAGCAGGGGCAAATAACTGGGGATGCTGCAGAAAGGAAATGGCAAATCACTCTAGTATCTTTGCCAAGAAAAACTCAAATGGGGTCATGAAGAGTTAGACATGCCTGAAATAACTGAGCAGGAAGGATAAAAGAACAAAAGTTTAACAGAGAAAGACTGAATAAAAACATAGGTCATGAGGAGTACCCAACAGATATCATAAAGACAGAAGGAAAAACGAGCAGAAGTTCAAAGAGAATGCTGAACATCATGAAAAAATACTATCATCTAAAGGGAAAAAAAATAAGAGAATCCTGTGATTCTATCCATCCAATATGATTACTGTTTCCAAGTCTTAGAAAATAATAAAAATAAATTCATGGGCATTTTATTTATGGTATAACCTCAAAGTAGTGAAATGTATCTTCTTATCAGCAAAGATGCTAATAGGGAATACAGTTCTTTCTCCTGTGGAGGGAGAGACTGACAGGATCATGTGAAGTGGTTACCAAGTAGGACAAAGGAAGCCCCAGTAACATTGAAACATCAGGGAATTATATGTGTCAGGTCAAGTATCAACCAATTGCAAGGGAAGGCATTGCTATCTCAAAGTGAATGTAATCATGAGCAAGTGTTGTCTTGCCTGGCTCACTTACCCATTTAAGGAGTGATCTAGCTGAAAAATTTCCTGGGCTCTAGGGCAAGGTGGGTTTATTGCCTCTGGACTCTTGCTCTCTTCTTTCTCATTGCTGTCCCAAACTTAGTCATGAGCTTTCATAAAAATTGCTTTTTTTCTCTGTACACAGAAATACAAATTTCAAGTATTTACCATGAAGACTCAATACTGGTCATAATTGTATCCTGATCCTTTTTACAACTGAGACAAATAACCAACCTCTGATATGAATCTAATCAGAATAGTGGCATAGTAAGACAGCAAGGCATGAAAAATGAAACAAGGAAGTAATTATAGGAATCATTTGTGTCTATATCCCTCATAAAATGCAATTTTGTTTTTAAGACTTACCCCTTGACTTTCTTGAGTCTCAATACAAACTTTGCATAGTAGAGAAATAGGTACTACGAAAAATCACACTGTGTAATATTGAGCAAATTTGAGCAAAACGTGTTTGTAATTTCACATATCTTGGAAATAAACAAGCACATTTTGTTTATGTGTTAACAACAGAAACTTTAATCCTTTAAGAAAGGCCCCATCTTTAAATCTTCAATGGATAATAAGATTTTGAAATGTTTTGTCCATGTATATTGTTATTTTTTCTAACTTAAGGGAGTTTGACAGTGTGGATCTTACCTGTTCAAATATTTTCTATGCTGTTCCCATACATTTACATTAAAATTTCAATTGAAAATAAAACAATTTAAAACCTCAAGATATGTGATACTTCTGAATGTTAATAAGTTTCCTTCCCTTATGTATTACTTCATGTGAAAAAGTTGATTCTATACTTTCAATAAAAAGTTCAATAAATATATTCTGTCACTATGTATAAGAGATAATCCAGTAAACAGTTATATCATCACCAGTGGTAGCTTGGTGGCTTAGTACACTTCATCGCAATTCTATATGAAGATATATTATTTTACTCTATAGGATATTGTATTCTGGAAAAAAAATGAGTTCACAAAAGAGAGTCAACCTTTAGTTATGATGAAACTTCCCAGTCTATTTTAGCAATGATTGATTAATTTCATTTCTCTAAAAGCAATGACTCTTCTAGGACTCACTGGAATAAGGTAAGTTGATTTTTATTTTAAAAGTTTGAACATTTTAAAATCAATCGATGTGATAGTCATCATTTGATGACCAATATTAACTGGCAGGTTTATGGGAAGCAACCTATCACAGAAAAATAACCTAGACAGTAAGCATAACAAGGATGAAGAAGGTTTGAAGGAACAACAAATTTAGAAATCAGGTAACATAGGAATACAAAAGTTGCCCAAAAGAGCTAAAACTCAATGGAATGAACCAATATTCTTACAATTTGGACAAAGATGAAATGGTAAATTTTATTGTTCAGTGAATCTGTATTATTATGCAGGTGACTCAGTGAATGTGAATTTATCTATCACTGCTATATAGTACAAAGGATATGATGAAGAGGAATGAAAGCCTCCATCAAGAATTTAACTCAAGATTCTTCAGACTTGTTCAATTTCTAAAGTACCCATACTTTACCGGGTATTTTACTGAATATAAAAAATAGTCGCTGAATCTTGGGATTTCAAGACTGAAATGGTTATTCCAAAATTCATTAGTTTTTTATGCCTTGCTTCTTTCTATCTTATTCTACCAATTAAAATTTTGCAAGTAATTCTTAATTTTTTCATGTCTTTATGAAAATTCTATGTCAATCCTTTCATTATACCACTTTACAGATCTTGTTATCTTGAAGGCTATACTGGTAGAATACAAATGTATGCATGCCCTAGTAAGTTGGAAAGGCCTTAAATATGGACCTCAGAAGAGATTATATGTTTCTTCTACAAGGATCAAGTCCAGAAAAGAGATATGCAAGTGGAAAATGGCTTATAATCAGAAGATTGGTCATTTATGAGTATTTTTGACCATAAGAACTCATGAAAAAATAAATGTCTAATGGTGAGAGAGAGTCCATGGTTATCATTAGTATAGGAAGTACCCAAACCAATTAAAACAGCACTCCTGGAAAGTACTGGCAAGGACACAGATGATTGTTTTGTTAGCAAAATAAGTTATGGCTCCTGGAGAAAAGATTTGAACCACCAAAAATACTGGAACTTTTAGTGGACATAATAGACTGCAGTAAATAAAGCATTGACCTTTTGAGGGAAGAGGAAAGTTGGTGTGAAAGGACCTTCTTTCTCCTGTTTTAAAAATTTGTCTTTCATCTCCACCTGAGCCTAATTTTATTCCCTAATCTTCAGCCTTTGGAGAGAAGAGTTGTGAAGCAGCCTGCCTATCTGACCATCTACTGTGTGCCTCTCAACTCACTTTGTACTTGCCTCTAGCCTGACATCCAACCTCCACTGGGAAAATGAATGGTGATATTCACTCAGTGTGAACATTCTCACACCTGGTCATATCCTTCACATCCCAGTGCCTCTGAATTCCTATAGTTCATTATGCAGACTCCATTCCCCACACTACCACCCAATTCCTCACTCCTCTACCCTTCAATGTTTTCATACTAAAGTTTCAATCAAACCCTTTTATGTTTTTTGGAATGCCTATTCTATAGGTAACAAACCTCCCTTCATCTTAAATCTTTTCCTCTCTCACTCCTTACAACTACTACCTATTACTGAAACCTGGCTCCCCATGATGACACAGCCTCCCTGGCTATCCTTCTCAGCACTGTCTGCACCCTTGCTCATTCTCCTTGGCTCACTAGTTTAGGCAGGAAGATGGAATACTTCCTGCTCTCCACTGCCACTTTCAGGTTTTTCCACTGCCTCCATCACTCAGCAACATTTCTTCCTTTGTGGTTCATGCTATTCTTATCTACCATGCAATCAAAATCCTGGTAACTATTGTCTACAGAGCTCCAGGTCACTTCCCTTCCTTCTTCAATGAGTTTAGTTCCTGGTTCACAATTTATCTCTCCTCCCCAATTCCTACCTTCATACCAGGGGACTTCAACATAACATACATAATGACTCCCACTCTAACACCCTAACTATTCACTTCCCCAAACTACTACTTCCTATGAACTACTCTTTTGCTCTACATTGGCCACACACAGATCTTGTTATCACCCATAAATGTTCCACCTCTGTCTTTAAAATTTCTGAAATCCCCTATCCAACCATAATCCACTGACTTTCAGTTCTCCCTTTGCATGCACTTACAAAGCCCTACTCTTCATTTTCATGGTGATCTGCAATCCCTTGACCCCTCAATTCTCTCCCAGCCCATCTCCCCTATACTAGCTAGTCTGTTCTCTTTTCCACATCTTCACCCTTTGGTGAACCAATTCAACTCTACACTGTTCTCTCTTAAATCCTAGGCCCTTTTTCATATGACTGATTACGCCTAGTCAGATCTCAACATTGGACCCCTCACCATTCACCACCTTCATTCCTCACATACACTGCTGAATAAAAATGGAGAAAATCACTGGATCCTCTATAAATTTATGTTCTACAGCTTCAACTGGGCCCTCATTCCTTACTAATCTTACTAATATCTCTCATTAACTTACTATCCCACTCTCCACAAGACCTCTTCCAAATCTTTTCGATTTTCCCCCTCTTTATCTCTGAGCTAAAAACTTTGCCTTATATTTTATGGAAAATAATTAAGTCCCTTCACCATGAACTTTCTCTTCTCTCCTTTTCCACATCTCATTATTCAGATTCCTTCTGCACTGGATCCTCCTTCATTCTTGTCTCACATGATGACATAGCCTTATTATTTTTTAAAGATCAACCTTCACCCCAGATCACTCAGGCTCTAATTGATTGGCCAACAATAAGTCCCAGGACCAACCCTACTTGGTTATTATATGGGCTCTGACTGGCTCAGAATTAATAAATAGCAATTGTTCCTGTTTTATCCAGAAACACTGAGAGTCATCTCTTTCCAGTTCATTTTTAAAAATTTTTTAATTTATTACTTTTAAAATTTTTTACTAGGTGAAGAGGACATTCTTTGCCTCAATTCTTCTTAAGGCTTAATCACTAAATGTCATTGCCTCAGGCAAACTGAGTCCTGTTAAACACCTTAACTTGAAAAAACTAAGGATCCGCATTGAATCTTGGGTCCTCTCCAGTTGTCTATATCTATATATATCCCCTGGACCCATATGACTCAGGAGGAGAAAGTAAGGAGGGTCACAGCCCTCTCTTACTTAAATCCAAGTCACTTGTGTGTCATGGGATCACCTTCCTGAGGTCAAGGTCCTCTTTGAGAATGAAGTACAGACACCAACAGTAACAAAACATAAAAAGCCCCTCACCTGATTCCTCAATGCCTGCTAATTATTATCCTATATTTCTTCTGCCTTTGGTAGCTGAACTTCCCAAAAAGTCGTCTGTAATGAATAGCTCCATTTTCTCTCCTACTACTCTCTTCTTATTAACAATCAGACTTCCAATCATTGTACCACAACTGCTTACTCCAGAAACGTTATTAATGATTTCCTAGTAATCAAATTCAATGACCTTTTCTCAGTTCTCATTCTTCTTGCCCTCTCTGCAGCTTTTGAAACTTTTGATCATTCTCTCCTTGATAATCTCTTCTCTCTAGGTTTTCAGGACAATCTTCTTTCCTGGTTTTCATCTTACCTATTTGACCACCCATTCTCTGTCTCCTTGGCTGGATCCTCTTACTTCTCATGCCCTCTAAGGGTAGATGTTCCTCAACATTCTGTCCTGTGTCCTCTTCTCTTCTCCCTCTATACTACCTCACTTAGTGATCTCATCAGTTGCCATTGATTTAATTACCATCTCTACGCTGATGATTCTCAAATCTACCTATTCTGTCCCAGCTCTGCTAATCTTCAATTTTCCATCTCCAACTGTCTGTCAAATATCACAAATTAGATGGCCAGTAGATATCTTAAACTCAATATATGCAAAATAGAACTCATATTTCTTCCTAAACTCTCCCACCTTCTTCTACCTTTCCTGTTACTGTGGAGGGAAATATCTTCTCAGTTCCTGAGACTTACAACCTAAAAGGCATCTTGGATTCCTCACTCTCACAATCAAAAAGCACTTATCAAATACCTAATGTGTGCCAGGAGCTATGTAGAGTAATGAGTATTTGATTGCAAACGGTATTTAACAATTAGTTTTCTTTGATTTTTATGATTGTGTTTGTAAAAATACCTAGTTCAAAATGGTAAAATTTAATATTAAATGTAAATGTTTTTATACAACTGAATGTGGAAACCATGTAAATAACCTTAAATCAAGTTCATCTTGCTTCACCATAGTTCCTATGGAATGAATTGTTTTTTAAAAATAATATACCAAAAATTGTTTTTACCATAAATATTTTCAGGATAGGTATTCTTGTACCTATTGCTAAGCACAAAATGAATTGGGGACACCGATTGAAGTCATGTTGAGGTTTAGCCAGCAGATGCATTCATTTTGACCCATCAAATTAGTGATTGATTCTGCCTTAGCTTGCCACCTAAGATAATGTATTTGTTACATATTTGAAGAATGTGCATTACTACCTATGAGACTGGCAGTGTGCAGAACCAGGAGCATATTTTACTTTTATTTACTTCAACTAAATCTTTTTAACTTCGCAAATTCTATGCATTGTATGTAAATTTTTTGTGAACCCTACATAAAGATATGTGATTTTAAGTTTTCCTAACCCTTTTCTTCAATATCAACAATTACAAAATAAGAAAAAATACTTTAAGAAAATATTACATCTCAGATCTTATTATAAATCACCCGATATAAAAATCAGTTAACACTAATAATCAGGGAAAAGTCCAAAAGAGCAATTCTGACTATGGCCATGTAATACATTTACTTTATTCTTATTGATAGCATCACAGAATCCCCTCCATTTACTTTTTATTCTAGGATTTATAGAAGCCACAATTATCTTTTCTTGATACATTAAAAATCAAGGTATGGAGCAGCTTCCTCTTACTTTCAAAATGATCAGAAAATTGTTACTTATATTAATAACTATTATATGTTCATGGAGCTAGAATGGGAGGCCCATTTTGGCTTTAAAATATTATATTTATTTTGGGGAGCACAAACTCTCATGTGGGTATGTAACTTATTTTTTATTATGGGAAAAGAATTCCTATAGAGAAATTTGATCCTCATAAAAAAATTGTACATATCTCATGTGCTGTATTGCCTGGTGTCTCACAAAGTTAGAGATTTCTGTGGATTTGCTGGGTATTTTGTACCATTTTGCCTTCCCTGTGTTAGTTAAAGAAGAAGTGAGACCACCTCTTCATGTGAGACTGGGGTGAAGGAGACAGTGACATAAGGCATTTGAGTGATGAGATGAGAAAGAGGGGAGAAGTGGGAGCTCACGGTGACAGGACTCAGTTTTTTTTTTTTCTATAAGATATGAGGCGAAGTTCCCATTTGAGAGGATGGAAAGAGAAGGAACCATGTAGGTTTGATGGGAAAAGATGAAAAGTTTGTTTTTCTTTTTAAAAGGAATTTCTAAATTTTAATTAGAAGCTAATTTATTTTTTTAATTTTTATTTAATTTCTCATTTAGAGAATAAAACAAGATTTTCTGTAGCATAATATAGTAAACAAAAGATGATTGAACATGAAACTGCAAGCCTATTATGTACAACTTGCTATTCTTTTTAAATATATAACAGAGTTATCATGTAAATTTCTTTTTTTCTTCCCTCCCCCTCCCACCTTGGACTTAAGATTTGGTGACAAAAAATCATTATTTGGTAAAAATTGTTAGAAAAACTGGAAAGCAGTATGGCAGAAATTGGGTATAGACAAATATCCTACATCGTTTAATAAAATAAAGTCAAAATGGATACATGCTCTAGGTATAAAGAGAGATGTTTCCAGAAAATTGGAAGAATATAGACCGAATTACATAGTGAACTTATGGATAGAGGAATAACTTATTTATGAAAAAGAGAGGGCAGAATAAGGTGTAAAATGGATAATTTTGATTACATTAAATTAAAAAGTTTTTTGTACAAATAAAACAAATGGGGGGCGGAGCCAAGATGGCGGAGTGAAAGCAATGACTCACCTAAGCTCCTGGACAAACTCCTCTGGATATCTCTGAAAGGAGAATCTGACCAGACTTTGGAAGTGTAGAATCCAGTGGGTGACAGACTTTGACAAATTTGGAGCCCAGGTTGGACTGGAAGGTCCACGGGAAGGATCTGTTCTGCGGGGGTAAGCCCCCAGCGCACAGCGCAGCAGGGCGGAAGGGACCTGAGAAGCCCGAGAGTGGTGGGCGAAACCAGCGGAGCAGGAGACAGGCCAAACTGAGCCGGTGAGAGCCGCTGAGCGCCAGATACCAGCGCAGCAGCCCTTGAAACCTTCAGCCTGAAGACTAAACTTCGTTAAGTCACCTACTTGAACTTCTGGGAGCCAGGATGGTGGAGTGATCAGTAAATGCTCTCTCCTCCCCCCTGATGACCGTGAAAGAACCATAAAATACTTCCCAAGATAAATCCTGGATCAGTGGGAATAGCAGAAGGGGGCAAATAGTCTCATAACACCAGAGGCTAGAAAAATAGCAAACGGAGATTCCTCCTACTGTGGTGGAGGCGATCCAGAAGGACAGACGACCTAGGGCAGAGAAAATTCGCACTGAGACCCAGGCAAGCCTCTGCACCGGGAGACGAGCCCCAGGAGGGGCGGGAACATGCATTAGCTTCTAGGGGTGCCCCAGCCCTGCAGGGGAAAAGGGAAGACAATAGGGAAGCTGGGATCACCATCCCCTGACCTTGCCTTTGCCTCAAGTCAGCTGAGGAGATATCCTGAGGACAGACCACCCCTCCCACACACCTAACAAGCTAACCCCAGGGTTGATCTGGGAAACAAAAAACAAAAGCCTGCTTTTAGCCTAGACACACATCAGCTCAACTTAAAGATCTGTACCTTCTGACTGAAAGAACCAGAAGCTACAACACTCAGCCAACATCATGAATCGGAAAAAGCAGATGAAAAGTGAAAAAACCATAGAATCTTTCTATGGGGATAAGGACCAAAGCACAAACACCAAAGAGGTCAGAGCTGAGACTGTACTTCCATCTGAAACCTCAGAAGGGACTATGAATTTCTCGCAAGCACAACTAGATTACCTGGAACATCTGAAGAAGGAAATAAAAGAAAAACTGGCCAATGGTTTTAAAATTATAAAAAAAGAATTCACTGATGAGAACATCACTCTGAAAAGGAAAATTGAACAAATGGAAAAGAAAGTTCAAAAATTAACTGGAGAGAATAATTCCCTAAAAGGAAGAGTTAATCAAACGGAAAAGGAAACCCAAAACCTAATTGGGAAAATTGATCAGATGGAAAAGGAAACCCAAAACCTAACTGGGAAAATTGGTCGAATGGAAAAAGAAGTACAAAAATTAAATGGAGAAAATAGCTCCTTAAAGGGAAAAATTGGTCAGATGGAAAAGGAGATGCAAAAGCTAACTGAAGAAAACAATACGATGAACATTAGAATTGGGCAAGTAGAAACTAATGACTCAATGAGGCAACAAGAATCAGTCAAACAGAATCTAAAGAATGAAAAGATAGAAGAAAATGTAAAATATTTAATTGGAAAAACAACTGACCTGGAAAATAGATCCAGGAGAGAAAATTTAAGAATTATTGGCCTGCCAGAAACCCATGATGAAGAAAAGAGTCTGGACAATATCTTCCAGGAAATCATCAAGGAAAACTGCCCAGAAGTACTAGACTCAGAGGGCAAAATAGTCATCGAAAGAATCCACCGTTCCCCTCCTGAAAGGGATCCCAAACTCAAAACCCCAAGAAATATCGTTGCCAAATTCCAGAGCTATCAAGTGAAGGAGAAAATACTACAAGCAGCCAGAAAGAAACAATTCAAATATCAAGGACACACAGTCAGGATCACACAGGACCTTGCAGCTTCTACATTAAAAGATCGAAAGAATTGGAACCCAATATTCCATAAGGCAAAGGAGTTGGGACTTCAACCAAGGATCAACTACCCAGCAAAGTTCAGCATAACATTTCAGGCAAGGAGAAAGTCATTCAACGAAATAAGGGATTTCCAGAGCTTCCTGACCAAAACACCAGAACTCAATAGACAATTTGATCTTCAAATGCAGGTCTCCAGAGAATCATAAAAAGGTAAACAGAGGGGAAAAAACAAAAACAAAAACTTGCTACTCAATTAGGGCAAACTGTTTACCTCCCTATGAGGGAAGATGATACCTGTTAATCTTGAGAACTGTGCAGCTATTATGATAGAAGGGATATATGTAGAGGGAATGGGCATAAAGTAAATGATGTCATGTCAAAAATATGATTTAAGTATGAGAAGGGATTGTAATAGGAGGTGTGAAAAGGGGGAAGCAGAAAATGGCAAATTATATCACAGTAAGAAGTACAAAACTATAGTAGAGGGAAGGAGGGGAGGGAGATGAGCATTGTTTGAGAGGTACTCTCGTTTTGTTCAAAGGAGGGAACAATAATCTTAAGTAGATAATCCTAACTAGCTCTATAGGCAGTAGGAGGGGAAGGGGGAAGGAAGGGGAGGGTGGCTAAAAGGGAGGAAAGAAGCAATAAGAGTAAAAGGGAGTAAAAGGGAGGGGGGCTAGAAGAAGGAGGGGAAGGCTGCAGGAGGAGGGGGAGAAAAGTGAATACTATTGAGGAGGGGAAGGGAGACGGGAGAGCTAAAAGCACAAATGGTGGGAAAGAGGTTGGAGGGAAATACACAGATTGTAATCATAACTGTGAATGTGAATGGAATGAACTCTCCCATAAAATGGAGACGGATAGCAGAATGGATTAAAAGCCATAATCCAACAATATGCTGCTTACAAGAAACACTTTTGAAACGGGGGGATACCCATAGGATAAAGGTCAAAGGATGGAGCAGAATATATTGTGCTTCAGCTCATGTAAGAAAGGCAGGAGTAGCAATCCTAATCTCAGACAAAGCAAAAGCAGAAATAGATCTAATCAAAAGGGATAAGGATGGAAACTATATCCTGCTAAAAGGCACCATAGACAATGAAGCAATATCATTACTAAACATGTATGCTCCAAGTGGTATAGCATCCACATTCTTAGAGGAGAGGTTGGAGGAGTTGAAGGAAGAAATTGACAGCAAAACTATACTAGTGGGGAACCTCAACCTCCCCCTCTCTGAACTCGATAAATCCAACCTCAAAATAAACAAGAAAGAGGTTAAGGAGGTAAATAAAACTCTGGATAAGGTAGATATGATAGATCTTTGGAGAAAATTCAATGGGAATAGAAAGGAATATACCTTTTTCTCAGTGGTACATGGAACATTTACAAAAATTGACCATGTACTAGGACATAAAAATCTCACAATCCAGTGCAGAAAGGTAGAGATAATCAATGCATCCTTTTCAGATCATAATGCATTAAAAATTACATGTAATAAAAGGCCATGGAAAGAGAAACCAAAAATCAATTGGAAACTAAATAATCTAATTCTAAAGAAGGGTTGGGTTAAAGAAGAAATCATAGAAACAATCAACAATTTCATTCAAGAGAATGACAATAGTGAGACAACATACCAAAACTTATGGGTTGCTGCAAAAGCAGTTATTAGGGGAAGTTTTATATCTCTGAATGCTTACATAAATAAAATAGAGAAAGAGGAGATCAATGACTTAGGCTTGCAGTTGAAAAAGCTAGAAAAAGAACAAATTGAAAATCTCCAAGTAAATACCAAATTAGAAATACTGAAAACCAAAGGAGAGATTAATAAAATTGAAATTAAGAAAACTATTGAATTAATAAATAAAACCAATAGTTGGTTATATGAAAAAACTAATAAAATTGATAAACCTTTGGTCAATCTGATTAAAAAAAAAAGAAGAAAATCAAATTACCAATATTAAAAATGAAAGGGGTGAACTCACCTCCAATGAGGAGGAAATTAAAACAATAATTAGAAACTACTTTGCCCAACTTTATGCCCACAAATTCGATAATCTAAATGAGATGGATGAATATTTTAAAAAATACAAATTGTCCAGATTAACAGAAGAGGAAGTTGAATATTTAAACAACCCCATCTCAGAAAAAGAAATTGAACAAGCCATCAATGAACTCCCTAGGAAAAAATCTCCAGGGCCAGATGGATTCACAAGTGAATTCTATCAAACATTTAAAGAACAGTGAATTCCAATACTACATACACTATTTTTGAAAATTGGGGAAGAAGGAGTCCTCCCAAATTCTTTCTAGGATATAAATGTGGTTTTGATACCCAAACCAGGAAGAGACAAAACAGAGAAAGAAAATTATAGACCAATTTCCCTAATGAATATAGATGCAAAAATTTTAAATAAGATTTTAGCAAAACGAATACAGCATCTTATCAGGAGATTAATACATTATGACCAGGTAGGATTCATACCAGGACTACAGGGCTGGTTCAATATTAGGAAAATTATTAGCATTATCGATCACATCAACAACAAAGCTAACAAAAACCACATGATTATCTCAATAGATGCAGAAAAAGCTTTTGACAAAATACAACACCCATTCCTACTAAAAACACTGGAGAACATAGGAATAAAGGGAACTTTCCATAAAATAATAAGCAGTATCTATCTAAAACCTTCAGCAAGCATTATATGCAATGGGGATAAGCTAGATGCATTCCCAATAAGATCAGGGGTGAAACAAGGTTGTCCATTATCACCACTATTATTCAATATGGTACTAGAAATGTTAGCTGTAGCAATTAGACAAGATAAAGATATTCAAGGAATAAGAATAGCCAAAGAAGAAACTAAGTTATCACTCTTTGCAGATGATATGATGATTTACCTATAGAATCCCAGAGATTCAAGTAAAAAATTACTTGAATTAATAAACAACTTTGGCAAAGTTGCAGGGTACAAAATAAACCCACACAAATCTTCTGCATTCCTATATATTAGCAACAAAGTCCAACAGCAAGAGATAGAAAGAGAAATCCCATTTCAAGCTAGGGTAGACAGTATAAAATACTTAGGAGTCTACCTGCCAAAACAAAGCCAGGGATTATATGAACACAATTACAAGACACTTTTTGCACAAATAAAGTCAGATTTAAGTAAGTGGAAAAACATTAGTTGCTCATGGGTAGGCCATGCTAATATAATAAAAATGACAATTCTACCTAAATTAATATACTTATTTAGTGCCATACCAATTAAACTATCAGACAATTACTTTCTAGAGCTGGATAAAATAATATCAAAATTCATTTGGAAAAACAAAAGGTCCAGAATACCAAAGGGACTAATGAAAAGAAATTCTTGGGTAGGTGGCCTAGCGCTACCAGACCTCAAACTGTACTATAAAGGAGCAATTATCAAAACCACTTGGTATTGGCTAAGAAACAGAGAGGTAGACAAGTGGAATAGACTTGGCACTCAAGATGCAGTAGGCAAGGAATATAGCAACCTTCTGTTTGATAAACCCAAGGACCCCAGCTTCTGGGATAAGAACTCATTTTTTGACAAAAATTGCTGGGAAAGCTGGATAACAGTGTGGCGGAAATTAGGCATAGACCCATACCTGACATCGTACACAAGAATAAAGTCCAAATGGGTACATGATTTAGGTATAAAGATTGATACCATGAGTAAACTGGAGAAGCAAGGAATAGTGTATTTATCAGATCTATGGAGAAGGGAAGAATTCTTTACTAAAGGAGAGATAGAATGCATTATGAAATGCAAAATGGATAACTTTGATTACATTAAACTGAGAAGTTTTTGCACAACCAAACCCAATGCAACCAAAATCCGGAGGGATGTAGTAAATTGGGAAAGAATTTTTACAGCTAAGCTCGGGGATAAAGGCCTCATTTCTAGAATATATAGAGAACTGACCCAAATGTATAATCATACAAGTCATTCCCCAATTGATAAATGGTCAAAGGATATGAACAGGCAATTTTCAGAGGAAGAAATTAAAGCTATCTATAATCATATGAAAAAATGCTCTAAATCACTATTGGTCAGAGAGATGCAAATCAAAACAACTCTGAGGTACCACATCACACCTATAAGATTGGCAAACATGACAGAACAAGAAAATGATAAATGCTGGAGAGGATGTGGGAAAGTTGGAACACTAATTCATTGTTGGTGGAGCTGCGAGCGCATCCAACCATTCTGGAGAGCAATTTGGAACTATGCCCAAAGGGCTACAAAAATGTGCATACCCTTTGACCCAGCAATATCGCTACTAGGACTGTATCCCCAAGAGATCATAAAAATGGGAAAGGGTCCCACATGTACAAAAATATTTATAGCAGCACTCTATGTAGTTGCCAAAAACTGGAAGTCAAGGGGATGTCCATCAATTGGGGAATGGCTGCATAAATTATGGGATATGAATGTAATGGAGTACTATTGTGCCATAAGAAATGATGAACAAGAAGACTTCAGAGAGGCCTGGAAGGACTTATATGACCTGATGCTGAGTGAAAGGAGCAGAACCAGGAGAACTTTGTGCACAGCAATGACCACAGTGTGCGAGAGTTTTTTCTGGTAGACTTGGAATTTTGTAATAACGCAAAAACTTCGTATAAAAAAAAAAATCCTAAAGGTGGTTCTCAAAGCAAAATGCCTTCCACAATCAGAGAAAGAAATATGGAAGTCACTCACAAAATGTAGCAGATCATGTTTGTGTATGTGTATGTGTTTGTGTATCATGTTCTGATTTGTTATACGATTTCTTTCATTTATTTTAGTCTGACTACATAGCATGACTATAGTGAAAATATACTCAATAGGAAAGTATATGTAGAATCTATACAGAATTGTATGCAGTCGTGGGGAGGGAGGGGGGTAGTGCGGGGTAGGTGTAGGGGGGGTAAAATCTCAATTGTATGGCAGTGATTGTTAAACATTAAAAAATAAGAAAAAAAACCAAATAAAACAAATGTATCCAATATCAGAAAGAAAGCAGAAAATTGGGAAGATTCTTATAGACAGTTTCACAGATAAAGGTCTCATATCTCAAATATATTAAGACCTTTGTCAAGTCTATTAAAATATAAATCAATCCCCACTTTATAAATGGTCAAAGAATATAAACAAGCAGTTTCTAGATAAAGAAACCAAAATAAATGTATGTTATAAAAAGTATTCTAATTTATAGTATATAAAGAAATCAAAACAATTTATATGAAAAATGCTCTAAATCATTATTGATTAGAGAAATGCAAATTAAAACAACTTTGAAATATCATTTTATACTTATCAGATTGGAGGGGAAAGTGACAAATGCTGAGGATGTGATAAAATTGGGACACTAATTAGTTGGTGGATATATAAGCTGTTCCAAGTATTTTGGAGATAAATTTGGAATTATGTCCAAAGAATTATTAAACTATGTATATCCTTTGAACCAGTAATACAGTACTAGATCTATTTTCAAAGATGATGAAGGAAAAAGGAAAAGAACAATAACTGAACAAGTTGTGGTATATGATGGTGATGGAATGTGGTAAGCAATTGTGATGCAATACAATTGTGCTGTAAGAAAACAAGTATGTATCAATGAAAAAGTTTATAAGAGCTTTTGTGGAGGGTAGGATAAGCAGTGAGCATGCATTTGAGGTTAGATAACACAAATTTGTAGTGGACCCAATAGAACTAAGGATATAAGAAATTTAATGTCACAGGGTGAATGCACAGGAGTGGGTCAAGGAAACCAGAGGGAGATGGGGAAATCCAAAAGATCAGTTAGAGAGATTTCATAACTCTGAATCATGAAGGTGGTGCCTTTGATATTATATACCTAATCTGCTCTTCTAGTTTTCTCATTTTTTTCCAGTATTTTTTGTTATCTCATGGAATCATTTAATTGTATTTGCTACATTCTATTTTTCTATTTCTTCTCCTTTTAATTATTTTTTCCTCAAGAATTCAAATTTTATTTCTTTAATTTCTTGCTTCATTTCTTCCAGCTACTCTTGGAGTCCTTTATCTTTCTTGAGGTTCTATTTGTATTTGTTAGAGAGAGGTTTACCTTTGAGCTTCTTTTGATTCATAGTAATTCTTCATTTCATTAAGTATTTTCTTCCGTTTACTCATAGATTGAACCACAATTTGTAGGTTGGATCTCTGTTAGGCTAGACTCTGTTCCCTTTTGCATTCTTGGATATTGCCAGTAGTCATTATTTACTGTGCTCCATCAGCCACCGCACCAACCTCATGTGGAACCATCGATTACAGCAAATGGAGAAGTTTTGAATGCTGTGGATAAGTTCACTTACCTTGGTAGTGTGTTTTGCAGGGATGTATGATAATGATGTTGATACATATACTGCCAGAGCTAGCTCCGTGTTTGGGAGGCTCTGGAGGAAAGTATGGGAGAGATGTATTAGACTATTTGTGTGTGTGTGTGTGTGTGTGTGTGTGTGTGTTCGTCCTTCATTGCCAAAGAAGACCATGCCATCAGATAAATAATGACATGACTTGCAGGATGAGGCAATTGGGGTTAAGTGACTTGCCCAAGGTCACACAGTTAGTGAATGTCAAGTGTCTGAGATGAAATTTGAACTCAAATCCTCCTGACTCCTGCACTGGTACTCTATCCACTGCACCACCTAGCTGCCCCTGTATTAGACTGATTACCAAAATGAAGGTCTACAGAGCCACTGTGCTGATCTCATTGTTGTATGCCTCTGAAACATGGGCAGTCTACCAGTGCCACACCAGGAAATTGAATCGCTTCCACTTGAACTGTCTTAGGAAGATTCTGAAGATCACCTGGCAGGATACAGTACCACGACACTGAGGTTCTTACTCGAACTAAACTGCCAAGCATTCAAACTGTTCTTCAGAGAGCACAGCTCGGATGGGCTGGCCATGTTGTTCAAATGTAGAACAGATGCTTGCCAAAATGACTATTTTATGGAGAAATTGCACAGGGCAAGCGATCACGTGGTGGTCAGAGAAAGTGATACAAGGAAACTTTCAAGGTCTGTCTCAAAAGTTTTGGAATTGATTGTGTGACATGGGAGACACTGGCACGGGACTGCTCAGCATGGCGTGCCCACATCAGAGAAGGTGCTGTGATCTATTAGCAAAGCAGAATTGAAACAGCTCAAAGGAAATGTAGGATGTGCAAATTTAGAGTATTCACCCCAAATGTTCACACAGACTATCTGGGCCCAGTCTATGGTAGAGCATTTCGAGTCCCTATCAGTCTGATCAGTCACAGTTGGACACGTTGAAACTTGACTTTATCATAGTGATATTGTTTTGGTCTTCTTTGAGAATGAAGGACAACAACCAACCAGCCGATATCCATTCTGTAGTCTGGATATGCCTGTTTCTGCTGATCCAGAAGGGAAGCCTGGAACCCAGTGATATTGAGATCTAGGGATATGGGGAACCCCAAAATGCAAGGGTAAAGAGTGGGGGTCTGCCTCAAAAGAATTCAACCGCTCAAGCCTTCCTTCAGTCCAAGTAGAGAGTTTACTGTAACACCAATGGAAGAGGGACAGACTTCTAGTGACTCCTCGGTATTTGTGAGACCAATACAAGTGGGTGAGATTTCAAAAATCTGCACAATTGATGAGGGCAAGATTGATATTTTATACAGAAAAACTGTATGGGATTAAGGAGTGGCAAGTACATTGAGGTGGGGCCAAATATAGACAAAGGAAGGAGTTAAGGAATTAATTAAGGAGTTAAGGGCAGGACTGGATAAGTGCCCCAGGCAAATGCCAGAGAGGGTTCAGGGGCTTTGGAGTCCAGGTTCCAAAGACTTGGTCTTTTCCTTTTAGGGTCCATTGTTAGTACTCCATCCGTGTTAACCTCTTCCTTGAGACCTATTGCAGTTATTCCTCTTGGTTTTTCTCTGTCTCTAACCAGCAGTTAGATTCACTCCTCTGCTTTGACTGGGACTGGCCCCAGTTGTCTGTAAAAGATTGCTCTGGTTCCCAGTCTCTTTCCAACACTACCTCCCTGCCACTCTGAACTCCCATAACTCTAAGTGATCCTTAGATCACTGACTCTTACTCAGTGACCAGTGAACACCTCAGTCCCCAGTATTGTTCCTAGACCAAGATCCTGCTGGCTTAGGGCTTTACTTACTGGAGCTCTTGCTGCATTTTTGTTTCCTGGTGCCTGCCCACTCAGATGCAGTTTCTAGATCTCTGAGACTGGGCTGGGTATAGTCCTCCAAATTTCCCAGAGGTATTTCCATTCATAGTTGCTATTTACATTCACTCTCCAAAGGAATGTAAATTTTGGTCTCTAAAACTTCTGAAGATGCCTTGGTGTTTGCAGGCTAGATTTCTTTTTTTAAAGGAACATACCTTAAACTCAAATCACTTTGGCTTTCATTGATTGGACAACGGGTCCCAGGCCAAGCCCCACCTGTTCATTGTTTGGGCCCAGATGTCTCAGAGTGAATGTGAATAACAATTGCTTCTGTTTTTGGCCAGAAACCCCTGAGGGTCTTCCTCTCCCATATTGATTTTTTTCTTTGCCTAGATAAAGTAGGCCATTCTTTGCCTTATTTCTTCCTTAGCCTTAATTACTGAATGGACCTCAGTCAAACTGAGACCTGGGAAAGGTCTTAGCTCAAAAAGACCAAAGTCTCCCACTGCATCCAGGGCCATCTCCAGTTGTCCTGATCTATATCTTGCCACTGGACCCAAATGGTTACTGGGGAGAAAATGAGGCTGGTGACTCTTCATAACCCCCCTTCACTTAAATCCAATGTACCTGCAAGTCTTGGCATTACCTTCTGGATGCTATGGTCCTCTTTGGGAATGAAGGACAAATATTCATAAATGGAGAATACAGGCTACAGATCCTGTGAGAATACACTGAGTTAAAGCTCCCCTGATGTGTCTGTCCTTGCTCAGAGTTCCTTCTGAGATCACCTTGGATTCAAACCTTCTTGATTCCACTCATAGAGTCCTGAGCTGAAGGCCATTTAACAATGGCTCATCCTGGCTTCTGCTTTTTCTGTGATATCCCCTTTTAAGGTCCTACAGGCTTTTGGTCAACTTCTTGTGTATTTTATTCTATGAATGGAGGACCATACTGCTATTTTTCTCTGGTATTTATAATTTCTTTCTCTAAAACTGTTGGGGCTCGGGTACTCTCCCAAAATATTGGGGTGTGGAGTGGTGTTATATGAAAAGAATTCTCAGACTCAACCTGTCTTCAAGTCAAGTGGCAAAACTTTATTGTGATGCTATAAAGTGGGCTGAGTTCCTGAGAGGGAACTCACTACCTAATGGAGGTTAAGAAAAAGCTTTTCATGGTGTGCCAGCTATGCTAATTAGGTGGTGTTGGGTGGAATCAAAGGGTGATCAGTTCTTAAAACAACATACAATTTCTCTACCTTGAGTATAGGCCTTATAACCAGATTTTGCTGCTGGAAACCCTTCAGGGTGGTCCTTCTAAAGGGTGTGCTTTTAGGTCTGCTATGTCAGTAAGTCAATTAGTGGTCATGGTCATCCTGTTTATACAAGATATCCTTGGGAGTTGATGTCTATAGTTTAATCTCTGGATTGTATATGGCTACTGTGGGAGTCTGTCTGCACAAGGAAGTTCTATGGGGTCAGCTTGTTCCTGTTATAGAAAGGGGTAGTTTTCCTCACTGGGGTTCACTCATGGATTACTGCCAAAGACATGGTCTTTATCTGGGGTCCAATCACCCCATCATTACCATTTAAGATATACAGGATGTCCCCAAAGTCTAAGTGTAATTAAACCTTAAAGGATTTTTGAGACCCCTTACATCTACTAGAGTGCCTGTTAGAGAGTAAGACTTCCCTATGACCTTTCATATACAAGTCTTAATTGAAAGTCTTAAGTGAAATTAAGAATTAAAATCAAATAAAATAAATATTGGTTAAAGCTACATAAAGAGTAGCATAACTGCTGATTGCTCATCAAACAACACGGTGTTAGGCATGGGATGACTAATGGTGATTTGATTTGTTTTATATACAGTTTACACACATGATTGGATTGACTGAGGATGGATTTCCTTATAAAAAGGAAAATTCTAATGATTACTCTTTGACCTGTTATTTTTAGTTTATCTAGGGAAAGACCTAACTTCAACAAAGGCTAAATTTCTCAACAAATGATCAGAAGGAACTGCCTAAATACTTTAAATGTGTTAATAACTTTTCTTGGTACCAAAAATTATTCCCGAAAGTATACTTTATTTTGAAAATGACTATATCTTTTTTTGTTATGTAATGATTTTTATCAGTAGTTTAAATATGTAATAGGAATTAAGCTGCTATTTGAGGCAATCTAAAGTTGACACAATATCCATTTATAATAAAAACTAAAGGAAATTAATATCACAGGGTTTTTACCCCTAGTGGCTTCATTCCTCCCCTCTCCCCCTGCTCCCTGAAAATGTGTAAAGCTAATTAGAAAGATTAGTTCAAATGTAGGATCAGATTTGGATTTCTAAGATACTATAAAGTTCCTAAAGTGATCTGCTAGAGAGATCACTGTAGTTCAAGGAAGATGAACTTTGTTTAAATTCTAGATCTGTTAACTATTATCTGTTTGGCACTGGACAAATTACATAACCTTCCTGGGCTTCACCTGATCTTTAATCTGAGAATGTTGGGTTAGATACTGTCTAGGATCACTTTCAACCATAGGTCCTATGATTCTACCATCACGTTATGGAGATCTTTCACATAACCTTCTCCCAGGCCTTCTTGAAGCATATTAAGCTAATTCCAAATATCTGGGAAGGAGGAGGGAATCAGTATAAAGAATGAATATATAATATTTATAGCTGCTCTGTTTGTGCCATCCAAGAACTAGAAATTGAGGGGATGCTCATCAGTTGGAGGATGACTGAAAAAGTTGTGGTATATGAATAGAATGGAAGTCTATTGTCTGTAAGAAATGATGAACAGGAGGACTTTAGAAAAACCTGGAAAGATTTATATGAATTGATGCTGAGTGAGGTGAGCAGAACCAGGAGAACATCGTACAGAATAGCAGTCATGGTCTGTGATGGTTGATTTTGATTGACCTAGCCCTTCTCATCAATGCAAGGACCTAGAATAATTCTAAAGGATTCATGATGGAAAATGCCATCCACATCCAGAGAAAGAGCTATGGAGTCTCAACGCAGAGTGAAGCATATTTCCTTTTCTTTTTTTGGTTTGTTTTATTTTGTCTTTTCTTTCTCATGGTTTCTACTATTCATTGCAATTTTTCTATACAACATGACTAATGTGAAACTATGTTTAATAGGAACATATATGTAAAGCTTATATCAGATTGCAGGCCATCTTGAAGAGGGAGAGACGAAGGAGAAGGAAAATTAAAATTTATGGAAGTAAATGTTGATAACTGAAAATAAATAACTTTTTAAAAAAAGAATGAGTTCTTGAGCAAAGACATATCTTGGAATTTCTTCATTTAATCTAAGTCACTTAATGGTGAAGTTACTCAAATTCTCGTAAGTGATAGCAGTAAAATTCATTACAGAAAATTCTAATCAGAGCATTTTATAAATTTTCTCTTTAGAAGTCGTAAATGAAATGTAGAATTTCTGAAGGACAAGCTGTGTTTTTTCTTTGTTAAATAGGTTTCTAGAAAGAAAAACAAAATTTTAAGTAATGGTTGCCTTCAAAGAATGTGGAGAAAAAGTATATACAAAATACATTTCATGCTGAGTTGTATTGGGTGGTTTTTGTAGGTCTAATTTAAATCTCATCTGTTTGGGAGATTATGGGCAGAATGACAGGACAGTCCTACATTCAAGTACCACCACTGATGCATTTTAGCTTGTGATCCTGGGCAATTCCCTTAATCTCTTGGTGTTTCAAGCAACTCTCTAAGATAGCTGTAGAGTAGGTATCAATATACACTGGTTATTTTCCCATTGAGCTTTTCTTATACCTTTGAAATTGGGTCTCTAGGTTGGGAGAAGGAATGAATATTACTGCAGTTGAATGATTTGGAATCACATGACTCTGCTAATTTTGGGAGCTTTGGGAAATCACTTAATCTCTTCAGACCTCAGTTTTCTCATCATATATCATATATGGATGATGAATCTGCTGCTTTTTAAGATTCCTTCCAGCTCTTGATCCTTATATAAAATTTGTTCTCTCTGGATGATTTTGATACAAAACCCACTGTCATTCTGAATTGCACCTAGGTTTCAAACACTAAAAACTCAAGTCGAAGTACATTTTCTATTAAAATTAAGATACAATTTTCTTTTTCTCTTTAATTGATTTGTCCTTCATTTGTGAAGAACTAAATAGAATATGACATACCTAATCTGTTATTTCATAGGATAATCTGTATAATTCATATCCACAAGAGTGTAAGTAGTCTTATATTACTTAATGTGTGGCCATTACTGTATTGAAAAATTATGTTGATGAAGTTAATTTTCCTATTTGACAATGCTGAGATAGGCTGGAAACTTTTCAGATCTTTGAATGAAAGTGACGTTGATTTTCAAAAAACAAAATACATAGTATTTCCCCAGTAAAGTAAAAATGGACACCCTATTACCATGTTATTCATAAAACTGAGTTGCACTTTTAGCTTATTAAAGCTTGATAGAGAGTGAGGGATCAATTTTGTGCATGTTTTTTTTTTTTTGTTGTTCTAATGTCTCTTTCTCCTTCACATGTTTATATTATAACGAAGAAGTTAAGAAAAGGAGCGGTCTTCTGAAAAAGAACATATTGAAAAGATAAAATTATTGAAGTGCACTGGTGCACTGATCCTCCAAGCATGTCACTTTTATGGCTAACAATACACATTCCTTTAAAAATCAGTTAGACCAGGAGAAGTGACATGATTACACTCCTGAATAAATTTCCCTTTTCCAGCTAACAATGACTGCTCTTCTTATCCACCACGCCTATAATGGAGAGAAAACAACCAGCTACCTTAGCAACATATATTATTTACATTCATCCCTTTTTAGGCCAGCCATCCCAGCAATTATATTTTATGAATACAATTCTGCATAGCTCCTCTCAGTTGAACACAATAATGTAATTTTACTGAATAACTCTGCAGAAGGTCTAATTATTTCTTGCAGCAGAACTCCTGATGTTATTTTGCATTTGATTCAAGACCACATGCTGAAGGTTATTATACAGAGGGAAAATAATTGAAATGTTTTAGGGGAAAAAATATTCATGCACTTTTTAACCTGTGACTTTCTAAATTTGTGTTTCACTTTGAATATAGGAGCTCCAATATAGTACATTATTAACTATTAAATAGCACAGATAAACCTGTTTTTATTATCACATTCATAAAGTCATCTTTATTTGTAGTAGAACAGTGTCATGGGAAAAACATTGGACTTGGAATCAGGTAGCCCAGATTTTGTTCCTAATTCTGCCAGGGTCACTTTTGTGACCTTCTTATTAAGTAGGTACTTAGGAACGTTTCGTAAACTGAATTGCATTGTAATAAAGCAATCTGTCTTGCTCACTATAAATGGAAATGTCCTTGTCCTCTTGTGAATGTTTCTTGTACTTTTATCTTTTATCTTGTACATATTACTTAAGTAGTCATTATCAAATGTATCACCTTCTTGTAGTTCAGTTTTTAGTAGCCAACTCTTTCTGATCTTATTTGGAATTTTCTTGGCAATAATATGGGAGTAGTTTGCCATTTCCTTCTCCATTTGTTTCACAGATGATGACACTGAGGCAAACAAGATTAAGTGACTAGCCCAGGATCACACAGCTTTTAAATGTCTGAGGTCAGATTTGAGCTCAGGAAGATGAGTGGTTCAACTTCAGGGCTAGCTCTCTGTCTTCTGTGCCATCCAGCTGCCACTGTCTTGTGTCATAATTATTGGTATGTATATACTGGTTAGTTGTGGGACTTCAAGCAACAGAGATACGGCCTCGCACTAAGTAGAACTGACTACAGAATTTGGTGAATAACATAGAAACCACTTGGATGCCCTTAAGTGAGGAATATGCCTACTGTCACTAGCTGAGTCCCTGAAGTAAGCACTCCTAGGAATTTAGCTCTATCCAGACATAACCTGACCTCTGGGTGGTTTGTGACCACCATGGTGTTGTGACATTTTATCCTGAGGTACACTAAAGGAGTTGGAGACTTTTATAAATGTGCCAGTCTTCTGTTAAGTAGATTTCAATTACCTTTGAATAGTGATCATAAATAGGTTAGATAAGACTAAACACAAGGGTTGGTAGAATTCCTTTGGAGTCAGGAGCTATATTCATGAATATTTATCAATCACTCTGTCTTAATCTGCCTAAGGCCATAGATTTAGAACAAAAAGGGACCTTAGAGGTCATCTAGCTTAATCCTCTCACCTTATTGAAGAGGAAAGTAAGACCTAGATAAATTATGTCACTTTAGAGTCAAAGTAAACAGAGAGCCAGCATTTGAAGTCAAGTTATCTAACTGTAAAACTGTTTGCATTTCAACATAATCTGTTCTGTCTCATTTGTCCGATGGATGGATCAATTAATTGAATAGTGAGTTTAAGATTTCTTACGACTGGACTGGTGGAGGAAAACCACAGATATTTAAAAAAGTCACAATAGTCTACTTTGACTATAACATGAGATTATCCTGGAAAGGTCATCTGACTCTAGATCTAGGAGAGCTTTGAGAGACAAGATAAGAATTTTACATTTTATTCTAGGCCAAAACAGCAACCACAACAACCACCTGTTATGGAAGGTTTTGGAGAAGGAGAGTGAAATAGCTCCCCATGGCACAGTACAAGGGAAAGAGTTTCAGAGTTAGGGGACCTGAGTTTTCACGTTATTATCTCTGTGAACTTGGGTAAAGTCACTTCAGCTCTCTGTATCCCACTTCCTTTATCTATGTAATTTCCTGAGGGCTGTGGCATAACATATAGGAAAAAGGCCCGCATGAGACACGTGTGGCAGGGACCTCTCCTTCTCCCCAAGGCTAATATCATAGCTTCAGCAATGATAACACATAAGGCTAACGTGGTAGCAGGGCAACTTGCACCACTGACATTTTGGCAGCTGCTACAAAGCTAATGGCAGCCCCAGTGACTGCAGGATTCATTCTTTACCCTACTTGGACTTTTCTACAGCTGATTATCCTTATTTAGCTTTTTTCTCATGCCATGTTCAAAAATGAAAGATAGCCATAGCAACCACAAGCAGTTCATAGATACTTACCTTTGGTACTCTAATTTTAACAATTGTTCTCTATATCTTTCTCTCATCTCTGTCTCTCTGTCTCTCTCCGTATCTCTCTCTCACACACACACATATACACACACTCACACACACACACACACACAAGTATGCGCGCACACACACACCTTCATCCCCTGCCTCCCAAGCTTAAGCTGAAGTTAAAAAAAAGGTTCCTTTATGTTTAAGAGATGAATTCCCTTCTCTCACTCTTAAACACTGAATTCAAGAATTTGGATAGCAAACAATCATAGCTTATTGTCAGTACTTAAGTAACGTACAGACAAGCATTAATGGATTCAGTTTCATTGTAGAAAGATCGTTGCTAGTGTGATTTCAGGTTTTCCTTTCCTTAGTCCAAGCCTCCATTCTACTTGTATACCTGGAAGGAAAATAGGAAAGAAGTAGTGGAATGGTCAGTGGGAAAAATATGTTGGTCTCTATGGACTAAACAGCAAGTAAATGATAAAAGGAGCAAAACAGATTCCTGCCTTGTCCTGTGTTCTCATCCATGTATCTCTGGCACATCCATCTATCTGCTCTTAGTAGCCTCTAGTTTGCATCTTATCAGCCATTCCCCTGAGCTCCCTATCTCTGTTATTCTACCTCTCTGCCTTCCAAGGGAAGAAGAGCCTGAGGGAGACCTTTCTGCTCTGATCTCCTATAAGTTTGCGACAGATGACTTCTCTCAGTCCAAGTGGAGTTCTAATTGGTATGCCCACTCAGATTCCTTTTAGAAGCCATCTCTCTTCTAAAGAAAGCAATTGGAGAAGAAGGAGCTTCATCTTCCAGAGCAAACATGAATCTCCCTCTCCTCTTGATTCTGGTCAACTACCTAATTCTGGAAGAGACAAACAGTCTATGATAAGCTAAAGCTTATTCATTCTATAAAATGAGGTTTGATTGAAACCATCTAAGATCACTGGCAGCTCAGAATCTATGTTTCTAAGATGACCTTGGAAGTTTCATGGAAGATAATTGGAGGCTAGAATAGGGAGAACAATTAGGTGAACAGTTCATATAAGAAGTGAGAAGAGCGTGAAATAGGGCAGTGGTTGTTTGAGTGGAGGAAAGGGAAAGGAATGGAGATAATTTTTGTTGTTGTTCAATCATTTCAATCACATCTTGACCCCATTTGGTATTCTCTTGGTAAAGATACTAGAGTGGTTTGCTATTTCCATCTTTAGCTCATTTTATGGTTGAGGAAACTGAGGCAAACAGGGTTAAAAGCAGTGACTTGCCCAAGATCAGCTAGCAAGTGTCCAAGGTGAGATATAAACTCACAAAGGTGAGTCTTCTTGATTCCAGGTCCAGCACTCTAACCGTATTGCCACTTAGTTGCCCCAAATGGAGATATTATTGGGATGTACTTAATAAGAATTAGCAACAACTGGAAATGATGATGAAGAAGAAAGATACTCAAGCATGACTCTGAAACTATGAACATGGATGATATGGAAGTGCAAGAGAACATTATTCTGAAGGTTGATTTTTAGATATCAATAGATCCCACATTTGAAGATGATCAGCAAGATATTTGGGACTGGTGCTAGATTTAGAAATCTTCTACATTGACATAATAATTGAACCTGCAAAGGCAGATGAGATCACCAATAGGGACAATATAAAGAGAGAAAAACACAAAATCTTAGAATGAAGTGATTCAAGTACAAAGTTTTGTCATTTTAATCACATTTCTGAGTAGATGATTACCTTTAGTCTTTCTGAGTTATTTCCACTCTGTGCCTAGCACTCATAGCATTACCCAGCAGACTCTTGGAGCTGAAGTGGAACACATTATGAAGTTGTAGCCTGTATTTCACTAAAAATAACCATGAGTACTTGAAAAACTCCATTTGTCATTCACATCCCACATGATAAAGGCTATTTGAAAATTTCTTGAATAAATAAATATGAAACCATGTACACTCATGCTTACCAGGTTTTAAAAAGGTCTACGTAGGAAGCTTTATTTTTAATTTATTTTTTCAATTATATGTAAAAAAATTTATATTAATTTTTTTTAAAAAATGAGTTGCAAATTCTTTTCCTCCCCCCTTCCCTGCCCCATTCTTGAGAAGGCAACTAATTTGATATAGTTAATACATGTATAAATGTGCAAAATATTTCCACATTAGCTATGTTGCAGTGAAGGCTAGAAAAGTAAAAAAAAAATTATGCTTTAATTTGTGTTCAGAATCCAACACTTCTTTCACTGGAGATGGACAGCATTTTTCATTATAAATCCTTCACAATTATCTTGCAACCTTCTATGCTGAGAATAGCTAAGTCAATCACAGTTGATCTTCATGCAATATTGCTGTTAGTTTGCACAGTGCTTTCCTGGTCCTGCTCATGTCACTTTGTATCAGTTCATACAAATATTTTTTCATTGATTAATTTATTTTAGTCTTCAATATTCATTTCCACAAGATTTTGAGTTCCCAATTTTCTTCCCATCTCTCCCCTCCCCCTCCACCCTAATATGGTATGCATTCTGATTACCCCTTCCATCAGTCTCCCCTCCCCTTGATAACCCCATCCCCTTCCTTCTCACTTTCTTACAGGGCAAGATAGATTTCTATACCCCATTGCCTACGCATCTTTTTTTCCAGTTGTGAAAACAATTTATGACATTTATTTTTAAAACTTTGAGTTCCAAATTCTCTCCCTTCTTCCCCACCCACCCACCATTATTGAAAATGCAAGCAATACAATGTAGGTTATAAATGTGTAGTTATGAAAAACACTTCCGTAATAGTCATGTTCTCAAAGGCTAACTATATTATCCTCCATCCTATGCCATTCCCTATTTATTCTATTCTCTCCTTTGACCCTGTCCCTTTTCAAGTGTTTGCTTTTGACTATCCCTCCCCCCAATCTGCCCTCCCTTCTATTACTCCCTCTTAACCCCCTACTTTCCTGTAGGGTAAGATACCCAACTGAGTGTGTATGATATTCCCGTCTTAAGCCATATCTGATGAGAGTAAGGTTCATTCATATCTCTCACTTCCCCCTTCTTTCCCTCCATTGTAAAAGCTTTCTCTTGCTTGTTTTATGTGAGATAACTTACTCCTTTCTGTCTCTCCCTTTCTCCTCCCCATATATTCCTCTCTCACCCCTTAATTTTATTTATTCCAGCTACCCTAATACTTAGAAGGGTCTCATGAGTTACAAATATAATCTTTCCATATAGGAATGTAAACAGTTCAATTTCGGTAAGTCCCTTATGATTTCTGTTTCCCATTTACCTTTTCATGCTTCTCTTGACACTTGAATTTGAAAGTCAAATTTTATACTCAGCTCTGGTTTTTTCATCAAGAGTGCTTGAAAGTCCTCTATTTCATTGAATGTCTATTTTTCCCCCTGAAGTATTATTCTCAGTTTTTCTAGGTAGATGATTCTTGGTTTCAATCTTATCTCCTTTGACTTCTGGAATATCATATTCCAAGCCCACTGATCCCTTAATGTTGAAGCTGCTAAATCTTACATTATCCTGATTGTGTTTCCACAATACTTGAAATGTTTCTTTCTGGCATCTTGCAATATTTTCTCCTTGATCAGGGAACTCTGTCTATAGTATTCCTGGCAGTTTTCATTTTGGGATCAATTTCAGGAGGTGAGTGGTAGATTCTTTGAATTTCTATTTTGCTCTCTAGTTCTAGAATATCAGAGCAGTTTTGCTTTATAATTTCTTGAAAGATGATGTTTAGGCTTTTTTTTTTTTATAATGAATTTCAGGTAGTCCAATCATTTTTAAGTGATTTGTCCTGAATCTATTTTCCTGATCACTAGTTTTTCCAACCAAATATTCTACATTGTCTTGTATTTTTTCATTCTTTTGGCTTTACTTTGTTGATTTCTCACAAAGTCATTTACTTTCATTTGCTTCATTCTAATTTTTGAGGAATTATTTTCTTTAGTGAGCTTTGGGGACTTCTTTTCCATTTGGCCAATTCTGCTTTATAAGGCGTTCTTCTCCTCATTGGCTTTTTGAATCGGTTATGCTCTTTGGTCTAGTCTGCTTTTAAGGTATTATTTTTACAGTATTTTTTGTCTCCTTTACCAACCTGTTGACTCTTTTCTCATGATTTTCTTGCATCACTCTTAGTTCTCTTTCCAAGTTTTAATCTACCTCTTTTGATTTTCCTGATCCTTTTTGAACTTTTTGATGGTCTGAGATAAATTCATATTTTTCTTGGAGGCTTTGGATGTAGGAGCTTTGATTTTGTTTTCTTCTCCTGGGTGCATGTGGTGATCTTCCTTGTCACCACAGTAACTTTCTTTATTCACAGTTTTCTTTTCTTCTGTGTTTTGCTCATATTCCCAGACTTTTAACTTTTTTGTCAAAGTAGGACTCTGTTCATTTACTACAGTAAATGTAATACTTTCCTTCTGTAAAAGTAATATATTCCACTGATCCACCACTCTATTTCTTAGACCATATCAAATTGTTTTGATAATTGTCACTTTCTAATATAGTTTGAGATCTGCTACAGTTAGGTCACATGATCTTTTTTTTTCTTTCAGATGAATTTTACTATTGCTTTTTCAAGCTGTCTAAAATAATTCTCTGTTAGTTGGAGTGGTTTGTCATTGAATAAATAAATTAATTTAGGTATGTTTGTCATTTTTTTATATTGGCTCAGTCTACCCGTGAAAAGTTAATGCTTCTCTAATTGTTTAAATCTGATTTTATTTGTGTGAAAAGTGTTTTGATTGTGTTGATAAAATTCCAGGGTTTATCTTTGTAGGTAGACTCTCAAGAACTGATGATGTCTGCAGTTATTTTATTTTTCCAATTACATGTAAAGATAATTTTCAGCATTCATTTTGTAAAATTTTGAGTTTCAGATTTTTCTCTCTCCCTTCTTTCTCTCCACCCTCCCCAAGACAGTTGGTGATCTGATATAGGTTGTAGATGTTCAATCATATTAGACATATTTCCGCATTAGTTATGTTGTGAAAGAAGAATCAGAACAAAAGAGGAAAATCACAAGGAAGAAAAAACAAAAACAAATAAGCAAACAAAAAAGAAGTAAAAATACTATGCTCCAATCTACGTTAAATCTCCATAGTTTTTTCTCTGGATGTGGTTAGCATTTTCCATCACAAGCCTTTTGCAATTGTCTTGGGTTATTGTATTGCTGAGAAGAGCTAAGTCTGTCATAGTTAAATCATTGTATGAGGTTGCTGTTGCTGTGTATAATGTTCCTTTGGTTCTGCTCCCTTCACTCAACATCAGCTCATAGAAGTCTTTCCAGGTTTTTCTGAAATCTTCCTGATCACCATTTCTTCCATTACATTGACATTTCACAACTCGTTCAGCCATTCCCCAATTGGTGGGCATCCCCTAAATTTTCAATTCTTTTCACTACAGAAAGCGATACTATAAATATTTTTGTACATGTGGGTCTTTTCCCCTTTTTTATGATCTCTTTGGTATACAGACCTAGTAGTGTATTGTCTGAAGCTATTTTAAATGGAAGTTTTCTTTCTTGCACTCTCTGTTGGATTTTGTTGGCATTATATAGAAATGCTGGATTTATATGGGTTTATTTTATAAGCTGTAATTTTACTATCATTGTTAATTATTTCAACAATCTTTAGTTGATTCTCTAGAATTTTCTCAGCATACCATCTTATTATCTGCAAAAGTAATAGTGTTGCTTCCTCATTGCCTATTTTTCAATCTTTCAATTTCTTTTTTTCTCTTGTTGCTATTCCTAGTATTTCTAGAGTAATATTGAATAACAGTGGTGATAATGACATCCTTGCTTGGCCCCTGATCTTACTCAAAAGGCTTCTAACTTATCCCCATTACAGTTAATGCCTGCTCTTGGTTTTAGATAGATACTACTTATCATTTTAAAGAAAGCTTCATTTATTCCTTTGGTTTCTAGTATTTGTAATAGGAATGCATGTTACATTTTGCTTAAAGCTTTTTCTGTATCAACTGAGATAATTATATGATTTTTTTGTTCTTTTTGTTATTGATATCACTGATCATACTAATCGTTTTTCTATTATTAAATTGGGCCTGAATTCCTGATATAAGTGCCACTTGGTCATAATGTATGGTCTTTGTGACATATTGCATAATCTCCTTACTAATATTTTATTAAATTTTTTTTTGTCTCAGTAGTCATTAGGTAAATTGATTCATTATTTATTTATTTATTTTCCTTTTTAAGTTAATTATTTTTACTTTTCAATATTCATTTCCATAAACTTTAAATTTTTGCTCCTCCCTTCTTTCCCCCCTCTTCAAGATAGCATACAATCTGACATAGGCTCTACATATACATTTCTGTTAAGCATATTTTCACATTAGTCATGTTATACAGAAGAATTAAAACAAATGGGAGGAATCATGAGAAAGCAAAAACAAAATAAAACAAAACAACAACAACAAAAAGAAAATAGTCTGCTTCACTGTGCATTCAGACTCCATAATTCTCTGGATGTGGATGGTATATTCCATCATAAGTCCTTTGAAATTCTTTTAGGACCTTGCATTGCTGAGAAGGGCTAAGTCTTTCATAGTCAGTCATTGCACAGTGTGATTTATTATTTTATTCCACATGAATAACTTTGTGTTCTTCCTTGTACTTTATCTAAAATAAAGAAGTCAATATTATCTGTTCAATTGACCATCTAATGTGAGGTAGAATATTTTGTTTATAAATCTTTGATGCCAGAGGTTTTAACAATTGGTCACAAATGGATATTTAGCCATTTAAAATGGAGTATTTCAATAGGAGATGATTTCTTGGTTAGTCCAATAAATATTTTTTGTTCAAGTTAGTTCTCTCTGGTACTTTTGAGGGATGAGTAGTCCTGGTTTGGTACAACCTCTTCTTTAGAATGCCATGGCTGACCAACATGAGATGATTAATATCTTCTGACCCCATCAACTGTCCTGTCTTCAGCTTCAGTTCTCAAGTATTCTTATATTTTACTGTCGGTGCTTGCCTTCGCAATCCTTTATCATTTTTCTCCCGGCATTATCTTCAAGTGAGCGCTGATTCCATTATTTGAGAACTTTTTATAGACTCCAATGAAATGTAGTAGATCTTGAGCTCTGGCTTCTTAATTTTTCTGATTTCCTTCAAGAATTAGCTATACTTCTATATTCTGAAGGTAGTACTCCCTTCTAATATTAGCTCCATTTACTCGATATATGTTTTGAATGTACCTGGCTATTATCATGATTTCTTTCTCGGAATCTGAGTTTCCTGTGAACAGATACTATTTTTCCTCTTCCTCTGTGTACTCAACACTTGATTGTTGTCCTTCATTCTTGAAGAAGACCAAATGACATCACCATGACAAAGTGAAATTTCAGTGTGGCCGACTGTGGCTGATCAGAGCAATATGAGTTCAGAATGCTCTATCACAAATTGGGTACAGATAGTTCATGTGAATATTTGGGGTGGTTACTCCAAATTTGCTCATCTTACCTTTGCTCTGTGGTGTTTCAATTATGCTTTGCTCAGAGAGCACAGAACTCTTTCTGATGTGTGCACACCATACTGAGCAGTCCTGTACTAGTGTCTCCCATGTTGCACAGTCAAATCCAAAGTTCTTGAGAAAGAATTTGAGAGTGTCCTTGTATCACTTCTTTTGACCACTTTGTGATTGCCTGCCCCATGTGAGTTCTCCATAAAATAGTCTTTTTGGCAAGCATATATTGTGCATTCAAACAACATGGTCAACCCATCAGAGTTGAGCTCTCTGAAGCATAGATTGAATGCTTGGCAGTTCAGCTCAAGCAAGGACTTCAGGGCCTGGAACCTTATCCTGCCAGGTGATCCTCAGAATCTTCCTAAGGCAGTTCAAATGGAAGCGATTCAGTTTCCTGGCATGGAGCTGGTAGACTGTCGATATTTCATAGGCATACAACAATGAGGTCAGCACAATGGCTTTGTAGACCTTCAGTTTGGCAGTCAGTCTAATACTTCTTCTCTCCCGAACCTTTCTTTAGAGCCTCCCAAACACTGAGCTAGCTCTGGCAATGTTTGTGGCAACCTCATTATCAATGTGTACATCCCTGGAAAGTACACTACCAAGGGAAGTGAACTTATCCACAGCATTGAAAACTTCTCCATTTGCTGCAACCAATGGGTTCACACATGAATGATGTGGTGGTGGCTGATGAAGCACCTGTGTTTTCTTGGTGTTAATTATTAAGCCAAAATTAGCACAGGCAGCAGAGAATTGATCCATGCTTTGTTGCTTTTTGGCTTCAGAGGCTGCACTGAGTGTACAATCATCTACAAACAGAAAATCATGCACCAACACTCCCTCCACTATGGTCTTGGTTTGTAGCCTTTTCACATTGAAGAACTTCCCATCAGTATGGTAGTTGACCTTGATGCCATGTTTATCCTCATTGAAAGTGTTTGACAGCATGGCAGAAAATATCATGCTAAAAAGCATGGGAGCAAGCACACAGTCATGTTTCACTCCATTGTTGACTGGGAAGGCACAAGAGTTTTGTCCATTATCCAGAAACAGGACAAACATGCCATCATGAAATTGATGTACAATACTGATGAATTTCTCTGGGAAACCAAATTTTGACATAATTTTCCATAAGCCATCATGACTAATAGGATCAGATGTCTTAGTCAGGTCTACAAATGTTGTATACAGCCCTCTGTTCTGCTCCTGGCTTTTCTCCTGGAGTTGTCGGGTAGCAAACACCATGTCAACGGTTCCTTGGACTTTCTGAAGCCACATTGGCTCTCAGGTATATGACCATCTTCCAGGTGAAGGATCAGCCTATTAAGAAGGGTCCAGGTGAGGTGTGAAAATACATATATATGCACACACATATATAACATATATATATGTGTATGTATATATGTGTGTGTGTGTTATTGTAGGATGCACGAAAGGATGGAATTAATGATGACACAGGGATGGTGGTGCCTATGTCTTATATTTTCTAAAAATAATGCTTGGGAGGCAGGTTTTTTAGATGGAGTTTTTTTTTTCTCTTTTTGCTGCTGCTGCTGCTGCTGGTAGAAAATACTAATTTATAGTCAATTTAGCTGGAGATGAGGAACTACAGATCAGGAAGAGGATTAGGGTTGGGTATATAGTTGTAAGAGTCCTATGAATAGAAATTATATTTTTCTCCAAATATTAGAATTTAAAGTGAAAACAGCAGAGTGAGTGGGGCAGGACCTTGGGGGTATACATAAAGTGAAGGACATTGTATACATGATGATGCAAAGATGAAAAAAGAAGGAGTAGAGAGACAGGCTATTGATCAATAGTTTTAAATGTTGCAAAAAATTCAAACAGATTGAGAATTGAGAAGATTACATTGAATTTAATAATTAACAGACATGGCATCTGGGAGAGGATAGTTTTAGTTGGGGGGAGATGGTTGTGAAGGGGTTTGAACACCAAATAATGGATTTTCTATTTGATCCTGTGGAGGGTAGAGAACTACAATGAGTGGGTATTTTTTCTCAGTTAAAGAAGAGGTGAGTTCTTCAGCTGTGAGGGTGCAAAAAGGGTTTAATGTCTAGTCAATGAAGCAGTAAATATTTTCTTGGAATTTCCCTGCTTTCTCCATAATCCAGCAAATGTTGGCAATTTGGTCTCTAGTTCTGCTGCCTCTTTGAAAACCAGTCTGTGTTTCTGGTAATTCTTGGTTCACATATTGATGAAGTCCTAGCTTATAGAAGATTCTAGCTTATAGAATCTTAAGCCTAACCTTTGTGGCATGTGAAATGAACACAAATATTCAGTAATTTGTGCATTTTTTCACATTACCCTTCTTTAGGATTTGGCTATAAACCGATTTTTTTTCAATTCACTGGCCACTGTTGAGTTTTCCTAATTTGCTGGCATGTTGAATGCAATATATTTATAGCAATAGTTTTAGGATTTTAAATAGTTATTCTCTGTCTGACCATTCCTCAGTTTTTGATGTTTTCATCCATGCCACAACTATTAATTGTGTCTCCAAGGCCTTTTCCAGGGTATCCTTCACTTTTGTGTCTATAACAAAAATTCTGTGAAGATAGGAATGACCTTGGTTATTCCTATCTTCACAGCATTTTTGTTATTTGTACCTTTCTCCCTACTGACATAGTCAGTATGCACACGCATGCACACACACATACACACAAGTGTATGTATATGTGTTCATATTTTATAGTTCAAGCTATCACCATCTCTCCACTTTATTGAACAGGACTATTCCAACAGCCTTCTGGTTGCACTCTCTGCCTTAAATCTCTTCCTCTCCTATTTTATTCTCCAATATTCTTCCAGGATGATTTTTCTGAAGTGTAGGTTTGACCATATCATGTCCCTGATCAATGAAATCCACATACTCCCTATACTTCACTGGGGGGGGGGGGGAGAGAGGGGAGGAGGGGGGGAGAAGGAGGTCCTTTGTTTGCCAGTCAAAGTTGTTAGTAACCTAGACCTATCTGTTCAAGCTTCTTTATGCATTCCTTAATCCAGCTATATTAGTTTACTTGCAGTTCCTCCATCTCCCATCACCATGCCTTTGCACTGGCTATATCCCACTATCTTGCATGTACCTACCTGTTTGCATGTCGTCTCCTCCATCAGAATATAAGATCTTTGATGTTAGGATTTTTTTAAGCCTTTCTTTGTAAATTTAATCCAGTGCTTAGTACAGTGCCTGGCATATAATAAATACTTAATAAATACTTGTTAACTTGATGACAAAGGATTCTTATCACACAACCAAACCTGAAAGCAGGTGAATTTGTTCCCTGACAAAGGAAGAAAGCAGTTGTTTCTGGGGCTGAGGGGGTATAATATACAATGACTCTCTGTCCCTATGTTTCACTAAACTGAACCTAAAGTTTCATTCATTTGAATGCTAATCGCAAATTGCAAGCCTAGTTATTTATTTATTTATTTGAACATAGCATTTTCTAAATATTAGAGCTAGTGCACAAACTGTTCCCTAAAACTAAAGCAATTCATTTCCTTCTACATTAAAAAACAAAACAACACTCTCCCCCTCAGAAGAAGGAGGATGCACTATGTCTTCCTTTCCATTTCTTGTAGTTCACATTAGAGAACTATCCGAATTCCAGAATTCTATCACCATCATCAGCTGGTCTTTTTGAAAGCACATTGAGTGTACAACAATACTATTTGTGTTTTTTTCTCAGTTTCTCACAAATTAAAATCACTCTTGAAGTCCAAATTGAGAAAGTTTTAAAGGAGTAGTCACTGGGGATCTCTTTGGTCAAGGGAGGGAGCTTGGACCTAAATGTAGCATCTTTGGAAAATATTTCCCATTTCTAATCTATGCACCTTTCTTTCAACCCTGATGTTACAGTAGCAATTGAAATGAAAAATAGGCAATTTTCCGACTTAGTGGAGCTGAATTTTTGAAAACAGTTACCTACTGTTTGCATTTGAATCTTTTGATTTGATATAATAATAAATATAAAAATATAAAATATTTTATGTACATAAAATAATAAACATTTCTTAATTGACTGATGTCCAACAAGTTAAGAAGCTTGAATAAATGAAGGGCACTTGGTAGGTATCAGACTTAGGAAGGAACACAATACAATTGAATTTTCAGCTTTCACTGGGACAAGATTCAGTCATCTTTTGACTAACGGAAAAAAAAGTATACAGTATTAGTATCCATTTTGTCTTTTAGCATTTCATTTTTTTTCCCAAGGAAATCCAATTAAAGTTTCAAATCTTAAGAAGTCAATTAACCTTACTGGTTTAAGTACTCTTTCCTGTCAAATCAGGGCCTAAGGCAAAAGGAAAAAAATGCACAACTTGTACTCTTATTTATCATGAACTAGATATTAAAAACAAATCCATCTCTCATTTAAAAACAAAATCCACAATAAGGCAGTCACCATAAGGAGAGTCATTAACCCAATTTATAATTCAACTGTGTACATCTGACATACTTTTACTTATGAGTAAAAAAATACTGGTTATTTTACACCTTTCATACAGCTCCTATTTGTGGAAACTCAAATTTCCATTTTAAAAGGTCAAGAATTATAGAGTTTTTACACTTGTCAAACATGTTGTGCTTCAGATATCTAATTGTATGAAGGTTGGAGCTTTGGGCTTTCACAATGAGACCACTGTTTTCGGGCACACTCTGAAGGCATTCTGTCAGGGCATGTATGTTTCAAGCAGGGCAGGGGGTGAGGAGGGCAGTAAGAAACAAAAGTGTATTAAAGAGTTCCAGGATTACAATCCATTTTTTCAGCCTACATAAATCAGTAATGGAGCCATCAACAAGAAATATTCTTTGTTTTTACTTTCTTAAGAAGCTTGACCTATTAGGGGGAAAAGGGTTCCACATTTTTTCATTAGATGCAGCCCTCTGCTAATTTTTGTGATTATGAACAGTTTTCTGCATAGCAGATTTCCATTTCAGTTATATGTTACCATATAACATAAAGAATATTATTGGCTAGAAATGTTGACAAGCTCAGACAATCTCAAAATGTTGGGAATTCATGCAGTTAAATTTAAATCTTATGTTTCTAGGATTCCTGAGAAAAGTTAACTATAAAGTAAGTTATGGAATTCTCCAATCACAGAGGTGAAGAGTGAGGGAATGGGGGAGGGAAACTTAAAGAAAGCATCTGTAGGAATTCTGTTACGTTGAAGAAAACAAGGAATTAATAATATTCATCTAAAGTTGCATTTGAGCAACTCATTTTCTCAAATAAGTACCTCAGAAAGATAATAATCTTTTACATTCATGCACAGCCAGCTGTTGTCTACAAGGCAATAACTTCCCTCATGGTTAATTGTACCCAACTGAGCATGGGAGGAAGGTTTGGGAGACACTAAGACATATTTTCTATTTCTTCCTTTTTGGTTGTCACTTCTACCTGTTTTCTGGATGAGGAGGGTTTGGGGAAAGTAGGAAAAGAAGCTACTATGATGCTGCTAAGTATGGAAAAGACTAACAATTTTTATAGGCTCTATAGAATTTTGCTTAACAAATAGCTTTTTGGAACTAATTAATTACAAGATTACCCTAGTTTTTTAAAGCGACTTAACAAGAATGATTTTCCAAATATATTTTATGTATTTGGCTCAGCTTCTACTTATTTTAATATTTTTTTAAAAAATCTGTCAAATTCCATAACATTTACTTATAGCAAGACATAAAGAAACTTACAGTAAAACTAAAGAAGGGCTGAGGCTTAAATTTATGTAGTCCAGTTACGAAGCATAGTGTTCCGATTTTAGTGAAACTTCTTGAATTTTCTTTGGTTAATATGAGTGATATATTCAATTAAAACTATGTCTACAATGCTAGTTTAAGATGTTTAAAAAGGACAGCATGTTGTAGTTTATGATTTGGTGTTCATTAAGATAGTCAATATTGTTTTCACTGAAAATATTAACTGAATTTTAGTTGGGACTATTTTTCTGTGTTATTTTATTTTTCTTGATTATATATGAAACAATGTTAGCATTCCTTTTTTTCAGATTTTGAGTTCCAAATTCTTTTTTCTATCCTTTTCATCACACCACCTTGAAAAGGAAAGCAGTTTGATATCGATTATCCATATGAAGTCAGGGAAAACACATTTCCATACTAGCCATATTGTAAAAGAAAAAAAACAAATTAAGAAGTAAAAATAAACCATGATGCTTTCATCTGCATTCCAACTCCTTCAGTTTTTTCTCTCGGGAAGTGGATAATATTTTTCATTATAAGTCCTTTGGAATTGTCTTGGATCATTGCATTGCTGAAAATAGCTAAATCATTCACAACTGATCATTGCACAATATTGCTGTTAGTTTGTACAATGTTTTTCTGGACCAGCTTACTTCACTTTACATTAGTTCATAAAAGTCTTTTCAGAGTTTTCTGAAACTATCCTGCTCAACATTTTGTGTAACACAACAGTATTGCATCACAGTCATATGCCACAACTTGTTCAGTCAATTGGTGGACATCCCCCCAGTTTCTAACTCATTGCCACTACAAAAAAGTGCTGCTATAAATATTTTTGTATGTATAAGTCCTTTTTCTTTGCTCTCTTTGGAATACAGACTTGGTAGTGGTATTGCTTGGTCAAATGGTATGCACAGTTTTACAGCCCTTTGTGCAAGTTTCTAATTGTTCTTCAGAGTGGTTGGATCAGTTGACAACTTCACCAACTGTGCATTAGTGTCCCACATCCCCTCCAACATTTGCCATTTTTATTTTCTATCATGTTATCCAATCTGATAGGTATGAGGTAGTACCTCACAGTTGTTTCAATTTGCATTTCTCTAATTGATAGTGATTCAGAACATTTTTTATATGATTATAGATAGCTTTGATTTCTTCTCAAAAATGCCTGTTCACATCCTTTGACCATTTATCAATTGGATAATGACTCATATTTTCATATATTTGCCTTGATTTCCCATATATTTGAGGAATAAGTTATTTTGTCACAGAACTTGCTATACCTCCCCCCTTCCCAATCAGTTTCCTCTTTTTCTTCTAATCTTTGTTGCATTGGTTTTGTTTGTGCAAAACCGTGTTAACGTAATATAATCAAAACGATCACTTTACATCTTGAAATGATCTTTATCTCTTGTTTGGACTCAATTTTTTCCCATTTATCTGTACATCTGACAAGTAAAATTTTTGATGCTCCCCAATTTGCTTATGATACCACCTTTTATGTCCAAGTCATGTACCCATTTTGTCTTAATCTTGGTATATACTTTGAGATATTGGTTTATACATAGTTTCTGGAGAACTACTTTCCAGTTTTCCTAGCAATATTTGTAAAATAGTGAGTTCTTGCCCCAAATGCTTGGATCTTTGGGTTTATCAAACACGAGATTACTATGGTCATTTTACTACTATGTAGTGTATACTTAATCTATTCCACTGATCCACTACTCTATTTCTTAGCCAGTACCAGATTATTTTGATGATTACTGCTTTGCAATACCATTTGATATTTGGTACTGGTAGTCTAGATTGACTTTTTTTTTCCATTGATTCAGTTGGTATTCTTCATCTTTTATTCTTCTATATGATTTTTAAAATTTTTTCTAGCTTCATGAAGTAATTTTTGGTAGTTTGTTTGATAGAGTACTGAATAAGTAAATTAATTTAGGGACAATTGTTATTTTTTTTTTATATTGACTCAGCCTACCCATAAAGAAGTACTATTTTTTTCCATTTTATTAAGAACTGACTTTATTTGCATGAAAAATGTTTTGTAATTGTGTTCACAGAGTTCCTGGATTTGTCTTGGCAATTAGACTCCCGAATATTTTATATTGCCTGCAGTTATTTTAAATGATAATTCTCTTCCTGTTGAGTTTTGTTGGTAGTATACATAAATACTGATGATTTGTGTGGATTTATTTTATATCCTGACACTTTGCTGAGGTTGTTAATTATCTCACTTAACTTTTTAAATTATCTGCATATATCAATTTGACATCTTCAAAAAATGATAATTTTGTTTCCTCATTGTCTATTCAAATTACTTTATTTTCATTTTCATCTCTTATTGATATAGTCAGAATGACTAGTATAATATGGAATAGTGATGATAATGGGTATCATTGCTTCATACCTGATCATATTGGGAAAACAACTAGTTTGTCCCCTTTATAGATAATCCTTGATGAAGGTTTTAGATAAATACTGCTTTTCATTTTAAGAAAGCTCCATTTTTCCTATGCTCTCTGTTAGGAATGATTGTATTTTTCAAAAACGTTTTCTTCATGCATTGAGAAAATCATATGATGTTTTTTTTTTTTTTGTTTGTTATTTATATGGTCAATCAAGCTAATGATTTTCTTAATATTGAACCATTTTTTTATGCCTGGTACAAATTCCACCTGGTTTTAATGGTCACATAATTCTTCAGATGTATTGCTATAATCTCCTTGCTAGTATTTCACTGAAAAATTTTTACACCAATATCCACCAGGGAATTTAGTCTATATTTTTTTCATATTTGTCATAAAAAAGAATTTGGGATGATTCCATTTTTATATATTTTACCAAATTGTTTGTATAGTAGTGGGAGTTAATTTTTCCTTGATTGTTTGGAAGGATTCACTTCAGATTCCATCTGGTCCTGGGTATTTTTTCTTATGGAATTAATTTATGGCTTGTTCAATTTATTTTTTTAAATAAAGGGTTATTTAAGTATTCTATTTCCTCTTCAATCAATCTAATAAATTTATAGTTTTGTAAATATTCATCCATTTCACTTAGATTGTTGAATTTACTGGCATATAGCTGACCAAAATGTTTCCTAATAATTCCTTTGATTTCATCTTTTCTAATGCTAAATTCACCCTTTGCATTTTTTACATTGGTAATTTGGTTTATTGTTTCTTTGATTTGTTCTTTAATCTACTCATTCTTTAGGATTAGATTATTTAGTTTTCAATTAATTTTTAATCTATCTTTCTATGTTCTTTATTGAATGTAATTTTTATTGTAATATGGCCTGAAAAGAATGAATTTATTTTTTCTACTTTTCTGCATTTAGTAAGTAACATTTAAGTAACTTAGTTGTAAGTTTTTTATACCCTAATACATGGTCAATTTTTTTTTTGAAGGTGTCATGTATAGTTGAGAAAAAGTATAATCCTTTCCATTTCCATTCAATTTTCTCCAGAGGTCTGTCACATATAACTTTTCTAAAATTCTTTCACATATTTAACTCCTTTCTTGTTTATTTTGCAGCTAGATTTTTCTAGTTTTGAGAGGGGAAAGTTGAGGTTCTCTACTAGTAGATTTATTGTCTATTTCCTCCTCTAACTCATTTAACTTTTCCTTTAAGAATTTGGATGCTATTTCATTTTGTGCATATATTGTTTAGTATTGATTTTTCCTGTGGTGCTCATTAGCAATATGAAGTTTGCCTGCTTATCCATTTAAATTAGGTCTATTTTGCTTTTGCTTTGTTTGAGATCAGGATTGTTACCTATGCTTTTTTTTTTTTTTAATTCTGCCTCAGTCACTTATTTTAACTTCAAATGTATCTCTCTGTTTCAAATGTGTTGCTTATAAACTTAATTCATTCTAGTATCTACCTCCATTTCATCCCATTCATATTCATAGTTATGATTACTAAGTGTGCTTTTACCTTCAACATATTTTTTGTTCTTTCCTCTCCTCTTCCTCCTCCTCCTCCTCCTTCTTCTTCTCTTCTTCCTCTTTGTCTCTGTCTTTCTTTCCCTTTTTCCTTCCTCAAAAGTCTCTTTTGCTTCTAACTAATCTCTCCTTTATTCTTCCCTCCCTTCTATAATTCCCCCCTTTTCCCTTCTTCCTTTCCTTAGGGTTAGATTTCTGGTTGTCTCATGTTACAATGCTTCTTACTGTGATTAGAGTCATGTTACAATGCATCTTACTGTGGCTGATCAGACCAATACAAGCTCAGAGTGCTCTACCAGAGGTTGGGCACAAATAGTCCACATGAAATTTGGGGCAGATTCTCTAAATCTGTGCATCTCACATTTCTTTTGAGCTACTTTATAGAGCACACAGAGCACTTTCTTTGAGGGCACACAATTGCGGTGGTCTTGTGCCACTGTCTTCCATGTAACGAATGAATTCCAAAGTTCTTGAGACTTTGAGAATAACCTTGTATCACTTTTTCTGACCACCATGCAAGCCCTTGACCTGTGTAAGTTCTCCATAAAATAGGCTTTTTGGTAAGGGTACATTTGTCATTTGAATAATGTGTCCAGCTCATCAGAGTTGCACTCTGTGCATTAGAGTTTGAACAGTTGGCAGTTTAGTTCAAGAAAGGACATCAGTGTCTGTTATCTTATCCTGCCAGATGATCTTCAGAATCTTCCTAAGATAATTCAAATGGAAGCTCTTTGGTCTCCTGGCATGGCACTGGTGTACTGTACAGGTTTCACAGTCATACAACAATGAGATTAGCACAGTGATTCTGTAGACCTTCAGTTTGGTAGTCAGTGTAATATCTCTTCTCTCCCATACTTTTTTTTGAAGTCTCAAAAATCCTGAGCTAGCTCTGGCAATGTGTGTGTCAACCTCATTATCTATGAATACATTCCTGGGAAGTATATTTCCAAGGTAAGTGAACTTATCCATAGCATTGAAAAGTTCTTCATTTGCTGTAACTGATGGTTCCCCATATGGATGGTGTGGTGCTGGCTGATGGAACAATTGTTTTTGTGGTGTTAATTGTCATACCAAAATTAGAACATGCAGCATCCATATTTTGCCGCATCTCAACTTTAGAGGTTGCATTGAGTGCAAAATTATCTATAAACAAAACATCAGGCACCAACAATATAAAGCTAATTTATGTTAATGAGAGTTAAAGATCTTTCCCACCCATTAATAAGACTCAGAAACCTTTTGTTAATTTCTAATGAGGCGCTGAGTCACACTGACTTCTAGCTCTGAAAAGTGTATATATACTCTGAGGTGAGGTTTTTGATTTGGAGCTCACTCTTTGGAAGAAGGTTCATGTGCCACATGAGATTCTGGGTTAAGAAGCGCCCCAGGTTTGAAAACCCAGATGTTGGTGCTTCTCTCTCTGGCAGCTATGTATGCATGTAATGTCAGACAGTTGGATCTGTCTGTTGATCAGTGATGCCTTGTCTGTTGGTCTTTATTTCTCTGCTTGCATTTTCTCAGTTGGTGAATATAATTAAAATAGGTTATTGACACCTCAAAAGTTGCTTTCTTTTTAGAAAAGCAGATCTAAGAACCTGTGCAGCAGGCATTTCTGTGTATGCCAGGGTACTTGCTGTTACAAACCCTCCCTCCACTTTTGTCTTGACTTATAGCTTTTTCAAGTTGATGAATTTATCATCAGTGTGGTATCTGACCTTGGTGCCTCACTGAAAGCATTTGACAACATGGTTGAAAATATCATGCTAAAAAGCATGGGAGCAAGCACACGGCCTTGTTTTGCCCCATTGGTGACTGGGAAAGTGTGAGAGCATCATTCATCATCCAGAACCCAGGCAGGCACGCCATAATGAAATTGACATACAACATTGATGACATTCTCTGGGCAACCAAATTTTGACATAATTAGCCATAATGACCAATAGTGTCATGACTGATAGTATCAAAGACTTTGGTCAAATCTACAAATGTTATGTACAGAACTCTGTTTGGTTCTTGACATTTCTCCTGGAGTTGTCAAGCAGCAAAGGCCAAATTGACTGTTCCTTGGCCCTTTCTGAAGCCACACTGGCTCTCAGGCAGATGACCACCTTTTCAAAAAAATTTTTTATTTGTTTTAAGTTTTCAACATTCATTTCCACAAAATTTTGAGTTCCAAATTTTCTCCCCATTTCTTCCCTCCCCTCACCCCAAACACCTTGCATTCTGATTGCCTTTTCCACCAAGGTGCCCTCCCTACTAACACCGCTCCCTTCCCTTATCCCCATCTTCTCTCTTATCCTTTAGGGCAAGGTAAATTTCTATACCCCATTACCTGGATTTATTATTTCCCAGTTGCACACAAAAACAATTCTCAACATTTGTTCCTAAAACTTTGAGTTCCAACCTCTCTTCTTTCCTCCCTCCTCACCCATCCCCACTGAGAAGACAAGCAATTCAATATAGGTTACATATGTGTAGTTTTGCAATTGACTTTCATAGTAGTCATGTTGTGTAAGACTAACTAGAATTCCCTACATCTTCTCATGCCCTCTATTTCTTCTATTTTCTCTTTTGACCTTGTCCCTCCCCAAGAGCATTTACTTCTAATTGCTCCCTCCTCCCATTTGCCCTCCCTTCCATCACCCTGCTTATCCCCTTCTCCCCTACTTTCCTGTAGTGTAAGATAGATTTTCATATCAAATTGAGTATGCATGTTATTCCTTCCTTGAGCCAAATATGATGAGAGTAAACTTTACTTTTCCCCTCTCACCTCCCCCCTTTTCCCCTCCATTGAAAAAACTTTTTCTTGCCTCTTTTATGAGAGATAATTTGCCCCATTTTATTTCTCCCTTTCTCCTCCCAGTATATTCCTCTCTCACCCCTTAATTTTAATTTTTTAGATATGATCCCTTCCTATTCATCTCACCCTTTGCACTCTCTCTCTCTCTCTCTCTCTCTCTCTCTCTCTCTCTCTCTCTCTCTCTCTCTCTCTCTCTCTCTGTATATATATGTATATATATATATATACAAAAACACACATATGTATGTATATTATATATAATATATACATATATATACACACATGTATATGTGTGTGTGTATGTATATAACCCCTCCAACTACTCAGATACTGAAAAAAGTTTCAAAAGTTACAAATATTATCCTTCCATGTAGGAATGTAAACAGTTCAACTTTAGTAAGTCCCTTGTGATTTCTCTTTCCTGTTTACCTTTTCATGTTTCTCTTGATTCTTGTTTGAAAGTCAAATTTTATTTTCAGCTCTGGTCTTTTCATCAAGAATACCTGAAAGTTTTTTATTTCTTTTTTTTTTAAATTAATTTTTAACATTTATTTTCACACAATTTTGCGTTACAAATTTTCTCCCCTTTTTCCCCTCCCCCCCAAACCCGAGCTTGAAAGTTCTTTATTTCATTGAAAGACCATTTTGTCCCCTGAAGTATTACACTCAATTTTGCTGGGTAGGTGATTCTTGGCTTTAATCTTAGTTCCTTTGACTTCTGGAATATCATATTCAAAGCCCTTCAATCCTTTAATGTAGAAGCTGCTAGATCTTATGTTATCCTGATTGAATTTCCACAATACTCAAACTATTTATTTTTAGTTACTTGCAATATTGACCTCAGAACTCTGGAATTTCACTACAATATTACTAGGAGCTTCTCTTTTTGGATCTCTTTCAGGAGGTGATTGGTGGATTCTTTCAATATTTATTTTGCCCTCTGTTTCTAGGACATCAGGGCAATTTTCCTTCATAATTTCATGAAAGATGATATCTGAGCTCTTTTTTTGATGATGCCTTTCAGGTAGTCCCAAATTTTTTAAATTGTCTCTCCTGGATCTATTTTCCAGGTCAGTTGTTTATCCAATGAGATATTTCACATTATCTTCCATTTTTTTCATTCTTTTGGTTTGGTTTTGTAATTTCTTGGGTTTTCATAAAGTCATTAGTTTCCATATTGCTTTTGTATAAGCAATGGACACCCCACACAATATACACCTTATAAATTTCAGCTGGAACATAATCAGCACCACGTACTTTGCTTTATGAAAAGAGCCTAATGGCTTTCAAAACCTTCTTCAGTTGAAACATCAGCTAGGGAGGGATTGACTTCAACCTGAGGTAAACAGCCAATAACTTCAGTAATGAATGATGATGGTCTGTTGAGAACACTATGAAAATATTCAGCCCATCTCTTCAGGATCATGTCCTTATCAACAATAAATGTGACTCCATCAGCCCTGAGTAGATGAGATATGCCATAGGTCTTTGGCCCGTAAATAGCTTTCGGGACATCATAAAAACAGTTTGGATTGTTACTGTCAGTACAAAACTGAATTTCTTCTGCCATCTTATTCAGCCAAGAATGCTGCATCTCTCTGTGCTTTGCTTTACTTTATTTTTGATGGATTTAAACCTTGATTTCTTAGAAATGGATGAACTATCCTGCTGGGAAACCCTGTGGAGTTTTATTTTTTCATGTAACCACTTCTGAATTTCTCCACCATTTTCATCAAATCAGTCTTGATGTTTGCAAGTGTTCTGATCCAGAGGAGTAAATGTGGTACTCTACACCAGATCTCTGAAATTTGCCCACTCCTCTTCTGCTCCACTGTTGCCAACTGTGTGTTGGCTCAACCTTCTATCTAAATTAGTAACAAACTATTTCTAATCAGAGAAGCTCTCTAATTTGTTGACATTAATTCTTCTGGTTGTCATTTTGCCTTGGTACTTTTGTTGAATGTGAATATTTAACTTGGAGAGGATAAGTCTATGTTCAGCCCAGCACTACAAAACATATTCTCTTCATCACTCTCATATTCTGTCTGTTTCTTCTCCTTACAATCATATAGTCTATTAAATGCCAATGTTTGCTGCTAGGGCGCATCCATAAAGTTTTATCGTGTTCAAATAAACAGAAGACAGTGTTGGTGATGAGAAGGTCATGAGATGTGCAAGTCTTCAGTAGTAAGTGATCATTTCAGTTACTGTTTCCAACTCCATTCCTTCCAAGGACTCTCTGACATGTGTGGTAGTTTGCAAGTGGCAATCACATTGTCATGAGCCTGGTTGCTACTTTTAGCAGGCATTCAAGCTTCTTGATTAGATTAGTTTTGATGATAAAACTATACCAGCTTCATGGTGCTCCCCTTCACTGCAGCCACTCCAGAAAAATGTTTATTCAGTTTTGACTTCAGTAAGCTGGCTTTCACTTGCCAAGTTCATTTCACTCAGGCTGCTATTTATTTTTTATTTTTATTTTATTTTTTTAATGTTTAACAATCACTGCCATACAATTGAGATTATATCCCCCCTACACCTACCACCCACTACTCCCCTCCCTCCCCACAACTGCATACAATTCTGTATAGGTTCTACATATACTTTCCTATTGAGTACATTTTCACTATAGTCATGCTATGTAGTCAGACTAAAATAAATGAAAGAAATCATATAACAAATCAAAACATGATACACAAACACATACACATACACAAACATGATCTGCTACATTTTGTGAATGACTTCCATATTTCTTTCTCTGATTGTGGAAGGCATTTTGCCTTGAGAACCACCTTTAGGATTTTTTTTTTCATAAGAAGTTTTTGCGTTATTACAAAATTCCAAGTCTACCAGAAAAAACTCTCACACACTGTGGTCATTGCTGTGCACAAAGTTCTCCTGGTTCTGCTCCTTTCACTCAGCATCAGGTCATATAAGTCCTTCCAGGCCTCTCTGAAGTCTTCTTGTTCATCATTTCTTATGGCACAATAGTACTCCATTACATTCATATACCATAATTTATTCAGCCATTCCCCAATTGATGGACATCCCCTTGACTTCCAGTTTTTGGCAACTACATAGAGTGCTGCTATAAATATTTTTGTACATGTGGGACCCTTTCCCATTTTTATGATCTCTTGGGGATATAGTCCTAGTAGCGATATTGCTGGGTCAAAGGGTATGCACATTTTTGTAGCCCTTTGGGCATAGTTCCAAATTGCTCTCCAGAATGGTTGGATGGGCTTGCAGCTCCACCAACAATGAATTAGTGTTCCAACTCTCCCACATCCTCTCCAGCATTTATCATTTTCTTGTTCTGTCATGTTTGCCAATCTTATAGGTGTGATGTGGTACCTCAGAGTTGTTTTGATTTGCATCTCTCTAGTCAATAGTGATTTAGAGCATTTTTTCATATGATTATAGATATCTTTAATTTCTTCCTCTGAAAATTGTCAGGCTGCTATTTAGATGAAGTATCTGCTGAGTTCTCTCACAACAAGACCTATTTGTCTTTCAGGTCTACTGGATTTTATGTTGTCTATAAATAGGTACAAATTACATGTACTGATGGTTCATGGAATCATGTTTGCAGAAATTTTTGCACAGTGTGTGTGTGTGTGTGTGTGTGTGTGTGTGTGTGTGTGTGTGTGTGTGTGTGTGTGTGCGTTTCTACCACAGGGTGGTATTCTCACCTGTCTTGGTAATCCAGATAGAGTCAGGTAAGTAGACAAATTTTAGGACACCTTTTCTAGTCCCTTCCTCACACCAAGAGGTAAGCAGTGTGATCCTCTAAAGGCTACTCAGACACCCAGGGGCTGACAAATCTCATTGCTTCTACCAGTGACAAGATAACCCTATGACTTGGGATGCCTCAAGTTTGTGACTGACACAGCTCCCAGTGTATTTGCACCTGCTGATCTGTTACTTTTCTGTTGTCACAGAACTTTGAGATAGGCAAAAATCATAAAATGATACGGGTGATGTCTTTTGATTCAGTCATAAATTGGATTTAAGTGAGACAGAATTGCATGAAGTAATCATCTCATTCTCTTTTCCGGAGTCTTCACAGTCCAGTGTCAGGTTAAAGTCAAGAGGACTGGTGATGACTTGAGATTCAGTGGATGACCTTGGCATCTTTGATTTATAAATAAGCTCCAAGTGCTCCACAGTGACTGCTTCAACTGTCTTTATGGCCAATGGAGCAAATTATTCTCATCCACCCACTCCACCAGGGAAGTCACATGCTTGAGGTAAGACCTTCCCCCACCCCAACTCATGAACATTTATTTGACACCTCTCAGTTATCCTCAACCTGGTTTAGCCCATCTGTCAAAAGTGTGAGGCTACTGTGCATGGAGCCACAGGTGAGAGTTAGTTGGATTAGGTGAACACTAAAGGTGGAAAGTAGCCTTGAAGTGGGCATAACAGACTTTAAATGCTACACCCTGAACATGCCCTGCACCCCAAATTAGATTTCTATATTAAGCTGGGTGGGTATGTTATTCCCTCTTTGAGACAATTCTGATGATAGTAAGATTCAAGAGTTTCCCACACTCAATTTTGCCCTCCATTGTAAAACCTCTTCCTTTTGTACCTCTTTTCTATTAGATAATTTTCCCCATTCTTCCTCTCACTTCCTCCTTCTCTCAGCGAATCTTCTTTCTCACCACTTAATTTTATTTTTTTTTAAATGATCTCATCATGGACAAGTCATACCCATACCCCCTGAAAGTTCTGGGATTTGGTTTTGATATTCCTGGGAATTTTTATTTTGATATCATTTTCAAGAGGTGATCAGTGGATTCTTCCTATTTCTATTTTAACCTCTGGTTCTAGGATATCAGGATAGTTTTCTTTAATAATTTCTTAAAATATGATGTCTGGACTCTTTCACTAATGTTGACTTTCAGGTAGTACAATAATTCTTAAATTCTCTCTCAATCTATTTCCAGATCAGCTATTTCTTCCAATGACATACTTCACATTTTTAAAAATTCTATTGACTTTGTTTTATTGTTTTTAATGTTTCCTGAAAGCACTTGCTTCCACTTGTCTGATTGTAAAGGAAATTTTTTTCTTCAATGAATTTTTGTACCTCTTTTTCCAGTTAGCCCATAAGGAGTTTACCTCTTATAAGGAGTTTTGCCTTATAAGGAGTTCTCCTCTTCAGTGAATTTTTTTTTGCCTCTTTTATCATTTGGCAAATTCTGTTTTTTTAAGGTGTTACTTTCTTTAGTAGTTTTTGTGTTTCTTTTATTAAGCTGTTTACAATGTTTTTTATAATTTTTCTTGCATTATTCACGTTTATTTTTTCAATTTTTCCTTTACCTCTCTTCTTTGATTTTTAAAATCCTTTTTGAACTCTTCTGGAATTCTTGTTAGGCTTGTGTGCTATTCACATCTTTCTTTTGACGTTTTGCTTGTATCACTCTCTTCTTCTGAGTTTTTATTTTGATCTTTCATGTCACCATAGTAACTTTATGGTCATGCTCCTTTTTTTTGCTGTTTGTTTTTTCCAGCCTGTTTCTTGGCTTTTAACTTTCAGTTAAAGTTTAGTTCTGCTTCTGAAGTGTAGAGAACACTACCATGTTTCAGGTCTTCTGTACTTCTATTTCTAGAGCATCTTCTGGGAATCTGTAAGACTTCAGTGTTTCCAAGGTGCTATGACTGGAGAGGTTTGCTCACTGCTCGCCTGCACTGGTCCTTGTTCTCCTGCAACTGCAAGTGCTGGTGTTCCTCTTATCCCTGAAACTATAATCAGTTACCCTGCTTTCCTGTGGCTGCATACATTAGTGCTCTTTTCCATCTTGAAACTGATACCAAAGTCCTTACTTTCTTGTGAGTGACCTTAAGCACTCTTCTCCACCCCACAATTCTGACCAAGTTTCCTGTTCCCCTGTGACTGCTTTGCTTTACCCCTGAACTGTAAACAAGAATTGAATACAGGGAATGCATCAACAAAGGTTCTCCTATAAATCTCTTTTTGACTTGTTCAACCCCCTTACCTTCAGTGGGATGAGACATCTTGAAACTTGCTGCTGTTGTTGCTGCTTTGAAGGTCTATTGTTGGCATTGCCATAGCAGCACTTCCAGCCAGACCACTATGCCAGGTGGACAGACCTCTCTTTCTAACCTACTAAGTTGTCTTGGGCTAGAAAATTGTTTCACCCTGATTTTTTGGTGACTCTGTCACTCCATGATTCAATTTGAGGCATTGTTTTAAAGTTGTTTGGAGGGGAATTTGAGAGAATTCAGTTGAGTTCCTGCCTCTACTCTGCCATGTTGGTTCCACCCCCGTACATAGAACAATACTGTAACATATTTTATTTTCTCCATTGTATAGATGAAAAAACTGGGAGGCAGAAAAGTATAATACTTTGCTCAAGGTCACATTGCAGAGTTGAGACATGAAACCAGAACTTCTTAAGGTAAGGTCATTTTCCACCATACAATGTTACCTTAAAATAGAGACCTATAACTATGTTATAAATAATCATAACCTCCTTCCTCCCCTACCCCAACCTCAACACTGATAAGATCTATTTAAGGAACCAGGAAAACTGGAAAGATCATAGATCATTTTTCATGCAAGGCCAGATTAGGTAGGAAATTTTGTATAAAGAGGTACAAAAGTTTAATGTTCTGATGTCTCCCCTGATTACTAACCCTATTCTAACCTTATTCTATCAGTGAAAAGGGGTGACATAGTGGATAGAGTCAGGGAAGAAGGTTTAGAAGTTCAGCTTTAAAATTCTACCTTTAATACTTATTAGACATCTAACCATGGACAAATACTTCTATGAAGTTTAGGTTATTTATTTATCAAATGAGAATAATATAGCCTACATAACCTATATCATAATATCATGTTCAGATGAGAGCATTTATACAAATTACTTTAGAAATTTTAAAGTATTGAATAAAATGTCAGTTATTATTTCAACCTTTCAACCTGATCTCCTTTGAACCAATTTCCTTTTTCTCAATTTGCATTCTCCTTAGTACAACATTTTTGGTCTTCACTATTTTCTAATTGGTTCACCTGTGTTAGGTTTATTTCCTTAAGTAGTTACAGGACTGGAATAATGTTTTAATATTCTTTTGTTTTCTGTATAGCTATAGAAACTCAGTGGATAGAGCACTATGCTCTATGACACATAGTAATGAAGACCTAAGTTCAAATGTGGCATCAGACATTCAGCCATGCAGCTGTGTGACCCTGGTCAAGTCATTTCATTTCTGTTTGCCTTAATGTACCAGAGAAGAAAACAGCAAACCACTATGGTACCTTTGCCAAGAAAATCCCATGGACAGTATAGTTCACTGGGTCAGGAAGCTTCAGACGCAACTGAATGACTCAACAGAGACAGCAGTTGTGACAATATGTTTCAAATTTTCTGGTCAAATTCCAATATGATGCAGTATGAGTGAGTGACGCCATAGATGCATCATTAAAATGTGCAGAAAATTCCAACGTTTGGGATGATGAATGTCTTAAGACCGTAAGCATCCAAACAGTATTATAGACTATAGTTGTATGCATGATCTGTATACATCTGGCATAAATGGCAGGGTATGTGGCCATCAGAATTTGGCCCATTTATAGCATTTATAGAGCGTTTTAAGATTTTCAAAGTGCTTTACAAATATTATCACATCTTATTCTTACAACAATACTGAGAAATAGTGTTATTATTATCCTCATTATATAGATAAGAAAACTGAAGCAGAGGTTAGGTTGCTTTCCCAGTGACTCAGCTATTAAGTATCTAAGGTTGGCTTTGAACTTGGGTCTTTTGAACTTCAGATGCATCTATCACCTTGCTGCTTCATTAACTCTGTAGTAATATAAAAGCAACCCCAGATGTGGTATACAGGCAAAATGAGGCAATAATTATAGTGAATATTATTAGTCTCTATTACATGGAATTACTCTGCCCGTACCTTCAAGTATGAAATATCTTTAAGTTTGTTAATTATATAATTTAGTTTTAGTGTCAAAATCAGAACTAAGAACCTGTTAGCAGGTTTTGGAAAGCATTATTCTTTTAAATAATATGACAATCATATTTAGTAATTGACACAGTAGAGATGAAAGTTGCTTGCAGGAAATCATATATCATAACATATCTTCAATCAAGCAAATAGCAACTAGCTGTCAGAATTGGAGTCTCTGATGCTTCTGTCAAGGCATTTTTTATAAGATGGTTTTGTCACAATACAGATCATGTTAACAGAAACAGTGATTGCACATCGCACCTAAAACAGGGCAGTCTTCTTTATTTTCATCAACATATTGTGAGTATGGTGAAACACATGGAGAATTTCTCAGAATAATGTTTTTATGTGCACAAAATAAAATATATAAGATTACAAAGGAAAACAATTATATTTATATGAGAATATTGATATAGAATTCTTTGTCTCTCTTGCTATATATAATGTAAATAAGTATACATACATACATTTACATAATATATGTATGTATATGTATGATATGTATATATATGAAACATATTCACTGTTCCAATGTTAAGAACCTCTACGATAAAGTAATGAGTTTAAGATCTTTTAGTTATAGCATTAAACTGTTTCCATCCCAGTTTTTATCACTAAAAATAAAAAAAAAAAAAGTAACTATGAAAAAATGTTCTTACTCCGAAATCTTTTCAGATTTTGCAATAGAAATTGGGCGAAACTTTATGTCACACCATTAAGATAGATTAATGCAATCAACCAAAAGTCATAAACTTCTTATCTTAGGAAGTATTTTCATGACTGTGTTGGCATTAATTCCAATGTTCTTGATCTTGATGTCCTGCCAGGTGAGACAAATGATCAATTAAATGAGTATGTCTTTTCTCTTCTGAGCCAAAGCAGACTTTTTGCTCAGATTTGTTGGCATGTAACCTGATAGCACCAATACTAAGTCTGGCATTGCAAAACTACACATCTTAGTAATCTTTGATGGTTACATGACACATATTTTAAACAACAGCATTAATAATACATATGATGTTCTAGTTGGCATGAAAGTTTCCATTGTAAATATATTTGAACTTTTCCATATTTCCTTGACATGAGAAATTTGGAAATTCTTTCTGTGATTTTATCAAAGTGTCAGGCAAATTTTTCTGTATTTGAGCACAAGGTTTTTGAAAAAAAAATAATTTATTTTTAGTTTTCAACATTCAGTTCTGCAAGCTTTTGAGTTTTAAATTTTCTCCCCTTCCTCCTCTACATCCTTTCCAAGATGGCAGCAATCTGATATAGGTTTTACATATACATTCCTAGTAAATATATTTTCATATGAGTCATGTTGTAAAGAAAAATTATAACCAGTGGAATGAGCTATAAGAAAGAAGAAACAAAAAAAAACAGAGAGAGAACAAGAGAGTGCACAAATAGTCTTCTTTCAGACTCCATCGTTCTTTCTCTGGATGTGGACAGCGTTTTCCATTATGAGCCTTTGGGAGTTGTCTTGCTTTGCTGAGAAGAGCTAAGTCTATCAAAGTTAGTCATCACACAATGTGGCTGTTACTGTGTACAATGTTCTCCTGGCTCTGCTTGCTTCACTCAGCATCAGTTCATGTAAGTCTTTCCAGGTTTTTCTTGAGTCTGCCTACTCATTTCTTAAAACACAATAGTATGGGGGGGCGGAGCCAAGATGGTGGAGTGAAAGCAACGACTCACCTAAGCTCCTGGAAAAACTCCTCTGGATATCTCTGGGGGGAGAGTCTGACCAGACTTTGGAGGTGTAGAATCCAGCGGGTGACGGACTTTGACGGATTCGGAGCACAGGCTGGACCGGAGGGTCCACGGGAGGGATCTGTTCCGCGGGGGTAAGACCCCAGTGCACAGCGCAACGCGGTCAGCGCGGCAGGGCGGAGGGGACCAGAGGAGCCCGAGAGTGGCGGGCAAGACCAGCAGAGCAGGAGATAAGCCAGGCCGAGCCGGTGAGAGCCACTGAGTGCCAGACATCAGCGCAGCAGCCCTTGAAATCTTCAGCCTGAAGACGGACTTCGGTGGGTCACTACTTGAACTTCCAGGAACTGGGATGGCAGAGTGATCAGTAAGTGCTCTCTCCTCCCCCCTGATGACCGTGAGGGAACCATAAAATTCTTCCCCAGATTAATCCTGGATCAGCGGGAACAGCAGAAGGGGGCGGGTGGTCTCATAACACCAGAGGCTGGAAAAGTGGCAAAGGGGGATTCTTCCTACGGTGGCGGAGACGGCTGGAGGGACAGACGACTGAGGGCAGAGAAAATTCGCACTGAGACCCAGGCAAGCCTCAGAGCCGGGAGACAAGCCCCAGGAGGGGCGGGAACACGCGTTAGCTTCTAGGGGTGCCCCAGGCCTCCAGGGGAAAAGGGAAGACAATAGGGAAGCTGAGATCACCATCCCCTGACCTTGCCTTTGCCTCAAGTCAGCTGAGGAGATATCCTGAGGACAGACCACCCCTCCCACATACCTAACAAGCTAACACCAGGGTTGATCTGGGAAACAAAAAACAAAAGCCTGCTTTTAGCCTAGACACACATCAGCTCAACTTAAAGATCTGTACCTTCTGACTGAAAGAACCAAAAGCTACAACACTCAGCCAACATCATGAATCGGAAAAAGCAGACGAAAAGTGAAAAAACCATAGAATCTTTCTATGGGGATAAGGACCAAAACACAAACACCAAAGAGGTTAGAGCTGAGACTGTACTTCCATCTGAAACCTCAGATGGGACTATGAATTTCTCGCAAGCACAACTAGATTACCTGGAACGTCTGAAGAAGGATATAAAAGAAAAACTGGCCAATGATTTTAAAACTATAAAAAAAGAATTCACTGATGAGAACATCACCCTGAAAAAGAAAATTGAAGAAATGGAAAAGGAAGTTCAAAAATTAACTGGAGAGAATAATTCCCTAAAAGGAAGAGCTAATCAAATGGAAAAGGAAACCCAAAACCTAATTGGGAAAATTGATCAGATGGAAAAGGAAACCCAAAACCTAACTGGGAAAATTGGTTGAATGGAAAAAGAAGTACAAAAAATAAATGGAGAAAATAGCTCCTTAAAGGGAAAAATTGGTCAGATGGAAAAGGAGATGGAAAAGCTAACTGAAGAAAACACTACGATGAAGATTACAATTGGGCAAGTAGAAACTAATGACTCAATGAGGCAACAAGAATCAGTCAAACAAAATCTAAAGAATGAAAAGATAGAAGAAAATGTAAAATATTTAATTGGAAAAACAACTGACCTGGAAAATAGATCCAGGAGAGAAAATCTAAGAATTATTGGCCTGCCAGAAACCCATGATGAAGAAAAGAGTCTGGACAATATCTTCCAGGAAATCATCAAGGAAAACTGCCCAGAAGTACTAGACTCAGAGGGCAAAATAGTCATCGAAAGAATCCACGATTCCCCTCCCTAAAGGGATCCCAAACTCAAAACCCCAAGAAATATCGTTGCCAAATTCCAGAGCTATCAAGTGAAGGAGAAAATACTACAAGCAGCTAGAAAGAAACAATTCAAATATCAAGGACACACAGTCAGGATCACACAGGACCTTGCAGCTTCTACATTAAAAGATCGAAAGAATTGGAACCCAATATTCCGTAAGGCAAAGGAGTTGGGACTTCAACCAAGGATCAACTACCCAGCAAAGTTCAGCATAACATTTCAGGCAAGGAGAAAGTCATTCAACGAAATAAGGGATTTCCAGAGCTTCCTGACCAAAACACCAGAACTCAATAGACAATTTGATCTTCAAATGCAGGTCTCCAGAGAATCATAAAAAGGTAAACAGAGGGGAAAAAACAAAAACAAAAACTTGCTACTCAATTAGGGCAAACTGTTTACCTCCCTATAAGGGAAGATGATACCTGTTAATCTTGAGAACTGTGCAGCTATTATGATAAAAGGGATATATGTAGAGGGAACGGGCAAAAAGTAAATGATGTCATGTCAAAAATATGATTTAAGTAGGAGAAGGGAATGTAATAGGAGGTGTGGAAAGGGGGAAGCAGAAAATGGCAAATTATATCACAGTAAGAAGTACAAAACTATAGTAGAGGGAAGGAGGGGAGGGAGATGAGCATTGTTTGAGAGGTACTCTCATCTGATTTGTTCAAAGGAGGGAACAATAATCTTAAGTAGATAATCCTAACTAGCTCTATAGGTAGTAGGAGGGGAAGGGGGAAGAAATGGGAGGGTGGCTAAAAGGGAGGAAAGAAGCAATAAGAGTAAAGGGGACTAAAAGGGAGGGGGGTCAAAAGAAGGAGGGGAAGGCTGCAGGAGGAGGGGGAGAAAAGTGAATACTATTGAGGAGGGGAAGGGAGATGGGAGAGCTAAAAGCACAAATGGTGGGAAAGAGGTTGGAGGTAAATACACAGATTGTAATCATAACTGTGAATGTGAATGGAATGAACTCTCCCATAAAACGGAGACAGATAGCAGAATGGATTAAAAGCCATAATCCAACAATATGCTGCTTACAAGAAACACTTTTGAAACGGGGGGATACACATAGGATAAAGGTCAAAGGATGGAGCAGAATATATTGTGCTTCAGCTCATGTAAGAAAGGCAGGAGTAGCAATCCTAATCTCAGACAAAGCAAAAGCAGAAATAGATCTAATCAAAAGGGATGAGGATGGAAACTATATCCTGCTAAAAGGCACCATAGACAATGAAGCAATATCATTACTAAACATGTATGCTCTAAGCGGTATAGCATCCAGATTCTTAGAGGAGAGGTTGGGGGAGTTGAAGGAAGAAATTGATAGCAAAACTATACTACTGGGGGACCTCAACCTCCCCCTCTCTGAACTCGATAAATCCAACCTCAAAATAAACAAGAAAGAGGTTAAGGAGGTAAATAAAACTCTGGATAAGGTAGATATGATAGATCTTTGGAGAAAATTCAATGGGAATAGAAAGGTATATACTTTTTTCTCAGCGGTACATGGAACATTTACAAAAATTGACCATGTACTAGGACATAAAAATCTCACAATCCAGTGCAGAAAGGTAGAGATAATCATTGCATCCTTTTCAGATCATAATGCATTAAAAATTACATGTAATAAAAGGCCATGGAAAGAGAAACCAAAAATCAATTGGAAACTAAATAATCTAATTCTAAAGAAGGGTTGGGTTAAAGAAGAAATCATAGAAACAATCAACAATTTCATTCAAGAGAATGACAATAGTGAGACAACATACCAAAACTTATGGGATGCTGCAAAAGCAGTTATTAGGGGAAGTTTTATATCTCTGAATGCTTACATAAATAAAATAGAGAAAGAGGAGATCAATGACTTAGGCTTGCAGTTGAAAAAGCTAGAAAAAGAACAAATTGAAAATCCCCAAGTAAATACCAAATTAGAAATACTGAAAACCAAAGGAGAGATTAATAAAATTGAAATTAAGAAAACTATTGAATTAATAAATAAAACCAATAGTTGGTTTTATGAAAAAACTAATAAAATTGATAAACCTTTGGTCAATCTGATTAAAAAAAAGAAAGAAGAAAACCAAATTACTAATATTAAAAATGAAAGGGGTGAACTCACCTCCAATGAGGAGGAAATTAAAACAATAATTAGAAACTACTTTGCCCAACTTTATGCCCACAAATTCGATAATCTAAACGAGATGGATGAATATTTTAAAAAATACAAATTGCCCAGATTAACAAAAGAGGAAGTTTAATACTTAAACAACCCCATCTCAGAAAAAGAAATTGAACAAGCCATCAATGAACTCCCTAGGAAAATATCTCCAGGGCCAGATGGATTCACAAGTGAATTCTATCAAACATTTAAAGAACAGTTAATTCCAATACTACATACACTATTCTTGAAAATTGGGGAAGAAGGAGTCCTCCCAAATTCTTTCTATGATACAAATATGGTTTTGATACCCAAACCAGGAAGAGACAAAACAGAGAAAGAAAATTGTAGGCCAATTTCCCTAATGAATAGAGATGCAAAAATTTTAAATAAGATTCTAGCAAAACGAATACAGCATCTTATCACGAGACTAATACATTATGATCAGGTAGGATTCATACCAGGACAACAGGGCTGGTTTAATATTAGGAAAACTATTAGCATTATCGATCACATCAACAACAAAGCTAACAAAAACCACATGATTATCTCAATAGATGCAGAAAAAGCTTTTGACAAAATACAACATCCATTCCTACTAAAAACATTGGAGAATGTAGGAATAAAGGGAACTTTCCATAAAATAATAAGCAGTATCTATCTAAAACCTTCAGCAAGCATTATATGCAATGGGGATAAGCTAGATGCATTCCCAATAAGATCAGGGGTGAAACAAGGTTGTCCATTATCACCACTATTATTTAATATGGTACTAGAAATGTTAGCTGTAGCAATTAGACAAGATAAAGATATCCAAGGAATTAAAATAGCCAAAGAAGAAACTAAGTTATCACTCTTTGCAGATGATATGATGATTTACCTAGAGAATCCTAGAGATTCAAGTAAAAAATTACTAGAATTAATAAACAACTTTGGCAAAGTTGCAGGGTACAAAATAAACCCACAGAAATCTTCTGCATTCCTATATATTAGCAACAAAGTCGAACAGCAAGAGATAGAAAGAGAAATCCCATTTAAAGTTAGGGTAGACAGTATAAAATACTTAGGAGTCTACCTGCCCAAACAAACCCAGGGATTATATGAACACAATTACAAGACACTTTTTGCACAAATAAAGTCAGATTTAAGTAAGTGGAAAAACATTAGTTGCTCATGGGTAGGCCGTGCTAATATAATAAAAATGACAATTCTACCCAAATTAATATACTTATTTAGTGCCATACCAATTAAACTATCAGACAATTACTTTCTAGAGCTGGACAAAATAATATCAAAATTCATTTGGAAAAACAAAAGGTCCAGAATATCAAAGGGACTAATGAAAAGAAATGCTTGGGAAGGTGGCCTAGCGCTACCAAACCTCAAACTGTACTATAAAGCAGCAATTATCAAAACCACTTGGTATTGGCTAAGAAACAGAGAGGTAGACAAGTGGAATAGATTTGGCACTCAAGATGCAGTAGGCAAGGAATATAGCAACCTTCTGTTTGATAAACCCAAGGACCCCAGCTTCTGGGATAAGAACTCATTGTTTGACAAAAATTGCTGGGAAAACTGGATAACAGTGTGGCGGAAATTAGGCATAGACCCATACCTGACACTGTACACAAGAATAAAGTCCAAATGGGTACATGATTTAGGTATAAAGATTGATACCATGAATAAACTGGAGAAGCAAGGAATAGTGTATTTATCAGATCTATGGAGAAGGAAAGAATTCTTTACTAAAGGAGAGATAGAATGCATTATGAAATGCAAAATGGATAACTTTGACTACATTAAACTGAGAAGTTTTTGCACAACCAAACCCAATGCAACCAAAATCTGGAGGGATGTAGTAAATTGGGAAAGAATTTTTACAGCTAAGCTCGGGGACAAAGGCCTCATTTCTAGAATATATAGAGAACTGATCCAAATGTATAATCATACAAGTCATTCCCCAATTGATAAATGGTCAAAGGATATGAACAGGCAATTTTCAGAGGAAGAAATTAAAGCTATCTATAATCATATGAAAAAATGCTCTAAATCACTATTGGTCAGAGACATGCAAATCAAAACAACTCTGAGGTACCACATCACACCTATAAGATTGGCAAACATGACAGAACAAGAAAATGATAAATGCTGGAGAGGATGTGGGAAAGTTGGAACACTAATTCATTGTTGGTGGAGCTGCGAGAGCATCCAACCATTCTGGAGAGCAATTTGGAACTATGCCCAAAGGGCTACAAAAATGTGCATACCCTTTGACCCAGCAATATCGCTACTAGGACTATATCCCCAAGAGATCATAAAAATGGGAAAGGGTCCCACATGTACAAAAATATTTATAGCAGCACTCTATGTAGTTGCCAAAAACTGGAAGTCAAGGGGATGTCCATCAATTGGGGAATGGCTGAATAAATTATGGTATATGAATGTAATGGAGTACTATTGTGCCATAAGAAATGATGAACAAGAAGACTTCAGAGAGGCCTGGAAGGACTTATATGACCTGATGCTGAGTGAAAGGAGCAGAACCAGGAGAACTTTATGCACAGCAACAACCACAGAGTGTGAGAGTTTTTTCTGGTAGACTTAGATTTTTGTAATAACACAAGAACTTCTTACCAAAAAAAAAAAAAAAAAAATCCCAATAGAGGATCTCAAGGCAAAATGCCTGCCACACTCAGAGAGAGAAATATGGAAGTCACTCACATATTGTAGCAGATCATGTTTGTGTATGTGTATGTGTTTGTGTATCATGTTCTGATTTGTTATACGCTTTCTTTCATTTATCTTAGTCTGACTACATAGCATGACTATAGTGAAAATATACTCAATAAGAAAGTATATGTAGAATCTATACAGAATTGTATGCAGTCGTGGGGAGGGAGGGGGGTAGTGGGGAGTAGGTGGGGAGGGATAAAATCGCAATTGTATGGCAGTGATTGTTAAACATTACAAAATATAAAAAAAAAAAAAGAATATAAGCTTCTTGAGGGCAAGGAAATCTTTTTTGTCTTTCTATCCCCAGCACTGGTGTATAGTAGGTGATTAATAAATGCTTGTTGAATTGAATTTAATTGAAAAAAAAAACACAATAGTATTTCATTACTATTCATATACCACAACTTGTTCAGCCATTCCTTCATTGATGGGCATCATCTCAATTTCCAATTTTTGCCTATCTCAAAAAGAGCTGCTACAAATATTTTTGTGCATGTGGGTCCTTTCCCCATGTTTTTGATTTTTTGGGGGACACAGTCCCAGAAGTGGTATTGCTGGGTCAAATGGTATGCACATTTTACAGCCCTTTGGACATAGTTTCAAATTGTTCTCCAGAATGGTTAGATAAGTTCATAACTCCACCAACAATGCAAGATGTTTTGAGAATGATCCTTGCTCCTAACATAATGCTGACAATATTTTATTTGAGGCAACTAGATAGTGCAAATGAATGGAATTCCAGGCAAGGAATAAGTAAGTTCAAATTAGCAGTTCAAATTTGGCCTCAGAGACTTAACTAGCTGTATGACCCTGGAGAAGTCCCTTAACTGCTGTTTTCTTCAGTTTCCTCAACTGTAAAATAAAGATAATCATAGCACCTCTTTCCCAGGGATGTTGTGAAGATTAATGAGACAATAACTGTAAAGGGCTTAGCACAGTGTCTGGCACATAGGAAGTACTATGTAAATGGCAACTATTATTACTTTTAAATTCTTTGCCGTAAGTATGATGATTATGGAGGACATCTCATTCTTGGGAAATCCTTCAAATATTTATTTCAGAATTTTTTCCTGCTTCTTATACAACATTCCTACAATTTTCTGTGATGTTATTTTTACAATTGAAAGTAGTAGCAGAAACTGCATAGAAATATTTATACTTAAAAAAAATAAAATTGCCACTTAAAAGAAGAGAATTATAAGATAAATTTTCTTAGAATGGTATTCACTGGTTCATAGAACTAGAATATTGAAGTTCTAGGTTAAGACTGAATTACTTAAACCTTTTAAAAAGTAAACCTTGATAATCTTGTCACTTACCCTATTTTCAGTTAGATGAAAAAAGATTCTCTTTGTGAAGAACACATGGAGTCATTAAAAATACATTCTTCCCACTTTGTTGTACAATAATCTTTTAAAATGAATTTTTGTCAGTCAAAGCTTAATGCGATTAGCACAAAGGAACAGGTAAGAAAAAGAGATATTTGAATTTGTTGAAGAAAAAACATTAGTCTTCTAGATATAGAGGAACGGAGAAAATTTGCTATTAATTAATAACTTTTGGTGCTCAGAAAGGTTACTGACAACACTTCAAGTTGTAAAATCCCTCTTGATAATTCAATTCCTCTTGATACTTAGAGATTTGCCAAAGAATGTTGGAAAAAAAAGGGATAGGAACTGAAGATCTGATTTCAAAGGCATGTTAAACTCCCAGATTAGGAAAATCCCTCTAATGATTCAGATCAGCATCTATTCTGAAACTGAGTCTTAGAGAATTTTTTTAGAGAACTGAAAAATTAAATTATTTTCATGAGATCGCGCAGTCAGTATTTGTCATAGGCAAGACTTGAGCCCATATTTTCCCGACTCCAAGATCTGTTATCTTTCCATCAAGCCATCTTGACTCACTGGAACTTCAATAATGATGTGAAAAAAACAAACAAAAACAACAAACCACATCATTTTCAGGAGTAGAGGGATTAAAAAAAAATGACCAAGCAAGTTTGTGTATGTATGTTACTAAATTTAATATTTTGCATGACATTTTATTATTTTCAAAGAAGACTTTCATTGAAATGTGACTTGATATTTACATTTTTGTAAGATTTTTTCATATAAAAATTCACAGTTAAAAATGAAAGCTTGTTGTTAAGCCATGTCTCAATTTCTGTTTTAGAAACTATGAATGAATGAATAATTATTAATTGAACAATTATTTTGTGATAGGGATTTTGATAAGTATTAGATACACAAAAAGAAAAGTAAAGCAGTCCCTCTCCTTGAAGAACTTATATATTAAGAAGGATGCAGTATATATCAGAAAGTGCAGACCATGAAAAGTAATTTAGTGCTGGAGAGTTGCTGGGGTGGTGAGTGGAGTAATAAAATAATTCTTTGTCATGCACAGAGTAGCATTGACTTCATTATTGTCCCTGACCAAGGGCAAGAGGTGGGGGAGTGAAGTATATAACAGTGGCAGGGCAGTTGGTAAGATACCTATACTTGGTATGTTTTCTTTTCCTAGAAGATGATTGGATGAAATATGGAGGATGGTCTGGGATATATACATGTATATACATACATACATACATGTTTGTACATATACACATTTCTACATGTACACATACACATTACATACATATATGTGGGTATATACACGTGAACACACACAAGTGTGTGTATTTAGGTATGCCTCCATTTAGTCATCCTACCAATCAATCAAGTTAGCTCAACACCAGAGTGGCACGCTAAGGCTAAGTAGATATGGTTATAAGTTCCCTGGATTAGTAGCAGACACATATGAATTTGTTTCAGTTTTATAGTCTGGTTCTGACTTCTTGGGTTCCTCACTTTACTTCCTGTTTGCAGCATCTGTTTTACTCTGACGTCTTATTGGTGCATTTCTGACCTCAGCCTGATTATTTAACTCCAATGGCTGATTTCTCCCCTGATTGACAATTTGGTATTCCTAATCATCTAAAGAATCCTGACTAAGCCGCAGTGGCTCTAGGGGAAATACCCTAGTATCCTCTTGTAGTATTTTCTCCCAGGTTTGACTTTTATCTTCTTGCTACCCGATTACCATTTAAAAAGTTGAGTTTGCTGACAGATGTGTTCAGACTAATCTTTGTAAAGAAAATGGATGTCTATGTAAATCTCTGTATTTCCAAGAGAGTTTCAGAGAGGGGGAAATAAAGACCTAAAACAAAAGCTTAGAGTTTGGTTATCTCTTAACTTCTACAGGATACCAAACATCCAGTTCAGGAGAAAAGTTTCCTTAAGTGAACTAATTGATTTGCTCTCCCCCGCTCCCCCTTTTTGTCAGCTAGTGAGTGGAGTTGTGGAGACTAGACCTATGATTTCTTTGGCATGAGAAATTCCTAGTGAGAAAACTCAAAGCATTTGCCAATTAGCAATTGTTCTGTAACTTGGAGTTATAAGAGCTGTCTTAACTGAATGAAACAAATCTTTTACTCTGCTACATAATACCAGTCAAGTACACTTTCTAAATTTTTTTCTATCCACAATAAAACCCTAAACCTACGTAATTGTGAGTGATGATGATGATAATGACGAAATATAATTTCTTCACTAATACACCTACCCACCTACTCCCCCTTTGATAACATAGCTCCCTTTTATGCTACTGTGGTCCACAAATATTAAATATGAAGAATGTACTCAGCTGTCTAAATCAAGCTTCTGAGCCATAAAATCCTGTGTAAACCAGTGCTGTTGCCAGGTATACATATATAATAGCAATAATAGCAAATAATACCACCTAGTAGTAGTTGACACCAAAGACTCTTACAGAGTTTTACTCATCCAAACTGGAAAACCAATTGGCACCAGAAAAACATGCAGGAATGACTGAGAGTTCTTTGTTAATAGCAAAGAAAGGGCATAGAGCAGGATTCTGACACCAAGCGTAAATTCAGTAAGGGTTTGTTTTATGTTAGTAAAACACAATCAAAAGGGAATCTTGGTTCTAGCTTTAGAGTTAACTTCTCTAATACTAGGTGTCTTTTAACAAACATTTTCCCTCTAAAACCCTAAACACTAAGTTTCTTGGTCTGCTCAATTTCTATTACACATCAACTATGCAAAGAGATGGTCATCCCCTAGATCCCATCATCACTGAAAAATGCTCAACAATAATGAAATTTCTGTATCCAATAACAATTTTCTATCATGCCACCCCTATCTGCTTGGGTCAGTTGGTATAGAGCACTGGACCTGGAGTCAGGAAAACCTAAGTTCAAATCTGGCCTAAGATGCTTACTAACTGTGAGATACTAGGAAAGTCGTTTAAAAGCTATCTGCCTCAGTTTCCTCAATTGTAAAATAGGGATGATGATAGCATATGCATCTCAAAGTTGTTGTGAAGATCAAATGAGGTGATATTTGCAAAGCACTTAGATTAGTTCCTGGCAAATAATAGACGTTAATTAAATTTATACTTGTCCCCTCCCTCCCCTTTTCTGTTTGTTGTATCTCATTCTTCATGACCCCATTTGGAGTTTTCTTGGCAAAAATGTGGAGTGGTTTGCCATTTTACCGATGAGAAAACTGAGGCAAACAGGGTTGTTACTTGCCCTAGATCACACATCTGGTAATGTCTGAGGCCAAGTCTTTTTGACTCCAAATCTAGTGTTCCATCCACTGTGTCTCCCAGCTGCCCCACTCCCTTTTCTATGCCCTACCCTATTTTTCATGCTTACCATCACCTGTAAGCACATCACTCCTCAACATTTTGCCAGGAGCTCCTGTGGCATCACCCTCTTCCCTTCCCATTTTCTACCTGTTAGTGATCCAGTCCAATGCCATACAATTTTCTACTCCTTTGTCCCCTTGTCCTGTTATAGATTACACCATGCAAAACTCACAGCTCCACCATCTACCTCCTTCACTTCCACTCACATGTTACTGAGAGCTGCAGGAAGTCAAAACAGTGCTGAGTTCAATAAAAAAAAAATTTTATCTAATTTCAGCTGAGCACTCTTTCATCAAAGCAGTCCTTTAGACTGATGTTTTCTTCTTCTGCTACTATTTGTGAAATCTCTTTCCACTTTTAAGTAACTACTTTGTCTCTAGGATTAATCTTAATCAAAAAAACTTTAATGATAACTCATTCTCGTAGATTGTCCCCCACTCCCCTGCTCTTGTTTGTCTATCTTTTTCATCATTCTTTGATCTTAATTAAGCTATTTATTACCTATTTCCTTCTCTTTTCTCCTTTTTCTTTTCTAACATAACTCAGTTTAGTGGTAAGTTTTAGAAGTTTCTCTCCCTTCTCTCCAACTTCTTGTTTTTTATCAATTTTCTTTCTGAACCATTTTCTAAGAAGTTTTTTTTTTCTTTTTCTTTTGCTCTTTTTGTTATTACTCTTTCCTTCTCTTTGGTTCTGAATTTTGATACATGTCTTATGTTCTTACTATTATTTCTTCCTTTTTTATTCCATGTATCACTCATTGGATTGAGAGAATTGTGGAAAATGAGTGAACTACGCTGACTTCACCTTGTGACTCAATTCTGGATCTAACTCAGTTCCTTTCTATTCAATTATGGATCTAGTCCTATCTATGTATTGTTTGAACCTAACCCTGTGTGGCTGGGAAGCTAGACCACCTCTACGTATTGGTTAGAGACCTTTAGTTAAGGACCTAGGTTATAATGACCAGAGACACATTCAGATCCAAAGATTGGTACAGAAAGTTTCCTCACAACTACATATGCCAAGCAAGCCATATGTCTTACCTGAAAACTGACCCCATACTGGTCAATCAGCTACTGCTTCCTTGTTCTTTTGATTGAATACAAAGACTTGAGGGGAACAGGACACCTTTTTTTCTGATTTCAGGGATTTCTATCTCTTCATTCTCCCCCTCCCAACTCAGGAAGCCCCTAATCTCACCTCTAATTAGAAATTAGATTACCTAATTATACATTTTATTTTATATCTTGCTTATTGTTATCTTTTAATGCACAAAAATCTGTCTCCCCTTATACTCAGGGTTCATTGCCAAGCTGAGGAAAGTCTGTTCCTGATTTGTTATTCAATTGGCATGCATTGCTTAATAAATTAATATAGTCAGAAGCTTAAACCTCTGTTTCCTCAGTTATTTCAGATTTCATCCATCACAGGGCTAAAACTTCTTATGTGCTATCTTTGGGGTTCATCTTCTAAACATTCCTATTTATTACTTTTATAGCTATTTCCCCATTTTCCTTTTTCTCCTTTGTGTCTCATTCTTAGAGATATTTATTAGAGAAGAGATATTAAATGAAAGCAGCAGTGCATGGTAGAAATTCCTCTATGTTCAAATCATGTGGCTAAGTTATATTATTCTCTTCCCCTACATTTCCTGGACCCCATCCTCCAGCACAGTTAGGCTCCTTCATAACCCATGGCTTCTACCTTCTCACTCTATGCTCCCTCTGCCTAGCATTCTGAGTTCCATCTACTCTTAAGAACTCACATATTCTTTTTCCTGTAGCAGGATGAAATCCATGAATGTACAATATTCTTTCAGAGAAGTTAGTTAGTTTCTTTCCCAATATCCATGCCATCTAATGTCTTGCTCTGTGCTCTACTACCCCTCCACTTTCTCAGAATTCTGGGTTTCACCTATTTTTAAGAACTCATATATTGGGGAAGGGAGAGAAGAAAGGGGAAAAAATTACATGATAACTTTTACATTTAAAAGGAATAACAAGTTGTACATAATAGATTTACAGTTTCATGTGCAGTTATTTTTTTTCTATTCTACTGTTATGGAAATGCTTGTTTTATTTCTTAAGTTCAGAATAAAATAAATAAAACTTTAAAAAGGAACACACATATCCCTTCATCTGGGTCAGGATAAAAGTCATGCAGGTGCAATATTCTCTCAGAGAAGTTGTCCTACCAATACACAGTTGATCCCAGATGAATTTCATCAAAAGTTCCCCATTCCCACACAAGCACATGCTCCCCTTATAAAAATACTCTTCATTACTACCATTTCTTCCATTGGGGGTGATATTCACCACTTCCATGCCAATGGTCTTAATCTTCTCTTAACTCTTGTATTGTCCTGTAGTTCTGCTTTTACCAAGAGACCATGGGAATCCTTTTCCCTTGACTGTTCACTCATGTACTCAGTATGTGTGCCTCACCCATTTCTCTCTGTCTTCCAATGTCCATCTCCATTTTTGCAACCTCTATCTCAAAATTTGTTGTAAAAGACTTTATTTCATTTGCAGGGTATTCTATCAGTTTGGTTCTACTACTTTTAATTTTTAAAATTAAGTTCAAATTTTATTCCTTTGTTTTCTTTTTGATCTTTCTTTTCCCTTTTAACTGCAAAAAGTCAAACTTGCCCTTTTTCTTAAAAAATAAGTAACCTTTCAACATAAAATAAATTATTTCATTACTTACTATTTGCTTGATAGTTGTATTTATTTCTCTTTTTTGCATTTATTTTATTTGGAGGTATTTGTAAGTTATATATTTTGTCCATATGTACTTTTATTTGACAAGGGTAACTCAAATGCCTCTACTTTTGAAACATCCATCTTTTTTTTCATTGGTGATTAGGATATTTGTAGGTTATATACTTTTGTGTTGCCTTTTCAAATGTATGCTTCTATTATCTTCTAGGGTTTTCTATGTCTACAGAATAATCTCAGGGGCAGCTAGGTAGCACAATGGGTAGAGTGCTGACCCTGGAGTCAGGAGGACCTGGGTTCAAATCCAGTCTCAGACACTTATTAACTCTTTGACGTTGGTCAAGTCACTGAAGACTGCTTGCCTCAGATCCTCATCTGTAAAATGACCTGGAGAAGGAAATGGTAAACCACTCCAACATCTTTGCCATGAAAACCCTAAATTATGTCACAAAGAGTTGGACATAAAGCAACAGAATAATCTCATGCTATGCCTTTTCTTTACATTTAAAGGTTTTTATCCTACCTAAATAAGAAATTTATTACCTCTGAAAATGATCAATTGAACTGCTACATTTCTTATAGTTTGAAGCTCAGGGTTAGTTGTTTTTGCTTGTTTTCTGGGTGTATTCTATGCAAAAAAAACCCCTCAAAATCCCAACACTTTGGGGTTATTTCCTATTGGGCAGTTTACCCTAGCTTTAAAGTGGGGACATGAAGGCAACAATTTTAATTATATAAATGGGTTCATGTACAAAACTGATAATTTGCTTTCTGAAAAGTGTGAAAAGTTTGTTATTGTTTGACTAATTGTGAACAACAAAAAATACCACCATTTTGATCCATTCTGATTCAGTCATTTTACTTATAGACACATCAGCTAAAATGTGTTTCAATTTTTTTCCCAAGCATGGTCAAAATGATTTTCCATCTGTAGGAAGAGATCAGAAAATGTTTTTCCCTCACTATATAAAATGTCCCTCATAGTCATTTGACAGCAGCATTTTTGATTGAGATTATTGTTGGCTCATGAGAGGACCTTGTGTTCCTTGGGTTCTGGTTGGGGAATACAGAAGAGGGACATCTTACACTTCAAAAAATGATTGAACCTGAAGTGAGTTTCAATTTGTTGTGATACTTGTTTACGATACGTGTAAACATGTTTTTGAATCTGTGTGGTTCAGTGAAATACATTAAATGTTGGAATAAGTCCCTGAGTCTCAGACAAAAATATGGTACATATCCAATTGTGTGGAAATGTTGAGCTGCCCCACTCTAAGGTTTTTCCTCTTCTAGGTCAGTGTGACCCAATCTTCTCTAATGTAAGAGCAAGCCACCAATTAGAAAATAACATCAATATATATTACTGATCAAGGAAAGGGACAATCTTGCTGAAATATTGATAGTATAAAAAAATCTCTCTTTGTTACTTGACTTGTGCTTGACCAACTAAGGGTGTAGTTGGATACGACAGATACACAGGACATTATCTTGTAACCAGAAATGAAATTCAGATAGTTCAGAAGAAACTACTTCTTAGCCTATATCTCCTAATAGAAATGAAGCAAAGAAAATCTCAAACTATTGAAACAAGCATACAGAGACCCACAAAATGTAATTACTAGGATGAATATTTGGATGTGGCCATGTGTTCATTCCTCAGAGTTGGTAAAAAGAACAGCATGATCCCTAACGTTCACCACCAACACAAACAGGACACAACATTGTCTTTGTCACATAAGTGAGAATATTTCATAAATCATTTTCTACATATGTTTATATAAATAATACAGAAATAAGTCTTTCACTTGTTAAATTGATAAACGATAAATTTGATTTCCAAGCCACCAAAGAACTGACTTCACAGATTTTTTATTTGCCTCTTTGATTCTGCCCTTTATTTTGATACCATATAATAATAGCCTTTAAGACATCCTTTTTCACTTCTGCCTGTTATCATCAGAATAATTCATCTCTTTCTCTTTCTTTCTCTCTCTCTCAAAATAAAAAAGATGATTCCAATTTTATTTATTTATTTAGTTGGCCTCAGACCACCTTAGACATTTTACCATCATCCCTATTTCCCCCATAATCAGGCAGCTTCTAAGAATCAGACTTCCAGAGCCCAACCAAGCAACTCAGATTTAGAACTCCACCCTGAGGCAATCTGTTTTGTTGATTGGTGAGTGAGTATAAATTCATTTACCATAATATTTTGCCCAGTGGACCCATGCTTCACTTCCTTCCATCTCAGATATCTTTCCATCTACTCTACTACAGCCATATATCCTCCCTTTAATCCCCCCCACCTATTGGTCTGGGAACAGTAAAATCAACATTGTCATTGCTTCTGGAAAGGACAGAATGGTCAACAACCCTGTATCTTCATTCTGATTACTATAACTCCCCAAACCCAAACCACCACTCTCTTATTAGAATGTAAAATCCTTGAGGGCAGTGACTGTTTATTTTTTGTGTTTGTATCCCTGGCATCTAAACAGTTTCTGGAACATAGTATGGACTTAGTAAATAATTTTTTAGTCATTCAAGGGAAAAAGAGAGTAAGAGAGATCTAATAGCATAGCTTGCTTTTGTAGACCCCACTCCAGAGCAAGGAGGCTTCTGCCAAATGAGGTACATGCCCCTGAGTCTCAATAAGCCCATTCTCTTGGAGATTCTTCTAGTCAGAGAAGTTTTCTGTGCTGTTGAGGCAGATTGTCAGTGAGTGTTTCCCCTTCCCTAGGGAGATATTTTTCTTAAATGACTCCAAAGAAAGTCCCACATTCTGTAATACCAGCAGGTTAATTAGGAAATTCATCAAAATGATCAGGGACTTCCCTGATCACTGCCCTTTAAAATAAGAAATTATGTAGTGGGAAGGTTAGTAAGTGGATTCTTGGCCAAGACTGTGGGCATGGACAGAAAGATCCCTCAGTTTTCTTTACCCTATATTTTTTATACACTGTTGTTTTAAATCTCTTTAAACTCAATCAGATGTTAGTATCAACTAAATATACAACAAGGTTTCAAAAGTTCTCAAAAGATAAAGCTGATTCATCTGGGAAAGGTTGAGATGGTGGGATTCTTTCTAATTTTAAATGTTTTCTTTTTAAAAATAAACAGACAATGCTATTCACATTTATTCTACTTGATGCTATGAAGATAGAAATCAACTGTATCTGGGTCTGGACTCACTGTTTGCATGTTAAGTGGGATTCCCTCCTTGAAGAAATGTTTGCACTGTCAGGGGACTCAACTGGCAGCTGCCCAGCTTTTCTCTTATGAAGCCTTCAGCATTTGCTCCCACCCCCATCCCCTCATGGCTGTTGTAGATTTATGCCAGATGCTGGGAAAGGGGCTGGTTCGAAAATTTGACAGTCAGCATATGGAGAGAAAAATCTCCCTCGCTTGAAAAAAAATTGGATTGTTTCACCATTTTTTCAGGATTTAAAGACCTTGGAAATCTGGCAGCCTTACCTAGAAACATTCTAGCACCACAAGACACAACTATTCTAGAAATTAGAGATTCAGAAGAACTTCATTTTTTTCTTTTTTCCCTTTTTCCCTCTCTCTTCCTTTCTTTCTTCTTTGGAAGTGGATTCACTTCTAGCGACTCTGCTTTTTTGACGTCAGAAAAGTGTGACTTGTCTGTGATGCATGCTATACACAAGGTATAGGTAATTTCCTGTTGAAAATACTTCATTGAAACAAAGATACTCTGAATCACCAAGATTATCATGGTTACTTACGGTTAGGACCTCACTATCAATGATTTTAATTCTGTATTTTCATTCTAGCAGTTAACTGCTTTAATGTGATGGAAAACTTGGAATGAATATCAGCAATTTTCGCTGCTATACTATGATTTCTTAGCTGGGGCATCCAAGTCTATTCTATTATCACAGCTCTATTGCTTTGAGTGAACCAGAGTAGCTCACTTCAAATTTTTTAAAAATGGTCCCAGTTTTGATCAAGTCTTCACTTGATACTTTCAATATTAATTGATTAAAACTAGCTAAGCTATGTCTTGAAGATTGTTTGGGCAGAAAAAATAATAAAATGTACATACCTTCAAATATACAATAGTAAATTCTTTCAAAACATAGCCTACAATAACTTGGGGGAACTGAGAATAGAAAATCAATGGCTATTTGAAGAACAGGTGGGAATAAACTCTGATACTTATAGTTGAGATAAGTGAAATCCTGTTAATATCGAAGCATGGGGTAGAAGTGATGTAAAGGTTGTAGGTGGGAATGAATGTTGCTGCACGAAGGAAGATCACCATTATCTGATTGGGTTACAGTTTTTCATTTTCAGGTCAAACTTTCTCCCACCCCCCTTTTCCCAAAGGATCTATGTATTTCTCTATGGTAGCAGAATTTAACTCAGAAGATTATTGAATTTCTTACAAGAAAAGAGTACTGTAGAGAATTCATGAGGAAAATTGTGATGCAGTGGAAAGAGGTCGGAGTCAAAACCCAACTCTGCTACTTACTGGCTCTGTGAAAAATTCAGTTAAACCCATGAGTTTCCATTTCCACCCTTAATAAATGATGAGGTTGGATTAGATTGCCCATGAGGTGACTTCCAGCTCTCAATTGATGATGCTCTGATGATTTTTTTTTACCTATTTCAAATAACATAAATGCAATTGATTGGTTATCATTCTAAATTTAGAATTCATTTCAATAGAATAGATTTATTATATGAACTCAGCAAATATTAGACTATTTGCCAGTGATCTCAGACACTTGTTAAATCTAGAATTGAACAAATTGACCAAATTCTAATATGTGTTTAGATGTGAAATATAGTACAAGAAAAGAATGCTATGATGTAAAAAGAACTTGTGTCCCATGTAGCAAACTAGTTTATTTTCCAAACATAACACTTAAATGCAACTTGAACATGTGTGCATTTATTTGAGTCAACAACATACTGTCAGAATTACAATAATATTCAATAGTTTTTGGACAATACTGTAATGATTTTATAAAAGTAAATACTCCTTTATGACATTAAGCTAAATTCTATTATCTAACCTGCCTCTTAATGCAAAATTAAATTCAACCTCTTTTTAAAAGGTGAAGTTCTAAAGTTATATGATCTTAGAATCACAACCAGAAAATTCAGGCTTTTTCAGTGATGCTTTATAATAAAGTTTTGTTTCCTAATTTTGACATTAATCTATTTTTTATCGTTTCTGTAGAACAATCCAGGATGTTTGCAAGTGAGATAAAATATTCTCAAATAATCTCATTCTAGTTAGTGTTCTAGAATAAGAAAATGATGCATATTTTGAGGGGAAGAACGGGGATCGTTCCTAATTTCCTACAGTAACAATCAAGTTATCTAAATAACTTCCCATTTCATCTCCCTGCCTCAAGTCTTTCAGTCACACTGCATCATCCACACAGCTGTGAAAATGAGGTTCTTTAAACACAGACTAATAATACTGTTCCTTTACTCTATAAACTTCACCAACTTCCTCATGCCTCTAGGATGAAATGTAAATTCCTCTGTTTGGCTCTTAAAGTTGTTCACAACTACTTTATTTATTATAACCCTTTCTATAATAAGTGGTTTAGACCAACTGGGCTTCTCTCTAGTTCTCACAGAAAACACTCCCTCCTCTGTCACCATGCCTGGGATATACTTCCTTCTCACTTAGGCATCACCAAATGATTTTTTTCCTTAAAAAACAAATTCATGTACACATCTTACACAAAGCTCTTCCTGTCCCCTCCTACATGTGTATACGTATACATATGACATATTATATACTACATGTGGGTGTTTGATATACAAATATGTCATCCCTAAGGACTCTGAACTTAACTGCTTTCTTTTTATTCCGTATTTTTTGTATGTATTTATTCTGTGCACAATTATGTAAGGAAGCGGAGATCTGATTCCCAGATCAATTGATGTAGCTACCAGATAATGACACAAATAATGAGGTATTAATAATATACCTTTATAAAATATGAACAACTCCCTTTAATGGAGTCAGAAGAGAACAATGTAATTGGATGAATAATTATTGACTATATTCCTGTAAGTTAAATAAGTTAAGGCAGGAACCAGCACTTAGAGAACTGTAACTTTCACTTTTGAACATGAGGGTAGTTGCCTCACTGAGCACCCAGTTTGTAAACCCATATGTGCCAAGTTGGGGAGTATTTCAGGGAGGAGCTAAATCTTAGGGACTTCAGTGGGGATATGTAGGATTCCCTATGCATTTCAGAGTTCTACCAGAGAAGAATTCTAATTTGATATCCTAGTATGGCAGGAATCTACTCAAGATAAAAAAGTGCATTTTTGTTTCTTTGTTCTAGTCTATAATTGGACAGTCTATTTTCTTTTCTTTTGTTTTTATTTCTTTATTTTATTTTCAGTGTTCTACGATCACTACCATATAACTTAGATTCTTTTCCCTCCCTCCCCTTCCTTCCCCTCTCCTTCCCTTCTCCCTCCCTGAGACAGCATACAATTTTATATAGGTTCTACACATACATTCCTATTAAATACGTTTTCACCATAGTCAAGTTGCATAGAAGAATTAAAATGAATGGGAGAACTCACATTCTGCAATTGAATTTCATAGTTCTTTCTCTGGATGTAGAAGGCGTTTTGCCTTAAAAAAACCACTGGGAGTTTTTTAGGTCCTTGCATTGCAATGAAGTTCGAAGTTGACCAGAAAAAAATTGGCAGTATATTTTCTGGTATGATTCCTTCACAAGATAAGTTTCTTTAAAAAAAAATTATTAAGAGTATGGAAGCTACTACAAGCACTAATAAATGTTGTAACCATAGTATAACAGGTACCTAGCGATTTGCTTCCCCTAGAACACAAATTGCATGCATCAATGTTTTTGTCTTATTGGGACGCAAATTTGAACAACTTGTCTGAAGCCCTTATCAACTGAAGGGCCATAGGATCAGCTTTGCCTGATGGCCTAAAACCCCTCAGTAATGAATGCCAAAAACTTTAATCTGTTTTTGAAAAGATGCACACAACTTTAGGGTTTTTCTGAATCTGTTTATTTTCCTTCTAAACTGGCCAATCTGTCCAATGACTAGTGAACTAGACCTGCATTCCAGTAGGAATCATTTAGGGTACCTATTTGTTGCGGGAAACCCAATGTTAACATTTTTGTGTGTACACTTATTTAGATTTCTTTATGTGTTTCAGGTATCTCTGGAAAAATTTTGAGTGCCTTATGTGTTTCAGGGGCTCAGAGGAATGTTCCTCTCCCAAAACTGAATCTGATCTGTATATAAGGGTGGAGAGCAAAGGAGATGATTTTCAATTACCTCCGTATTTCTAATCATTGTTGGGAGAGTCTCACATATTCTGGGAGCTCTGTATCCAGGCTTTTCCTACCAGAGGGATGCTTGACCTCACCTCACCCTTTTCTTTCCAATATTATCTTTCAGTTAGACAAAGATATTTTATGCATCAATGATAGCAGTGATCTATCAGAAGTTTGTAGAGGCATATTTGCTTTAATTTCCAAGTCTGCTAGCCATGAACTAGCCATTCTACTACCTGAATCCTCATGGGAAAATGTTAATTTCTAAATTGGTGGGAATTGTGCCATATAGATGAATCTGAATACTTCCTCTTATAAGTGCAGCCATAATTCCATTTAATTATTGTCTATATATTTTTATAAATTCACCGTTTTGACAGATTTTCCTTAGGTCTTTAAATATTTCTTAGATACTAGTAAAATACTTGAGGTAACTATCTGTTATCCTTCATCCTTACATGAATTTTACATTACATTATTTTTTGTTATTACATTATTACAAATTTACATTAAAAATCTTACATTACAGTTTTCTTACATGACTAGTTTACCTTCTTTTTTCTGATCACACATTTACTTAATAATATCTTTTATATTTCAAATGTAAGTCATCACTAATAATATACTATAGAGTACTTGCTCTATCATTCTATCTTTCTATTGCTCTATAGATCACCTACAGTTTTAAATCCTTTAAGTTAATGGTGTCCCACGATGTACAGACAGAATATCATTGGAAGAATATTGCTTTCCAGTCAGGGAGGAAAAGGCATTTATTATACTTCTACTATGTGAAGACAGCTACTAATTACTTCATAAATATTATGTCCTTTGACCCCTACAATAACTCTGTAAGATAGGTGATATTATTTCCATTTTGTTGTTTTGCAGTTATATCTGATGCTTCATGATACTATTTTGGTGTTCTTGGAAAGACACTGCAGTGATTTGCCATTTCCTTCTTACCTCCTTTTATAGATGAGGAAAATTCAGGCAAACAGGGTCTAGGTTCACATAGCCAGCAAATGTCTGAGACCAGATTTGAATTTAGGAAGATGACCTTTTCTGACTCTAGGTCTGGCACTCCAGCCATTTGTGCTACCTAGCTGCCCTTTCTACAACTGAGAATACTGAGGCAGATAGAGGTTAAGCGATTTGCCAATGGTCACATAGCCAGTAAATGTCCAAGGCAGGATTTGAAATCATGTATTCCTGATGCCAGTCGTGGAAGAATTATGGTCTTCTATATGTGTAGTTTTCTAAATGATTTTGAGCTTTATCTAGTTAGGGAAGAAGTTATGGCCAATTTCCACACATATTCAAGAAAAAGTGCTGATGGAGCAAATATAAACATATATACATATAAATATATGTATTTACAGATTTATACACATATAAATGCACATACTTATTCATATATAGTGAGCTGTCATGTAATTCATATATAACACACATACACACATGTGTATATATTCATCATTTATCTATATATGTAGGTATATGCACACATACATACATGTATACTCATCAGTGGACCATGATTCACATTCAGTGTCACAATCTTGACATTGTACAGTCATCCTTATTATGGGGATTATTTTGAACTGCTAAAACTTTGAGGGAAATGTTCATAATCAGGGCTGATATATTTATTTTTATCCAATGACAGATAGTTTTCAATACCAATTTTTTTTTTACTAGATTGGATTGGAATTCCAGTATATAGAAAATGTCTTCTCAGTTCTATCTTTTCTCCTAACTTGGTGTTGATTTTGACTTTTATTTTAACCAGTTAATGATTTTATCATTCTCCTTTCTTCATTCCTCCTTCTCTTACTCCTTCCTTTACTTTTTCCCTCCCTCCTTTTCTTCTGGAATCAGTACATCAGAATGTCATATCCAGGTCACTTACTAGTTGCATAATGTAGTTATCTTCCTAAGCCTTGATTTCCTCAATTGCAAAATGCTGGGAACGGTATTTATACTATATACCTCTAAGATATTTTTTTGAGGAAAAACATTTGTAAACCTCAAAACACAACCTAAATGTGAAATATTAATTTTATTCCTCCATTTTCTAAAGCAACCCTTAGATTTTGATTATTTTTCTTGTTATGCCACATAAAAATATTTTCTAAATGTTTTCATAAAACTTAAACCAAAGACCTAGGTTGCTACATCATGGCAAAATCACTTTGAAGTCAAATAACTCATACAAAATCCATTATATCTACCTATTATTTGTTCTTTAAATCCTAAAGGTGACAAAAATAGAACTACATTTCCTTTATGAAGGCCACTGAATGGTAATAGCACACTATAGAAGAAGGTTTTCATTTTCAAATTAAATATGACCTTCCTGTATGTCTGAACCTGGGGGAAAAGAGGGTTCTTTATGGGTGAAAATGATTAAAAAGGGATTCCAGGGTCATATATATTCCTCGATTCCCTTGCCAACTCTTAAAGCATTTTAGGAAATATTACCTGTTTATGACAACAATGCAAAGGGCAGGAAATTTTTCAAAGAACCTTATAATCTGTGGAGCTCCATAAAAGTAAATTCACTTGTACTTTGCACGCTAGCGCGCGCGCGCGCTCTCTCTCTCTGTCTCTGTCTCTCCTTTTTTTCTTCTGGGGAATCTTGAGTAGGAATTTCAAAAGGACCTGAAGTGCAGCCTGTTTTCACACCTTGTGTCAATCTGGGCTCACACCTTCTTGGTTTAGATTCCCAGGACATCAAATATGCAAAATTGCCTGGGGTAGGTATTGAGTAGGTGTAAACTCTAGCTGATAGTTAATTAGCATTTCAAAAGGTGTCAAAGTGCCCCAGGAATATTGCCTTTACTTTTTCCTTTCCTTTCCTTTTTTCTTTTTTGGATTTATGTCAATCTGAGACTCTTGACACAGTAGAGAAAGTGAGAAGGTAGATTGGTTACAAACTGGGAGGAATCTATTCTTTGATTCCTAGAACTGAAAGATAAATTGATGATGGTTCCTGTAATACTGTAATGCTCTGATGAGTTTTAATTGAGTCTTTAGCAAATAAATATTAAAACACTGCTCACTTTAAAGACAAAAATACCACCATTTAATTTTTTTGAAAGTGATGGCTATTCTGAATAATGTAACAAGTACACAGGAGCACACAACAAAAGAAGTCAAAAAATAACAGATTAGAAAAGATGACAAGTAAAATATATATATTCAAATGAGAGGGAGTTGATCTCTCCTATTTCCTAGATTCTAGCAAATATGTAGTTATAGCTCCATTCCCCACTCCCATCAAGATTTGTGGGTTTATTTTTTTTATCATAATCCTTATTTCTTGACTCACAAACTGACACAATTTTAATGACCTAGTTCTGAAAATGTTTTCAAAGAACATTTTTATATTCTTCTCAGTGTGGAAGTAAATTGCAGTTGTTCAGAAACAGCTGCTGCCTGTCCCAGACATACTCACAGTGTCAAGGTATACCACACATCTGGGCTTGAAGGTCGGGGACTAGAGGTCACAGAGTTCTAGCCTTCAGGGATTCACTTGTTTCCTTTTTGTTCATTGTACATCTTCATATCTTTATGCTTTTTGGTAATTTTCTCCTTGAAAAAGAGAGACAACCTATTCCTGGACCACTTAGTATTACCAACAATAACTTTCATTTTAATTGAAGCATTCATTCTTGAGTTCTGTATCCGTTGGACTATGATTCTTACAATTTATTTATATAAAAAATTATATCATCTTGTAGAGTGAGTTATTAACTTCAGTAACTAAAGTTATTTTTATAGCATATATGTCAGGTTTTGAAGACATTTAAATTTGAACGTAGAAAAATATTTCTTCAGAAAGAAGATATAGACTTTAAATCGTTTTAAAGTTCCTTGAATCACAGGATGGACATATAATTGAATATAGCAGGAGAAATGGACCATGAAAATTTATTACTAGGGCCTGTGAACACCAACTTACATGTTTCCTTTTAATTTGTCTTAATCAGGGATTTAAAAGTCTTCTACATGTACATGCATGTAGAGAAAAAAGTCATGTTAATATTCATGTTAATTCATTCATGTTAATAACTCACCTGTGTGTATGTTTGATGTATGTCTATATGTGAGAGCAAGTGAATGAAAACAGATTTGAACTCAGGAAAATGAGACTTCCTGACTCCAGTCCTGGCATTTTATCCACTATTTCCCTATCTATGGATATGCAAAGAAACTGCTGGGAACATAGGAACAAGTCACCTTGTCAGTAATGTGTGGGAATTGATGGATAACTTCAACAGACCACACAAGTTTCACTTATTTTTGTCACACTGAACATTCCATGATTTATAGTTTGAGTTAAAAGTGTTTTTTATCTGCATAAAATCTTTAACATTCAATTCTTAGAATTGCAGAGAAAGATGTTCCTCTGGCAGCTAGAAACTAATCAGTTATATGGTATTACACTGGAGGAGCTGTCAATTCATCTGACAGTAGATTGAGGACCAAAGTTCTGAAATTTTTCTGGAGATGTTGGAAATATAAAGATATGCATCCTGATTAACAAACCCTGGACAGTAGACATCATCAAATTCCACTACTCATTTTATCTCCCAGTATTCCTTCTTCATGGAAGTTCAGGTTCTCCATACCTTAACTATCTCTTCAATAGTTGCTTGCAAATATTGTTCCTGGCTCATACCCACCATTCCCCATGTTCTCTGTCCCCCAACCACAGGTACAGACCCACAGAATTTCCCCAGGCTTACCAACCCCATTTTAATCACAGAGGAAATGGCTGTAATAATCAATTAACCACCTTCTTCTCTCAATCATGGGAGGAATCAAATATTTCAGCTGTGTTCTTTCATAACTTTTCTTTTCTTTAATAAAGGAGATCATTTGACTTCCCCCTACTCTCCTTATAATATCCAGTGTGGGAGAAGCTAAGACAAAGACACTGAAGGAATCTTTCTGATCTTCTTGCTGTTATGGGACAGAATGGGCCCAACATCTGAGACTTTTTAGTAATTTCTTTCTCCTTCTTCCCTCCCTTTTCCTCTTCCCCCACCTTTCCTCCAGCCAGACCTACTCCTTCCCCATAGCTTATTTAGGAGCTGATTCTGCAACTACTGTACAGCATGTGGAGAGGGAAGGTACAGACGGGATGTAAGCTTAGGTGGGAAGATGCAAGTGACTTTCTGTATTAATTGAAAGACTTACTATACTAATAAGCTACTAACCAGAATCCTTTTCCCCAATACCCAAATGACTTTATAGTATTTCTAATGGACATTATTAAAAAGCCTTTTGAGACACAGGTAGGGAATAGAGAGAGGATTGCAGGATCTGGTGAACTTTTTTTTAGTTTCTCAGCTTTCCAAATGCTTGCTTTGTTGTCTCCAGGTACGCATGTGGTTACTGTCACTTTTACTGTTTTCCATATCTCTTCATGCTCCAAGTTGCTCACCAAAGAATAGAACAGTTTCTAGTTTTGGGGTAAACCCTGGATTGGAAGCACTGGTTAGGGACCAACCCATTAGAGATTTGCGGTGACTGAGGCAAAAGTACCGAGTTCCTTACCCTCCTCAAATCCCCAACCCCCACAGTCCAAAGATCAGTGTCCTCCTTAGAGACCAGTTCTAACAAATGCATCACAAAGGAGTTTCCCATTTTCAGTTATTCCCCAGAGCAGTAGCTCATCTGTTTGGAAGTTACAAGTTTGGCAGGAGAAGACCTGGCATGTATCATGGCCACTCCAAATATTCAGCCTTGACCTGTACCAATATCCATTATATTCAGATTGGATGTGATTTGTGAATCAGTAGCCAAGGAAATTGAGGTCTTGGATGAATATGCCTCCTGGGAATGAAATATAATCTTTCTCTAGTTTCAAGTACAGTAAGGAGAGAATTGTCATGAGATTTAAATTGAGAGAGGAAAACCCGAAGGAAACAGGGGATAATTTCCTTCATATTCAATTGAATGCTCCATTCTAAATACAAAGATCTTTGTCTTATTTTATTTTTTAATTCTATCTTTAATTTATGGAATAAAGCAAGTATTTCTGTAATATAATACAATAAAAAAGATTATCATACATAAAAGTGCAAATCTGCTATTCACAATTTTTATTCCTTTCAAATATACAACAAAATTTTCATGTAAATTTCTTTTTTTCTCTCCCCCAGCCCTAGAGATGGCTACATACACAAATATGTATGTATGTATGTAGGTATGTATGTATGTATGTATGTATGTGTATACACATATTAAAAATTATTCTATATATACACTTCTTTTTATCAGTTCTTTCCTGGATCTAGATTTTGTCCTTCTTCACATGTCCTTTATAGCTAATTTTGCTTTTTGTAATAAGCAAAATAACTTACTCACTTGGTCATTCTTAAAACAATGTTAATGTTATTGTATACAATGTTCTCTTGGTTCTACTTATTTTGCTTTTCCTTATTTTGTGCAAGACTTTCCATGTTTTCTTTTAAATTATTGAGCTCGTCCTTTCTTACAGCATAGTAGCAATCCATTACAATCATATATCACAACTTAGCCATTCACCAATTGATAGGCATTTTAAAACAAACAAATTTTATATAGATTAGAAAGTGTGCATATGGATTAGAAGTGGCCACTGAAAGTTCTGTTATCTTGGGGTGGTGGTGGTCTTGTTGGTGGTAAGAGTATTTGTTATGATTTTTTTATCCAGTTATCTGGTCTTTCACCCGTTTGCATAAACTTGAAAATTTATCCCTTGGTGCTTTCAAAATTAAGTCATCTCCAGCATAGGTGTGTACTTGGTCTCATTCTCATGTTTCCCAATTTTATATTCTCTAGTGCCATCCTTAGTTTTCCATCTGATAAACTGTAGTGAAGTGCTATGTCCACATATAGTGGTTCCACTAACATTAATAAAACATAGAGAATTGGGAAAAGAACCCACAGGTACAAAAATACGTATAGCAACTCTTTTTGTGGTGTCCAAGAACTGGAAATTGAGAGAATGCCCATCAACTGGGGAATCACTGAACAAGTTGTGGTATATGTATGTAATGGAGTACTGTTGTGCTATTAGAAATAGTGAATAGGTGGACTTCAGAAAAACCTGGAAAGACTTATATGAACAGATGCTGGGTGAAGTAAGCAGAACCAAGACAACATTATATACAGCCACAGCCACAATGTGTGAGGACTGTTTTAGACAGAGTTAGCCCTTCTCAGCAATGCAAGGACCTAAAATAATTACAAATAACTCATGATGGAATTTGCCATCCACATCCAGAGAAAGAACTATGAGTTTGAATGAAGAACAAAGCTGACTGTTTTTTTTTTTTTTCATTCTCATGGCTCCTTTCATTCATTCTAATTCTTGTATGCTACATGGCTAATGTGAAAATTTAATAGGAATGTATATGCAGAACCTATATCAGATTTCATGCCCTCTTGGAGAGAGGGGAGAGAAAGGAGGGGGAATAAATTTAAAACTTATTGAAGAGAATGTTGAAAATTAAAAATAAATAAATTAACTTTAAAAAAGAGGGCAAATGGAGTGCTTTAGCAATTCTCACAAACTTTTTTTCAATATCCTTTCCACTTGTTATCCTTGTTTTATCTACAAATGCTTTTGGATTATTTGAATCTAATGTCAAAATTTCTGAAAAATGTGTTTTCTCCATAACTTCATATTAGCAGGGCATAATCTTCTGACTTTTCCATTCTATTTTACAAATGAATTTGTACTTTAAACTAATTTTGCCATTGACTGTCACATCTATCTGATTTTCAAGAAGATCAAGTGTTTGCTCTTTAAGGACATTGATGACTACTTGATATGGATTAAACTTAAGAAATTTTGATAATCAGGGTCAATATCTTCACCTTTGCTCATTTTCCATTTTACTGAGTCAATACTTAATTACAATAGGCCATTTTCAAGCTTTTGAAGTGGCAAATAATATCCTCTCACCTTATTTATTATTTTTGTCTGATTTTGACATTGACCTTTGCTCAAATTAGTTGATTCTTTGACTGCATACAGATAGGGGATTTATAAATGACTTACAAATCTGTAAGCAGTTCCTGACTAAAACAGCAGTAATTTATTTATTTGGGGGGGGATAAAAATCAGTGCTTGCCACGTCCAATACCTTTTGTATTCTTGTAGAAAATATTCATGGAATAAGCAATCTTATAAAAATGCTCCAATTTTCTAATAAAATCAATGTAAATTAAAACCTTTTTGGGATTCCACTCATCAAATTGGCAAAGATAATAAAAATGGAAAACTAAAATTCTCAGAGAGACTATGGAATAAAACAGGCCCACTAATTAACCCTTGTTGGAACTATGAATTGATTGAACCATTCTGGAAAGTAGTTTATAACTATACCTCCAAAGTCATTAAATTATGCATACCTTTGAACCAGTACTACCCCTACAAGGCATGTAACCCAAGAGGTCAAAGAACAGCGAATGGATCTGCATGTATATTCATAGCAATAACTTTTGTTGTAGCAAAAAATTTGACACAAAGTGGGTGCCCATTAGTTGGGCAATGGCTTAACAAATTTTGAATATAAGGAAATATTATCGAACCAAAATGACAAAAGAATGGATTCAGAGAAATGTGAGAAGAAGCAATGGAGAATGAAATAAGCAGAGTCAGGTGAACAATCCGTGCAATTACTATGATATAAAATAAAACAACTTTAAAAGATCAATGAGTAAATGGATTTGGTGGACTGGCAGACAGGAATTCCCCAACTGTTTATCTTCTCGAGTCCCTGGAGAACGAAGTTCTTTCAATTCCTTTCAATATTTGGCTACTGGATCCAAATGACTGGAGGAGAAAGTGAGGTTGATTACTTTGCATAGCCCTCCCTCACTCAAATAAAATTCAATCACAAGTTATGTCATCATCTCCCTGATGTTATCACCCTCTTCAAGACTGAAGGACAAATAACAGACCACATGGGAGAGGGGGATGAGAAGGTGTGGCTATAGTGAAACAGGAGTAGATGAGGTGGAGGTAAGCTATTACCATGAATAAACAGTCAGAGGAGTAAATGCTGAGATATTAACACTGTCTGTCTCTGAGTCTCTGTCTCTCTATTTCTGGGTCTCTGTCTTCTCTCTCTCTCTCTCTCTCTCTCTCTCTCTCTCTCTCTCTCTCTCTCTCTTTCTCTCTCTCTCGCTCTCTTGCTCTCTCTACTCTCAACTTTTCTGTATTGTCATTAGGAGTTCATTATGGTTTTTAAATTGGTTTATCTAAAATTTAAAATGTGGTTAACCATTGTACTACTGATCTACGTATTTCATATTCATATTTTTGTCTAATTTTGGGGCCCTTTTCAGTTGGAGGCTCAAACTGAACAAAAAAAAAAGAATTATTAATTCATGCATTTATTATTTCCTAAAAGCAGAAAAAGAACACATGAATGGAGATTTGTACCTGGGAGTGTGGGTGTGGGAATAGTTGACAGTTTGTTGTGGTGGGAGATTTGTAACCTAGTTGGAGTTAACATTTCTGAGAAAATTATTGTTCTTTCTGGGGAAGGTTTGAAAAGAAAATCATTTCCCCTAGGGTTGGAGTTGAGGGTGTTGACTAGAAAGTTAGCCCTGAAGAGAAGATGTGGGAAAGATCACAATCCACGTTACAGGTGGTATCAGCAAAGATCAAGCAATCAGTGCCCTGCTCACCAGCATGATACTACCGCCTTTTCCTCTACACATATTTTATGGGAAATTAAAGGATCATCATGCTTCCTACCTCTTGGTAGAGAACTGATTGACTAGAGGTGAATTGAAATGAAACATACTATATATTTTCAACCATAAACATGGTGTAAGTATGATTTCTTGACTATACTTATTTGTCGCAAGGGAGGGCTTCTATTTAGAAGGAGGGAATTTGAGGGTAAGGTGTGAGTAGAGTTGATGGGTTATGTACACTTAAAAAAAGAAAATTAAAAAAGGGTATCAATAAAACAGAAGAGAAAAAAATAGTAGGGGACTGAGACAAGTAGGGAACCTATTTTTTCTTTTGCTACATTATACTTTCTTTAAAAACAACAGTTCTGTAATTCAGTTCAGTTCACAGTTTCAGAAGTATTTTAAAAAGGGAAAAGTGAGTATTTCTAGAAATACTGGCAAAGAAAGTTATGGGAAAATTTCCAGCCAAGTCCATCTCCCTGGAGGTATACCCCAGGAAAGATCAAAAAGAGCACCAGATGAAGCCGTCAGTAATATGAAAAACCAGCTCCAGTAAGCTCCTCCACCTGGTCCAGGAAAACATTACTAAATGGCAGGAAACCCACTGGTGCTCTTTTCAGGGGACACTCAGTGGGCCTGGAGTCAGCTCCATATTGATCATGGACTTTCTAATATCATAGTAGAGAATGAAGCCAGTCCTCAGTAGGTGACTATGAAATGAAAAGGGCTCATTGTGCCTTGGGGCTCCAGAAGATCTAAAGGTAGTGACTATCTGATATTAGGAACATAGGAAGACGAGCAAACCTTGCAGGTAAGTTACTGCACAAAGTGACAGAGGGAAAGGAGGAAGAACAAAAAAGGAAAATAAAGAAAAAACAAGAAAAGGCAAGAAAGGAAACATCATTAGTGAAATATTACAAAAATATGCAGAAGAGAAGAGAAGGAATGTTAGGAAAGGACACAGAAGGGCAGGTCAGTTTTATTATAGCTATGTTAAATTTAATTTACATATTTAAAGCTGTATGTGAAAAAGTATAGTTTCATATCCAACCTTCTTTCTTGTTCCTCTTTGTATACTGAAATATTTGTTTATTCATATTTAATTTCATAACAAAAAGAAACACAAAAAAGTAATCATGCTAATCTCAATCTATATTTTTCAGCATTTTTCATCTCTCCTTCCAACTTTTGCATTGAAAATGACTTTACGTTTAAGTCTCTGAGTATTAAGACATACACTAAATCATGGCATATGTTGACTTAGCGTGGTATATCTTTTTAAATCCTTCACAGAATCTCATTTGTTTCTTAGTCCTTTGCAAGTTTAGTTCACAAAATATGGACGGCTCAGAGTCAGTGTAAATAACAATTGCTTTTCTTCTGGCCAGAACCACTGAGAGTCCTCCCCTCCCAGACTGATTCTTTCATGAAGGCAAAGTAGGACATCTTTTACCTCAATTTTTACCTAGTCTTTAACTACCGAATAGATACCACTTTGGATAAACTGAAACCTAGGAAAGACCTTAACTTAGGTTTGACCTATGCATCACCTCTGGACTTGGATGATTCTGGAGGAGACTGGGAGTGATGACTTTTCACACCTCTGTCTCACTTAAATCAAATTCACTTGCAGGGCAAGACATCACCCTCCTGACATATTTGGTTCTTTCCAAGAGCAAAGAATGGACAATAGCAATCATAAAAGGCAATTATTTTTCTGCTGTTCTTTTTGCTAGGTATGCCCTTCCTGATTGCTACAAAACAAGATGATGGAGTGCTCCTTGAAAGGATGTCTCCCATTACTTTTAAATGATATTTCCTATGGCATCTGTGTCCACAATGACAGCAATGTTGCCAATTGCTTTCTTTGCTTCTTCAGGGAAAAACTATTGAAGCATACCTTCCTTTTATCTTGGCACTTTCATTTATAGAAAGAATGTAAATACTGACCTCTTGTAATTCCTCGAGTACCACATCAACTTTGTTCTTAGAGAAAGAGCACATGTTTAATGTATAATCGGTTGAATAAATATTTATAGATAGTCTAGAAAGTGCATTTCTTAGCTCCATTTTCCTTCTTCACAGTCCATTCACTACTGTCATTGAGGAAGAAGGCCACACAGTACTGAAGGTCCTTGAAAATTTCTTTCTATTCTTGATTGCTGTCAAAAAAGACTTTTCTATCATCCTACTAGGACAGAGCCAATATTATGCACACTCTTTTATTAGGCTATGACTCACAATTTTCAGCATGATAGCATCTATCAAAGCTTATATACTATTGCCCTAGCCTTAGAAATCTAAGGATACCTCCATAGCATGATGAGGCATTTAGTATGGCTTTCATGGGTGAACAAATAAACAGTCTTTAAAAAAATTGAATGTTCGACAAAATTATTTCTAAAGTCTCTTTATCATAAAATTAATGCTTAGTGTAACTTTAGAGTAGAATGGGGAGACAAAACCATTTTGATATTGAGGCTGGAATCAAATGAAGTTCTCACAAGTCACTGAATGTTTACAAAAGGAGATTTACTTTGCCTTAATATGGCAAGAATATGTAACAAGGATACACTCATTTAGATTCTTTCAATGATCTTCCACTTCTATATCATCTGATCAGTAGTTCTTTAAGGAACGGTAACTCAAGTTGTTTTAGACACCCAGCACATCTGAGATGCCTAGACTCCATCTCACAACCACCATTTATCTGAATTAGGGAAATGGGGACAATCAGGACCCTGAGGGATATTTACCTTTTTTTTTTTTTTTTTTTTTTTTTTAGGTAGAGCCTCTCCATTTTGTGCATAGGAGGAAATAAGCTGTATCAAAGAAACAATGGTCGTATCATAGTAACATTGTGCTGTAATCCTTATATTCCCTCCCCCCAAAAATACCCAACCCAAAACAATGTGAAACTGATTCACCGAAGAGGAAAAGGAGTAGTTTTCCATAGAAAGTTCATAGTCTGAATCTCACATCTGATTTTTATTATTTGAATGACCTTGGAAAAAAATTTTTAAAGTCATAAATCTCAGTTTCTTTATTTATATCATTAATATATCTTATTGATATGCTTAACATTTAAATAGGGCTTCATATAAATTATCTCATTTAATCCATACAACAACCTTATGCCATACATGTCTATGTCATGTCTATTTTATAGATGAGGAAACTGAGACTGAAAGTGGCTGTGAACTGTCCAGGGTCTAACAGTTAACACATGTCTGGTATCCAAGTACAATGTTTCATTCATTCAGTCACTCTGTTTACTCCAGACTAAATTATTTCTATGGTCCAGTCCTTCTCTAATATTCTGTATTTTCTCTATTTTGATGCCTAGAGTATTTTGACTGGATTAAAACACCAACTCAAACAAGCAGGTGTACATGTAGACATAGTGTCAAAGTGTGTAAAAGAAAAGCTTTTGTAACAGAATACAATGCTGGAAAGAGGCTCAAGCTGGCATTAGTGTGTTTAACCAGACTTTACAGAATTCTGATCAGGTGGAGAGGCAGCAACATGTATGTTGTAATATTTTTCTTTCTTTTGCATCAACATGAAAAGTTTTAATTGCACATTTGTGAGTGTGTGTGTGTGTGTGTGTGTAAGGGAGAGAGACAGAGAGACACACAGAGAGAAAGAGACAGAGAGACATAGACAAAGACAGAGAGAGAGATTAAGAGAGATTAATGGAGGAAGAGAGAGACAGAAAGAGATACAAAGAGAGCAATTTCAATTTCTCTATTGGTTATTAAAGAAGTGGAACTAATTTGATTATAAATATCCTGTAATCTTTCCTCAATCTGTCAACAGCATTTCTTAGTAATTGCACTTAAAAGAAATGAAACTCACAGTATTTCTGTAATCTAGATTGAAAATGAAGTAAAAAAAAATTCTGCCCTGTCATGAACTTGAGTTCTTCCTATTTCATGGAAGAGTCAAAAAGAATCAAACACATGGAAAAATCAGCAACAAAAAGCACTTGACTATACAATAATGATAAAGAAAGTGTATTTCTCAAATCTTTAACATTCTACTGTGAAGATTCAATGAAGACTGGATTTCAGACATGGGACAACCTATTTTTTCTGACGAGAAAAGCTCAGATTCAAAAAATAAAAGAACCACTAGTTGAGTTTCTGCTGGACCTTTAGACTTTGCCAGTTATCTGTCTCAATGGAGAACTGTAAGTGAGATTTATTGGGCTTAAAATATGAACTAGAGCTTTCATGTTGGAATTTTAAATATCTTATTAAGCAAGGGCAAGTACCATTCAGAGCTTAATCAAAACAAACCACAAAACAAATATTCCTGAGTACTTTTCCTACTTTCAGGAACCACTATTTTGGGGTTGAAAAAATTCTGTGTTCCATGATCTCTTTGAGTCATTTTTAATATTTCAAAAATAAATTTTCTGATCTGGATATCTATACTGACTTGGTAAATTTCTATAACTGAACAGCATACGGGATTTTACAAAATATGTGTTAACGTACTAGAGTAATTTATGTCATACAAGATAGTCACTAAAATGTGCCTGGCAAATATCACATATGGACAGCTTCAAAAAAATCAAGCACAATATTTTTCAGTAACTTGGTGAGGTGGAGATGAAAAGGGTGCCATTGATCTACATGGGTGGTAAGTCTTGACTTCATTTATTGCAAATGTTTCTAAATATGACTTTCAAAAATTATCAAAGAACACATTCTTCATTTGTCTGTCTGTCTCTTTTCTATGTGCATATCCATCCCATGCCATGATGTCTTTCCTGCTTACAGCTGACAAGTACGTACCTAATGGGCATATTCCCTGTGAATTCCCATACCAAAAACAACTATGAACAGGAAGCAGAGACAATCTCCGTCTGATTTCCTTTTCTTCAAGCCCATTTTTAATCTTTGATACCACTTTGCCTATCTTATTGATTTATAGTCATTGCTGTGATTAAGTGATTTTAAATGTAGTTTGCTTTATAGTATTAAATATAACTATCCTCATGGTGGTGGTGGGGAATTAGACACAACAGAAACAGATGTCTACTTAGTGTTCAGGAACCAAAATAGTCATGTAGGGAACGTGAAAGAAAAGCATCATAATATTTAGGAAATACAATTGAAAAAAAGAACTCTTTGCTCTGGGTGGTAGCATAACACAGTTATGACAAAATGAGAAGCAAAGTCTCTTTCTAAGAAGCCATGGGCATCTTTGGAATGGTAACTACAAAATTACAGCCATATCTTCACTGATTACATAGTTTAAATATACCAAGACTATTTAATTGGCCTTTCTGTAATACTGCTGCTACCTCCCTCAGGATGTGCAGAATTTGATGAATGGAAAATCATAGCTTTTATTTAGTTTTAATTGTATTTTATTAAGGCACAAGAATAAAACAGACAGTTCTGTGGTTTTATTATTTTCAAGGCAATTTGGCAAGAAAGGAGAAAGCCTTTAATGATTAAAGTATTAATTATTCAAAGCACATTAAATTCTTTAAAAAAAGAGAAAGATTCTGCTTGCAGAGTTGGAACACTGAGAAATAGACTGTAACCCTTGATAAAAATAAGCTATGATGTGATTTTTTTTAACAAGAAAAAATAAAAAAAAAAAAACATAAAAAATCATACCGGTGGGATACAGAAAAAGGCATATTGGGGTAGGGGTGAGGGTGGGCAAAAGTTGAAATAAAACCAAAGTAAGAAATGTCGCATGAATGACTAAAGGCACTTCAGTTTTAGTTGTAATGTATTGTATCGTAACTCATTCTTACCACTTAACAAGGAGATACATTGCTTATAGAATTGTTTTTCATTTTTTCTAGTTCATCATGTCATTACTTTCTTCAGAAATCACAGGCACAGATTTAGGTACTGATAACAGTGTTTAATGATTTTCTTTCCCTAGTAGCTTTTAACTTTAATTCTTCATTCCAGTTAGTATTACTTTATTTTTAATAGTATTTTGCCATTTGCAGAACTTTTTAAAAAAATATGCTATCTCATGTGATTTTCATAAGACTTCTGTGACCTAACGTGATGTATATAAAATAGCTCAGTTTTGCAAATGGCAGCCCCACTGATGACTCTAACTGAGCTTTCATTTCTCTAAAACCTCTTATCTTCATAAAAATTGCTATTCTGACATGACTCCCCTGTCATACACAATGAAATTGTTTTTTTTGAACCCAAATAAAATTCATCCCTATATTATAACATGCCAAGGACTTTTAACTATGCCTACTTTTAGGTCATATACAATATTTGGAGTCACTTTTAATCTGTTTCTCAAGGACCTTATAAGTACTCTGCACATAATAGATGCTTAATATATGCTTGTGTTGTGTATTCTCAATGAGGCCTCCTCAACATTGCCATCTGAACAGGGCTACCTTAGCTTGGAAGTAGTCTTTGGGTCATCATCTTTTCTAACTTCTGATTCAAGCCTTCTTCCGTATTCATTCACAGACCAAAATAGAATTCATCCATTAAACCATCATTAAAAGATATTTAGTAAAATTAAATCAAGGAATAAATAACAAAGAAAAAAATTTCAACACACACAAATACAGCCTCTCCCACAAATGTGTATGCCCTTTGTGGTACAGTGAACATTTCTTGTCGATGTTGCTCAGATTCCTAGGGTGCTTGGAATAGTCTTTCTATCTATGAAATTGATGCTTGCCACGTCCTGGTGTTGCCATCTTCTCTGCTAAATTGCTTTTAGGTTTTTTTCTACTAAACTGTGCCTTCTGCTGTTTATCCAAAGACTTTCATTTATATGATGCCTTTTTTCCAAAGGAAATAGTTTAGAATAATTTCTGGACCAGCTTTTAGTCACTTTTAGTCATTTTGTGAGTCAGATCCTCAGCTATGTTCAGCTATTAGAACAATTGCTTCATTTCACTTTCACAAGAACTCCTTTATAATTAACTGATATTTGGAATGAGGTTAGTTAATTCTTTAAATTCCTTTCAAATCTCATTATGCCCATGGCTGCTAGCACCATACTCACTAGGATTACTCTGGAGTAGTAGTGAAGAGGGGTAGAGTTAATAAGGAAACTTCTGTCACCTGATTTTTCTAAAGACTTTAAATTAATGGAGTGGTAACAAAAACAATGAAGTGTTAAAGTTTTAAATGAAGTGTGAAGTACAGATTTACCATTATCTCTTCATGAGTTGTAAAATTCTCCGATTAAAACTGATGGAATTAGAGGGAATTTAGACATTAGGTAGCAAAGGATTCCCCCAATGACAGAAAATACTATCTGTGGAAAACGTATAGTTCAAGGCAGGAGACTGCTCTAATGGTTCTCTGGTCATGCAAGTCAGGGGACAGCACCCAGTAGTGAACAAATCTGTTTATCTTTGTATCCTAACTCCCAAAGGCCAGTTTTGTCCTGCTTTTCTATTGCTTATAACCATACTTCTTAAGAAGTTGTTTCTTGAGTGACTCTATAAGGAAAGTGTTCCACTTTTTAAAGACCCATCAGTGATGGGGTCAATCCTTTCAATCCAATGACTAGTTATGCTCTAATTCCATCTGTTTTGAATGGTGAATTCACACCTCATAAAGAAATTAATTTCTTTAGAAATGAGGAATTTTCTATAATCTCTTTAGAAATTTGTATTCTAAGACTTTAACATCTGAGTGTCTCTTAGGGACAGCTAAGTGTACAGTGGTTAGAGTGCTGGTTCTGGAGTCAGGAAGATCTTAGTTGAAATCTAGTCTCTGACGCTTGCTAACTAGGCCTGTATAAGTCACTTAACTTCTGTTTCTTTCAGTTTCCTTATTTGTAAAATGGGGATAATAATAACACCTACCTCCCTAGATTATTGTGAAGATCAAACTTATCACAGTGCCTAGTATAGAGTTGGTACTATGTAACTGTTAACTATTCACTATATATAATTATACATTATCATGTAATCCAGATGAACCAGACTCTAACCTGCAGGTAGCTGGAATACAGTAAAGCAGATTAGAGTTGAGTGAGTCAGGAATCAAACAGAAGTTTAATTTCAAAGTTAGAGAAATGGCTTTCAGGCAAGGACACAAGTGCCTCAGTCCTGACCCTATGTAAGGTTAATGGGTTATAAGATTTTCCCCACCCATTAATAGGCCTCACATGGAGCCCTGATACAGAGTCAATTAGGCTCTGGTCCATAGGTGTTCCCATACTTTCCTAATTAAGTGCTGATGTCCAAGCCTCTCTAAGCTAATCAAGTGTCCAGTTTTGATTGGTAACAGTATATACTGTATTGCTTGGAAAGAAAGGTATGAGTGGAGAGAGAATCAGGTAGAGAGAGAAACAGACTGAGGGAAGAACTTGCCTAGGGGAGCTTGACTGGCAACATTGGCACTCTCTGGATTGGTGATGAGTACCTTCCTAAATCTTGCCTTCTGCTATCCTAATAGCATTGTTCCAAATACATATCTTGGTTTTGTCTTGGAGCAAGAAAGTTTATTCTATTTTATGAATTATAGTTTATGCATGCATGTATGTTCAAAGCAGCTCTTACGAGTATCACATTGACATTACATCCTAGTGGGAGGGATGGACGTTTTAGTATGGGGAGGTTTCAGCACTTACATAAACGTCTGTAGCCTTAATAATGAGGGGTGATAGCAACAATGCCACAAGTTTGATCTGTAGCATAGATTCATGAGCAGAACCAATTTTGGGATTTTGCTGTGGTTGATAACCTCCCAAGGGTTGTTGGTATGCCAATATCAGGGCCCAACTTGCTGACTAGATGTTAGCTCTGGAAAACAGGGTGTCTCCTAATATCTTGCCAATTATTATCATTAATTATTACTTTTCCACTACTGTCTGAGATTACATCAGTTGGTCTGGGTGGTGGTGGTGGTAAATCAATTGATCAGGTTGTCCTTATCATTTGTGCTATTACTCTTACTATATTAGTAACATGGAGGAGAAGGTTGGAGCTGGAAATCTTTGTCCTGTAGCTACAACCAAATAACTGAATGGTTAGAGATATAAATTGAATTCAGTTGTGTATACAGCATTTTCTGTTTACATTGTCATCAAACTACCATATATTAATGGGTATTTAGGAAATAATTAAAATAATTCATTCATTTTAGTGTAAATTTCACTCTATTCCCATGGAACTATATCAAACAAACGAAGTGCAAACCATTGTTTAACTCACTTTAGATTGCATATTTGTAAAATATACAATGGAGTAAACACATAATATGAAGGTCAATTCTTTCCATCCAGTGACTAGCTAAGTTTTAATTCCATCTGTTTTGAATCATGACTTTATATCTCATAAAGGAGTTAACAAAATTTAAACAGTTCTTTATGCTGCAGTACCTTAACATCTCATTGTCTCTTAGGAGCAGCTAGGTGAGCAGTGATGGGCTTGAGTAAAAAAGATCCAAGTTCAAATCCAGTTCCTGACGCTAATGGGAGTGGACAAGTCACTTCTATTTGCCTCAATTAACAAGAGCAAATGTTGAGATAAGAATTGCTCAAAGAAGAAAATACAATTCCATCACAATAGCATAATGCCATGCTATCAAGGGTATCAAACAAATATCAATAGAATAACAGAAAAAAATCCACTAAATGGTCACAGATGAAAAGATCCTATGCTTCCAAAGAGAAAAATCTAAGAATAAATTAATCTAGCTTTATGAATGGGTGCAAATTATATAAGATTCATCCAGAATGTTCATTACAGACATATATATATACGTATATATGATACATATATACATATATAATACATATACACACATATACATATATACATATATGTGTGTATATATATGTATATATACATACATATATACATATATAATACATATACACACATATACATATATACATATATGTGTGTATATATATATATATATATATATATATATATATATATATATATATATATATATATAAGCTCTTTTCAATGCTTTCACAACAATGACCTTGGTTCAGGGTCTTTATTACCTCCTTCTAGGTTATTCAGCAGTTCCTAATTAACTGATCCAACCTCCAGATACCTGTAAAAGTGATTCTCCTAAAGTGAAGTTTTGACTTTGTCATTCTTTTATTCAATAAACTCTGGTAGCTTCCAATAACATTTAGGACATAATATAAGGTATTGCATTTATTTTTGAAGGTCTTCATAACCTGGCCCCAAAATCCTTTTCCAACTGTATTATTTATTTCTCCCCTTCTTACATTCTACATCTAGCCAAGCTGACTTTGTTGTTGAGTTTAATAAATGACTCTCATCATCTCATCTCTCATCTCTAGCTTTGCCCTTGCTGTCTGCCATGCTTGGAATGCACTTCTACTTCACCACCTCTTAAAATCTCATCAGCCAAAAAACTCAGCTGAAGTGTGCCTTCTATAAGAAGTATTTTATGTGTTTCTGCTTATATTCTGCCCCCCCATTTAACCTAAAATAAATAAATTATTTTACACACACACACACACACACACACATACCCACACACACACTTATTTATTTACTTACTCCTTGTCAGAATGTAAATTGTTTGAAGGCAGACACTTAAATTATTGTCATTTTACCCTCATTGCCTAGTACAGTACTTGGCACACCTATAAGTTTGCTTCAAACTTTAAATAACTAAAAAATATGACTGAGAAAATACTATTCAGAAAGTAAAATTTTCATTGGATAATGGAAAAATTACATATTCTCTCTTGCATGTGTACTCACATGCAGTGTGGCTTCAGAAAGGGCCGAGGAACAGTCAATATGGTGTTTGCTGCCTGAAAACTCCAGGAGAAATGCAGAGCAGAACAGAGGTCTGTACACAACATTTGTAGATCTGACCAAGGCCTTTGACACTATTAGTCGTGAGGGTTTATGGAAAATTATGTCAAAATTTGGTTGCCCAGAGAAGTTCATCAGCATTGTACATCAATTTCATGATGGCATGTTTGTCGAGGTTTTAGATAATGGACAATGCTCTCGTACCTTCCCAGTCACCAGTGGAGTGACAGGGCTGTGTGCTTGCTCTCATGCTTTTTAGAAAGATGTTTCCAGCCATGTTGTCAAATGCTTTTAATGAGGAAGAACATGGCATCAAAGTCAACTACCATACTGATGGTAAGTTCTTCAATTTAAAAAGACTACAAGATAAGACCATAGCAGAGGGAGTGTTGGTGTATGATTTTCTGTTTGCAGATGATTGTAAACTCAGTGCAGCCTCTGAAACTGAGGTATGGATCAATTCTTTTCTGCCTGTGTTAATTTTGGCCTAATAATTAACACCATGAAAACACAGGTGCTCCATCAGTCACCACCACACCATCCATACATGGACCCATCAGATACAACAAATGGAGAAGTTTTGAATGCTGTGGATAAGTTCACTTATCTTGGTAGTGTACTTTCCAGGGATGTACACATTGACCATGAGGTTAACACAAACATTGTCAGAGCTATCTCAGTGTTTGGGAGGGTTCAAAGAAAAGTTGGGGAGAGAAGAGGTATTTGACAGACTACCAAACTGAAGGTCTACAGAGCTGTTGTGCTGACCTTATTGTTGGATGCCTGTGAAACATAGACAGTCTACCAGCACCATGCCAAGAAACTGAATCTCTTCCATTTGAACTGTCTTAGGAAGATTCTGGCAGGATAATGTACTGGATACTAAGGTCCTTACTCGACCTAAACGGCTAAGCATTCAAACTATGCTTCAGTGAACGCAACTCTGATGGACTGGCCACGTTGTTCAAATGCAAAATGGATGCCTGCCAAAAATACTATTTTATGGAGAACTTGCATGGGGCAGACAATTGCATGGTGGCCAGAAGAAGTGATCCAAGGACACTCTCAAGTCTCTCTCAAGAACTTTGGATTTGATTGTGCGACATGGGAGACACTGGTGCAGGATCACTCAGCATGGTGTGCCCACATCAGAGAACATGCTGTGTTCTATGAGCAAAGCAGAATTGAAACAGTACAAAGGAAATATAGGATGCACAAATTTGGAGTATCCACCCCATGTTCACACGGACTATCTGTGTTCCACCTGTGGTAGAGCATTCTGAGCTCGTATTTGTCTGATCAGCCACAGTAGGACACATTAAAACTTGACTTTATCATGGTGATGTCATTTTGGCCCTCTTGGAGAATGAAGGACAACAACCACCATGAATACATGCCTATAACATATTCTCTCACACTTCTTATGTATTATATATTCTTTTTCTTCCATTATATCATAAAAATATTTAAATTCTCTTCTTCATTGTTTCCTTTCTTCTCCTTTCTGACTCAAATCTGTACTAGCAGTGACACTTCTAGGCTGCATATAGGAAAGAATATTGGTAGTAGTATTCTGAATTATCATTTAAAGTTTATGAGATCTATTCTCTCAAAATGTCTTAGGACAATAAGGGTTTAATTGCAGAGATTAATAATGCCGTAATCAGTGACCTGGGGACCATTCTTGTAATAGTTATGACAACCTCTTACCCCCACTCCCCAAAAACCTCACATAAGTACTGAATATTTTTTGTATTGTCATAGGGAGGGTAGCATTTATAGTCAGAACATGCTATGATAGTGTAATAGATCTCTTTTCTTATTAACAAAGTATTTGGAACATATCAAACATTCTCCAGGTTAGATTCCTATTGATCCAGAATTTCTTGTCAAGAGTCAATAGGATATATGACATTTCAACACACATAGTTAAAATATAAATTTTGGGGAAGAGTTAGGATCCTAAGAATGGGAACAAGTTGAAGGACTTCAACTCTCTATCACTGATTATCCCCTCTTGTCCCCAATATACAAACACCCATAACTTTTTGGAAGCTCCATTGCATTTTTTATCTTCTCATGAAAAATATATTTCTTATGATATTTACAAGATGTTATTTCCACTTTTAGACTAAGGTCTCTGTTTTCCTTATTTCTACAACTTACCTTAAATATCATTGCCATTAAAAACATGTCTTCTGAAGATGACATACAGCCTTACATATGTAGTGGGGAATAAATTTGCCCATTCAATATAGGAGTAACTTTTTTTTTACATTAATAAGAACTTGTGGCACTGATAGAGGAGATAATTACTTTTTAGAGGCTGATTTCAGCTCTACAAGTTATTGCCTAACAAATTATAACCTAACAAATTTTGAAATAATGCTCCATGGAAGTCTAAGTTAAGTTTACAAAAGGATGTCACAAGGGTGAAAAATCTTCATCCTAATCTCTTTTGCTGGTAAAAGTAATTGAACAGTTCTGAAGTTTGCTAGATGGGCATTTTTTTCTCACAGAACAGAATCACTTTAATGTGCTCTTAAATGCATATATGTCTACATGCCTTTACTTTCTATAGTCGCCTAAAATGATTTATTATGCTGCACTGCAAATGAGAAAAACTCAGTCACTTTCCTCAACAAAAGTATAATGATTTTTATTAAATTACTTTTGTAATTAATACTATGATTTTCACGTATATCATAAATTTATAATTTTTGTTTCAAAGAGATGAATATTTTTGCTGAATGAATTTCCTTAATATTAAAAAAATAGACAAAATGTACCATTAAGAGGAAATTAATGGACACTTCAAAAACATTGTCATTACATACAAATGACATTCTCAAGCTTAATATTATTATTATTATTATTATTAATGGCTAGCATTTATATAATTTTCTGTGGTTTGCAAAAAACTTAAAAAAATCTTATTTTATCCTCCTAACAAACCAGGTGGGTAGGTTCTTCCTCTTTCAGTTAAATAAAATCCCTTACGATTATATAATTACATAATTTTTGTACTGGAAAAGACTTTGGGGAGGACTCATTTCAACTCAACAAGTTTTGGCTAAGTATCTGCTGTGTGCAGGAACATTTATTAGGCATGAGGGACACAACAACAACCACATTACAACACAGTCCTAATCCTTAATGAGCTTAAAATTTTATATAATACAATAATGTGCTAACAGGGGAGGAGAGGAGAAATTACATGTTCTAAGAGAATTTGAATTGTACAAACTAACTGGAAGAATGGAAAAAACACTGAATCTGGAATCAGAAAAGCTAAATTTTCATTGCATCTCTAGAGCGTATTTGAGTGACCTTGGTAACTTACCTGATTCTCTACTTGTTTAACTATTTTTAAAAAATGAATTGGTTGGACTAGATGTTCTCTGTAAATCCTTCCAGCTTTAGAATTACAATCCTAAATACTGGGGAAGAAGAGGAGCTCAGATTAGCTTTGAAAGAGGGAACTTTCCTCCTGGGATGTCACTATACTCAAAAAATTGCATGTCCATTTCATTTATTTTTTTTTTAAACATATGGTTGGATGAAATAATTTGGGGGAGTTTTCTTTATATCCTCTACATTTGTTGATAATTTTCCTCTCATTCTTGATATTTGAATTTTCCCTCTCTTTGAAAAACAAAACAAAAAAATCCCAAACAAGTCAGCTAACTTTATTTCATTAATTTTTTTTTAATCTGGTTTTGTTTATCAGTTCCTTTTTTTGGTCATTTCAATTGGTTTAATATTCATCCCAACACAGAGACTGTTTGGAAGCTCTCATCTTTTCCTGAAACTTTGTCATTGAATCACAATCCCTGAAAACACTGGGACAATTTACTGTGAATTCTGTCTTCTTTTCTCTTCATCTTACCCCCACTCTTTACCCCTGCAACATTATTTCTGCTGAAGCTGTTCTCCTTGCCAAGACCAAACTGTATTTGTGTATCCTTGATCATATCTCATTTTCTCCTGCAAATAATTACTGCTATCATTTTCCCCTCTAATCATTAATTTCTTCTTAGCTACTAGTTTCTTTTTCTGCTGCAAACAAATGGAGCCAAATTTCTAACATCCTTTAAAAAAAATACCTTAACTGGATCTCATCTTCTATGTTAGCTGTCTTATATCTCTCCTCTTTTAACCATTAAAGTCCCTGAAAAAACATATCTGTACCTGATGTCTCCGTTTCTTTTCCTCTTGCTTGTTTTTACATTTTCATCATTCAAGTTTCTGACATCAGTATTCAAATGAAAGATCTCTCTCCAAAATTACCTATCTTTTTGGTTACCTAAGTTTGGAGTCTCAGTGCCGTTCTTGACTACTCATTCTCACTCATTCTATGTTGAATAAGTTAACAAATCTTTTAATTTCCTTCCCCATAACTTTCCATATCTTGAAGATGTGGAAGATAGCCTCTAGGTTGAGGGTAGAGGGCATTTTTGTAAGTACTGTTCCTGGTGTACTATTTAAATGAAACTTTTTACTAAGAGCTAATGAGGTCCACTGGTTGATTGTTAACGAGAAGCACATTAGTGGGGACTCTGGGTAAATAGAAGTAAAAATATTCACCCTAAAGATTATTCCTAGAGGTCAAGGAAAAAACTACCTTTTAGGGCACCCAACATATGAGTGAAAATTGAGAGGGTAGCACCACAAGGGGTCATGGGAGGAGGATGTATCAAGGAAGTGATGGACAACATTGCTGGAAGTTAAACATGTATGAGAAATCTTTAAAAAAAGAGAATTGAATTTGGCAATAAAGAAATCACTGATGGTTTCGGAGGCAATAATTTCAGTAGCGGTGTGGTTGGAAGCCAGGTTGCTGAGGAACATGTGTATAGTGAGGAAGCAGAAGTAGTCAATACAGACCAGGGGTTTTAGATGTTCAGTAATTAAGAAGAGACACAGGACAATAGTTGATGGAATGGGCAAGGTTAAAGGGGGTGGATTAGGGTGGGGAATATGAGCATGCTTGTAAGAACTAAGAAATGACAAGTAAAAATCAAGAAATTTTAGTTGAGTCAAAGAGGAAATTATTGATTAGTCAATCTCCTGAAAGAAATAGGAAAAGGTGAGATCAAGGACATAAGTGGAAAGATTAGTTCTGTCAATGAATTGATCTGTTTCATCTTCTGAATTTCAGGAGGAGAAGGAATTGATTGGTAAGGATGACTTTTGATATCTGGAGGATAGATGGTATATCATGATGTTCATGATCGATGGTCTCATTGTGTAGAATGTGATCGGCAGCCGGTTATAGATGAATGAAAAGACTGATATGTAATGAGGATCCAGTTTAGTAACTATGAATTAGTAGTAATCAGTATAGTTATATGACTTTCCCCACTAATTCTCAATAGCTTCATTAAAGAAGCAGAGAAGGCAGATGGTCGGAGTGACTTAGTATTAGATGATTAATTCAAGAACAATTCAGAAAGGCAAAGCACCAGGGGCTTTCAACCTAACATCTGATCCACATACAAATCATGATTCTTAATGATAAATTTTTCAGATTTGTTTTTTGAGGGGAGGAGAGAGAATGGGATGGATCAGGGAAGGGATTAATCACCTGTGAATTTTTAACTTTAATTGCAGTCCCAGGTAGAGTGAAATCATATTCAGATTCACAAATTGAAAACTCAAAGGAAACTTTTGCAGGTCTACTTGCTTTTATTTCTTTAATTTGTGTGTACATATAGAAGCAAGTACAAGTTACAATTGCACTGTTAACATGGAATAAAGAATCTCTAAGTTTGCATAGAACATCTATGATATAGACTCAAAATAATCATTACTGCAAAATGCATTGATGAAAACAATGGAAATACGTATGAATTTTCTCTTTACTATCCCTGTTTAATACTATTATGTCTGTCTATTGAAGTCAAGACAGACATTGAGTTGATCAGAGAGAAGGTGGGAGAACAGTGTTCATTTAATAGTTGTTCGCTCAAGTTTGACTCTTCATGATCTATTAGGGTTTTTCATGGCAAATGTATTAGAATGGTTTGCCCTTTCCTTCTCCAGCTCATTTTACAAATGAGTAATTGAGGCAAACAGGGTTAAATGAATTGCCTAGGGTCACACAACTAGTAAGTGTCCGGGGCTGGACTGGAACTCAAGAGGAGTCTTCCTGACTTCAGGCCCAGTGTTCTATCCACTGAGCCTCCTAGTGGCCCTCACTTAATAATAGGATGCTTGAACATAATACAAAACTTTTCATGTTAAAACTAAACATATTTATCCCCAAAGGAATTGAAATTTTGATTGATTTTCGGTATTTAAAGAGAATCAGAAAAGATCCATTGTTTCATTTTCAATACATAGATATTTTAAAGATAAAACGCTTTAAAAAAAAAGTATTAAAACAATGAGAAGTCTAAAAGAGAATTGGTGATATTGGATTGTTGCTATGTAAATTACCACATAATTTATTGTATCTAATCTACTTATATCAGTTCAAAAGTGTTAAAATAAAGAACAATAATCATTATTCAAGTACTTCCTTCAAAGGAATTCATAAAAGTTTAAAGAGAAGTACCAGTGTTGATTAATTATGGATCCGTTTGCGCTAAAAATAAAGATTTCTTTTATTGTTACATGCATTTCTTTACCAAATTTGAAAGAATAATTATGCAAGTTTGGAGAACTAAATGATAACTGACTTGAGTATTTCAATTTAAAGTATTTATTTTGTATTAGTACTAATTTTGGCATCCATTAATATATCATATTTCCCCTCGTTCTCCATGTCTCGGATCTATCTGAGCTATGAAGGTCTGTTATTCTTTAAGATGCCATGCTGGCTGTATAATATTGGTTTAGGAGCGAGAAATTTGAAAATCTCACTGCATTGAAGCCAATGAATAATAGGAAGTTTTCTTAATTAAATTATAGCAACTATTTCTACTGATTAAGTTAATGATGATGAAATATATCCCAAAATGTTGTAAGACAAAACTTTTAAGTGTTTTTGAGTGTATATAGTCATAGCAACAAACACAAACACACACACACACATATGCACACATGTATATGTACTTTCCAGATATCTTGTCATATATTTTCTGCTTGTATGCCTAAAGGTCTTAAATTTTCATTCCATTAGTATCAAAATTAAATTCCTCCACAATATTGGTGATTAGCAACCAATAGAATTTAATATTTCTGAATGTGTATACCAAACAGTGGAACATCTTAAAAATATAACACTGTCACTAATTCTGTATACTCATAGCTATCTGCAGTGTATGCTGGAAGTAGTTTAAACCTGCTTAGGAGAAGCAATTATTACAATTTTCAGTGTGAGCATTTATATCTTATATCACTGTTTTGTCTATGGTCTAGACTTAAGAAATTGTTAATAATACAGATTAAACTTAAAAATGTGTCTTGCATACATTTTTGGGGGCAGACAGAAGAACCAATGCTAAACATTTACCTGAACACCCCTTGATGTAGGTAGCTATACAACTTTATCAGTGAACTCATTTTACTTATAAAAACAGAATGCAAAAATTCACCTAAAGTGAAATTGAATATTCAAGAGATCCTTTAGTCTATGGATTGAAACACTGAAAATATATACCCTTAAGATCCTCTGTTTAAGACACACAGCAGTATAAAAATGAAATCTCGTGTTAGGAATGATAAGGATGTTTATATTGTAACAGCTATGGTCCCATTGCATTCCACAATACAATGACCCTAATCCACTATTTATTTCTCATATAATGATAGCTGCATAGCACTATAGCCCCTCAGTGTTCTGGCATATGCATTGGCAGCAGTAGGAATGCTAGCTGGACCAAAGAATGACAATGGCTGGTGTGGGAAGGAATGGAGAAACTTCAAGGAACTAAACAGATGTAAAATATCTTCTTGTCATTCCAGCCAACAGCTGTCAATCACAGGATATCCTAAAGAAGACACTCCTGAGGACAAAAGATAGCTGCTCCCCTTGGCTTGTCATCCTTACAGACAACTCACAGCAGGACAGCATGGAGAGACAGGATACCTGGGAAATCAGGACTGCTGAAATCTATAGTCATGCGTTCTGTATTAAGCAAATAAACAAGGGTGGTGGGACACCCTCTTCAGGAGAAGTCCATTTGTCACTTACAATTCCAGTGACTACAAGAACAATGGGACCCTTGAAGGACTTAGCATACAGTTTGTATCAAATGCTATTAGGCTTGGCCTAAAGCATGTGCCCTTTGCTTTTAATTGTCAAAAACATTCCAAGTGCTGTGTTGTGCCCTACAGACTAAGACAAAGACTTCTTCTTCCTCTTCACAAATAGGATTATCATACTATCTGTTGTCTTGCTTAAATTCCATGTTGAGAGTTGTTGCTACCTTCAAATGCTTGATTGACAATACCCTGGGAGATGTCATACTCTCTGTAGCCATCATTGTAGTATCCTAAAGCACCAGAGTTGTCTGTTGACCTTTTTTCCAGGTGTTCCAAACAACTGTCAATGAACCAGAAGGACAGTCTCTTGTAGGGTTCACTAGTCCAACATTTTAACATCAACTGGTATCTGAAGAAAAGATGAGAACAGAGATTCTAAATGATGACATGAAGTGAGGAGGGAAGAAAGGAATGAGACTAACTTGATTATGGGTTTTCTTCTGAAAGCAGCATGCGCGGAATGCCAATTTAATAATAGAATTGACGGCTCTTCTCTGGTGTTCCCATGCCACAATGGTTCCTTTGACAGTTGATAAAATGGATCTTTTGTAGATTTCACTGAGTGGCACTGCTTATATTTGTGGATGCCCTGCATAACTTACATTCTCCCTCATGCCATAGTTATAAGATCTACCCTCAAAAATCTTTTCAGATTGACCTACAGAACTAGGGTACGGAGACCCAGTGAACCTAACCAACCCTGAATTACAGTACAGAGTACTACATGCTCACCCAGTAAAGATCAAAATGCCTGACAATCTTAAAAGTCACTTCCAGAGTGGGAATTTTTTTGTTTCTGGACCATGCACTTCTAATACTACTACTATAATAACTTCTGATAATAACATGTTGATTTCATGACTTCACTTCTTAGGGATGAATTTCTGATGCATATATGAACAGTATTCACTTGCAAATTCAGAAGCACATACACGTACTACCCATAAAATGATGCTACATAAATATATTGACACTAGAAAACGAAGAAAAAGTTTCAAAGGAAAAAAGTCCTTGACAATTAAAGGGATACGACATGTTGTTTGGATCATCATTGTGTTATTTTTCCATTTTCCAATTTTGTGTACAAAATTTGGCAGAAACTCTAAAAGAATCTTAAAATGGTCTTTTCAAGAGGAAACTCTACATGAATTTCTATAATTTATTTTTTCAGCTATGTTGTTGATCCATCATTTTTCAGTCATAATTCCATTTTGGGTTTTCTTGGCAAAGCTACTGTAGTAGTTTGCATTTCCTTCTCCGACTCATTTTACAGATAGGAACTGAGGCAAACAAGGTTAAGTGACTTGCTCAGGGTCACATAGCTGCAAATGTCTGAAGCCAGATAAAAGCTTATGAATATGAGTCTTCCTGCCTCCAGGCCTGGCACTCTACCCATGATAGCTTGCCTTCATTACCTCCCCACAATAATGTAACAAATTACTAGACACATATAGAGTAAAATGATGAAAACTGTATTCATCGTGCTGCTAATAAAGTGAATTTGGGCTTGAAAAATAACATGAAGAAATTTCATGTCAATCTTTTGCATAATGATAAAACTATAATAGTAATCATTTATAAGCTTATTTTATTTATTTATTTAAAGGCTGGATCTTTCTATATCTTCCAAGCTCCAAATGCAGGGGTTAGTCATGAGCGTGATACCCATACTGATTGCCATGAAAACTTTGACTTCTTCCTTTTCCTACCTCTGCTGATTGGGCCCATCTGAGACAGTCTGATGCCTGCCTCCCCATTAATGTATTGATGCTAAACTTAGTACTGACACCCAATCAGCACAACTTATTACATTTCAGAACTCCCAAGCTCAAGGCACTCATCAGCTGAGAGTACAGATGCGTGCCACCATATCTGGCTATTAATTGTAATTTTATTATTTATTATGGTAGTATTATACCAAAACAAAGAAATCAAGTGGACATTACTGCTAGGCTTTTATCTTTATTTAAAGAACAAACATTAATTCATTATCCATGTTGAATCACTGGGAATTCATTTTGCAGAGTATCAAGTAAGTAAAATGTAAATGTGATTTGCAATATTATCCAAGCATCATAAATTTAGAGAGGCCTTTGAGTCCAAACCCCCTTCACTTTACAAATAAGGAAACTACCTAGGAGGTTAAGTGACTTCCACAGGGTCACAGAGATAGCAAATGTCTGGCAGGATTTAAACTTCGTTTTCCCAAACTTCAAGTCCTGTACTCTATCTGCTGTACCACTTGGTTGCCTTACGTGATTTGCTTTTAATAAGATAGTGACTATAGTTTTATTGATTAGTTAACTCTCAGGTAAATAAACTCCCACTACCAGTACAGATCAGCATCTTCTCTGAAATTAAAATCTTAGAGAATTACTTAGAACATTGAGAAGTTAAGTGACTTTCCTAGGTCACATAGCCATCAAGTAACAGAGGAAGGTCTAGAACTTAGACCTTACTCTTTACTAATTATATTTTAAAAAAAGCAAAAAACAAAGAAACAAATCAACCAGAAGACAACTTATTACACATGATGAAGTTACATTAGTTGTCTCTGTATAGGCATTGACTAATTAGGACAAAGGCCTAAGTCAATATCAAACTCTAAAAACAAGATGAAAATGAGAAAAGGGAATTCCTTCATGTATAATAGCTATGATAAGGGTAGCTAGGTGGTGCAATGAATACAGTGTTGGGTCTGGAGCCAGAAAGACTCATCTTCCCAGATTGAAATCTGTCCTCAAATACTTAATAACTGTGCAACCATGGGTAAGTCACCTAACCCTGTTTGCCTCAGTTCTTCATCTGTAAAATGACCTAGAGAAGAAAATTGTAAGCTATGTAATATTAATGTCCATTGACAGGCCTCATGTGAAGCCCAGTGGGGGAGGAACTTGCCTAAGGAGGAGCTTGCTTAGGGGGAGGTTTGCTTGTAGGAAGGCTTCCACACCTTTTGGTACTAAGTTGATTAGGCACTGAGTCATGAAGGTTTTGATGCCTTCTGTCTCTGAGAAGTGTATATATACTCTGAGTTGGTATTTTGCTTTGGGGACTGTCTTATGTGGACCATTATTCCTTGGTCAAGACTCTGAGTCGTCATATGTTCAGACCCCCAAATGCTCTCTGTTGATCTATTGCTGTATGTAAAGTGGATAGCAATATTATTTTGATTCAGGCAGTAGAATTCTGTCTGTTGGCCTTTATTTTAATTTCTCTGCTTATAATTTCTCTGTATTTTCTCTGTATTTTTTCTGAAGTTCAGGGTGCTGCTTTTTCCCCTGAACGAGAAGATGGCTAACCCCTTAAAAGTTGCTTTCCTTTAAGAGAAGCAGATCCAGGAACCCTGACCTAACAGGTCATCCTAGGTGTGCCAGGGTACTTGCTGTTACAAATCACTCCAATATCTTTGCAAAGAAAACCCAAAATGAGTTCACGAAGTGTTGGACAGGACTGAAAAAGAACTGAAAAAAGCCACAATATACATGATTCCCACACACTATTGTTGCTAAAAATGAGAAAAGGAAAAATGACACCTAATTCGCCATTCTTGTCCACTTTTTTACTCCCATCCATCTCAGCCCTACACCCTCAATGCCTCATATTCACTTCTGCCTCATCCTTCCAGTGCCCTCTGAAATGACTGCTCGATAATTAACAAACTTCTTTTCACTGTAAATATTTTCCTTTCTCACTCCATGTGTCTTCTGCCATTCATTCAGATCTCATTCCCAACAGCTGATATTGATCTGTTAATAGCCAACCTTTCCCTTCTGACTATATTTCTCTCATATCCCTGCTTTGCTAAACCCACTCATTCTTCCCCCTTGCCCCCAAGAGGCCACCTTTGTGAACCAGCTACACTCTCTTCCACTTCATATCCTGGTCCCATGAAAAAGTACATTGTTCTCCACATTCATATTCCTTATCTTAACACCAACTACAGCTTGCCCCAAACTCCAAACCTAGATTACTTCCAATGTTTATCTCCTTCACTCATTTATGTGTTATTGAATGAGGTTTTTGGAAATCGCAGAAAAACAAGCACCTTATGTTCACTAAAAATTCATATTATCTCATTTCAGCTGGGCCCTCAATCATCTGATGCCTCCCTATTCTATTCACAATTCTACTTTCTACAGTGACAGTTCAAGCTTTCTCATCTTCTAAAGCCTTCCATTATGTCATCCTTTATGAAAAAAATTGAGGCAATGTGTATAGCTTTTACTTCTTCCATTTTCCTTATCTCACATCACTCCCACATCTTCACACATTATCTCCTCCTTCAGTCCTGTCCTAGATGAAGAACTGGCTCTTTTTTATCTTTAATCTTTCCCTCTACCAGCTTCTTCCCTGTTAGTTACAGATATGTCCAAGTCTACAATTAGGCGACTCCATTTTCTCTCTCATGCCTAACTCCTTACAATCCAGCTTCCAATCTTCCAGTGACTTTTCTCCACACTCATGATTAACTTCTCGTAGCTTTGACACTGTTGATCACTCTATCCTCCTTGAAATTCTTTTCTCTCTAGGCTTTCAGGATACCACTCTTTCCTGGTTCTTCTATCCATATGACCCCTGCTTCTCAGTTGCCTTTGTGGGATCATCTTCCAGATCATACTCTCTAACCATGGATGTTCCTCAGGGCTCTGTCCTAGGCCCTTTTCTCTTCTCTCTCTATACTACTTGGTGATCTCATCAGTTCCCATAGAATTAATTACCATTTTTGTGCTGATGATTCTCAAATCTACCTCTCCTGCCTCAACCACTCTCCCGACCTACAATGTCACATCTCCAACTACTTTTCAGATGTCATGTGTCTAGTAGATATTTAAAACTCAACACATCCAAAATTAAACTCACTGTCTTTCACCCTAAAGCCTTCCCCACCTCTACTCTCTTACCTATTAATGTAAAGGGCATCACCATCCTTCAAATCTCTCCTTTTCATACTTTAACAGTCATCCTCCACTTTTCACTATCTCTCACTCCCACACATTCAATCTGTTGCCAAGGCATATTGATTTTCTTTTTGCAGCATCTTTCAAATATGCCCCTGTCTCTCCTCTGACATTGCCACCACTGTGGTTCAGGCTCTTATCAACTCATACCTGCACTATTGCAATACCCTGTCTCAGGTCTCTCTCTTTCTGCTCTGATCCATCTTCTATTAAGTCACTAAAAGTGATTTTACTAAAGCACAGATCATGTCACCTCCCTATTCAGTAAATTCTAGTAGTGTCCCAGCACCTCTAAGATAAAAACAAAATCCTCTGTTTGGCATTCAAACCTCTTCATATCCTAGCCCCATCCTACCTTTAAAGTCTTCTTATACCTTACTCCCTGCTATGTACTCTTCAATCCATTGATACTAGCCTCTTGGCTGTTCTTTGAACAAGAAACTCTATCTCTCAGCTCTGAGCACTTTCTTTGGCTGTCTCCCATGTCCAGAATATTTGTATCTTGTTTTCACAAGTCTCTGTCCTACACCCTTTTTTCTCTTTATACTCTTTCCCTTGATTATCTCATCCACTCTCACAGTTTGAATTATCACTCCATGTAGATGATTCCCATGTTTACAAATCTAGCCTTAGTCTCCCTAACGAACAATAGCCTTGTACCACTAACTATCTTTTGGATATCTTTAACTGGATGTCCTTTAGGCATCTCAGCATTAGATCACTGAATTTTTATTTAAGCTAGAAGAGACCATAGAGACTATTGAGTCCAATCCCCTCATTTTACAACTAAGGAAACTGAGGCACAAATATTAAATTACTCGCCCAAGGTCACTCAGCTAGTAAGGATATGAGGTAGGATTTAAATCCAGGTTTTCCCAAACCGAACTCATTATTTTTTCTTCCAAAACCTCTTCTCTCCCAAACTTTCCAACTACTGTCAAAGACATCACAGACCTCTCAATCATAATCTCAGTGTTATCTGTGACTACTCATTCTCACTCTCTCACTCTGACTTATGTAATGTGTCTTGATATATTGTGATTTTTTCACAATTCCTCTGGTAAGTCTCCCTTCTCTCAACTCAAACAACCACTAATTTAATTCATGCCCTAATCAACTCTTATTAGTTAAGTGGTGCAGTGGATAGAGCACTGGGTTTAGAATCAGTAAGACTCATCCTCATGAATTCAAATTTGGTCTCAGACATTTACTAGTTATGTAACCTTGGGCAAGCCACTTAACCCTGTTTGCCTTGGTTTCTCATCTGTGAAATGAGATGGAAAAGGAAATGGCAAACTACTCCAGTATCTTTGCCAAGAAAACCCCATGGGGTCATGAAGAGTCAGACTCAACAACAGAAAAATTAAAAAAAAAACAAAACAATTTTTGCCTAGATTATCACCACAGCCTTCTAACTGGTAACTCAAATTTCTTCCCACTCCAATCTATCCTCCACTTTGGTGACTAGTGATTTTTCCTAAAACATACACATGACCTTCTCACAACCCTACTCAACAAAATTCAGTGACTTCCTATCTGTTTGGTGTTTAAAGCTACTCATAAACAGGTACTCCAATATTTTTAAACTTGACTCCTTTCCAAGTCTCCTATATTTCAGCTACACTAGGCTATTTACTGTTCATTGAATGTGACACTTGATCGTTCTCCATCTCAATGCCTTTTCACTGGCTGTCCCCCATGTCTGGAAAGCTCTTCCACTTCACCATTATCTTTTAGTCCCCTATTCTTTTAAGACTGAGCTAAATTCCACCTTCTACAGGAGTCCTTTCCCAGGGACCCAGCTATTAGTCTAATGTGGGGGTGGGGAATCTGTGGCTTCCATGCCGCATGTGGCCCTCTAGGTCCTCAAGTGCAGTTCTTTGATTGAATCAATGCTTCACAGAATGAATCCCCTTAATAAAAGGATTTGTTCTGTAAAACTTTAACTTTGTCGAAAGGACTATCAGGTTCCTCACCCCTGGTCTAATGCCTTGCCTTCTGTGTGTGTGTATATATAACCACAGTCAAACACACTGTCCTGACCCCAATATCAGGATCTCTCTTTGAAAACAAACAACTAACAACAATATATCTTGTTTGTACCTAGCTTTTAAAAGTTGTTTTCCAAATAGAATGAGAGCTCACTCAAGGTAGGGACTATGTTTTTGCTTTTTCTACAGTGCTTATCAGTCAATCAGCATTTATTGATTGACTATGTGTGCACCCTGCAAGCTTCTTTATAAGAAAACACCATCTTTTAAACACCTATATTCTTTCAACGATAGGCTTAAATCATGGAATACTACTGTCTCCAAAAATTTGAATGGAGTCAATGGAGAGGAACAGGGTCAATACTAGCTGGCTAGAATTTATTAAAAATAAGGTATTATGTAGAACTTGCATAAAAGATGTTATCAGAGAACTAGGTTACCTCCTCCCCCCAGAAAAAAAAATGGTAAGCCAATTATATGCTCAGAGCAAGGGATAACCAATGGACTTCCTGAACTTATGGATTGATCACTTTTGTTGAATTGCTTTTATTTTTTTAAAAAAATAATCTTGTTACAATGGAAAGCTTGCTTGGTAGGGGTGGAGACATATATTTAGAAAAGAATATATTGTAAAAACAGAAGATATCAATATAAAATATATTTAACACATTATGTATCTATTGCCAATGTATATAAAGTCCTGTCAGTTTTACCTTTGGAACATCTCATATATGCTCACTTCACTCCTTTGACATTTCTATCATCCTAATCTAGGCTCTCATCACCTCTCTCCTAGTCAAATGTTATAGATATTTTATTGGTCTCCCTGTTTTAGGTCTCCTCACTGACATCCATCCTCAATCCTCCTAAAATGCTGGCCTGACCATTTCACCCTCTTTTCTGCTTCATTGAACTCCATTGTGTCTCTAGATGAGGGAGAAAATGCTGTGTTTGGTTTTTAGACTTCTTCATAATGTGACCACTTCCCTGCTTGTCCTCTCACAAAACACTTCATTTCCCAACTCCATGTATTTTCACAGGTTGTTGCTCATGCTTAGAATTGCATCTTTCCTCATTTCCTCATTCTGGCTTCCCTGCCTTCCTTCAAGTTTCAGCTAACTCACACCTTACACAAGAAACCTTTTCTAATTTACTTTACCCCTCGTGCTTACTCTTTATGTTTTTCTCCAATTTATCTTGTATATAGCTTGTTTGTACATAATTATTTGCATGTTGTCTCCCCTATCAGTCCTTAGAGCAGGTTCAGTTATTCAGACTGTATATCTCCTGGATTTAGCAGAGCAGCTGGCATAGACTAATAAACCACTCATGATAATATCTATTCCATTTGTAAAAAAGTTATGATAAAAATGCCAATCCATCAAATATCAAAATTTATCTTTTCTTGAATTTTAAAAGTAATCAATAATTTGTAGTCTATCAAGCATGTTGCTGCTCCCCAATGGATCAAGGAATTCTTATTGCTTCTATGAATTTGTTGCTTTAGTCACTAATATTTCCAACCTTCCATTGTATTTAGACTGTGAAATACATAGATAAATATACGTATATCTGAAGCCATATTTTTTTAAATTAAAACTAATAACTTCATTTTTACCAATTCCTATTGAATGAATATTTTATTAATTTACTAACTCTTTGGCCACTTTGAAAGAAGCAGAAATAAATATAAAAGTTTGAGCCAAACAGCCTTATTATCTCTTGAAAAGATACAAATATTCAATAAATTGATAACATTATTATAAGTTTTGGAAACCATGGATCACTAACTTGTTTAATGTCAGTGGCACTCTTCTGGAGTATACACACTGAGTGACTGAGAACTTTTTTTTGGTGGGCAGTGTACAGCTGTAGATGAAGAAATGAAGAATTATCTTGAAGAAAAATGTTATATGTCCCAGACAATATTATTGGTGAACAATCCAGGTTAAAGATGATTTTGCTTGCTAAGCAATAGACTTTCAAGTCATTGAGAAAGCCATGATACCTTTTGAGAGATTGGCATATAGGATAGAATCCATCCAGATCAAGGTCAGAGCCTACAAAAAAACCCATCTAATGATGTTCAATTCAGCAATTTAACAAGCATTTATTATTCCTCAACATTCTTCCTGGTACTGTGTTAGGTGCCAGAAATACAAAGACAAGAAGGAAACTACTCCTGTTCTCAAAGAGTTTACATTCTACTTGAAAAACTTCCTTGGGTATCCATTCCAATTAAGTGCATTGCACATGTTTCTATGAGGACATAATGAAGCAGAACTTTGAATGATCTTCCAGAGCTGCAGAGAGCTGAAAATTAAAAGTTTCAGGATATTTCAGAAACCTTTCTCTTCCTTCTGCCAGATACCAAATCCTGCAGGTAGCAGTAAGTGCATTCCATTGATAATTCCACTATAAAATAATAATTATGTCATGTGAAAAGACAAGAACATGGGAAGATATTACTATTATTATAGATAGCATTTACATAGTGCTCATGTTTTCAAAGAACTTTAGAAATAATTATCTCATTTAATCCTCATGACAACTCTGAGAAGTAAGAACTATTGTTATCCCCGTTTTGTAAATGAGGAAACCTTAGGTAAGCAGATGTTAAGTGTCTTGCCCAAGGTCACACAACTAGGGACCATATAAGGTAGTATTTGAACTCAACTTCTCCTTTATCTAGTTCCAGTTCTCTATCCACTGCTCCATCTAATTACCTAGGTGGATATTTTCCAAGCAACCTGGGAATTACTGTATGATCACACAGAAGGGTGATGAGAAAGATGATTAATGGGGAGGAACAATGGGTCCATATTGAACGTTAAATATGCTTGTTTTGCAGTGCTATTTAGAATACCTAGAATATAAGCAATCACTCAGATGTATCTTAAAATACAATTATTCACATGCAATCATCTTTTAACACTGAAAGTAATTATATTAATGGCTAAATTGTGTCTTTTAAATCAAGAAAATCGCATGAGTTGAGACTATGTGGTAATACTACCAGCTTTGCAAAGCCATTCCAAATTATTTTTTTAATTGCTAGGCTTAATCCTCTTCCTCCAAAATTCATACAATATTGCCAGGGGCAGCAAAGGCCCATGTGTTCTGTGAATTTTTTCCTAGGATAAGGAATAGAAGAAGGAGTAGTGTTTCAGTGCCCTTGGATAGGGCCTTTTATGTGCTTGTGTGCGTTCAGAAATGTGGCATGTAAAGTATTTAAGTTCACTTCATTATGTTTTCATTGCAAGATTGAAATGGATCAAGAAATATACAACTACTTGGCCTGTCAAGCTAAGCTTATATGAAGATAGAAAATAGAACATAAATGTGATTCACAACATTAACTATGAATTCAACTTTGAATTTCCATTTCATCTATGACTTTCAATATTGTTTTAAAGTCTTAAGAAGACTAACCATCTACTAAAGTTCATACTGAAAAGCTAAATAACAGGTTAAGTCTTCTCCCAGTTATGGGATAGAAATAGCTTTTATATTAAAGAACATTCAGAACTACTGTCCCATAAAGTGAGTGAGAGAAAATTTCTTTTAAAAAAACAAGACTGTTCTAACCAGTCCCGTGTCTACCTATCTTGGCACTACTTATACAATATGGATTAATCCACATTCTTCCAAAAACGATGTTTCTGATGGCGAAGCAGCTGTTAATCCAGTCAAATTCATTCAAAAGCAACCATTCATTTCAGGGTAAATGTCATCAATCTGGGGGATTGTCAGGCTTCACATAGGCAAAACATTTACATCATTAACTGAGTTTGCCACTTATGAAACGGTAAAACTACGGCCTGGTGAAGCCACATCTTCAGTAAAAGGCTGGGGACAAATACAGCAGAACTAGAGAAAAGGTTAAGAATGTTGGAATTATTTTTTTTATCTTGATAGTATTTTTTTAAAAAATGTTTTTACAATTGTCTACCACATAAATACTTTCCATATCATTTTTCTGATGCAATGTCTGGCTCTGGCTCAAAATAACAACATTCATACAATGACATAATCCCCTAGGGTTTAATGTAGAGGACTAGGAAGGATGAGGGAAACTGAATGGCAGAGTTGGGTTAAGGAGGTTTCTCACTTACATGGAGTCTACCCTTTCAACTTGATTCTAAACAGCATTATTTACTTCTACATTTCTTTAGCTTATTCAAGTTTAAAATTTTATGGACCAACAATTTGACATCCTTCCAAGGGATCTGAAATGGTCAATGACTTTCTCTCTTTTAGGGCAGAATAAGGTACAACTCAATATTAGATGTCAGCTCCATACATACTGGAACCTGTTAAGAGAGTGAGGATTTGGGGACTTGTGCTACTGCTTTTTGCCATCCTGGATGCTCCTTTTCAGAGTTTAGCAACTCAGGACATAAAAAAATCGATACTACTTGGTGTTACAATAGTGCTTTTAACTTTTCCAAAAGTTTTCTTATTTGATTTACCCATGTAGCAACCATAATAAGCAGGTTAGGCATTATTATCCCGATTTTACAGATAAGGAAACTGGGTCTAGAAACATTAAATAGTTTGGCTACCTAGGTAGTAGCAAATACAGGAATTGAAGTCATGTATCCTCTTAGTTCCAGACACTACACAATATATTATATTGTTTTCCTACAAATTCCAGATCTTCCCTAAGAAAAGGGGATCAGATTCAAGTTTAGAGATATTATTTCAGTTTCAAAGAACTGAAGAAAGTTTCTGATTGTAAAACTTCTAGAGATTTTAGGTTATATTTTTTACTCTCCTGGGTGCCAGTCCCTTTGCCCTATAATTGCCAGAGGGACACAGGTAATCGTTCCACTTGCCATGCAACAGCTTGGTGTCTAGGGAGTGTTGCAAATTAAAGCTAAACTATCTCTCATAACTTTCAATAGAAAAGGCTCCAAAATAATAAGCATTTGATGAAATTGGAAAGAAGCAAAAAAAAGTATAAATTTATATAATTTTTATTTGCTGCCCCTTTTTTCTTGCTTTGGAATGAGAGGTAGAGCTATCTAGTTAATTTCTAAGAAACTTTAGTTTCTATGTTCATTGGTTGTAACACATTAGTAAACATTTAAATAAGCAAAATAGTTTGTCCTATAGATTTTAGAATAGAATCTACACAACTGAAATTTTGATAAGAATTCTGGGATGATTATACTTTTAGGAATCATGCCACAAATACATTATTTCTTTTATTTATCATTTATATAGAATATCTCTCCCCTTAAGCACTCCATGCACCTGCTCCATTTGGTGCCTCTATGACCCACTAAGCCGAAACACATACTATTTCCCAACAGATCCCTCTGCCAGGGGCTTGCTATAAATCCCTCCTTGGCCAGACAAGTTGGCCTTTATTTTTTGTATTTCTCTGGGCATCTCACATGACATTCCCAAATAAGGTATTGTACTACAAGCCTGCTGTGATTACTAGTAATGACTTAACTGCAAAGGAATTATAACAGTATGAATAGCAGTGGTTTGCACTGTGAATGTCCTAGCTACTCCAAAAATGCCAGAGCAACCAATAGAAAATGCTTCTCATTTGCCAGTTTGAAGGGAAGAAAAGTCAGAAGACTTTACAACTGCTGCTAATGTGTAAACAATGATTGTTCATTCAACAGCAGGAAACCAAACAAATGTCAAACAAGTGATAGTGTTAGGCATTCTGTGGCTTCGCGCCATGGCAGTCCAGTGAAGGAAACCGGAAGAAAACAAAATCCACAGGTACTGACTCCTCATATTCATGGAGAAGGACATTTGGAGCAATAATGACTTCTGTCCGAAAATCTTCTCTACTTATAAATTAAGTGCATTCCCTTCTTGGTTGCTAGAAAGAAATCACATTCACTTTCCTGATATACTTACGCGTAGATGAGATTAGCAGTGCACAAAAGAAGATAGAAAATGAAATGATACAGGTAGGGTTGTATAGTTATAATTTTAAAAAGTCTTTTATGTCTGCTTTAAAGTCATTTATTTATTTAGAGGCAGTTTGACATGGTGGAATTATACTTCAAGTCAGAACAGGACTGAGTTCAAGCCCTTTCTCTGAGACTTGCTATCTTTGTTATCCTGAGGAAGTCATTATTCTTATAGGCTCTTTTTTCTCATCTGTAAAATGATGATAATAGCACAGGTATGATGTGAAGGTCAAATGACATGTATGTAAAGTTCTTTGCAAACCTTATTTTTATGTACACAAGCATCACCTATTAATTCTGCTCTTGTCACTACATAGTTTTGCCTGATATAAGCAAAGACCAGGTATTTAATACCAACTTGTTTGAATATTAGAAACATACGTGAAATTCTTTCTTCCACATTTATGCTTTGGCAAAATTTTCTGTCACTTATCGTATATACCTTCCTCATCTTTCTCTGGTAGATTCCCTAGTTTTGTTTAAAGCATTACTCACTTTTAGTACCTCTTATATATGACCTTTCCCAAATTCTCCCAGTCATTAAATTTTCTCCCTCTTTAAATTCTCTGATTATGCTTTGTATTTTTTAAAAAATGCATCCAAGTTATATTGCCCCTGTCAAATAAAACTTCCTTGAGAGTATTTAGGTTTTCTATTCTCAGCAGCTAGAGCAGTGCCTTGCACACAGACACATGGTAAGGGTGTAATAAGTATTTATTGAATTGGGGAAAAGGACAAGGAATTTAACAGTTGTCTATATTGTTGGATAGATGAAAACTTTTGATAGGATTATCTGCATGGAAAAGGAGTGATTCTCAGTTTATTCAAGTGTTTCACTATCTTCAGGTATTGGGTTTTCTCCCAATTTAACTGTTCAGTTTGATTTCATGAATCATAATTAGTCGAATAACTACTTGTAGTTTTCCAAAAAGGGTAAATTCCTTTTGTTGTCCTGCAAGTTCATCAGTATTCTCCCCAGGGTTTACAATTGGGAAGATTTAGGGAAATGGTGTTCGTGAAAAGCTCAATTATACTGTGAAGAGTTATTCTGCAGCAGCTTCTCTTTCCACCAGAAATATGCTACCTCACACTCCCAATTTAATTTAACTGCTTCCTTTCATGACTTCACGAATCCACATGCCCACCTGTCTAAATACGTCTGAAACTACTGCTGATCTGAATGACACCACACATCTAAGTATTCCTACTTTGAATCCTGTGGTTGGCCAGATGATGTGAGTCCTGATACAATGAGGTACATATTTTGTTTGCAGTGCAACTTATTAGCATCCTTTCAAATCATTGTTATCTCTTGGCAATAGGCCAACCTAATTTGTCACAGATTCAGAGATTCATTTTGCATTCCTACAGCTATGACTACTTTCTAGCCTTGTTCCCTTTCCTATATAGGTTTGAAACCTGAGTATCTCCCTCATGGGGCAAGTGTTGGCTTGTGTGTTGGAAACTTGGCTCATTTCCAATGAAAGGATCGGGTCTAGGAGTTACCATTTTTCCCAGGTTACCATAGCAATCGATGAATTTAATTATCCAACTTGTGGGTCAGTGACCAGGCTGGCATGAAAACAAGAAGACATGGGGAAATATAGTTACCATATATGCTCCTCCTGGACACCCTCTGGAAGACAGTAGGAATGAGCCCTAATGATTCTATTTTGTCGCCCTGTGCCCCATGGTCTCCTATGCCACTCAGATGAGTGTAGGAGGGTCTTGCACCTATTCAGATAGCACAAGTCCCTCAAGGCACAACTCAGGTTTCATTTTCCCTATTCAACCTTTGTAAATTATCCCAGCCCTCATTAATCTTTCCTTTATATAGAATACTATTATATATAATTTACAATCTAACACTTAGCACATAATGTCTTATATTGTCTGTCATTGATTCATGTGGTTCCCTGACCAGGCCCATAAGCATCTTGAGGGGAGGGTCAGTATCTAGGACAGTGGTGAGGAACCTGTGGTCTCCAGGCCACATGTTACTTTCTAGGTTTACACAACAAATTCCCTTAATAAAAGGATTTGTTCTGTAAAACTTGGACTCAGACAAAAGGCCACACCCAAGGACCTAGAAGGCCACATATGACCTTGAGGCAGCAGGTTCCCCACCCCTGATCTAGAAGATTCACAAAGGATTCACATAAATGGTGAAATTTAATCTGAATCTTCAAGATAAGGATTTTGAAAGGCAGAAATGAGGATAGAATCAATTCTAAGCCTTCTGTGCATAGAAATGAAAGCTAGAAGTAAAGTTCAGGGAAGAACAAACAACCCAGTTTTATTGAAACATGGAGTGTAGGAAAGGGAGAAATATCAAGTCCAGACAGCTAAATTAAAAGTAAACTATGAGTGGCTTTAAATAGCAGACTGAAGGATTTGTATTTTAACCTCGAGGAAATCAAAACTACTGAGGAGTTTTGAATAGGGTAGTCACATGACCAGATGTGTCACAGGAAGATAATTTTGGAAGCTACATGGAAAATAAATGAAAGAAGTGAAGATATTAGAAGCTATTAGGAGGCTATTCCAGGGATCTATTGCTAAAAATGCTTTGACATGGTATAAGCACACAAAAAGTTCCAAGATCAAAAATAAAGTTGATGTGGGTTGGGTAGAGGAGAGGAGTGCCCACAGAAAGATACCTAAGATGTTGGGATATGAGACATAAATTAAAGAAGAGAAGAGGTTTTGGATACCTTCATGTGAAGTGGAAAATAGAAAACTGGGGACAATATAAGAGTGTTCTTGGGAAGACTGATGCCCAAGGAGAGAGAAGGAAAGGGCTAACTGGAGAGGAGCTCACCAAGGCTATTTATTAACTAGGCAGTAATTCAGTTGTTTCTACTTCCTCACATACTTGTAGCACTTTCTAAATTCCAGCAGCCTGGGACCAAAGACTTGATCACCCTACTCCAGTTAAGAAATATGTTAATATAAAAGTATTTGAATAGCTCTGAATCAATATAGAGGTCATGTTAATAGAGAGAGGGAGTGGGTGTTGTAAAAGCTGTTGTAAGATATAATTAATAAGACTTGATAACTGATAGGATAAGGAGGGTGAAGGAGAGGGAAGAGTCAAAGATCATCAGCCTACCTCACTGGGAGGATAGGCCATGCCTTCAACAGGAAGACAGAAATGAGTTCTGTTCTGGACACATTGAGTTAGAGGTACCTATGAAACAATATAACCCTCAGAGGAAAACAGAAAGATCATCCTACCCTTCTCCCTGAGTTTGAGGGAGTGTAAACTAGCAGAAAGAAGCTTTAAAGTAGACAGGGGAGGATGGCTACTTCTGAGAGCAGGAACTCCAGAAGAAACCATGGAGTAGGAATTGGAGAAGAGGATCTGCTCTTTCTTCCTTTGACCAGAATGCAGGGATTAATCTCACAAATGTGACTCAAGATTGAAGGTAAAATCCAGAGATGAGGATGGAAGGGTAGAGAGAAGAAGCTAAAAGCCCTTGAAGACCTAATCTGACACAATTCCTTCTTCTAATCTCTCTATAACTCAGGAAATCTTGGAATGCTCAGAAGCATAAGGTGGGAAGATGGTTGGAGACTGTTTTCTCTACTTGTCATTTTATTCAATGAACAATATAATCATTGCCTGTATTGCTTTCGATTCCCTTCTCTTTCCTCTTCTTTCTGTCTCTCTTCCTTTTTAAAGAAAGTTTGAAGATATATGCTAACAACATTATGATTAGAGCAGACAGAAAGTTATACTTGGAACCAGAAAGACCTGGGTTCAGGGTCTGCCCTGCCTCTGACATATACTTGCAGTGTGATTTGGGCAAATCTCTTCACTTCTCACACAGTTTTCTAAGATTATTAGTTGAAAAGAAGGTGTTGACTTGCAATTGATAAAAAGGGAGTTTCCTCACCTGGGAGTTTCCTCTACTAATGAAATCAAATGTCCAATCCCTATCCCTAATCCTTGTGTCATATCATATCTTAGATTGATTTTGAATCTGGATAGCTAGGTTGGATGATTTCTTTGTTTTTCTCCCAAACCAAGCCATCCACATTCCATAATATAGTATTTGATGTGAGAGGGGATCTCTTGTATGTTGACCTTGATGAGACCAAGCTGGTGGCTTGAGAATAGCACTACCAGTGGACAAATTATATATTACCCTATCTAAATGATTAATAAAAAAACAACCTGCCTACCTATCAACTTTAGGAAGATGGTAAAAAGTTATAGTGGGCTGCTTGCACTACTGTAATGTTCTAAGAATCATTGTGATACTCATTAAGTACACACAACCTGTACTTATATCACATAAAAATTCAGGGAAGCATCATTCTTTTTTAAGCTTGGGAGTAAGATAGTGGATAAACTATGCTGGTCTTGGAGTCACCACTTTGTAAGTATTACTGTGTGACCTCTTCTTATTGGAAAGAGAAAGGACATCAGGTCCTCTATCCACAGAGGTCAGAATAGCCTTGAATAGGTCACATTTATTCCCTTATTGCATACCTCTCTATAGTAGGGTTTATATGTGTACTTTTTCTTCCCACAGATTCTATTTGTATTTGTGGAAGAGTGTGCCCCAGGGTTATAGAAGGAAACATTTCATAAGGACTGTTCACATGATGTTCTCAGGAAATGTCTGCTTTGAATTAATTATATATTTTGACTGATTATTAAAGGTAAATATACTAGTGGGGGTCTTGTTACTTATTGTTTTAAGAGTTCAGACTCACAAAATACCAGGAATATAGAGGAATCATTCCCCCTTGGACCCAATCTATTTCTGTGAGTTGGGAAGACAAGTGTAGCCCAGAGGGCAGACATATCTACATATGCAGCTGCAAAATGTCTTGTGAACTAATCTAAAAACAACTGCAGGTAAGTTCTACCCATAGAGTATCAATAGCAACATCTAAATGCATTGGTAGTTCTGATTGCCCTGATTAATCTTATCAAGAATGAGATTCAGAAAATTTTCAGGACTATTCTGTCGCTATACTCATTTGAAGAAAATCTGGTTATTTGTTCGAATGATGATTCACACTTTTAATTTGTTCATTTTAGAAATTGGGAGGTATTAATATTCATGGTCAGTTTCCAAATCAGTTGAGATTGATAAAAAAAATGCATTATTTTTGCAGGCCAATATTGTTGTGGGGCATGTTCAACTATGACTACCACAATTCATTTAATAGTGCCTGATTGGTGATTTCTATGACCCTGTCTCATGATATGTATAAGGAGAGGTTTTCTTAGAATTTTGAAACTACAAGTATCAAATTTCCTCTGGGGAATATAAATTAAATTATATCATTTGGTATAAAATAGACAAAAGTTTATACATATACATATGTGTATGTATATGTATGTGTATATGTGTCATATTTCTTAATTAAAGGATTTTTCTCCTTGGCAGTACTCTGGATTTTTAGAAGTTTTTTCCTACTTGCCCTGTCTGTCCCACTTCCCCTAAACCTTATTAGCATCCAGATGTAAATTTCCAAGAGAAAAAGTTAGAAGTAACTTTGATTCTTAATGCAAGGATTCTCCAACACTATCTTTCTGGAATTCCCCAAGCAATTTCTAATTGTCAACCACTTCATATACCCATGTAATTTTAATACCTTCTAGCAATCGATCAATTTGAAACCAGCTAAGATTTCCCCTTGTTTCTATAGACATAATTTCATAGATAAATATCTCTGTGGACCCAAATAGTCCATGATATCTGCATTCAAAGTTAGGATCTTCCATAATCCCCTTACTATGCAGTAGAATTCATGAGGAAAAATGCCAATCCTATATTTTCATCTTCTAGGACTACCCAATGACTTGCTTTTAATCTTCACCTCTTTCCCACCAGTGACCTGGACCCTGCCTTAGGTTTTGTGCATTTTCATAGGTCAGCTTTTGCCTTATCTTACTGGAGCCTAGGCTACCAGGTGACTTCTTAGAAAGCTTCATAGAGTCATAGAAATCATAATGTACAGATACCTTCACCCCATTCTAGCTTCACTTTCTGTATTGTCTTCCCTTGTTAAAAATATAAACTTGAACACAGAAACTATCTTGTTTACCTGTGTTAATATCCACAAAGCTTAGTAAAATACATGGAATAGTGTTTAATAAATGCTCTAATTCATCTCTTTCAAGCTATTTATATACCTATAAAAGATCCTAAAACCCATGCTTTATGGAAGCCAGTATTTTGTTCTCTAGGAATCACCTGCCTGGAACCCTTGAAAAAGGAGCATCTCTAATATGAATCAGACACTGAATTTCTCCTGTACAAAAGGGAACGCTAGGAAGTCATATAGAGGGAATGGCCACAACGTTATCCTGATCTGGATGCCAGTCTGGAGGACTACAGCACTGCCCTCTCATCTCCAGTCAGCTATAGATAAAATTCTCTAATAATCTTTTTTTTTTTAAACTAAGTGCAGAGGTTTTTCTCCTTTTCCCCTCTCTATATGAATACTAGCTTACCACACAATCATTTGTTTAGAGAGCCATTTGCTGCCAAATTGAAATGGGTAGGATAAGCTCCTTTCTCATTTTCAAACACTTTGTACTCACATAGAAAGCCTCATTCCAACTACTGCAGTGAGTGCCTTTAATTTAAACACCTGGGACTTGTCCACACACGTGCAAAGCAAACGAGCTTAAAGAGTGAGATGGTTCCTTCCAGGTTTAAAATCTATGATTCTACATTTCGTCCTGGATAATTTGTTTTCTTAACTGAATCAAGCAGTTATGTGAACACACTGCAGAGAAGCTAAAGGCTCACAGATGGTTGCTTTACTTGTAGAAATGGCAATGAAAAAGTCTCTCTCTATTCCCCTTTTTCTCTTTCTCTCTCTTTGCTTCTCTCTTTCTCCCCTTCCCTCTCAACTGCCTTTTTCCCTCTCTTTCCTCCTCCTCCTCCCCCTCTCCATCTTTCTGTCTATTTGTCTCTCTTCTCTCTCTGTCTCTTTCTCTCTGTTTCACTCTCTCAGAAATGAGTCCAGTCTGTGATGAAAGAGAAATAACCAATAATTTTCTGTTATACAGTTCTGACCTGAAGACTTGAAAGATATAATTATGGGTACTGCTACAAACTTGGCAAAGTTAAGAGCAAGCCAGACAATGAGGAAGAGCCAGCTGTAGGCAAAGCTCCGGTCTAAAGAAGCTCTGATACCACAGGCACTAAAATAGTTCTCTGAAAGCATATTACTGCAGTCTACAAAATTATACTTCCTTCTTTAATATGTTGAGAGATCCACACTTTTATCAACAGGTTTTCTTCCACTGATGGTGTTAACAGTCTTTAGTAGGTTGAATTTCATGAATTGGTTTAACTATGTTCCTCAATATAAATTTCTCCTAATTTCACCAGACTCATTCTGGGACCATAGACAAAGAATTCACTGCCAAGATACATTGGAAACGTTTCCAATATTACCTAAGGCCGCCATTAGACTCCTATTTAGTGAGGGAAAATTGAAAGCAAATTTGCTTGGTACAATGCTATTGAATTCAACAAACATTAATTTAGCACCTCCTGTGTGGAAGAGACTGGACTAAGAACTGGGTATGCAAGGCACCCCCAAAAATATTGTTTCTTCCCTCAAGAAATTTAAATTCTACTAGGAGATATAGTATGCAAACAGAAAAAGTAATACAAGGTCACGTGAGGAGGGAGAGAATAGGGAGGTGAGGAAAACATTTCCATAGGAAGCAAACTAAAAATTCTGAGAGGTAATATGAGGAAAGAAATGGAGAAAGGAGATAGATTACAGAGTCCAGGGAATGGTAAATAAGTTAGAATAGCTGTATTGTTGACTTTACAAAGGATATTACAGTAGAAGTACAATTTGGATAGCCCATGTTAGAGGGCAGCTAGGTGGCACAGTGGGCAGAATGTCAGGCCTGAAATCGGGAAGGTTTATCTTCCTGAGTTCAAATCTAGCCTCAGACACTTATTAGTTGTGTGGCCCTAGGCAAGTCATTTAACCCTGCTTGCTTCAGTTTCCTTATCTGTAAACTGGAGAAGGAAATGTCAAACCAATCCAGTATCTTTGCCAAGAAAACCCAAATGGAGTCATGAAGAGTTGGACACAACAACTGGAAAATGCTGAACACATTAGGCTACACCTGACCACAATTCTCAGTGTTACTTATTTCCTCAATCCTGGTCCATATTGTGTAAGTTCTGTAGCAGCACAAAGCATGAATCCATATTTATAGAGAGGATGGTACAACCTTATTTGTAATCATAATGACACAAATTAGAGAGACCCAGCATCAAACACCGCAGCCACTACACTTGCTCCATGTGTTGTATATTTAACCCGTTTCTCCCTTAGTCTACTTATTTTTACTATCATACTTTTGTTCATTATCATAGTAAGTCTAGATTTGGATTTAGAGTTGGAAAGGACTTTATAGGATGTTTAGTCTGTCTCATTTTATAAATGAGGAAGTTGAGACCCAAAGATGTTAAAATAATTTGATATGGAATTTTAACTCAGGTCCACCTCCTATAACCATTATTGATGCAGGAGAAAAAAATATTGACTTAGAATCAGAGGATATAGTCTTAGATTCTGGTTCACACAACTTCAGTGATTTTGGCTAAGTTGGTTACCCTTTGTTCTCAATTTCCCCATCTGTAAAAAGAGGATGCTAGATTAAATGATTTTTAAGCTCCCTTCTAGCTCTAAATATATGATTCTATTAAAAATCCTATTGGATATAAGTTATTGTTGTTTTCAGTCATTTCTGACTCTTCATGACTCCATTTGGGGTTTTCTTGGCAAAGATATTGGAGTAATTTGCCATTTCCTTATAAGATGAAGATATATCATATTACATATGTATATATATGTACACACATATAATTGTATACAATATAATGCAATATAAAATATATAACATATAATGATATGATACAGAGATATAATTTAGTAGATATTAGAAATTAAAGATATAATTGTCCTAATGTTACAGATAAGAAAACTCAAGTTTAGAGACGTCAGATGTCTTGTGAATATCTGTTAAACATCTGACATGGGATCTGAACCCAGGTCTACCTGACCTCTTTATAAATTGAGAAGCCTGGTATTTATGATTTCTAAGGTCTCTTCTAGCTCTAAATCATTGGCCCTGTGACCCATAAAGAAGACCTTCAAAAACTTATTGACATCTCCATGTTATGATGAGGCATCTATATCCTGGCTGTCGTGGAGAAACAGAATTGTAGTCTTACAGTAGAATTGATTGGTTTAAGAAACGATTCATTCCTTGATTTTTTTTTTTTAAAGAAATAGAGGGTATAGACTCACAAGCTACCAAGAACAAGAGCACTACCTAGTGGCCAGAAAAAAACATTCACCATCACTGCACATAAACGACTCCTCTCTAGGGCTGGAATCACAAAGGATGGATGGGTCTAAATTGCATGTGTGTGTACTTATATATCTGTAGTTATGTAATAAAGAAAATAAATTCTGCTCCCTCCTCTGGCATTCATGTCATTCAGGATTATAGATTTTGCAGCTGGAAGGTACCATTTTTTTTTCCTTTGAGTTTGAAGACCTAAGCTCTACTCCCACCTGTGATGCTTTCTACCTGTATAGTTTTGCACAAATTATTTCTATTCCATGCTTCCCTACTTTCCTCACTTGTAAAAGGAGAGGAGTTGCACTAGTTAGGTTATAGGATTTCTTCCTTTTGTAGATCTAGGATTATATGACTCTAATGAAATACTGTACAACCTCCTCATTTATTCATTTTGCAGATAAGAAACTAGGGCACAGGTAGAATGAGTGACTTGATAAAGCTAGGCAAAAATAGAAAGCAGAAAAGTCAGCATTCTGATGCCGTTATTTTGATTCTCCAGGTCTTTGCCTCTTCTTTAACCTTCCTGGGCATCCCTTTCCTCACATATAAGATAAGATTAGGAACAGATGTGTGCCAAGGTGAGCTCTAACATTCTGTCCTTATGATTTCACAAATAACATGACAACTATAGATTATATGAATAAATTTAACCTTGCTCAGGATATTCTAATTGCCTAGGCAGAAGGCATTGTATATAGTAGGTATCCAATCATATTTGACAAATATTGACAAACAAAGAAATAATTGCTTATAAAAGTATCATGTTCTCTGTTTCAGTGATTTAACTTTTTCATGTTAAAAAATGCTTTCAGGGCATTTTCTTAGTAGTGGTGTTTTTGGGTCAAAGTGCATGATTATTTTTGCCACCTTTACATGGAAACTTCCAGAATGTTCTCCTATAAGATTCTACTATTTTGTAGTTCCATCAGAAATTTGTTGAGTATGAGACAGTATATTAAAGATGTTTTAATTTTATCTCTTTGTTCATTAGTGAGGTACAAGTTTTAAAAGTTAACATTAATAGTTTTTACTTTTCTTTGGTTAAGCAAATTGATCATATTATAGGTTCCTTTTTCAACAACATTTTAAGCCCTAATGGGTACATATCTTAAATACATGATTTACTCATAAGGAAAGTTTTAGCATTAATGAAATTTTAGTTAAGTGATTTTCCAAAATATTAATCAAAAATAAGGGAGAGAGGAAATGAACAGAACTGTCCATTTAATGAAATACATATTAGATTCCAATAAATGAAAACATTTTATACTTATGGAGAGAGGCAGTATGATGTAGTGAGAAAAAAAAAAAAGGTATGCTTGGAGTGAGGAGGACCTGGGATTCAGGTCCAGCTTCTGACGCATACTAACTATGTGGCCCCTGGGCCTACTTAATCTCTCAATGTTGTAGACAATTTTCTATCACTAAAAGTTGCAGATTCTAAACTTCATTAGAAGAGAGGGTTTTCTCACCCAAAGAATTTGCTATGCTAATAAAATCATAGAATCAGTGTTATTTTAAAGTCAAATTAAACTTTTAGCTATGACTTTTGGTTACTGCTTATAGCATCTCTCACCTCAAAATGCATTATAAACTTTATGCACATGCTTAATTGCTTCTAACACATAACTTTGGAGTTAACACAAATGTGTATTTAAAACAATACTACATCATAAATTAGGTCAATAATTTTAAGGCAATGTTTTAAGGAGTGGGAATCTTAATATCTCTAAAATGTTAAAGAAGAAAATATTATTATTATTAAATATAGTAAATTCATGAACTCCTTCCTATGACCTGTCAAAGTGTTCTCCAACCTCACGCCATTAGCATTTCAGTTGTTCAGTGTATACAGACCAATGGAAACACTGAGATTTTGAAAACAACAGATCTCAATGATGATCATTAAATGGAGTTTTTCTTGGAGGAGAAGGGGCTAGAGTTTATGAGGTAGAGGTAACAAAAATTTAAAAGGCTCCTGGGCTTTTACACATGTTTCAGTCATCAGAAAAAAAGAGTCCAACTCATAGACAGGTTCAAAACTTTGTCACAATGTTTCCTGACTTTTCTTGTAGGTGAAAAATCACTTTTCTACAAATTCTTTTCATAACATATCACAGTCTGAAAGCAAGAAATTGCTGTAGTTATATTCCTAATAGAATGTATTAACAATCCCAGGGTGGACTTTTTAATGATGCCGAAGAAAAAGGTGAAAGAGCACAGAGATTCAGCTATTGAGTTTCTTCTAAGATTTGGAGACATTCTGTATGAACCTAACATTAAGGTAGGGAAATACAATTGCCTCAAGATATACTTATTTTTTATAGTGTTGTACGTATTCAAATTCATAAGGTGATATCTTCAGCATATGGATTTCTTCAGCATAAGATTTACTTAGAGACAAATATGTGTTATTCTGAAAAAGGAAGGGCTCTACTAGAAACTTGGAAGATGGGCCCAGCCCTTGCTGTGAATTTACTGTGGACCAGTTTCTGAAAGTTTGTGCCAAGGGCACAAACATACCTTTAACAACAGCCAAGATTGATGGTCTGCTTTGCATAAGCCAATCATTTGGCAAAACTCAGATTAAAAATTTCCTCCCAAAATACAAGTCCAATTAAAGGGAAATTGACTTCACAATCACATAACCAACAAGGTGGCAGAAGAATCCTTTTATCCAAGCCATCTTCCCCAAAGGAATTATATATCATATGTAGAACAATTACAGTTAAATCAACAGGAGAAGATGAACTCTCTAATAAAAAAAAAAATCCTTGATAAACGAGTGCTGCAGAACTCTAATATTTCAGGGGCTCACTTAGCAGTCCTTTGCTATCCTCCATTTGCTAGCAATAAAGAGCTGAAGCAAATATAGACTTGTGCAGGGCCTGAGCTTAGGCTAAGATCTCCTTTCTTCTCCAGTGACTCATAATAAATGCTTCTTACGTCCTTGTGCCTTCACAAGATGGCAGTCACTGGTTCTGCTCTGGTGGTAGAAAATGGAGGAAATGGGAGGATGAATCATGTGCTGCCTCTTTCTGGGCCTGAACCTAGCGTAGGTCCTCCTTCCAACTATCTTATATTGAGAAAGGATTTCCATGGAAATTTGTTTCACTCTGTCATTTTGTGGGTTCTGCTGCTCTAGAATTTGTTTAGAGTCATTTTTTACAGATATTTGGAGAGGTTTAGGGAAAAGTTCAAGCGAGTACCTGCTTTTACTCTGCCTTCTTAAAACCCACAATTCTTTAGAGAAATCTAAGAAGATAAATTGTTAAAGTGACATTAATTGATCATTACTGGTCCACAAAAGCATAATAAAGTAAAACATTTCTAATTTAATTTATAGATTCGGTGCCATGCCAATCAAACTGCCAAATAATTTTTTAGAAACTGAATAAAATAATAATAAAATTCGTCTGGAGAAACAGGTCAATAGTCTCAAGGGAAATTAAAAAAAAAGTCAAAGGAAAGGACTGAGAGTACTAGCTCTCAAAGTATAAGTAATCATGAAAACTGGTATAGATTAAAAAATGATCACTGGAACAGAGTAGGCATTTAAAAGGCAGAAGCAATCAATTTAGTAATGTAATTCTTGATATACCCAAAGATCCCAATGATTGGATAGAACTATTATGGGGGGAAAGTCCAGGGAAAACTGGAAAGTAGCCTGACACACTCTGGATTTAGAATTTCACACCACGCATTACATTAGTATAATAGTACAATAATAAGCTCCATATTATTGCCTGACTTAGATATAAAGGTTATGTTAAAAACAAATTAAAATGGGGGAGCTAAGTGGTGCTATGAATAGAGCACCAGCCCTGAAGTTAGGAGGACCTGTGTTCAAATGCAGCCTGACACTTGATACTTACTAGCTGTGTGACCTTGGGTAAGTTATGTAACCCCAATTGCCTTTCCTTTTACCCCTCCAAAAAAAAAAACCAAAACACAAATTAAAGGAACATTGAAAGTAACATCTTTTACAACCATGAGTTGGTGAAGAATTTTTTTTACAAAAAAGGTGATGATCACACTATATAAAATTCACAACTTTGATTGCAAAAGATTAAAAACATTCACACAGCAGTTAAAGTTCAAAAGAAAATAATGAACTGCAAAAAAAAAAGTTTTTGCAGCACTTTTTTAAAGAAAGGTCTGACACCAGTATAAGAATAAATGCATAAGAATGAAAGATAAATGGGCAAAGCATATGAATACGCAGTTTTTAAAGAAGAAATATAAACTATCATCAATTAAAAAAACCTTCAGATCAATAATCATAGGAGAAATTTAATTGAAAATAATTCTGAGATTCTAACTTAAAGCATCAGATTGGTAACGATGACAAAAATTAAAATGACAATCATTGGAGAGGCTTTGGGAGGTTCCATATGTACAAAATATTTAAAGCAACACAATTTTTTTTTTTGTCTAAAACCCAGGAATAAAATGGGCATCCATTGAGTGGAGAATGGGCAAACAGATTCTGCCATATCAATATAATGGAATACTATTGTGCTATTAAAAATGAGGGAATGGAGAGATTCAGAGAGACCTTAAGTAAAATTCAAGGACACAACACGTGAGTTAGTATTGCTATCTTAAAATTATTATTTACTTAAAAATTGTCTGTACAATAGAGTCACAGTTTCATATAATCCTCCTTTTCAGTCCTTTGTACATTGACAGTCATGCATATAACACACCCATATGTGTCGACGTTTGTCAAGGTCATAATAAAAATTAAGAAAATATAAAGGAAAATAATGTAAAGAATATAAATGCAAAGAAAAAAAGAAAATACTAACACATTAGCAAGAAAGGAAGGAAGTCTCCAACAAATAAGAAGCTCTCTTTCATTATAACAAGGAAGTCGCTTCATGTCTGTTAAAGACAAAATGAAAGTTGTGGAGAGAATAGAGCACTAACAGGAAACTCCAGAGCACTTTCAGAAGTTATATGCTAGCTTATCTGCCCTTTCAGGAAAGACTTTGTGTAGTAGAGGGATACCTTCTTGTACAGGGTGTTCTGCCTTTATGGGAAGGATCCTGTCCTAAGAAAAACAATTTAGGTGTTCCAAGAGGCAGGTGGTATATAGAACACAATGTTAGCTTTTAGGTAAATATATTCTGTACTTCCTCAACAAATGCATTTTTGCTTATGATATACAGTTATTTAAAAGCATGTTTCACTTTATTAAAAGCTTCTTTCTCCATCTATTGGTAAATTGATGTGATTCTAGAAATGTAGGTCATGTGATGACAAAAAGTATTTATTTTTTAAAAATAAAGTTACAGATAACCAGTCTATTAAATATTGATTTATTTCCCCCAAAATTAGAAAGGAAAATTCATAATATTTTGCACTGGGAGTCAAAATCTTCCCTGCCCATTGATAGACCTTGGATGGGCATGTTGAGGGAGGCTTGATTGAGGGAGACTTGTTTTGTATGGGGATCCACACCTTTTGCAGATTGCTAAGGAGGCACTGGGTCAAAAGGGGTTGTGCCCTCCAGCTCTGAAAAGAGTATATATACTCTGAGGTGAGGTTTTGGTTTGGGGCTTGGTTATTGAAAGAATTTTCTTGCACCAGATGAGACTCTGGGCAGCTGTTTTAAGAAATCCCCTGGCTTTGAAAACCCAGATGTTGGCACTTCTCTCTCTGGTAATGATGTATTATTACCTATGGTGAGTTAGTTGGAAGTCCTGTCTGTTGGTTGCTCTTGTATTTTCTCTGTTGGCACATATTTTTAATTAAAATGATTATTGACCCCTCAACAGTTTCTTTCCTTTTAGAAAAGCAGATCTAAGAACTGTGCAGCAGCTCAAGGTGCTTACTGCTATGTAGGCTAACGGGGAAAAAGGTCTAATGAAAAAGGGGGAAAAAGTAAAGAAAGAAATTAGAAATAGAGGTACAATATAACAAAATAAAAACTTAAAGTGATGGGATGAAAAAGGGTTAGAAATAGATAAAAAAAATAAGGGGAAACAAATTAATAATTTATGTAAAATTCAAGGACAAATAGAAGAGTAGGTAAATGAAAGTGGAGGACCAAAAAGAAAGCCTGTAGGAATAAATGACCCTCAAGCCCATTTAAACAAAAGACATAATAAGACCAAAAAATTGACTTAAAAGAGGAACGGGATTAAAACAAAGTACTGAGGAGAAAAGTGATGAAACAGACATTTCTAGAACCACATGGTTGAGTCAATATATGAAGAAAAAAGCCTTCAATAAAGCAAATACATTCATGCTATAAAACCATACTTCATATGCAAAGATACCTATGTAAAATATTATAGAAAATATTCACTTAAACACTAGCAATATATTCTATACGCAATTATTAGAAACTTTCCCCAAAATACAGGATTAAAGGATGGCTATGCCCATTCCCATTGTCATATGAAATTGCTGTAAAAATTCTATCAATAGCAATAAAATAAAGAAAAGGTAAAGAAAGAAAATAGATTTGCAAAACTCTGCTACTGACTGAAATACACTGATTTATTTAGGAAATAATAGATAGTAAAGAAGCTGAGACAATTTATAGCTTCAATAAAGTGGCTGATCACAAAATACACTTACAAATCAATAACATTTCCTTATTGCTCTTGCTAAAACAAAACTCAGAAGAAGTCTTTTTGAAATAGCAATAATGAAAGACATTAAATATCTGGTAATTGATCTAACAAACAGGAAGTAAAGAAGTAAAGGCAATAAATAATTATTAAGTACCTACCATGTGCCAGGCACTGTGCTAAGCACTTTACAAATATTATCTCATTTTGAATCTCCCAAGCATGTGAAGTAAATACGATTAGGATGCTCACTTAACTGTTGAGCAAACTGAGGGAAACGTTAATCAACTTCCCTGGGGTCACACAATTAGTAAGTTTTTAGGCCAAATTTGAAATTTGGTTTTCCTGACTCCAGATTAATCATTCTATCCATGATATTATCTAGTTGCTTCTAAGAATACTCAATGCCTCCAGAGAGATAGTTACAAGATGCTGCTTAAAAACAAAGAAAAATCAAATAGTTGAGGGGAGGGAAATAAGCTGTATTTTTGGCAAAGCCATGACAATGCAATAAAAATGACAATGCTACTAAAATTAATTTACAAGTGTAGTGTTTTATACCAGTCAGGCTACCAAGGGAATACTTTTCAGAGATAGATAAGATAATAAGAAAACTTAAAAGAAGAACAAATGATTTAGACTATCAAAGGATATAATTTTTTAAAAAAGGAATGAAAGTACTTGAAAAGCCCAAACTACCTGATAAAACATCAAAGACAAATCATCAAAACTATTTGAAACTGCTTAAAATAATAGAGCAAAAGAATAAAGCAGACAAGGAAGAATCAGAAATAATTTATCTTAAATATCTTTTGTTTGGTAAGTCTGAATATCAAAATTACCTAAGAAAGAACTCAACATTTGACATAAATTTCTGGGAAAACCTGGAAAGACGTATAGCAGAAATTAGACTGAGGCTACTATCTTATACTGTACATAATAAATGCAAAGAGCATATGCAATTTGGATACTTTAGGATTAATATACATGTATTTTTCTTTTGTTAGTAGATATAGATGACTATATTTGTATACATACACACGTGCATCCATACATAGATACATTCATATTTGTGTGCATATGTGTATATCTTGACACAACTTTGCTTTTCTGGGTGATTCCCATCAGGGATGCAGATTGCAACACATCCATGTCTTCTCATACTATGTCATCTTGTACATGTTTTCCAATAGATTGAATGATCTTCCTAATCAATAGAGGTAGGCCTTCTTCTTATAGGTATCTTTTAAAAAATAATTCTGGAGGGGAGATCATGAGCCACAGTGTTATAGAGTAGGCAAATACCAACACCAGAACCAACCTCCCCCCACCCTCTCTTATCTCAGTATGGCTAGGGGAACTGGCAGACTCCAACTCCGAGAACTGCCACATGCATAACCCTGAGCAAACAGGTGGCCTCCATGGGCCAGACTTCCATTGTGATTCAGTGTAGTCCTGGGGAAATACAGAAACACCTCCCTGTCTCAACATACTCCAGACATGAGGGTCCCTCATGGACCTCTGGGCAACATCAGTGCAGCACCAGGAAAACAGTCAGGGCCTATAAGCCACTGGCATAAGAAGACTGAGACAGTGCCTCTTCTATCCCTGAAACAGAGCTCCAATTTAAAAGCCAGGGAAAAGGCCAAAAAAGATGAGCTCAAAACAACAACAAAAAAGAATCTGACCATAGAAAGTTATTATCATGACAGGGAAGACTAAGGCACAAACTCAGAAGAGGATACAATGTCAAAATCCCTATGGGTAAAACCCCAATGGAAAACCAGAAGTGGTCTCCACCCCAGGAAGAACTCATGGAACAACTCAAAAAGGAGAACTGAAAAAAAATTGGGGAAAGTAGTCAGAGTGATGTAAGAAAATTATGAAAAAAGAGTCAATAGCTTCAAAAAAGAGAACAACTACTTGAAAAGAATTGGCCAAATGGAAAGGGAAGTACAAAAGCTAACAGGAAAATACCTCCTTAAAAGTTAGAATTGGGCAAGTGGAAGCTAATGACTCTATGAAATATCAAGAATCAACCAAATAAATTCAAAAGAATGAAAAAGTAGAAGACAATATAATATATCTCATGGGAAAAAAACTGAACTAAAAAATAGATCCATGAGAGAAGATGTCAGAATCATTAGACTATCTGAAAGTCATAAACAAAAGGAGAACCTGGACAGCATCTTTCAAGAAAAACTGCCCTGATATCTTGGAACCAGAAGGGAAAATGGGCATTGGAAGAGTCTACCCAGGAAAGAGATCCCAGAATAAAATCTCCAAGGAACGTCATTGCCAAATTACAGAACTATCAGATCAAGGAAAACATGCTACAAGTGGCCAAAAAGAAACAATTCAAGTGTTGGGGAGCCATAATCAGGATAACATAGAACCTAGGACTGCAACATTAAAGGATCAGAGGATATCAGAGAACATGATAATCCAGAAGGTAAAGAAATAGGATTACAATCAAGAATCACTTACCTAGCAAAATTAAGCATAATACTTCAAAAGAAAAAAGGTCATTCAATGAAATAGAAGGATTTCAAGTTTTCACAAGGAGAAGACCAGAACTGAACAAAAAATCTGAACTCCACTATTAAGACCCAAGAGAAGCCCAAAAAAATAAAAGAGGAAAAAAAAGCATTGATGATTCAATGGAACTGAGCTGTTTACATCCCTACATGGGAAGATGATACTTGTAATCCTTAAAAACTGTACCACTAACAGTGCAGCACAAAATATATATAGATGGGGGATGGGTATAAGGCAAATTTGAGGTAATGGCATAAAAAGTTAAGGGAGAAGCTAGAGGAGTACTGTGGGTGCAGAAGGAAGAGAGAGGGAGAATGGGGCAAATTATTTCACATGCAAAAAAACCTATTACAGTGGAGGGAAATATGGGAAGGTGGGTAATGGGCATCAATTGAACCTTGCTTTCATCAGAATTGACTCAAAGAAGGAATATATACACAATCAGTTGAATATAGAAATCTATCTTACCCAACAGGAAAGTAGGAGGGGAGGAGATTAACTGAAGTGGCAGTGGAGGGGGAAGACTGACAGAAGAGAGGTCAGACTGGGGGATGCAGTACACAGAAGCAAAACATTGTTGAGGAGGGAAAGAGTGAAAGAAGAGAGAGGATACACAGGAGGATGGATGATGGATGATGATGGATGGAAATATGCAGATGTGAATGAGATGAACTCTCCTGTAAAATGGAAGCAGAGAGCAGAATGGGTCAAAAACCAGAATCCTGCAATATGGTGTTTACACTTGAAACATATAAGCAGTAAAGGTAAGGGGCTGAGCAAAAAAAAAAAAAAAAGCAGGGATAGCAATCCTGCTCTCAGACAAAGCAAAAGCAAAAGCAAAAATAGACCCAATTTGAAAGGATAAGGAAGGAAATCACATTTTGTTAAAAATTTTTTGTTAAAAATTTTCTGTGGAAAATGAGAAACTTTTGATTATAATACATTAAAAAAGTTTTTGCCCAGAGATAGTGTATGTGTCAGATTTATGGAGAATGGAGAAATTTATGACCAAACAAGTGATAGAGAACATTATGAAGTGCAAAATGGATGATTTTGATTACATTAAATGGAAAAGTTTTGCACAAACAAACCCAATGCAATCAAGATTAGGAGGGAAGTAGAAAAGTGGGAAAGAATTTTTACAACTAGTGTCTGTGATGAAGGCCTCATTTCTAAAATATATAGATAATTGAGTCAAATTTACAAGAATATACGTCATTCCCCAACTGATAAATGGTCAAAGGATATGAACAGGCAGTTTTCAGTGGAAGAAATTAAAGATATCTATAGTCATTATGAAAAAATGCTCTAAATCACTATTGAATAGAGAGATGCAAATCAAAAAAACTCTGAGCTACCACATCACACCTATCAGATTGGCTAACATGACAAAAGAGGAAGATGATAAATGTTGATGTGGGAGAGTTGCAACACTAATTCATTGATGGTGGAGCTGTGAGCTGATCCAACCATTATGGATTTTGAATTTGAAACTATGCCCAAAGGGCTACAAAAATCCACATACCCTTTGACCCAGAAATATTGCTTCAAGGACTGTATCCCAAAGAGATCATAAAAATGGGAAAGGTCCCACTTGTAAAAAATATTTATAGTGACTCTTTTTGTGTTGGGCAAGAGCTGGAAATCGAGGGAATACCCATAAATTGGGGAATGGCTGAAGAAGTTGTGGTACATGAATGTAATGGAATACTATTGTGTAATGAGAAATTATGAGCAGGCAGATTTCAGAAAAAAATTTAGAATGACTTATACAAACTGATGCAAGCAAAGTGAAATATGGAGAACCAGGAAAACACTGTTCACAGTGTTAGCAACACTGTGTGATGTTTAACTATGAATGAGAACAACACAATGATCCAAGATGCAAGACACAAAAGACTTCTGAATGAAAATGCTATCCACATCAGATGTAGATCAAAATATACTTTTTTCATTTTATTTTTTGTTTTTTTTTCTTTTGTTCTGTTTCTTCTTTCACAACTGTGATGAATATGGAAATGTTTTATGTGATAGCACATGTATAACCTATATCAAATTGTCCGCCATTTTAGGAAGAGGGTAGACAAGGGAGAAAATTTGAAATTTGATATTTTGAAAAAAGAATGATAAAAATTGTTTTGATATGTAAATGGGGAAAAATAAAATATTATTAAAAAAAGAAAATGAGAAAAATCTCTGGAATACCGATGCACCCAAGCTCTCTCTGTCTCTGTGTCTTTCTCAACTTCTACATTTCATTCATATTCATAATACATAATATTTATCTGTTCATGTTGTAGACTGTTTTGAGATGCTTAATGGAGAAAGGAGTGAAAGGATAATATTTATAATATTTCTTATGGTCCCAAAGATCCCGTAACACTTTTCCAGATTGGAAATCTGAATAATGTGCTCAAAACATACTTTGGCTGATTTGCTGAAGATGGCACATTTTTTTCAAAGAGAGGGAGAGCGTAATGGGGTGGGGTATGGGGCTAATGGTCCAGGTAAAATAAGCCAGGGAGCCTGCTGTTGGAAACACATGAGGACATGCAATTTGTGTTAATTTGTATCTTGGTCCCCCTGATCTCCTCCATCCCTCCCTCCACTGCTCCCACACACTTTTTGTTAATATTGTAAGTTAAGAACTAGAAATTACAAGGATGCACGACAATTGAGGAACAGCTGAACAAGTTGTAGTATATGATTGTGATGGAATATATGCTATATGAATATATAATATGTAATATAGTGCTTTATGAAATGAAGAGTTAAATGATTTTAGAAAAACATGAAAAGACTTGAATGAAATGATGAAAAGCAAAATGAACAAAACCAAGAGAACATTGTATACAGTAAGAGCAATATTGTTTTTTAAATGACTGAGCAAATAAGTTATTTTATCTATTATAAATACCCAAAATAAATATAAAGGACATATGAAGAAAGATGCTATCTATATCCAGAGAAAAAACTGATAAATAGATGTATAGAATAATTTTACATTATATACATACACATATACATATATACATACATACATACACCTACTTGTGTCTAGTGGCAGCCATCTACGGGGGGAGGGAAAAAAATTATGTGATAATTTATTTATATATTTTAAAGGAATAGCAAGTTGTGCATAGCAGATCTGCAGTTTCATGTACAATAATTTTTTTTTTGTTGTACTATGTTATAGAAATGCTCATTTTATTCCATAAATTAAAAATAAAATTTAAAGAGTTTATATGTAGTCAAGTATGAAGTGGCAACAGCAGGAAGTAAGACTGCAAAAGAGAAATCACATATAAATTGTCCAGAGGATCAAAGGGGGATAATTTACAAATTGAATCATATATTAACCAAAAATCAATTCCTGGTAATATGTGCTAAGCCATTAGGATTAGCTTTCAGGGATCTTTTGTCCTATGATATCTATATCTCAGGCAAGATACAGACATCTGCAGTTGAGACTAGCAGAACACCAAATCATGCTGATGAATTTGAGATGACATGGATATCCGAACTTTAAAATTTTACTGACAGCTTTCAGATTTTATAGATATGTTAATGAACCAACTCCAAGGTGGCACAGATAAAACTTAGTCTGTTCCTCCAAAAACTTTATAAAAATGAGACCTCAAACCCTGTGCCACTTCCCTTCCCCCAAGCTCTCTTACATTTCTTAAAAGTCTATGCTGCTGAAGTGCTCCCAACTCCAATCCATGGTTAAACAGGTGACCCATCTCCTTCACATTCTTTTCCCCCACACTACCTGCCTTCCTTCACCACCAGTGCCATCATTCTCTGGACTTCCTTTTCCCACTTATCTCTGTATTTTCTATGTTATTTGTCCCTGTGCCCTTGTGCCTTATAAAAGTGTGATTGCACCTTCACTTCCCACTACCATCCATGGTCTTTCCCAGAGAGTATGAAAAACCAAGATTCATATTTTTCATAATTTCCTAATTAGCGATTCACAGTGGAAATGCCCTGCTATCTAACTTGGAACAGGAGCTCTCTAGCTAGTTCTGGCCTGATAACAATGGAAAGAGAAGATAAATGTTTAGCCAGAGGCAAGTAGCATACAAAAGACTCTTGACTGTGACTTGTTCCTGTCTAGCTACTCTTGGGGTGAGAGAGATGAGGCTATAAGAGAAAAAACCCTGGATGCTTTCCATCTCAGGTCAACATAGGCCTTCAAAAGTAGACATATGTTCTTTGCCTCGATGTTTTTTCCTTATGTTTTTAGGTAAAGGGTGAAAATCTGAAAGTAGAATCCATATCAAGATTTTCCAGAAGCTTGGCAGTAAGACACAAAGTCAAAGAAACTTAGACGGATAGCAGAAATGTGGCATCCACCATGCCACATATAGAATGAGCCCATTGAGGGGATTCTGGGAAGATGACAGAGTAGGTCAGGAAATTCCAAGGTTTCCAGATTTCCTAAACAAACAAACAAAAAAATAGTGCTTAAAGCAGCAAAATAAAACAAGTTGGGGCAGAGCAGTGGTCCTCCTTGGACAACTGGAGAGGAATTGAGGAAGGACCCTAGGAACAGAGGCTCAAACTGAGTGAACGGCAAACACCTCCAGTCTCCACTGAATCAATAAACATCAAGTCCTAGGGGCAGCTGTATTGGGAGGTCTGAGTCTGAACCATAGGAAATCTCACCTCACAGACAGTGTGTATGTGGGGGGGGGGGGGGGGAGAGAGAGGGGGAGGGTGAGACATATGAGTAGTGAAAGATTGAAGGACCTTGTGCTGCAGAGGGATACCAGGCCCAGCTGTACTGCCAAGACATGGTCTGGGGCTGAAGGTGAAAAAGAACTAGCAGTAGCACAGTGAGTGCTGAAGCTGTGAGGCAGGACACTGCTGGTAGTGGTCATGACACTTCTGGCTGTGGGCACTATCAGGAGAACTGATTGCTGGTTTGGGTTCCAGAGCAGAGTAAAGAACTGAAGGTTACAGCCTCCAGAGGGTCCTCAGGAGCAAGAACATTTCCAGTAGAGTGTGGCTGAGGGCCCTCCTTGTGGCTTGGAGGGGGAGAGGACTGCTGAGGTTGGACCCTATATAAAGCTCAGAAAATAACAGTAAGAAGGACCTGAGGCCAGAGGCACCAACCACCACACCCTAGAAATAAAGTTGATTATAATAACAAGCTGCTATAAATTAAAAACAAAACAAAATAAAACAAAAAATAAGTAAGCAAAGGAGAAAGAACGCAACCATAGAGAGTTACTGTGGTGTACTTTGGTTCATTTTCAGAAGAGGATACTGAAGCAAAAAAAAAAAAAAAAAAAAAAAGAAGATGCTCCTATCACAAGGAGCCATGTCAAATGGTTATGTGCCCCAAAAGACTTCTTAGAAGAACTTAAAAAGGACTTTCAAAATCAAATAAAGGAGACTAAGGAAAAAATAGAAAAAAAAAAAGAACAGTTCAAGAAAAACAAGAAAATTATGAAAAGGAAGTCAACCAACCAGAAAAGAGGATCCAGAATTTCACTGGAGGAAGAAAAATAGTTCCTTGAAAACTAGAATTGGGCAAGGAGAAATGAATGACAGTTATAAGTTTTCAGAGGAAGAAATTAAAGATATCTATAGTCATATGAGAAAATGCTCTAAATCACTACTGATTAGAGAGATGCAAATCAAAACAACTCTGAGGTATCACACCACACCTATTAGATTGACTAACATGACAAAACAGGAAGATGATAAATGTTGGAGAAGATGTGGGGGAGTTGGAACACTAATTCATTGTTGGTGGAGCTGTGAGCTGATCCAACCATTCTGAACAGCAATTTGGAACTATGCCCTTTGGACATACAAAAATGCACATACCCTTTGACCCAGTGATATTGCTTCTAGGACTGTATGCCTAAGAGATCATAAAAACAAGAAAGGGTCCCACATGTACAAAAATATTTATAGCAGCACTCTTTGTGGTGGCAAAAAAACTGGAAATCAATGTAATCTGTATTCTTAAGACTGTTGTTAGCACTTGGGTAGTTTGAAAGAAAAGTTGGGGATGAGCTGAATATGATGGGGTGATTCTAAAAAAGCAAAATTGTGTAGGAAAAGCTAAAAAAAACCAAACAATTGTCTCATACAAATGAGACACAAGAAGAAGAACTGAAAGAGGAATCAGGTGGGGGTGGAGGGATGGTAGTGCTATTACCCTACACTCATCAGATGTGGAATAAAGAGGGAACAACATACACATCTTGTGTTAGGTTTGTCCTTTGTTTTCAAAGAGGACTATCAGAGAAATGATGACATGACTTGCAGTTGACTTTTATTTTAGAGAAGGAGGGCTGTACAAAGTCACCAGCCTTACCTTCTCCTTCAGAGCCATCTGAGTTCAGTGGTCAAATATTTGATCATGACTTATCCAGGATGACTGGAGATGACTCAGGGTGCAATGGGACATGCTTGCTCATTTCGGCTAAGGCCTTAAGGTGTTAAGGCTAAGGTACTTAAAGTGAAGAGGTTCTTTAAGAAGTGAGCCAAGGGAAGGTCCATTTAATTAGAAAAAGAAAAAGATATCAAACTGGGAGGGGAAGACCCTCAGGGTTGCTGTTCCATAGAGAAAGAGTCACCATTGACATTCACTCCAAGCCAGAAGGGCCCAAAATATAGCTATTAAGTGGAGCTTGAGCAGAGACCTATTGTGGTACAATCTATGAGCTTCTTAGTGAACTGGGTTTAAGGTTTTGTGAAAGAAGAGAAAGGAAGGAAGGAAGCAAAGAAGGAAGGAAGGAATGAAGAAATTAAGAAAGAAATCTAGCTAGTATGCCCCAAGGTAACTGGGCAGCTTCTGGCTGTCAAAATTTACCTTCTTTTGGAGAAGAGAGGGAAAGGCAGAGGGAGAAGATAAGGTGAGTTACCCAAATGCCTGGGTCTCCATTCAGGCAGCTCGGTCTATTCACAGGTTGTGTTTGTCCTTCATTTTTGAAGAGGACCATGGCATCAGGGAAATGCTTACATGACCTGCAGTTGACTTTGATTTGAGTGAGGGAGGGCTATGCAAGGTCACTAATCTCACTTTCTCCTCCATAGCCATATGAATTTAGTGGCCAAATATTTATCAGGACTGGAGATGGTCTGGAATACAATGATCCTGGCTTAGAGTGAATGTTAATGGTAACTCCTTCTCTCAGGGTCTTCCCCTCCCACCTTGATTTTTCCTTTTTTTAATTAAAGGGGCCATCCCTCAACTCATTTCACTTCTTAAAGAGGCCTATTCATTGAATGGGCATTATTTCATTCTAAGAGAGTTTCTGAAAAGGCCTTGGCTTAATACAATCCAGAATATTATAAAAGTCTTCTAAATTTATAAAGAAACAAGTAGATGAGAGAAAAAGATAAGGGTGAGGTTAGAAGGGTGTGTAGATTAAGATTTAGGAGGGTGGAGGAAGAAGAAAAAGGGAGGGACCCTTAGAAGACTGTGTAGAATAGTAAGAGGAGAGATTCTTTAAAAAGGTATGGAATGGGAAGGTAGTGATTAGAAGTGAATTAGAGGAGAGAGGTTAAAAAGAGAGGCTGAAAAGGACAATAGTGAGGAAAAATAGGATGGAAGGAAATACACAAACAGTATTCATAACTTTGAATGTGAATGAGATTAATCCAACATAAAATGGAAACAGATAACAGCATGGATTAAAAATCAGAATCGAACAAAACAAGAAACATATTTTATAAAGATAAAGATATTTTATAAAGATAGAGAGCTAAAAAAAAGGATTGTAGTCACATGCATTTATGCCTCAGCTGAAGTAAAAAAAAAAAAAAAAGCAGGGGTAGCAATCATGCTATAAGACAAAGTCAAAGCTAAAATAGATTTAATTGAAAGACATAAACAGGGAAACTATGTTATGATAAAAGGTAACAAAATCAACTTTATACTAAACTCAATATTAAACCAAACACCACAGTATATAAACTTTTAAAAACAAAGTTAAGTGAATTGTAGGTGGAAATATATTTATACTATACTATAATAGTGGGAGAATTTAATCTTTCCCTCTCAGAACTAGACAAATTTAATAAAAAAATAAATAAGAAAGAAGTTAAGGAAGTGAATAAGATTTTAGATAACCTAAATTGATATTTAGAGAGAATTGAATGGAAATAGAAAGGAATGCACCATTTTCTTTGTGGCACATAGTGCTTTTATAAAAATTGACTATACATTAGGACACAAAAGTTTTATAGGTTAAAGCAGAAAAACTGAAATATCAAACACTTCCTTTACAAGACTGAAATGCAATTATATGTATATGTATATATGCACACACAGACACAGATGCACACATGTATATATGTATATATATATATATATATATATACACACACACACACACACACACATATATATCATGGAAACAGAAAAAACTAATTGGAGACTAAACAACTTGATCTTAAAGAATGTATGGATTAAAGGACAAATAATAAAAACAATCAGCAATTTCATTTTTAAAAATGATAACAGTGAAACAACATATTAAAACCTATGGAATATAGCAAAAATAGTAATCAGAGGAGTATTTATATCTTTGAGTGCCTATATCAATTTAAAAAAAGAGAAAGAACAGGCTGATGAATTGGGTATTCAATGAAAAAAACTAGAAAAGAACAAATTAAAAATCCCCACTTAAACACTAAATTGTAAATCCTAAAAATTAAAGGTGAAATTAATAAAATTAAGTCTAAGAAAACCATTAAATTAATAAATAAAACTAGGATTTGGTATTATAAAATCCCAATAAAATAGATAAACCATTGGCGAATATGATTTCTAAAAAGAGAGAAAAATCAAATTACTAATATAAAAACTTAAAGGGGTTAACATATCACTAAAGATGATGAAATAAAGGGAATTATAAAGAATTATTTTGTCTAATTATATGCCAGTAAATTTAACAACTCAAGTGAAATGGAAAAATATTTACGAAAATACAAATTACCTAGATTAGCAGAAGAAGAAATAGAATATCTAAAGAGAAAGAAGAAATTGAACAGGCCATAAATAAGCTTCCTGAGCAAAAAGCACCATACAGATTGATAAGTGAATTCTATCAAACATTTAAAGGTCAATTAATTCCAATATTAGTTACATTATTTGGAAGAATAGGCAAAGTTGGGGTCCTACCAAACTCCATTTGTGAAATAAATGATGCTAATACCTAAACCAGAGAAAGTAAAAACAGAAAAAAAAAATATAAACCAATTTCATTAATGAATATGGATGCAAAAATAATAAGTAAAATGTTAGCTAAAAGATTGTAACAATATAATACAAAGATTGTATACATTATGCAAGCAGGATTCATGCCTGAAATTCAAGGATGATTTAACATAAAGAAAACTATTAATGTAACAGAGCATATCAATAATAAAATGAAAAAAATCATGTGGGAATGTGAATAAATGCAGCAAAAGCATTTGATAAAGTACATTTCTACTAAAAATATTTAAAAGGATAACCACAAATAGACTTTCCCTTAAATTGGTAAGAAGTATTTACCTAAAACCATCAGTAAGCATTATTAGTAATGGGGATAAGCTTTCCCAGTAAGATCAGGTGTGAAATAAAGATGCCAACTGTTACCAATATTATTCAATCTTCTATTGGAAATCCTAGCAATAGCAATAAGAAAAGAAAAAGAAATAGAAAGAATCAGAATAGAGAATGAGGCAATAAAACTATCTCTTTTTGCAGATGATATGATGATATACATGGGAAATCCTAAAGACTCAGCTAAAACTAATTGAAATCATAATTTCCGCAAAGTAGCAGGATATAAAATGAATTCACATAAATCATCAGCATTCCTCTATATCACTAACAGGATCCTGCAAGAAGAGCCAGATAGAGATAACTCATTTAAAATAATTCTAGATAGTATGAAATACTGGGAAATATATTTACCAAAACAAACTCAGGATCAATGTGAACAATACCATAAAAATCTTGGTAAACAAATTAAATTAAATATAAATAACTAGAGAAACATTAATTGTTCACAGGTATGCAGGACCAGTATAATGAAAATTATAATTTTACCAAAATTAATCTATATATTCAATGCCATCCTAATTAAATTGCCAAAAATTATTTTACTGAGCTAGAAAAATTACAAGATTCATTTGGAAGAACAAAAATTCAAGACTATCAAAGAAACTAATGGAAAAAAATGTAATGGAAGAAGATTAAGCATACCAGGTCCTAAACTATATTATGAGGCAGTAGTTATCAAAACTGTCTGGTACTGGCTAAGAAATAGAGCGCAAATCAGTGAAACAAAATATATAGGTGCAAACAAATATGTAATCTAGTTTTTCACTAGTGAAAAGAATTAAGGTTTTAAGAAAATAATTCACTATTTCATAAAATTGTTGGGAAAGCTAGAAAGTAGTCTGCAGAAGTTGGGTATAGACCAATATCTTACATCATTTACCAAAATAATAACAAAATGAATATATGACCTAGGGCTAGAGATAGGACTAAGGATATGATACAGAGATTTAATGAGAAAATTTGAGGAACATGGAACATGTTATCTATCAGACTTATGGATGGGGGGATGATTTATGAATAAACAAGTGATATTGTGAGATATATAATGGATAATTTCAATTATATTAAATTCAAAAGATTTTGTAAATCTAAAAAAAATGTAGACAAGGTCAAAAAGAAATTTCATAGGTGATTCCTGAGATAAATAAAGGTCTCATATCTGAAATATACAAAGAACTCTATCAAATCTATAAGAATGTGAGTCATTCCCCAATTGATAAATGATCAAAGGATATAAACCAGTAGTTTTCCAATGAAGAAATCAAAACAATTTATAGTCATATATAAAAAACTCTAAAAAAATTTTGATTAGAAAAATGCAAATTAAAACAACCTTGAGATATCATTTTACATGCATTAGATTGGCTAAAATGATGGAAGGGGAAACTGACAAATGTTGGAGGGGATATTGGAAAAATTAGACCTTAATTCATTGTGGGTGGATCTGTGAGCTGTTCCAACCATTTTGGAGAGCAATCGGGAACTATGCCCAAAGAGTTATTAAACTGCTTATACGTTTTGACCCAGTAATACCACTAAAGATGATTAAAGAAAAAGAAAAAGGACCTATATGTTCTAAAATTTTTATAGCAGCTCTCTTCATGGTGGTAAAGAACTGGAAATTTTAAGGATGCCCATCAATTGATGAATGACTAAAGAAATTGAGGTATATGGGTTTTCCATTAATAATTAATTTACTTTTAGTCTTCAACATTAACTTCTACAAGATTTTGAGTTTTAAATTTTCTTCCCATCTCTCCTCTCCACCCACCCCAAGACAGCATGCCTTTCCACTTCCCCCAATCTGTCCTCCCTTCTATCACACCCCTTCCTTCTCTTATCCCCTTCCCCTCTATTTTCTTGTAGGGCAAGATAGATTTCTATACTCCATTGCCTGTATGTCTTATTTCCCAGTTGCATGTAAAACAAATTTTAATGTTGTTTTTTAAAACTTTGAGTTCCAACTTCTCTCCCTTCCTCCCTCCCCACCCACCTCCATTAAGCAGTCAAGCAATTTGATATAGGTTACACATGTAACATGCAAAATACTTCCATAACAGTCATGTTGTGAATGACTAACTATATTTCCCTCTATCCTATCCTGCTCCCCATTTATTCTATTCCCTCTTTTTACCCTGTCCCTTCTCTAAAATGTTTTCTTCTAATTGCCCCCTCCTCTCATTTACCCTCCCTTCTAATGTGCTTCTCATCCCATACCCCCACTTAATCCCTTCCCCCCTACTTTCTTGTAGGGTAAGATCAATTTTCATACCAAATTGAGTGTGCATGTTATTCCTTCCTTAAGCCAAATCCAATGAGAGTGAGGTTCAGTCTCTCTTACCTCCCTCATCCTCCCTTCCATTGAAAAAGATTTTTCTTGTCTTTTTAATGTGAGATATAATTTACCACATTATATTTCTCACTTTCTCCTTCTCCCAACTAATTCCTCTCTCACCTCTTAGTTTTATTTTTTAGATATCATTCCTTCATATTCAATTTACCTTGTGCCTTTTGTCTATGTGTATACAATCCCTCCAACTACCCAAATACTGAGAAAAGTCTCAAGAGTTACAAATATTATATTTCCATATAGGAATGTAAACAGTTCAACTTTATTAAGTCCTTTATAATTTATTTCTCTTTCTTGTTTACCTTTTCATGCTTCTCTTGATACTTGTGTTTGAAAGTCAAATTTTCTATTCAGCTCTGGTCTTTTATTCATAAATGTTTGAAAATTTTCTATTTCATTGAAATTCCATTTTTTTCCCCTGAAATATTATACTCAGTTTTGCTGGGTAGGTGATTCTTGGTGTGAATCCTAGCTTCTTTGACCTCTGGAAAATCATATTCCAAGCCCTTTGATCCCTTAATGTAGAAGTTGCTAGATCTTCTGTTATCCTGATTGTGTTTCCACAATACTCGAATTGTTTCTTTCTGTCTGCTTGCAATATTTTCTCCTTGACCTGGGAGCTCTAGAATTTGGCTACAATATTCCTAGGAGTTTTCCTTTTAGAATTTCTTTCAGAAGACTATCAGTAGATTCTTTAAATATCTGTTTTATACTGTAGTTCTACAATATCAGGTCAGTTTTCCTTGATAATTTCTTGAAAGATGACGTCTAGGCTCTTTTGTTTTTGTCATGGCTTTCAGGTAGTCCCATAATTTTTAAATTAGCTGTCCTGGATCTATTTTCTAAGTCAGTTGGTTTTTCAAAGAGATATTTCATGTTTTCTGTTATTTTTTCACTTCTTTGGTTTTGTTTCATAATTTCTTGATTTTTTGCAAAGTCATTAGCTTCCATCTGCTCCATTCTCTTCTTTAAGGAATTCTTTTCTTCAGTGAGCTTTTGCACCTCCTTTTCCATCTGACCAATTCTGCTTTTTAAGGAATTCTTCTCCTCATTGACTTTTTGGATCTCTGTTGCCACTTGGGTTAGTCTATTTTTCAAGGTGTTATTTTCTTCAGCATTTTTAGGGTCCCCTTTAACAAAGAGTTGACTAGTTTTTCATGATTTTCTTGCATCACTCTCATTTCTCTTCCCAATTTTTCCTCTACTTCTCTTACTTGATTTTCAAAATCCTTTTTGAGCTCTTCCATAGCCTGAGACCAATTAATATTTTTCTTGGAGACTTTAGATGTAGGAGGTTTGACTTTATTGTCTTCTTCTCCTTTTGTATTTTGGTCTTCCTTGTCACCAAAGTAGATTCTATAATCTGACTCTTTTTCTGGTTTTTGCTCATTTCCCCAGCCAATATTTGATAAAAATTTAACTTTTGAGCTCTTCATCAAAGTAGTTCTCTGGTTCTAGTGGAAGTGGGATGTGTATTATCATTTGCTTGATCCCCCCATAACCTGTGGGCCTAGAGCTTCAGAAACAGCTGCTACTGCCCCTGCTGTTGCACGGGCTGCTGTGGGATCCTCTGTCTTCTCCTCCACCCTGGGCCTGGTATTAGACCACTCTACTTTCTTACATAGTTCCAACAAGGTTTTCTACTGACCTTCCAATTTGTCCTCAGTGTTTTGGAGTTGTGAAGTCTTGAAACCATCATAGAGATTTAGTCCCCCAAGGCCTGTTCAGGTCCCTTCTGTGCTGCGCTGCTGGCTGCAATGTCCTCTGCTCCCAGAGTGGTGCAATAGTCACTTCCTGTCAAATTTTCAGACTGTCTTAGGCTGGAGATATGCTTCACTCCATCATTGTGTGGGCTCTGAAGCTTCATAATTTGTTTAGAGTCATTTTTATATGTATTTGGCTGGGTTTGGGGAGAGAGCTCTAGAAGTCCCTCCTTTTACTCCACTATCTTGGTCTGCTCCCAAGGTATATGTTCATGATGGACTGTTGTTTTGCTATAAGAAACAATGAGCTCAGTGATTTTAGAAAAAGCATGGTGATACCTCCACAAAATAATGAAGAGTGAAATGAGCACAACCAAGAGAACACCATATACAGCAATAGCAGTATTGTTTTAAGAACAACTTTGAGCAACCAAGGCCTTCTGGAAATTATAAATACCCCAATTAATCACAACGATCCTATGAAGAAAGATGCTGGTTGAACACAGAAAAACAATTGACATGCACACATACATACATACATATACATACACATGTGTATATGTACATAAGCATATGGATGGATGGATACACACACACACACACACAGACACATAAACACATGCAGATTTGTGCCTAATGGGAGGCACAAAGTTTGGGAGGAAGGGAGTTGTATATTTGAAAGGAACAGCAAGTTGAGCACAATGGATCTGCAATTTCAGGTGTACTCCTATTTTTCTATTCCACTTTTTTATGGAAATGCTTGTTTTATTTCTTAAGTTCAGAATAAAACTAAAAAAAAATTAAAAATAATCCTGGTAGTATGAATGCTACATAGAGATGTTATCAAATTTTGGCCCCAAGGACTAAAATGGTCAAAGGGATATTGTTTCCCAAGTATTAGAGGATATGCTTGTACTTCTGTTCTTAGTACATTTTTGAAATTAGTCTCTTTATAAAAGATTTTTTATAAAATCATGTAGAAAATCTCTGGATGGATAAAGAGACCTACAGAGTTAATTGTTCACCCAGGCCTACATATGAACATGAATATGGGCCAATGATGTTTACTTTTTAGTGTTCTATCCTGTTCTGACATGAAGAAATATCAGACTAAACTGCAAACTTCTGATCTTTGAAAGGGTAGGAGAGTGATCTGACAAAGGTCTGGGAGCTGGAATCAGTGCCAGCTAATGTGGCATAGATGATGGATGAATTGCTGTCACTCCTTTTTGGCTGCCTGCCATCTTCTTCTATACTGGCATGATCAGGTCAAATCAGTTCTTTCACTTCAGTTTTAGCTATTTGTAAAATATGCCATGGACTTCAATTCCCATACCTCTCGAGGCTTGAAAAATCTGGCATAAAGTCTAGCTCTTGGACGACTAGAGGCTCTCTCTCTTAATCTTTCAAAGCTCAGAAGGTCACAGCCCAGTACTCCTTCAGCTAAGATCAGGAAAGAAGAAAGGTACAGAATACATAGGCCTATATCTACAGAGTCCTTGTGGGCTCAGGTAGAAAAACTAAAGCCTCAGACTTCTCCAAGGTGTAACTTTTTTCTTTTAGTGAAAGCCTAGCTCCAGCTCAGTGGTCAATCAAATCAGCCCCTCTTCCCTATGATCCAAGTGAACAATACTTGCACCTTTTTCTGGTCTATGTGGGGATTGTATCATCAAACACAATACTTATATTGCCTCATTAACTCCCTGTCCCTATCCAAAACCACACAGTTATCTCAGCTGATGCAGAAAATGGCTTTGAAAAAATGTGACACTCATTTATTCTAAACATCTCTAGAAAATATAGGCATAAAGGGCTTTTGAACAAATATATGAATAAAAGTATCTATCTAAAATGTAAATCTAAGTACATAGAAAGTAACAGAACTAGGATTTGTACTCAAGTCCCCTGACTAAAATCCAGTCCTCTCTTCACAAACCATGACTGATAGCAGTCTTAGATAGCATAGCACTGTCTTTTTAAAACCAGAGAAGTGAACTGCCTAGACATACTCAACTTATGTTTTACCCACTCTTTCAAGCATTTTTTTTTACCTATGCTTTTGTTTGACCTCTTTTCCCTCTATTTTGTGTAGTTTTTTTTCCCTCTAAATATAATACCTAGCCCATATCTCTATTGCACTACATTCTATCAAATAGCAAGGCATGATATGTAAAGGGAAACACTGGAAATTTTCTCAGTAAATACAGTAGTTCAGCCAAGATATATACTTTTGTTCCCTATTATTTCATATAGTTCTAGAAATGCTATCAATAAGGCAAAAGAATAAATTAAAGACATACTGATAGGTAAAAAAAGAGATAAAATTATTCCAGTTTCCTAACTTAGAGAATCTTAGGTTATCAGTAAAAACCTGAGATAATTAATAATTTCAGTAAACTTTCAGGACACAAAGCATATCAGTAGCATTTCAGGAAAGGAATAAAAAAAGTTCAGAAGCATATAATTAAATGGAAATTCTCATTCAAAATAATTTTAAAATGCAAAAATTACCTGGCAGCCAATCTACCAAAGCCCACACCATTCCTGTGAAATTACAAAATTGTTTCTAAATGGAACAAAGAAAAACTTAAATATTTGGAAGATTATTGAGAATATTCTGTGTTCATAGTTTGGGCAAAATTTAACAAAGTTAAGCAACTAAAGGGGTACTTAATAGAGCTAGATAAAGCAGCAACAAAAAAATCCAGTCCATCAAGGGAAATTATGAAGAAAAGAAGGAATGAAAGGAGAATAATACTTTGAGATCTCAAGCTATATTTTAAAACCACAACTATTTATTTAAAAAAAATCTTATGCTAGTTTTAAAATACATAAGTATATAAAAGAAACACACTAGACAAGGGAAAAATAAGGGGAAAATGAGCTTGATAGCCTCATGTTTGAAAAACTGGCAGTCTTAAATTGCCCAGAAAAGAAGTCCTTCTCTTATAACTATCAGGAAAACTAGGCAGCATTTTGATGAAGTATTAAATTTAGACCAACACCTTACACAATGTTTCATAATAAATTCAAAATCAATATACAACCAATAAAAATCATCAAAAGTAAGGAAGAACATATATCTTTCTCAAATGTACATAGCAGTTGAATTATTAACCTAATAAGAGATGGAAATAATTACAAGAGATAAAATCATGTTGATTGCATGAAATTTAAAAAAGGTTTTTGCATGAACAAAGTTTTTGTAGTTAGGATAATAAAAGAAACAGCCAACTGGGAAAATATCTTTGTATTAGATATTTATCTTAGGGTTTCATATCCAATATATGCAGACAATTACCAGAAATATGGAAGAGCAAAAGCTAATCCCCTATGAACAAGTGACTGAAGGATATGAACAAGTAGTTCTCGAAAGATTTACTGCTAAAAACATATGAAATAACACTCTAAATCACTAATAATAGAAATGGAAATCTAGACAATTCCCAAGTGTCACCTCATATCCAACAAATTTCCATTAACTGCACAAAATGGCACTCATCAATTTTAAAGTGGTTATAAGAATATGAATATATTTATATATCATTTGTGGAACTATGAATTATTTTGGTCATTCTGTAAGACAGTTTGGAATTATACAAAGAAAGTGACTAAAACATCCATACTATTTATCAAAAAATACCCAAAGTTAACCTTGTTAATAATATACCTCAAGGAGGTAAATGACAAAAATCACAACTACATGTACATCAAAATATCTGTGGCAGCACGTGTGTGTGTGTGTGTGTGTGTGTGTGTGTGTGCGTGCGTGTGCTAACAAAGGACTGGAAAATGATGATGCAACGTGAAGTAAATGAAATCAGAAAAAAAATTCTATACTTGACTCTCAATCAATTAGCAAATTATCAGGTGGTATTTTAGGCATTAAGAATACAAGTTCAAAGATGAAATGATATATATTTGAAAGAACAAATATATGCAACAAAAGATGTATGATAATATTCTCCATTCCTTTTCTGAAGTGGCAGCCCAATGATGTGGAATATTAAAAATAAATATTTCTTCTCATATTAGTTTTTCAGAACTTATTTTTCTTCTTTTCTCTCCATTACAAGGGATGGTTCTCTGTTAGGGAGTGTTCAAGGTGAACAATGGGAAATATAGATTACATAAAAACATGATATCAATAAAATACCTATTTAAAACAATGATATATTCTCTCTAAAATATGACATTTCCTGGTTTTATGTGTATTGATTTTTCTTGGAAATAGCTGTCCATGTTTATCACTATACTAGCATATATTAATAGCAAAGAGTAAAAGAATTAAAATTATTTAAGATAAATTACAAAAGAGCGGTACTGTTTTGCCTTATCTACTTCTTTCACAAAGTGTATTTTGTATATTGATGTTTTAACCTATAATATTTAGTCCAAAAGACAGCTAGGCAGCAAAGTGGATAGAGTACTGGAGTCAGGAAGACCCATCTTCCTGAATTGAAATCTGACTTAAGACACTTACTAGCTGTGTGACCCTGGACAAGTCACTTTCTATTTCCTCATCTGTAAAATGACATGGAGAAGGAAATGCTAATTACTTCAGCATCATTGCCAAGAAAACATCAAATGGGGTCACAAAGAGTTAAATATGACTGAAACAAGTGAATAACAACAAATTTAGTGCTAAGGGGAGAAAAGAGGAAAGAAACAAAATGAAAGAAAGGGTAGAAAAAGCAATGATGTATATTCGTGCAGAACAATCTAAGGTCTTCAAGTGAGAGAAAAGTGAGAATAGAGGAGAAAAGGAAGAGAAAAAAGGAAAGAAGGAGAGCAGGGAAATGTAATACAAGTTTCTAGAAACCAATGGGCACAATTGCACTTCAAGTTATAACAATAATAGTTTATTTGGGGATTGGAAGAGAACACTTTTCTTAGAGCAGTGTACGTATTTGGGCAGCTATCCAAAGAACATATGTGATCCAAGGTTCCAGGTGGGTCATGCCCTTCAGCAAGAAGACATAGCACTCATATCACCAGGAGCACTCCACTTCAAGCTCTCCAATCCATCCGACTCCTCCTTTTACCGCTGGCTAGTGTTCTTTGTAAACAAATTCACAAATCATTATGTCACTATCATCCCCTCCACCAGCTTTCATTTCCCCAATTAAATTAGTCCAATTCTCTTTCTTTAATATTTCCTGATCACGTTACTCAGGTTCCAAAGAAGGACTTTCCAAAGTGTATAGAAAAGTTAGTAATGGAGTTTAATCTGATGTTCTACAGATACCAGAGGAAGATGCAGTTAAGTGTGCCAAGAATTGGCCCTGAATCTGGAAGTCCTGTGTTAAAACCCAGCCCCAGATACTAGCTGTGTGACTCTGGGAAAGCCACTTGACTTCTGGAAGCTTCGGTTTCTACATCTGTAAAATGGGGGCAATAACAGTTACTGCTTCCCAGGATTGAGGATAAAATGATATAACATTTGTAAAGAACTTTCTAAAACCTGTTGGTATTATTCAGCTGTTTTCAATCATGTCCAACTCATCATGACCCTATTCAAGGTTTTCTTGGCAAAGATACTGGAGTGATTTGCCATTTCTTTCTCTAGCTCATTTTACAGATGAGGAAACTGAGGCAGACAGGGTTAAATGACTTGTTCTGGGTCACAACAGCTAATAAGTGTCTGAGGTCATATTTGAACTCAGAAAGATGAATCTTCCTGACTCCAGTCCCTGTACTTTATCCACTGTGCCACCTAGCTACCCTGACTCTTTTTTGTTGTTCAGTCATGTCTGACTCTTTGTTACCCCATGGACCAAACTGTCCACGGGGTTTTCTTGGGAAGGATACTGGAGTGTTTTTTTTTTTTTCCATTTCCTTCTCCAGTGGATTAAGGCAAACAGATTAAGTGCCTTGCCCAGGGTGACACAGCTAATAAGTGTTTCAGGTCACATTCGAACCCAAGTCTATCCGCTGAGGTCACCTTTCATAAACCTTAAAGCATGATTAAAAAAAAATGCTGGCTATTATTATTGTATATTACTACCAGAAAGTCTCTTTAGGGAAAATAAAGAAATATTCTTAATTCATTCTTATAAACCTTCAGATCCAGAAAATATTGACAAGAAGATATCAAATACAATGTAGAAATCTGACATTCTCAGGCATACCCTTTTGTGTAATATGCAAGGTTCTTTTCATCCTCTTTCATTTAATCCCCACTACAATTCATTGATACAGGCACTGTAGATATCATTAATCCTGTTTTTTTCAGATGAATAATCAGTCTCAGAAACATTAAATAACAGGCTAATGGTCATATAGGTTGTGTCATGAGTAGAATTTAAACACTGATCTCTTCCTATTCCAAGTCCAGCGTTGTTTCTGCTGTCCTATGCTGCTACAATGACTACTTCCTCATGTCATAAGAATGCTTTTTGCTGGTAGCTATCTATATCTAGTCAATTTTATCACGATGTTCTTAATTGGAGATCAGTGAACTTTTCAATATTTTGATAATTATATTTCAATATATTTAGTTTTCTTTGTAAACTTAGGTATTATTTTAAACAGACAATTTAAAAAGTTCATAAACCTTCTCCATGGATTTCCCAAGATTGTCAAAGAGATCCATAATACATACAAAAACTGATGAACACCTTCAATTTGTAGGGATACTATTTTAAATGAAATCTTAAACATATACATTTTAATATATAATATTAATGAGATTTTTGTCCTAATAAATACAGAGAAATTGTTTTATCAAAGAAGCTCACACAACATAGAAGAAGAGGGAAAAGATAGGTAAAGTGATATTTGAACGGTTTTTTGCTCTGCTTTGTCTTCTGTTCTGCTTGCCTTATGCACTATTTTTAATACAGAGGACCAAAATACAGCTATTGTTTGTTGCAGTAAACAATGGGAAGGCTTTTACTTTAAAACTTCATGTCAAAACCTCAAGAAAAATCTTTAGGAACCATATTTGTTTTGAATGAAATTCATATTTTATGCATACTTTTTCTATCCAATATGTATTGCACTAAATATGCCTTGAAGCGTGCATTTAATTTTTTATTGAGTTTTCTGTTTTTACTCTTAAATACAAAATGATTGACTGTAAAAGAAACTTTTATGATCTTTTTCTGCCACCTAGTGGTCAGATAAGTAGCAAAGCTTTTTTGAGAAAGCTCAGAAGTTGATTCAATTGAGGAAAAAGACCTAACGTAGGTGAGGTTCCAATTCCTCATCCATCTGTTTTATTAAACAAACCCAAGGGTTATAGAAACCTACAGTAAAGTGCTTACATGTCATCAGGACAGTTGCAAGGTCTGTCAAGTCTTCCACCACTTCTTACAAAATGCAAAACCTCAAGGTTAGTTCGAGCTGGATATGGCTGTTGTCCTAAAGTCATGACCTCCCACATGAGAACACCAAAAGACCTAGATGATTTAATAATACAGAAATATATTTTACATTCTGCTATTTCAATGTATTCTCTACTATTACTTTATTTAACTGCCAATCAGAAAGGTTATATAATTTTAGAGAAATTTAGTAGGACAATTAGGGGATCACCTGAAGAAAAAATGGTTTTGTTCATTTGTTTTATCATTTGAGTCTATTAAATCTTCAAAAGGTAATAAAAAGGATAGAAAATACTCACTGGATGAACATTAAGCTTAGAAATAAATGGCATTAAAAATGAAGTAATAGTACTTCTAAACTCCAAGAAAATAATGTCTTATCCTTTGTTTGACTCCTCGCTATTTAATTATAATTAAAAAAAAAAAATCAGTCCCCAAAGTAACTTTGGCTCAATTATGCCTCTACTTACTCCCCTCCTCCCACACTTTTTCTTTTAATAATTAACAGGTGAATCTATGACTTTTTTCTTTTTAAAGTCTGAGAGTCATTATAATGACACATAAATATGGCCAAATGTGTAAAGTTTGTTTTTTAATAACATAACTACTAGGTATTAAAAATGTAGTAGTTTTTTTTTAAGGTTATCTTAATTGTTTCCTATAGTGAGATGATGCTATCAGGAAGGTAATACATTTCACGTTTAAAATAACAGTGTTGTACGAGACCATTCTAACGTCCCTGCCAGATCAACATTCTTTGCTTTATATCTGAATTGTTTATTGAATAATGAAAATACTTTAATTAAATCACTGACATCTTCCCTCTTATGACCAATAGTATGTTTCTATGAAACAGCTGACTGGGGCTAAAGCCAGAAATGGAATAGAACCTTAATTTTTTTTTTTTTTACGTGTCTGCAGAATTGATACCATAGAGAGGGTGAAATATATACCTTTAAATCATTAGCATCATATACTAAGTATCTAGTACACTCAATAGATAAACTACCTTAGCAGAGAGAGTACATAGTGTAGAATAGTGGGAAAGGTACTTGAAACCGGAAATCATAAAGTAATCATTCATTTTAATTATGGTCCTAGAATTGCCAACTGACCAGTTGGGTGACCCTGAAAATCTACCTTTCAGGATCTCAGTTTCCTTATTTGTTAAACTAGACATTCTCAAAATTCAGAATTGAGATAAGTTAATTAGTATAGTCTTAGAAATGGTAATTGTAAAGAGTTAATGGTCACCTTAGAAGGAATAGTTAATTCATTACATGTACATCAATCAATTTTTTTCATTCATTGATGTGGAGAATAACTTGTAAATATGAATAAAATATTTTTCCTAGGAATTATTTTTCCTAGCCATTTCCTTGGCACTATTTTTTTTTAAATCATGATATGGATATAAATTATAAATGGAGAGAGATAAAGACAGATAGAGAGAGAGAGACACACAAAGATACAGAGGCAGAGAGACACAGAGAGAAGAAAATAATCATTTCAGCACAAGATAGTATATTCAAGTTTTCCACACAAGGAAGATTTTATTGCTGCCACCTGAGGTTCTCAGTAACATATTTGGAAATGTACTTTTAGTCTTTCTTTTTTCAACAAATTATTTTTCAAATGATAGAGTGAATATTTTTGCAAATGGAAATTGCTTTAGTTCAAAGTATGTTCTCTTGCTCCAAGTTATATTCATTGCCTAGGCTTATGCAGTCTTATATCATCTTAACCGCCTAGCAGATGCTATTTTAGTCTCTCACCTACCTGCAAAAGATAATGTGCATGGCAAATTTTGTTTCTATTACAAAGGATCTAAAAATATTTGATAATTGATCTTTTGTCTTGTTTGGTTTTTGAGACAGAATCTCGTCTCAGCCAGGCTGGAAGTGCAATGACCATTAACTGTCCTGATCTCAATACTGATCAATGAAGGAAATTTGACCTGCTATATTTCTGATGTGAGCCAATCTGTCCTTCTTTAAGAATGCCTGGAGGTCCTGAGCTCCCAGGGGCTCACTTAATTTGTACACTCAATCAGTTGTACCCCTACTGAAGCTCATAACTCCTGTGTTCAAGCTATCCACCAGCCTAAGCACTACCAGTAGCAGGGATTATGGGTATGTGCCATCACACCCAGCCAGATAATTGATCTATAGATAATCCATAAAGAGTAAAATGTCAGATCTTTGGATAAAGACATAATCATTCTGAAATATATTATTAGAAAAATGTATTAACCACATAAAATCTAATTTCTAAATAATATTTAACAAATATCTATCTAGCAATATTTATTTTATATTTATCTTTTAAAATGATATTGCACCTTTGTCCCACAAAACAGAAAATACAATACAAATTATAAAATCAGTAAAGACTAGAATTTCAAATTAATCAATTAGACATTTTAGAAATACATTTCGCTACCTATTAATATATACTTCTGTAATGGTTCAAAAGCTCTCCAGTTGCATCAAGGGCAGACACTCCTATCTCTGTCAGGGATTGCAGTTTCTCTGCATATTAGCAGATGGGTTCATGAGTTGTGATAGCCAAAGAAATTCATTGCCTGTTGCCAACCATCTGATGGTATACCCCTCCAAATTAGGCTGGTCCACAGGTGACAGAATCACTATAGTTCATGGCAAAGAGAGTATGCTTCACTGGCATAGACTTTGAGGACCCTGGGACACTGTTTGATACCACAATGAAGCACCAGAGTAGGATTTCAATGTTTCTTCTTATTTATGCATATATTCAGATTCAGTTTGTGAAGGCATTTTAAATTTTATCATAAGACTATTAAATATATCAGGTAGTTGACACAGTGTGAGACCTGAGTTAGGAAGACTCATCTTTCTGAGTTCAAATCTGGCCTCAGATACTTATTTGCTTCAGTTTCCTCATCTAAAAAAATGATTTGGAGAAGGAAATGGCAAACCATTCCAGTATCTTTACTAAGAAAGCCCCAATGAGGTCATCAAGAGTCAGACATGACTGAAAAATAACTGAGTAATACTGGTATCAGCAAATGATCCATTGATTAACAATGTGTTTTCACATGCCACACATTCTTCTATTGTAATATTAAAATCACTCTCTTACCAGACATCAGACTGGTTTGTGAACACACCATCAATCAGACTCTCAGGTGCCATCCATCTAACAGGAAGTAGACTTTCTCCTTCCTTTCGGTAAGAGTCATTCTTGTAAATATCTCTGGCTAATATAAAGTCATCAATTTTTACCTTACGGGAATGGTTAGTATGTTCTTTCACAGAGACTAAGCAGTTTTTCTCAGCAAGATCTCTGAAATAAAAATTTAGAGGTCAACATTTGTCCCCCAAACAGTTCAAATATAATTGAACTATACCATCTTATGCACACTAGATTAATAGATGATGACTTTAATAAAAATTTTTAACTATTTAAATTTACTAAAATGAGCACCTTATTAAAGAAAAAAGATATTGAATTTCAGATTTTATGCCAAAATGTTTTTGCAAAAGGTGGGATGTGACCATTACATGAAGCTTGTAAAAATTGTGCCAGCATTATTCAAAAATAATTTATTTCTAAACTGCCTTTGGTGCAAGATGAGGATGCACAGAATACTTGCAAGCATGTTAGAATTGGGAAAATACAAGTCTTATCAGATCATATGGTTTACTCATGGCACCTTCACCTTCCTGCCTGCTCCCTTTGCATCTGACTTTCACTGGGTTGAGTGACAGTACTGTTAATACTGCAGCACTCCTAACAAACCATGCAAGTCAGTTTTCAGAAATATACTGAAAATTTATGTGCTCTGAGAATTCTAAGCTCCCAGCTTGCAATGGGTGAAGGATAAATGCATATCCATATGCCACTGATGCACACATTGCCACTCTGTTTACCTTTTAAGCTGCATGACAAATGATGAAAGGTTATAAACCAATTTTTGGACTGAAAAGATAGGGTGTGATGATTATGCAGTGGCAACGATGATGAGGTGAGATATATTTTTATTAAGAACCTGCTTTGTGTAATGAAAGGTGTTAAAGTCTATTGATTATGGTTCAAAGACATAGCTCTTTCTTTGAGGAAGGAGCTTAGGTGGGAGAGGTAATTATAATACAAAATAAAACATTAAAAGTGCATCACTGAGAGCAAGCATGTGAAATCTTAGTATAGTGACTACAATGAGGGTATAAACTGGCCAGAAAAGGGGTGAGCTCCTTCAAATCAAGGTGAGAAAAATATATTATTTTCTTTAGTACTCTCTTAATGTGCTCATGATTCCCACCAGTTGACCATGTCTTCCTTTCTCAATATATCAGCATGTATTGGGGAAAAAAGAAACTGATTATCTTATTCAATAAACCATACTATGGTTTATTGAGAGAGTCAATATGGCCCCAGAGTCAGCAGGACCTGGGTTTAAGTCGTGCTATTGATACTGGTTGTGTCTTCTCGGTGGACCCAGATGTTAAGACTCAGTTGGAGACAACTCTCTGTATTTATAGGGGAAGTTCCTCACCTACAGATCCACACATTGATAAAATCAAATGTCAGATCAAAAGTACAGTCTTATTTAGATGTGAATGAGTAATGAGCTTAACTCTTTAAATTATTCCTTTTATAAGAATTTGCATGGTAATATCAGTTGGCGGAATATCGAGGGAAAGATTTTTGATCTGAAGGAACTTTTGGGTACTTTTTGCTTCTCCTAAGCCCTTAACCTACCCCTTGAACACCAATAGAGTAGGAATAAGTTCTTGACTTTCCTAAAAGTTTTTGCCTTGTGAACAAGAAAACAGAGATAATATTATTTCTGAAATGAGCTGTAAAGAAAGTATCCAAAATATCACAAGATTTAAATCTGGAAGGATGTCAAAGATTATCTCAACCAATTCTATTATCATTCAGATGAAGAAACTAAAACTTAGGAATTGGCTAGTCTACAGTCACATAGAGGTTCATTGGCAGAGTTGAGAAGCAAACCATAGGTTGTTTGATCAAAGTCTGCCTTTCCTATATGACTGTCTTGGAGAACCAAGCAAAAATTACACAAACACAAGACCCAGATAACCCTGGGCAGGTCACACAAATGCTTGCTCTAATCAGGTTGCTTGTGAGTGCTAGGGTAGTATGGAAAATACAGAAGTGTAAATGGGGTTTATTGTAAAGCCAATGGTCAGCACTGTATATGAAAGTAAAGAATATATATTTTTGTGATAAATATAATTTATGCAGTTTACAAGATAAGAATTGGGAAAATTCACTTTCACTATTTGAAAATAGGCATCACAATTTCTACTTCCTTTATAATCCCAACAATACACAGCACACTACAAGAAATCGATAAACATTGTAACTGACAGCTAGTTAGAGTGAAACCTAACTGGAAGATTTTTAAGTCTATAAAATTGTCCAAAGTAAAATAATAGAATTAAAGCATCATAGAAAGAGAGTTAGAAGAAAGCTTGGAGACAATCTAGTCCAGTCTCATCATTTTATAATTTTAGAAAAACAAAATGTGAACTTACATAACTAAAAATGACCCTGACCGCTGAGTTAGTTTTCAAATAATAGCAGATGAGGCTTATTTCCCCCTCTGTCCTGATGTCTTCTTCACTTTCCATCCTTACTAGGATGCAGCTCACAGAAGATACTTTTTTGGAGGGATGCATTTTGTCCTTGGCTTTTCCTGTGATTATGAATCTTGTAATCTAAGTTCATTTCATTCACAGTGGTTACTGATGGCAAAGAATTTCTGTTCAGGATTGTTCTTGTTCATTGGTTTTTCAGTCATGTCTAACTCTTCCTGACCTTATTTGGGATTGTCTTAGGAAAGATACTGGAGTGGGTTGCCATTTTTGTCTCCAGTTCATTTCACAGATGAGAAAACTGAGGCAAGCGGGGTTAAATGACTTGCCCAAGGTCACACATCTAGTAAGACCAGATCTGAACTCAGGAAGATGAATCTTCCTGACTCCAGGCTCAGTACTCTATCCACCACAGTGCTAGCTGCTCATTTAGGAAAAGCAATATAGTAAAACCCTGTAGCTTCAAGTCACCAAGAGCTATCCATTGACAAGTATCTCCCACAAGTAATGGATATTATACCTTCATTTTGGTAAATATTTATTTGGAGAGTCAACTCAAAGACAACTATTTTCATAAATTGCAATTTTCTATAGACACGAGATCAGAACTTACTTATTTGACCATGTTCAATAACATTTATATCCAAGTCAGTATATCATAGTAACATAAGCTATTCTATCCCAGAAACTATAATATGTCACAAAATGTAGCATAATACAAACAAGTTGTATACATATACTCAGCATTTCCCCAACTTCATTCCTCTGGACATTGAAAACAGCAAACAGGCAAATGAAGAAAGCTGGTACAGGCCTAAGCATTCAAGTCTAAGAATTTGGGAAAAAGCATCATTTCTTCTTTATGTATAACCAGAATATCTTTCATGACATTAATGAATCATTTCTTCCTTCATTGGATTGTGAATCTAATTGGATCAGAAATAGGGGGAGCTGGAAAAGAAAGTGAGGAAAGAGAAAATAGACAAGGAAGAAGGGTGACAGGGGAAGGTAGGTAACAATAACTGCATTTATGTGGCTCTAAGGGTTTTTTTTTTTAATCACATTATCTCTCTTGATCATCACAACAACCATGTGAGGTAGGAGTCATTATTCCAATCTTAGAGATAAGAAAATCGAAGGATTATGTGACTTAGCTCTTACATTTCTGAGGCAGGAATACCTGGCTCCCTGATTAGTGCTTACCACACACAGTACCTAGCAAATAGCAAGTGCTTGTATAAATGCTTGTTCCCATCTCCCTTTCTCTAGAGCACCTGTAAGGAGGAAACAGAAGAAATGTGCAAGCTGAGGGTGTCCCTGATTTCAGCCCTAGTTAGGTGACATCTAGCTGTATCAACAGAGTTATTCAGGACCCTGTATGTGGAAAGATAAGTATTAGAGGAATTAAGAAGATGAAAAATTACATTTTCCAACCTTTAAGTAGCTTACAATGTAATAAGGAGGACGAGACCTACATTATAGATGTAATGAGGTCAGGAATACACTTCTTATTTCACAGTTTCTTTCTTTGATTGTTCCAGCTCAAATTAGGAAACAACCAAGACTCATATGTCTCTTGACATATATGTGTATTTCTATTTTAAGTAGAAAGATTTGGAATTAAACAATTTTCTCAGTAAGAGTTTGCAAATTTCATCATCATCTAAAAGCACAAGACTATTTCCAGACAGATAATGTGAAAAACAAAAGACAGAGCTACAAGGAAATGGTGATTTTACTATGGCAAAAGACCATCAGATTTTCTTGAAATAAAATGAATTTGCTCACTTATTCATATTTATAGTAACAGAGAAGGTACTAGCTTCATTGTAAGGAAAAAATGAGTTCAAGGATAAATTATGTAACCGGAAAGTGCTATGTCTATACTTGATCAGATTTAAAATTGTAAGGCTTTGGGAAGAACAGTGGAATATAATTGTATGGATATAGATAAATAAACATGCATGTAATTCTGTTTTGTTTTTTCCTTATGAAACTATGATTCCATATTTGCACTCCACACTCCTCCTTCCATTTCTTTGTTTTTGACCCAAGTATCACAGTCATGTCCAGATGCCACTCTCAGCCTCTTCCCTTAATCATGTCTAATGGACGACATGAAATAAAATTTAAAAAAATGTTAAAGAAATGAGAGGTAACATGTCTTAATTAATAGATATCTTGTCTTCAAATAAAATAAACAAAAACCTGGGTTAGGATATCCTCCTCTGACATCTAGTTACTTCTCAGTATTGCAGGCAAGCTTCTAATTTTTTTTTAAATTTCCACATTAGTTATATTGTGAACAAAAGGGAAAAACCATGAGAAAGAAAAAAAACAACAACAACAAAGGGAAAATAGCATGCTTTGATCTGCATTCAGACTCCATAGTTCTTTGTCTGGATGTGGATAGCATTTTCCACCATGAGTCTTTTGAAATTATCTTAGATCATTGCATTATTCAGAAGAGCTAAGTCTAACAAAGTTGCTCATCTCAGAGTATTGCTGTTACTGTGTACAATGTTCTCCTGGTTCTACTCACTTCACTCACTATCAGTCTATGTAAATCTTTACAGGTTTCTCTGAAATTCACTTTCTCGTCATTTCTTATGGAAAAATAGTATTCCATTACATTGATGTATCACATATTGCTTAGCCATTCCCCAGTTGTTGGACATTCCCTCAGTTTCTAATTCTTTGCCACCACAAAAAGAACTGCTATACAGGGGGGTCCTTTTCCCTTTTTTTCTGATATTTTTGGACTGCAGACCTAGTAATGCCATTGCTGGATCTCTGGGTATGTAGAGTCGTATAGCCCTTTGGACATAGTTCCAAACTGTGCTCCAGAATGGTTGGATTAGCACAACTCCATCAACAATGAATTAGTGTTTTAATTTTCCTACATTGATTCTAATATTTATCATTTTCCTGTTGTGTCATGCTAGACAATCTGATAGGTGTGATGTGGTACCTCAGAGTTGTTTTAATTTGTGTGACTCAATAGTTATTTAGAGTATTTTTTATTTGATTATAGATACCTTTGATTTTTTCATCTGAGAACTGCCTGTTCATACCCTTTAATCATCTGTCAAATTGGGGAATGACTTGTATTCTTATAGATTTGACTCAGTTCTCTGCATATTTTAGAAATGAGGCTTTTATCAGAGACACTGGCAGTAAAAATTGTTTCCCAGTTGTCTGATTCCCTTCCAATCTTGGTTGCATTGACTTTGTGAAAAAAGTATAATTTAATGTAATCAAAACTATTCATTTTGCATTTCATAAAGTTCTCTACCTCTTATTTGGGCATAAATTCTTCCATTCTCTACAAATCTGACAGGTGAACTTTTACTTGCTCTCCTAGTTTGCTTATAGTGTCAGGTTTTATATCTAAATTATGTACCCATTTTGATCTTATCTTGGTGTATGGTATAAGCTAATGGTCTATGCCTAGTTTCTGCCATACTCTTTTCCAGTTGTTAAATAATGACATATTTTGGCTAAAAATTTCCCATCAGTAAAATATAATATATTTTATTAGGTTCTATGTATTCTGTCATTAAGACTCAATGCCACAGAAAGTGGCATTAGTACAGTCTGGGCTCCAAATCATCTGAGTGAAAATCATGACTTCAAGAGTTCACAGATGTGAGGCAGTGGATAAGTCATTCAATAAAAAATGTGAATAACAATAATTTCATTAACTACCATATAGGGTTTTTGAAAAGAAAGTGTTCTGTAAACTTCAATGGACTGCATTAATGTTATTATTTGTTAAGCCAATGTTTTCTTCTCATGTATATACATATAAAATGTGAATTTTTGATAACTAGGTGAAATTGCTTATTGCTTATACAATCAGATGTATATAGCACCCAATCATTGAGAAAAGAAAACTAACTGACTGTCTAAACCTTGGATTGGCAGTACCTTAGAATTAGATAGACTTATTTTCGTGGGTCTAGTGTTCTAAACCCATTCTATAGGTAATAAGAGAAAGACTGGGTTAGATAGTGGAATATCTTACATAGTTTGGTTGCATGTAGTAGACAAAGGTCTAAATAGGTAGCTGTCCACATCAAGAAGGTTACATTATGCATAGAATGGGGGGGGGGGGGGGAGGGAAGCTGTCCTGGCTGATAGAAACAAGGATTCTGAAATCTGGTGGCATTTAACAGGCAGAATACACCATAGACTAGTGGTATCAGGACAATCTAAGGACTCTTCCACAGCTTTAGTTTTTAATTCTTTACAACCTGCTTCTCTTTCTGCCTTCATTGGATATCACCCTCTTCCCCACCCTCTGCCCCACCTCCCCACCTTTCTTTACATTTCTTTTCATTAAATCACTTGATATACTTTTGCTCTTCCAGATGAATATTGTTATCATTGTTTGTAGCCCGATAAAATAGTTATTTTGGTAGTTTTATTAGTATGACACTGAATAAATGCATTAATTTAGGTAAAATTGCCATTTTTATAATATTAGCACAGCCTACCCGTGAGCACATGATATTTTTTCAATTATTTAGATCTGATTGTATTTGTATGAGAAGTGCTTTGTAATTGTATTCATGTAGTTCCTAGATTTGTCTTGGCAGGGAGACTCCCAAATATTTTGTATTTCCTACAGTTACTTTAAATAGAATTTCTCATTCTATCTCTTGCTGCTGAACATTTGTCATATAAAGATATGCTGATGATTTATGTGAGTTTATATTATATCCTGCAACTTTACTGAAGTTGTTAATTATTTCATGTAGGACTTTAGTTGATTCTCTAAGTATACCATCATATCATCTGCAAAATGATAGCTTTATTTCTTCTTTGCCTGTTCTAACTCCTTCAATTTATTTTTCTTATTGCTAAAGCTAAGGTTTCTAGCACAATACTGAATAATGATGGTAATATTGGACATCCTTGTTTTACCCCTGATCTTATTAGAAATGCATCCAGCTTATCCCCATTATATATATAATGGTTGCTAATGGTTTTAGTTGATACTTATTTTTTTAAGAAAGACTCTGTCACTAGTATTTTTAATAGGAATAGGTATTGTACTTTGTAGAAAGCTTTTACTGCATTTATTGATATAAATCATATGATTTCTGTTAGTTTTTCTATTTAACCTGGTTAAATATGCTGATAGTTTTCTGAATATTGAACCAGCCCTGCAATCCTGGTCATAGTGTATTATTATTCTTGAGATAAGTTGCTGTGACCTTTTTTGCTAATATTATATTTAAAATTTTGGCATCTATATTTGCAAGGGAAATTGGTATATAATTTTCTTTTTCTCTTTTGGTTCTTCATAATCAAAGTATTAGAACCATATTTGTATCATAAAAAGAAATTGATAGGACTCTTTCTTTGCCAAATACTTTATATAGCAAAGGAATTATTTTTTAAATGTGGTGGAATTCACTTGCAAATCCATCTGGCCCTGGAGATTTTTTCTTATGGAATTCCTTGGTTGTTTCTTCAATTTCTTCTTTTTTTGAAAAGAGGGTTATTTAAATATTTTATTTCCTCTTCTGTTAATCTCGGCAATTTATATTTTTCAAATTTTCACTCATTTCACTAAGATTGGCAGATTTACTGGGAAAATAACTCCTAATTATTGTTTTAATTTCCTCTTCATTGGTGATGAATTCACCCTTTTCATTTTTGATACTGGTAATTTTGTTTTCTTCTTTCTTTTTTGAAAAATCAAAGTAACCAAAGGTTTATCTATTTTATTGTTTTATTCATGAAACCAGCTCTTAATTTTATTTATTAGTTCAATACTTCTCTTAATTTCAGTTTTACTAATCTCTCCTTTGGTTTTCAGAAGTTCTCATTTGGCATTTAATGGGCAATTTTTAATTTGTTCTTTTTCTAGTTCTTTGCATGCCCAATTTATTTATCTCTTCTTTCTCTATTTTATTCAGGTAAGTATTTAGAGATATGACTAAATTATCTTTCTTTTTCTTCCTTCCTTCCTTCCTTCCTTCCTTCCTTCCTTCCTTCCTTCCTTCCTTCCTTCCTTCCTTCCTTCCTCCCTCCCTCCCTCCCTTCCTTCCTCCCTTCCTTCCTCCCTTCCTTCCTTCCTTCCTTCCTCCCTCCCTCCCTTCCTTCCTTCCTTCCTTCCTTCCTTCCTTCCTTCCTTCCTTCCTTCCTTCCTTCCTTCCTTCCTTCCTTCCTTCCTTCCTTCCTTTCCTCACATCAATACCTTTACATTGGTCATGCCCCATTCTTAGAATTCATGCATTTCTCCTTCATCTCTGGTCCATGGAGTACTTTTCCCCCATAAGATGAATCTCAAGCACCATCTTCTACATGAAGCCTTTACCGATGTTCTCAACTGCCAGTGCCTCCCTAACTGCCTTGTATTTAACTATGTGTGAACCTACAACATATGTATTTTTTCACTTTATATTTATGCTGTATGTACTTTTGTATGGGTCTGGTGTGTCCCTAATTAGCATACACATTCGTTCCAAATAGAGATCATTTCATTCTTTGTACTTGGTACTTGAATTCCCAGAATCTAGCAAAGCACCTGGCACATAGTAGATGCTTAGTAAATACTTATGAGAGATTTATTGATTCCATGAAGCTTGATGTCTCTATGTGTCAATGTCCGGGATGCTGGATCAGACTCACAGAACAGAGTACAAAGGATTAAGCCAACATATGTTGCAGGAATTCAATTCCATAATGCAGTAGACCCCATCACAAGTTCCTTTGCACTTTCTCCATCAAAAATACAGTTCTTCAAATAATCCTTCAGCAGATCAGATAGTCGGCAATTATTTATAGACAGAAAAGGAATGTACTTTGAGGTGAGTTTTAGGGGCATCTCCACTTTGACGTAGTTGTATCCTATAATCACTCGTAAGTTCCATAGCTCCTCTTGGATTATGAGTCTGGTTGTATGGGTACTAGTAGAGAATGTGACAACACTAACACCCTTCCACAGGGCATGCTAATCTAATATGAAGTTGCTTGAGCTACAGAACCATCAGTCTTTATACTCCCTTCTTAGGAGCTGGATTGTTCCAGAATCTAAGGTGGGGCTAAATTTGCAGGTGAAAGTTAAATAAACCCAGATGTGGGGACCAGAGGCATTTAGGGGCAGGGATCCAGGATGAGTCATGCCTTAGGGCTAAAGAAATTTACGTACTGATTAAAGTTTATGGTACAGACAAGGTGATGAGTTTTATGAGAATGTTCATTATGTAGGCACTGTACTTAGTTAAACAAACAGACTAGTCTCAGGAAACATGTGATAAGAAGGGTGGCAAATATATAGACCAATGCACTTGAACAGAGTTATTGATGGGTTAATGAATGCTTTTAATTTTTTATAAGGTTATATCCTCCTTCAAATGTGTAGGCAATTTCTTTTACACTTCAAGGAAGGCAAGGGAATGGAGAAAATATGCTGATGGCTGTTCTTTGGATGTACGTGTTACTGAATATTAATAAAAATGGTTTGATCTGGAGGTCAAATAAATTCTTTAAAAAGCTTCCTAGAGACTGTCTACATTTTTCACTTGGAAAAGAAACAGTATATGGAAAATATTTAGCTGTTTGGGAAAAACAATTGCCACATCATGCATCAGTTATAGCACAACTGTCATACAATATACTATGCTGGTTAACAAAAGGCATGTTTTAGCTTTATTTGTTTGCCTTTTTTTAACATACATATTTTCCACATGAATAATGTCAAAGAGCTTTGTGATTCAGACAAAACTCACAGACTCAGGTTCTTCATCCCAAGCATGTTTTTAAAATGTGAGTTTCACTACATAATTCTTTCTGGAACAATGTAATGATGAAAAAACAAAACGTATGAAATCATTTGTTAAGATAAATAGTCATCAACAAACTTCGGCATCTGGAGTGATATGTCTACACTCTTCTGCACTGAAAAACATCATTGGGGATTGCTTCCCAATAACCTGGAATGGGTCAGTGAAACCTGGATGGGGTGATATGATGACTGAGTTTGGGAAAGCTACAGAGAGCTTCGTGGGTGACTCAGAGCAAGGACAATTAAAAAAGCATCTGTAAATGCTTAGGAAAACATTTCCCATGAAAGTTCAGGAGTGGCAAAGCATGTTGTCCTTCAAAGTTTCAAAGATGAACAATCCACCATCAGTGAGAAATGAGCTTTGGATTGTTTTCATTGTCTTTTTGGTGAATTTATAAAGATTCATTCACAATCACTTGTTTGATTCCTCTTGTGATCAACGGTATGCATTTCTGAGATGACGGGTCAGGGTTTGTGAGACAGCTGTGATTATGATACAGAAGAAAACTGATTGCACTTAGTCTCATTAAGACTGTGCTCTAGCAAAATTATATGAATCATGATGACTAGAAATAAAGTTTTCTAAGGACTCTGGAGATAAACAATCATACTAGGAGTTTCTTTGTTATTAGGTTCTTTTGCACCAATTTTAAAATAAAATATTTTAGTCCTTCCTTCATCAAGAAAGAATGGAGATTGTAATCTGTAGGTCACAGTGCAAGATCCTACGTGTCGTGTCCCTGCTACACTATTTAGTACATTTTTGAAGTTATCATGATAGAATAATAGGACCAAAGATTTACTCCTGGAAAGGACCCCAGAGAACACTGAATGAAACCTAACCATTTTACAGTTTAGGAAACTAAGTGATTTGCCCAGGGCTTTGAAACTAGTAAATATCTGATTTGGGATTTGAACTCAGATCTTTCTTATTACAAATTCAGTATTCTACCTGTTATACTTCCTTATTATGCTGCTCAATCCAATGGCTGCAATAATAGTGAGGGAAAAGATTTTCTTCATTATTTTATTATTTAATTTAACATAGCCTCCTTTCCCTCTATCAAGATAATTGTGTTTAATTAAAATACATTATGTACTTATGTATGTATATGTAAATATATACATATATATGTGAACACACACATATAGACAGATACTTGAATACTAATGTGTGTATGTACATACATATATATCCCCTAAATCTTCATGCATATAACCAAAACATAAAAGGGACAAAAAGATGACTTCTTATTAAAACTTGCCTGCTGGTATGTTTAAGTATATAACTTATCAACTTTTATAAATTTATAATATTTAAAATGAAAAATGTAAATAGTGTACGCTCCTCTCTCTTCCTGGGGGAGTTTTGTGAATACATTTCCATTCATCTAGTGACAAATGCACCCTGAAGTCATATAATTCATGTCCTTTCTGGTTGAGTTTAATAAGAAATAATCTGCTATTTTTCATTTTCTTTCCTTCCTCTGCTCCACTTGCACTTCCATAGAAGTCTTAAATGTTTATATGTGTAGCCAGTTGTGCATATTGTAAACATCTGTCAACTCAGTAAAATGTATTGTACTGCATGCTGTCTTTTCTCTGAAGGAAAAACTGATCTCATGGTGATGAAAATAAATTTACAATCTGCTTCATTCCAGAACAAAAGAAGAAAGTAAATCAGAAATTTGGTCCTTATTTGATTAGTTTGACCAACTCTTAGTTTATGAACAAGAATATATGCATTTTTTCAGTTATAAATGCCATTTAGATCTTGTGTATATTCATTTTTGGGGGGAAGAGATAATTATAATTGTGCAAGATATTCTTTTAAAACAAAATATTTTCTAAAAAAAATCAAGGCATCCCAAAATAGTGCTTCAAGGAAAAGATTGAATATAAGTTACTTTCTTACCTGTGAACAAAGTGCATTTTCTCGAAGTAGGAACAACCTCTTGCTACATCAATACAAATTGCCATTAAGTCACCAATACCAAGGAGAGGGTCCTAGAGCAGAAATTAAAAAAAAAATTAGTGTGTTTGACTGTAGTAACAATACTGAAAATATATATTACAGAGAGGAATAGAAAGTCTTCTTGGAATTTATATCTATATGGAAACTTTCAAATATTTTGGTGGTAGTATGTAAGATCTTTGAAGGCAGGGACTATTTCATAAAAATGCTTTGAATTCCAGCACAGTGCCTCAGTCATTGTAGAGATTTAAGAAATGTTGATTATATAAATGGAATTGCATGTGTTCCTTATCCTGGATTACACAGTCCCTCTCACTTGAAATGCTTCCTCCTCCTTTCCACCTGTCCAGATTCCATGGAATACTGAACCCAAGTCCAGTTTGTCTTCCCCCATGAAGCTTCAGTTAAAAGTAATGTCCTAACTCTTTACCCCATGTAAGTTAGATTAATTGTTTTCTTTAAAAGGTATTGAAATTATCTTCAAGACTTGTTTGGCTCATGGTGTTGACATCATTTCCTGGTAAACTGAATTTAAAGCAACCAAGAAGAGTTCCAGGTACTATTTCTGATGGTTGGTAAAACTATAATAAGCAACTCTGGCAAGGAAGTTTTGCTTAGCTGAATCAATTCAAGGCATCCTCAATGCTTATCATTTTTTAATATCCTCCTTCTACTATGGCTAAGTAAATCTCCTTTTAACTGTTGAATGACCTATGAATCTTTCATTTTGTCCAATATTGTCTGAGGCAAACCCAGACCAGAACACCAGCTCACAATGACCTTTTCCTTTGGAACACAAATTGCCTCATTTGTCATCATTCTATATTGATTTCCGCTCCTCAGATTCACAGATGCATATGTTATATCTCCCTACTAACACAGGGATACGACAGTATTTGTTTTATGCTTCTTTGTGTATTCTCACAGTGCTATGCCCATGGGAAGTCTCCTATAGGATAATACAATCAGAGGATTTAGGTCCATAGAAACAAAAGGATCTACCAATGTAACATGAGTAGAAAATTCAATCTAGACACAAGATTCCAATAGCACTTTTCCAAAAATTAATGAACACACAGGCATGTATGCAGATGCGTATAGATATATACATATACTCACAAACACATATACAAACACAGAATTAATTATTCTCACTGAAAAAGTTTCATCTACCTTAAATCATCCATATTAAGTTTACTTTTAAAAAAATTTCCCTGATACCACAGGATATCATAAGTCCATACCCTAGATAATGATGGGAAGGGGGCCTCAGAGTATATCAAATGCAATCTCCTTATTGAAAAATTAAGTAGGAAATAAGGAACCCTATTAGAAATAGACTTCAACTAACAGCAATTCGCAATAATCATTGTTTAGCTCTGTTTTTTTAAAAGAAAATTTGATCAGTATTAAGAGATTATTTGTGAAAGATTTAAAACCAAACAAACATAGTAGCATGGTATTCAGTAAATGCAAGGACACCAGCTACTGAGTCTATTTAACAAAGACTCCTGGGAATGTTGGAGAGCAAACTGATAGAAATTAAAGTTGCACCATTTCTTTCAATGCCTTGGACCATTCGTGAAAATGAGGTCCAGAGAGATTAAAAGCCTTGCTCAGGATCATAGCTACTAAATGCCTCAGGTAGGATTCATATCCAGCTCTTGGAGATTTCAAGTCAGTTGTTTTTTCTATTAAACATTATTGATTCTTATGATCTCACTCAGAGTAGGATCTAGACTTAATTTAGAGGCATTGCAAGTTCTTTCACTGAATTTTTTAAAATGACCTAAGGACTGAATAAATCTGATATTAATCCTTAAGGAATTGATTCTTCTGTACCCCAAAACTTTGTAGCTTAGGATAGCAGGACCACTGAATGTCAAGTTTTTAGAATGTTATTCATTCCCCTAAGAAAATATTTATTTCTTTTGTTGTTGTCATTATTAGATGTCAAAAACAAAGTTTCATTTAGAAAAATTGTGATGAGTGGTCCTTTGTTGTGGTTTATACTTCATTCTTGAAGAGGACCATGACATCAGGGAGATGATGACATGACTTGTAATTGACTTTGATTTGAGGGAGGGAAGATTGTGCAAAGTCATCAGCCTCACTTTCTCCTCCAGAGCCATCTGGGTTCAATGGCTAGATATTCATCAGGATGATTAGAGATGGCCTAAGTCGCAGTGGATAGACATGGCTTGAGGAATCTCAGTAAATTTTCTTAAGTGATGACTTAGTACTTTGCATATCTCATTCAATCAAAGAACCTCCTATTCAGTTACTAGAGTGACTTGGTAAAAGCCAACTTGCTGTCTTAGCCATGCAGCATTTTAGATCTTGAATATGTAGTAGCTGTTATTCTTTATTTTAAAAAATAGATGGTATTGCCTCAGGCTTGAATCAATTAAACAGTCTGGGCACTCTCCTGATGAAAGTACCTACTTGCGTTGTTTATGAAGAAAGGACTTCAAGGACTAACACATGTTTGTTGACCTGATTCTGTGAATGCTGTCCAAAGGAAATTCAAAAGAACGTAAATACAGATATGTATATCTGTAATAAGAAGAATAAAGGACTTGAAGAGTTGCAATAGACCGTAAAAGATATCTAGTTCACCAATATATGAACAATAATCTATTCTATATTTTCAGCACAGGGGCATCTAGCCTTTGCTTGAAAACTTCCAATGAGGGCGAACTTACTTTCAACTGATAAGAGCCCATTCCACTCTTTGACAGTTGTAAACATTAGGAAGTACCTCCTTGAATAAAGGCTAAATCTATCTCTTCAGACGTTTCAGCTATCCTTCCTGGTCCTCCTTCCTAAGTACATGAGAGATATCTTACAAGCTTACACAACAGCACTTCAGCTACTTGAAGATGGTGATTAAGTCCCTTTTAAACTTTTTATTTATTGAGGAAAATATTCCCATTTCCTTTAACTAATCCTCATGTGGCATGCCTTCTAATCTCATCATTCTGCTTGTCTCTTTTTAGAGAGGGGTTCTTTAACCCTGGGGTCTACTATCTTTTAAAATATACATATTTTCATAGCTGTATTTCAATGTAATTAGTTTCCTTTGTCTAATTCCATGTATTTTGTTTTGTGTGTTTAAAATCATTCTGATGAAGTCAAATCGGTTCATGACACACACAAAAAAAGGTGAAGAATTCCTGTCTTAGAACTACTCAGCTTGTCTACGGCTCTGCTAAAATATGGTGCTAAGAATTCATTACACCCAATGTGGCCTGACAAGGGTATAGTATAGGAAACTATTAATTCACTTGTTTACTTAGTTCAGCCTAAGTTAGCATTACGGTTTGGTCTCATCTGGTTTTGACTTCCTCATGATACTGTTAGTTTCTACTACTCTTTCAAGTAACTAAAACCCCAAAGTAGTTTTCACAGGAAATGCTATCTAACCATATCTTCTCCCCACTCCACCCATCTTTTCATTATGAAGTTGTTTTATTTTTGGACCAAGTAAAAGTAGAATTTCACTTTTGTACCAATTTAATTTTATCTTCTTAGAATTAGGCCATCATTTTAGTCTGCCAAGGATCAGATGTAGATTTATTCTTCCTCTAAGCCTCACTGTATCTGCAGATTTGACAAAAATATCAATTATGTCCTCATCCAGGTCATTGATAAAAATTTTGAAAGACACAGAGCCAAGGGGAACAGATGCCTTTGATGCACTTTTGATGCACCACTAAAGATCTTCCATTGAAGTGTCATCATAACATTTGTGTTCTCGCTTTGGGACTCATCATTTAAGTAATTCTAAACCCACCTAAATGTACTATCATATAGTCTGTATATTTCCATCCTAACCAGAAGCACAGCCTGAGAAAATCTGGTAGATATTTTGTTGAGACCCAAATATGCTATGTCTTTATCATTCCTCTGATTTACCACGTCAAGAAAAGAAATTGAGATTAGTTTGTCCCAACCTGTTATTGATGAAGCCATGTTGCCTTGTAGGATTATATGCTTCCACCTCAAAGTACTTACAAATCATGTCTTACTATTTTGTCTCAGAATTTTGCCAAAGGTAAAAAATCATCAACATAGCTAATGTTGAAATATGTTTCACATTTATATTTGATACCATATGCCTGCCTTCTTAATGTGTGGGAGAGAGGCTAGAGGGAGGGAGAGAATGAAGAACTCAAATTAAAAAAAAGTGAATGTTAAAAATCAATAAGTAATAACTGTTTTAAAAGATAGAAGGCAAGCTCACTGCTCTACAGTTTGATTACTCAACTCTCTTTCCTTTAAAACAAAATATTTATTCATGGCCTTCTCCAAGCCTACGTAATCTGTCCCATTTTCCAACATGTTTCATTCTCAAAAATCTCTGAAAGATTCACCAACCAGACCTGATAGTTCTTTCAGTTTTTTCTTCTATAGCTTATCCAAGCTGTGTGATAAACTCCAAAAAGATAATTAGCTGTTTCCTGATGAAGCTTTGCTCAGTTTGCATCTTCTTCTCTATCATGAACTCTACGATGGGGTAGTCACTTGACTCCAAGGTTTGTGTTGTTCTCTTTATTCTTCAGAATCAAGACTTCAATAGCAACTTTAGCTTTTTTTAGGATGAAATTGTCATTAAGGCAAGTCACACACTTTCTGAAAATATATTTTTAGCCTAAAGAGAAATCAAGCAGCAATTTGGATAGTTGAAATTCCTTATCATGACAGTAATGTTCTTCTGTATTAGGACTTATTCTTCCTTCAGTTTACATGGTCTGTATTAACTTCCAACAAGGACACATATTTCTCTTTTTACCCTTACTTAAATCTTTTCTACCACATCTCTCTCCTCAGGTTCCTGGATTTTTTTGTATATGATACATAATACATGTATATGTGTATATAAATACATACATACATGTGCACATATTTAACTTTCAATTGCTTTTCTGAGAGTTTGTTCTTTATTATATGTATAAACTGCTCATAACCAATTTACTCAAAAATTTTCTTTTGCATAAAAATGAATATTTTACTTTGAAGATTGAAAAAATTAATGTATTTAAACTTAAATTTACAACTTAAAGTTTATTAAGAGTTACCTCCATAGTAAATTGTAAAATAAATAATAAAAGTGTTACCATTCCACTCTTTAAAGATGAGGAGTTAGAAGGGCAAAAAGGTTAAGTGGTTAGCTCAGGGACACACAGCTAGTAAGTATCGAATGGATATTGAGGTGATTTGAACTCAATTCTTTTGACTTCAAGCCTGGGGCTCTTTTCACTACCTCATATAAAACAACAAATAGAATAAATATGGAAACTGTATAAACATTCTTATAATTTAAAAAGTCTCCAATTTCCTTTAAAACTAATATAATCAAATAATCATATTGATTTTTGTGTTATATACAGTAAGTGATCCAAGTATATAAGCAATATCTGAAGGAATTTCTTCTCTTTTAAAAGAATTTTCAAAAACTACTCTTAGGTTATTTAAGTTCATTGACTTACTTAGTCCTAAGAAATACTATGCATTAATTCAATGTTCAGGTTTATTTATCTACAAATAAGAAATTGAAAACAGAGGAAATTATATGAGATTGAGTTCAGGCCCAGATGATCCTCTCTATTTTCTCTCTTATCCTGGGACTGGGAAATGCATCAGCTTCATAATATCCTGCTTTTAGTTGGTACTGATGTAGAAGCTGAAGGGAAGATCAAAAGTCACACACACTTCTATTATCCTGACACAAATATGTCACTGTTAGTATAATTTAGGAAGTAGTTGATGAGTCTTCAGAAAATTATTATAATTAAAGTTAAAGCACAGTAGAAAGAGTCCTAAAATTAGTCACAGGAACTGGGTTTGATTCAGGCTCTGACTCTTGTTACATGTGTTATTGTGGGCAAGTAATTTAACCTTCTAGGGTCTCAACCATAAAAATAAAAGTTTGAACTAAAGTACCCGGGAGGTCTGTGCCATCTTCAATTCTATGATTCTATAGCAGTGAATGAGATTCAACAATTCTTTCAAAAAGGGACAATTTGGTGTCATAGAGATTTATGAACAGAAAAGTCTGAGTTTGCATTCTATCTCAGACACTTACAAGCTATGTGACCCTGAGCAAATCTCTCAATTTTTTTCATCTACAAAGTTTCTGCATCTGTGCAATGGGGATAATAACAACACCTAGCCTTCAAGGTCATTGTAAGAATCAAATGAGGTAATATATGTAAAGCTCTCTGTAGACATTAAAGTAGCATATAAGTCATCAAAATAATTATTATTAGATGCTCATCTCATAATTTCAAAATATGGTACTTTATGTCTGTGAATCTGAGAATACCATAGTCATAATAAATCAAAATTACAGATAATTTGGAGAGCAATAGAAGGACTCAAGATAACAGAAGTAGGATGCAGAATATTGCCATCTATAATTTACACAGAAGACATAGAACAAAATATATACAAGAAGAATGTGATCAGATAAGGATCTGGGTCAGTCATAGCTAAATCAAGGAATTTCCAGAAAGAGAGTCTTAGTGATAACCTGGCACCCAGCTAATGTCCGTACTGGTTCGGTACTGTCTCAGATACGCATAGATAGGCAAGGTCTATAGGGTATCCATCAGAATGTATTTTGAAATCTAGACTAATTTAAAAAAGACTTAGAGGAAAGTCATTTAATGTAGATCCTGTAGGCTATTCAGGGAAGACTATAACCTTTAGTGTGAAGGCTGCTGAGCCATTTTCATGGCTGCTTTCCACCTTTAATGTCCATCTAATTCACACAACTATGGCCCTAAGAAGTGGTAGAATGCATAGCAGCCACACCCTGGTAGGCTAATTAGGCAGATAGGCTAAACCAGGTTAAGGGTTAACTGAGGGGACTCAAACCCATTGGTGAGTTACAGAGGTATCTACCCAAAGCATGTGAAGACTTCCACCACTGGAATGGGGAGATGAGAAAAATTTTTTCCAATATAATGTTGGCCATGAAGGTGGCTGAAGCAGGCACTATGGAATGCTTAGAGTTTGATTAAACGTCAAAGATGCCATCATCCACTGCATCTTGAATCATTACCAGTTGTCTTGACTTTGACTTGTCTCTGGACTTCAATGACTCTGAAAGAGAGAGTGAGGCCAGCAACTTCACACAACTCTGCCTGGCTTAAGTCAATGTATGCGTGAGTCAAAAGCATCACCCATACCATTTTACTGTTTTTACCTACTTCAAAGTCCTGTGGTAACAGACAAGTCACAGTAACAAATGTGGATACACTGGGAGCTGTAGTCACAGCCCTGCACATAGGTGACTCAGACCATAAGCTCATCTTCTCACCTGATTGAAGCAGTGGTGGGATTCAGCAGCTCCCTGTTTGAACCTGTTTTTAAGGACCTCACTGCTTACCTCCTAGTGTGATGAGGGGTCTAGAAAATGCTCCCTTCACTCTCTGCTTCACCCAACCATGGCCTGCCTAACTGTGAGAGGCAGAGATCATACACCACGGTCAAAACACATGCAAAAAAATGTACAAAAACTTTTGTGAAAATGATTCCACTAATCATCAGTGTATGCAGTGTGTTCACAGCTACGGACAAAACAAAAGCCAGTAGAAAGACAATCACCTCTTGTAGAAAGATAATTCAATAGATATCACACCCCAACAGCAGCCCTGAGTGAAACAAGGCTGACAAATCAAGGCCAGCTTATCAAAGTTGAGGTAGATGCATGTTTTTCTTGGAATAGCTGGGTGAAAGGGAGGGCAATGAAGCTGGTATAGATTTTCAATAAAAAATCTAGTCAACAGGCTTGTATGTCTACCAAAAGGAGTGAATGACAAGTTCATGACAATGCAAATGCTACTTGCAGCAAAGCACCATTCCATTTACAAACCATGATGAGGTCAAAGAAAAATTTTTTTAAGACCTGAATATACCTATCATCAATTCACCCAAAGAGGACAAGCTTATAATTCTGGGTGACTTTAGTGCCAGAGTAACTATAAAATATCAGACGTGGCAGAGAGTCTTTGGGAGAAGAAAAGTCAGAAACTGCAATAGCAATGGTCACTCACTACTGATGACTTGTGCATCCCATAGTCTTCTCATCACTGAGACTATCTTATGTTTACCTAAATGCAATACAACTTCTTGGATGCACACTTTCAGCAAGCATTGACATTTAATAGACAGTCATTCTAAGAAGAAATGACAGACAGGATGTGAGAGTGATGAAGACCATGTATGGTACAGAGTGCTGGACCAATCACAGACATTCTCTCCAAGCTGGACACTTGCATTCAACAAAAATGGTGACTCCAAGGCAAGATGACTATAAAAAATTAGGCATAGACCAATATGTCACAACATTTAACAAGAAAAGGTCAAAATGTATACATGACCTAGATATAGAGAGATATTACAAGAAAATTTGAAGAACGTGGAACATATTGCTTCTCAGACTTGTGAACAATTTATAAATAAATAAGAGATAGAGAGCAGAGTGAGGAATACAATGGATCATTTTTATTATCTTAAATTTTAAACATTTTTGTACAAATAACAACAAATGTAGCCAAAATCAGAAAGAAAGCAGAAAATTGGGGAAATATTTTTATAGACAGTTTCTCAGAAAAAGATTTTGTATCTCAAATATATATAAGAAACTTTGCAAAAATCAATAAGAGTATGAGTCATTCCCTAATTGATAAATAGTCAAATGATATGAACAGTTTTCCGATGTAGAAATCAAAATAATTTATGATCACAAGAAAAAATACTCTAAATCATTATTGATTAAAGAGACACAAATTAAAACAATGTTGAGGTATCGTTTTATAGCAGTCAAACTGGCTAAAACAAATGAAGGGGAAAGCAACATATATTTGAGATATTCAAAAATTGGAACACTAATCCATTGTTGGGGAATTTGGGAGTTGATCCAACCACTATGGAGAGCAATCTGGAATTATATCCAAAGAGTCATTAAACTACCCTTTGATCCAGAAATACCACACTGGATCTATTTCTAAATATAATTAAGGAAAAAGAAAAGAATCTTAATGTTTTAAATTTTTTAAAGTAGCTCTCTTAGTGATAGCAAGGAACTGGAAATTGTGGGAATGCTCATCAACTGGGGAATAGCTGAACAAATTGTGGCATACGACTGTGAGAGAATGCTACTGTGCACTGAATAAAATGATGAATTTAATGATCTTAGAAAAATATGAATAAACTTGCATAAAATAATGACAAGTAAACCGAGAAGAACCAAGGGACATTGTACACAGCAACAGCAACACTGTTTTAAGAACAATTTTGTGTGACTAAGTCATTTTGACTATTAGCAATACCCATATTAACTACAAAGGACTATGAAAAAAAGATGCTATCTGCATCTAGAGAAAGAACTGATAAATAGAAGTATATATGGGATGATTTTACATAAATCTTTTAACATATATTTTTACCTATATATAGAAATAGATAGATATATATGCATTTCTGTCTAAGGGCAGCTATTTCTAAGATGATGGAGAGAAGGGAAGAAAAAAAAGAAAAAAATAAATTTATAGGATAGCTTTTTATATATTTAAAAGGAATAGTAAATTGTATATGATATATTTGTAGTTGCATGTGCAATCACCTTTTTATTATATTATGCTGCAGAAATGCTTGCTTTATTCCATAAATTAAAAATAAAGTAAATTTAAAAAAACTACCAGACCTAATGTCAACATATTAGAGTGCTTCTTTGAGTATGAACAGTTCATTGCTAACATAGAGGGAAGCATACGTTTAGCAACAGTGGAGCAGAAAAAGTGGGCAGCTTTCATTGCACTTATTCATCTGGGGCTGAACACTTATAAATACCAAGACTGGTTTCATGAAAATTATGGGGAAATTTAGAAGTTGCTAATTGAAAAAATGAGAACTCCATGGTGTTTTCCACTTGGTAAACCATCTCTAAGAAGACACTGTTTAACTCTATTAAAAGTAAAGTTCAGGTTAAATTTAGAGAGATGCAGGATTCTTGACTCAGTAAGAAGGCAGATGAAATTCAGTTTTATGCTGATAGTAATAATCCAAAGAACTTTTACGATGCCCTGAAGGCTCTTTATGGACCAAAGACTACTCAATGTTGATGTGATAGAGCCACATTGATTAGTGATAAGTACATGATCCTAAAGAGGAGAGAACACTTCCATAGTGTTCTCAATAGACTTTCATCACTCAGCATTGAAGTCATTGACTTTATAACTCAGGGTGTAGTCAATTCCTCTCTAGCCAAACTTCCAACTGATGAGGTTTTGAGTGCCATTAGGCGCCTCTCATGTGACAAACTACCTGGTGCTGATTCTATTTCAGCTGAGATTTATAAGACAGGGAGTCCACTGCTCATATAAAAGCTGGCAGAAATTTTCTGGGTTATATGGAAAGAAGAGGTTATCCCCCAGGATTTCAAGGATACCTCCATTGTCCATCTCTATAAAGAAAAAGGGAAACATTTGTCCTGGGAAAAGGGGGGTCTCCTTTTTAGCCAATGCTGGCAAAATTCTTGACAGAGTTCTCCTTAATATTCTCATCCTTCACCAGGGAGAAGGGCATCTTCTCAAGAGTCAGTGCCCAGCATCAATATAGTGCTTGCTGATTGAGAACTCCAAGGGAAATATCAGGAGCAGAGCAGATCTAACCAAAGTCTTTGATACTTTTAGTCAATAGGGTCTCATGGAAAATATGGAAACATTTGGTTGCCCAGAAAAGTTCATCAACATTTTTTTCATAACAGTATGCTTGCAAGGGTTCTTGCTCTCATGCTTTCCTGGTCACTAATAGAGTGAAGCAGGGCTGTGGGCTTCCTTGCATGCTTTTTAGCATATTTTCAGCAATGTTGTTGCATGTCTTCAATGAGGATAAAAATGACGTCCAGGTCAGCTACCACACTGCTGGTAAATTATTTAACTTGAAAAGACTAGAAGCCAAGACTAAAGTGGAAGGGGAATCTGTGCCTGAATTTTTGTTTGCAGATGATTGTACAACTCAATGCAACCTCTGAGGCTGAGATACAAGGGTATATGGATCAATTTTCTGTTGCTTGTGCTAATTTTAATCTAACAAAAACCAAGAAAATACAGGTTGTCCATCAGACAGTACTGCATCTTCCATACTTTGGAACCATTGGTTACAACAAGTGGAGAAATTTTGAGTGCTGTCAATAAATTCATTTACCTTGGCAATATACTTTTCAGAGATGTACACATAGATGATGTGGTTGATAAACACATTGCCAAAGCTAGTTCAGCGTTTCAGAGGCTCCAAAGAAAAGTGCAGAAGAGAAGAGGTTTTAAACTGTCCAGCAAACCCCCCCCCCCCCAAAAAAAGGCTACAGATCTGTTGTGTTGATCTTAGTGCTGCATGCCTGTGAAACCTGGACAATATACCAGTACCATGCCAGTAAACTGAATTGCTTCCATTTTAATTGTATTTGGATGATTCTGAAGATCACCTGGAAAGAAAAGGTACTGGCTACTGAGGTCCTTTCTCCAGCTAAACTGCCAAGCATTCAAATTCTACTGCAGAGAGCCAACACTGATGGACTGGTCACATTGTTCAAATGCCAAAAAGCACATTTGCCTAAAGGAATATTTTACAGAGAATTTGCACAAGACAAACACTCACAAGGAGGTCAGAAAAGGTGATAAGAGGACATTTTAAAGGTCTCAGTTGTCAGACATAGAAAACACTGGCACAGGACTTCTCAGCATGTTATGCCCACATCAAAGACACTTCTCTATGGGTAAAGTAGAACTGCAGTAGCTTAAAGGAAATGAAGTGTGCAAATTTAGAAACAAAACCCCTTCAAATGTTCACATGGACTATTCGTGTCTGAAATGTGGCAGAGCCTTCCAAGCTCATATTGATCTGATCATGGACAGTTGGATACATTATACCTTGATTACAAAATAGTGATGTTCATTTTGGTCCTCTTCAGGAATAAAGGACAACAAGTAGATTCTTTATAAGGGACTTTTTGGGGGAGGTAGACTAGAGTATCCCAAGAGAATGATGTGTGTCTGAACTGTAATCTGCATTGTTAGAAGGTGAAGCCAGATTCATGTGAGCTATTAAAATGATGAAAAAAACTGGAGAAGCTGTGATTCAGTGGAAAATTATGTGAAATAAATTTAGAAATTAGTCATATATTAATATATAATTAAAATAAAAATTTGTAACTGAATTAAAGTTGTGACAAAATTACTAAAAATTAAATTATTACATAATTAAATTTTAACTAAATACAAATGAATATGTAATTAAAATATGGGGGTTCCCTTAGAGATTAAAAACCATGGTAAATACAATCAGTAACATCCAAAGTGGAAAATATTAATATTTCATTTCTCAAAAATATAAGAGGCTTCATGTCTTTGTTTATATATGATCCTAAGTAAAAACTTCAAATGAAGAAATAGCAATATTTTGGAAGTACTCAATGCAAGTTTCTGCCTAAGAATATTTGCTAGGATCCTACCAAAAGGAAGGATAGCATCCACTAACATGGATTTATGACCTCATTGAGTTGAGAGCTACTTCTAACTTGACTGAAGAAATTATGTCATATGAATAAAATTTAACATTCTTGTTTTGTAATGAATGACGAAAAGGATGGCTTCAGAGAAACCTTGTAAAACTAGTAGTACCTGAAATAAAGTACTGTTACCAGAAAAAGGAGCATAATTTTTGCCGTAACCACATTGTAAAGAAAAACACCTTATTAATGTAACAATCATGATTCAGAGGTGTGATGAGAAACATGCTATCCACCACCTGACAGAGACATGTGATGAATTTATTGTGAAGAATTAGATATACAGTTTTATCCAAGGCAAATAACTGGTTTTATTTTGCTTGACTATGCCTATGGGTCACAAGGTTTTTGGTTCTCTTTTTATTCAGAAGAGGATAAATGAGACATAATAGGAAGAAGGAGGAGGAGGAAGAAGAGAAAGAGAGGGTGTCAAGGAGGAGAAGGAGGAGGGGGTGGAGAAGGAAGAGTGAAACAAAAAAAGAAGTAATAGTAGAGGAAGGAACAAGAGGAAGAAGGAAGCAGGAGGAGGAAGGAATGTAAAAAGAGGAGGAAGAAGGAGGAGAAGGGAGGAAGAGGAGGAGCGGGAAGAGGGGGAGATGAAGAAGGAGGGAGAGAAGAGATAAGAAAGGGAAATTAGTCTAGAGCTCAAGACAGCACAATTAAATGTGGAAATGATTCAAGTATGAGAATGATGTGTAATCTACAAGTCCAGTTGGAAAAGCTTTGAATATTCTGCTGAACAGGGGGCATATTGGCTAATCTTTGATAATGTTGATGTAGGGATAGAAAGAAATGCTAAATCTATTTTCAAAATGTGATAATATTCCCCAATTGATAAATGATCAAAGGATATGGACAAGTAGTTTTCAGATGAAGAAATTAAAGCTATCTAGAGTCATATAAAAATACTCAATCACTGTTGAGAAATGTAAATTAAGAGAATAAAATAAATATAAGGAAAAAAATAAAAGAATAAAATAAGAGAAATGTAAATTAAAACAACTCTGAAGTTCTATCTCACACCCATCAAGTTAGCTAATCTGACAAAAAAGGAAAATGATAAATGCTGGAGAGGATGTAGGAAAATACTAATGCTTAACCCTCCAGTAGTGATGGAGTTTTGAACTGATCCAATGAAATTCTAGAATGTTACTATGAAACTAGTTTTGACATAGCAGACAGCTCACAAGGGTCAAAGGACTCCGTGGGGTTCCTTAAAGACACTATGAGAAATGGTGAACTGGGATAATCGCTGAACTCTCTTTAGTTCTCCAAAAACAATCTGCTTCTTTCTTCTTAGTTCTTCCATGTTTTAAGGATGGTAACTTTTGTCTGGATAAAGTAAGAGGTTAGTATAAATCTTTCTAATCAGATCACGATTTAGACCTCTTTGCTACTTCATGAAAATCCCCTCCCTACCTAGTTCCATTCCTGTCACATTTCAACGAATTTCTTTATGAAGATCTAACTTTATACTGATTTTAAATTATGCTGTTGGAAGGTAATGAAACACATACAATAATGCAACCAACATGAATATCTCCACTCTATCCACATGATCCTAGCCTCCTTAACCCAAAACAAACTGCACTTTCAATGAACAATTAAGAAACAGAGAAGTTTCAGTTCTTCCTCCTAGCCACTCCTTTCTTGTGTCATTTATGAAAAAATAAAAACAAGAAACCAAAACAAAATGGAAAATTTCCAATTGGGTAAATGTCTAAGCTGTGGAGGTAATTGAGGAACTCAAAAATTTTCTTTCCAGTCTCTTTCTCCTAAGGGACCGGAAACTGACTCTTTCTTCTTGATGATTTTCTCCTCACTATCCCTCCATTATCCACTCATTTATCAAGTGCTCATTTGTCCTTTTTTAAAAATGGCAAGTGAATTTTGTCTATAGAGCACAAAAGGCTCAGGACTTGTACTTTAAGCAGCAAGAGAGGAGAATAAATTTCACTTGGCCAGGGATCGTGGTAACCTACACTTTTAACTTTTTCTGCCATTTGGAGGTGAAAAGCACAACTTAATTCCCCTCTCAGGGGAACTATAAAAAGACAAAGACATCAAATAGAAATAATTTTCAGAATCTACTACTACAGTAAGGAGTCTTAGAATTGAGCCATGACTTCGTTTTCATGTCACATGACAACATTAAGCAAGTCATTTAGCATCATGGAATCATAGTTGAAAGGCACACTAGAAGTCATCTACTATAAATATGTTTATATCTAGATGGATTAGCAAAATTTAAGCTTTCTAACTTTCATATCTGACTTTTTCTCTCTATGTGAGATTAACCAGAGATTACCAAATGTGAAAGCTCCTTCCATCCCATTCAGCTATATTCCCACAAGTTCTAAAATATGATGGGAATGAATGACTTCAGTAGATATTTGCCTCTTAGAAAATTCTCTAGAATTGTATATGAAAGCTTATGTGTGTGACAGGGCAAGTCATTAGCTTGCTTAGGTTTCAATTTCCTTTTCTGTCAAATGAATTTCTTAGACTAGATAGTCTCTGAGGTCCTTTGTAGATCAAGATATGTGATTTGTAATCTATGATTTTTTTGGTATAGGCAAAGGTGCAGGCAACAAGGTGGCATGGTAGATAGAACCACTGGACTTGGAGTCAGGAAAGCTGAGTTCAAGTCCTTCCTTGGGCATATATTAGCTATGTGACACTGGGAAGAGAGGTGTTAACCTCTGTCTGCCTTGGTTTCCTCAATTGTAAAACAGGGATAATAATAGCACATACTTCCCAGGGTTGTGAGAATCAAATGAAATATCTGTGAGGCTCTTAGCATAATACCTTGCACATAGTAGGTACTTAATAAATGCTTCTTCTCTTCTATTTTGCTTGTATTAATAGATATGACTGGTACACCAAATCAACATAAAATACTCATCAAAAAAAATCCAGCGCATTTGCACAATGATTCAGTGAATTAAAATAAGGCTTTTTTTTCTATTGTACTCTTGGAGTTTATTAAAAGAAAAATAATTTTTGAAGACATGTATTTTTTCTAGAAGAGGTAAAATGTCTGCTGATATTCTAACCTAGACAATGAATTTCAGACTGTTTTTGACAGAACACATGTTTATCAGAAGAAGGAATGGATTTATACAAAATCAATGCATTTCAGAATATGGTACTGTTGGGTCTGTATTTCCTTATAGATGCAATAACAAACTGATCACATAAATCCCAGAGAAGTTCTACAGAGGTAATGCTACTTAGTACAAGTTAACAATTAAGGACTTGGAAGAGATTTAGTTTATATATAATTGAGTATATTTGTCAGTGTCATCTGGTAGTCTTTTACAATCCATTAATTAGTTAGATTATTTCTATGTTTTCATTTAATGAACTATCAAATTCAAAGTCTAGTATTGTTTGTGATTGAAGGGGTATTTGTATATGTGTGTGTGTGTGTGTGTGTGTGTGTGTGTGTGCGTGCGCGTGCATGCATGTGTATCAACAACTTAATTATTTCATTGATGTAACTTACTAAATATCATTTATCCGTAGCTTTTTTTTAATTAAAAAAATGAGTTAGAATTCAGCGACTTTACTATTTCAAAATCTTTTGCTTCACTAATAATTTCCCGTGCTACCTTAGAAGAGCTAATATGATTGAATATTTATTTTGGACTTAACTGCATATGGTACTGTATGGTGCTATAAAAATAAGTTACCTAAATAGTCTACTTCTAGTCACAGCAAGATCATATAAGGGTAGATCCTGGGGGCAGGAGAAACAGAGCCTAAGATAAGCTTCAACTTCTTAAATCACCACCTGAAGGCTCTGCACAAATTTATATATATATATATATATATATACATATACATATGTATGTACCAACCTGTGCCACACCCCATGTTGTCTATGCTACATTGGGAAATCAATTAACAAGCACTTTAAGTGTCTATTCTGTGTCAGCTATTATGCCAGGCACTGGGAACAGGAAGGCAAAAATGAAACATTCTCTGTGCTCAGTGAATTGATATTTTGTCAGAGTAAACATCATGTATGTGAATTATAATGCATTAAATATGTACAAAATAAATAAAATGTATATTTTGGGAGTTGTGAGGGCATCATTAGCTAGAGAGATCCTGAAAGACTTTATGTGGAAGGTGTACCTTGACCAAGATTTTGAAGGAAACAAGGATTTCAAAATTCAAGGATGAGCTGAATTGCATCCTAGGAATCCAGACTAGTTAGTACCAAGACTTGTAGATGAGAAATGGGAAAGAATAGCGGGAGGTCATTTTGGTTGGACTGTGGAATATGGAATGGAGAATATTGCTTAAAAAATTTGGGCAGCTATTTAAAGTTAAGTCCAGGTTGTGAAGGTTAGAAGAACTAAACATAGTAGCTTGTAACCTAGAGGCAAACATTGGATTTTATTGAGTAATAGAATGATATGGTCAAATTTGCATATTAGCAAAATCATCTTTTTAGTTATATGAAGGATAAAATAGAGAGGACAAAAACTTGAAAGAGAGAAAAAAAATTAGGATATACCTAGAGCACTGGACCTGGAATTTAGAAGACCCAGGTCCAAATCCAGCCTCAGTTTCCTCCTCTGTAAAAAGGGCATAATAATACTACCCATCTCATAAGTGGGAATAAAATGAGATAATTCCTAGCTAATTAAAAGCACTACATTAATTCTAGCTATTGTAAATCTAGGGAAGATATGATCAGAGCTTGAATTACAGTAGTGGGCATGGAAGCAATGATACAGGGACAGATGAAAGAGTTGGGGAGGCAGTAATGACAATATTTGGTAAATAAGTAGCTATATAGGGCTAAGGAAGAAGGAGGAATTAAGGATAATATGAAAGCTGTGAATGTGGGTGACTGGAAGAATAGTTTCTAAAAATAATGAAGTTAGGAGGAGATGTGGGTTTTGGAGAAAAGACAATAAATTTAGTTCTGAACATGTTGCATTTGAACAGCACATTATGAAATTCCAGCAAACAATTGAATACAAATGAGCAGACCTCAGGAGAGAGACTGGGACTGGATATAGAGATCTGGGAGTCATTTTTATAGAGATGAACTTTAACCCAGAAGAGTTGATATCACCAAGTAAGAGAATGGAGATAAGAAGCCTCTGGGCATACGCGTAGGACATACTCCAAGTTAAAGAGTACAATATGGAAGATAAACTACTGAAGGATCTAAAAAATGGTTAGCTATATAGTAGGGGAAATGAGAGAGAAATGTTCAAAAAGCCCAGAGTGGAGAAAGTACCATGAGGAGAAGGTAGTTACCACCATCAAATCATGAAGAGATGTTGAAAAAGAGAGGAATTGAGAAGTCATCCGAATGGTCAACTAAGAGATCTTCCATTACTTTGGAAAAGAGTAATTTTAGTTGAATGATATGATGGTAAACCAGATTATACGTAGTTAAGTGGGAGAAAAGCAGGGCAAGGGATGGATGTATATTATACACACACACACACACACACACACACACACACATACATATATTTTTCTAGGAGTTGGAAAGGGAGGAGAAAACAATAACTTGGACAATGATTTGAGGAGATGAGAAGATCTAATGAATTTTTTTTTCAGAATTGAGAAAACTTGGGCATGTCTGCTTAGGAGATTGGGAGAAATTAAAGGTTAGAGAGAAAGGAGATGGTTGTAGGGGGAAGTCTGCGGAAGAAGAGGTTAGGGGATGTTCAGTGATTATAGGAGGGAGGAAATGGTGAGCATCAATCTTGACCAAAAGGCACATGGCACAGGTATCAGATATATGTCTGGATTTTGGACATACAGAAAGAAGATGAAAACATCTAATTAATATTCAAATTTATAGGCATATGATCATATGGTCATAGAGGGAGCTTGAATTAGAAACACAATTTGTGATGAGAAATGAGGTCAACTACCATAGCAATTCCATTTCCAGACCAAGTAAAGCAAAAAAAAAAAAGTTGTCATATTATGTCATATCTAACAGGGATAAAACCCTGTTACTGAATAAGTATAGTACACTGTTGTGTATTAGTATAGTTATATGTGTATGCATACAAATATGTATATAAACATATATAAATACACATATATATGTGCATTTGGATCATTATTTGTATTTGTGTATACACATACACATACACACACATAAACATATCAATAAACCAGGAAACCTCATCATCAGGAAGCTTTATCATCCTGTGAGATAGCATCAGCTTTGGTACTCGAGCATTCTGACTGGAGGAATGGAGGGAGGGTGGAGTAAGTAATTCCTCCTCAAACTTTAATTTAAAGCAGGCCAGTCATCTCTATGTGTAAGTACATGTTTCCCAAGGCCATGAACCCTAGTTGAAAAGATAGTACCTTTTAGAGAGTATAACAATAGCAGAGGGAGATTCCCCTTCTCCAAAGGCAACGGAGTCTTCTTGTGACTTGGTTCATGGCCTTTCATCAAGTAGACTAGAGGACTCAATCATACTCCGTTTCACACCCTCTCCCAATTAATTTCCATATATTCAATTCTGTGGTTCCAGTCTTTATGTGATAGACTAAGTCCTTTCATCTTGGTAGGAGCTGAAAAAACTTATGCATGCTGTGCTGAAATAACCTTTGACAATAACCACATTCATATTCAATTTGATTAGAATTGAATTAAAATTGATCTTATTGGAGATTTCTGCAATACTGTACTATAAGAAGAATTAGTGATGATTTTTTGTTTAGTAGTCCAACTTGGTGAAGTAAAGAGAATATTGGGTATGGAATCAAGTAGATTTGGGTTCCAATTCTGTCTCTGACACTAGATTTAGATGAGGACTAGCATGTGTGTGTTTTGCTTAAATATTTCTTCTGCAAATTCCTGTTTATATGTAATATTAATTCCATATCATGTGTATTTAAGTTCTCTTCCAGTTCAAAGTCTATGATTCTAACTACTGTGATCTAGTTTTTCCAGGTGTGTGATGGTTGCTGAAGAATTGTCTACTTGATGGGACAGCTAGAATATTTAGGAAATTTTTAAAATTGTAATCGCTGTTAGAAGTGGGGTTGGTGCAAAGCAAGCTCAGAACTTATCAGAGTATAAGGGGGAAAGGTATTTAGTCAAGGTCAACTATGTGATTAGTACTGACTAGTGATTATCAAAGCCAAACCACCCTTATTGAGATTGGTAGTATGTGGATATAACCAAGGCTTGAGGGTCAAATCCTGCTTTATAGTGTTTCTGTATGGCCCATGAGCAAAGAATGGCTTATACATTTTGAAATACAAAAAAATTATTTAATTTTTGTTTTAATGAGTCAGCTCACAAGATGTACACACAAGATGTTTGTCCAGTGGATCTATAGCTTGCTAAACCCTGGTATAATATATGGGAGAATGTTGGAGTGAATGATGATAACTCTGGGGTGCTTGTAGTAGGACAGCTTCAATAGTCTGGGATCTTTTCCTGTTTTTTGATTCTTTCCTATGTGACCTTGGGTGTTGACTCTTCTATAGAGATGACCAGGAACATATCCATGACCCCCAGGGTATCTTTCTTTGAATAAAATCGTGGGCTTCTCTAGGACTAATACATCTACTAGGTGATCAGAGTGATGATGAATACTACAGATCTGGCCTGGAGCCATGTATCTGGCCCTTTGGAATTGAGTTCAATCTATTTTACACTAGAAAGAATGTTCAGCAGATGGTATCAAGATGTATCAAACAGTTGGTTACTATGGAGCAGAGTTCTGAATGAACAAAATTTATTTGGGAAGCAAACCCAGAAGCCTTTTGGTTTGTTCTAAAGCCACCAAAGTAAGTCTTCATTAGAGTTGTCCAAAAATATAGTAACTGATGTGAAGTAGTGAGTTCCTCATTACTGGATTCACCCTTTTCATTTTTAATACTGGTACCTTGGTTTTCTTCTTTCTGTTTTTAAAATAAGATTGACCAAAGGTTTATCAATTTTATGGGTTTTTCCTTAAAATCAGCTCTTAGTTTTATGTTTTTAGTTCAATAGTTTTTTAATTTCAATTTTATTAATCTCTCCTTTGGTTTTCTAATTTGATATTTAATTGGGAATTTTCAATTTGTTCTTTTCCCTAGCTTTTTCACTTGCATGCCCAACTCACTGATCTCCTCTTTCTCTATTTTATTCATCTAAGCATTTAAAGATATAAAGCTTTCCCTAAGATCTGCTTTCACTGCATCCCATAAGTTTTGGTAGGTTGTCTCATTATTGTCATTGTCTTGAATGAAGTTATTGATTGTTTCTTTGATTTGATGTTTGACCTCATCCTTTATGATTAGATTATTTATTTTCCAATTAATTTTTAACCTATCTTTCCATGGTCCTTTATTACATATAATTTTTATTTTATCATGATCTGAAAAGGATGCATTGACTATTTCTGCCTTTCTGCACTGAGTTGTGAGGTTTCTATACCCTAGTACATGGTCAATATTTGTATATGTGATACGTACAACTGAGGAAAAGGTATATTTCTTTCTATCTCTGTTCAGCTTTCTCCAGAGGTATATCATATCTACCTTTTCCAGAATTCTATTCAACTCCTTAACTCTTTTCTTGTTTATTTTGAGGTTAGATTTATCAAGTTCAGAGCAGGGGAGGTTGAGGTCTCCCACTAGTATAGTTTTGCTATTTCTTCCTGTTAACTTTCTTAAATTCTCCTCTAAGAATTCCTCATTACTAGAATGGTTTAGACAAGAACTATATGACCACTTGTCAAAGATATTATAGAAAAAATCATGCTTGGGATTGGAAACATTCTTTGAAGTCTAGTATGTGAAAATCCAGATTTGTGAAAAAAACAAGCAAAAATCATGGAGAAGGGAAGCACTGATTGCTTTTCACATTCATTATCATCTTTTAAATGCCAAATGCCCTTAATGCATTTAAAACATGAACAAATTTATTACAATATGAATTACATTTTTTTCAAGTTGTAAGATAGAAGATATTTTATCTGGAGACAAAAATTTTTAGGAGGAAATCAGATCATCAGATTTAATTATTTCAAGAGTTGTTATGTGGGAGAGTTAGATAGTAGACTAAGGCTGATGTGTTAATGACACAGAGGAGCTGAAGCTTCTCTACTCAAGTCAACAAGCCAAGTCAACAAGCATTTATTAAGAGTTTCCTATGTGCCAGGCACTGTATTAAATATTGGGGATAGAAGGAAAGGTTAAAGAAAATAAGCAATTCAAAGAAAACAATTATCACATAATTGTTAAATTAAATAATTCTTATTTCTCTTCCTTGACTTCTACATCCTTTGATCCTTTTGACTTCTTCCTCCTTTGTAATATTCTCTGAGAGTTTTATAGTACTGTTTTTCCCTCTCTCTTCCTCTGCCCTTTTCCTCCTCTGATTCCTTCCCTCCCTTTCTTCCTCCCTCCCTGTTTCTCTCTCTCCCATGCCCTCCTTCCTTCTCTCTCTCTGTCTCTCTCTATCTCTCTTTCTGTCTCTCTGTCTGTCTCTCTGTCTTTCTCTGTGTCTCTGTCTCTCTGTCTCTGTCTATCTCTGTCTCTCTGTCTGTCTCTCTGTCTCTCTGTCTCTGTCTCTGTCTCTCTCTCTCTCTCCCCTCCTCTTTTCAATCTAACCGCTCCTTCTTAGTCTCTCTTGAGGAATGAGCATTCATGTACTTCTTCGTATATATGTATATGTTAGGGCTCTGCCCTGGGCACTTGCCTCTTTTCTTCATGTTCCCCCTACTTTGTGACCTCATTAGCTCCTAACATCTTTATACAGTTGACTCCAAGATCTACTTATCCAATCTTCTGTGAGCTCTAGTCCTTTAATACCAGTTGCTTGTTAGTTGTTCCACAGACATATCAAACCCAATGTGCCTCTAGTAGTACTCATCTTTTCCCTTAAATTCTTCACTCCTTCCAACCTCTCTTTTTCTGCCAGAAATAGAACCATTCTTCCATTCGCTCAGGTTCATAATCTTAGAGCCATCTTGGAGTATTCGCTCTTTACTGTGCTTCATGGTAAATTAGTTTAAACATCTTGTCACTTTTCCCTCCACAACATCTCTTTCATTTATCCCCTTCCATTTTACTTCCATAGCCATACTATAGCTAGACATCATGCTTGGAGTATGACAACAGACTCTTAATTGGTCTCCTTGGTTCCAGACCCTCTCTATTGCAATCCGTCCCCCATGGCGCTGTCAAATTGATATTCCTAAGGCACAATTGTGGCTGTTGCTCTCCCCTACGCAGGAAGCTTTTGCATTCCCAGAAGGATAAGAACTCTCTTGTTTTGCAGTTAAACCTTCACAAAATGGCTCCCACTGACTTTTACTGAATGATTTTACATTTAATCTCCTTCATGTACTCTATTTCCAGGACAAATTAGCTTACTTGATATTCTTTGTATATTGTTTTTGTGTCATTACAATCATGTCAATGCTTTGTGACCCCATTTGGGGATTTCTTGGCAAAGATACTAAAGTAGATTGTCATTTCCTTTTCCAGCACATTTTACAGATAAGAAACTTTACAAACAGGGTTAAATGACTTGCCCAGGGTCACACAGCTGGAAAGTGATAGAATCGGAGAGTTAGAATCAGAGGCTTTTAGTGACTCTGATTTAAACACAGTTCTTTCTCACTGTTGGCCTGGTGCTCTATCCACTGCACCACACTGCAGCCCTAATATGTGAATTTGAACTGCGTTAAACACAGTTTGTTGTTCAGTGCTTTCAGTCATATATGATTCTTTGTGACCCCATTTAGGGTTTTCTTGGCAAAGATAATGGAGTGGTTTTCCCTTTGCTTCTCCAGATTACTTCATAGGTGAGGAAATGGAGGCAAAAAGGATTAAGTAACTTGTCCAGGGTCATACATCTAGCAATTATCTGAGCCCAGGTTTGAACTCAGGAAGATGAATCTTGCTGACTTCAGGAAGGCATTCTATCCACTGTGACACAGCTTGACCATTCCTCACATAAGATTATACATTGGTTACCACCTTATGTTTCTCATCTGTTGCACCTATCTTTTGGAAATCCTAGGTCCATTCAAAGACCTAGCTCAAATGATACATTTTACAAGAGTACTTTTCTAATTCTGCTAGTTGTTCATTTTCTTTCTATTTCCAGAGATGATTTTACATTATTTTTCACTAGCTTTTGCCTCTTTTTGTGTCCTTAACACTCAGTAGAATGTGTGACTCTAAATAGGTGAGACAGTATTCATGTACATGAATACATTCATATACATATTGTTACCCTCAATTAGAGATAAGGCTACCTTGCAAGCATTTATTTTGTTTTTTCTTAACCCCAGCAATGACTGACCCATAGTAGGTCTTTAATTGCTGAGTATATTTATGCTGCATTGAATTAATATTCGATAGGATTGATACTTCAGCTATGAGTTGGACCAGAAGACCTCTGAGCTTATTTCTAGTTCTAAGATTCTGTCAGTTTAGTAAAAGACTTAAAAAATGAGGTACACTTTTATCTGTGATAAACTGCTCCAGTGGTCAATTTCGTTTTATCCTTTTGACTTAGATATATAGTAGGTCCTACTCAAATTCAAAGTGAGGTAAATTATTCTTTCCTATGATTTTATATCTGGGGGATTGCCAGCTAAAAGTGGTATTCCAAGGAACCTAGACAAGCGTTAAAATTTCAAGGGCCTAAAACTGAAGAAAATGTTTAAGGGAAGGGATATTTTTCTATTTATAGGTCTTACATGTTTTCCAGGTGAAAGTAATGCTGACAAAAGCAGCACTGTGGGAACTAAAGTACTGAGGAGATCTAGACGTTTTAATATTAATATTCCTAATTTTGCTTCCTTATAGATAACATTTTTATTTGTAAATAGAACTCAATTTAACTGTCAGGAGCACATTTGTCTAAATTCTTCAAATGAAGAAGTGAATGAGCTGGACAAAAAAACCAAAACAAAACCAAAAAACAACTGAGCAATCTGACATTTAGCCTGCTTAATTATTCACTATTTCAGGTCTTGCAAATAATGTGTCACTAGGCTAAAAAAACATAGGGGTTTCTATTTTTGCTTCTAACTATTGTCATTTAGTTTTTGGAAAGGATCATGGTATACTTTTTCTTTGAACTTCTCTGCCTCAATCTGACTTATTACACCTGTCTTTAAAATGTTTGCAAAGATTATCCATAATATTATTGAAAAGAAGAAATTGAAAAGCCAATCCTGAATTAGGGTGAGTAGAAAGGTTGTAAGAATTGTGAAAGTGAAAAGGATAAAAGATTGAAAATTCAGTTGAAATTTTAATGTTTTTGGTTTATAGTTCACTTTCATTTTAAGTATTCTTTCCTACTCACTAGAGATTTGCTTTTTATATATCTCATATATCCTTTATATTGAACTGCTGTCACATTCTAATAAAAATAATTAGATTTCTGATAATCCAAGGCCTTAAGTAGGTAGAAGACTTAGTCTACCATCCAGCTTCTGAAAGCATACCTAAGTGCTGGCAAAATTTGAGAGACAAATGTCTGTTTGTTTTCCTAACATTAATTACTAAAAAATCAGATCAAAAATACTTCTTTTATAAATTAGTATCCAATGGCATGCAAGAGGCAAGTGGGGAGGGAGGATAAATGAATATATATATATATATATATATTATAGTATGCATATGTATATAACGTAAGTAAAATAAAATGAAAAGATTTGAAAAAATATTGTATGTTATGATTAAATTTACAATTCTTTGCTTTTAGAAGTAAAAATATATTTACTAAAATAGATGAAATATTCATCTTCTTTCCTAGCTTTAAACCATTTCAGAGAAATATCATTAACATATTTTGTAACCATATAATTATGACAATGCTATAGACAAGACTTTGCTTGGATTAGTAGTTCTCAAACTCTGTGTGTGTGTGTGTGTGTGTGTGTGTGTGTGTGTGTGTGTGTATCATAGACTCCTTTTGGCAGTTTGTTGTAGCTTGTGGACCCCTTCTCAGAATAATGTTTTTTCCCCCTAACTTCATAATTAAAAGAATACTGAATTTCAGTTAGAGGTTAATGAAATAAAGATACCATTTTCCCAATCCAAAGCAATGATTCTCTGAAACTTATATATGAACCTTCTGTGGCTCTACGGTTAAACACTCCTGTTTTTGATGCAAGGAATCTAACTGAAGCCAACTTTATGGATGTGTTTCTCAAGGGAATGACTGAAGAATTATCTACATAGTGCAAGTGTGTTACATTTATTGGATTAGGTCTAGAGTATCCAGGATAATTGATAAGTTCTATAGTTTTCACTTGAATATATATTAACTAAGAGCAATTTACAGATAGCAGATGGGAATATTTCTTGCCAATTAAAATCAACATTTTTTTTCAGGGAGGCAAGAAATCCTTTATTTCTGAGATTTCTGTATGTATTTAAAATGAATTTCTATTTAAACAGGGGTTCATATCCAAAGAGGCATTACATGATATCCATGTGTAAGTGACTTCATGGAAGAAATGCCAAATGCGCAAAATAAGAGGCAAGAGGACTACTCAGTTTTTTGTGTTGGTTTCCTGATTCTTCATCACATTTTCTAAGTTATCAGTGAGGAGTTGCATCCATCACTAGGTGGATCCACTGAGATCTGAATGAGGTCAGTCCACAGAATCATAAATCTCCTTTACTTCTTGGCTGAATTCCTCTGGTTGGTCAATGTACACATAATGTCCTGCACCAAGGATGGCAATACTCTTCATGTACCAATGTGGCTGTAAGGACTGGATGGTATTGCCAAAATTGCCATCTGTGCAAGATCTGGCTCCATAGATTACAGAAATGGGAATGTCTGTTTCTGATCGACTGCTCTCTAAACCTCCATTTTAAGGGGATTATCGAGGCCAGTCATGTCTTTACTCCTCTTCAGGCTACACTCGTAACTCTCCTGGACTTTATCAACAATGCCTTCTCATATTTCCTCATCCCTTGCTTTTCATCATTTATGAAGGTGCCTTCCCGCCTTTAGAATATAAGCTCATATAAGTAAAGACTGTCTTTTTTTTGCTCGTATGTCTATTTTGGGCACTTAGCACAGTGCTAGCACATGCTTAGTACTTAATTAATGGTTTTTTACTTGTTTTACCATTCCTTTACCTTAATCATTGTTCTAATTCTAAGAGCAGATTATTAAAATGAGAACAAATAAAATGAAGCATATATTGTAGCACAAACGCAATGTTTCAGCAGATTTCTCTTGGAAAGGAAACCAGAAGCAAAAAAAGCTAAACTGATTCAAATGGGCGTTGTTAGATTTGCTCTGAATGAAGTCATATTTACATCATCTGCTTCTTTTAAACTGGGACTAAACCAAACATATAATTAACATGGCTGTAAAGTAAGGAGGTTGGATTTGATTATCTCTGAGGTCCTTGGCAGTCCTCAAATCTGTGATTCTATGACCTATGAACACCTGCCCCAAACTGTAGATTTGTAATTCTCAGGCTCTGTTGATTCAGTATCCCAATTTAAGTATCTCCCTCACCTCTTCACTGATCCTACAAGATACCCTCCAACCAAGTAACAGTTTCCTGTCATATACTCTAAACTATAAATAATAGTTGGTCTTGCCATTCATCAAATATGTTAATGTTTGCTTGGTAGCCTTCCCAAATCATCCGATATTAATTCCAATGCCATAGTTTCCTTTCATCCCTGTTGTTTCTCACTGCAGTGACAATGGTGCAAAGAACAATTTCCCCTATCAAATTATCATACTAACTTCCAGTCACACAGTAGCCCATTTTCTACTTTTTCTGTTTGGCATTTCATGGTCTTTAGTTGGAGTATCTAAGTGACTTTGTTGTTAATACTAATTTTTATAAAGCTTGAAAGCAAAGAAATATGTAAGAGAGATTAAGGAATGCCTGAAATGCTTCCTAATAACACACCCAACTAACTCTCATTTCTTGTTATACAGTACTTGAGACATCTATCTGAAACATTGTCCTGGCATGAGATTCCATCCTGGAGGAATCTCAGGCTATGCTTTATAATGAGGCACATTTAATGAAATAATAAACTTATAATCATTGAGGTCTGGTCTAGCTAGTTGATGACAATGATTTCAAAGTCAATAAGGCAAAGGCAAGCAACTATTAATATAACCAATTTGTAAAATGGCAAAAGCTTCTGGGCAATTATTAGTGATATAATGTGAAAGAGGGAAACAATCATTGTGATATACAGATAATAATTACCAAATGCTCATAACTGGAGTAATTTATTTAGCTGTTACTAGGAGGAGAGGTAACATGTAGTAGACAAAGGAATAGCCTTGGAGTAAAGGAGATGTGTTCAAATGCTACCTCTGATGTATATATTACTAGCTGTCTACTAGCCCTCTCTGTGACCTTATAAGTCTATAAACCCTCTCTGTGAATCCATAAAACCATAAGTCACACTTGCCAATCTGCACTACCACAGGGGTATTTTAACTGAGAATTTCCCATGCTGATGAGACCACAGATCAGTTCCATATCATCTCCTCCCCCCCGAAAAAAGGAAAAGATGACAGAAAGAGGGAAGGAGAGAGAAATAAAGGGAAGGGGAGTAGAAACAGGGAAATACACAGAGACAGATACATACATACACACACACACACACACACACACAGAATGAGAGATTCCTTTATTCAAGATTCATTATCCCTACTCCTCATCCTTACCATGTTTGACACCAAAATGAATACTTTGGAGCTAAAAGGAGTAGATCATGGTGCTGGATCTGGAATCAGGAAGACCTGAGCTCAAATTTGTCCTCAATTTACTAGGAATATGACTCTCTACAAGTCACTTAACCTCTATTCGCCTCATTTCCCTCAACTGCAAAATGGGGATAATAAAAGCACCTACTATAATTATAGATTATATATAGTATAACCCGGCACATAATTAATATATTATATTATATTGCATATAAAAAATTGCACCTGCAATAACAATTCTTGTCATGAGGATTAAATGAAATAATAATTGTAAAAAGTGCTTAGGACAGTGCTTGGCACATCACAGTAGTTCTTATTCCATTCCCCCTTCTCAACACAAAACTAAAAAAAAAGAGTTTCAGTTTCAACTGATTTCAGTTTCTTCTTCTATAAAACAAGGGGTTCAACTATAATCTCTGAAGTCCCTTCCAGCTCTAATACCCTAATATTTTAGTCTTAGTGCCTAAATGTACTTTTAAAAATAGATGACAAATTCTAGTCTACACAGTTAAACCACAAAACAACCTTTTTCTTTGGGTAAATACTAGACCTAATAGTATATTTCTGGAGGCAGGGCAAAGGCCAAATTATAAAATCAAAGACACATACAACTCCCAATAATTACCAAGAGTTTGCTATTCACAAGATAAATATTATAGCTTTTTATTTTATTTGGGGTGCTTCTCTTCTTGTTCAGTTGTGTCTGACTCTTGGTGACCTCATTTGGAGTTTTCTTGACAAAAGTAATAGAATGGTTTTCCATTTCCTTCTCTAACTCATTTTACTTATGAGTCAGACAGGGTTAAGTGATTTGCCTGGGGTCGCACAACCAATAAGTGTCTGAGGTCAGATTTGAACCTAGAAAGAGGAATTTTCCTGACTCCCTATCCTCTGCATCATCTGGCTGCCCCATTCTCTTGTAGAAAGTGTCAGTAATTCATCGGGGGAAATGTATTACAAGGGTGAGAAGTACTTTTTTAAACAGGCATTTGTTTCTTTGCCAAGATTAACTCTTAATGAGTGGAAGTACATATTATTGACAATGGCTTCTTATCCGTAATTTATCAAGTCTTTGAATACTTCTTTACCTCCTTCCAACTTTAGCATGGAAACTTGAAGGGAGGTAATATGGTATAGTGAGACCATACCTTGTTTGAATCATGGCTCTTTAATTACTAGCTCTATGACTTGAAGTTTGAATATGTTATCTCACCAGAGAAAGAAAAGGATTTGTAATCTTTGTAAAATTTTGTAAATTTTTTAAAAATTAGCAGTTGTCATATAAATGCAACTTTTTATTCCTATTGTTTTTCCATAGCAGGTGAATAGTTTTCTTTTGTTTTTATTCTAAACTATTGTGGTTACAAATCAACCTGTAGTGGAATGACTAGCACATAACAGACACTTGATGAAGCCATGCTCACCTCTGATGACTGGATGAGATTCAATTATTTGAGTAATCAAAAACTTTATGAATAGCTTTTATTATTGTGACTAGTGAGTATCTATATTAATATCCAAAGATTTACCCAAAGGAGGACCATCTTTATGAGTGAAAATTGGTAATCTCTTACTTGATATGACACTAAAAAGAAAAAGAAAGGCATCTCTTTGTCCAAAGCATTTTCCCACTTATAAACTTCTTCAATATTTTTTGTTATATTGCTTGAATTTCTACCAATTAGAGGCTCACTTGGATAAGCAGAGTCTACTTCAAGGTGCACATATTTTTGAGAAGATAAAAATTTTGAACCTTTTATCATTTAATGTGAGTTTGTTCAATCACAATCTTATTCTTTTGATATCCTGCTAACAAAATCGACAATGAAAAGTTGGATATTGTGGAGTAGAAAGGTAGAGAGAAGAAAGAATGGGTTTTTGAATACTAAACTATTAAATTTGATTCAGCACTAGGGAAAAAAAGTTAAAACACAGTCCCAATTCTTAAGGAGTTTATAATTCAAAAGGGGTCATGAGACATGAACTAAAATAGAGATAATAGGGATTTATGGTAAAATAGATAAGAAAGTCATAATATGTTTGTAACTACTCTTCTGGCTATACATCCTTAATAAATACCTTTGACAAATGATAATTGTATCTGGCAAATGAGCATACCAGTGGGGTTTTATGAACAACTGTAGAAACTATTACTACTACTACTTTAAAAACCATGGAGCCATTCCACCAGTGAAAGCTGTGTGTGTGTTCATCCTTCATTGCCAAAGAAGACCATGCCATCAGAGAAAAGATGACGACTTGCACTTGACTTTGTTTTGAGTGAGGGAGGGCTGTGAGGTCACCAGCCTCACTTCTCCTCTAGAGCCATCTGAATCCAGTGACCAGATATTCATCAGGATGATTGGAGATGACCCAGGATTAAGCAGTTGGAGTTAAATGACTTACCCAAGGTCAACACAGCTAGTAAATGTCAAAAGTATCTGAGGTTAGATTTGAACTCAGGTCCTCCTGACTCCTGTGCTGGTGCTCTATCCACTGCACCACCTAGCTTCCCACTAGTGAAAATAGAAGTTAGGGAAAGTAATCTCAGAAGAATTGCTACATTAAAAACATAAACTGGAAAAAAAAAGTTGAGGTCTTTACAAAATGGCTTCAGCATTAACATAATAAAAGAGAGCTCATGTCAGAACTAGAAAGAACAGATTCTAAGTCCTAGCTCAGACACATACTGGCTATGTGACTTTGGATGAGGTACTGTATCTCTTAGTATTCTAGGAAATAAGTTCCAGAGAATGTGGTATCCTTCACTGGTAGAAAGAGTTTTGGTGTCAAGGAGGTGACTATGTCAATGAAATCAAAGGAGCAATCCAGGTTTCAGGCCTTATACAATATAGGAATTGACCTTGAAAATGATATGAGAATCCAGAAAAGATAACCTTGAAAAAGATATGGCATCCAAAAAATAACCTGATACAAAAGCCTAAATATCGTATTTCAGAAAATCATATAAAGATTCCTTGGAAGAATAAGAATTAGTAAGGTCAAACTGAAGGTTAATTTTGGAGACAATCTGATTTCAAATCCCTGTTCTGTCAAGTCGATCAACAAACATCTATTAAAAGTCTACCAAATGTCAGCTGTTGTGCTAACTAATGTAATGAAACAAATCTTCAAGAGCTTACTTTCTTTTATTTTTTATATGAAAAGAATATTTTATTTTTTTCAAAGATAGTTTTCAACATTTTTTTTATGAGATTATGAGTTTAAAATTTTTCTCCCTCCTCCCCAAGATGGCAAGCAATGTAATATAATATATACATGTGCAATCATGTTAAGCCTACTTCCACATTAGTCATATTGTGAAAGAAGAAACAGAACAAAAGGGAAAAAAATCATACACAAAAACAGAGAAAGTAGTACCCTTCTACTTGCATTGAGACTCCATCAGTTCTTTGTCTGGATGTGGATAGCATTTTCCATTAAGAATCTTTTGAAATTGTCTTGACTCATTGTATTGTGGAGAAGAACTAAGTCTATCGTAGTTGATCATAGAACAATGTTGATGTTGCTGTGTGCAATGTTCTCCTGATTCTGTTCACTTCAATCTTTCCAGGTTGTTTTTTCTGAAATCTACCTGCTCATTACTTCTTAGACCACACTAGTATCCCATTATATTCATATACCTCAACTTTCACTTCCCAATTGATGGGCATCCCCTCAATTTCCAATTTTTTTGCCATCACAAAAAGAGCAGCTGCTGTAAATATTTTTTATACATACAAGTCCTTTCTATTTTCTATTTTTTTTTATCTCTTTGGGATACAGACCTTGTCATGGTGTTGCTGGATCAAAGGGTAACGACAGTTTGATTGTCCTCCAGATTGCTCCCCATAATGGTTGGATCAATTAATAATTCCACTTACAGTGCATTAGTATCCCAATTTTTCCACATCTTCTCCAGCATTTATAATTTTCCCATTCTGTCATATTAGTCAACCTATTAGGTGTGATGTGGTACCTAAGAGTTGCTTTAATTTGCATTTCTCTAATCAATAGTGATTTTGAGCATTTTTTCATATGACTTATCTATATAAGTTTGATTTCTTCTTCTGAAAACTTCCTGTTCATATCCTTTGATCATTTATCAATTGGGGAATGGCTTGAATTCATATAAATTTGATTGGATTTTCCATATATTTGAGAAATGAGGCCTTTATCAGAAACACTTGCTATCAAAGTTATTTCCCAGCTTTCTGAGGAGCTTACTTCCCAATGTGCAGAAAATAAGTACACATAAACCACATAGAAAATAAATAGTTAGAAAGGAAGAGCACTAGGATTTGGTGAAGTGTCAGAAAAATTTCACTTAGAAGATGGGGGTGGAACTGCATACTAAAGGAAAAGGAAGATACTATGAGGCAGAAGTGAAGATGGAATACATTCGAGGCATAGAGTTAGGAGATGGCATACTGTGTGTGAAGAAGAAAGAATAGGACAGTGTATCTGGATTGCAGAGTATGGGAGAGAAAATAATGCATATTGAGACTGGAATGAGATGGTGGGGACAGATTTTGAAGGGCTTTAAAAGTGAAACAGAGGAATTTCTACTTCATGCTAGCAGCAATAGGAATAGCTATTGAAGTTTACAGAATAAGGGTGGTTGGATGTAGACTTAAGGAAAATTACTTGAACTGAAATTGGGAAAAAAAAAAAAACTTTAGATAGGTGGACAAATTAGGAGGCTGCTGTAATAATTTAGGGAAGAAATAATGAGGACCTATCCAAAAATGGCAGCCTTTTTATTACAGGACTGGGTCCAGTATGAGAAATGTAGAAACAGCAAAGGGCTGAAAGTAGTCACAGTGAAATTTAATAAATGATTAAATATATCATGTGAGGGAGAGTGAAAAAATTAAAGAAATGTCAAGGTAACAGACCAGGGAGACTGGAAGAATTAATGGTGTCATTGAAAAAATAGAGAAGTTTAGAAGAAGGGAAGAGTTTGGAAAGAAAGGCAAATTCAATTTTGGACATGTTCAGTCTGAGAAATTTCTGACACATACAGTTTGACATGTCCAATCGAAAGTCTATAATGCATGCATACAGCTCAAGGTAGACACTAAAGCTTGCTTGTATAAATCTGTAAGGGTGAGGTGGGGGAGGGAAGAAAAAAAGATAAAAAAGGAAAGAAAAAATTTACATGAAATCTTTATTATATATTTAAAAGGAATAGCAAGTTGTAGCAGCTTCGTGTATAACCATCTTTTCTATTACACTGTTATGAAAATGCTTGTTTTATTCCATAAATTAAAAATAAAATATACATGAAAATTAAACCCTAAAGTGCTGTTGAAGTCATCAAAAAGTGTAGGGATAGAAGAAAATAGGGTCAGGGACAGAACCTTGAAAACACTTGGAGTTAAGGAGCTTGGTATGGTTCACGAACCTAAGACTAGGAAGAGTATGACAGAAGAAGAATCAAGAGGAAAGAGTGTATAGAGAAATACAACAGATAGGTTAAGAGGGATCAGGACTGAGAAAAAATCATCTGAATGGGCAATTAAGAGATGGTAATTTTGGAGAAAACAGTTTTAAATGAATGTGGAAGCCAGAAGCAAAGGGAAGAGGTTTACTCTAGAGGAGAGAAAGTGAAGGAAATGAATGTAGGCAGATTTCTCTGTCTTGAGATTTGGCTTTAAAGAGGGAGAAATATTGGGAGATAGCTTGAGGGGACTGTAGGGACTAAAGAAGGCTTTTTAAGGATACAAGAGGGTTAACCATGTTTAACAGCAGCAGTGAATGACCAAGAGATAAAGATTAAAGCTTTGAGAGAAAGGATAATTGATAGGAAAGTCTTATGGAGAAGACAAGAAGGGATGGAATCAAGGGATGATATAGAAGGATGATCAAAGCAAGGAGAATGGTCACCATTTTTTTAAAAATCAAGACTGAGGGGAAGGCAAGAGAGAGTGGGAGATTATGTCAAGGGCTTTTGCAATGAAGAGAAGAGGTAAGAGGAATTAACACTGAATGTTCCAAATTTTCACAGTAAAGTGGGAGGGGAGACAGAGTGTGGGAAAAAATCAGGAATGGATTTTGTCAGGGGCAGTGTGCTGATAGAACAAGAAGGGGAGGAATATGGGAACTGGTGACATCATGAACTTGAAATGGTTAATAATAGGCTCAAAAGTGGGAAGGGAAATCAGAAAACGAGGTAATTGCCTGAGAAAAATACTGAGAAGCAGAAAAATAGAAATCTCAATGAAATTTAAGAGTGGGTTTAAGAGTCATAAGGCTTAAGCAGAGATTAAGTGATAGGAGATTATATTCAAATAGAGGAATATCCTTTTTTTGATTAGATAAGTGGAACACTTGTATGTAATGGTTACATGCTTTAAGCCAAAGTAGGTTGAAGATATATATTATGAGATTTAATAAAATTAAGTAATTGGAAGTTGGAGAGTTTGAAGAAACATCAGCATGTATGGTGACATCCCCTAAAGTAAGGGCAGGATTTAAAAAGGAAGACAATGAGCCTCAAGAAAAGGAGAAAGTCTTTCAGTGAAGGAAAACATTAACCATGATTTTAACGGGGTAGAAGAATTTTATACAATGAACTCCAAAAGAGTAGAGATAACTGAATGAAATGCAAAGTATATACAGTGGAAGTAAGGTTAAAGAAATATTCCAACTCCTCCTCTAGGATCAGTGTATCAGAGGGTATGAGTAAAGGTACAGCTTGTGCTGGAGGGCATGGCCAAGGATGTAATATTATCTGGGGGAAGCCATGTGTCACTGATGGTGAGGCATTTTGCACTTTGAAAGGATTTAGCCCTTACTAGGCATTCTTGTGTCATACAAATGATATATATTGCCAAGAGAAAAGACTTAGAGTCTGTCTATTGAGTTGCTATGATGAAGTGCACTGAAACCTGGATTTATTCCAGACTAGAGTAGCAAACTGAATTATCAGCCAAAGTTGGAAAACAGTCATCAGTCACTGGGGCTAGGATCTTGGGGGATTAGGATCAGTTGGTCATTCATCAGTTGGTATAGCAAAAAGGAAATTATGTCAGAGGCATGAGATCAGAATGAAGTTTCCAATCATTAATCAGGTACACAGAGGTGGAATTCAGGAGATGTGGGCTAAGTATCCTGGGTCACACTCAGCCTAGAACAAGCAGGTCACTTGGCAGATTAGACATTTGACTACAGGGATTCAAATGGTAATATCTCCTCTATTTCATCAAGTTTCACAGGTTAAACTGACTATTCCTGTTTAATGTGGCTTTGGTGAATGACAACATGAGCTGTCCATTAAGAGACAATTCTATAAGGGAAGAAATTGTGGCATCTTCTATTTTTAATGGAAATTTATTTATTTTCAATTTTCAATATTCATTTTCACAAAACTTTGAATTTCAAATTCTCTCCCCATCTCTCTCTTACCCCCACATCAGAACAGTGTATATTGTGATTGCCCTTTCCTCCAATCTATCCTCCTTTCTATCCCCTCCCCCCATCTCCTTCCCTTCTATTTTCCTGTAGGGTAGGATAGATTTCTATACCCCATTGACTATATATCTTATCCCATAGTTGCATCTAAAAACAATCTCTAATATTCACTTTTAAAACTTTGAGTTCTACATTCTCTCTCTCCCCATCCTCCTCACCCACCTTCATTGAGAAGGCAAACAACTTGATAAACATGCAAAACATCTCCATAACAGTGATGTTGTGAAAGACTAACTATAATTCCTTCTATTCTATCCCGATTCCATTTATTTGATTCTCTCCTGCGACCTGTCCCTCTACCAAAGTGTTTGCTTCCAATTACCCATTCTCCCAATCTGTGTCATCCATTCTATCATCCACTTCTCTTATCCTCTTCTTCCCTATTTCCCTAGACTTCCATACCCAATTGAATGTGTATGTTATTCCCTCCTGAAGCCAAATCTGATGAAAGGAAGGCTCACTTACTCTCTCTCACCTTCCCTTTCTTCCCTCCACTGTAAAAGCTCTTTCTTGCTTCTTTTATGTGGGATGATTTACCGCACATTTTCTCTTTCTCCTAGTACTTTCCTGTTAACATTGAATTTTCTTTTTTAGGTATCATTCTTTTACATTCAGCTCACCCTGTGCTTACTCTCTCTCTCTCTCTCTCTCTCTCTCTCTCTCTCTCTCTCTCTCTCTCTCTATATATATATATATATATATATATATATATATATATGTATGTATATGTACATATATATACATATATGTGTATGTGTATATATATATATATAAAATATGTGTGTGTGTGTGTAAATGTAAACTCCATTCTAATTTCAAAAAAAATTATTTTCTTCAGTGAGCTTTTGGACCTCTTTTTCAATTTAGCCAATTCTGCCTTTTAATACATTCTTATCCTCATTGTCTTTTTGGACCTATATTGCCATTTGGATTAGTCTAATTTTAAAGGTGTTATTTTCTTCACTATTTTTTTGAGTTTCCTTTAGCAAGATGTTGACTTGTTTTTCATGATTTTCTTGCATAATTCACATTTCTCTTCCCAATTTTTCCTCTACTTCTCTTAGTTTATTTTCTAAATTCTTTTTGAGCGCTTCCATGGCCTGAGACCAATTCATATTTTTCTTAGAGGCTTTAGATTCAGGAAATTTGGTTTTGTTGTCTTTTTCTATTTGTAGGTTATGATCTTGCCTGTTAGCAATAACATAAGAAAAAACCTCTTCACAGAGAAAGTAAACATTTATAGTCTGTTTCTCTTCCCCCTTATCCCCATTTGCTCATTTTCCTAGCCAATTACTTGACTTTTGATGTTTGTTAAATGAGAGCTCCAGATGCTTTAGCAGTGACTACAGTCATCCTGAATCTGGGTCTAGGACTGGACCATGCTCCCCTCTTAGCCAGGTGTGAGACCCTTCCCATTTACCTTTGAAGCTGTCTTTAGCATTTGTGGGTTAAGAAGGCTGGAATCTGCAACAACCAGAGATTCAATTTCTTAAGGTCTACTCCCGCTCAGTCTGTGCTGGCATTCCCGAATTGTGCTCATCTTTCAGCTTGGTGCATAGACCCTTCTCATTAACCTTTTGGATTGTGTTGGGCTGGAAATTTTCTTCAGTTTGTTATTTTGTGGCTTCTGATTATCTAGAATTTGTTTAGAGTCACTTTTTAGAGGTTTTTTGAGGGATTTAGGGGGAGAACTGTAGCAGGTCCATGCTTCTACTCATTCATCTTCAAGTGTGGTATCTTCTTGCCTGAGGTCATATGTGAAAGAACCTAATTACTCGGTTTCCTTTTAGGTGAAGGAGATTCTAGTGTCTGAATTTGTGAGTTTGAGAGACCAGGAGAATAGTTCTAGAGTCTGGGTTCAAGAGCCTGTATAACACCAATACCCTAAGGATAAAATTGTGAACTTTGGGAATGATTTTTGAGACTCCATCCCTTAGATAGGTAAGACCAGAAATCATCTGGCAGAGTGCTAGTGTTTGCTGCCTTTGGATATGGAATTACTATTTAGGAACTGAGCTAAGTTAAGCTTACTTCCTTCTATAAATCAGGGTGATATAGGGAAGTGTATGCCCCCAAGAAGCTGAGCAGAAATGTTTGTAAGCTAAACCTTTGAAGCAAACTGCTCTTGCTAAAAATTTAATTAATGTTAAATGGAAGTACACACTACTCAATGGCCCTTGACAGTGGAAGAAATATAGTCAATAGAGTCTCTTGCCAATGGATATAGAAAAGAGATCACTCTAATACCCTCAGGGAATCCTAGAACCCTGAGGGGACAAATGTATTCAATTGTGCTCTAGGAGAATGAGCCAAGAGTATAACCTGATACATGCTCCCTCCAACTGAGCAAAGTCTTCACAAAATTTTTAAGTGTTCAAATTTCATGAGTTTGCAGCTAGTACAGGTGAAGCAAAGATGGCCTAAAGGGTATATGCTTTCAATGTTTCTGTAGTCAATCAAGAAGCTTCTTCTTCACCACATGGTTAACTGACTAGAGCTAACTACACATATCCATCCATGTTCTATTGTCACTCCAAGGCACTTTAAATATTGTCATCATGACTCTCTAGTCATGGAGAGACACCATTCTGACACTGTGTATGGCTTATATATCCACTATAACTGATTGCATGAAGACAAATTATGCTTAGAGCTATAGTTACAAGATTAAATGTATTTAGCCTGCTTTGGATTGACAAAGAATTCTGAATGAAAATACCCTCCATTAACTGACTAAAAAAATCTGATACACATATTTTAAAGCCATAAACAATTTGTGTTGATGCTTTTTGATTTTATACCACCTTGCTTTCATGAAAATGAGTCTCTCCAGGGGATGGAGTCAAAATGGTGGAGTAACAGCACAGACTTTCTAGCACTCTCCCCACAAACCCAGTCAAATACTTGTAAAAAATTACTCTGCACAAATTATGGAGCTGTAGAAGCCACAGAATGACAGAGTGAAGCAAATTTCCAGCCTAAGAAAGCCTGGAAGGTGGCCAGGAAGAGCACCATGCTGGGAGCAGAGTACAGTTCAGTATTGGTCACACTGGCACAGACAAGACCAGAGCAGGCCTTGGAGGGGCTGAATCTTGGGCTCCTCTGGCAGTTTCCAGACATCATGGTCCCAAAACACAGAGGACAAATTGGAAGATCAGTGGAAAAAACCTGTGGGACCTGTGTGAGAGAGCAGAATGGTTGGGTCCCAGAGCCAGGATGGTGGAGGGAATGGAGGAGCCCACAGCCACCACAGAAGTAGCAGCAGCAGCAGCAGCAGCAGCAGCAGCAGCAGCAGCAGCAAGGGAAAGGGCAGCAGGAGCAACTGTTCTGGAGTTCTAGGGCCCCATATTGTGAGGGGATCGAGTGCCTGACTCAAAGCAGAAAACTTGACAAAGAGCTTGAAAGTCAAATAAATGGCTGGGGAAATGAGCAAAAACTGGAAAAAGAATCAGACTATAGAATCTTAACCAAACAAAAGACAACAAACAATACACATCACCCAGTAGCAACTAAATCAATGCTTATGCAACGAATAAATGAAAGCTAGGTGCCTGAGTGAGCAAATCAAGTTCAAAACACAAGAAATAAGCCTCTGACTCAACAAGACCAAAGCTGAATGTATTATCTTTCCCCATAATTTCTCCTCTCTTCTGAATTTTAATCAATGAACATTTATTTATCACCTACTATGTACCAGGGACTGTATTAAGCAGTAGGGATGTGTGTGTGTTCATCCTTCATTACCAAGTAAGACCATGCCATCAGAGGAATGATGACATGACTTGCACTTGACTTTGTTTTGAGTGAGGGAGGGCTGTGCAGGTCACCAGCCTCACTTCTCCTCCAGAGCCATCTGAATCCAGTGACCAGATATTCATCAGGATGACTGGAGATGACCCAGGATGAGGCAACTGGTGTTAAGTGACTTGCCCAAGGTCATACAGCTAGTGAGTGTCAAGTGTTTGAGGTGAGATTTGAACTCAAGTCCTCTTGACCTTGTGCTTTTATCCACTGCACCGCCTAGCTGCCCAATAAGCAGTAGGGATATAAAAAGATATAAAACACAGTCCCTGACCTGAAGGACCTTACAATCTAGCAAGACAGACAACAAGCAAGTAAATATATACAAAGCATGCAACATACAGAAAAAAATAGAAAATAATCAGCAGAGACAAGGCACTAGAATTAAGAGGGGCTGGGGAAGGCTTCCCATAGAATGTGGGATTTTAGTTGGGACTTAAAGGAAGTCAGGGACTTAAAAACAGTGAGGTCAGAAGAAGGAGAGCATTACAGATATAGGGGATAGCCAGAGAATATATCTGAAACTAAAAACCTTACTATTCTTCAGGTCACCTATATTTGCACCCTCTATATCACCCTCAACTCTTCACTCTTACTGATCCCACGTATCTAGACTTTTGTCACATATTTTCATTTCTATATTCCTAGCATCTGTCATATGCAAAGGCTTATCTTTACTCACACAGCCACCATGCTAGTTCTGGCCCTCCTCGCCTCTTGCCGGGACTGTTGCAATGACCTTTTCTTTGACTTCTCTGTTTCAAATTTTTCTCCACTCTACTCTATCCTCCATTATGCTGTTAAGGTAATTTTCTCTCATTCTGTAAATGCATATATAATTCTTCACCTTAAACCCATTCTTCCTTTTTAAGAGATGAGTCATTAGCTTCCCTAGTCCTCTTTTTGGTGATTGCATTGATTAGAATTCTTAAGTCAAAGTGATTTTCTTAAAAGTATAGGCTTGATCCTATCACTTAATAAATTCCAGTACATCCCTATTACCTCCATGATCAAATATAAACTACCCTGTCCCGCTCTGCCCCTCTTACATTCTTATACAAAACTGCCACAGTTCTGGAGCTTCTCTCTCCTACTTTCCGTTCCTTCCACTCACACCTTTGCCCTATCTGTCCTTCATGTCTGGAATGCTCTCTCTTCTCACTTTCATTTCTGAGTTTCTTGGCTTCCTTTAAGAATCAAATCCAATGCTAACTTCAGCTAGGTGGTAAAGTGTATGAAGTGCTGGCCCTGAAATCAGGAAGACCTTGAGTTTAAATCTATCTTCAGACGCTTACTATGAAGTAACTTTGGCAAGTCATTTTACCTCTGTTTACCCAGTCAGTTTTTTAAACTATAAAATAGGGATGATAATGGCATCCACCTTCCAGGCTTGTTGTGATGGTCAAATGAGATAATATTTATAAAATGCTTAGTGTAGTACCTGGCAATTGTATGTGCTACATAAAAATGCTAGCCATCATCATCATCATTATTGTCATCGTCATCATCGTTGCTTTGGCAGGAGGCTTTTATTGGAACTCTAGTAATCTGTACCTTCCTTCTAAGATTTCAACCCTTCTCAACTGTATATTTTTCGTAAATACCTTGTGATTTACATATTGTCTCCCGCATTAGAATGTGAGTTACTTGAAGACAAAGACTGTTTATTGCATTTCTTTGTATTCCTAGAGTATAGCACAGTGTTTAGTACATGTTACTGAGTTGGTTTCAGTTGTGTCTGATTCTTCATGACCCCATTTAAGGTTTTCTTGGCAAAGATACTTGGAGTGGTTTGCCATTTCCTTCTCTAGCTCATCTCACAGTTGTGGCAGTGAGACAAATGGAGTTAATGACTTACCCATGGTCACACAGCTAGTAAGTGTCTGATGCCAGACTTGAACACATAGGCCCAGTGCTGCAACCACTGTACCACCTAGCTGCCCTTTTTAATGAGAACTTTTTTTCACTATTCAGTCATTTTTCAGTTATGTTCAACTCTTCATTACCCCATTTGGAGTTTTCTTGACAAAGGTACTAGAATGCTTTGCCATTTCCTTCTCCAATTAATTTTACAGATGAGAGAGCTGAGGTAAACAGGTTCGTCAATGGTGACATAACTAATAAGTGTCTGAGGCCAGGTTTAAACTCAGAAAGAGGAGTCTTTACTTTTTTATTTCCTCTATGCATTTCTCCCACAATCCTCTTTCTTTTATTTTTTAAAAATTTATTTAAATTAAAATTTTAAAAATTTATTTATTTATTTTTACTTTTCAACATTCATTTCTACAAGATTTTGAGTTCCAAATATTCTCCCCATCTCTCCCCTCCCCACCCCAAAACACCATACATTATGATTACCCCCTCCCTTCTATCACACTCCTCCCTTCCCTTATCCCCATCTTCTCTCTTTTCTTGTAGGGTAAGATAGATTTCTATAACCCATTACCTGTATTTCTTATTTCCCAATTGTATGCAAAAACAATTCTCAACATTCATTCCTTAAACTTTGAATTCCAACTTCTCTCCCTTCCTCCCTCCCCACCCAACTGCACTGAGAAGGCAAACAATTCAATATAGGCTCTATATGTGTAGTTATGCCAAAAACTAGTCATGTTGTGAAAGACTAATTATATTTCCCTCCATCCAATGCTGCCCACTATTTATTCTACTCTCTCATTAGACCTTGTCTGTCCCCTAAATTTCTACTTCTTATTACTCCCTCCTCCCATTTGTCCTCCCTTCTATCACCCCCATACCCCATTTATCCCCTTCTCCCCTACTTTCCTGTAGTGTAAGATAGATTTTCATACCGAATTGAGTGTGCATGTTATTCTGGAATGAGGAGACTTGAAACCCCAGGTCTGGCACTCTATCCACTCTAAATCACCTAACTGCCTTCTTAGAATATACTAATCTCTTAATAAATACTTGCTGACTGACTAAGTAAACCACCTGTGTTCAAATGGAGGACTTCTGAAGAGAAAGGTTGTTATTAAGGTAAGAAAGGTTAGATAGAACTTTACTATTGAGAGCCTTGAATACCAGTTTAAAAAGTTTGACTAAAAATTAGGATAGGATGGGTCTAGTAGAAAGGATCCTGGGTTAGAAGTCACAAGATCTGAATTCCAGTCTTGATTTATTATCTGTGTAACCTTGGCGAATCTCTTAAATTCTTTTAGTCTCAGTTTACTTATCTGTAAAATAAGGGATTTGAACTAGACAAAGTTCTTTGAGCTCTAAATCCATGATACTGTATACAGTCCATCACATGGTCTCTGTTGCGTATTTTTTCAAAACAGTTTTAATGTGGTATGTAAGGGCAGCTTGATGGCTCAATGAATAGAGTTCTGGACCTGGAATCAGGAAGACTCACTTTTGTGAGTTCAAATTCAGTCCCAGACACTTACTACTTATGTGACCCTGGGAAAATCATTTAAATATGTCTGTCTCAGTTCCTCAAAGTAATATGAGTTGATAAAGGAAATGGCAAACCACTCCAGTATCTCTGTCAAGAAAATTCCATATGGGATAATTTCAAACATGACTGAAAAATTGTTCAACAACACCAACAAAAATATACTAGGAATTAGAGCTATCTAAAAGTGAATTGACTGCTTCAGAATGAAGTGGGTTCCCTCTCAGCAGAGTGTTTCAAACAAAGGACTATTCTCTAGATAAATAGTTGAGATTATTCATTAGGCACAGGGTGAAACAGAAAACTTCTGAGGCCCCTTCCAACCCTGAGATTCTGTGATTCCATGAAAGTGCCACTCAGCTTCATGAATTCCATAAAGAACATTCTCTTCCCTTCATTCAGTTGTGAGCTTAGTCATATTATTCATTTGTAATTCTGGAAAAATAAAGTTATGCGTAGGAAGATTAATATCCTATAGCAAACAAAAAGTATAGATTATAACCCTGTTTTCACTCTTAACTTTAACCTTGGCTTTTTCATTCAAAGATAGAAACCATATTCTATATATACTAAAATATTTATAGCAACACCTTTTGAGAGAGCAAAGAACTAGAAATAAAATGGGTGCCCATTGATTGGAAAATGCCTGGAAATTTAATTATGATGGACTTTAAGAAAATATTATTATTCAATAAGAAATAGCAAAGATTAGGAATTTGAAGGAACATGTGTGTGAACTGAAGGAGTGAAAAAAGGAGATCCAAGAAGATAACAATAAAAACTACTGAGATGTAAATGAAAAGACTACTAAAAGGGAGAAAAACTTCAACTGAAAAACCACTAATGGTCCTGCAGGTCATTAGGCATACTTTCTCCTTTTAGTAGTAAAACAGGGGGATTATAAGGGTAGAATGAAGAGTGCACCGCCCATGATAGTGCCTATACTAGTTGTTTTTAGTCAACTTTTTCTTTAAGGAAGAGGCTCAGTTTCTTTTAAAAAAAAATTATTATATGTAACTCCCAGTAGGGAGTACCAATTCCATTAGGGAAATCCAGTATACTCACACAGACCACAACTCTTCTACAGTTTATGTCTTAGAGGTTTCCTTGGGAATAGTGTGAATTTAAGTGATTTATTCAGTTGCACATCTATCATGTGTTAGAGGCTATACTTGAAATCACATTACCTAAGTATTAAAAAAAAAAAAAGAGTGTATTTGAAATAAACAAGTTTTTATTCCTTTGGGAGAAAACAACCCATTTTGCTATATAAATATACTATACTATAATACTGTAATATATAGACCATGTACAAGGTACCTTCAAGTTAATTTCACGTGGGAGGGCACTACTCCTTAAAGGTGAAATAAAAGATGTTTTCTAGGACATGATACTTTTTCAACAAAATATTTTCCCCCAATTACATGAAAAGAATTTATAATATTCTGTTTTTTAATTTTGAATTCAAAATTCTCTCTCTCTCCCTCCCTCCCTTTTCCCCCTCATTGAGAAAACAATCAATTTTATATAGATTATACATGTTCAGTCATGCAAAACATTAAAAAAAGAAAAACAGGAAAGAAGAAGTAATCTTTGATTTACATTCAGACTCCATCGATTCTTTCTCTGATGATGGATAGCATTTTTCATCATAAGTTCTTCAGAATTGTCTAATATCATTTTATGGCTGAGAATGTTTGAGTTTCTCACAGGTGGTCATCCTACCATATACATCCTGGTTTTACTCCCTACACTTTACGTCAGTTCATGTAAGCCTTTCCAGGATTTTTTCGGAGAATAGAGGACATGACACCTGAACTGAGACTTGAAAGAAATTTTGTATTCTAAAGGCAGAGGTGAGAAAAAAAGTTCTTAATAGGCATACAGTAAAGGCATGAAGAAAGGCATTTGGGATATCATGTTTGATGAAGACTAATTAGGCCAGTTTGGCTGGAACAGAGAATGAATGAACAAGAGGGCTATATAATTATCACAGAAAGAGAGATTAGAGCCAGATTGTGAAGAGCCTTAAATGTCAAATAGAATTTGCATTTTAGCCAAGAGCCAAGAGCCATTGGAATTCCTGAGCAAGAGAATGAGATTTGTACTTCAGGAATACTTCAGTTTGGCATTTGTATGGAGGATGGATTGCAGAAGAGAGTAACATGAAGAAGAAATATCAAAAAGTGGATTTTTGACATATTTTAGGCAATGAAGGCTCTAATACCTATAGAGTGATTACATATCCTTGTAATCAACTGAATTCCCACTTCTTATATACAACTTTTCTGACCATTTGAGGCCATATTGATTTCTTTCTCCTCTAAAATCCCATAATCTTTGCTGTCACTACTGTTTATATGACACATAATAACATAACTTTTCTTGTAATAATGAGGACTGTGCGATGCTCCTGTCTTCTGGTGACACTATGCTAATTATTCAGAGCTACAGAGACTCTTTCCAAGGAGGTCCACAACTACTCCAGAGCAATCATCTTACCCATTCATAAGACAGAACCAATCATAAAGGGAACACATATTACCCACACTCTGATGCAGTAGTATGAGAAGCCCACTGAGGTGATCTATAATTATATGTCTCTTGGATAGATACACTATATATAAACAATGTGATGGTGTTAGAATTGAGGATAAGAGTAGAATTCATTTGAGAAACCACGCAATGTCCCTGCTGCTGCCAAAGTTCATCTTTTTGCACTATTTGCCAAACAATATTATATGTATGGGAATCATGGAAAACTACAATCTCTGAAGAATCAAAATTTTTAGAGACTCAAAGGACAGTGAAAGACACATGATAAGTCTGAAGCAGAGCAGAGCATATTGTTAGCAATGTTACACACAAAAAATGAATGCAGAAGATACCACCAATGAGAGGTTTCTCTGAATGTGCTCAGGGAGGTCTTTGATATTCCCAGTATTCTATGATTAAATATAATATGGTAGTGTCCACACAACTAACAGAATAGAATGTTGTCTAAAGGGAACCGTATCTTTTCATTTTTATCTTTTCATTTGCATTGGTAAACTCCCAGTCCTACCCATGAAACTCAAAACTTCTGCAGGTAATACACTGGGGTTTGCACATTTACAAATGTCTTATACTTAATAAATACATAAAAACAAATACATGTCATCTGTAAATGTGTTAGCCACAGAAGATTACCTGTGTAAGTGTTTTGTCAAATGGGTATGTGTAGAAGGTTATTAATGTAATTTCAATGTATGTAAGTGTGCTGACCAAATGCAAAAGTACTAGTCCCTTTGGCATTGAATTGAACTGAAAGAATGAGAACACTCTTGTTAATATTTCCTAAATGTCTTGTTCCCCAAAGAGATTCAGAGCAATGAACCTGGAAATTGAATCAAAAGGGTGGAGAGGGCTCTTAGTGATAGAAAGAATCTAGTGTTGATTCTAATGTCACTAGATATTGCCTTGGAGGATTCTGGGTTTTAACCTTGTCTCTATGTACTTGAGAAAATAGATCATTTAGACCATTTTTTCATGACTCCATGATAGCTAGTTAAAAAGTTAAAAATATCAATCAGATACACATGGGCTTTGCCTAAGTAATGCCACACAGTGAGTTTAATTCTTTTCCATCGATTTAACTAATTAGGTTTCATGTAGACACTGCTTCAATCAAAAAGGAAGCATTAAAAGAAAGAGGTGGAAGACAGCACATTTCCATTCATTAACACAATATAGGGAATAAAATAGACACAAATATGTAGATGTAAAACCACCAGATAAAAACACACATACAATAAAATACCCTAAAAATTTATCTATATAAATTCTTTTAAATTAGAGACTATTTCATTTTTGCCTTTGTATGTTAAGAGTCTAGTATGTGTTAGATGCTTAACAAAGATTATTGAGTGATTGACTGAAAAACATAAAAGCTTCTCTCTGTTTTACTCTGTCTCTCTCTCTCTCTCTCTCTCATTTCTCTCTTCACAGTATAGAAATATGCACAATAAAGCAACATAATGAGGCTGGAGTCAGGTATCCATGAGTTCCAATCTGGCCTCAAATACTTACTAGCTATGTGTGACCTTGTTCAAGTCACTTACCTGTCTGCCTCAGTTTCCTTGCCTGTAAAATGTGGAGGACAATTGCACCTGCCTCCCAGCATTGTTGTGATGATAAAACTGTGATCATACTTGCAAAATACTTTGTAAAACTTAAGGCTATATATAAATGCTAGCTGTTATTACTAATTAACATATTAATTACATATGTGTATATATGTATACATGTAATATTAATTATGTATGTATATACTTATTTAGGGGCACTTAGGTGGCACAGTGGTTAGAGTGCTAGGCCTGAAGTCAGGAAAACTTGAATTCAAATCTGGCCTTAGACACTTACTAACTGTGTGACCTTGGGCAAGTGGCTTAACCCAGTTTGCCTAAGTTTCCTCATCTGTAAAACTAGCTGGAGAAGGAAATGGCAAACCACTCCAGTATCTTTGCCAAGAAAATTTCAAGTGAGATCACAAAGAGTTGAACAGAACTGAAAGGACTGGACAATAACACAATGCATATTGAAAAGCCTATTTTGTTGAAGTGGAGTGTCACTGATGTCGGGAACTTTCAGAAAATTCCATCTCCCGTGTTGACTGACAATTCTTCATTGCCTGGGGCAATGAGAACTTAAGCGACTTGCCTAGGGTTACATAGCCAGTCTGTGTCAGAGATGGTACTGAAAACTAGTTCTTTTTGATCCCAGGACAGCATTCTATGTTACCATGCTTCTATCTTGCTCCTGGTGCATAGTAGATAGCATACATATATGTGTATTTGTTTGTGTGTGTATATATAATATATAACATGTGGTATGTGTGTGTGTGTGTGTGCACACACGCGTATGTGTGGTATTCAAAGTAACCAATAAGAATCGAAAAGATAAAGGAAATGGAATTATATATAGGAGCAGTTTAATAAACTGTTTTTGGCTTAATATCCCCTATAGATCTATTTTCAGTAATTACTTAGAAGAATAATACTCTTAGGAGAATATTCTCCTATAAGACAATTCTCAAAGTAGGCATGTTTTAATCTGAAAAAGTCAAAAACAATCTCCCATTTTTGCTCTAAATTTCAAATATGAGCATATTTAAAATCAAAATGGGGGAAATAACAGAATGCTCAAATCTCCATTGATGCCATTTTTCCAAAGTGGATTTAGAACTATTATGAACAAATAAATAACTTATGACTTTGTATGGAATAATTTATACTTCAGACGACAGGCAGAAGACTTTACAATAGTTATCTTTCTAGTTACATCTGCTCAGCAAGTCTCTCACCCATTCCAACAAAAAGGTGACATTTTGGGCAGTAATTCTGTCATCCAATCACATGGAAACCTGCCAATTCCTATTAACATCTTGACATTTTATTGCTGTAAACTTCTCATAAGTCTTTCTACTGCTAGATGGATTTAAATTCATGTAGCTAAGCCTTTTGTTGTATATCCACTAAATGAATGATCCCTTGCTCCTTGCACCAGCAAACTTGCAGTCAAGTAAATAGGCTGTTGGGCAGCATACGAATTACAGATCAGGCCCTGAAAGGTTAACAGTTTCCTGCTTGGGATACAATAGAAAAGACTGAGAAAACAAAGAATAAATTTGTGTTAAAATGCTTGATAATAACTTCTGAATCAGGTGGCTGATGTGTCACTGCTCCTTACAAGAAGACAATGCCTTGTAAAGGTGCAGTAGATTTTTATTACTACAATATAGTTCTTCTGTTGTTTTACAAAAGGCATTAACCTTTCAATAGCTTCAAAATTAAAGGTTGAGTCGAGAAACTAGTTCCATCCAAAAAGAACACCATTATCTGAGGCTGTAACCCAGCTCATCCAAAGGCTGAAGACACTCTAGGGATAATCTACAAGCATATCATGTTATACTAGTAAGGAAAATGCCAACAAGACACTTTGTCTGTATTGCCAATGATTAGAAATATATAAAATTAACCTTAACCAAGAAAATAATGCATATATTGAGTGCACATAAATGACTAACAGTGTAACAAGATGGTGCCTTATTTTTGTTAAGGCATATTTGAAAGTCTTCTCTAGAATGAAATAACAAGTCATTCCTTATCTATATGTTGATAGCCAGGGTTTGTAAAATCCCAAACAATTTATAACTCAATAAATTATGTGACAGATTTACCTAGTCTATTTTATTTTGCCTATTAAATGGATTTTTAGCCGAGAATGCACAGCAACCAATTGGGATTGGCCAGCTTCAAAGTATACTGGATAATAGAGGAAAGTTAGCCTGGGATTAAACATCCATTATGGAAAATCTGCAAAGCATATAATCCACATGAAGGTCATCAAAACTTTACAACTGTTTTTAAATAACTAAAGAAAATGTTTTAATCTGAATCTCTTTTTTTAAATTTCTTAAACCTTAGTTGTATCATGGATATTTGCAAAGGTGCAAGAGACTCTTTTTCTATCAGGTAAGACAAATGAGATATAAATAACATGTTACCTTATAATTATTTATTATACATGTTAGTTCAATTTCACTGATTATAACTTACAGAAATATTCAGGATGTGTCAACATATGGAAACCCCTCATCTCCAGATCCAGTAAGTATATTTCTTACAAGCAGTATTATCAAGCTCCAAACTACTTTATTCTTATTTTTACCTTCTTGACAACAAAGTTTGAGGGCAAGGTATTGGCCTAAATTATTCAAATAGTCAATCCCTTTAATGTTCTACTTCATATTGCCAAAATAGACTCAGGAAAAACTTAAACAAACTAGTCATCACTTACTGGAGTTCCTCGGGCTCCACGAAGAAAAGTGAGTAAATCTTTCCCTTCCATTAATTCCAATAAAAGGAACCATGACTCATTCTGCAGGCAGACTCCCCAAAGCTTTATAATGTGAGGGTGATCAAAATGGCTTAATAAAAAGTGAAAGAAAATTTCATGGTACCCATAGGCAGAGCATCAATCATATATGCTTACAAACACCTACTTTATAAGAAATCAGTTCTAAACAAAAATTGTGAAATTCAACAAGATAATACTTTACCGCATTATAAGCAGAAAATAAATCTGAAAATGATGTTTTAAAAGATAAATCTGCAACTAATCATTTCTTCATAAAAGTGGCTATTTCTGCCAACTGAAATTCTAATACTACAGCAATGAAGCTGAACAGAACATAAAATAAGAGAAGAAAAGGTCTTATTCATCAATAATCACAATCTTGAATAATAAATGTCCCCTCTCCCAGAAATAGGTAATTATGTGAAATAGCTGTGGATATAATTTTTTTTTTTGCTGTTTTTAAGGACATAGATTGTGTCTGGTCTCATAAGTATACAGTATTTTTCTATCACCTGCTATAGACTAACACACTCATGGCATATTATGTATGAGTGCAAGTTTGAATCACCAATTATTAAGTCAGAAAGGATGGATCCTGTCAAAGTATCTAGTAAAACTTGGTTTAATCCAGATGTTTGGCATACATGACACCAAACATCTGGATGTTTCTCATGCAACCTGTTTTCAGCTTCACTGTGTAATTGCCACCCAGTCCTTCCTGGGAATTTTTACCCATACTGTTCCCCATGTGTGGAACAGATTTCTTGCCCCCATCTGTCATACTACAATTTCTCAAAGCATAGCTCAGAGACTACCTACTATAAAAAGATTTGATGTCTATGCAAACCAAAAACATCAGATGGAAAGTGAAAAATCCATTCAGTCATACAGATATTTTGTTTACCCAGCACCAAACATCCAGATGTTTCTTATCCAAATATGTCTATGGAGCTGAAATAATTCCTCAATTATGTGTTAACTGACCAAGTTGAAATGAATGTGTTCTCAAGAAATTTCTTCAAAAGCTATGCTAATAGTGATAATTATAGTTCAGGGACAAGTTGAATCAGGGGATGTATTTTTTTTTTTTTTTGTAGATTGCAAAACATTATCCTTTCTTCTTAAGATAGAACACTTGTGCTCATTTTAAAGTTTTCCATAGAAGAAACTGGGTCTATGCACACACACACACACACACACACACATACACACACACGTATCTATGTGTATGTATAGATGTATATGTATGTATAGATGTACATACATCTATACACACATATTATGTATTAATATATATTTACCACTTGGTGGTTAACTGTGATAGATGTCAGACTTTAAATGGATTGGAAGAAGTCAAAAATGGAGTCAATTGCTCAATTGCTAATTAAAACCTTTTCTATTTGGTATGACTTGCCAGGGTTCATAGTCCTCTTACTCAGATTTTGAGAACCCCAAGTCCTCTCCATGTTAGGAAAAGGTATAATAGATATCAATATTATCACAAAAATTATTTAGTTTCTATAGGATGTAAACTCATCCTATTTTTTAAAAAAATATAAAGTGATGTTTAGCAGACTACTTACCTCATTAAACAAGCTTCCTTAAGAAATTCAGATTTCTCTAAATCAGTTGCTCTTTTTCTCAGGGTCTGGAACAATAAGGTTAGGATACCACATTATTAATTGAAGGCAATCTTATATTAAATACATATCAATGATTAAATTCATATAGTGCTCACAAACATTATTTCATTCGATCTTCACAATATTTCTCATAGGAAAGTGTATTTATTATGCTCCTTTTATACATTCAGTCACATCTCAGTCACATTTGAAGGGTGGTGAATGTCCCCATATACTTAAACATATAATATATAATATTTTGCAAAGTGCGTCATATTCTTATATTATTTTTAAAAAATTTAAATTTCAAAACAATCCTGTGAAATAGATAGTGAAAGACTTCTTATTCGAATTTTGTACATACTAAACTGTTTAGAAAAAATAAATGAGTTTCCTGAGTCATGTAACTAATGTGCTAGAGGCAGGATTCAAACATCACTCACAACTACCTTGCTGACTGATGAGAAAATAAATCCTTCCAATCCAGTTAATAATGAGTGCCTATTAACATCAAGTCACCATTCTATATGGTGCAGAAGAATATAATGAAAACTGAAGAAAGATTCCATTACAAGATATACATGAGTAAAGAGTTTACTTACAATAAAAGACAATATTAATGATGCAAAAAGAATGAGGGGAATTCATAAATGAGTCTCTCATAGAAGTATAAATAGTAGTGGGGTGATGATCACTCTGGGAATGAGTGGGTCAGGGGAAATTTTTTTAAAATTGTTGGACTTGAGTGGAAGCAGAGCCAAGATAGTAGAGTAGAGGCAAGAACACTCCTGGACTCTCTCAAAGTCCTCATCAAACAACTTTAATATAATACTTCAAATTGAATTCTGGAGAGGGAGAGAACACAAAAGGTTAACATGAAATAATTTTCCAGCCCAAGACAACTTAGGAAGTCAGCAAGAAAGATCTGTTGAACTAGGGAGGTGGTCAGACATGGAGGAGAGTAGTGGAAATGCGAAAAGCAGGTCCTGGATTCAGCTGAAACAGAGCATCTATAGCAGCTCTCATCCCATAGAAAGTAATGGGATCAGACAACTGTTCAGAAAGAGATTACAGGGGAATCTTTGCTCATGTTGGTTTCAGGATCCTGTTGCATTGCCTATTTGTAGTTCTAGGTAGCCTTTCCAGGTTCAAGAGCAGCACTAGCACAGTAGTATTTGCAGTTACATGGGACCAGGGCCCTGGTCACAGTTCTAGGGAAGCAGTCACTCACAAGGGAGTAGGGGCCCAAATCTCAGTTCCAAGGCAGAGAAGAGCACCAATACCTGAAACTGCTGGAAGGAAGGAGAGTTGGTCAAAGTTCCAGGGCCAGAAGGACCAATAGCTCTTGCAGCTACAGGACAACAAAATCCTTTCCTGGACAAAGACTAGAAGAAAGATCCAGAGAGCAGTGATCACACTTTTCATTAGATCATATCACCTTGGAAGCATGGAAAACTTACAAACTTCTGAAATAGTCCTCAAAAAAGCAGCATGAAAAACCTGAAGTTTGGGAGAGTTCCATTCAGGGAGCCCAACTTTAACATAAAGTTAAAAGTTAAGAAATAGTCTAGAAAAATGAGCAAACAATAAAAAGGAACCTGACCATAAAAAGGTATTAAGCTGACAGGAAAGATCAAGAGGCACACTTAGAATAAGACAATGATGTCAAAACAGCTACAAGCAAAGCCTGAAAGGAAAAACAAAACAAAACAAAAGGAAACTGGACAGAAGCCACAAAATAAGAGAGGAAGAGGAAAAATGGGGGAGATACTACAGTAATGCATGAAAATTGTGAAAAGAGAATCAATAACTTTGCAAAAGAAGTGCAAAAATTAATCTAGAAAATAACACCATATGTCAGAGCCAAGATGGTGGAGTAGAAAGACACACCTACTCTAGTTCGTCCCCCACAGCCCATAAAATGTCTGTGAAAAATGACTCTAAACACATTCTGGAGCAGCAGAAGCAGCAAAATGAAAGAGTGAAAGAGATTTCCATCACAAGACAACCTGGAAGACTGACAAGAAAGGTCTATTTCATGGAATGGAGAGCAGAGTGCAGTCCATGGAGCAAAACCCAGTCTTGGCCTCTCAGCACTAGCAGGAACAGGAATGAAACAGGTCTTGAGAGCAGAATCTCTGGTAGCAGCTGCACTTCTCAGATCCTTTAACCCACAAACACCAAAGACAGCTTCAAAGGTCAGGGGGAAAGTTTTTTCACCTGAGAGAGAAAGGAGCAAGGTCCTCCCCTAGCCTCAGCCACAGGAGGTGGTGACGGTGGCAGCAGCAGTAGCAGCCTCCATTTTTGGAGCCCTGGGCCTAAAGCCCCTGGAGGAATTAAGCCGCTGATCTGCAACTGAACCCTAAGTGGCAGCCCTGGGGTGAGGAAGAGTGCAGGCTGGCATGGTGAAACTGGTAGGGGCTCTAGAAAGGGAATTCAACTTGCAGATCTTGGGCAGAAAAACTTTGGTAACTCCCAGAAAAGAGCACAGGCTAGGAGAGGAGTATACTCCTCTCCTTTGATTGTGCCACCTTGAAGGAACTGAGAATTTACAGGTCTCCAGAGCATGCTCCTCTCTTGACAAAGGACTCAAAAGTCAAGTAACTCACTGGGAAAATCCCCAAAAAGGGAAAAAATAAGACTGAAGATAAACAGATATTTTCTTCCATCCTTTCAGATGAGGAAGAACAATGCATATCATAAGAGGAAGACCTAAAACTTAAGGCGTCTGCATCCAAAACCTTCAAAATAAACAAGCAATGGTCTTAGGCCAAGGAAGAGCTCAAAAAGGATTTTGAAAATCAAGTAAGAGAGGGGGAGGAAAAATTGGGAAGAGAAATGAGAGCAATGCAAGAAAGTCATGAAAAGCAATCCAGCAGCTTGCTAAAGGAGACCCCAAAAATGCTGGTTGAAAATAACACCTTTAAAAATAGACTAACTCAAATGGCAAAAGAGGTCCAAAAAGCCAGTGAGGAGAAGAGTGCTTCAAAAAGCAGAATTAGCCAAATGGAAAGGGAGATAGAAGATAATGTGAAATATCTCATTGCAAGAACAACTGACCTGGAAAATAGATCCAGGAGAAATAATTTTAAAAATATGGGACTAACTGAAAGCCATGACCAAAACAAGAGCCTAGACATCATCTTTCATGAAATTATCAAGGAAAACTGCCTGATATTCTAGAACCAGAGGGAAAATGAATATTGAAAGAATCCATCAATCACCTCCTGAAAGCTATCTGAAAAGAACAACTCCTAGGAATATTGAACCCAAACTCCAGAGTTCTCAGGTCAAGGAGAAAATATTGGAAGCAGCTAGAGAGAAACAATTTGAGTATTGTGGAAATAAAATCAGGATAACAAAATAGCAGCTTCTATAATAAGGGACTGAAGGGCTTGGAACATGATATTCCAGAAGTCAAAGGAATTAGGATTAAAACCAAGAATCATCTATCCAGAAAAACTGACTATAATATTTCAGGGGAAAAATGGTCATTTAGTGAAATAGAGGACTTTCAAGCCTTCTTGACGAAAAGACCAGAGCAGAATAGAAAGTTTGATTTTCAAACACAAGAAACAAGAGAAGCATGAAAAGGTAAACAGGAAAGAGAAATCATAAGGGACTTAGTAAAGTTGAACTATTTACATTCCTACATGGAAAAATAATATTTGTAACTCTTTAAACTTTTCTCAGTATTTGGGTAGCTGGAGAGATTACACACACACACACACACACACACACACACACACACACACACATGCACGCACACACAAACACACACATATAGACAGAGAGCACAGGGTGAGTTGAATAGGAAGGGATGGTATCTAAAAGAATAAAATAAAGGGGTGAGACGAATATATTGGGAGGAGAAAGGGAGAAATGGAATGGAGCAAATTGTCTCTCAGAAAAGAGGCAAGAAAAAACTTTTTCAATGGAGGGGAAAAGGGGGCAAGTGAGAGGGAAAAAGTGAAGCTTACTGTTATCACATTTGATTTAGGTAGGGAATAGTATGCACACTTAATTAGGCATGAAAATTTATGTTACACTACAGAAAATTATGGTAGAAGGGGATAAGTGGGGTGGAGGGATGTTGGAAGACAGGTCAAATGGGAGAAGGGAGTAGTTAGTAGTAAACACTTTTGTGGAAGGACAAGTTCAAAAGAGAAAATAGAATAAATGGGGGGGCAGGATAAGATGGAGGGAAATATGGTTAGTCTTATACAACATGACTATTATGGAAGTCTTTAGCAAAACTACACATATCTAGCCTATATTGAATTGCTTGCCTTCTCGGTGGGTGGAGAGTGAGGAAGGGAGAGAAGTTGGAACTCAAAGTTTTAGGAACGAATGTTGAGAATTGTTTTTGCATACAACAGGGAAATAAGAAATACAGGTAATGGGGTATAGAAATTTATCTTGCCCTACAAGACAAGAGAGAATATGAGGATAAAGGAAGGCAGGGGTATGACAGAAGGGAGAGCAGATTGGGGAAATGGGTGTTCATAATATACAGCATTTTAGGCTGTGGGGAGGTGAGAGATGGAGAGAAAATTTGGAACTCAAAATTTTGTGTAAATGAATCTTGAAAACTAAAAATAAATCAAAAAGGAAAGAAAATAACACCTTAAAAGTAGAATATGTCGAATGGTAAGAGAAGGGGAAAAAAGCTGAAGAGAAGAAGTCCTTAAAAAGCAAAATCAAGGAAATGCAAAAATTCACTGAAGAAAATAACTCCTTAAAATGTCGAATTGACTATATGGGGGGGAAAGAGGTACAAAATTTAACTGGAGAAAACAATTCATTAAAAATTGGAATCAGGCAAGTGACATTAATTATTCCATCAGACATCACCACAAAATAAGATAAAGTCAAAAGATTAAAAAAATGAAAAAATGTCAAATATTTTCATTCAAAAAACAAGTGACCTGGAAAGTAGATCAAGGAGAGATAATTTAAGAATTATTGGACTCTCTGAAAGCTATGATTAAAAACAAAGAGCCTAGACACAATATTTAAAGAAATTATAAAGAAAAATTTCCCTGATATCCTAGAACTGGAGGGTAAAACAGAAATTGAAAGAATCCACAAATCACCTACTAAAAGATACAATGAAATGAATCCTTTCAGGAAGATTAAAGCCAAATTTGAGAGTTCTAAAGTCAAGGAGAAAATATTGGAAGTAACCAAAAAGAAACATTTTTAATATCATGGATCCACAGTTAGGATCACAGAAAACCCACTTAAAGGAATGAAGGTCCTGGAATATGATATTCTAAAAAGGCAAAGATTAAACTGCTTACATTCCTATAAGGAAAGATGACATTATAACTCCTAAGAACTTTTTCGTCATTAGAGCAACTAGAAAGAGTGTACATAAATGAAGGGCATAAATGTGAATTGATTATGACAGGACAATTCCAAAAACATAAAATTTAGAGGTAAAGAAGAGAGATACACTGGGAAAGGGGGGGCAGGAAAGGAAAAGTGTGAAAAATCATCTCACAGAAAAAGGCATGAAAGGAAGAGCTACTGAAGTGAAGGGGAAAATGGGAGGGGGATGGTGAGCAATACTTTAAATCTTACTGTCATTAGAATTAACTCAGAGATAATTACACACTTAGCACAGTATAGAAATCCCTCTTATCCTACAGGGAAGTAGGCAGTGAAAAGGATTAAAAAAAGGTGGAATAGAAGGAAGAGTAGATTAACAGAGGCAGGGGTCAAAACCAAAACAGACTTTGGAGAAGGGACAGGACAGATAAAGAAGGAAAATAGGATGGAGGAAAATACACGTAATCTTTACTGTTTATGTGAATGGGATGAAGTCTCTTGTAAAATGGAAACAAATAGCAGAGTGAATAAGAAAACAGATCTGAACAATATGTTGTTTAAAAGAAACACAACTGAAGAAGAGACACATAGAGAGTTAAAACAAGGGTCTGTATCAGACCCTTCACCTGAGATAAAAACAAACAAACAAACTGGGTATCATTCATGATCTTAGACAAAACAAAAGCAAAAATGGCCCTAATTAAGAGAGATATGCAGGAAAACTAAATTTTACTAAAAGGTACCATAGAAATCGAAGTAGCATCAGTACTAAACTAAATGGCATAGTATTCAGATTCTTAAAGGGGAAAGTTAAATGAGTTACACAAGGAAATAAACTGTAAAACTTTATTAGTGGGGGATCTCAACTTTCCCTTCTCAGAACTAGAAAAATCTTGCCATAAAATAAATAAGAAAGAAGCTAAGGAGAAAAATATTATTTTAGAAAAGTTAGATACAATAGACCTCTGGAGAAAACTGAAAGGGAATAGAAATGAGTATAGTTTTTCCTCAGCTGTACATGACACTTACACAGAAAGAGGGCATATATTATACCATAAAAACCTCACAGTAAAATGCAGATAAGCAGAAAGAGAAATGCATACTTTTCAGACTATAAGGCAACATAAACTACATTCAATAAAGCCCCATGGAAACATAGATTAGAAATTAATTGAAAACTAAATAATCTAATAATTTTAAAAAATATATAATTTATTTATTTTTCAGTTCTTCACATTCACTTCCACAAGAATATGAATTCAAAATTTCTCCTCACCTCTCCCCACCCCCCACCCCAGGACAGCATGCATCCCATCCACCTCTTCCTACAGTCTGTCCTTCCTTCTATTACTCACCCTTCTTCCATTCCCCTCTATTTTCCTCTAGGGCAAAATAGATTTCTATACTACCTTGTCTGTATAGCTTAATTTTCAACTGCATGCTAAAGCAATTTTTAACATTCATTCTTAAAACTTTGTGCTCCATATTGTCTCCCTCCCTCCCCACTGTCCCTCACTGAGAAAAGAAGCAATTTAAGATAGGTCATATATGTGTAACAATGCAAAGAATTTCCATAATATTTATGTTGTAAGAGACTAACCACATTTCCCTCTGTCCTATCCTGCCGTTCATTTATTCTATTCTCTCCCTTGACCTGTTCTCTCACAATAGTGTTTGCTTCTGATTGTCCCTTGCCCTAATTTGCTGTCCCTTCTATTATATTCTGTCTCCTATCTTCTTCCCCTTTGCCTTCCTGCAGGGTAAAATAAATTTCCATATCCAATTGGGTATGCTAATTGGATATTAAGACAAATCCCATGAGAGTAAGGCTCAACTATTTCCTTTCATCTCCCCACTCTTTCCCTCCATTGTAGAAGCTCTTTCTTCCCTCTTCTGAGATGATTTACTACACTCTACCTCTCCCTTTCTCTTATTCCTAGTATATTCCATTCAACAGTAAATTGTATTTTTTCAGGTTTTCATCCTTCATATTCACCTCACCCTTTTCCCTCTATGTATGTATGTATGCATGTATGTATACACACACACACATAAATACACACATGTACATACACATACCTACACATATGTGATATACAGATACATAGATGCCCATACACAACTACCTATATGTATTCCCACTAACACTAATACTGAAAAAGGTCTCATGAGTTTCAAATAACATCTTTCCATGAAGGAAAGTAAACAGTTCAACTTTAATGAGTTCCTTAAGGCTTCTCTTTCCTGTTTACCTTTTCATATTTCTCTTGATTCTTGCATTTGCAAGTCAAATATTCTATTCTAGTCTTTTCAACAAGAATGCTTGGAATTTCTCTATTTCATTGAAATTCCATTTTTTCCCTGAAGTACTATATTCACTTTTTCTGGATAGGTAATTCTTGGTTTTAATCCTATCTCCTTTGATCTCTGGAATATCACATTCCAAGCCCTTCAAGCCCTTAGTATAGAAGTTACTAAATCCTGTGTTATCCTGCTTGTATTTCCACAATACTTGAATTGTTTCTTTCTGGCTGCTTGTAATATTTTCTCCTTGACCTGGGAACTCTGGAATTTGGCTACAATATTCCTAGGAGTTTTTCTTTTCAGATCTCTTTCAGGAGGTGATTGGTGAATACTTTCCATTTCCATGTTACCCTCTGGTTCTAGAATATCAAGGCAGTTTTCCTTTATAATTTCTAGGCTTTTTTGTTGATCATGGTTTTCAGATAGACCAATGATTTTTAAATTATCTCTCCTGGATGTGTTTTCCAGGTCAGTTGTTTTTCCAAGAAGATATTTCACATTATCTTCTATTTTTTTCATTCTTTTGGTTTTGTTTTATAATTTCCTGGTTTCTCATAAAGTCATTACCTTCCATCTGCTCCATTCTGATTTTTAAAGGACTATTTTCTTCAGTGAGCTTTTGAACTTCCTTTTCCATTTGGCTAATTCTGCTTTTTGAAGCATTCTTCTCCTCACTGGCTTTTTGGACCTCTTTTGCCATTTGAGTTAGTCTATTCTTAAAAGTGTTATTTTCAATTAGCATTTTTGGGGTCTCCTTTAGCAAGCTGCTGGATTGCTTTTCATGATTTTCTTGCAGTTCTCTCATTTCTCTTCCCAATTTTTCCTCCCCCTCTCTTACTTGATTTTCAAAATCTTTTTTGAGCCCTTCCATGACCTCAGACCATTGTATTTTTATTTTGGAGGTTTTGGATGAAAAAGCCTTGACTTTTATGTCTTCCTCTGATGGTATGCTTTGTTCTTCCTCACCCAAAAGGATGGAAGAAAATACTTTTCCACTAAAAAAGTAACCTTCTAAATTCTTGTTTTTTCCCTTTTGGGGGCATTTTCCCAGCCAGTTACTTGAGTTTTGAGTCCTTTGTCAAGTGGAGGGTAAACTCTAGGGACCTGTAAGTTTTTAGCTCCTCTAAGGTGGCACAATCAAGGGAGAGGAGTTTACTCCTTTTCTGGCCTATGGTGTAGCCTGGGAGCAACTACAAGTATGCTTTTCTGCCCAGGATCTGCAAGTAGGATTCTGCTCCAGAGCCTACACCAGCTCCACCACAACAGTGCTCCTCCTCACCCCAGGACCATCACTGAGGACTGAAACCCAGATTAACTGCTCGATTCCCCCCAGCATCTTTAGGCTGAGGGCTCTAAAAATGGACACTGCTGATGAAGTGGTTGCTGCCACGCTGGAGCCGAGGCTGGGGCCATAATGTGTTACCTTCTCACCCTGGTGAAAGGGCTCTCTTATTGACCTTGGAAGCTGTCTTTGGCATTTTTGTGTTGAGAAATCTAGGAACCACAGCTGCTACCCATAATTCCGTGCCCTGAAGCCTGCTCCAGTCCTGTCCATGATCCTGTGCTCCACTCTGAGCCTGGTGCAATAGACCTTTCCTGTTTGCCTTCCAGGCTGTCTTGGTCTAGAAATCTCTTTCACTCTGTTGTTTTATGGCTTCTGTTTTTTGTTTCTAGAATTTGTTTAGAGTCATTTTTTACAGGTATTTTATGGACTATGGCAGTGGGGGGGGGGGGGGGAACTAGGTCCATCTTTCTACTCTACCATCTTAGCTGTGCCCCTAAATAATCAAATCCTGAAGAATGAGTGAGTCAATGTACAATACATAACAACAATCCATTGTTTTTCAAATTGAGCAACAAGAGACAAAATTTCAAAACTTATGGGATTCAGCCAAAGTAGTAATTATGGAAAAATGTATATCTCTAAATGCTTGCATCAATAAACTACAGAAAGAGCAAATTAATGAAATTTAAAAACCAAAAAAGAACAATTTAAAATTCTCAATTAAACACTAATTTGGAAATATAGCAAATCAAAGGTGAGACTAATAAAATTGAAAGTAAGAAAATCTCTGGTCTAATGAGTAAAATGAGGCACTGGTTTAATTTTTAAAAAACATAAAACATCAGTTATTTTTTTAAAAGAGGAAAAAGAAAATCAAATTATCAGCATCAAAAATGAAAAAGTTGAATTCATCAATAATAAAGTTGAAATTACAACAATTTTTAAGAGCTACTTTGCCCAATTATATGCCAAAAAATTTAGTAATATAAATGAAATGGGTAACTGTATATAAAAATGACAACCACAGTGAAGAAGAGAAGAGCAAATAAAACACAATTTCATTTTATAAAAAGAAATTGAAGAAGTAATAAATAAGATTCCTAATTTAAAAAAATAACCAGGACCAGATGGATTCACAAGTTATTTCTACCAAACACTTAAAGAATAATTTAATCTAATACTATATGATCTATTTGGAAAAACAGGTAAAGACATAGTACCATGATTCTTTCATGACACAAATTGTTCTGATACCCAAACCAGAGCAAAAATAGAAGAAGGAAACTATAAATCAATTTCAAAACATTAAATAAAATACTAGTAAGGAGATTATAGCAATATTTCACAGAGGTCATACACTCCAGTCAGGTGACATTTGTACCAAGAATTCAGAGCTGATTCATTATTAAGGAAACTATCACCATAATTGACCATTACTATAACAACTCCACTCCCATAAAAATCATATCATTATCTCAACAGATGCAGAAAAATCTTTTGTCAAAATACAGCACTCATTCTTATTGAGAACACTAGAAAACATAAGTATAAATGGAACTTTCCTTAAAATGATAGGTAGTAACTATTTAAAACCATTATGTAGCATTATCTATAATGGTGATAAGCTAGAAGTCTTCCCAATATGATCAGGGGTAAAATAAAGATGTCCATTATCACCACTATTATTCAATATTGTTCTATAAATGCACTTATAGTAATTGGAGAAGAAAAAGAGATTGAAAAGTTTAGATTAAGCAATGAGGAAACAAAACTATCACTCCATAGAGGACATGATGGCATACCTAAAGAATCAACTTAAAAAGAACTGGTTAAAATAATTAACTTAAGCAAAGTTTCAGGATATAAAACAAACTCACTTAAATCACCACATTTCTACACACTACCAACAAAAATCAGTGGGTAGAGATAGAAAGAAAAATTCCATTTAAAGTATCTCTAGAAAATATAAAAAAAACTTGGGAGTTTATCTAGTAATACAAAATCAGAAACTATATGAACATATTTATAAAAACACTTTTTACACAAATAAAGTCAAATAAAAGCAATTTGAAAAACATTAATTGCTCATCAGTGAGCCAAGAAAATATAATAAAATGACAAAAAATTATTTATTCAGCTCCATACCAACAAAACTACCAAAAAAGCTAGAAAAAAATAACAATTCATCTGAAAGAGCAAAAAATCAAGAATATGAAGGGAATCAATAAAAAAAATAGGTGAAGAGAGGTGGCTTAGAAGTAACAGCTCAAATTGTATTACAAAGCAATAATCTTCAAAACAGTCTGCTTACTGCTGAATAGAATGGAACGTCAGATTAATTACACAATATATAGTAGTAAACAACGTTATTAATCTAGTGTTTGATAAATGTAAAGATCTAATCTTTTGGATAAGAACTCATTATTTGACAACATTTAATGGGAAAACGAGGGAGTGGCTTGTCAGAAACTAGACAGAGACCAACATTTTATGCTGTATATCAACATAAGGTTAAAATGATTGCATGATTTAAACATTAAAGGGGATATCATAAGTAAACAGAGCATGAACATTTTTATCTGTCTGATCTATGGATAAAGGAAGAATTAACCAAACAAGATATAGAAAGTGTTATGAAATGTAAAATGGATAATTTTAATTACTTGAAATTTTAAAAATGATGAAATGAAACAGACATAACTGAGATTAGAAGGGAAACAGAAAACTAAGGAAAATTTAACAGCAGGTTTCTCTGATAAAGGCCTAATTTCTCAAAATTTTAAAGAGAGCTGAGTCAAATTTATGAACATACAAATCATTCCCCAATGATAAATAGGCAACCTTTTGAAGAAGAAATTCTTTGATTTCTATAGTTTGTTTATAGTCATGTAATTTTTAAAATCCTTAAGTCACTATGGATTAGAGAAATGCAAATTAAGACAAGTCTCAGGTACTACTTCATATCTCTCAGATTGGTTAATATGACAGAAAAGGAAAATGACAAATTTTGGAGGAAATGTGGGAAAATTGGGACATTAATGCAGTTGGTGGAGTTGTGAACTTATCCAACCATTCTGGAGGGCAATTTGGAACTATGTGTAAACGACTTTAAAACTGTGCATATCCTCTGACCAAGCAATACCATTCCTAGATATGCATTCCAAAGATATCAAAAGAAAAGGAAAAGGACATACATGTACAAAAATATTTATAGCAGTCCTTTTAGTGGTGGCAAAGAACTGGAAAGTGAAGGAATGAACATCAATTAGAGGGTGATTGAACGGGCTGTAGAATATGACTGTGATGGAATATTATTGTACTACGTATATATTACTATAAAGAATGACAAGTATGGGGGGTACAGCCAAATGGCAGAGTAGAAGCAGAGACCTCTTAGAGTTTTCCCCACAAACACCGAAAAAAACCTGTAAAAAATGACTAAACAAATTCTAGAGCAGCAGAAGTCACAAAATGACAGACAAGCAAATTTCTAGCCCAAGAGAATCTGGAAGATGAACAGAAAGGGTCTATTGCACTGGGATGGAAATGGAGTGCACATTGGTGTGGGCTGTGCCAGTATAGACAGAGCTGGAGCAGACATTAGGTAAATGAATCACTAGTGACTGCTGTGGTTTTCAGACTCCCTAACCCACAAATGCCAAAGACAGATTTGAAGGTGAGTGGGAAGGATCTCTTACCTTGCTGAGAGAGGAGTATGGTTTGGCCCCAGCCCTGGCCCCAGCACCAAGATGGCAGTGCCATTGCTGAAGTGGAGGTTGCTTCTGGAGAGCTCCACTGAGCAAAGAGCTCAAAAATCAAGCAACTGGCTGGGAAAATGAGCAAATAGGGGAAAAGAAAAGAGACTACAGATTCTTTCTCAGTGAAGAGGTATTTTCTTACATCATTGGTGATGAGGAAGATGAAAACATACAACCAGAAGAAGATAACAAAGCCAAAGTTCCCACATCAAAAGCTTCCAAGGAAAAGATTCAATGGTCTCAGGCCATGGAAGACCTTGAAAAGGATTTTGAAAATCAAGTAAGAGAAGGAAAGGAAAAATTGGGAAGAGAAATGAGAGTGATGCTAGAAAATCACGAAAAACAAGTCAACAGATTGTTAAAGAAAACCCCCCAAAATGCTGAAGAAAATAACATCTTTAGAAATAGACTAACCAAAATGGAAAAATAGGTCAAAAAGTCAATGAGAAGAAGAATGTGTCAAAAATCAGAGTGAGCTAAGTGGAAAAAGATATCCAAAAGCTCACTGAAGAAATTAATTCCTTAAAATTTAGAATGGAGCAAATAGAAGCTAAGGACTTTACTAGAAATTTACAATTATAAAACAAAACCAAAAGAATGAAAAAAATATTAGACAATGTGAACCAACTCATTGGAAAAGCAACTGACATGGAAAATGGCTCCAGATGAGATAACTTAAAAATTACTTAAATACCTGAAAGCCATGATTAAAAAAAGAGCCTAGACATCATCTTTCAAGAAATTATCAAGGATGATTACCCTGATACTGTAGAACCAGAAGGTAAAATAGAAATGCAAAGAATTCATCTATCACCTCCTGAAAGAGATTCCCAAAGGAAAACTCCTAGGAACATTGTAGCCAAATCCCAGAGTTCCCAGGTCAAGGAGAAAATATCACAAGCAGTTGGAAAGAAACAATTCAAGTATTATGGAAACATAATTAGGGTAACACAAGATTTAGCAGCTTCTACACTAAGGGACTGAAGGGCTTGGAATATGACATTCCAGAGGTCAAAGGAGCTAGGATTCAAACCAAGAATCACCTATCCAGGGAAACTGAGTATAAAATTTCAGAGGAAAAAGTGGAATTTCAAAGAAATAGGGGACTTCCGAGCATTATTGTTAAAAAGATCAGAGCTGAATAGAATATATGAATTTCAAATGCAAGAATCAAGAGAACATGAAAAGGCAAACAGGAAAGAAAAACCATAACAGAGTTTCTAAAGTTGAACTGTTTACATTTCTGGATGGAAAGATGATATTTGTAACTCATAAGACCTTTCTCAGTATTAGGATAGTTGGTGGGAATATATATATATATATATATATACATATATATATATATATATATATATATATATATATATATATATATATATGTATATATATATATATATATATATGTGTGTGTGTGTGTGTGTGTGTGTGTGTGTGCGTGTGTGTGTGTGTATGTGTGTACACACATATACATATGAATATATACATACATACAGAGAGAGAGAGAGAGAGTAAGCACCAGGTGAGTTGAATATGAAGGGATATCTAAAAAAGAAAATTAAGTGTCTAGAGAAATGTACTAGGAGAAAGAGAAAGGTCGAGGTTGAAAGTACTAAATCATCTCACATAAAAGAGGAATCAAAGAGCTTTTCCATGGAGAGAAAAAAAGGGAAGATGAAAGAGAATAAGTGAGCCTTCTTTTCACCATTTTTGGCTTCAGAAGGTAATAACATACACACTCAATTGGGTATGGAAGTCTATCTTGTCCTACAAAAAAAACAGGGTGGAAGGGAATAAGAGGGGGTAATAATGGAGGAGATGACATTGAGGGAAGGGATAATTGGAAGCAAACACTTTGGTAGAGGGACAGGTCAAAGGAGAGAACAGGAATAAATGGAGAGTGGGACAAGATAGAAGGAAATATAGTTACTCTTTCACAACATGACTGTTATGGAATGGTGTTGCATGATTATATGTATAACCTATATTGAATTGCTTGCCTTCTTAATGAGGGAGGGGGTGAGAGAATGTGGAAGTCAAAGCTTTAGAAACGTGTTGGAAAATGTTTTTACATGCAACTAGGAAAAAAGATATATAGGAAATGGGGTATAGAAATTTAAATTAAATATCTGAGGCCAGAGCTGAATTTAAGTCCACCTGACTCCATTTGCAGTGCCCTATCACACCCCTTCTCTCCTAAATTCAGTGGGCACATAATTTTATATGGGAATATGGCCTAAATGTATCTCTACATAACACATTGATACTAAAGGAGATTTTTAAAAATCTTCAATATTAAGGTCTCAGTCTATAACAAAAATTATCTAGAAAATCAACTCAATCTTCTATTTCATGTCTAGTCCATAGACGCAGCTTAAGAAGCTATCACAATATATTGACAACTACTCATAGAAAACTAACAGGGATATAATTCTAAATACCTAGTGGAATAAAATATTGTCTTAACTTGTCTCATTTCTCCTAAATCTCTTCAAATAAACAAGTTAGGATCATAGAACTTGGAACTGGAAAGATCCAATTGGCCTATATAATTATATACTATATATAATTATATATAATTGGCCTAACCTCCTCACTTACAGAAATGAAGAAAATGGGAATCAAATTAATTGATTTCTCTAATGTCATATAGACAGTATGTAAAAAAACTGGGACATAAATCCAGGTTCTGTGTCTCCAAACATGAATGTTTTTTCCATTCTATGTATTCTGCATTCCATCTATCTATGTTAGTATATGGATAACTGAACTGGAAAGAATATCTCTAGTCTGGAAAAGTTAAGGGACTAGTCCAAACCACAGAGCTAGTTATTGTATGACATATGAGTATAAACCAGAGCCCTTGACTTATAAGCCAGTGCTATTTTCACACAGGCTTCAGCTTATGTACCTGATCGTAACACTTTAGGTATAACCTAGTTAGAGAAGACTTCTACATATAAAACTTTGAAGGAAAAATACAAGCTATTATACAAATAGTTAAATTCGACATAAGCAATGCTCACAATGTATGAAATATTGTGTACTATTAGAGATCAGGAAAAAAGAGAGTACTAATAGTGGCTAAAGTTACATGAAGAATCTAGCCTGGTCAAAGAAGAAAGTTTGCAACAGGGAAAACTGGGAAATAAAATTGAAGCTGTTAAGTGGGGTTATTGTGTACAGATGGTTCACCAAGATGATAAATTTATACTCTATCCAATAAAGTATGGACATCATCATAAATTCTTTATCTTTTGGTTAACAACAAAATGTTGAAGGAATAATAATAAAGATTTGGAAATTAACTGAGATAGCTAGAATAAAAAGTTAGAGAGAAAAATTCCATTTAAAATTACTACAGAATATATAAAATACTTACAATTCCATTCAAAATAATAACAGAAGGAATAAAATATGGGAACTATACAAATACAATCATGAAACATTTTCTAGAAATAAAAAAGATGTAAATAACTAAAGATATATTAACTGCTCATGGGTAGTCTCTGCTACTTGAAGTAATTCAATTATTTGTTGCCATCGCATTCAAACTACCAAAATATTTCTTCATAATATTAGAAAAAATAATGCGAAAATCCACCTGGTGGAACAAATGGTTAAGAATATGAAATATATTCTTTTGACTTATCAAAAACTAGTATATTGTATGTTATTTTTGGTATGTTATCTGATCTATTCTGCTGATTAACCTATTTATTAATCAGAGTCAAGTAATTGGGATACTGCTTTGTGGTGCTGTTTTGAGAAATGGTATTGTGAGGCATCCTCTCTGTCTCCCTCCCACTTTTGTTTTCATTATTTTTCTTGAGATTCTGATCATTTATCTGAAACTGCTTTTTCAAAGGTACTAATAATCCCTCAATTGCCAAATTTTTTTAAAAGTCTTCATCTGTCTCAATCTATTTGCTTTATCTGATGATATTAACTACTTTGTCCTCCTACACACACTCTCTTCTCTAAGTTTTTGTGACATTCACCTCTCCTGGTCTTTTCCCTTTACGAAGACTTTTAACGGTCACCTTTGTTGGTTCATCACCCATATGTCATACCTCACTTCTATATATGGATGCTCTCCACTGTTCTTTTTTAGACTCTCTATACACTCTTTCATGGTAAACTCTTCACCTCTCATGAGTTTAGTTATCATTTTTATAAATGTGACTCACAGATTCATGTATATATATACATATATATTTATGCATATATATATATATAGACAGACATACAGACAGAAAGAGAGGCAGATATATGTATATATATATATACACACACATTATATATACATATCTTACACACATATACAATACATACACATGTACATACATACACATATACACAGGTGTGTATATATACATACATATATGCATACACACATATAATATATGATACATACACATATCCAACCTCAGTCTCTTCGCTGAGCTCCAGTTTTACATTATTATTTGTTTATTGGACATTTTAAACTTGGTGTTGTGGAGATATATTAAACTGAGAATATTCAAAATTGAACTTATTATCTCCCCCCATCAAAAAAAATAAACCCTCTGCTCTTCAAAACTCTATTATTTCTGTAAAATGCCCAACCTTAGTTTCTTTCTCTCAGATTTGTAATATGGGCATTATCTAGAATGCTTAACTTTTCTTTATCTCACATAGCCTACAAACTGCCAAATTTTTTGAGTTTTACTTTCAAAATATTTTTCCTATCTGACTCTCTCCACTTACAGAGATACCCCTTAAGAAAACATTTTCATCAATTGTCATCTAGATTATTGTAACAGCCTCCCAACTGGTCTCATTTCAGTTAATGTTATATACTTTTTCATAATTGCAAACAAGATCAAATGATGTTCCCATTCAATCATCTCCAGTGCCATCATATTGCCTCTAGGATCTAATATTTAGCTTTTAAAAGACTATACAACCTGGTCACAGTTTATCTTTCTAATTCAACATTATTCTCCTATCTGCCTACCATAATTCAGTTAAATTTGTCTTTGTTTTGTTTCTGTCAAGGAATACTTGATCTCTTGACTTTCCTCATACCTGGCATGTACTTTCTCCTCACCTGTACCTCACATAATCCCACTTTTTATAAGATGCAGTTCAAGCACCATTATCTGCATGAAGTCTTTCCTGATGACCCCAACTTCCACTGCTCTTCCTCCCTTCCTATCTGTATTGAATTATCTTTGTATATATTGGTATTTATTTATTTTTTATTTGTATTTTTATATATTGAATTTATTCATTTATTTATATATGTGCTTTTAGAATTCCCCACTAGAATCTTTGTACCTTGAAAGAAGGACCAGTCTCATTCTTTGTAATATTCTTCTGCTTAATGTGGTACCTGGTACATTGTAGGCATTAATATAAACTTGGTGACTGACTGACTCTATCATAGTCCTAGACAAGGTTGTACAGGAGGTAGAAGTAATAGTTTAAACAACTCTAGGAAAAATAAATGAATAGACCAAGTATACATAAAGGAGAATCATACCATACATAGAGTTGAGCACATTGAGGGGTCAATTAATAAAATATCTGAAAGAGGTGAAGATACTAAACTAGACTTCAACACTAAAACAAGGCCATTTTTTTTGTAAACAACATCTAGAAATATATGCTTATTTCCTATATGTATAAATTTTTATGAGAATTATCTGCACACATCAAAGGCATTCTCCCTGAGGGAACAAGCAATCTTTTGTAAGCAATATTTGAAATAATTCATTACAGCAAAATGCCACTTCAAGTCTCTCTCTGTCTTTGTTTCTCTCTCTCTCTTTCTCTCTCTCTGTCCCTGTCTGTCTCCCAATCACATATGAGAATTACTTTGTCTTAAACGGCTTAACAATTGACATAACAGTGTTCACCAATTTAGTGATCCAAAGTATAAGGTAAGGCTTAAAGCAAGGAGATACATGCTTGCCAAAGGTGCCAAAGGAGGAGATCCAGTGAAGAATCCAAGTAGAAAAAGAATTCTCTCTGTCTTCAAAGTACTCTGGATGCTCTTGTTGGTGATGACATTTTGTCGATTACATTAAATCCCTGAATTTGGCAGAGCCTCCAGGAAGATTTCTATGATTACTTAAAAGAATTTGATCAAAAAATGCTCCTCACAGGTAAGCTGAAGGAAAGAATATCTACTGTGCAAATTATTTATAATAAACAGTTCTTTGGACATAGTAGAAAATTTCCCTTACCTTCCCTTCCTTTTCATCCTCACAAATTCTGACTAATTTTCTTGTACTATTTCTTACATTATGATATTCAAGTTTTTTCTTTTCTTCCAAGACACTGACAATTATTTTGTGATTTTATGCATCCTATCTTAGAGAGCAATATTTTTTGCTTGAATAGAAAGCATATTTTCTCCTAATGTTAATTACTTTTTGCTTCTCTTCTAAATTGTCCTTCACTTCTGTTATTTCCTTTCCAATTGCTTCTTTTCTCTTTTGTCTCCTTGGTGAGATTTGTCATCACAGACTCAACTTTTTCTATTATGTGAATTAATTTTGCTATGAGAGCAATAAATTCTGCTCTTATACTTCTCACTTCTGTTAAAAAACCTCTCGAAAAATATGTTGTGGATCTATGTTCTCCTCAAATTCCACAAGGCCCTCTGTCTCATCAAGTATTGAATCATTTTCCTTTGTTTTATAGCATTTATTTACAGATGCCTGAACTCATTTACTAGAGCAAGAGGTCATATTTTTGCCTGCTTTTACTATTTTATCTATTGATTTATCTGTTTATGTTCAAGAGCTTTGAGTTTTATTCCTCCTGAGATTTTTGATACTTCGGTCTTTTTGCTCTAACTTTTTGACTCCGTCCCATCTGATGGTGTTTTTCTCAGGGTTGGATCCCAAAGCATCTTAGCCTTTTCCCATACTGGGCAATTCACAGTCATGAGCCTAGGTCTCCGCCACAAATTACTTTTTCAGGGACAGTACAGACTCCAACTGGATTCTTTCCCTCAGGCTTAGTGGCCTACTACACAACCCCTCCCCTACTCCATATTGTGTCTTGTCTCACTCCCTTTGTTTCTCATTTCTCTGACCCAGTCTTACAGAGTGTTGCCACACTGGTGTTATTGAAGTTTGGTCTGATTTCTGACTTTGGATTTTAGATATTTCAACAATGCAGGGTGGGAGCAATGGGGGATTGAGTTCTATTTCAAAACCAAACATACATCCTTCTCCTTTCCTTCTGTTTCCCCATTCTCCTGCAGAGATCTTTGAACCACAGAATACTATCAAAAGCTGGCTATTGAGGTCTTACCAAATTCCTGCAGGTTAGAGCTTGGATCTCCTTGACATTGGAAGGGATGGAAGAAGACCAGTGTATTAACTTTCATTTTGTTGTAAGTCTGTGGTGCTGAGGACTAGTGCAATCTAACTTCTAGTGAAGTCTTAATCACACCCAGTCATCTGGGGACAGGGGTAAGGAGAGAGGATGTAGTGAACATAAGTTAAGCATTATTTCATGGTATTTTTTACATCCTTTTGAGTTCTTGGTTTCATGGAACATGGAGAGAGACAGAGTGGCTTTACTTTGGCACATAATTTCTGTGTTAGAAAAGTTTATTAGGTCATGAGGATCAGAGAAAGTGTCTAGCATCTATTTATTGGTCATATGACCATGAAGTAAAAAAGTAGGCAATCAAGAAATTAACAAACAAAATTTATTAAGCACCTATCATGTACCAATAATTTTTCTAGGCTCTGGGAATACAAAAAATAAAATGGAACAATTCTTGCTTCTAAGGAGGATACCTTCTATTGAAAGAGAGAATATGTACATTTATCATGACACATAGAATAAATTCAAAATAAATGTTAAGGAAGGGCACTAGTAGTTGAAGAGATCATGAAAGGCTTCATTTAGAACAATAGTTCTTTTAAATATATATATATATATATATATATATATATATATATATATATATATATATATATATATATATATATATATATATATATATATATACATAATATATATATATGAAATTTATTTATTTTTCAGTTCTCAACGTTCACTTCCACAAGAATTTGAATTCAAAATTTCTCCCCATCTCTCCCCACCTCCCATGCTAGGACAGCAATCACCTCATCTACCCCTTCCTCCAGTCTCTCCTCCCTTCTGTTAATCCCCCTTCTTCCATCCTCTACCCCTCTATTTTCCTGTAGGACAAAATAGACTTCTATGCCTCATTGCCTATACATCTTATTTTCCAGTTGCATGATAAAACAATTTTTAACATTCATTATTAAAGCTTTGAGTTCCATATTCTTTCCTTTCCTTCTTCCTCACCCACCCTCATTGAAAAAACAAGCAATTCAATATAGGTCATACATGTGTAACAATGCAAAAAACTTCCATAATTGGTTGTTGTCCTTTGTTCTTAAAGAGAACCAAAATGACATCACCATGATAAAGTGGGTTTTCAGCGTGTCGACTGTGGCTGATCAGATCAACGTGAGCTCGGAATGCTCTACCACAGGTTGGGCACATATATTCTGTGTGGATATTTGCACATCCTACATTTACTTTGTGCTGTCTCAATTCTGCTTTGCTCATAGAGCACAGCACCCTTTCTGATGTGGACATGCCAAGCTGAGCAGTCCTGTGCCAATGTCTCCCATGTCGCACAGTCAAATCCAGTTCTTGAGAGTGACCTTGTATCACTTCTTCTGGCCACCATGTGTTTGCCTGTCCCACGTGAGTTCTCCATGAAATAGTCTTTTTGGCAAGCGTATATTTTTCATTCAAACAACATGGACAGCCCATCGGAGTTGCGCTCTCTGAAACATAGTTTAAATGCTTGGCAGTTCAACTTGAGCAAAGACTTCAATGTCTGGTAACTTATACTGCCAGGTGATCCTCAAAATCTTCCTAAGACAGTTCAAATGGAAGCGATTCAGTTTCCTGGCATGGCACTGGTGGACTGTCCATGTTTCACAGGCATACTACAATGAGGTCAGCACAACGGCTCTGTAGACCTTCAGTTTGGTAGTCAGTCTAATGCCTCTTCTTTCCCAAACCTTTTTCAGAGCCTCCCACACACTGAGCTAGCTGTGGCAATGCATGTACTCCTCGTCAATGTGTACATCCCTGGAAAGTACACTACCAAGGTACTTATCCACAGCATTCAAAACTTGTCTATTTGTTGTAACAGATAGTTCCATGTATGGATGGTGTGCCAGTGGCTGATGGAGCCCCTGTGTTTTCTTGGTGTTGATAATTAGGCCAAAATTAACACAGGTAGTAGAAAATTGATTCATACTTTGTCACATCTCAGCTTCAAAGGCTGCATCAAGTGCACAATCATCTGTAAACAGAAAATCATGCCCCAACTCTCCCTCCACTTTGGTCTTGGCTTGTAACATTTTCAGATTGAATAACTTACCATCAGTATGGCAGCTAAGCTAGATGTCTTATTCATCCTCATTGAAAGCATTTGACAACATGGCTGAAAACATCATGCTAAAAAGCATGGGAGCAAGCACATAGCTCTGTTTCACTCCATTGGTTACTGGGAATGCATGAGAGCATTGTCCACTATCCAGAATCTGGGCAAACGGCATCATGAAATTGACATAAAATGCTGATGAACTTCTCTGAGCAACCAAATTTTGACATAATTTTCAATAAGCCCTCATGACTAACAGTGTCAAAGGCCTTTGTCAGATCTACAAATGTTGTGTACAGACCTCTGTTCTCCTTCTGGCATTTCTCCTGGACTTTTTGGTCAGCAAACACCACATTGACTGTTCCTTGGTCCTTTCTGAAGTCATGCTGGCTCTCAGTTAGGTGACCATCTTCTAGGTGAAGGATCAGTGTGTTATGGAGGACTCTAGTAAGAATTTTACCATCAGTGACTAAGAGAGAGACCCCCCATGATTGTTGCAGGACAATCTGTTCCCTTTACCTTTATAGAGATGGACGATGGAGGCATCCTTGAACTCCTGGGGGATAACCTCCTCTTGCCATATAACCTGGAATATTTCAGTCAGCTTTTATATAAGTAATGATCCCCCTACCTTGTAAATCTCAGCTGGAATAGAATCAGCACCAGGTGCTATTACCACATGAACCTAATGGCCCTCAAAACCTCTTTTTGATTGACTTCAACCTGCGGTAGATGGTCAAAAGCCTCAGCATTGATTGATGATGGCCTGTTGAGAACACTGTGGAAATATTCAGCCCATTTCGCTAGGATCATGTCCTTATTACTAATCAATATGACTCCAACAGCCCTGAGTAGTTGTGATGCACCATGGGTTTTTGGTCCATAAATGACTTTCAGATAAACATAAAAGTGCTTTGAATTGTTACTATCTGCATAAAACTGAATTTCATCTGTCTTCTTACTGAACCAGGAATCCTACATTTTTCTAAGCTTTGCTTGTACTTATTTTTTGGTGTAATTAAATGCTTCCTTCTTAGAGGAGGATGAACTATCATGCTGGTAAATCCTGTGGTTTTCTCATTTTTCATTTAGCAGCTTCTGGATTTCCCCATCATTTTCATTATATCAGTCTTGGTGTTTGTGAGTTCTGACACAGATGAGAAACTGCAGTGCTATACACCAAAACTCTGAAAGCTGTCCACTCCTTTTCTGCTCCACTGGTGCCAACTGTACGTTGGCTCAACTTTCCCTCCAAGTTAGTAAGTGAACAAACTGTTCACACTCAGAGAAGAACTCTAATTTGTTGACATTAACTCTTCTGGTAGTTATTTTGCCTTGGGGGCAGCACTTTTGATTAACGTGAAATATTTAGTTTGGAAAGGATATGTCTATGATGAGTTCAGCACTCTGCACCACACATTGCCTTTGTCACTCCCACATCTTGTCTGTTGCTTCTCCTTACAATCATATAATCTATTAGATGCCAGTGTTTGCTGTGAGGGTGCATCCATGAAGTTTTATTGCATTTAGGTAAATGGGAAATAGTGTTGGTGATGAGAAGGTCATGCGATGCATAAGTCTTAAGCAGTAAATGACCATTGCTGTTGTTGTTTCCAACTCCATTCCTCCCTAGGACTCCCTGCCAAGTCTGGTAGTCTGAGCCTACTCTAGCATTAAAGTCACCCAGAACTTTAAGTTTGTCCTCTTTTGGCACATTGATGACAATGGTCTCTAGGTCTTCACAAATTTTTTCTTTGACCTCATCAGGGTTTGTTATGGTGGGAACAATGGCACTGATGATGGTGGCATGGTGTTTTCCTACAAGTGGCAATGGCATTGTCATGAGCCTTTCCTTCATTCCTTTTGGCAGGGGTACTAGCTTGCTGACTAGATTAGTTTGGATTGGAAAACTTATGCCAGCTTCATGGCTCTCCCCTTCACTGTGGTCACTTCAGAAAAAAATGTGTATCCAGCTCCAACTTCAGTAAGCTGGCCTTCATTAGAAGAAACATAGGAAGTAATGAGGATGAGATTTGGCAAATGCCTTCAAATAGAGTTGGAGAAGGAAAGAAAAGGAAATAAGGAATAAGTTGTTGGTGAATCAAAAGAAGAAAAAGAATAATGAAGTCATACAATCTGGCAAAAATGTTTCAAGAGAGTTGAGGTTGTCTTGTTACAAGGTTTCATTTGCGTTAGATGTAGAAACAGTAGATTGGGTTCACATTCTAGCTCTGCCATTTGCTAGTTATGTGATCAACGGGAAAGTAACCTCACCTCTCTGACCCACAGATACCCCTCTGTCAAATGAAGGACTGCATTGGATGTCCTTCAAGTTCCCTTCCAGTTATAAATCTATGCTTTCTATATGATCAACAGGCTTCCCTCATATAGAGAGATTAGAACCAATTAATATGGAATGGTAGGAAGCATGGAGTTGGGAATAGGAGATCATGGGGGGCAATTCTACCTTTTTTATTTTGAAGTTTACCTCAAAATTGGATAAACCACATATTCGTTACACTGAAAAAATTGCTTTAGGAAAGTAAACTGAAACAAGTACAGTGAGATTATGGAAAACAAAGAGAAAGTAAAAATGTGAAAAAATGATGACTTGAAAATTCTAAAAATCATAGTATTTTAGTGAAACTTTTGCCTCAGAATGATGTCATCAGTTTCATCAGGTAAAATATCTTTTACTTCCAGAGAGATATTTTCTGTATTTTCTCTCTGTGAATACTTGACCTTTCCTTAACTTTTAAGTCTTATGTTATACTTTCCCTTAAAATCTGACTGCTTCATTTCTACTCTTTTTAGAACTCAGTATTTTCATATTCAAAAGATAGATTCAGAGATAAGTGGCAGTGTAGTGAACATAGTGCTGGATTTGGAACCAGGAAGATCTTAGCTCAAATTACTATCTGTATGACTCTGCTTAAGTCACTTAAAATCTATCTGCATCAGCATCCTTATCTGTAAAATGGGGATAACCATAGCACCCAGCTTTTGCCAGGATAAAGTATAACATATTGCCAGCCTTAAAGCTCTATAACTGCTATTGTCATCATCATAGCCATCATGGTCGTCATCATCATCATCATCATCATCATCATCATCATCATCATCATCGTTTGTTGCATTATCACAAAGTCTTTCCTTACCCTGCTTTCCTCTCTCAGTGCCTCACACACAAAGTAGAATATGAAAACATATCAAAAATACAACAACATGAAACCAAACATACAAAGAGTAAAATCAAAATCTTGGGCCTTGAAATGCTTGCTGTACTTTCCTTCCTTTAAAAGATGATAAATAATGTTTTGCTACTTCATTTAAAACATTTGTGCAATCTGGTGTTGCATTATCAATATTATGCAAATGGATTTCTTGTGTGTATGAATCTTGTTTTCATTTTTATTGTTCTGTTTAAAGGTTAGCAAAAAAAATCCATTAAAATGGATTGCACAAACACTTTGATCCCCAAACTTCAAACTCTCCCTTTTTTTCCCCATGCTGACAGCCAAAGCTGAAACTCTGTTACAGTTTCTTTTAGGGGATAAAAGGAATGAAAAGGGATAAAAGCAGATTCCCAATTCAGAAACATACAAATCAGTGACAGAGTTGGAATTAGCTGCTTCTTCAGAGGTGGCAGCACAGCTATGTTCAGTGGTGTGGTGAACAGATCTTCTTTTCTTGTGGTCTGAAAAATGGATTCCATTCATTTCTGTGGGGAACCTAGAGAATTCATCTTTGATAGCAAGAAATTAAACCTCAGATCAAAGCATTTTTAAGGTAAAAAAATTTTAAGTAAAAGAAGAAGGAAACAAAAGACCTCCGTACTTTTCCCCTTGTCAGCTGACAGAATTATCCATAACATCAAGAAGACATGGAAATAGTTGTCAGGAGATTGCCATTAATATGGTTTTGGCCATTGTATGCATGTTGGCCACAGTTGGGGCAAACACTCCTTTTTCCCTTTTCCACTAGTTACCGACTTCTCTCTCCAACATACTTTCAACAAACAAACAAATGAATATGAATAAGAACACGGAATAAAGGTATTCAGAGTCTGCATCTAGGAGTTTCATGTTATCAATTTCCCTAATTCATTTTGTGACATTGAGATAGGATCATATTTGAAAACCCCAATAAAAGACTGAAACAGGTCATATCTTGTATGCACATGACTAGAGAATTCTTCTTAAGACACTCAATGAAAAAACATAACAATTGAGAAAAGAAGCTTAATTTCCTTCTAGACAGATTTGATTTTTACTAAGGTTTTTTTGGTTATGTGGATGAACATTTATATCCACAATTGATAGGGAAAGCTAAATATGATGCTGATATATAAAATACACACTTACTTCTACTGAATTAGTAAAATTTTTGATCAAGTAAATAATATAGTGGAAATTTTTTTCAGTGAACAAGAGAAATTATCTAAAGATATATTCATCACTTACTTTCACAGCCACCTTTAGATTTCCTGTGCCTGGAGCCATGATATCTTTGTCCACACCTCCAAAAACTTCCCCAAAAGCTCCACTTCCCAGGAAGCTCATCAAGGTAAGTTGATCCCTGGGAAAAATAGGAAGAGACTCCAACTCTAGCTGTGTGGGCAGGTAGCTGTGAATATTTAGAGATTTATTCATCACTGTCAGTATTCGATAAATTGAAAAGATTCAATTTAATTCGACAAGTATTCATAAATACACTGTGACAGGCTTAGGCACTGCACTAAGTGATGGCTATGCAAATACCTCAAAGAGATTACATTCAACTGACAGATATCTGTACAACAAAAGAAGAAATACAACATACTTTGAGGAAGGAGAAAGCATGACAATCAAGGCAATCAGGGAAAGCTTCCCATAGGAGGTAATAATTGAGTTGAGTCTTGAAGGAAGCTGAGAATTCTAAGAGGTAGAGGTGAGGAGTTAATACTTTCTAGGCACAGGGATAACCTGTGCAAAAGAAAAGAAATGGGAGACAGAATGCTGAATTCAAGAACTGTTGTTGTGTTTGTCCTTTGTTCTCAAAGAGGACCATGACATCAAGATGGTGATATGACTTGCAGTTGACTTTGATTTGAGTGAGGCAGGGCTATGCAAGGTCATCAACCTCGCTTTCTTCTCCTGAGCCATCTGAGTCCAGTGGTCAGATATTCATCAGGATGACAGAAGATGACCCAGGATGCAATGGAAGTCTCTGGCCCTTAAAGACAACTAATAAATTACATGTGAGCTCATGTGTGAGAAATGAAGGAACACATGTTCAAATGATCATAACTCAAGCAGTTTATTACTCATATACATACAAGGACATGGCTCCCCATCTCTACATGGATGCAGAAGTGGTGGAATGAACATTCTGTGGGATGTGTTCTGCAATCAGGAGCACAGATCTCTGTTCCCTTACCTGATTATTGGTGCTGGGCAACAGCAGTCCTTGTTGTTCAACGGGATTGGCTGGCAGAGTGATGAGAAAAGTTTGCTAACTTTACAGAACTGGATCGCTTGAAGTTTGCTAAGCCAGTGATAAGTCATGAGAGTTTTGCATTCCTTGCCTAAATGAAGTTGACTGAACAATACTGCATACGTAGGAACAACCCAGTACACAGGTACTTTGATCAGTGGTCAAATATGGCATCACTTCTGTCCATTAGAATCTACTCAGAGGCCATCCTCACAATATAACTTTATTTTCATTGATTACATTATTGACGCTATTATACTGCAATGATTTCCAACATATTTACAGTCATAATTCCTTAAATATGTAATTTGACAAGTTTCCACTTTTTCCTGCCAAACAATGGATAATCCTGTTAAAATACTGGGGGAGGTGGGACTAATTTTATGTTTAAAAGATAAATTTTATTTTCATAATATATTTTAAATTTCTTGAAAATACTGAGGTAAATTGATTAGTGGCATAATGCATTTCAGTAACCAGGGAAGTTACAGATTTAGGAACTAAATGAAGAGGTGAATGATGGTAAAGAGTGAGGTTAGAAATCAGATTTAGACAGAAGTGATACAAGTGAGAGAAGCTTTCCTGTTCCTAGTAGTTCAAAATAAAGAACTAGACATACATCACATTCAAAAGAAAAGATGAACTTACATTAATTGCTTAAAGAGGCAATATACTCCATTTTAATGTCAAGTATTTATGTATGTTTATCTCCAAGAAAAAAGTGCATGTCTCCATCTCATGAGAATTTGGCTAGATTTTGTGTTGTTTCCCAAGCCATTGTTTGGGAAATATGATATTTTGATACCTTGTTATTAAGTTAACGGAGGTTTAGGAATGGTTTAGACTAACAGAATTGTGTAGACAGAAGCTAGATTTAAATTATTATCATTACCTTGGTGTGTTTGTTCCCTGGACTTACATGAAGATCATAAATTTCAGATTCCAGGAATATAATTTAATAATGGAACTTTTCATTCAGGGTTTTTTTCAGATTATACTAACAAAGCTAAGTCCACTATGACAACACATAAAAGAAATGCAATGGATATAACAACTAAAATAAATGATTCAGTATATTAAAAGAGATGGGAGAGACAAACTGAAACATATTTCTTAGAGGCTTTCTTCTTATACAAGAAAATTAAAACCATTTACCTGGATGAATACCAGACATTAGTTTGGATAACTGCAGTATGCATTCCTCGAATATGTGCCAGTTCTAAATCTGGATGGTAATTCACAGGAAAACTGCTTGTATTGCCCCTTTGTTTATTCTTATTCAGTCTGCATCCTTTAGAAGAATGAAAACAGGATTAACATGACCTACTTTTCAATTTGTTTTTTCTGGATTTTTTATCATCAACTAAAAATCTTAAAAAAGACCAAGAGCAAAATATTTTCAAAAACATTCCAAGTTATAAGGAATCACACATTGGTGGGAAAGGGTGGGTTAGGAAAATTCAGCACTGCCAGCACTAAAGGCCTAATTTCCTTTTTTCACACTGGAATAATGATTTCAATTTTAATTTTCTGTGCTTTAGGAATACAGGGACTTTTTCAGAAAATCTCAGACTCCTGAAAGTAAAAGTGACACTCTCTTTCTCTCTGTCTCTCTCTGTCTCTCTCTGTTTCTGTTTCTGTGTCTCTCTCTGTCTCTGTTTCTCTAAACATATACATATATATGTAAATATTAATGGAAATAGTTAATATTAAACACTTTATATACATTTATTAACTTTTAATATTAAATAATTTTAAATAAATATTTATGATTGATCCTGAAGTTGGCTAGTACTACGGTAATAACCATAGTGTAGTGCGAATATAATCTAATAGTATATCTAGTGGTAATATAAGTAATCTAATAGTAGTTTCCTAGATATTAAAATGAACATGAAGAAGTAGAAAGTTAAGCCAAGAGTCATTTAAGTGCCTACTCTGTGCTAATGGCTGGGGATGTAATCATTGAAAGGGAAGGAAAAAGAAACAATCCCTCTTGTCAAGAAGCCCACAGTTTGAGGTGAAAGAAAACATGCAAGACAATGATGTTCAAAAAAGATACAAGATGACTGAATCCGTGCCTATATTTTTAAAAAAGAGAAACTAGATAATCCTGGAAAATACGGGTGTCTATGTAAATTTAGTTTATTTACTGTGGGAAATATGGAGGAAAATCGATTTGTTACCTCCTTGAAGATTAAAGCACCACAATCAGTACTCCTCAGTGCTTTATAGAGAACAAGTCCTACCTGGTTAACATAATTGTTTATGTGACAGGATGAGAAAGATGGATAGGTATAGCCTCTTTTGACATTAGCAAGGCCTTTGATTCTACTTTTGTTTGTGGCATACATTAGTAAAATGAGAAAGAGATAAAAATTGTCTAGATCAGGGGTGGGGAACCTATGTCCTTGAGGCCACATGTGACCCTCTAGGTCCTCAAGTATGGCCCTTTGACTGAATCCATTTGGCCTCAAGGCCACAGTTTCCTCACCCCTGATTTACATTGTACAGTTATTTCATAAGTGCACAAAGGTTATGTTTACTTATTGCCAAAATCTGGGTTAAAAATGCAAAATCTCAGCCAGTTGTCCAGGTGTTTTCCATAGATCATGCCAAATACCTCAATATTTTCATGCGTTACTAACTAAAATTTCCATTTTCATTCAGATATTTGGCAAAGTGCAGGCATTTCTGTAGAGTGCTTGTTACTTGCTATGTGGGATGGTAGGGAAAGGGAGGAAAGATATCCCAAGTAGCACATGACTGGGGTCTAGTGAGTAAGCAACAAGACTGTCAAAGTGTTGACATCTGTCTTTAAGCTCTGTCAGCAGGGGGGTTGCCGATCTATCAGCAATCAATCAGCAGTCCTCTAGAGGGACAAGAAAGAGATAAGCACTGAGTCTGCTGTAGACTTGAAAATTAATAGTAGGAAGTGAAAATTGAACTCTTTACTGGCTACCAACACATAAAGGAGAGTATAGGTCAGCAGCAATCTTAGTTCAGCAACAAAAAAGGGCTATTATTGGCATGAGGAAAGTAGAATGGTGATGCTAACTGAATGTTATGCCTAAGGCATAAATACTCTTTGGCAGCAATTGCTAGAGACTGCCAACCCAGATGTGTTGCAACAGACACACAGACACAGATACATTACATAAGAATACTCCAAAATTATAAACATTTAAAACAATTTTAATTTTGTAATTAAGAGTGAAAAGCAACATAGTATAATGGATAGATATAGCTGGCCTTGGAGTAAAGAAGACCCGGATTCAAGTTCTGCTTGAAAACTTCACTGTGTAACCATGGGTAAGCGGCTTAATATCTCAGTATAACAGGCATTTCTCTAAGATAATGAATTACTAGTAAACTGGTAATTTATGTCACTGGAGGGAATTTCAAATACTGGAACCATTTATGTTAAAAAATTTAGCACTGCTCCTTTCTGTCCCCTCAAAAAAAGTAGGAGTATAAAATATAATTAGTATGAGACATATCTACTCAGCTCCCCATTACATTTATCACAAATTGGAACTTTATTAGAAATATTACCAATTTTGAATTAAAAAAATAAAAGCAAGAGAGAGAAAGACAGAGACAGAGAGACAGAGAGAGAGGAAGAGAGAGGGAGGGTGGTAGTTGGAGCAATGAATAGACATTCATGCAACTAAAGATAAGCAAAGGAAATAAGACCTTGGAAGAACTGTTAAGGAAACATGGGTTATTATTCGATCTGGAAAGAGAAAACAAAGAGGAACTTTTAAAATAACCTTCAATTTCATAAATGCCTTATGCAGAAAATGATAATGAAATGTTTTTCATGCTCCACTCAGGACCAAATAACAAGTGAGATTAAGCTACAAAATAAGAGATTTACACAAAATATAAAGAAAAACTTCCTGAAACTGAAAATAGCATGTATTGAAATGAAATTCAAATGTAATTGTAGAATTTCTTTCTTTAGTAATCTTTAAAAAAATCAGATAGATTTCACCTTTCTGGTATGGTTTATGAGTGCTAGTGCTTAAAGACAAGAAAATACCATAGGTGACTTTTTAGAAATGTACTCAAACTAAAGAGTATGACAAGCTAAAAAAAGACAGTGATTTTAAAGATTTAAAACTGTGTTTAAATTCTGAGGGAATAATTATATGATTCACCAGAGCTGTACACTGTACAATAAACATGGATATTATATACACATGTGTACATAAATCTTTTTGTATTGTGTGTGTATGTCTTTATCAATATCTCACAATATTTACCTTTCATTTTAAAATCTCCTTGATGTAATTTTGATGAATATACCAGGGCATTTTCATGATGAGTAATTGTAAGAGTTCACCTACTTATGGGCTACAAATTTATCCACCAATTGCATAAAACATGAATTTATATTTAAATTTTAACAGCAAGTATATTAGCATAATTAAGTCACAGTCATTTAAAATACAATTACCAAGTAATAGATTGGTTTCTGCGCCTATAATGCTATTTTCCTTAAAACATATTAAGATTGTAGATTCATAAATATCTATAAATTGTACCCACCATATATTACTAAGGAGATGCAAAGTACAAAAGAGAGAATCACTGCAGAAATAGGACCAAGCACAAGTAGGACAAAGTTTTCTTGAGGATCTGTTGGATACAAAGAAAAATTCTTTAATAAAATCTGTTTTCTCAATTATAAATGAACAAAAAATGAGTCTAAAATTTACATTAAAATGCATGCCCCAACCTAGTTTATGTCTCTATGATATATTTGTACATTTTTCTTGGGAGGATCATGGGGGACTAAAGTCTTTTTTCAAATCTCTTACTTTTACCCTTATTAAATTAAGGTTATGATGAAGATGGTCCCTTTCTAACAGCCGTTAGCACTTTGTGGTACTCTATTTTCCATTAATAAGATATCTGCAATTCGTAATCGAGCACTTTACAATTTTACGCACTATATTCCTATTCACATACACTTTGGACAGTTCTAAGAATGGTTATAACTGGACTGTTTCTCTTTTATATACATATTTCAAAAGCTTTTCCCTGCTCTTTGCCCTACCTTGTACTGATTAAATTCAACTGATTAAATGCACATTAATTTTTTTTCATCTTATTCTATAGGGTCTGAGTTGGGGTCTATATAACTTAGGGAAATTGTTCTCTATAAGTGGGCCATTAATAAAAATAAGGGAAATATTTAACTAAAACAACATATTAATTCAAATTTCCTACCGTTATGGACCAAAACAAAGTCTTTACTGATGTCACTGAAATTGCCTGCCCCAAGGCTATTTACTGCAGCAACACGGAAGTGGTATATTCCCTGGAGACTTCCATAATGCCAAGAGCAGGCACTGGTGTTGCATGGAGCTTGGTGTACAGTTACCCAAATATTTGAGCTATTGGTCTTTGAGAATGTATCATTCTGTAAGGATCTAAGGAAAGAGGAAAAATATTTTGGAAAGATGGTATGAATATACCTTAAGATAATAAATATATTGACCTAGATTCAACATATATATTTATACATATATATATATAATATGTATGTAATACACATATATATGTATGTGTATATGTATGTTAGTATATATACACCTGTCAGGGCAGTGGAGATACAAAGGCCAAAACAATATAGTTCTATCTGGTACTTATATTTTAAAATCCAATTAAAATAATATTTTTAGTTAAACTAGTGTTTTTACTTCAATGGCAATTATTAATTGTTAAAACATGGAAATAAAAATTGTTTAAAAATGGAAATAGGTAGTCAAAAAATCACCTTCTCCCTGAAACTTAAGAAAATAGGCATTATTGCAGGAAGGAAAAAAAAACCCACTCTAAAATGTAACAAGAATTTCAAAGTACACATTTTCAAGTCCATATTAAAAAATTATCAGTGGTTAAAATGACAAGAATTTCTGACAGTGCTAATAAAATGCATCAATTAAGCCTTATCCTGGCTAAAAGAAGATATCATAGGAAACAGAGATATTTTCCAACACTGAACCTTAGAGAATCCTTATTCTTCCAATGAGAAAATTGAGGTTCAAAAAAAGAAAGTGACTTTCTTAAGGCCATACCGTAAAAGAACCTGAATTCAAACCCAGGTGCTCTGACATCACATCCATTATTTTTTCTGCTATACTACATCATTCCTTTTTTTTTCTATGTTAATGGCTCCCAAACTGTAAAAATATGAGGTCTCTGAGGTATGTCCTTCTTATCTGTCAAGTAAAGGGTCAACTTCTGAAGCCCAGTTAATACAGAAACTCTTTTCACACTTGACTTGTTGCCTTAGCAGTATAGGGCATTTTCTCTTTCCCTATTGATGCCTAAAACTACAAAAACTATAGTTAAAAAGCTAGAATTTCTCTGTGGCTAAGCAGCTTCCTAAGAATAATGCAGCTACTAAGGCAAAAAGATACAAAAGGAAAAACTTGTTTTGCAAGTGGTCAGAAAGAATTAATGCCACTTTGCAAAAAAATGTCATCTACTTCCAGTAATTAGTTGATATCCTAGGATAATCTCAATCAAAAAGTTTCTTTTCAACATTTATTTTCTAATATATTAATTTGATATTATTTCCCTCCAATTACACATAAGAACAATTTTTAACATTTGTTTTTTAAAATGAATTCCAAATACTTCCCTTGCCTTTCTTCCTCTCCATCCCTCTTATTAAGAAGGCAAACAATTGGGTATCAGTTATACATATACTGTCACACAAAACATATTTCCATATTTGTCATATTGTGTAAAAAGACTGCCAACCCTTTCACCTCAAAAAACAAGAAAAAAGTTTAAAAAACCATGCTTTGATTTATCCCTTATCTGGAGATAGATAACATTTTTCATCATAAATCCTTTGGAATTGTGTTTGATCATTGTATTGCTGAGATAGCTAAGTCATTCACTGGATCATTGTGTAATATTGCTGTTACTATGTACAATGTTTTCCAACCTCTCTGCTCATTTCACTTTACATCAGTTCATGTAATTTTTTCCAGGTTTTTCTGAGAACATCTTGCTCTTCATTTCTTATAGCACAATAGTATTCCATCACAATATTATACACCTTGTTCAGTCTTTCCCCAATTGATGGGCATTCCCTCAATTTCTAATTCTTTACCACCACTAAAAAATCCACTGAAAGCATTTGTACATAAATAAATCCTTTTCCTCTTTTGTTTTTTATCTCTTTGGGACCCAGACCTAGTAGTGATATTTGTGGGTCAAATAGTATGGATTCCTTTATAGGTCTTTGGGAATCGTTCCAAATTGTTCTCCAGAATGTCGGAATCAGTTCATAACTCCACCAACAATGACAATGTATCAGTCTCTCAGTTTTCCATATCTCCTCCAGCATTTGTTATTTTCCTTTTCTGTCATATTGACCAATATGAAAATATGGGGTGATACCACAGTTTTTCTTTATTTTAATTACTCAAATCAAAAATGATTTAGAGCTTTTTTCCATATGACTATAGATAATTTTGATTACTTCATTTGAAAACTGCCTTTTCATATTTTTTGATCATTTTTTTCATTGGGGAATGGCTCTTATTTTTATAAATTTGACTTAATTCTCTCTATATTTGAGAAATGAGACCTTTATTAAAGAAACTTGCTGTAATTTTTTCACAGTTATGATTACTTTGCATTTCTCTACATCCTTTTTACCTCTTTTATCCTACTTTCTCTTCTTTCACCTTACTGATCCTCAAAAGTGTTTTGCTTCTCATACTGCCTCCCCCAATCGAGCCTCTCTTCTACTAGCCCCTACCTCTGCTTATCTCATTTTCTTCTTATTTTCCTGTAGGATAAGATAGATTTCTATACCCAAGTATGCCCAATTCCTATCCCTCTTTGAGTCAATTCTGATGAGAATAAATTTCAAGTGATCCCCGATATTACCCTTCACTGTAAAAGTTCATTAATGCCTCTTTTATGTGAGAAAATTAATCCCATTCTACCTCTCCCTTCTTCCCCCTTCAGTGTATCATATTTAAAGATCTATATTCCTCAGATCCTTTAATGTAGAAGCTGGTAAATCTTGTGTTATCCAAATTCAATCCACTGCATTTGAATGCTTTTTATTCCCTTGACTGTTTACAGTATTTTCTCTTTGATGTGGGACCTTTGAAAGTTGGCTATAATATTCCTGGGAGGTTTCATTTGGGTATGACTTTCAGGAAGTAATGGAGGATTCATTTAATTTCTATGTTATCCTTTGATTCTAGGATATCAGGGAAGCTATATTTAATAATTTCTTGAAAGATGAATGTTAGATTCTTTTTTGGATCATGTCTTTCAAGTAGTCCAATAATTCCTAAATTATCCCTCCTTGATCCATTTTCCAGGTCAGTTCCTTTTCTAATGAGATATTTTACACTTTCTTCTATTTTTCATTATTTTAATTTTGTTTCATTGCTTTTGATGTTTCACAAAATCATTAGATTCCACTCGACCAGTTCTAATTTTTAAGGAATTATGTTCTTCAGTGAGCTTTTGTACCTCTTTTTACATTTGACCATTTCTACATTAAAAGGAGTTCTCTCCAGTAAATTGTTGTGCCTATTTTTTCCATTTGGACAATTCTCCTTTTTAAAGAGTTCATCTCTTCAGTGTATTTTCTTTCCCTCTTTTACCAATCCTGTTTTTTAAGGTTTAATTTTCTTTAGTGACTTTTTTGCCTCCTTTACAAAGCTGCTGAGTCTTCCTTTCATAATTTTCTTGCATCATTCTCATGGCTTTTCCAATCTTTCCTTTACCTGTCTTATTTCATTAAAAACTAAAGTTTTTTGAGCTCATTTAGGAATTCTTTTTGGGCGTCTGAGAACAATTCACATTTTTCTTTGAGGCTGTGAATGTAGCAGTTGTGATTTTTTTTCATTTTTCATTTCGATCTTCCCTCTTACCATACTAACTTTCCAGGGTTAAGGTTTTTCTTGTATTTGTTTGCTCATTTTCCAACCTATTTATTGACTTCTAACTCTGTGTTAAAGTGGGGTCCCATGTCCCAAACTTCAAGCCTTTCTTACTGTTGCTCTCAGAGCTAGTCCTGGGGGTCCATAAGTTTTCAGAAGAGGTGTGATCATTGCTCTCCTGGCTTGTGCTCTGGTCTAAGAGTGACTATAAGTACTCTTAAGCATAAACAGGGGCAAGGAATAGGATGGAGAAAAACACACAGATAATAATCATGACTGTGAATGTGAAGGGATGAACTGTCCTATAAATGGGAGGCAGATAGCAGAATGGATTAAATACCATGATCCTACAATATGTTATTTACAGGGAACACATTTAAAAGAGGGGAATACACACAGGGTAAAGGTAAAGGGCTGGAGTAGAATATACTATTCTTCAGCTGAAGGAAAAATAAAAACAACAGGGGTAGCAATCCTAATCTCAGACAAAGCAAGAACAACAAAAGAAAAGATCAAATTAGTGAGTGGAGCCCAAGATGGCAGAGTAGAAAGACGGACCTACTCTATCTCTCCTCTCAAAGTTCACAAGAAACCTGGAAAAATGACTCTAAATAAATTCAGAGCAGCAGAACCCACAAAACAACAGAGGGAAAGAGATTGCCAGCTCAAGACAGCCTGGAAGACTGAGGCTCAGAGCAGAACTCAGCCCAGTCTTGGACACTCAGCACTGCATGGACAGAACTGGAGCAGGTGGAATCCAAGGCAGCAGCTGTGGTTCCCATTTATTCAACCCACAAACAACAAAGACAGCTTCAAAGGTCAGTGAGAAAGATCTTTCACCTGGCTGAGAAGGGAATGTGGTCTGGCCTGGCCCCAGGGTGGTGGTGGCTGCTGAGGCAGAAGGGTCTATATTAGGAACCCTCAATCTAAAGTCCCTAGGGGAAGCAAGTCCCTCATACAGATCTCAGCCCTGAGTGGTGGTCCTGGGGTGAGGAGGAGGGCTGATGTTGTGGAGCTGGAGGCAATTGTAGAAAGAGAACCCTACTCACATATCCTGAGCAGAAAAATTGTTTTGATCCCAGACTATTGTGCAGGACAGGAGAGGAGAGAACTCTTCCCTCTTGATTGTGCCACCTTAGAGGAACTGAAAACTTACAGGTCCCTAGAGTATAACCTCCACTTGACAAAGGTGAAAAAGTCAAGTAACTGATTGGGAAAATACCCCAAAAAGGGAAAAAAAATAAGACTACAAAAGGTTACTTTATTGGTGAACAGTTATTTTCTTCCATCCTTTCAGATAGAACAATGCATACCATCAGAGGCAGACATTAAATCAAGGCTTCTGCATCCAAAACCTCCAAAATAAATATTCAATGGGCTTAGGATATGGAAGAGCTCAAAAAGGATTTTAAAAATCAAGTAAGAGAGGTGGAGGAAAAATTGGGAAGAAAAATGAGAGCGATGCAAGAAAATAATAAAAAACTAGTCAACAGGTTGCTAAAGGAGATGAAATAAAATGCTGAGGCAAATAAAAATAGGCTAACTCAATTTTCAAAAGAGGTCCATAAAGCCAACGAGGAGAATAATGTTTTAAAAAGCAGAATTAGCCAAATGGAAGAGGAGGTTCAAAAGCTCACTGAAGAAAATAGTTCTTTAAAAGTTAGAATGGAGCAGACGGAAGCTATAAGAAACCAAAAAATTATGAAACAAAACTAAAGAGTGAAAAAATTGAAGACAATGTGGAATGTCTCATTGGAAAAACAACTGACGTGGAAAATAGATCCAGGAGAGATAATTTAAAAATTATGTAGTTACATGAGAGCTATGATCATAAAAAGAGCCTAGATATCATCTTTCATGAAATTATCAAGGAAAACTGCCCTGATATTCAAGGACCAGAGAGCAAAATAAATATTGAAAGAATCCACCAATCACCTCCTGAAAGAGATCCAAAATGAAAAACTCCTGGGGATATTGTAGCCAAATTCCAGAGTCACCAAGCTAAGGAGAAAATATTGCAAGCAGCCAGAAAGAAACTATCTGAGTATTGTGAAAATACAATCAGGACAACACAAGATCTAGCAGTTTCTACATTGAGGGATTGAAATGCTTGGAATATGATATTTCAGAAGTCATAGGAACTAGTTTTAAAACCAAGAATCACTTACCCAGAAAAATTGAGTGTAATACTTCAAGGGAAAAAATGGCTATTCAATGAAATAGAGGACTTTCAAGCATTCTTGATGAGAAGACCAGAGATGAATAGAAAGCTTGACTTCCAAATACAAGAATCAAGTGAAGCATGAAAAAGTAAACAAGAAAGAGAAATCATAAGGGACTTACTAAAGTTGAACTGTTTACATTCATACATGGAAAGATAATATTTGTAACTCTTGAGATTTTTCTCAGTATTTGGGTATTTGGAGGTATTATATATACACATAGACAGATGGCACAGGGTGAGTTGAATAGGGAGGGATGATATCTAAAGTAATTAAATTAAGGTGTGAGAGTGGAATGTGTTGGGAGGAGAAATGGTGAAATAGGATGTGGCAAGATATCTCGCATAAAAGAGGCAAGAAAAAACTTTTTCAATGGAGGGGAAAAGTGGGGCGGTGAGAGGGAAAACGTGAAGCTTACTCACATCATATTTGGCTTAAACAGAGAATAATATGCACACTCAATTTGGTATGAAAATCTATCTTACACTACAGGAATGTAGGGGAAAAGAGGATAAATGGGGTATGGGATGAGATGACAGAAGAGAGGGCAAATGGGAGGAAGGAGTAATTAGAAGTAAGCACTTCTGGGGAGGGATAAGATCAAAAGAGAGAATAGAATAAATGAAGGTCAGGATAGGATGGAGGGAAATATGATTAGTCTTTCACAACATGACTATTTTGGAAATTTTTTGCGTAATTACACCTGTATAGCCTATATTGAAATGCTTGCCTTCTCATGTGGATGGGTAAGGAGAGAGGAAAAAAGAGAAGTTGGAACTCAAAGTTTTAGGAATGAATGTTGAGAATTGTTTTTGCATGCAACTGAAAAATAAGAAATACAAGGTAAAACAGTATAAAAAAATCTATCTTGGCCTACAAGAAAAGAGAGAGGATGGGGATAAGGGAAAGGAGGAATGTGATAGAAGGGAGGGCAGATTGGGGGATGGAGTAATCAGAATGCATGGTGTTTTGTGGGGGGCGGAGATGGGGAGAAAATTTGTACCTCAAAATCTTGTGGAAATGAATATTGAAAATTAAAAATAAACAAATTTAAAAAAACAAAACAAAAAAAGAAAAGAAAGATGTAATCAAAGGAGATCAGGAAGGAAACTATCCTGCTAAAAGGCACCATAGAAAATGAAGTAACATCATTACTAAACATATAAGCACCAGGTGGTATCCAAATTCTTAGAGGAGAAGCTAAGGGAATTACAAGAAGAAATAGACAGCAAACCTATTCTAGTGGGGGACCTTACCCTCCCACTCTCTGAAGTTAATAAATCTTGCCTCAAAATAAACAAGAAAGAAATTAAAGAGATGAATAGAATTCTGGAAATGGTATATGTGATAGACCTCTGGAGAAAACTGAATAGGGATATGAAGGAATATACCTTTTGTCTCAGTGGTACAAGGCACATATTCAAAAATTGCCCATGTACTATGGCTTAAAAACCTCTCAGTCCAGTGCAGCAGGACAGAAATAGTCAATGCACCCTTTAAAGATCATGATTCAATAAAAATTTATATGTAATAAAGGACCATGGAAAGATAGACCAGAATTTAATGGGAAACTACATGATCTAACACTAAAGAATGAGTAGGTCAAACAACAAATCATAGAAATGATCAATAACTTCATTCAAGAGAATGACAATAATGAGACCACCTGCCAAAACTTAAGGGATTCAGTAAAAGCAGTTCTTAGGGGAAGTTTTATATCTTTGAATGCTTATAAGAATAAAATAGAGAAAGAGGAGATCAATGAATTGGGCATACAACTGAAAAAGCTAGAAAAAGAACAAATTGAAAATCTCCAATTGAATAACAAATTAGGAATACTGAAAACCAAAGGAGAGATTAATAAAATTAATATTAAAGAAAACTATTGAAGTAATAAATCAAAGTAAGGGTTGTTTTAATAAAAAAAAACATAAAATGGATAAATTTTTGCTTTTTGATTTTTAAAATAAGAAAGTTGAAAATCAAATTACCAGTATCAAAAATGAAAAGGATGAATTCACTTCCAATGAAGAGGAAATTAAAACAAAAATTAGAAATTATTTTGCTCAACTGTATGCCCATAAATTTGACAATCTTAGTGAAATGGATGGATGTTTACAAAAATATAAATTCCCCAGATTAACAGAAGAGAAAATAAAATACATAAATAACTCCATCTCAGAAAAAGAAATTGAGCAAGCCATCAATGAATTCCCTAGGAAAAATATCTCCAGGATTTACTAATGTATTCCTTTTAAAAAATTTAAAGAACAGTTAATTCCAATACTATATAAACTATTTGGGAAAACTGGCAAAGAAGTCCTACCAAATTCTTTTTATGATACAAATCTGGTGCTGATACCTAAACTGGGGAGAGACAAAACAGAGAAAGAAAATTATAGACCAATTTCCCTAATGAACATAGATGCAAAAAGTTAAAATATCAGCAAAAAGAAATTTGCAACATTTTATCACAAAAATAATACACTTTGATCAGGCAGGATTTATACCAGGAATGCAGAGCTGGTTCAATATTAGAAAAACTATCAGCATTATTGATTATATCAACAACAAAACTAACAGAAATCATATGATTATCTCAATAGATGCAGAAAAAGCTTTTGACAATGCAAAACACCCATTCCTATTGAAAACACTGAAGAGCATAGGAATAAATGGAGCCTTCCTTAAAATAGTAAGTTACATCTACCTAAAACCATCAGCAAGCATTAAATGTAATGAGGATAAGCTAGATGTGTTTCCCATAAGATCATGGTTGAAACAAGGATGCCCATTATTACCACATTATCACCATTCAATAGGGTACTAGAAATGTTAGCTTTAACAATAAGAGAAAAAAAGAAACAGAACAAATTAGAATAGACAAAGAAGAAACTATGTTATTACTCTTTGCAGACGGTATGATGATATACTTAGAAAATCAAGTAAAAAGCTGCTTGAAATAATAAACATCAGCAAAGTTGCAGGATACAAAATAATCTCAAATAAATCACTGCCATTTCCATATGTTACTAATAAAGCCCAGCAGTAAGAGGTACAAAGAGATATCACATTTAAAGTTATAGTAGATACTATAATATATCTGGGAGTCTATCTGACAAAACAAACCCAGGGACCATATGAACACAATTACAAAGTACTTTTCACAGAAAGTCAGATTTAAATAATTAGAAAAGCATCAGTTGCTTATGGGAAGACCAAGCTAATAAAATAAAAATGATAATTCTACCTAAATTAATTTACTTCTTCAGTGTCATACCAATCAAACTACCAAAAATATTTTTAGAGCTACAAAAATAATATAAAAATTCATCCAGAAGTACAAAAGTTCTGGAATATCATGGAAATTAATAAAAAAATATTAATAAAGGTGGCCTAGCCATACCAGATCTTGTGTTGTGTCATAGAGCTGCAATAATCAAAACCACTTGTTATTGACTAAGAAGTAGAAGGGTAGATCAGTGGAATAGGTTAGGTACATAAGACATAGTAGTCAATGACTACAAGAGTCTACTGTTTGATAAATCCAAGCACTCCAACTTCTGACATAAGAACTCACTGAGAAAAACTGCTGGGAAAACTGGAAAATAGTGTGGCAGAAACTGGGCATAGACCAATGCCTAACGCTTTATATCAGAATAAAGTCCAAATGGGTACTCAGTCTAGATATAAAGGCTGATACCATAAACAAATTAAGGGAGCTAGGATTAGTTTATTTGTCAGAAATATGGAAATTGGAGGAATTGATGACCAAACAAGTGATAGGAAGCATTATGAAATGAAAAATGGATAACTTTAATTACATTACATTGAAAAATTTTGCACAAACAAACCCAATGCAACCAAGATTAGGAGGGAAGCAGAAAAGGGGAAATAATATTTAAAAACTAGTTTCTGTGATAAAGTACTCATTTCTAAAATATATAAAGAACTGAATCAAATGTACAAGAATACAAGACATTCCCCAATTGATAAGTAGTCAAAGGATGTGAAAAGACAGTTTTGAGAGGAAAAAAATAATTTGGCTATCTATAGCCAAATGAAAAAAAAATGCTCTAAATCTTATTGATCAAAGAGAGGCAAATCAAAACAACTACCACACCATCCCTATAAGATTGGTTAACATGACAAAACAGGAAAATGATAAATATTGGAGAATGTATGGGAGAGTTAGACCACTAATGCATTACTGGTGGAGCTGTCTGCTGATCCAATCATTCTGGAAAGCAATTTGGAACTATGTCCAAAGGGATACAAAACTGTGCATTCCATTTGACCCAGCAACATCATTTTTAGGATTGTGTCCTAAGGAGATTGTAAAAAAATTGGGAAAAGGGCCCATATGTACAAAAATATTTGCAGCAACTCTTTTTGTGGTGGTCAAGAACTGGAAATTGAGGGAATAGCCATCAATTTGGAAAAGGCTGAACAAGTTGTGGCATATGAATGTAATGGAGTACTATTGTGCTATAAGAAATGAGAAATAGAAGAACTTCAGAAAAACCCTGAAAGACTTATATGAACTGATGCTGAGTAAAGTGAACAGAACTGGGAGATCATTATAGACAGTAACAGTCACAGTGTGAATATTATTTTTTTTTAATAGACTTAGCCCTTCACAGTAATACAAGGACCTAAAACTTTTCCAAAGTACTCATGCTGCAAAATACTATCCTCATCCAGAGAAAGAATTATGGATTCAGAGCTCAGAATGAAGCAGATTAGTTTCTCTTTTGTTATTTTTTGTTTTTCTTAGTTTCTCCCATTCATGATAATTCTTCTATGCAACATGACTAACGTGAAAATGTGTTTAATAGGAATATATGTTTAGAGCCCATATAATATTGCATGCCAAATTGTGGAGGGAGAAAGGAAAAATGGGGAGAAAATTTGGAACTTATGGAAGCAATTGTTGAAAGTTGAAAACAAATAAATTAATAAATTTGGGGAAAAAAAGAATTACAATTACTGTCTTCCCATTTTAGGATATAAATAGTGAATCCCTTGTATTTTCCTTCCCTTTTTTACTTCTTTGTGCTTCTCTTGGATCTTGATATTCGAAATTTTGTGAAATTTTGTGAAAGCTTGAAATCCTTCTATTTCATTGAACACCATTTTCTCCTTGATGTATTATGTTTAATTTTGCTGATTAGGGATTCCTGGTTGTAGGCCAAGCTCTTTTAAATTTCTGGAATATCGTCTTCCATTACCTCCAATCTTTTCATATTGCAGTTGCTAAATCCTGTGTAATTTGATTGTGGCTCCCCAATATTTGAATTATTTCTTTCTGATCTCTTGTAGTATTTTTTTCTTTCCTTCACCTCATAGTTCTGAAATTTGGCTACAATATTCCTTGAAGTTTTTATTTTGGGATCTCTTTCCTAAGGTGATTGGTGAATTCTTTCAATGTCTATTTTGACATCTCGTTGAAGGACATCAGGGCAGTTTTCCTTAATAACTTCTTGAAAGATGCCGTCCAGGTGTGTTACTATGCCGTTCAGATAGTCCAATGATTCTGATAATTTCTCTCCTGGATCTATTTTCCAGGTCAGTTGTTTATCCATGAAGTATTTTACATTTTCTTCTAATTTTTCACCCTTTTGAATTTGATTGATTATCGATGTCTCATGAAGTCATTAGCTTCCACTTGCCCAATTCTAACTTTTAAGGAGTTGTTTTCCTCATTTAGTTTTTGTAATTTTTTTTTCTGTTCAGCTGATTGTACTCTTTAAGGAGTTGTTTTCTTCAGTGGATTTTTGTATCTCCTTTTCCATTTGGCCAATTCCACTTTTATGCAATTGTTTTTTTTTTCTATACTGTTTACTCTTTATTCATAATTCTCTTAGATCACTCTCATTTTGTTTCTGTATTTTCCTCCTACCTCTCACATGATTTTAAATTCTTTTTTGAACTCTTCTATGAGTTCCTTCTGGGCTTAAGATCACTTGCTATTTTTCTTTGAAATTTTGCCCATCGCTGTTTTGACATTGTTGTCCTTTTCTGTGTCTCAATCCTCCTGGTCATCATAATAACTTTCTTTGGTCAGATTTCTTTTTGTTGTGTTTTGCTCATGTTTTCACCTTTATCCTTTATTTTAAATATGTGCTCTGCCTTCAGGGTGTCTGAGGCATCTTGAGGTAGGGACTGTAGGCCCTGGTGCTGCACTGATGTTGCCTTGAGGTCCATGGGCAACCCAATGTCTGATTCTGTGCTGAGGGACTGACAATTGCTGCTGGAGGACTTAGGGGTTTGGCAGCTTACCTGGTGCTAGTCAGGTGTCCTAATGGTAGTGTCTTTGCATGTAATGAGACCAGTGGGATGTTTCTGTGTTATCCCAGGGACACACTGAAGCCTAAGGCAGTTTGGCTCCTTGAGGTTGCCTCTTTGCCCTACGGCTATGCTGAAGCACTTGGTGGTTCTCAAAGCTTGAGTCTGCCAGTTCTCCTCATCATGCTAAGGCATGTGGAGGATTCTGGTGTTGGCATTTGCCTGTTCCACTGCATTGGATCTCAGAATTTGCCACTGGTTTGCTGAGGGGGTGGTTTGATGGGACTCTTCCTGTCCTAGACTGTGTTCCTCTTCTCCTCAAGTGAGAAAGACCTTTCTCACTGATCTTTCAAATTACATCCTATTTTTTCCTGGTTCTACTGTTCCAGGATTTGTTTTGGGGAGCTATTTTATAGTTGTATGAAGGTGGATGTGGGAGAGTTATAGAGATATACTGCTTATTCTACCATCCTAGCTCCCAGAAGTGTCCCGAGAATTAGCTTCTTTTGCCAATTCTTCTAATACTTCAGTGTTAAATTAACATGCAGGACTCTCAAAATAATGAATCCTGAAAAACAGAGTATATGTTACATAGCATATAACCACTTAAGTAATTGGAAAGTGATAAGTGTTCAATTAAGATTTCAGGCTTACCTGAATGGGACAATGCATCCTAATACCACAGTCTGGTTACAGTTTTAAATTTCCTTTCTGTGAAGTTAAATATATCTTTTGAATTTATGTAATAGCATGTGGGTAAATGCTATCAACTGGCTCTCTGAAAAGAAGTAGCACTTTTAAGTTTAATCTTAATTATTACATTGTGTCTATCACTTTTTCAAGTCTAGGCAATCAACAGAACAATAAATCAAACCCTGCTTTGTAGTAGTTTCCAATTTTCACTGTGTAATACTCGCACTGATCATTTAGTAATAGCCCTTAGGACTTTGAGTCATCTGCCTTCAGTTTTTTTTCTGGATTTATATCTACATGGCAATACAACAGCCAGTCAAAAAATATTTCAGTCAAAAAACTGAATTATTTTTTCATATAATGTAAAACAACCTGAGAGATTGATTTTTTTTCTCCCACTAATGATTCCATTTGGAATTCTATATACATAGGTTGAATTAAGCAGACATTTATTGAATACCTACTGAGTGAAAAGTACTTTCCTAACTTCTGGGGACAATATAAATTTTCTGTAAGAGCCATTATTCACAATCCGTATAAATTTCATACTAATATTGATCCCTCCAGTTTTCAAAAATTATTCTCAATATACTTCATAGGAAAAAAAAGCTTTAAATTTTTAGAACAGTTTTTGCATCCTCAGTGCATCTCTGTTTCAAGCTCCTTTATTGATACCAGAGTGAAATAAATGTCAATGGACCATAAAATTTAAAAGAGCTTGACTCTGTTCTGAAGAAAATGAAGCAATATCTAATTAAACGTCCCTAACGCTTAAAAATTTTATTTTGCTCTGTAAACAGGGTATGATAGGTGGGGTTGCCAGGAGAAAAATCTGTTTTGAGTGGCATCTAGTGGACATCTGTAGTATGCCACTTTTAAATTTTTCAATATACTATATTAATTAATGAAGGTGATTCTATCTTTAATTGTCACACAACTAAGTGTGTTTGGAATTGAAAGCATTATAGTTGATCCCTGAAAATGGTCATCTATGGCATAAATTTCTTTTAAATGCTTCATTATTTCAAGGATACATGATTTCATCTGTGAGAGTTCCTTAACCCAATGCAGATTGCAGATTGTGTAACTCAATAAATGGTAAGTGCCTTATCTTCTCCCCTACTAAAAATGGGCACCATTACACACACACACATGTGCACACACACAGAGATATATATGTGTACACACATATATGTAAAATTGTTCTCTACATACTTCTCTTTATCATTTCTTTCTCTGGATACAGATAGCATCTTCCTTCATATGTCTTTTGTAGTTAATTTGGGTATTTATAATAGCTAAAATAATCATTCAAAGTTATTATTAAAACAATATTGTTGTTACTGTATAGAACATTCTCTTGGTTCTGCTGATTTCATTTACTATTTTATGCAAATCTATCAATGTGTTTCTAAGATCATTGAGTTCATCATTTCCTATAGCATAGTAATATTATATCACCATTTTATGCCACTGTTGTTCAGTCATGACCCAGTTGATGGACATCTGTACAATTTCTAGTCCTTTGACACCACAAAGAGAGTTACTATAAATATTTTAGAACATATAAGTTCCTTTTCTTTTTTTCTAATCAACTTGGTAAACAAGCCTACAAGCAATATTGCTGGATCAATAGTAACTCTGCACATAATTCTAGATTTGCACATAATTTGTTTAGTAACTCTTTACACACAATTCTAGATTGCTCTTCAAAATGGTTGGATCAGTTCACAGTTACATCAACAATGAATTAGTGTCACAATTTTCCGTATCTCCTGCAACATTTCTCATCTTCCCCTTCAATTCTTTAGCCAATCTGATATGTGCAAAATGATATCTAAAGGTTGTTTTAATTGACATTTCTTCAATCAATAATGATTTGCAACATTTTTTATAAAACAATAAATAGTTTTAATTGCTTCATTAGAAAACTGCCTGTTTATATCCTTTGACCATCCTATAGACTGCCAGGCCTAGAGGCCTGAGGGCTACCGGAGTCTTCTTACCTTACCTCTCGCAGGTCTTCGGCTGGCCAAACCGGATAGTCGTATGAGAGAAGAGACCTCCCAGAGTCGAACAAGGGTTAAGCTTTATTCAGGGTCCTGGTTATAAGTGCAGGGGGAACTCTTCCTTAGGAGGGAGCGAGGAATCTCCCAAGGAGGCAAAGATCTTATATTAAGAGATTGGAAGTAGAAGTGTAAGTGGGGAGAGAGGGGGAGGGGAGAGCGAAGAGAGGAAAAACGGAGCCTTCTGTCCTGTCTGCTCCGCGCCCCTCCAGCCTAAGAGCGCCTTCAGGCTTTCCTGACCCCAATTAAGCTCTCCGGCCGCATAGTTTGCACCTGAATACCGTGCCTGTTAGATAACAATAGGTGTGCCCAGATCTGGGACAGTCTCGAGGGGGATGCTCCTCCCATCACGTTTCTCACGGGAAGAGGCGGAAATACACGAGATTGCTCGGTCTCACTCCTCAATTCCCTGCTGTTTCCTGGGTCGACTCAAAAAAAAAAAAAAAGACCCTCAATAAAGCTTAACCCTTGTTCGACTCTGGGAGGTCTCTTCTCTCATACGATTATCCAGTTTGGCCAGCCGAAGACCTGCGAGAGGTAAGGTAAGAAGACTCGGGTAGCCCTCAGGCCTCTAGGCCTGGCAGTTGGCGCATTCCAAACAGGGACAGGAGCGCAGATATCCTGGGTGGTTGGGAACACCCGGAAGGGCCTGTGAAAGACACGAGTCCCGAATCCTAGATTTGGAAGGAGAGAAAGAGTGAGTAGCTTCCCACACCCATGGGAAAAGGGCAGGGATGAGGAATCAATTGCCAGTAATAAAGCCAGAGGAACAGGAGGTCTGGGCTGAGATACTTTACAGGGAATGCAGGGAGGCGACGGTCACTATAGAGTTAAACGACTTGAGAGAATTTTGTAAAAGGATTTGGAAAGTTTCTCCTTGGCTCGAGCAGACCAGAATATCAAGAGAAAGATGGGGAGCGGTCGGAGAACAAATGACCGCTTATGAACAACAATACCCCGGGGAGCTGGAGGATTTAGATTTCCTGATATTCGGTGTGATTAAAAGTCTTTTGGAAGGGCCGGAGAGACCAGGGCGGGATTGGAATGAGAGTGGAAGCGGAGAGAGGGGAGGGGAGAACCCTGGCAAGCAGAAAGTTAAGGAGTGTAGAGAAAAAATAGGTTAGGAGCTCCATCTAGCAGATGGGAAAGGCCATGCAGGAGAGCATATACTGTGTCTTCTCTCTGCGCCTCCTTATAGCACGCTCCATACTGGAGCGGATAGGACCTGCCTTAGCGGTCGCTCAGTACCCTGGCACTGGAAGCTCAAAGAAAGCCAGAGACCAGTGTGGGGAATAGGAGGGTGCCAAAATACCTTAGAGACAATGCACCCAGTAAAGTGGGAGGCAGAGGATCGCCAAGGGACCATATGGCCATTGGTGATTCCAGGACTTAGTTTTAACATCTGGGGCAGAGACATCATGAGCCGCCTGGGGATAAGGCTATCAAATTTTTAGTAAGGGCCATTGCAGTTGCACTGGAGTCCCCACCCTTGAATTGGAAGTCAGACACCCCGATTTGGGTGGAGCAATGGCCCCTGACTCCAGAAAAACTCCAGGCACTACAACTATTGGTTAAGGAGCAATTAGAAAAAGGAAATATAGAACCATCACAGTCACCCTGGAATGCTTCTGTGTTTGTTATAAAGAAAAAATTCGTAGAATTCAGGTTCCTTACAGATGTTAATCAAACATTTGTAAGCACCTGGCAGCAGCAATACCAAAGTAACAGCCTTATCAACTTCACCTTAAAGGCGATCCTCGCTAAACAAAGAAGGTGAAAAGGTCGCCTAACACAATCAGAGCTTGATACAGCTGTGTATACACACAATTTTTTGCATGTCTCAAAAAATTCACATACTACTCCAGCTCTGAGACATTTTGTGACTATTCCATGACAACTCTGCAAGGAAAGTAATAACTAGGCTGGAAATAAGGACACATGGGCCATGGTAAAGGATATGGCCTCAGTGAAATGGCAAGGTCCGTATAAGATACTAATATGGGGTCCAGGGTATGTTTGTGTCTCCACAGGAAAAGGTGACACATGGATTCCCATTAGAAGGATCCGTAGGTGGAAACCGGTGTCGGAGAAGCCAGAAACGGAGACCCCGGAGACCCCGGAGACCCCGGAGAAGGATCATGCACCACCTGAGTCTGCTGCTGACAGCTTTAACCTTGCTGCCCAGAGAGGAAGCAGCACTCATCCCAACCACTGACATTGCTGCCCACTCCATCTAGGCATCTCCTTTCAGCGGCTGAAGGAGGACTTTGATATCACAAACCCAGGACACTCGGGGGGGGGGAGGGGGTGACCAACTTTTCGGGAGATGACCAACTTTTCGCCTGAATACCACAGGCTTGGCCATTCAGGCTTGGCTGTTGAGATCCATTTGCATGACTGAGGGGGTGGTGATGTGTAAGGCGCCAGCACTAGCTACTTCTCTTAGAATATGCTTTGGAATTAGTGATTGCCCTTCCCCTTGTTGTAATTCAGCCATTTAGCTTCATCTTTGTTTTGTTGGATGCCTCTCTTTGTCAGTTGTGCTAGCTACAGATTTCTGTGTAAATGAAGTTCTTGTTGTGGGGTACTCATATGCTAAAGGCCTTCCTGACCCACTCAGCCTCCAGCCGCTATTTGCTCTAGAGCCATGTGTGCTCAGCGCAAAACAAAAAAGGGGAGATGCTGAGGGTGTAAGCTCAATTCCATGTAGACAGTCTCGTGCGGGTAAAGGTGGGAACTTCTAAATCTTAGAGTTCTCATGAGGCCCCCCATAAACACCAGGGAACTGAGGAGTGAGACCGAGCAATCTCGTGTATTTCCACTTCTTCCCGTGAGAAACGTGATGGGAGGAGCATCCCCCTCGAGACTGTCCCAGATCTGGGCACACCTATTGTTATCTAACAGGCACGGTATTCAGGTGCAAACTATGCGGCCGGAGAGCTTAATTGGGGTCAGGAAAGCCTGAAGGCGCTCTTAGGCTGGAGGGGCGCGGAGCAGACAGGACAGAAGGCTCCGTTTTTCCTCTCTTCGCTCTCCCCTCCCCCTCTCTCCCCACTTACACTTCTACTACCAATCTCTTAATATAAGATCTTTGCCTCCTTGGGAGATTCCTCGCTCCCTCCTAAGGAAGAGTTCCCCCTGCACTTATAACCAGGACCCTGAATAAAGCTTAACCCTTGTTCGACTCTGGGAGGTCTCTTCTCTCATATGACTATCCGGTTTGGCCAGCCAAAGACCTGCGAGAGGTAAGGTAAGAAGACTCGGGTAGCCCTCAGGCCTCTGGGCCTGGCAATAGACTGTACACAGTTCTTTATATGCTTGACAAATGAGACTTTTATCTGAGAGTCTATAAAATTTTTCTCTCAATTTTCAGTTTTCTTTCTGATCTTGGTTATATTTGTTTTATTTGTATAAAACCTTTTAACTTTAACATAATTGAAATTATCTCTCTATCTTTTATCTCTTGTTTGTTCATAAATTGTTCACCTATTCATAAGTCTAATAGGCAATATATTACGTGTTCTTCAAACTGTTTTGTAAAATCTCTCTATCTCTAGATCATATTTCCATTTTGATCTTATCTGGCAAATGGTATAACATATTGGTTTATGCTTAATTTCTACCAATCTACTTTCTAGTTTTCCCAATTTTTTAACCAAATAATGAATTCTAATCTCCAAGATTTAAGTCTCACCAAATACAAAGTTAATATATTTATCTGCTGCTATAAATTATATGTTTCCTCTGTTCCAGTGATTGACCTTTTCATTTCTTAGCCACTAGCAGAAACTTGACAATCACTGCCTTGCAATATAGTTTAAGATTTGTACTGCTAAACCTTCTTCCTTGATATATTTTTATTAGTTCCTCTGATATTATTGACTTTTTGTTCTTCTAAATGAATTTTGTTGTTTTTTTTCTAATTAAGCAAAATATTTTTTTGTAATTTAATTGAGATGGCATAGAAGCCATACAAATCCTTATTCTCTTCCTTTCCCTCTGGATACAAGCTACTCCTCCCTTCTTTTTGAGGCAGGGTGACCAAGAGAGCAGTTAAACTGAAAAATTGATTCCTCTAGACTAACAATATTTAAAGGGGAGAAAAGAGGCAAGTAGATATAATTTTAATCTACCACTCATTCTTTTTTTTTTTTTAACATGGCAATTTTTGTTTTTTATTTTTTTATTTTTTTTTATTTTTTATTTTTATTTAACTTTTAACATTTATTTTCACAAAGTTTTGGGTTACAAATTTTCTCCCCTTTTATCCCCTCACCCCCCCAAACCCAAGCATTCTAATTGCCCCTGTGACCAATCTGCTCTCTCTTCTATCCTCCCTCTCTGCCCTTGTCTCCGTCTTCTCTTTTGTCCTGTAGTGCCAGATAGCTTTCTTTACCCCTTAACCTGTATTTCTTATTTCCTAGTGGTAAGAACATTACAGTTGATCCTAACACTTTGCGTTCCAACTTCTTTAGCTCCCTCCCTCTCCACCCCTTCCCTTTGGAGGACAAGCAATTCAATATAGGCCAAATCTGTGTAGTTTTGCAAATGATTTCCATACTAGTTGTGTTATATAGGACTAACTATATTTCCCTCCATCCTATCCTGTCCCCCATTACTTCTATTCTCTTATGATCCTTTCCCTCCCCATGAGTGTCAACCTCGTATTGCATTCTCCTCCCCATGCCCTCCCCTCTATCCTCCCCCCCACCCTGCTTGTGCCCTTGTCCCCCACTCTCCTGTATTGTGAGATAGGTTTTCCTATCAGAATGAGTGTGCATTTTGTTCTTTCCTTTAGTGGAATGTGATGAGAGTATGTTTTTCTCTCGCCTCCCCTCTTTATCCCTCCACTAATAAGTCTTTGCTTGCCTCTTTTATGAGAGATAATTTGCCCCATTCAATTTCTCCCTTTCTCCTCCCAATATTTCTCTCTCACTGCTTGATTTCATTTTTTTTAAAATATGATCCCATCCTCTTCAATTCACTCTGTGCACTCTGTTTCTATGTATGTGTGTGTGTGTGCATGTGTGTGTGTGTACTCCCACCCAGTACCCAGATACTGAAATGTTTCAAGAGTTACAAATATTGTCTTTCCATGTAGGAATGTAAACAGTTCAACTTTAGTAAGTCCCTTATGACTTCTCTTTGCTGTTCACCTTTTCATGGTTCTCTTCATTCTTGTGTTTGAAAGTCAAATTTTCTTTTCAGCTCTGGTCTTTTCATCAAGAAAACCTGAAAATCCTCCATTTCATTGAAAGACCATTTTTTCTCCTCAAGTATTATACTCAGTTTTGCTGGGTTGGTGATTCTTGGTTTTATTCCTAGTTCCTTTGACTTCTGGAATATCCTATTCCATTCCCTTCGATCCCTTAATGTAGAGGGTGCTAGATCTTGTGTTATCCTGATTGTATTTCCACAATACTTGAATTGTTTCTTTCTAGCTGCTTGAAATATTTTCTCTTTCACCTGGGAATTCTGGAATTTGGCCACAATGTTCCTAGGAGTTTCTCTTTTTGGATCTCTTTCATGCGGTGTTCTGTGGATTCCATGAATATTTATTTTGCCCTCTGGTTCTAGAATCTCAGGGCAGTTTTCCTTGATAATTTCGTGGAAGATGATGTCTAGGCTCTTCTTTTCATCATGGTTTTCAGGTAGTCCCAGAATTTTTACATTGTCTCTCCTGAATCTATTTTCCAGGTCAGTTGTTTTTCCAATAAGATATTTCACATTATCTTCCATTTTTCCAATCTTCTCGCTATGTTCTGTGATACCTGTCTTTCTCATAAAGTCCTTAGCGTCCATCTGTGGCATTCTAGTTTTGAAAGAACTATTTTCTTCAGTGAGCTTTTGAATCTCCTTTTCCATTTGGCTAATTCTGCTTTTGAAAGCATTCTTCTCCTCATTGGCCTTTTGAACCTCTTTTGCCAATTGAGTTAGGCTAGTTTTCAAGGTGTTAATTTCTTCAACATTTTTTTGGTTCTCCTTTAGCAGGGAGCTGATCTGCTTTTCATGCTTCTCTTTCATCTCTCTCATTTCTCTTCCCAGTTTTTCCTCCACCTCTCTAGTTTGATTTTCAAAATTCTTTTTGAGCTCTTCTTTGGCCTGAGCCCATTGGGTGGGCTGGGACACAGAATCCTTGATTTCCGTGTCTTTGCCTGATGGTAAGCATTGTTCTTCCTCATCAGAAAGGAAGGGAGGAAATGTCTGTTCTCCAAAAAGTAGCCATCAATAGTTTTATTTCTTTTGCCTTTTCTGGGCATTCTCCCCAGCCAGTGACTTGCCCTCTGAATATTCTCCTCACACCCACCTCGCCTCCTGGTCCTCCCAGCCAGCGTTTGGGGACTGGGATTCAAATGCTGCTTCCTGCCTTAGGGCTTTTGGCGGGGGCAGGGCTGCTATTCAGTGTGAGAATTAAGTTCAGGTGGTCAAGTTGGGGCAGGGCTGCCTGTCAGGCTCAGTTCCCTCAGGGGGTTTATGTACAGACCTTCCACAGTGGATCCAGGCTCCCGCCCACTTGGGGATCCCCTGTCTGCAGCCGCCTCTCAGCTTCTATCTCCTGCGGGGGCCCAAGCCATGGGGGCACCCCACTCCCCTCTCGACCCGCCAAAGAGACTCTCTCACCGACCCCTGTCACCTGTGGGTGGAGGGGCTTGTGCCGCCACTGCTTGGATCTGTACCTCTCAGAGCCGCGGCTGCAGCAGGTCTGGGCTGGGCTCCACGTCTGCAGTGCGACGGACCTTTTGCGAGAGGTTTCCAGGTCCCCCTGTGGGTGGAGGGACCCGCGTGGCCGCTGGAGATCCCGTCCCCGTAGCCCGCTCTAATCTTTTCCTCACAGTGTCGCGGCCGCTGCAGGGCTGCACTCAGCTCCCAGTCCCGGCGCCCAGTCCCCAGCGCGAAGGACCCCCCGCGAGAGATTTGCAGGTCTCTCCGGAACAGAAATCTCCCTTGCTCCAATATTCCGTGGCCTCTGGGTGCAGAATTCACAGTGAGCTGGTCCCCTCTAGCTGTTCTGTGGGTTGTGGGTTCGGAGCTACGTGTATGTGTGTCTTTCTACTCCACCATCTTGGCTCCCAACTACCACTCATTCTCTTGAAGAGAGCAGAGTTGTCAGCCAAGAGGTTCCAATTTCTTCCCTCACTCCAGGCAGAAATTAGTCTGCCTTAAAGAGGGATAGGAAAGATTCCAGAGATATCTATCCATATTTCCTTGTGAGCATCATTTAAACAACCCATGTGGACATAACTTACATGGGCAGCATGTTTTTGAAGAATGGATTGGATTTGAATCACTTCATAAGTATCATATGATTTAAAACTGGAGTCTTAGAGATCATCCAATGTTTAGAGGGTTTTTAACCCAATCCTTTCTGTTTTTTACATTTAAAGAAACTGAGTCTCATCTAGAAGCTTTTACAGCTATGCACTGTATTCCTGTTTCCTGTGACATCTCTGTCTTTCTGTCTCTTTTTTTTTCTGCATCTCTCTATCTGTTGTTCTGTGTCTTTACATTTCTCTTTCTCTATAAATCCATTAGTTTTCACTTGGTACTGAACAGGTCCAACATCTTGATATGTTATCTAAATTTTTCTCCTCAAAACCTCATTCCCTAGGATCTTGTCCACTCCCTTCTTCCACCCACTCTCATAACATTTGAACAACTCCAAAGAAAAGTTCTGTGTGATGCTTCTGGGACTTTCATGGACTTCCAGTCTTTGACTAGATTCCTGATGAGGACCAGATATAACCTTATCACTAGTCCTAAGAAATGAATGACCAGCTTTAATTTAAAAAGATGAAAATTTAAAGACCATATAATTCTAGGAATATTTCAGACCAAATTTATATCAATCTATTTCCAAGCAAGTCATAGCTAGAACTGGGTTAGCATTAAATACTATTTAATAACGCTGATGAGATGAGGTGTTTGTATCTGTCATTTAGAACAGTATGAAATCTTGTCAAATAAGTTGGAAAAAGTATTCCTTTCTAGAGTTGATGAATCAAATTCAAACCTATCTTGCTAGCATAAATATCCAAAAAAACTTTTGTCCCTGTGTTGATTTCAGAGAAAATTTCTGACTGTGTTTGACAATTTCAATTTATTTCCAACAAGATAGGAAGGATAAAATTCAATTTTTTATTGTGTTGCTACATCCTAGAGAGACCTTCTATAGAAGAAATGATTTGAGTGACATGATACTACCACAAAGGAGAGATGTGATAACAGGTATCTTGATTTTTTCTTTTAGCAAATATTCACCAAATCACAATTCAACTGTCCAAACAATTCTAGTGGGACCTGGATGAGTAAAGCATTTATTTTCATGCTTCAATGTCAATATCAAAATATCACTTCAGTTGATGATATTCCCATTAGAAAAGGGAACTCTCTAGTAGCGAATTTTGTTCTGACCATTATTTTCACTGCACATGTTTAATGGTGGTGATATGTGTTTATTGCTTTTCCTGAAAGGAAAGCATATTCATCAGCAGTGTTCAAGATAAAAATAAGAATAAATGAAAAGAGTGAAAGTCACAAGCCTGTTCCTATTTCTTAACAATAGGCTTTCAAAATTAATTATCAGCCATGTGGAGGATTGTGGTAAAATTCAGTAGGCCTCTTTTTTAGCCCCATCTCTGCTGCTAACAAGTAAGGTGACATTGAGAAGTCACTTAGTCTTTATGAGCCTCATTTCCTTATCTGTAAAGAGAATAAAAATAATTTACCTCCCTACCTTATTGGTTTGTCATGGGGACCAAATATTATCTTATATGTGCAAGTGCTTTGAAAACTTCTAAATCTTACACTGATATAAGATATACCATTGTTCTTATTTTGTTATTATTAGCAGGTTTAGTAGTAAGACACTTAGTCTTTCTTTAGAAAAAAAAAGAAAAAGCCAAAGTATTAATTTATTAGTGCTAATGCTAGGAGATGAACTCAAATTTCAATGACTCAATAGCTTTGTCAGATGTATTTGGGTGGATGGGGCGGGGGGGAGAATAGATTTGCCTAGAAGAGATAAATGTTTTATATGGGGCAAAAGTGAGAAGAATTTGTAAAGAAAAAGATAGATATAGATTGTTGATTGTGTTTCAATCTGATATTTTTGGCTTTTTGCAATAAAGTATTTAATACATAAGAAAAACTTAAAATACTTGTTGACATTGAATGTTACATAGATGTGGAACTGGGGAGACTTAACACAATATGAATCCATATCTTCATCAAATGATATGGAAGATCACATGTATAGTTCAGACATGGTTAATGGTTATTTGTTTGTTTTTTATTTTTAAAACAATCTCTTAGAGAGTAAAGCCAATAGAGCAAAGTGGAGGACACAACTCAGCTGAGTTCTTCTAACATTCCCTTCCAAATAACTTAAAAATAACAGCTCAAGTGGAATTCTAGAGGTGCAAAGCTGACAAAAGGTCATTGTGAGACATTCTTCCAGCCCAAGACAATTTAAGAGGTTGAAAGAAGAAAACTGTGATGTGGGAGTAGAGGCTGGCCTGCAGCTCACATGGATACAAAGACAGTGATGATACTAGTGGATGGCAAAAGAAGTAGTAGAGGCTTTAGAAGCTCTTAAGCCAGGTACAGTAATGGGACCTAGAAACTGAAATAATAAGAAATCAGAAAGAAATAATAAGGGGTGTCTGTGCTAGAGCTGGACTCAGGACTGGGTGCTGTTTGTCAAGTTCATTGGTTAAAGCCACATCTGGGTCACAGTTCAAAGGTGGAATGGAGCACTTTCAGTCACAAGGAAACAAGAGCCTTGAGTAGCAGTACCATATATGACTCAAAGGGATAAGGGGAAGTTCTTAGATATGGATCAGCATGCAGAACAGGAGAGCAGTGACTATATTTCTTCCCAGATCACACTACCTTAGAAGCACCAAAAAGGGGGCGGAGCCAAGATGGCGGAGTGAAAGCAACGACTCACCTAAGCTCCTGGACAAACTCCTCTGGATATCTCTGAAAAGAGAATCTGACCAGACTTTGGAGGTGTAGAATCCAGTGGGTGACAGACTTTGACAGATTCGGAGCCCAGGTTGGACTGGAAGGTCCACGGGAAGGATTTGTTCCACGGGGGTAAGCCCCCACCGCACAGCGCAGCGTGGTCAGCACAGCAGGGCGGAAGGGACCTGAGAAGCCCAAGAGTGGCAGGCGAAACCAGCGGAGCAGGAGACAAGCCAAACCGAGCTGGTGAGAGCTGCTGAGCGCCAGACATCAGGGCAGCAGCCCTTGAAACCTTCAGCCTGAAGACTAAACTTTGGTAAGTCAACTACTTGAAATTCCAGGAGCTAGGATGACGGAGTGATCAGTAAATGCTCTCTCCTCCCCCCTGATGACCGTGAAAGAACCATAAAATTCTTCCCCAGATAAATCCTGGATCAGCGGGAACAGCAGAAGGGGGCAAATAGTCTCATAACACCAGAGGCTAGAAAAATAGCAAAGGGGGATTCTTCCTACTGTGGCGGAGGTGATCTGGAAGGACAGACGACCCAGGGCAGAGAAAATTTGCACTGAGACCCAGGCAAGCCTCAGAGCCAGGAGACAAGCCCCAGGAGGGGCGGGAACACGCATTAGCTTCTAGGCGTGCCCCAGCCCTTCAGGGGAAAAGGGAAGACAATAGGGAAGCTGGGATCAGCATCCCCTGACCTTGCCTTTGCCTCAGGTCAGCTGAGGAGATCTCCTGAGACCAGACCACCCCTCCCACACACCTAACAAGCTAACCCCAGGGTTGATCTGGGAAACAACAACAAAAAAAAAAAAAAAAAAAAAGAAGCACCAAAAACTTCCAAACCTCTGGAACTAGCTATGAAAGCATAGTTCTATCTTGCTCTTATGCCAGGAATAAAGCCACAAAGTTAAAAGTCAAGGAATATGCTGGAAAAATGAACAAATGACACCAAAAGAATATGACTATAAAAAACTATTGTGAAGGACCAGAGCCAGGATGGCAGAGTAAAGGAAAGGACTGGCCTGAATGCTTTTAAATTTCCTTTCAAATAATACTAAAATAATGCTATAAAAATAATTTTGATGCAGCAGATCCGACAAAAGGACAGGTTAAAACAATTTTCTAACCCAGGAAAACCTTGAAGACTGGAGCACAGCCCTGTACAAGTCACACCTGGGCAAGCCAGCAGTAAACCAGGAAGTATGGCAGATGACAGAATCAGGGGTGGTATCTTCCAAAGTTCTCAGCCCAAAGATGGTAAAGCGGTTGGGCAACTGGTCAGGAGATCACAAAGAAACTTTTATGGCAATGAGGGCAAAACTTAGTTACATTGACCATATGTGTTCCAGGTCACAGACCTAGGGTGAGGAGGAGCACTAGCAGGAGTAGCATCATTGATAACAGTTTCAGAGTGTAAAAGAATGCTTTTGATCACTCACAGACCAGCACAAAGTCTACAAGAACAATGACCACACCTCTCTTTAGATCATGCCACCTTGGAAGAACTGAAAACTTCCAGACACCTAGACCACGTTCTGAGAGCAGTAACATGAAAAATCTGAAACTTGGAACAGTGTCCCCTACATACTAGGAACAGAGTTCAACTGCAACATAAAATTAAAAGTCAGCAAATAGCTTGGAAAAGTGAGCAAAACATAAATGAACAAAAAAGAAAAAGGGGAATTGGTTTCAACCCAAAAAGAGCCCTGTAGATCTCAAAAATGATTTTAAAAATCGAATAAGCAAAGTGGAGGAAAAATAGAGGAGAAGAGAAAATGATGCAAGAAAATCATGAAAAAAAGCAAACAGCTCATAATGGAGATACAAAAATATTGAAGAACATAACACCTTAAGAAACAAAATAGGCAAAAAGGTCAAAAATTTACTGAAAAGAAATCCTTAATCCTGGATGAATGGGAAAAGAGGCACAAAATTCACTAAAGAAAAGAGCTTTTTAAAAAGTAGAATTGGCTAAATGGAAAGAGAATAGAAAAACTCACTGAAGAAAATAATTCCTTAAAAATTGGAATAGGGTAAGTGGAAGCTAATAACTTTACGAGACATCATGAAACCATAAAACAAAATTAAAAATTAAAAAAAAATAGAATAAAATGTAAAAATTTTCATAGAAAACACAACTGATTCAGAAAACAGATTAAGGAGAAATAATTTAGGAATTATTGGACTACCTGAAAGCCATGATCAAAAAACGAGCCTAGACTTCATGTTAGACTTCATTTGTCAAGAAATTGTCAAGGAAAACTACTTTGATATCCTAGAACCAGAGAGTAACATAAAAATTGAAAGAACCCACCAGTCACCTCCTGAAAGCGATCCCAAAATGAAAACTTCCAGGAATATAATAGCTGAATTCCAAAGCTCCCAAAGCTATCCAAAGGATAACTTTATTCTCTCCAAAGCTATCCAAAGGACAAAATATTGCAAGAAGCCAGAAAGAAACAATTCACACATTGTGGAGCTACAGTCAAGAGCACATGAGATTTAGCAACTACTACATTAAACGATGGGAGAGCTTGGAATATGATATTAGGAAGGGGCAAAATATCTGGGATTATAGTCATGAACCACCTATTCAGAAAAACTAAGTATATTGCTTCAAGAAAAAAATGGATATTTAATGAAATAGAGGACTTTTCAAATATTCTTCCTTAAAGGACCAGAGATGAATAGAAAATTTTAATTTCAAATACTAGACTCAAGAGAAGCACAAAAAGATAAACAACAAAAAGAAATCTTAAGGGAATCAATAAGATTAAACTCTTCATATTGCTATATGAGAAGATGATTTTGGTAACTCCTAAGAACTTAATGATTTTCATGACAGTTAGAAAGAGTATATCTAAAGACATAAATGCTAGCTGATTGATGAGATGACATACAAATAACAAAATTAAGGAGTGAGAAAGAGATATGCACTGGAAGAAGGGGGAAGGAAGATTGTAATGCTAAGTAGATTAAAGATCCTCCCCACCCATTAATAAGCCTGCCCATTAAGAGAAGCTTGATTAGGGGAGGTCCACGTGGTTTGCTAATTTCCTAATAAGGTACTCATTCTCATATGTGATGTGATATCCTCTGGCTTGAAAAGAAAATGTATAAATACACTGAGGTGGGATTTTACTTTGGGGCTTACTTATTGGAAATGTTTGTTTGACCAGATGAGACTCTGGGTAGCCACTAAATTGTCCCCTGGTTTTGAAAATACAGATGTTGGTGCTTCTCTCTCTGGTAACTATATATGTATGGTCAGACAGTTATCTGTCTGTTGATATATCAGGCATCTGGAAGCTCTGTCTGTCGATTTTGATTTCCCAGTATTTTCTCTGAAGTTCAGGATGCTGACTTTATCCCATGAATTAAGTGAATGATACATATACTTGATTAAAGTGACTGTTGACCCCTCAAAAGTTGCTTTCCTTTTAGAAAAGGAGCCATCCTGTGTATGTCAGTGTCCTTGTTGTTACAAGATGTAGAACGGGATAAATTATCTCACATAAAAGAGGTACAAAAGAGCTTTTACAGTGGATCAAGAAGATGGGGGTGGTGGTGAGTGACATGTGGACCTTATACTCATCAAAATTGACTCAAAGAGTGAATAACATATGTACTCAAATGGGTATAAAAATCTATCTTTCCCTATAGAGAAGTAGGAAAGGACCAGGAAGAGAAATGAGAGGGTGATAGAAGGGAAGGTATATTAAAAGGTGTGATGGTGAAAAACTAAACACTTTTGAGAAGAGACAAAGAGAAAGAAAAGAGAGAGAAGGATAAACAAGGGGAAAATAGGATTGAGGGAAATACACAATTAGTGATCATAACCGTGAATGTGAATGGAATGAGTTCACCTATAAAACTAAAGTGGATAGGAAAATGCATTAAAAAACCTCAAATCCTACAACAAATTGTTTCAAAGAAACCACTTGAATCAGGATCACACACACAAAGACTGGAGCAGAATCCTTTCTGTTTTAGCTGAAGTTAAAAAAAAAAAGAGTAGCAATCATGATCTCAGACAAAGCAAAAACAAAAATGATCTAATTAAAAGAGATAAGGAAGGAAACAACATTTTGCTAAAAACTACCATAGACAAGGAAGTAACATCAGTACTAAACACATATGCAACTAATGGCATAGCATCTAAATTCTAAATTGAAAAGTTAAATGAGCTACAGGAGAAAATAGACATTGAAACATTAAATGGGGTATCTCAACATTCCTCTCAAAGAACTAGATAAATCTAACCATAAAATAAACAAGAAAGAAGTTAAGGAGATGAATAGAATTAGAGAAAAGTTATATGTCATAGATCTCTGTTGAAAACTTAATGAAAATAGAAAGGAATATAACCTTTACCCCAGCTGTATGTGACACTTACACAAAATTGACCAGGGCATAAAAACTCATAAGCAAATGCAGAAAAGCAGAAACATTACAAGCATTCTTTCAGATCATAATGCAATAAAAATTACATTCTTTAAAGAGACATGGAAACATGGATTAAAAACTAATTGGAAACTAAATAATCTAATCCTAAAGAATGACCATGGCAAAGAATAAATCATAGAAATAATTTTATTAAAGAAAATGACAGCAATGAGACAATATACTAAAATTTATGGGATGCAGCCAAAGTAGTACACAAATGAAAATTTTTATCTCTACCTGCTTTCTTTAATAAAAGAGAGAAAGAGTAGATCAATGAATTGGGCATGAAAGAAAAAAAAAATCAATAGAAAATAAAACCAAAAAAAAATCCCCAGTTAAACACTAATTTGGAAATCTTGAAAATCAAAGGAGAGATTAACAAACTTGAAAGTTGAAAAAGTTGAACTAATAAAACTAGGAGTTGATTTAATTTAAAAAAATAAATAAATCATTGGTTAAGAAGATTTAAAAAAAAAAAAACAACCAAATTACCAGTACCAAAAATGAAAACAGTAAATTCTCTACCAATAAAGATGAAATTAAAGCAATTCTTATGAGCTATTTTGCCCAATTACATGCCAATAAATTTAATAATCTAAGTGAAATGAATATTAACAAAAAAATTACTCAAGTTAGAAGAACAGATAAAATAATTAGTGAAAGAAGCTGAATAATTAAGATGCTTTCAGAAAAACCTGGAAAGATTTGTATGAACTGATGTAATTGAGCAGAAACAAGAGAGTTTTGTACACAATAACAGCAATATTGTACAATGATCAGCTGTGAATGACTTAGCTATTCATAATAATGTAATGATCCAAGACAGTTCTGAAGGACTTATGATGAAAAATGCTTACTACTTCCTGAGAATGAACCTATGGAGTTTGAATGCACATCTAAACATATATTTTTAAACTTTATTTTTCTTGTTTTTTTTGGTTTGTATTTTCTTTCACAACATAACAAATATGAAAATATGTTTTGTACAATTACACATGTATAATCTATATCAAATTGCTTACTTTCTCAATGAGGGGGACAGAGAAAAAAAAGATTGAATGTGAAACTCAAAATTTTAAAAGTGAAAGTTAAGATTATTTTTACATATAATTGGGAAAAGTATTGTGACAGGGAAGATGAAAACACAAACTTAAAAGACAATAACGTCAAGAAAAGCTACAAGCAAAGCATCAAGGGAAAACAAAATGAATTGGAAAAAAGCACAACAAGAATTCCTGGAAGGGCTAAAAAAAGTTTTTGGAATCAAATAGTCATGGTGGAAAAAAAGTTGAGTAGCAAAATAAGAGTGAGGGAAGAAAATTATGAAAAGAAAACTAATAGTCTGGTAAAAGAGGCACAAAAATACTGAAGAAAATAACACCATTAAAAAATTGGTCAAATGGAGAAAGAGGCAAAAATCTTCACTTGTGAAAATATTTCCTTAGAAAGCAGGATTGGCAAAATGGGGAAAGAGGTACTAAAGGTTATTGAAGAAAATAATCTCTTAAAAATTAGAATTGAGCAAGTGGAAGCTAATGACCCCATGAGACATCAAGGAACAAAAAATCACAAAGCCAAAGGAATGAAAAATAGAAGAAAATATGAAATAACTCTTTAGAGTTATAAAACAAAAGTTATTTCATATATATATGTGTACACACACACACACACACACACACACATACATACAGTTCAGTATAGAAATCTATCTTCCCCAACAGTGAAGTAGGAGTAGAAAGTCATAGGAGAATTGGGGGGGTGGAGGGCAGGCTTAGACAAAAGGGAGGGTAGATAAATGAAGACAATGATCAGAAGCAAAACAGACATTAGAGGAAAGACAGGATAAAAAGTAAGAGAGAAGAATAAACAGATGAAAATAGGATCAAGAGAAATACAAGAGTTAGTAATCATAACTGTTAACATGAATGCAATGAATTCATCTATATAATGGAAGCAAATAGAAGAATGGATTAAGAAACCAGAATTCAGCAAAATTTTATTTTCAGGAAACATACTTGAAACAAAGAGACGCAGAAAGAGTTCAAAGAAGAGGCTGGAGAAGAATCTATTTTGCTTCAGCTGAAATAAAAAGGTGAAGGGAAGTAATTATGATCTCAGGAAAAGCGAAAGGAAAAATAGACCCAAATAAAATATATCTTCTTAAAAAGCATCACAGATAATGAAGTAAAATCAATACTAAATATGAAAACACCAAATATCCTAGCCTCTAGATTTTTAAAGGAAAAGTTAAATTAATTAAAAGAGGAAATAGACATTAAAAATCTGTTAGTGGAAGATCTAAACTTTCCCCTCACATAAGTTAGATAAATCTAATCATAAAATAAACAAGAAAGAAGTTAAGATCTGAATAGAATCTTAGAAAATTTAGAGATGATGACCTCTGGACAAAATTGAATACGAAAATAAAGCAATATTTTTTTTTTCCTCAGCTCTTCATGGCACTTTCACAAAAATTGACTAGAGGACATAAGAACTTTGCAAGCCAATGGACAAAAACTGAAATATTAAATACACACTTTTCAGACCTTAATGCCCTGAAAATTATGAAACATAGATTACAAATTAATAGGAAACTAAATAAATAATCTAATCTTAAAGAATGAGTGGGTCAAAGAGCAAAATATAAAAACAATTTCATTAAAGAGAATGACAACAAAAAAACAATATCACAAAATTTGTGGGAAGCGCTTAAGCAGTAATTCAAGGAAATTCTATATTCTAAATGAGTACATTTCAATAAAATAGAGAAAGAACAAATCAATGAGTTGATTATGCAATTTTAAGAAAATTTAGAAAAATAATAAATTTGAAATGCTCTAACATATCAAAATAAAAATTCTGAAAATCAAAGGAGAGATTGATAAAACTTAAAGCATAAAATATCATTGAAAGAATAAATAAGAAAAAAAAGCTAGGAATTAGTGAGCAGCAAACTTCTATTGATTAGATCCAAATTCAGGTCATGAACCTGAAGAGCTCCAGACGAGTGGGACTGTGAGAAGACTATGACCTGGATCAGTCTATTTTGGGAGCACTGACAGCTTGCAGAACCATGGTCTGAGTGATCCCTCAGAGCCTAAAATAAGACAGCCCTCAATACCTTAACAAAGCAGCAACAGGCTCACCCTAGCCTTCCCTACAATAATAGACAAAGCTTGGACCTAAGATAAACTGAAAGTCAGGCAGGAAGTTGGAAGAATGCCAAGAAAAAACATAACCACACCATAAAAAAAAAAAAAAAAAAAAAAAAAAAAAAAAACTAATATGGTGATATGAGCGCTCAAGACATAAAATCAAAATAAGGGAATGACTTCAAAACAGTTACACCAAACCTCAAAGTAAAACCAGAATTCCTGGAAGAAAAGAAGCAAGATTTAAAAAGAGCCATAAAATACTTTTATAAATATAAGTGTAAAAATTTATACAAATATATTATATATTAACATAATAATAAAATGTGTAATAAGTATATATTAATAATATTTACTATTATATAATTATATAAATGACTGGTGGAGCAAAATAGGATACAACTGAGAGCTACCTAAAGAAGGAATTGAAAAGGAAATTAACAGTTTGGCACAAAAGATATAAAACCTTTTTTAAGAAAGAAATTCCCTGAAAATTATCATTACAAAAAATAATTCAATGACTCCATGAGATGACAAGAAATATTAAAACAAAGCAAAAAATACTGAAAAAGTTATAACAAAATCAACTGACATAAAAATAGAGAAAATTTATTGACTGCCTAAATTGCCTAAATATCATATTTCAGGAGATCTTAAAAGAAATCTATTCAGGTATCTGAGAACCAAAAGGTAAAGAGGAAACAGAAGAAATTCACAGATCATCTTCAGAAAGAAACCTCCAACAAAAAACTCTTAAGGTACATTATGGACAAAATCCATAGCTTCAAGGTAAAAGAGAAGAAAAAAATACCGTTATGTAGTTAGTAGAAAAGAATTCAAGTACTGAAAGGCCATAGTCTGGATCCAAAACAATATAGCAGCCATCATCTTAAAAGATAAGACGGGATATAAATTTCCAGAGGCAAAGTATATAGGTTTTCTACCAAAAATGATTTACCCAGCAAATTCAGTGTAATTCCATACAGCAAAAAACTGCCCTTTCGAGGATTTTCAAGAATTCCACATGAAAAGATCAGAGCTGCAGAGAAACTTTATATTTCAAACATAGTAGTTAAGAGAAACATAAAAAGATAAATATGAAAGAATAAACATAATACACTAAAAAAGAATAAATTCTAATAGAGAAAAATGATATGTTTCCTCAATGAGCAAGCACATCAAGAGGGTTTGGAATTCATTATGTTGTAACTCGTGATCTTAATAGAAGGATGAGAAGAGGAATGAAAAATGACCAACCACTATTCTAGAGGACTAATGAGGAAGCATGCTCCTCTCATCTTGGTACAGAGGCAAAAACTCAGAGTGCAGAGTGAGAAATTTTGGACATGGATAAGGTGAAAATATATATTTGCTTGACTATACATATTTATAACAAGGGTTTCATTTTTCTCTTGTTCCCAATTGGGGTGGGAAAGGGAGTAAAGGAAGGTTATTGTTGATATAAAAAAATTAGACATCTGACTTAAGGAACAATGTGATAACCCATTTCACAATGTTATTACTAAAATAACATATCTAGTAATGGATCCTATGAGATTATAAACTCCCTAACAGTACAGTCTTTTTCCTTACTACAATGCATTTGGTGCCTATCAGAGCTAGCACTTCTATATAACCTTTTAAAGGTTTAAAAAGTTCTTTGCTTATGTCATTTCTTTTATCCTCACAAAAACCATGTGAGGAAGGTGTTAGTATTATTCCCATTTTATAAAGGAGGAAACTGTGGCTGAGAAAAGTTTAAGGGACTTCCTTGATATTGCACATCTAAGTAATTGCATGAAACAATATTTGACCTTAGCTCTTCCTGACTTACAGTGTAACATTGCATACTGATTACTTTTGTGAAAGTCATTCAGTGAAATAAATTCTCATGTGCTGCAGCTGGAGATGTCTAGTTGGAAAGTTTTCTATTTAGTCAAAATATATGCACATATATATATATATATATATCTGTGTATGCCTATGTATATACACATTTATGTATGCATATAAGCTTATGTGTATATATACACACCAACATTATACATGCATATATACATATGTAAGTATAGATATAGAAAGAGATATATTCTAAATTTGAAGGTTGAATTGACTTATTTGCTTTTTTACCCTTATCATTCCATATAAAACTTCAGGCTGAATTCAAAATGTGATCAAGATTCTCAACCTGTCACTTTAACTGCAGTTATTTATCAACTTACCTGTGCAGATGAATGAAGAAATTTGTTATAGAACAGTTTTATTGCTATTAATAAGCAATAAAATTCAGACAATCAGTAATGATAATTTAGGACTGGGAAAGAAGACGAAGCATAGCCTACTTTATTGACACATATATTTTGACATCTGAAAGAGCAAATCAGAAACAGAATAAGCCATAACAATGATTTAAAAAATAAAACAATTAGCATTCTTTCAGGACTTAAGTTTCTTCTATTTATTTTTCCTTCCTGACTCAGTGTGCTAGACCTCAATTGCCATAGAATCATAGAAACTTAGAGTTGAAAGGAACTTCATTTACCATCTCGTCAAGCCCATACCTGAACAAGAACCACTTAGTCATTAAACATTTACCATTCTAGGCACTGGAGATATGAAAACAAAAACAAAAAAAAAAAACAAAACAAAAGCAAAACCTTGCTTTCAAGAAATTCTAAGTCTAATGGAGGAGATAAAGTGCAGTAAACTCTGCATAATCAGGCTATATAAACAGTGTAAATCAAGATAATCAACAGAAAGAATGCTATCTTTATCACACCCAGTAAGGCATAAACCACTCTTTTCATGAACACTTCAAGTGAGAGGGAACCCACTACTCTCTGTTATGCCCATTTGCTTTTGAAAAGTTCTACTTGTTAAGAAGTATTTCCTATTTCAATTTGCCTTTTTGCAAATACTACCCATTACTCTCAGTTCTGTTGTTCTGGGCATAGTAAAACTGCCCTTTGAAGCAAAATTGATGATATCTCAGCTAACTTCTGTGTGTTTGTGACTAGGAGTGGAAGGGAGTGGGAGGGTAAAGGGGGGTAGGGTGTAGAGGCTGTATTCTTGTTTTCTGTAATCGCCAATAACCCATCCCTCATCTCAGAATCTTTGATTTACAAAGCAATATTCACCATGAATTTCTCAGGAAATATCCTCTACTCAGATTTCCAAATTGTAAGACTGGAAGCCTGGCGAGGATAAAGACCATCTACTTATTTGCTACAACCAGTGAAGTGCCTTGACAAGAGTGGGTTCATAATATTTTTTCAAGTGAGTTTTAATGTGCAAACAATTCCCTGAGAGAAAAATAAAGTAAAATACCATCTCGATTGGGAAAGAGAGGTGGGAAAGGTAGGAGACTTCAGAGGACAGTTTCAGTTTCATAAGCTACTCTCCAGCCCCAAAGTTTCACTGGATCTTCAAAGTTAGTTTAAACCATATAACCTAAAGAAATTCCCACCTGGAGTTGATCCCCCTAGGTCAGGACCAGGTTGGTTCAGGTTGCAAAATCCATAAGGAATGTGGCAAATGTATGGCTAATCTATATCCCTGCAGCATAAAGCAGTTTCTGATTACAAAGAAAAGTTCTGTTTACATGTATTTAAGATGAAGCTTGAAGAATAAAAACTCCTTAACTCTCATCATTTCAAACTTGTCATGGAATGATTTCACTTTGATTTCAGAGTATTCCTTAATGGTGAGTATTAAGAAATGATTTCTTCAATCTAAGGCAAATAGTTATTTTTTTGGTGTTTTTTTCTTCCCTCAAACAATTGCTATCATTATTTCTCTGTTAAAGTGTTTTAACGAAATGTTTTTGAGAATTTTAATGTTAACTTTAAATGATCATTCTAACATTTATTTAAAAAAATTATAGGCTATGAAATTAGAAAGAAAAAATCTCCATATTTCTCTTAAATGTTGTTTTAGAGACACACTCCAATATTATCTGTGCCACTAAGTTCACACACACACAAAAAAAAATTATGAAGTCCCTGAAAGATGTCATATGCTCGATCTCAACTTAAGCTTTACTAGAACAAACTTCTGTTTTCTTACATAGGTAGTGTGGGCATGGACAGACACTCCTTCTATTTCCAGTCTCTCTCTCTCTCTCTCTCTCTCTCTCTCTCTCTCTCTCTCTCTCTCTCTCTCTCTCTCTCTCCCTCCCTCCCTCCCTCCCTCCCTCCCTCTCTCTCTCTCTCTCTCTCTCTCTCTCTCTGTCTCTCTCTCTCTCTCTCTCTCTCTCTCACACTAGCAGTGGCAAAGTTCATTGGAACCCCTATCTCTCTAATATCGTTCTTTTATTTAGGAGTTCCTTACTGAAGTAAAAGATTATTATTGCTATAAGCAAGGAGTTATAATTTATATTTATGAGAAAGATCAAGAGAGAAGGATATTATTTAGAAGAAATTTTAAAGTGGTAACAGATATTTGAGCATCTTCAGTCTAGTAAGGCTTCTTACCCTAGGTTCCAAGAATATTTTTTAGAAGTTATGTTGATAACTTTATTATAAAAAATATTTTGATAAGTGTATTGATAATCAATGTAGTTGATTTCTTTTATAAGATATATTTTATTTTATGCAGTTAAAAACATTATCCTGAGAAGAAAATGATTAGATTTCACCAAATGTCCAAATTGGTTCATCACACAAAATAGGTTTAGAACCCATAGGGAAGGTTATGAATGATTATACAGTTTTAGAAGACAAAAAATGAATGCAGGGTGTTGGAGAGGAAGGGAATAATATTTTAAAACTACTTAGAAAAATAGAGCTGATGTGGAAAGAGTGAGAACAGCTGCTGGAAAATAGCCAAGTACTCTTTTAATTTAAGCATTTGGGGGACACAAGGCACATTCTGCTTTAAAATGCGTCTTTTAACGACACACTTTAGTGCATGCTTCAAAGTAGGTGAAAAAGAGTATGTGTAGGGGAGAAGAAGTGGAGAAAAAAACATTTTCCTGACTTTTCCTTCTAAGGTTGGAGTAAAGGTGATAGCAAGGAAGAAAAATAAACAAATAAAACTTAGATTACCTGTCATATTGCATATAGCTACCTGAGTGGTTAAACATCTACTAACTTACCCAGTAAGTTGCTATTACTCTTTTTAAGAAGCATGAACATCTAGGTTAGGGTTAAGTCTGTCATTTAAGAAACAATGGAAATGCCACAAACTCTAAGCTGCATCTTGATCTTGTTATTGTTCTAAGTTTAAAAATTGTTCCCTCTAACTTCCTTGAAGATATTTTCCAAATTGGTCTAAAAGAGGAATGCAGCCTTCAATAACCCAATTCTTCGAGCAACAAAGCTTTTCATGTCCCTCACCAGCATCCTATGAAGTAGTGGTGGGTTGAATAAACCATGGAATGAGAACTAAAAGTTGCAATATTCATTAGACTATCCTATTGCACTATTGATTCATATGGAATCAATCCCTCCCTATCTCCACCCCTCTTCTTAGCTAGACTCTGTTGATTGGAGTGGGTTAATAAAATGCAATAAAAATATAATCAGTTTTCTTTTTAAACATAGAATTATAGCTTCTATGCATATTTTGCCCCTAACATTTTAGTCCAGTTATATGCATAAGAGCTATTTTCTCCCATACTCTTTTTCCTCTCTCTCAACAAAACAAAAGGGGGTGAGGGTTGATACATTAGTTAGCAATGAGTTATTAAAATGGTTAAATGGTCCCAAGTGGTGAGAATTGTGTACTCTTGGAATCTGGGCTGCATTCAATATCACATGTGATACAAAGGGCATTATTGAACAGTGCTTTATTTCCATTCAACTTGGTTTAATTCAATAAAAGTTTACTGAAGATTTAACTATGTTCAAAGGAACTGCAGTTCATGAACCTGAGATTAATACTACCAGTTTTCTACCAATTGTGCAATAATATAGATTCTGAGGAATATGGCTTCAATACTCTCAAATTAATAGGGCCACAAATTTAGATATTAACAATTTACCCTCCTTCTTTAAATAAGTCCCATTCCTATAATTTACCTAAATAAAAGCAACCTGCCCTTCCTCCCCCCAACGGAAAACTGCCAGACAAAAGAGACCTAACCAGCATTTTTCTGCCATGGGGCAAACTTCACAAAGTGCACCTCAGGGAAAGTTCACAAAACACACTTTGCCCTAGTACCTGGAAGAAAACTCTCAACTCTACTTTAAGTTATACTCAAATGTGGGCTGTGGAGAAATAAGTCCAGGACATATTTTGCCCATGTTGATGTGAGGAGGAACTTCACCCAAGGTGCCACAGTTTTGGGGGAGAAGGCAGGTCTTCTGGGTGGCTCAGTGGAGAGAACACTAGGTCTGGAATCAGCAAGAACTGATTCAAATCTGTCTTCAGACACATACTAGCTGTGTGACTCTGGGCAAGTCACTTGACTCTGTTTCCCTCAGTTTCCTCATCTATGAAATGAACTGGAGAAGCAAATGGTCAACGACTCCAGTATTTTTGCTAAGAAAACCCCAAAGGGGGTCACCAAGAATAAGAAAAGACTGAAACAACTAAACAACAGTTGGGTACTAAACTCAGTTATTTGGGGTTGCAGGACAGTAAGTGGTGTTGTCAGTATCATCTAAATTTTGATGCCCTGGGCTTAACCAGGGGTGGAGAGCCTGCAACCTCGAGGTCATACGCGGCCCTCTAGGCCTTCAAGTGTGACCCTTTGAATGGAAACTTCACAGAACAAATTCTCTTAGTTAAAGGATTTGTTATGTGAAACTTGAACTCTGTCAAAAGGCTACACTCAAGGACCTAGAAGGCTACATGTGACTTTGAGGTTCCCCTCCCCTATGCTCTAGTCAGGCTGCCTGGGTAGCAGCTCCCATTGACAACTCAATTATCTCCCTTCCTGCTCTCCTTCAATATCTCATCATTTTGAGGACTTAGGAGTAGGAGAGCATTGTCACATAAGAAAGATAACTGCCTTTGTCCCCAGTCATCCATCCTTTGTTTTCCTCAAGAACTACTTTACTCGTTCTAGCATCTCCAAATCCTTCAGTATTAATGAAGCTATTTTGTGCATATTTGTAATGGACTCACTTCCTAGATTTTTTTAGACGGCTGTGTGTTTGTCCGTCGTTGTCGAAGAAGACCGTGCCATCAGAGACATGATGATATGACTTGCACTTGACTTTGCTTGGAGTGAGGGAGGGCTGTGCAAGTCACCAGCCTGCTAGGATAATTAACAAGGTCCTCTCATCCTGGTCCCAGATTTCAATGACTCAGCTTGGTTTGGCAAAACAATCTATCAGGTACCCCAGTAAAGGTCAAGAAAAAGAAATTCCGACATTCTTATCTCTTAAGATGATCATCTTTCAGTGTAGGTGAAGAATTGGCAATGCAGTTCATATGAGTTTTTGGATTTTGGATTCTGGATAGCTGCTAAGGAACCCCCCCCACTTTGAAAACCCAGGTGTTGTTGCTTCTCTGTCCAGTAACCATGTATGTATGTAATGGTCAGGCAGTTGGATCTGTCTGTTGGTCTTTATTTCTCTCTTTGTATTTTCTCTGAAGTTCAGGGTGCTGACATTTTCCCTGAACTAAGTGATGATATATGTACTTGATTAAAGTAGATTGTTTACCCCTCAATAGTTGCTTTCCTTTTAGAAAAGCAGATCTAAGAACCTGTACAGCAGGTCCTCCTGTGTATGCTGGGGCCCTTGCTGTTACATGGGTGCAAAAGGAACTAATAGAATTTCTCCAACCAGGGGAATGGTATATAGTTTGGAATGTTGTTGTTCAGTCATTTTACTTGTGTCTGACTCTCCATGACCTCAGGTGGGGTTTTCTTGGTAAAGATACTGGAATGGTTTGCGATTTTCTTCTCCACCTCATTTTACAGATGAGGAACTGAGGGAAACAGGGTTAAGTTAAGCCCAGGATCATACAGCTAGTAAGTGTCTGAAGCCAGATGTGAACCCAAGAAGATGAGTGTTTCTTGACTCAAGACCTGACACTATCCAGTACACCTAGTTGAAGCACAATAAAGTCCATTCCTTCCTGGATATTTAGATTGACCTGAATCCTGCACCTACAGCCTACCTGACTGGATCTCCAATATTTCCTAAATCCATATACCATCCTCAGGGGAAACTCTGCTAACAGGTATTCTATGTATGCTATCATAAATTATCACAAGTCTTGAGGGTTCTTAAAAAGCAGATTCAGGCTAAACACCGTTCCAACTGACACACTCTGTTCCCTCTCGCAAAAACAAATGAAAAACGCAACCATTTTCCTTTATTATTTTTTAATCTGGACCATTAAAATATTAAATAATACATCATACAAAAAGACTTTGGTTTAGGGACACTCCACCATAATCCTGTCACACTGCCACACCATAAATCTCCTGACTTATGAGAGAATATGTCCACACAGGCATGAGGAGACATGGATGGTATGCAATTTGCATCATTAGAGGGAATTTCTCAGATTGATGAGACCATACAATTGTAGAACAATGGAAAGGTCATTGGTTCTCTGGAGTTAGAGAAACTGAATCCAGATCTCAATTCTACTACTTACGTAACATTGCAAAAACCAATTACTCTCTGGACCTCAGTTTTCTCATTTGTCAAATTAAGAGGTTGAACTAGACCCTAATGTCTATTTCAACTCACAGTCAATATTCCTATGGTTCATTTATCCAGTTAAGTAGTTTGATTAGCTGATGACAAAAATGATAAATACTCTAAAATTCATGTTATCTTATTAATTTTTGTAATGATCACCTTCTTTGCAGAATGTAGCAGGTTATAAAGCTTCCATGGTCTTCTGCTGCAGTCCACATGATATAATCTTGCTGAATTTGGGGGATACCAGGTATTCCTGGAATTCCTGCTATAAAAACCAGTTAAGAAGTATGACCAAAAAAAATTATTTTTTCATTGTAGTCTTTAAAAAATATCATTTGGTTAAATATCATACATAGTAATATTTATGAAACCAGGATTTTATATTTTTATTGACCAAAAAAATCAACTGATTTATAATTAGTTGACAAACGAGAAGGATATATTCTTAGGATGATATTTGTGCTACTTGCTCCTACTGCTAGGACAATGAAGATGATTGTTCCCATATTAGGTTACAATCCATACAATTATGACAATGATTAACAGTTTTCTGCCAATATGACTGGGGATTTTAAAGCACAGAGAAAGAGTCTTACAATAATTTTATCCACGTACAGGCTCTATCAATACAAAAGATCTAATACATTGAGGATGCACGATCCTGATCACCACAGCACTGCTCATCTGAGTATTAGCTCTGGCTCTAGGAAGAAACAAGCCCAGGTGATGCTTATATCTTCCACCGTAGGTGATCAGGTCCGAGGCAAACAATCTTGCTCTGAATTTGCAAACTTATTCCGAGTGTCCTCAAAATATTTCTACTCAAGAGTAGAAAGGAAACTATAGTCTTTTATAAATATCATTCCAAGGAAAGAAGATCTCAGGCACCTTTAAATATGTATAAAAATTAGGCCAGGTAAAAACTAAATATAGGTATGGATAGAAATACTTTAGCATGAGAGGTTCTACATTTTCGATTTGCCAGTACCTCCATTACTATCTGCAAAGCCTTCCTTCACCTAGAGACAAAGGAATCAACCTAATTTTCTGTAAGGAAAATTACAGACACTAGGTAGTGACTTAAAAAAGAAGAGGATGAAATAAATGTAAAATTTAAAACAGAGAAAGTTTATGAACCATAACTTTAAATGCAAATAGATTAAATAATCCAATAAAGTGAAAGAGAATGGATAAAAAAATAAACTAACAATATAATAATTGTCTAAAAACATGATACAATGAAAATAAAAGGCCAAAGGAAAAATCAAGTAATGAAAGAAATATCCTAATTTAAGAAGTCCTGGAGATTCATGGAATAGAGCACTACTAAAAGAATATTGATGTTGGGAGGATGAGTGATCTTTTTCATTTGTTCAATGAACAAGCAAAATGCTTGAAAATAGAAAAGAGACAAATAATAAACAAATAGAAAATAAACAAATGAAGCGTCTGTTCTAAAATCCATTTCATTGAAACTTGACGTTCGTGTAAATTGACAACGCACACGTACGTATATCTACATCTATACATACATTCATATTACACACACATACACATACACACACACATACATACAGATAGGCATATTTTACTCCTATGTGCTGTTTTGTTTACATCTTACCTGCCCAACTGTCACTGCTAAAAAATCACATGCAAATTTTCTAGTGATTACCTCAAATAGAAAATTAAAAGCAAATATTCCCTCCCTCATCTTTCTCATGGCAGTACCTTTTGTCTGAAAGATTGTTGCTGAGGATTTACTTGAAATGTTGGTCTGGTAGATTAAAACCATCCTCAGCATGTATGTCATTGAAAGGAAAAGATTGGGAACCACGCAGTTCATTTTTTCAGAACCGGAACAGTTGAGTTTTTAAATTTCTTTTTTTGAATCCTGGGTTCAGACAAACAATAACAAAAATAAGAAGTCACCTTGTCACCATTTTCAAATGATTTACTCAATTTAGTTCAGAAAAATACGAGGTGTATTATAAGACAAACATATCATAAATAACATAAATTGCATTGCATTAGGAAAAAGTTAATTTTAGAAAAAGTAAAAACTATTATTTGGATATAAAACAATTAGACAAAAAAGGCAATTTTGAATATTCAAAGGCCACCCAGATTGTTTTCCTTCAGTTTTTAGCAGCTTCCAGGTAGAAGTGCTGATGTTTAAGAGAAAATAGTATCTGATTTTATCTCTTCATAAACTTTTAGAAGACATTTTTTCCACCAGATTCTGTGGGAGTAAGTTGTAAGAGAAGGAACATAACAGAATAAATAAAATGGAAATAAAATAAAAGATGAAGGAAATCAATTCATTAAGTTGGAAGCATTTATAATAGTAAAATAGGTTAAAAAAAAGAAATTTGTCAAAATTGAGGAGTAATTGAGGGAAATTTGAATAAGAATAACCTCAAAGTCCACTTACTGGTTCAGATTCTTTTTGTTGTTAAGTGATGCCTGACTCTGTGACTCCCTCTGGGGTTTTCTTGGCAAAGATACTGGAGTGGTTTACCATTTCCCTCTTCAGCTCATTTTACAAACGAGGAAAACAGGGTTAAGTGACCTGCCCAGGGTCACATAGTTGCATGGATTTGAGGTCAGATTTAAATTCAGGTCTTCATGACTCCAGGCCTAGTGCTCTATGTACTGCACCATCTAGCTGCCCCATTAAATAGAGGATAAAGTCAAGCAAAAGGAAGACTGTAATTAGAATTTAAAAACAGGTCTGAAGACGCTAGTTGGGTGCTCTAAAGAGGAAAAAGCTACTTGTCTTTCAAAGAATAATGTCATAGAGCTACAAAAATGAGCAGATAGGAGTCTTCTAGTAAAGGTCAGAGGAAGAAGAGAATAGTCACCATTGGTGATTTCTTTCTCAGGGAAACTACTGCTAATAATGTGTTGTCTTCTTGAGATATGCAACCAAGATGTAATGGAGATTTCCCAAGACTTATGAAAGAAGATTGTCACTAGTCACTAGTCACTTCTGGTGAGGTACCTGAGAACTAACGACTTCCAGAGTGAGTATGAAAAGTATTATCCACTATTACCAAGTATTAGATAAGAAACTAAAAATTATGGTCCATATGTTTATTTAAAAAAAGTAGATTCTATTTTTGCTTTTTTCCATTAAAGGCAAAAGATTTTGCTGTTCAATCACTTGCCAACTGTTTCCAACTTTTCATGACTTTATTTAGGATTGTCTTAGCAAAGGTACTGGAGTGGTTTGACATTTCCTTCTCCAGATAAGGGAATGGAGGCAAAGCAGATTAAGTGACTTGCCCAGGGTCACACATCCAATAAGTCTCTTAGGCCAGATTTGAACTCAGGAAGATGAGTCTTCCTAACTCAAGGCCTAGCACTCTATCTATTGTAATACCAAGCTGCCCCAAGGCAAAAGACACAGAAGAAAAAAATAATAATTGGGAAGTGAAGATGGTGAAATTTCCTGGCCAGAAATGGAATCCACCTAGCCAAGACTGTAAAGAATTTATTTGTTGGATATCTTGAAAATCTTGTTTGGTTTTTTCAAGGCTTTAATGTAAAAAGGATGATGAAAGGAGAAAATTGCCCTAAACACACACACACACTTGCATACATCAGGTAGATGTCATACAGAGTAGCTATAAAGAACAAAAGCAGTTAAGTCATTTTGAAGTTCAATGGAGAAAAAATCCTTTCCAATGAGCTAGTAGCAAAATTCATAGCTTCAAGTGTATATACAACATTACTTAAAATTTAGCCAATAAACAATAGGAGTTCCCCAATCAAATTAGACAAATTTGACCTTCCTCTCCCTCTTGTCTGACCTCCTCGATTTCATGATTTCCAGAAAGTCATTATCCTGTGAGATGAATATAACTATGAATCTCAGACTTCCATAGCGTCCTGTCCTCCTTGTGATTGGAGGCAGTGGGGAGTGGACATCTGTGAGCACAATGCTTAGTGCATAGTGTTTAATAAATTTTTACCAATTATTGACTATATGTATCATTGGAGGCCTAAATGCATGATTGGATCATAGCTCCAGTGGTTTAATTCAAAAGAAACTGTATAGATAAAAAGGAAAGAATGAGGAGTAGATATGAAGAAGATACTAAGAGGAAATCCAAGTACCAGAGTGGGAAAACACTATGACAAATATTTGAGTGAAGGTCAATGAAAAAACAAAAAAAGAGATGTGCTTATGTCCCTGGAGCATACTACAGATTACATGGACAAAAAAGGGAGACAGATGAGAAGTTTGTAAAACATTATAATTCTGGCACAGAAGAATGAAATATTACCAACTTCATTTATCTAAATTGACATCCCTCTCTGCCAAAAGCAGGTTGGCTACTAACACTTAAACTTGCCTTAGTGATGATTTCATCCTTCAAAAAGTAGAGGATTAATATGAACAGGCAGTTTTCTGATGAAGAAATTAAAGCTATTTACAGTTTTATGAAAAAGTGCTTTAAATCACTATTGATTAGAGAAATGCAAACCAAAAGAACTCTGAGGTACCACATCACACTTCTCAGATTGGTTAGCATGAAAAAACAGGAAATTTATAAATGCTTAAGATGTGGGAAAATTGGAACACCAATGTGTTGTTAGTGTAGTTGTGTGTGAACTCATCCAAACATTCTGGAGAGCAATTTTGAACTATACCTAAAGGGCTATAAAATTGTGCATACCCTTTGACTCAGCAATACCACTTCTAAGGCTATATCCCAAAAAGATCATAAAAAAGGAAAAAAAAACCCACATGTATAAAAATATTTATATTAGATTTTTTTTGTTATGGCAAAAAATTGGAAATTGAAGGGATGTCCATCAGTTAGGAAATGGCTGAACAAGTTGTGATATATGAATATAATGGAATGCTATTGTGGTGTAAGAAATGATGAGTAGGTAGACTTCAGAGAAACCTGGAAAGAACTGAATGAACTGATACTGAGTGAAGTGAGCAGAATGAGGAGAACATTGCACACAGTAACAGCATCATTGTGTGATGACTAACTTTGATAGATTTATCTCTTAGCAATGCAAGGATCCAAGACAACTCCAAAGGACTCATCATGGATAATTCTGTTCACATGCAGAAAAAGGAACTATGGAGTCTGAATGCAGATCGAAGCATATTATTTACTCTCTTTCTCTTTTTTGTTTGTTTCTTCTTTCTCATGGTTTCTCCCATTGTTTCTAACTGTTCTTTACAACATGACTAATGTGAAAATGGTTGGTTGGTTGGTGGTTGGTTGATTGGTTGGTTGGTTGTTGTCCTTCGTTCTCAAAGAGGACTAAAGTGATAAAGTGAAATTTCAGTGTGTCTGACTGTGGCTGATCAGATGAATAGGAACTCGGGATGCTCTACTACAGGTTGGGCACATATATTCTGTGTGAATATTTGGGGTGGATACTCCAGATTTGCACATCCTACATTTATTTTGTACTGTCTCAATTCTGCTTTGCTCATAGAGCACTGCACCCTTTTTGAAGGGGGCACTCCATGCTGAGCAGTCCTGTGCCAGTGTCTCCCATGTAACACAGTCAAATACAAAGTTCTTGAAAAAGACCTTGAGAATGTCCTTGAATCACTTCTTCTGACCACCATGTGATTGCCTGCCTCCTATGAGTTCTCCATAAAATAGTTTTTTGGCAAGCGTACATTTTGCATTTGAACAATGTGGCCAGCCCATCAGAGTTGTGATCTCTGAAGCATAGTTTGAATGCTTGGAGCAAGCACACAGTCTTGTTTCACTTCATTGATGACTGGGAAGACATGAGACCATTCTCTACTATCCAGAACCTAGGCAAACATGCTATCATGAAACTGATGTACAATATTGAGAGATTTCTCCAGGCAACCAAATTTTGACATAATTTTCCAAAAGCCCTCACAACTAAAAGTGTCAAAGGCCTTGGTCAGATCTACCAAGGTTGTGCACAGACCTCTGTTCTGCTCCTGGCATATCTCCTGGAGTTGTTGGACAGCAAACACCATATCAACTGTTCCTTGACCCTTTCTGAAGCCACACTGGCTCTCAAGTATATGACCATCTTCCAGGTGAAGGCTCAGTCTATTAAGGAAGACTCCAGAAAGAATTTTGCCAGCAACGACCAAGAGAGAAACCGTTCTGTGATTGCCACAGGACAATATATTCCCTTTACCTTTATAGAGATGGACAATAGAGGCATCCTTGATCTGCTGGGAGATTACTTTCTCTTGCCATATAACCTGGAAAATTTTAGTCAGTTTTTACATGCAATGGTCCCCTTACCCTGTAAATTTCATCTGGAATAGTCAGCATCAGGTGCTTTGCCACATCAAAGGAGCGTAATGGCCTTCAAAACCTCTTTTTCAGTCGGAAGTTCAGTTAAGGAGGGATTGAGTTCAACCTGAGATATACATACAATGGTCTCAGCATTGATTGATGGTGGTCTGTTGAGAAAACTATGGAAGTGTTCAGCCCATTTCTCTACAATCATGTCCTTATCACTAATCAATATTACTCCATCAGCATTGACTATTTGTGATGTATCATAGGTTCTTGGTCCAGGTTATCATAAAGGTATTTTGAATTGTTACTATCAGCATAAAACTGAATTTCAGCTGTCTTCTTGCTGAGCCAGGAATCCTGCATCTCTCTAAGCTTTGCTTGTACTTTGCTGTTGATGGAATTAAATGCTTCCTTCTTAAAGGTGGATGAACTATCCCGCTGGTAAGTCCTGTGCAGTTCTCTTTTTTCATTTCATTTAGCAGCTTCTGAATTTCCCAATCATTTTCATCAAACCAGTCTGTGTGCTAGTGATGAGCAAATACAGTGCTGTACACCAAAGCTCTGCTTTTCTGCTCTACTGTTGCCAACTCTATGTTGGCTCAACTTCCCCTACAAGTTAGCAACAAACTGTTCACACTCAGTAAAAACCTCTAATTTTTTGACATTATTACTTCTGGGAGGCATTTTGCCTTGGAGGCAGCACTTTTGATGAATGGGAATATTTAGCTTGGAAAGGATAAGTCTATGATCAGTCCAGCACTCTGCACCACACCTTGCCTTTGTCACTCTCACATCTTGTCTGTCTCTTCTTCTTACGACATAGTCCATAGGATGCCAATGTTTCCTGCGAGGGTGCATCCATAAAGTTTTATTGCAATGGAAGACAGTGTTGGTGATGAGAAGGTCATGCGATGTACAAGTCTTCAGCAGTAAATGACCATTGCTGTTGCTGTTTCCAACTCCATTCCTCCTTAGGACTCCCTACCAAGTCTGCTAGTCTGAACTTACTCTAGCATTAAAGTTAACCAGAACTATAAGCTTGTCTTCTTTTGGCACATTGATGATAAGGGTCTCTAAGTCTTCACAAAATTTTTCTTTGACTTCTTCAGGGTTTGTCATGGTGGGAGCATAGGCACTGATGATGGTGGCCTGGTGTTTTCCTGCAAGTGGCAATAGCATTGTCATGAGCCTGTCATTCACTCCTTTTGGCAGGTATACTAGCTTGCTAACTAAATTAGTTTTGATTGCAAAACCTGTACCAGCTTTATGGTTCTTCCCTTCATTGTGGCCACTCCAGAATAATGTGCATCCAGTTCCAACTTCAGTAAGCTGGTCATCATTTACCAACTTTGTTTCATTATGGCCTGCTATTTGGATGCAATAGCTATTGAGTTCTCTTGCAACAAGAGTAGTTCATCATTCAGGTCTACTGGATTTAGTGTTGTCTATTAGTGTGCACATATTCCATGTGCTGATGGTGAGTGGAATCATCTTTGCAGTTGTTTTTGTGCATTTTGTACATATTTTTGTGTTTTGGCTGTCTAGTGGGATTCCTTGCCTGCCACAGTAATCAGTCCAGTGTTGGGTAAGCAGACAACGTTTAAGGTACTTTTTTTAACCCCCTTCCTCACACCAGAAGGTGAGCAGTGTGATCCTTAAAAGGCTGATCAGACACCCTGGGGACTGCCGAGTCCCACTGCTGCTTCCATTGAGAAATGACCCTATGGTCTGGGCTGCCTGTGTGCAGGATTGTGACTACAGCTCCCAGCTCACCTGCTACTTCATTACTTGCCTGTCACCACAGGACTTTGAGGCATAATAGTAAAATGGTATGTGTGATGTCTTTTGATTCACGCATAAATTGGATTTAAGAGAAGTAGAATTTCACAAAGTCATCAGTCTCACTCTCTCCTCCTGAGTCATTAGAGTCCAGTGGCAGGACAGAGTCAAGATGGCTAACGATGCCTCAGAATGCAGTGGATGACCCTGGAGTCTTAGGTGTCCTACCAAGCTCTAAGTGCTCCACCTCACCTAGTGAGCTGCCTTCATGGTCGTTGAGACAAATTATTCTCATCTGCCCATTCCACCAGAGGAAGACTTTCCATGCTTGGGATAGACCCCTCCCCCCCATCAATGGGTTTGAGATACCTTGGTTATCCTCAATTTGGTTTGATCTGACTGCTGAAATGGTTTACAGGGGTGTGGCTGCTGCGCATGCTGCAGCTTCTTGGAGCCACAGGTGAGAGTTGAGTGATGGTTTTAAGTTCACATTTTTCTTTTAATTTTGATACTTTTTAAAATGTCATTTACCTTTTTCAATGTATCCTTCTCCCCACTCTCTCCTAATGTACTTCTAATTATGAATGTAGGTAGTAAATATTATTCTGAGAAAGGGTCCATAGATTTTATTATACTTCTAATGTGATAGGTGACATAAAAAAGGTTCAGAACCCCTAGAATCTTTTACTGGGAGTTGAATTGATTCCCTTGGGTAGACCCAGACTTCAGATTTTATTGGTTTTAGGTCTTCTCTACTAGAGAACATTCTGATTTAAGGCCTTGAGGAGACCTGCCTGAATGGGGCTTAAGATCCTTTGTCTCCTTTTAAGGGTACCTATTAGAAGCTGGAATTTTTACCTTCTTTGGCCTTAGCAAGCCCATGTGGATATCAGAGTTCAAAATGTCTTCAGACCTCCTATAGATACTGGAGACTTAATGGATATCTCATTTCTTCTGATTTCTTTTGTAGTCACCCATCAAGTGATAGCTTTGTCCAATGAGATAGACTCAGATCTGAGTCTGAGTTTATTTTAAGTCTCCTCTATTAGAAATCAAACTGATTTCAAGTCTCCTAAAGGGTCTCATGGCATCTCATGCACCATACATACATAGTCTCTTTGTGCACTGTCATTTGCCACCATGTCACCATCATACAACTAAATCCAGAAGGATCTAGCATTTATTAAAAGAGAATTTCTGGCATCATGTCCTTAACATGCTACTGACCAGAATGCATATGGAATTCCAACCATGTTCTTGTATAGGCTCTTAATGGATCAAGGATTTCTTTTACTTTGGTTTTATTTATCTTTGCTTCATTGGACATTTATTTTTATCTTTTCAGGTATGTTTCTCAGAGAACATGGACTTTGATGGAATCTTTACCATCCTTGGCAGAAGACAGCTTTTTGCTTATCTTTAATGCTGAGAGAAGAACATTAATATAACCTGTGATTACATATTGCTATCAATTATCAGTCAGCTGTGTTATTGACAATATTTGTGTTAGGGCCTTTATCTCCTATGGGACTATATTTTCATAATTCAATTGATGCTTTCTTTGTAAATTATATACTACGGCATCTGGTATACATGTATTTAGAACTAATATTGGTTCATTGTTTCTGATTTCTTTAATATAGCTTCCTTTTTTATTATCTTTATAAACATAGTCAATTCCTATTTTTTGCTTTGTCTGATAGAATAAGTGCAATGCCTGCTTCTTTTTAAAATAAATTTATTTATTTTCCGTTTTCAACATTCACTTCCACAAAATTTTGAATTTCAAATTTTGTCCCCATCTTCCCCTTACTCCAGGACAGTGTGTATTCTGATTGACCTTTCTTCCGATCTGACCTCCTTTCTCTCCCGCCCCCCCACTCTTAACCCCTTCACTTCTGTTTTGCTGTAGGGCAAGATAGATTTCCATACACCATTGCCTATATATCTTTTTTCCTAGTTGCACGTAAAACAACCTCTAATATTCATTTTTAAAGCTATGAGTTACACATTCTCTCCCTTTCTCCCTTCCCACCCATCCTCACTGAGAAGGTAAGCAATACAATATAGGTTATACCTGTGTGATCATGCAAAAGACTTCTATAACAGTCATGTTGTCAAAGACTATATTTCCCTTTATCCTGTCCCACCCTTTATATATTCAGTTCTCTCCTTTGACCTGTCCCTCTACAAAAGTGTTTGCTTCTGATTACCCCTTCCCCCAATCTGCCATCTCTTCTATTACTCCCACCCCCCTTGCCCACACACACACATCCCCTTATACCCTGCTTTCCTATAAGGTAAGTTAAATTTCCATACCCAATTAAGTGTGTATGCTATTTCCTCCTGAAGCCAAATACAAGGAAAGGAAGGCTCACTTATTTTTTCTCACCTTCCCCTTCATCCCTTCCATTATAAAAGCTCTTTCTTGCCTCTTTTATGTAAGATAATTACCTACATTCTACCTCTCCCTCTCTCTTTCTCCTAGTACATTCCTCTCAACCCTTAATTTTCTTTTTTAGATTTCATCCCTTCATATTCAGCTCACCTTGTGGCCTCTGTCTCTCTCTATATATATACATACATACATATATATATACACATATATATGTATATATGTACACACATACACACATGCACATGTACATACATATATACATATACATATACACATACAAATATATATATTCACAAATATATACATATACCCTCCAATTATCCTAATGCTGAGAAATGTCTCATGAGTTACAAATATGCTGGGTAAGTGATTCTTGGTTTTAATCCTCTCTCCTTCCATCCAACTATGGAATGTCATATTCCAAGCCCTTTGATCCCTTAGTTGCTTCCTGTGTTATCCTGATTGTATTTCCACAGTACTTGAATTATTTCTTTCTGGATGCTTGTAATATTTTCTCCTTTACGTGGAAACTCTGCAATTTGGCTATGATACTCCTAGGAGTTTTCCTTTTCAGATCTTTTTTGGGAGATGGTCAGCGGATTCTTTCCATTTCTACTTTATTCTCTAGACCTAGAATATCAGGGCAGTTTTCTTTGATAATTCCTTGAAAGATGAGGTCTAGGCTTTTTTTTTGATTAAGGCTTTCAGATAGTACAATAATTTTTTTTTAGCTATCCTGGATCTATTTTCCAGGTTACTTGCTTTTCCAATGGGATACTTCACATTGTCTTCTATTTTTTCATTCTTTTGGTTTTATTTTATAATTTCTTGATTTCTCATAAAGCCATTACTTTCCATCTGCTCCATTCTAATTTTTAAAGAATTATTTTCTTCAGTGAGCTTTTGGAGCTCTTTTAGCATTTGACTCATATCACTTTTTATGGCATTCTTCTCCTCGTTAGCTTTTTGGACTTCTTTTGCCATTTGGATTAGTCTAATATTGAAGGTGTTATTTTCTTTAGCATTTTTTGGGTTTCCTTTAGTAAACTGTTGATAGTTTTTCATGATTTTCTTGCATCTCCCTCATTTCTCTTCCCAGTTTCTCCACTACTACTTGACTTTCAAAATCCTTTTTGAGCTCTTCCATGGCCTGAGATCAATTCATATTTTTCTTAGAGGCTTTGGATTCAGGAGCTTGGCATTTTTATCTTCTTCTCTCTGTATGTTTTGATCTTCCTCATCACCAATGACATAAGAAAATACTTCTTCACTGAGAAAGTTTCTATAGTCTGTTTCTTCCCCTCCCATTTGCATCATGATCTGAAAGAATGCTTGTAATGTTTCTGCTTTTCTGCATTTTCCCAGTCATTTCCTTGAATTTTGAGCTTTGTTAAGTCGAGGTCTCCAGAAGCATCCTCCACTTAAACATTGGCTGCAGTTGCACTGAGGCTGGGGCTAGGCTGGGGTTGGGGCTGAAGCAGGACCACATTCCCCTCTCAGCTAGGTAAGAGACCCTTCCCACTGATCTTTGAAGCTATCTTTAGCATTAGTCGGTTGAGAAATCTGGAATTCACGGTAGCTGCCAACAGTTCAATTCTCTGTATACCCTGAACTGCAATCTAATTCTAGCCCAGTGCAATAGACCCTTCCTGTTGACTTTCTATAATGTTTTAGACTGGCAATTTGCTTCAGTCTCTCATTTTGCGGTTTCTGCTACTCTAAGATTTGTTTAGCATCATTTTTTACAGATTTTTTGAGGGATTTAAGGAAGAGCTCTAACTGGCCTCTTTTTTGACTCCACCATCTTGGCTCTGCCCCTGTCTCCTTCTTTTAATGTATCTGATAAATAGTAATTTTTGTTGTAATATCTCATTTTGATTTTGTTTGTGCACTTGTATTTTAGATACATTTCTTGTACATAATAGAAAGCTTTTTTATCCATTTGATTTTCCCCTTTTACTTTATTGCAGTGGCTATTTACATTTAAAGTTATGATCATTATGTTTGTGAGTTCCTTTTTAAAACATATATTTTAAAAATCTTATTCCTCTTTTAAGTTATAATTTTGTCCCTGTAATTAATTTGACTTGAACTACTTTAATCCTCCAATTCCTATTTCCGTAAGATTCTTCTAGTTCTTAGATTTAATTTAAACTACTAATTTATTTTTTCTTCTTTTATTTATGTTTTCTTCCACTTTCACATTTTATATTTCCCAATTCACTTAAATTATTGTTCAAAATTCTTCCTCCCCTTTTCCCTTCCAACTTTTTAACTCCATTAATTACATTTTACTCTATGTCTTTCCTTATAATCAATTCTTAATTTTATTTTCTGTTACACTCACAAATGGTACCCTCATTTATTGTGTCTTTATCCTCTATTTCTCTTGTGGAGTAAAATCTCATATACTGCACTAGGTTTGGGCTTTTATTTCTGGTCAATATTAATGTTAGTGCCTTTATAGATAATGCCCCATCTACCCTGTTTCTGCTCTTATAATTATCAATTTGCAAGGTAAGCAATGTCAAGTAGAAAATGTGCCCTAATTAGTCCATGTGCCAAAATTTACAGCTTAGTCTCATTTCCTGTTCTTATAATGATCAATCTCTTTCCCAAAAGCTGGATGTAAGATGCCACTAGAAATTCAAATATTCCTTCTTTACTTCTTGTGGAAGTATAACACTTTTTCAGAGAAGGTGATCTCTCTAATCATCCTTATGATTCACCCGTTGTATCTCTACTTTTGGGCACACACATACTTTCTCCCAAATGGGAATGCTTTTTTTTAAGGCAGGAACACAACAGCTCAGCTACAGGGCTGATAACTTTCCTTTTGTCCTTTGGAATCAATACCTCCCCTCTGTTTTCTCTCCTGTTTTCCTGTATGCTATCTTATTGCTGAGAAACTATGGGAATCGTGATTCTTTCATGGTTCATTCCTAGATTTGGTCGGGGTATATTGTTCTGCTCACCACCACCTTTGTGTTCTACTTCTCTTCCTACTCACACAGCATCCTAATCAATAACTCTGTTACTCAAAAAAAAAAAAAAAAGATTCCGTGTAGGGGATTCAGAGGATTTTTAATGCAACATGTTCAGTACAGATCTCCCACTTTCATGTGTGATTTTTTTAAAGTGTAATTTAAGTATTTATCCTTTCATGTCCTTTTATTTACTTCTAATTGATTATTCTTTTTTTCTTTTGCTCCACTTGTCAGTCTCTTTTTTTTTTTTGCTTATACTGTAACCACTACACATGGCATAATTGATTTTGTTACTTATTCTTTGCTTGATATGTTTACCTTTCTTATGTTTCTGTTTTTCAGGACATCTCAAGGTAAAATATTCTGCTAATTTCTCTTTTGGGGAGTGAGATAGGCAGAGGAGAGTAGGAATGCTTCAAATGTCTTCATTCTTTAAAAGTGTACATCTCTTTTCATCAAGCTCAAACTTGAGAGTAGAAGCTTGAACTTCCTTTTTATTTGGATTATTCTATTTCCTTCTATAATTTTTCATGCATGTGGAATAATCTTATGTTTGTCTAATTATCATTCCTTCATATTTGAAGAGTTTTCTGTAGGATATTCACAAAATGTGTTGTCACCTCAAATTTTACATTTAAGAATTTGCTGGATTCTGCTTTGATTTTGTTGGATTCTGGGAAGATGACCGACTACTCAGAACATTTCAAGTTCTCAAGATTTTCCCCTACAAAAGAACTGAAATAACACCTTAGGGGGAACAAAACCACTTGGTACTGGCTAAGAAAGAGAGACATAGATCAGTGAAACATGTTAGATACACAAGGCACCACAGTCAATGACTATAGTAATATACTATTTGATAAAAGTATAGTAATATACTATTTGATAAAATAGTAAAATACTATTTGACACCAGCTTCTGGGATAAGAATTCACCATTGAACAAAAACTGCTGGGAAAACTGGAAAATGGCATGGTGGAAACTAGGAACAGTTCAACATTTTACACCCTATACCAAGATAAAGTCAAAATGAGTACATGATTTAGATATAAAGGTTGATGCTATAAACAAACTAGGAGAGCAAGGAATAGTTTACCCGTCAGATCTATGGAGAAGGGAATAATTTATGACTAAACAAGAGATAGGGAACATTGTGAAATGGAAAATGGATGATTTTGATTACACTAAATTGAATAGTTTTTGCACAAACAAAGCCAATCCAACCAAGTTTAGAAAGGAAGCACAAAACTGGGAAGCAGCTTTTACAGTGTCTCTGATAAAAGTCTCATTTTTAAAGTATATAGAGAACTGAGTCAAATTAATATGAATACAAATCATTTCCCAATTGATAAATGGTCAAAAGATATGAATAGGCAGTTTTCAGAAGAAGAAATTAAAGCTATTTATAGTCATATAAAAATAACCACTCTAAATTGCTATTGATTAGAGAAACACAAATCAAAACAACTGTGAGGTATCACATCACACCTATCAGATTGGCTAACATGACAAAATAGGAAAATGACAAATGTTGAAGAAGATATGGGAAAATGGGAACACTAATCCATTACTGATAGAGTTGTGAACTGATTCAACCATTCTGGAGAGCAATTTGGAACTATTCCCAAAGGGCTATAAAATTTTTCATACCCTTTGACCTAGTAATACCACTTCTAGGTCTGTATCCCAACGATATCATAAAAACAGGAAAAGACCCACATGTACAAAACTATGTACAGCAGCTCTTTTTGTGGTGACAAAGAATTGGAAATTAAGGGGTGTCCATCAATTGGGGAATGGCTGAACTATTTGTGGTATATGAATGTAATGGAATACTATTGTGCTATAGGAAATGATGAACAACTAAAACACTATTGATTAGAGAGATGCAAATCAAAACAACTCTGAGGCATCACATCATACCTGTCAGATTGACTAACATGAAAAACAGATAAATGATAGATGTTGGAGAAGATATGCGAGAGTTAGAACTCTAATTCACTGTTGGTGAAGTTGTGAGCTGATCCAACCATTCTGGTGAGCAGTTTGGAACTATATCCAAATGGGTATAAATGTGCATACCCTTTGAACCAGCAATACCACTTCTAGGGCTGTATTCCAAACAGATCATGTACAAAAATATTTATAGTAGCTCTTTTTGTGGTGGCTAAGAACTGGAAATCAAGGGGATGCCTGAAATGTAATGGAATACTATTGTGCTATAAGAAATAATGAACAAGTGGACTTCAGAAAAACATTGAAAGACTTATATGAACTGATGCTGAGTGATGTGAGCAGAACTAGGAGAACATTGTACACAGCCACATTGTGTGGGAGTGATTTTGATAGACTGAGCCCATCTCAGCAAGGCAAGGACCTAAAACATTTCCAAAGGAGTAATGATGCAAAATGCCTTGCACATCCCAAGAAAGAACTATGTAGTCTGAATGCAGAATGAAGCAGACCATTTTCTCTTTCATTATGTTTTGTTTTTCTCATGGTTTCTCCTATTCCTTATAATTCTTCTATGCAACATGACTACTGCAAAAATGTGTTTAATAGGAATGTATGTTTAGTGCCCATATAAGATGGCATACTGTCTTAGGAAAGGATGGGAGAGGAAGGGGGAGAAAATTTAAAACTTATGAAAGTGAATGTTAAAACTGAAAACAAATAAATTAAAAAATTTGGAGAAAAAAAGAAGTGATGAACAGGCAGACTTCAGAAAAACCTGGAAAGACTATATGAACTGATTCTGAAGTAGAACCAGGAGAACACTGTACACACTAGCAGTCACATCTACAGAACATCAATAATAGCAATTCTAATACTTTATTTCTTCCTTTTTTAGAAATGGAAAAAAAAAAAAGAAAACTTGAGCCCCTACCTGGCAAAGCTCAATCCAGTAATTTTTCACACTCTCAGTTTTGGGAAGTTCACATGAAATATTCGCAGTTGTGTTACTCACAAAGAGAACAACCAGAGGTACTGGACTTGAGAATGTAGTTGCTGAAACTTTCAGACTACCACTGAAGCTACCACCAACTGGTGGAAAGCTGAGTACCTAGAAGAAAACAAATAAATATCTAATGTTGAGTTTCATATCAACATAAAATATATTAAAATTCACCTACAAGTTGTTCAATTGCTAGATTTATTATTTCACTTCAGGATTTTTTTTTCAGTTTGGAAACTGATGTTGAATGATGATCTCTGGATACTACCCCAGGGTATACCTATACATATATATATATATATATATATATATATATATATATATATATATATATATATATATATATATATATATATATATATATATATATACATACATACATACTATATGCTCTTGTACTCCTTGCAGTCTCTCTCCCAGGTGCTTGGTGCCAGGGAAAGTTGCCTCAGTGTAGGGTAGAAGAAATTTATCACCACTTCAAAACAATTATAAACCTTTCCTCTGGGAAATGATATCTTCACAAAAAAAGAACATCAGGAAGACTGTTGCAGATTTGGAAAAACTCTCCTTCTCAACTCTCCAGCATCCTCTGCCATAGCACTTCACACTTTGTTGGCATGAAAAGGGAAAAATTCATCTGCTTTCACATCAGTATTATAATCTTTCCTAGCAGCCACTATTGCTGTATTCCTTCATTCATCCAACAATTCCATTTTAACACTTATTATGTGCAAGACAGCATGTTAAGCAGAGACACAAAGAAATAAGTGACTCTGTCGTCATGAAATTCATTATCTACTAGATGTAATATATGGTAGTATGCCATCATGAGATCAAAAATTTAGTGTTGGGAAGAGACCTTAGATGTTGTCTAGGTATTTTCCAGATGAGAAACTGAGGTTGAGAGAGGTATGCTTTGCTCAATTAAGTATATTTTACCCTAGGTACTTACTAACAGAGAGAATTTGAACTAACTCCCTCTGACTCCAAATCCAGCACTTTTCCCACTTTATCATGATGCTACTTTAATTATAATAGCATAATACTTTTCATGATACCATAATGCCATCATAATATGTAGTATGATATTAAAAGAGCATACATATATACATATACATATACATATATACATAAAATATGTATCATGAAAACTGTAAAGGGCAGGATTGTGTAGAGGAATGAGAACTAGTCTATGTGTCAGAGAGAACTGGACTTATTCACTCTCCTCTTACATCTGAGACATTTTTGGTTTTGTAACTATGGGCAAGACCCTTAACCTCTAAATGCTTGGACCTGTATATGATTATTGATGTCTTTTTAAAATCAATTCTATTTAATTTCCCACATCTCCTTATCATCATTAACTGAGAAAGAAAAAGGGAAAAAAAGCATTACAAATATGTATAGACAAGTTAAATTAATTCCCACCTTAGAAATGCCCAACAAATTTATTATGCTTCAATTTGCATTAAATATTAGAATTTTTTTAAAGTTTCCATTATGCTTTGATGTAACGACTTTCCTCATAGGGAATTCTCTAAATCAAATAAATCAAAGCATGCCTGTAGGCATGTATATACACATATGTATACATGTATATGCACATGTGTGTATACACAGATACGTGTATATGAATACACACAACTTACACATATAGACATGAGAAAAGCTATTAAGTCCTATATGAGGTGTGAGGAGGGAAATAAAATTAAAAATACAAATACAACTTGCAATCGAAATTAAATAAAGCAGTAATTGATCTGGATTTTGCTATTGTATCCTCTTTAAAGCAGGAGCTACTTACTACTCTTCTGATTTATCCCAGATACTGAATATTTGTGATAATACATTCTAGTACAAAATACAATGCAAGTACTTTAATTTTATTGAAGTTCTATTTTAAGAGGTGATGTTTATAAACCATTTCTCAACTTTGTGATTTCAGGAATAGGTTAATGAACATATTTTTGAAAGTTATGCTTTAAAATAAATATATTTTGAAGATAAATAATTTGTCTGTGTCTATTTAAAAAAACATTTGAGTAACGATATCCGGAGATATTGAGAACTCCTTCCATTTAGTCTTGCTCCTGGCAGAGCTATATTCTAGTTAAAATAATAATTTTCTTAGGAGATAGTCTAAAACTCAAACCTAACTCTTAAATATAGGAAAACATAATAAATCTTCCAATCTCCCAAAATGAGGTTTTTTCTGATCTGCAGTAGGACCACTTCTAATTTCTGGCACATTCAGAAAAAAATCATCTTTAGCAGGAGAATATTTAGAAAACATCTTTGAAATATAGGATTTACATGATGATAGTTACCACACCCAGATGCTTATATCCTAGAATCTGAAATAGTTTAGACCAAAAATATGTGTTAATGTTTTACTTCAAGCAGAGAAGAGAAATCAATAAAGGAAATTTAAGTTAGGGAATTTTCCATAAAGTCACAAAAGATGTAGATAGATAAGTCCTTTTCCTAAGAGAAGAGTGTGTTGTTAGTCATTATAGATAAAAGCATAAGAAATCAAACACTTTATCACAGAAAACACCTGGACTAGATAGGATTCTGTTCTTTAAAAAAAAAAGTCAAAAGCATAGCTCTCAAAAGTTAAAATGAAATTGCTTTAAAAGAGTTTTTAAAAAATGTAAACCCTGGGAAGAATAAAATTGTTTTTAATTGTCTCATAGGAAAAAAATAGTATTTTAATACATGGGTACTACAATTAGAAAGAAACTAAGAGATCTATTTAGAAAGAAAATCTAAATTAAATTTATTCTGAGATTAATTTGTTTTATATTAGAACTTACTAGAGTCAACCAGGTGGCTCAATGGATAGGGTTCTGGGACTGGAATCAGGAATACCTTAGTTTAAATCTGTCATCAAATACTTTCTAGCTGTGTGACCTTGGGCAAGTCACTTAACCTGTTTGCCTCAATTTCCTCATCTATAAAACTATCTGGAGAAGGAAATGGCAAACTATGCCAGTATTTTTGCCACAAAAGCCCCAAATGGGATCATGAAGAGTCAGACACAACAGAAAAAAGGCTAACCAAAAATAATTGAAGTGACAGGCCTTGATACACTGGAAAAAGAAAGAACAAAACTTTCCAGTTTGTTTGCAAAGAATGCCCTATGGACAGCACTGGCATGATCTTATGATCCCTGGGGTCATGAAGAATTGGGAACAGCTGATCAACAACTTATTAATAATATCATCATTAATAAGAAATCCATTAATCATCATATGTAAAATAAGATATTCCAAAAATCTTAGCGTAATTTTCAGTTATTAGAGAATTAAGATATTAAAACTGAAAACTACATTTAGACTTTGGGATACCTTGCATTCAGTTAATAGAATAATTAGTTAAAAATAAAATGAAACAAAACAACAAAAACCTGTAGACAAATGCTGTTGTTTGCTGATCCAAGGAACACACAGACATATTTTTTTTTTAAGTTCATCCAATACAATAAGAGACAATTTTTCACTTTTAGACTTTAGGCCAGTGACCCAGGTGAAAAGAAAGAAATGAAACAAAGCTTCCTTGATGGAAGAATAAGGGTTTTCTCATCATTCCTTGGTGAGCTTTGAGCCATATATAAAAAGTGATTTATTTTCTGGGAAAAGAAGCCTCAAATAAATCACTCAATGGAGAAAATAAGATTGGGATACGAGAAATTTCAGGAAAAAAATCATCCAGAAATGTAGAATTATGAATATTGCATATGTAAATTAGGAGAAGCGGAGACCCAGTTAATTCCAGTTCCTCACAGTCAGTCCTTGGTGCAAATCATGGAGAAGAGTAATGATAATTTTTCTCACTGGCTAGGCCACATCTAGTGAAATCAACTTCTAAAATGATCAACATACATTAAAACGATATAACATTTGATCAGAACAGACATATGCACCAAGAAAATTTAAAAAAATGGACTACATTCCTGAATAGGTAAAGTTTCACTCCTCTTTTCCCAAGAGTACTTTGAGAAAAAAACTCATTTACAAGATAATTAGTTCTAATTGGGAAGGCACTGGTGAAGTGCTTCCAGTTGGAGGGGGTTGGGTTTGTCTGTGTAGATAAATTTGTCATTGCTGCTTGAATACTACTTTTGAATATCTGCAGCTAATCGCTCTGGTTCGTCTATGCACCTCTCAGTCATGACTTCTCATTACAGATGTCTAAGTGTTTCAGAGCTCGAGTCTCACCTCTCCACTCCTGCTCATGACAGGGAACGAGAAAACCTTCTTCATCCTTTCATCTTCTCAGAGATCTTTTTGAAAAGCAATAGACCAGTCAGAGAATAGTTTATGAGGACTAATCTCTGGAGAAAGATTACTTAGAGGATTACATGATAGCTGTCTTTAAATATATGCAGGTTTGACATATGGATGAAATATTGGACCTCTTCTACCTAACTCTGGAAGCTAACATTTCAAAGATTGAACTCAATTACAAAGAAAACCTTCCTACTAATTAGAGATTCCCAAAGTGGATGTTACCTCAACTTCCAGCGTGTTTCCATTTATTGGAAGTAAAAGACCTATGAGCATTTGAATTGGACCTTACAGAGGAGATATATGGGGATTTGGGACTATATGGTCTCCAAGGGTCCCACCAACTCAGAGATTCTAGGATTCTATGAAAATTAGCACAACATGTTGCTCCTCCCTACCTCAAAAGGTTGTTGTGAATTTTTAATTCTGTTCAATTCAACAAGTATTTATCAAACACATTATGATGTCCAAAGAACTATACTCTGATGAGAATACAAAATAAAAAATGTCTGCACCTTCAAGTACTTCATATGGAGTGGGAGTCAGGGAAATAGAAACACACAAATAAATATACAGTCAGTGATACTGTGTCTCTCAAGCTCTAGGCTTATATAGGATGACAGGTCTCATTATATTTCCATACAAAGTTTACTCTGGATAATATTCAAAGATACTTTTGTCTAGATTTCCACAATTATGATAAATGGAATGCTCAATTCAAATAGAAGCACTCAAGGTTCAAAAGATTATGACTTTGGAGAAGCAATTGCCCGTAGTATCTTAGTCTAATGACTTAAGATTTTGGGTCTCAGTTTCCTCATTTGTAAATTGAATGAGTTGGACTAGATAGCCCTTAAGTTCCTTTACTACTCTAGAATTGTAATCTTATAATGCTGAAGTTAAAAAAAGGCATATGGTATAGAAACCTTTATTTCAACCCACAGGGAATTAAGAAGTCATAAAAGAATCGCAAGAGCCCAGAAACATATATAGAACACATAAAGTACTCTCCACAGCACATAAACTCTTTCCAGAAGGCAAACATATTCTGGGGCTTCTGGATAAACAAATTCCTTTTCATCACTCATACACAGCATGAATCATTCACAGTACAGTTAGTTCTGGTACAATGCAACTTATGTGTTCTCCCAAATCACCATGCTATGTAAAATCACTCAATAACAAAACAGAAAGCTTATGGGCAAAATGGGGTTAGGGGAGGTGTTGGGATTGGAAGCTCAATTCTGTGTGGACAGTCTCAGGCGAGTAAAGGTGGGAGCTTCTAAATCTTAGAGCTCTCACGAGACCCCCCCAGGAAACGGCAGGGGATCGAGGTGAACCGAGCTATCTCGAGTAATTCCGCCTCTTCCCATGAGAAACGTGATGGGAGAGAGATCTCCCCGCCCTCGAGATTGTCCCGGATCTGGGCACACCTAGTTACCTAACAGCACGGTATTCAGATGCAAACTATGCGGCTGAAGGTTAAGTAGGATTGAGGAAGCCTGAAAGCTCTCTTAGCAGGTAAGGAGCCAAGAGGACAGTAGGCTCCGCTTCTCTTCTTTCCTCTCTCCCCTCCCCCTCTCTCCCCGCTTGTACTTCTACTCCCAATCCCTTAAGATCCTAGCCTCCTTAGGAAATCTCCCCCTCTTCCTCCTAAGGAAGATCTCCCTGCACTTGTAACTAGACCCTGAAATAAAGCTCAGCCCTTGTTCGACCCTGGAACGTCCTTTCTCTCATATGAGCATCCGGTTTTGGCCAACCGAAGACCTCGGAGGTGAGGTAAGAAGACTCGGGTAGCCCACACAGGCCTCTAGGCCTGGCAGGAAGAATGCTCAAAAACTTCATCAATGACACAAAAATTAGGTAAAGACTGTACCACAGCTGTCTGCATGTTAAGTTATGGTTAAGATACATTTTTATATAACTACGACAATACATAGACACTGAATCCGTGCACTAAGATGGATGCTTGGACTGCACTTTGGCCTGCAAGAACAAACTGCCAGATTCTGGGTCTTGTAGCTTAGATCATATTGTAGTAGGTAGACTGAGGGTAGGTAGGTTGGCACCATCTCTTCTAGATCACCGCTTTCACTGCACCAAAACATGTACGATAAATATGGAACTTTACCTTGCAAAGACCTGAAATTTATTTGTAAAAGTGAGTATAATGGTTGCAACTTGGGAGTTATTACAAAGTGATTCAGTTTTCTGAATTTTCTTTGCTATTTCTCAGGGAAGAAATTGGGCAGAAGCAAACTTGAAATTCATGTTGTGTTCAAAATGTTCCCTAATACATTAATCGTGTTAGAACAAATTCACATTTTAGAAACACATATTATAAAAACAAAGAGCAGCAAACAAAGTACTTGTTTTTTGCCTAATGGCTGTCATTCTTTTTTTGTCTTTCAGCAATCCTTTTATTTCTATAAGAAGCATGTTTCTTTCTCTATAAGGCCTGAATTTTGAATTTTTTCATTTGGGGTTACTCGAGCTATTTCCCATAACTAACACTGGCCAAGAAATCTTCCTTCAATGTAATAAGGCTAGACACCAGTTTTGTGCTGTCTAAGAAAATTCATTTCCCCTTCTACTAGCTTCTAATAGTTTCAGGAAGACTGTCCATAATCTTTTAGTTTACATAGGTGCATACACATATATCTTATATACTCATTAGTCTCTGTGTATAATGTATTATATATTAAGACAATGTATATTATATATTATATGTGTATATATTATTTATTGATGCATAGATACACATAGTACAATATTGATATGTTCATTGTGTGTATATATGTAGCATATGTGTGCATAAATGCATGCATAAGAGATAATTAGAACCATAAACATAGCTGCATCAATCATCCATTTCTACAGGAACTCTCTCAGAAATTTCTTATAGTATGAAAAAGGGAAAATGTATTATCAGCTCCAAGATTGATCCTTTTGGAGACTGTTACCTCAAAAAGTTGAAATCCACAATCATAATTATAATTTCTTAAACTCATGTTTTAGGTATTTACATTATGTTAATTAACATTTACAAGGTTCTTTTTTTAAAAAAGTTCCTTGTATGTAAAAGTTTCAAACTGAGTCATTCAGGACACCATTAATCAATTGATACTCATTCCTTTTCCAGTCAGTGTAATTACAGAAGGGGCAGGTAACAGAGATAATGAAATGTTGAGGTCTAAATTCAGTCTAAGGAAAAGGATATACATCCCCTTATAAGATGAGCAGTTCATGATCAGAATTGGTGGTATTGGAGGGCAGTTAGCAATTGAAGGACCAAAGGTCATCCATGTCCCTTTGGTCCTTTCAATTGCAAGGCACAATCCCTAGTAGGTGAGAGTCATGGCCACAGACAGCTTTGAAGACCTCTGTGAATCAACCAGCCCTGGATATCGAACTGTGTGGCAAAGAGGAAACAGTACAGGGAACCCAACTGACTGATCTGCTTAGCAAAACCGCATCATCATCATCACACTCATAATACATACTAATATTTATATAGCACTTAACATGAGCCAGGCACTGTATTAAGTGTTTGTGCAACTACTTTCTCATTTGATCTGTACAACAAACCTGGGAAGCAGGTATTATTATTAATTCCATTTCATAGATGAAGGAACTGAGGCAAAGAGAGGTTAAGTGACTTGACCAGAGTTAAACAGCTGGTAATTATCTGAGGTCAGATCTGAACTCAGGTCTTCCTAACTCCAGGTGCCGTGCTATATACACCATGTCCCTGAGATCCTAGGATAAGTGCATTAGAACTCTCAAGAAAAGGAATGACACCCATCAGTGTCCTAAATAATAAAAAAGTTTGAATTTCCTTGGCCACATGTGTTAAGTGTATTCTTCACTATTATCATACTGATCTATTAATCTATCTACTCTTCCCATTTATGATATGGATATGGATATGAGAGTCTTTTCAGGCATATAGAGAGATTTTGAATCCATTTTTTCTTGTTATGCCACCTGAATAAATGCTTTTGTTTGGCTAATTGCCTCTACTGTGTGACTATTTCCTATTAAAGGTAAGTACACTGATGAGGACTTATTAACTAGAGTTTTAGGAATATGGACCAGTAAAGTTCCTTGAGCCTAAAAATAGTTGCCCACTTGGGAATGCAATTTGTACATGCAAGTAAGGCAACAGAAGGTGGTCCGGAGGAAGTGCTACATATGACAAGGTCATATAAGATTCTTTGAAAGATGTACCATGATAGAAAACAGTTGGACAATTCCTTGATTATTAACTTGAATGAGAGCTAAAATGGGGGGATATGTGTTTAGCAAAGATATATTCTGTTGTTATAGGGGATTTCCAGCATAGGATCCAAAGGAAAAATGAATTCTTTAGAGATAAAGAGGTGCTACAGATTCCCCCCTTTCAGAGATGACATTGCATTGAAAGCCTCAAGCCTGAGAATACCCCATGGTCTCCTAAATGATATGCATAACCACTCAAAAGATTCATATTTAATTATCCACTCCCCTGAAAAGAATATGAAACTTATTGTTTACAATGATATGAAATGCCCATGGAAAACTTGTGAAGGGGTTCCTAGGTTGAGTTGATAGAGCACTGGATCTGGCATCAGGAACTTAAACTCAAATCCAGTATCGCACCATAGTTCTATGATTTTCGGTAAGTGAATTAACCTCTGTTTCAGTTTCCTCATCTGCAAAATGGGGACCCATTTCCCAGAGTGGTTGGGAGGAAAAAATATGAGATAGTATTCGTAAAGCGCTTTAAAAACCTTCAAGTATGATATAAATGATTATTTGATAATATATATGTATACATATATGTATGTGTGTATGCTGTACAACCAGTATACATATATACATATATATATACATATTAAACACACAGTATATATACTATACACTTGATATGTATGTATATAAACATATGAGTATGTGTATATGCATATATTTATACATTATATGTACGTATCCAAAAGATAATGGAGAGACACACAATGATCATCCACAAACTATGACATATTACCAAAGAATACTTTTGCCAAATAAAAGGTAAAAAAAGATGTCATCAGAAAAATTTGTGATTATAAAAGGGGTGAGGTGTTAATGAAAGCCAGGGAAGTCCAATTGACAGTCAAATGATATTCATGAAATATCAAAAGATTTAGAGATGTCAGAAGGTTGGGTGTATTCCCTATAGAGGACTTCTAGGAGGATGACAAGAGTTAAACATGAAAGACAAGCATGGAAAGGCTGTGATTTAGACACTACTATCATCAACTAAATCATATATCCATGAAAACATGTAAAAATATAAGATTCTTTAGGAACTTCTGCTTGCCATCAAATTTTTGCCACAAGAATTAAAGAACTTTTTTTAAGTGCTTAATAATCTATTTAGGAAGATAGGATCAATACATAGATAGCTATCATACATATAGAAGGAGTCTCAGACATGTCCCAGGAGGAATCAGATTATCCCCTTCTTCCTCTTCTATCTTTTGACAACATATGAATTCCCTGGACAACATAAGATTTTTTTCCCTTATATTTGGTCCTCATTGCATCATTGTTTCAAATTCATAAATTAATTCACATTTCTGAGTTATAAACTTGAATCTGTGCTTTCAAAAAGAGAGCAGACTCAGAGAAGAGTCTGAAAGAAGGAAAAATTGAGGTTAAGGTCAAACACAAGCTGAATTTCCTTCCTTACATGTCCATACAGCACCTCGGGGAATATATGTGGCACATATATCAAAGAACAAGATCCAAGTGGAAACCTAGACTGATGGGGAGTCAGAGAAACAATGTAGAAAAAAGTTCAATGGAGATTCAGAGAAAGAGACACACACAACTCAACTTGGAGAGGGGACTGCACACTTTATGCTCTACCCAAACCTCAAGAAGAGAAAGGAGATTCATCAGGAAATAGGGAAGAGACTTACCAAGGAAAATGAGGCAAATGATCCCAGCCTGGAAGTGCAAACCAGGACCATGGCCCTCATTTGAGCCCATTAATGGCTGTATAATTACTTTCCAGGACTCTAGGGAAAGTTGACCCACTATTCCACTGTAAACAGCTCATACCTCTTGTTCTTTCTTGTTAGGAAGAGGGCATACAAAATAACATCATATTTGTCCAGGATTATATAATTCTTTGGCAGAGAAAGTATTCTGCCAGACAGCTGACATTTCAGGACTACTTAGTTCAATTAGCATATGAATTATAGTTATCCTTTGGCTCTGGATTGTCTCTCAAAATTTCTGGTTTATATCTCCAAACAGGATCCTCTGGGATCTAGCACTTAGCACATAGTTTGTGCTTAAAAATGTTTGCTGACTGATTAATTGGGAACATCAGAATGTGGTTTATGCCATTCCCTAAAAGGCTCCTCAACTTTCATATCAGGACAAAGCATTAAATATAAGAAAGATTTAATTTGAACTGACAGCAATTGCAAATTTGGTCTGCGAAACTCCACTTCTCTTCATGTAGAAGTTCTAACTTCTCGTAATCTTACAGAAATACACAACTAACTTGGGTCAGGTTCTTACTGAGTCGTAATAAGTAATTCGAGACCATCCCAAGCCTCCACCTTCATACAGTCTTTTGTTTAGAGGATCTCCATGTAATCTTTGCAATTTATAGTACTCCCCTGGGTGAGCCCCTCTTAAGAATAAATAAATTGGTGTAGGAAATCCAAAGATGATCCTCCATCTGCTACGTAAATGCTGCCAAGGGATGTGCAACTGAAAAACAGTACTTCATGCTTCTGTCTTCATCTCTGTCCTATGACAGGTCTGTCTTTGCTGGAGGTGAGGGAGGTAGCCAGGAATTAGAAGTATATACTTCAGTCTAATTCAAGGTCCCTGTGTGTATGGATCACTGTGATTTCCTGTCAGTTTTTATTTCCCGCTTCTTATCAGTTTGTGTTTCTATGAGGCATTGTTTCCTTGATGTGTTATTGGAGTAACACTTTTTAGAGGGCACAGATAATACTGCTTTTCACTGTTGTAGATAGAGGACCTAGGACAATGCATCGCACAGAACAAGAAGCCAAGAATTGTAATTTTTTTGGTGACTAGTGTTATTACACTGTCAGATTTAAATTAAGATCATGACTTATCGAAAGAATGTTACTCTATATAAGATGCTAATTGAAATGAAAAAATTCTTCTATTAATTACTCATCTTTATGGAGTGATCTATGTCCATAAATCAGGTCACATCTAAAGATTTTTACTTAAAAATTATACATATACATGTAATTTAGCATGTAAATAATGTTTTGTAAGTTTATAGACATAATAATGCACATGTGTGTTTTACATATCTATGCACGCATATGTCATATTCATCACAGGATTATTCTGAGGGTTAAATAAGATAACATGTAATATAGTTTGCACATTTAAAGTGCTATATAAATGTTAGCTATTATTAATATATGAACACATGTGCATGTAATAAACAGATGAGTACATTTTTGAAACATCAGATAAACTTATTTGAAGAATAACTAATTCAGAAGAGTATGACTAAAAATATATTATGAAATATCATATACTCTTCTGAATGAAAAACAAAAATGGAAAACTCTAGGTTGGAATTCTTCATTTTTACATATTTTATATAAATTACTCCTGTAGAGACTGATGCCAAAGTAGGGAGTCATTAAAACTATGAATACATGAAGAAGAAGTAAAATCAATTAAAGTGAATGGAAATTTTAAAATATCTCTTGATATTTAATAATCTAGTAAAAACACTGTTTTACTCATCTGTGGATTACAAGCCATTAGAAATGTTCAGTTTTCTTCTGATTTTAATGGTCACATGGAATTACTTTCAAACAACACTTGGAATATGTAACTGTGACAAAGTAAAATCTAGAAATGGAATGTTTACATGTTTATTTCTTTGTTGTGTGTTTTTTCTCTGTTTTATATGGTCATTTTGCCAAAAGATAATTTAAAATCATTTCATAAAGTACTAAAATGCGCAGTGAGTTATAATGGCATTATTTAATTTCCTTTACCCTCATTTTACTCTTCTCCTACTTTCTCCTCTTTCCCTACATTTACTTTTCATTTTGTCATCATAATTTCAAAGCTAGGCTGTAAAACATTTACCTGTAAATGTGCTTGGCATTAACCTCTCTCTAATGCATTCAAATTAAAGATGAGAAATAAATCTATTGGTGACAAACAAATTCTTGTGATGGCTCAATGCACTTTCTTTTATTTTTCTTTTAAATATATAGCCTCCACCCATTTTAAAATTTCTTACCAGAGGACAGCGGAATGAACATGATAGCAGCAACCTTCATGGAATTTTACTTTGAGTCCTGGCTCTAGCACTTCCTGAGTGACCTTGAAAGATTCAGTCAGTTAACGAGTCAATAACCATTTATTAAGCAATGCATCATACAGAACAAGAACCTAAGAAATGTTATTTTTTGGTGAATTATTTAAATTAAAGATTTAAATTAAGATCATGACTTACGGAAAGGATGTTACTCTTTATAAGATGCTAATTAAAAACAAAAAAAATTCTTCTGTTAATTGCTCATCTTTATAGAGTGATCTATGACCATAAGGCAGATCATTTCTAAAGACTTTTACTTAAAAATTATAAATCTGCATATGTAATTTAGCATGTGACTATGTTTTTATAAGTTCATAGACACAATCATGCACATGTGTGTTTTATATATGTGTGTCTATACAGATAGACACACATATGTACCAGAACTGTGCTAAGCACCAGAGAAGCAAAGAATATGGTATGACAGTCCCTGCCTTTAAGGAATTTATTAGGAGTCAACATGCAGACAACTATGTATAAAAAGCTATATACAAGATAAATTGAAAGTTAATCTTTATGAGCTTCCCACTACATACCAACAACATGGGGATAACAATTCAATTCAATAAACATTTATTCAGGAACTTTTATGCCAGGCCCTCCATTTTGTGTGGAAATAGAAACAAAAAGAAACAATGAAACATTCATGTCCTTTCAGGAGTTAATACTTTACTAGATTATTTCTATCTTGTCTATGTTACAGGACTATGAGAAAACTATTTGAAAAGTGTGAAATATAATAAAATGTAAGTTATTAATCAATTGATAAGCATTTAAGTAACTTTTATGTGCCTGACACTATGAACAAATGAATGAAAACATATTTGCTATCATAGGATCATAGATTTAAAGACATTAAGGACCAGAGAAGGCCAGGTAGTCCAACCTACTCTTTTTACAGATAAAAGAAGAGCAAAGAGGTTGTGACTTTCCCAAAGTCACAGAGCTACTAAGCATCAGACCTGAGAACTTAGCTCCTCTGATATGAGATCTAGCACAGCTTTCCACTATGTTCCAAGCACTATCCTAAGCTCTAGGTATACAAATAGAAAAGTATGACAGTGACTGCTCTCAAGGAACTTGCAATTTTATTGGAGGGAACAACAAATATAGATGGGTATAAGTTCATGGCAAATGGAAAACTCTATTGGTTCTTAGGGTATTATGACAGGCTAATGGAAGAAACCAGGGATCCTTTGAATAGATTTCCAGAGCAGATGACAACGCCTTGCACTATGGAGGGCATAGTCACAGGGTGAATAATGAGGGCTGATAGTTCTTCAAGTTCCTTGTGAGATCTAGCCTAGATACTTTTTCATCTATTAATTCAATGACAAAAATAGAATAGCCCCTGCTCTCAGGTAGCCTAAATAAGCCCTGTATGAAAAGATGACATGTACAAATATGTGTAATATGTCTTTACATAAGTATATCCATTAATTAACATTTATTGAGAACTTACTATGTGACCAGCAAGGTTCTCTGGCGTGAGAGTAAAAAGAAAGGTAAAAATAGTCCCTACACTCAAGGAGTCCCATTCTAAAGGGAGGGTGAGGTATATGCAAATAAGTAGCTGCAAACAAGCTAGATGTGGGATAAACTGGAGATAATCTGAGAGCAGAAGCAGGGGACTAGAGAATGGGGGACTAAGAATAGAAAGGGGACTAAGAGATGAGATTTTACTTGGACTTGAAGGAAGCCAGGGGAGACAGGAAGAAGAGATAAGAAAGGAAAGCATCCCAGGCATTGGGGAAATTCAGTGAAAATGGTTGAAGTCAGGAAATGGAGTACCTTCTTCAGGGAAGGCCAATGTGATTCTATTGTGGAATACAAGGAAAGAATAAAGTGAAAGAAGACCAGAAAGATGAGAGGGGGAAAGTTTTGAAGGGCCTTAAAATCATACAGGGGATTTCATGTTCAATATTAACTGAAACAGAGAAACACTGACTGGGAGCATGCTGTTGCCCTCAGCAACAATGTGGAAGTTAGGAAGAAGGAGAGGATTTGGGGTGGAAGATAACTAGTTTTGGACACGCCGATTTAAGATGTCTATGGGACATCCAGTTTAAGACAATAAGCAATTAGAAAAATGGGACTAGAGGTCAGGAGATAAATAAAAGTTGGATAAATCGAAGTAAATATCATCTACACCAACAGAATAATTTAACTCATGAGAACTGATGAGATCATCAAGTGAAATTAAAGAGGGAGAAGACTCAGGAAAGAGCCTTGGTACAAATACACAATGTGGCATAATATAAGGAATAAATAGGAGGTTGTTTAAGAAAGAGCATCAGTAGTTGGGGGAATTAGGAAAGTCTTCATTTAAGACTTTATGTGATAGACATGAAGTCTGAAGGAAGATAATTCTACAAGTTGGGAAAAGGGGGAGGAGAATGCTTTCCAAACATGGATCACAGTTAATGAAAAGACATGGAGATAGAAGATAAAGTGATGTATAATAAAAATGGAAAGGTCTGTAGGGGCCCCAGTACCGACAAGCCAATCAGATTTATTTTATCTTAGAAGCAATAAAGAGATGTGTGATAAAGATGAAGGTCCAAAACAAATCCCAGCTATTGAGATAGTTTCTAGGATAGCAGTGAATGATTTAGTGGTTCTATGAGTGATATCCAAATAAATAAAATAGATACAAAAGGGGATAAGAGAGTAAAAACTAAGACTTTTGTGAGAAAACATTTTATCTCTTCCCAACTCTTTTTGCATCTTTGTTTCAGGATATTTGTTTCTGCCTTGGTGAGATGAGTTTATCAGATAAAGCCTTTTTAACTGTCAGTGAATTTCATGAAGCCAGGTCTCCAAGCTTCTTGGCTTGTTAAAAGGGTTGAGGAATAGGTTTGAATTAAAGGCATTAATAGATGAAAAGTGAAGACTCCCAGTTAAGATGATGATTTGGAAGGTCATAAACAAGTCCAGCTCTCCAATATAAATCATATTACTTTATCTGAAATGGGTTCCAGAAAGATCAATGATAAAGAACTGGAAAGGAAACAGAAACAAGTTATTCTACCCAGTCTAGAATTACACAAAATGATGACCAGAAATCATTAGAGGGTGATAGAAAGGAAAAATGACTGGAGAGATAGGAACAGGGGTTGTGCCAGGAAATCCAACATGAAATCTGGCAAATGGGTCATAAACTAATAGATGAGGGGAGAAGAGCCACACCAGGAAAGTCAGCACATGCTCACCAAAATGAATTTAAAACCAAAGAGGACTTTCACTGACTGTCAGTATATGATACCCTGGGGCTGGGGGTGGGGTTGGGGAGGGAGCAGTCTGAGATTTAGTAATCTGGACCTGAAGCTAGATCCCAAGTCTGGCCTATAAGAACAGAAGTTGTGGACAAAATAGGCCTCAATAGATCACTGAGAGAGTGAATGAATGATTGAATTAATGAGTGAATCAAAAAGCATTTAATAAGTGCTTACTATGTTGTCAAACATTGTGACAAGTGTGAGAGATAGAAATGACAAATCAAAGTAGTCATTGACCTCAAGCAGCTTGCATTCTAATAAAAAAGGCAATGACCAAAGGAAAGAGGTTGATAAGGAAGAGAATTATGATCCATTAAGTTACATGCATACTTATTGGGAACAAAATTGATACAAATCTTGCTGGAGCATTGGCAAATATGAATTGTTCAGGAACAGTAGTTGTGGGAGGAAGAAAGAATACATGACAGTAAGACAGAGGACAAGAAAACTGATGGGACTAAGAAGTGAAGCATGGCTTTTTTCTGCCTTAAATTTTCTGTCCAGATAAGGCATTTTCCAATATGATTGAGATTACAAAATCCATTGAGCACTGAAAGACATACTGGAAAACTTGGCCAACACATCTCCTAGGTATCAGAGAGTCTTTGCACAAGACCTGAGACCAGTACAATCCTTAAAATGCTATTAGTACTTGTCCCAGCTATAGCAAGGTCTGGGTCTAACTTTGCTAGGAATCATTAAATAAAAGAAGACAGAGACCAACTGAAATCAGTACCCACAGTGGATCCTTATAGCAGAAGCCAGGGATTAAAGTAAAGGGAGAGACCTAATACTAACCACTACATCCATACTGTCAGGTGGTAGTGGCTTTTAAACTGTAAGGAGACTAGGACCAAACAAGGTCTACTCAACTCATCAACAAGTGCTCAACACAAGAACAGTATAAAAACAAGAAAATAGAGGAAAACACAAATGCAATGGAGGAATATCATGGTCTAAGAGGAAAAATAAAACGAAAAAAAAGAATAATAACAAAATAAGTACAAACAGAGCCTCAGAGAGAGAAAAAATCGGTAGAAATTTGAGGACAATAAGATTGCTAGAAAAAATAAAGGAAAAGATAAAAAATTAAATTACAATTTGAAAAATAATATTTGGAAGAAAAATAGCTTAGAAAGGCATTTGAATTTTTTTTTCCTAATTAGCAGAGCAAACAGAAATAAATGACTAGTAGCAGTAATAAAGATTAGAACAAAAGAAACAAGACAGAGAAAAAAATAACAGAAAATGAATTGTCCCTCCCTCTCCCAGGAGTGTAGTCTAACTTTAGCATAAAGTTAGAAGTCAAGAAATAGAGTGGGAAAAAATGACAAACAAAAAAACAGAAAGGAATCTGAAAACAGCTGTGCATAGATGGTTATTATGGTGGCAAGGAAGATCAAAATTCAGGAAAGAAAATAGTCAAAATTTCAGAATCCAAGGACTCAAAGAAAAACGTGAAATGATGTGACACCCAAAAGGAATTCCTAGCAGAGCTCAGAGAATTATAAAAATTAAATGAGGCAGACATAGACAAAATTTGGGAAAAGAAGTGAGAGTAATACCAGAAATAATGAAAAAAGAGTCAACAGCTTGGTAGAGGAGGCACAAAAAGTACTAAAGAAAATAACACTTAAAAAAGAATAGGTGAAATGACAGAAGAGGCACAAAAAATACATTGAAAGGAAGAATTCTTTACAAAGCACAATGGGCCAAATGGGAAGAAAAAGGATATGCAAAAATTCACTGGAAGGAAGAACTCCTTAAACAGTACAAGTAGCCAAATGGGGGAGAAAAGTTACAAAAGCTCAATTTAAAAAGTGACTTAAAATTAGAATTGTGCAAAAGGAAGCTAATGATTCCATCAGATATTAAGAAACAATAAAACAAAATCAAAAGAAGAAAAAAATGGGGCAAGGGAAGGTAAAATTTCTAATTGAATAAAACAACTAACCTGACAAAAGACAACCTGAGAGACATGCTAAAACAAAAGAACCTAAACATTATTTTTCAAGAAATTGTCAAAGAAAACTGCCTTGATATTTTAGAACCAGAAAGCAAAATAGAAATTGAAGGAATCCACTGATAATCTCCTAAAAGGGATCCCAAAAATGAAAAATTCCAGGAATATTTTAACCAGATTCCAGAGTTCCCAAGTCTAACAGAAAATACTTTAAGTGGCCAGAAAAAAAAAAAACCTTCAAATATTGTAGATACATAGTTAGAATAACAAAAATTTAGCATCTTCTACATTAAAAGATGAAAAGGTTTAGAATATAATATTATAGATCTAGAATTAAAACTGGGAATCACCTATCCAGCAAAACTAAATATAACCCTGTGGGAATGGAAGATGGAGATTCAATGAAATAGGAGACATTCAAACATTCCTGGTGAAAAAAAAAAAAAAAACAAAGCTGAACAGAACATTTGATTTTCAAAGATAAGGCTTAAGAGAAGCATAAAAAGCAGTAATTAGGAAAGAAATATCATTAGGGATTCAATAAAGTTAAACTTTTTACAGTACTACACAGGAAAATGATTTTTGCAACTCTTAAAAATGTTCTCATTATTAGAGCAGTTAGAAGGAGGACATATAGACAGGGGACACAGGTCTGAACTGAATTGATGGGATGATAGATAAAATAATAATAATTATAAAGAGTGGAAAAGAGTAATGAACTCAAAGAAGCAGAGAAAGGTAGAAATGGGATAAATTATCTCACATAAAAAAAGAGCTTTTACAATGGAGAGGCAGGTGGAGGAGGTGGGGAACACATTAATCTTACCCTCATTGGAATTGGCTCAAAGAGGGAATAACATACACACTCAATTTGATATAGAAATCTATCTTACCCAACAGAAAAGTAGGAGGGGAAGGAGATAAGAAAATGGGGAGACTAACTGAAGGGAGGGTAAATGGGAGAGAGGTGACAGTCAGAAGCAAAACACTTTTAAGAGTGCACAGGGTAGAGAGAGACAGATAGAGGGAGAGAGACAGACAGATAGACAGACAGGATAAAATAGAATGAAGGGAAATACACAGTAATCATAACTGTGAAAAACACAGAGTTTCTTTAAAGTTATCATTTCTCAAATACATAGAGAACTGAGTTAAATGTGTAAGAATACAAGTCTTTTCACAATTTTCAAATGGTAAAATGATATGAAAAGGCAGTTTTCATATGAAAAAAATGCTCTAGATCACTACTGATGAGGAAAATGGAAATTAAAACAACTTTCTTTTATTCTTTTTGTACTTATGTTTATTGACATTTGTCAAATTTGTCATCTTAAAAAAGTAAGAAGAAGGTTAAAGAGAGAGTAATAGAAAAGTAAATAAACAAATAAGTGGGTGATGTCTTGATATGCCTGTGAATTGGAGTCAAGTGAGGCAGAGGCCCACAGTCCTCAACCTCACTCTTTCCTCCAGATTCATCAGAGTCCAGTGATTGGACAAAAGTCAAGATGACCAGAGATGGCCTGGGATACAGTATGTGACCTTCGCCTTTCCAAATTATAGTCTTTACAGGGAGAGGACTCTAGGAGGATTGTGAAATATGTCAGAAAATACTAAGTCTCTAAATTTCCTTCACAAAAAGAGGTAGCACAGGGCAGAGTCAAGATGGTGGAGTAGAAAGATGCACATATACTAGCTCTTACCCCATAGCCCATAAAATACCTACAAAGAAGGACTCTCAACAAATTCTAGAGCAGCAAAAGCCACAGAACAAGGGAGTGGAGGAGATTTCTAGCCCACAGTGACCTGAAAGACCAACAGGAAAGGTCTGTTGCATCAGACCTGGAGCAGAGCCCAGCCCAGACTTGCCCATGTGGCACCATGAGGAGCAGAACTGAGCTGGCTTCAGGGACAGAATCTCCAGTAGCAGCTCAGATCCCTCAACCCACAGGTGCCAAAGGTCAGTGAGAGGGTTTTTTCAGCTGGCCAAGAAGGGAGTTGGGTGTCCCCATAACTCAGGCCTCCTCAGGTGGCAGCAGTAGAGGCAGCAGCAGATGGGGCTCCCAAAGTACGCAGTAGCCTGCATCTATTGTTGAAGGTCTCCTGAGGGAACTGAGCCCTGTGTGGCATCCCTGTCCCCACCTGAGCAGCTGATCTTAATCTCACACTGAGTAGCAGCCCTACCCCTGCCTAAAGCCCTTGAGGGTTTCAAGCAGCTCATCTGAATCTCAGCCCCCAGTACTGGCTTGGCAGAGCTGGAGGCAAGATGATTGTGGAGAGGAAACTCAGAAGTCAAGTAACTGACTGGGAAAATGGCCAAAAATGAAAAAAAAATAAGATCATAGAAGGTCACTTTCTTGGGGAACAGGTGTGTCCCCCTATCCTTATGGATGAGGAAGAGCAAGGCCTTCTGTCAGAGGAAGTCAACACCTCCACCTCCAGGGCCTCCAAAGGGAACTTAAATTCGGCTCAGATAATAGAAGATCTTAAAAAACAAGTTAGTAGCTTACTAAAGGAGAACAACAACAACAACAACAAAATGCTTAGGAAAATAACAGCTTTAAAAAGAGGCTAACTCAACTAGAAAAAGAAGTCCAAAAAGTCAATGAGGAGAAGGATGTTTTAAAAAGCAGAATTAGCCAAATGGAGGAGAAGGTTCAAAACTCACTGAACAAAACAATTCTTTGAAAGGGAGAATTGAGTTCAGGGAAAGGAATGACTATGAGATAAACCAAGCAGTTAAAAAACAAAACCAAAAGTTTGAAAAAATAGAAGATAATGTGAAACATCCCATTGGAAAAACAACTGACCTGGAAAACAGATCCAGGAGAAATAATTTAAAAATTATGGGACTACCTGAAAGCCATGATCAAAAACAGAGCCTAGACATCATCTTCCATGAAATTATCAAGGAAAACTTCCCTTATATTCTAGAACCGGAAGGCAAAATAAATATTGAAAGAATCTACCCATCACCTCCTGAAAGAGAACCAAACAGAGAAATTCCAAGGAGTATTATGGTCAAATTTCAGAGTTCCTAGATCAAGGAGAAAATACTGCAAAGCAGCTAGAAAAAATAATTTGAGTATCGTGGAAATACAATCAGGATAACACAGGATCTGGCAGTTTCAACATTAAAGGATGGAAGGCCTTGGTCAAAAGAAATGGGATTGAAACCAAGAATCACCTACCCAGCAAATCAGAGTATAATACCTCAAGGGAATAAATGGTCATTCAATGATATAGAGGACTTTGAATCATTCATATTGAGGAAAAGACTAGATCTGAATAGAATATTTGACTTTCCAATATAAGAATCAAGAGATTAATGTTATATTAATAATATAATATATTAAATAATATAAGTGAGAGATGAACACAGAGAAAAAACAAAAGATTGGAATAGAATTTATTATTTTCAAAAAGCAAGGGTAGTAACCATGATCTCAAACAAAGTTAAGGCTAAAATAGATGTAATTAAAAGAGAAAAATAGTGAAACTACACTGTGTCAATAATATTATTCAGTATTGTTTAGATCACTTAAAATAACTAGACAGTATAAAATACCTAAGAATATACCTGCCAAAATAAACACAGGAGCTATGTGAACATAAACATAAAATATTCTTTATGCCAAAAAAGTCATATTTAAGTAATTGGAGAAAAACTCAATGTGCATGGATAGGTAAAGCTAATATAATGAAAGAAGTGGCAATTTTACCTAAATAATTTAATAATTCAATGTCATCCCAAAGAAATTACTAAAACTTCTTTTACTGAGTTAGAAAAAAATAATAACAAAATTCACCTGGAAGAGCAAAAGGTCAAAAATTTAAAGGAAACTACAAGGGGAAAAATGTAAAGGAATGAGATTCAGCAGTACTAGATCTTAAACTGTATTATAAGGTCAGAGCATCATAAAAGTATAAAATGGATAATTTCAATTATTTTAAATTAAAGTTTCCTTGTACAAATAAAGTCAAAGTAGCCAAGATTTAAAGGAAAGAAGAAAATTTGAGGAAATTTTTCAATCTCTCACACAAGATATGATTGCTATAGAATATTACTATTATATAATAAATGATGAGTTGGTTGATATAAAAAAAAACATGGAAAGATTTAGATGAAGGAAGATCCTATCCACCTCAAGAGGAAAAAAATACAAACTGACAAACAGAAGTAGGCATAGTACAGTCTTATATATACTTGTGTGTATATATGCATATATATACATATGTGAATGCATATACATATATTCACATATGCGTATGTGTTTGTAGATATTGCTGGGATCTAAGACCACACCTCTCATTTTACTATTAGGAGACACCCTGTTTTCCAGAGGTAAGGACCAATAAGCAAGCTATGTCCTGAGCATAGCAGCAATCCTTTGTGTTCACCCACTGGAAGAACAAAGCTGCACCTACATTACAGAACTGATGGTTCCTGAGAACAGGCAAACACCAACAAGCCAGGACACGAAGCCCTGCTACAAATGGGTTTTATTTTTGCTTTTGTTTTGTCAGTAGGGAACCTTGCCCTGTTGTGGCTTCACCACCATAGCTAAACCACACTGTTTGATTCTTTCTCTAGCCACAAATATGTAAATCAAGGTTTAGCCTCACTACCTCCAGTCTCCTATTAGAGGAAAATCCAACACATATGTTTGATTTCTCTCCCCCAATTGAACAAAGAAACCTTTTTGACTTTAACCTGTGTGAGAACTTCAGTATTTTTGGAATTAACAGTGGTTGCAAAACCTCTATGACTCTTTAGTCAATTGTTATCAGAGGTGACAACGTGTGTGTGTGTGTGTGTGTGTGTGTGTGTGTGTGTGCATGTGTGTGTATTTATGTTTAATTGCAGTCTTGTCTAGGGCAGGGAGTTGAGAAGGGAGGGAGAAAAAATAAAATAAAAAGTATATACCAGAGAACAAAAGATAAACCTGGAAGGAAGCACAGAAAAGCTGGGTTGTTTTGAAAACAATGTGTAAGATTTATGACATTGATTTAATGAAATCAAAATTTATTGTTTTATATTGAATCTTCTCTTATATTCTTCTGTGTACATGGAAGTGTTCTTTTTTCTCTTCTTTTGTATTAAATTAAAATGAATAAAAATATATATATTTTAAATTGTGGTCTTTTCCTGGTCTTCTGTTTGTCTGAGGCAACACCTGTTCAACGACTGAAGGCTAGGTAAGAAGTGAGATGACAGATGAATTAATTGGTCATCACAAAAAATCAATCTAAAGCTATGGACAGATAATGATTATTGTTCGCGCTGTAAGCCATCAAAATCTAAACAATGAGCCACAGAAGCTGGAGTTGGGGGCTCTTCTTGGCCATTTAATGGAAGCCAAAGTGATTTGATTTTAAAGGCTAGTCAGGTTGGTTGGTTGGTTGTTCTTCATTCTTGAAGAAGACCAAAATGACTTCACTATCCTATAGTCAAGTTAAAGTGTGTACCACTGTGGCTGATTAGACCAGTGGGAGCTCAGAATATTCTACCACTGGTCAGGCGCAAACATTTGGGGTGGATTCTCTAAATGTGCACATTTCATGTTTCTTTGGAGCTACTTCAATTCTGCTTTGTTCACAGAGCACAGTGCCCTCTGATGTGGCAATGCCATGCTGACTGGACCTGCACAAGTGTCTACCGTGTCACACAATCAATTCCAAAGTTATTAAGAGAGACTTTGAGAATGTCCTTGTATTACTTCTTCTGATTGCCATGTGAATGTTTGCCCTGTGTGAGTTTTCCATAAAATAGTCTTTTTGGCAAGTCTATGTCCATTGGAAACACAATGTGCTTGGGCTTTGAGAGTTATAGTAGTTGCCCAATGGTATTTTTACTGTTCTCATACGTCCCCTTCCCCTACCCCTTCTCTTTCCCTTCCTCTTCTTCCTCCTTCTTCTTTTTCTCCTCATCATATGTGATCCCTCTCTACATTTAAAATGTCACATTTTTATATGTAAGTGCTTTTTTCCATAGGAATATAATTTTTGGTTGCTTATATTTTGTAGGATTTGAGGAGGAGGGGAGCTAGATTTTAAAAAAAAATATTCACTGATCTATTTTTATTAGCGTTATTATGTTTTTTTTCCCAAAAATCTGGATCAATTTACTTTTTTCCCTGTGCATTTTTCAATCAATATTTCTTGAAATATAACTCTGGAAAATCAAGATTTAAAAAAGCCATTGTGTCTCAAATGCAGTTACTTGGCTACGGGGGAAATAAATCATAGCAGGAAAGAGTAAAGAAAACAATCTAAAGTAGTGATACTATCTCTCCAATTCTCTAGGACCTCATATCTGTTTATTTTTATGAGTATTCCTTTTCATGATAGGTAGTACTACCCATTCATATCTGCCTATTTTATGTAATTTTTCTATGTGTCATCACATTATTACACCATAGGGAATCTTCCCAAATTTCAAAGGATAGAGGAACCCTTGTATTTTTTTAATTTTGTGTGTATACCAATGGCATATATGGGTTATCCATCCTTCTATCTCTTACTCTTGCTATGTGATAGAGCCAATTTTTTTTCCATTCATTCGTTGATGACCTCGATTATACTTTGTTTGTGTCATAATTCATTGCCATGTGTTGTTTCCTATTCATACCCGTCAAGCCTGCTCCATTGCCCTTTTGGGAATTTTCAGTTTCAATTCTTCAGAGTGTAATTCCATGACTTGCAGCCACACAACATCCCCAGAATGATTTTTGTTAAGAGGAGGAGCCATTGTTTCAGGGAGAAGTTTGAGGTAATTAATTGAACTCTGTAATATCCTACAGTCAATCTAACTCATATTTCTCCTCATGTTTAATTCTGGATCTAATAATATTAGTATCCCTTAAATTACTTAACACATTTCATAAAAAGAGTTCAGAATAGAACATATTTTCTCATTCAGTTTAACCAGTGCCTTGTGATCACCTAATGAGATAATAACCACCCCCACATTATTCCAGCTAGAAGTCAAGTAAGCAATTAAGTGGTATGGTAAGGTTTCACAAATGGTCACTGAAAGGGATATACTTAATGGGTCATGGTGCAACTGAACAAGAATATACTGTTTTCAAACAAATAATCAAAGAATTGATGTTTTGTTCCCTCTTCTTAACAACCTAACCTAACTGTTAGTCCCATGAGATAGAGGATTCTGATTTCTTTCTATATCATATAAACTATGAATATTCATGTTTAAATGCAAACTATTAAAACAAGCCATGAATAATTCACTGCTGGCCCAGAGCTGCATTAACTTCATGGAATATTACTAATTTACAAAGGCTTTCAATGCCTACCTGAGGTCAGTTTAGCATTCATAATGCATGAATCTAAAAATACACCAAGAAAAGGTACAATTTTTACTTGGAAAAAAGGCAGTGAGAAAGATTGTAATGAACACTAAGATTGCATCCAGGTTGGCACATTTCTTCTTTCTTCCTTCCAGGGCAAGGACAAAGTTCAGATGGAGAGAGCATGGCAATGAATACAGCACTTACAGAAGAGGGATATAGTCTTACTTTTTTCTGAATATTATCCTCAATGCCGTGTAAATGTAATAAAGAGACAAAGAAACATAGGGAGCACCCTTTAATACTGAGACCTCTACAAGCAATGCTGTCACACAATATCATTGGTGAGAAGAGGAGATATAGTCATAGCGGGAATAGTAGATGCTGATTAACCTTTCTTTCCTTCTGATTATCTTCAAAGGACACAGGAAAGAAGGGAGAAGAATTTTGATTTCATGTTTCAAGTTTTCATGGTAAAAGTAAATGTAAGAATAGAATGGAAACCACAATTCCATCAATGTTCTAAGTATTCTGAATCATCTGGCCACAGTATCTTCATTATTGGGAGTCAAGAACAAATTGGACTGTGGATTCTATAAGGAATGCAGCAAAGAGACTATGTCATGCTGAAAGGGGAATTTGTGAAGCATAGAGAGCAAATGTATATGTATATATATTTACTTATATTTACATTTATTATTTATAATAATATATATTCACCAATATATAATATATATATTTACCAATATATATGTACATATATATATATATACATATACATATATATACATATATATATATATATATATATATATATATATATATATATATATATATATATATATTAGTCTTGTAAGGCTTACAAAGTACTCTACAAGTATCATTTAATGTAATCCTGACAACTGTGATAGGTTTATTCTATTATTATCTTCATTTTATGGATGATAGAATGATTGTAGGTAGAGGTCAAATGTCACACAGCTAGTAAGTGTGTAAGAGCAAACTGATCTTCTTTCTTTTCCTTTCTTTATAATACTGTCACTACCTTTGCCAATCTCCTCTTCACTCACCTCAAGAAAAAAAAACAAACCCCCTTTTCCAACTTCTGGTCCATCTCTCTATTCACCATACCACCCAGGAGAAAAGAATTTCTAGCAACCAGGAATTATGAGATACCCCTTGGTTCTGTGTGCTCAGTAAGTTTCAGCCCATATTTGACTAGACTAAGTGTGTACTTGTAGGATAGTGTGGCACAAGCAAATTGTAAGTGAAAGATATAAAACAGACCAAAAAAGGGGAGATGTATCCAGTCAAGCTCTAGAATATAACTTGCTTTTTTAAAGTAGGAGTTGAGCTAGAATGCCTAGGACTATATAAGAGCTACGTAAGTAAGTGTATAGCATTCTCTTACTGATGTCACTGGAATAGATCTGAAATGGATACCTGTAGAATACAGAACAGGAATCCTCAGCACCTTGTAGTTCAAAAACAAAAAAAAAAACTTCCTTCTTCATAGTAGTCATTTGGAAAAATATATTCAGTCTTCTTTTTTTCCTTTGTCTACACTTGCATAGGCTACCAAAGTGGGTGATACCTTACCCTAGGGGTCTCTGGAACTATCCAGGGGAGTGGTAATAGTTTGAAATGACACAAATTTCAAAGTAACCATTAAAGGGTTAAAAGAAAGTAGATTTCCAGGGATGCAATAAGTAATTTTTTTTTTCTTGAGAAGGAGTGGTAGGTCAAATAAGTTTGTGAACCTCTGTATAATAATAGTAATAACAGGAGTTCCATAAGCAAATCACCAGATCTACATTTTGGGCAGAGGAAATCCACATGAAGCAATGGATTTAGCAGTTTGTAGCTGTCATCATGAAAAGCAGACACATGCTTGGAAAATATCAACCCATAAGAAGTAAAGCCAAATGAGAATAGAAACCCAATCTCACCCTGAAAGTGTAGTCTTTTCCACCCTGAAGATTGTCAATTTGAAAATTCTTTTGTTCATTTTTGGAGTATATTTTGATTGGAATTCCTGGTCTGAAAATATTCCCATTTATCTCCACCTGGTATCGAAGTTCTTCTAAAGGTCCATTAGGTTCCAAAGGATCAGACCAAAGCACAGTGACTGTTGTATCTGATAAAACAAATACACTAACTTGATCAGGTGCTGAGGGCACTAGAAAGGAGGAAGAAAGCAGAAAAAAAAGTTATTAAGTTGCAGAACAGAATATGACATACCATTTTCTGGATAAATGGGCATAGTAATGCATGTGCTGATCTCAGCTCTGCAGGAATAAAACACTTTTGCTGCAATCTGTTTTTCACTGCCTCCTCAAACAAGCCTTCATAAAGGCATTGTCATTAAAAGTAAAAATCTGTTTTCTCTGGCCTTAAGCTCAGCATTTGAAATTTGCAGACTCTAAAAATTTAGATACTTCAGAATCAGTCAGTAGGATATTTTTTCTAGGTCTAGTTTTCTGTCTGTTAAACTTTAGAGTATGCATTTGACTTTAACCCACTAATGGCTAGAACAAAAAAATCATACTTGTGAGTAAAAAGAATGTTGATGTACATGCAACAACATGGGAATTATTTTGGTTTTGTCTTTTTAACCACAATGCATAGGATGTTGCCTTGCACACAGTAGTAACTTAATAAATGTTTAAACTAAAATGAAGTAATAAGAAATCACTAGTACAAGCATCACATTATTTTTTTCAATTTTTTTTTGCAGACAAAAAGTATAACTAGCATGGAGTGTTAAAATCAGAATTCTAAAGGGAAAGGCACAGGAGAATTTGAGCTCAAGTCGTACCAAGATATTTTACTGCTGGAGACAGTTCGAGAGTCCTTGGGAGAGGAAGGAATATAGAAAGAATCATCTTTTCACTTTGACTCAGATTTGTTTGCCTGTCTTGTACCTCTAACTGTATTTTGAAGGATGAATCAGGACTTCAATTCAATTTTACATTTGATTTCATCTCAAAACAAATCTATTACAGTGATTTTCCCTTTAACTGTCAGTGCGTCAGTTGATCCCAGTTCCCTAATCTTCTCCACATGGAGGAAGGAACTTGTATAAAATCAAAGAGAAAAACCCAATATATCTTTGGATAGGAGGAGCGATGCACAAAAAGACCTGCAGGGTAAAGCATCTTTCTCTACATGAATACTTTGTTCCATTACTTTATGAGGCAGGATGGAGTATGTGCACACCTTGGGAACTCACTCACAAGGAGAGCAGCCTTATAGCAATTAAGTACTTATGTGAATGTCTTCCCATGGCACAGCCAGATGTGTGGTAATGTGCACTGTGTACAAAACTGTTGAATGGCTTGGTGATTCATTCCTTGCTCTGATGACTCTAAACTCAGTAGAGCGAAGGATATGAAATTAGAGTGTAAGAAAAAAGGTTTTCACCTCTCTGTCAATAGGAAGTCAGTATTCCCTTGTGTAGAGTGAAGTAGGCAGAATATTTTTGATTATGAAAATTCTTCTATATTTCCCACTTATATATCAATTTGCATATACAAAGTATAGCTCAAAGAACCCAATAAAAATGCTTAGTTTAACAATATGCAACTCATTACATGATCATGTTCCTCTTTCCTCCCTATAAGGCAAATGAATATTTATCAAATTAAATTCCAAGATATCACTTATCTTTTCTGCATTTTGAATAATTGCATGGAAGGGCAATTTTTATGATGGGTAGAAGAAGAGATTAAAAGATTTGAATGCATCTTTTTAAAATGCAAACTAATCAGATTGCGCTATTATTGATGGAGTAAAAGTCAGTCTCTTCCTTTAGCTAAAAAATAAGCTAGAACATTAAAGTATAAGAATCAAAAGCATATCTATAATATGTAAAGATGGTCATAATAAAATTGAAATTTTGGATTTTAAGGTCTAGATTATTAAACATTACATGAGAGATCTACTATATTTTAAGTGCTAATATTACTTCATTTTCGCACAGGACTTATTTTTTAAAATGATTTCATTCAAGAACTATAAACCAGCCATTTTTTAAAGCTCCAGATCACTGGTTAATTGGCACCCACATTTGCTTTTTCAAAAATTGAAGGTCACAATACTAAATTAGGAAAATAACCATGTTTTCAATTTCTATATTCCTAAGGATACTTCTCTTCAATGTACTATATAACTTGGATATCATGACTTATGTAGGTATTTGCTTACAGAGATTTATTTTTCGCAGGTAACTATTTCTCTCCTAATTGTAAATAGATTCATTTTCTTTGTGGAAAAGTTTTTAAATGTAGTCAAAATCATCCATTTTGTCTTTAATGACCTTTAAATACCTCTCCACCTATCCATAATTTAAAGAGATCTCCTTCCATCTCCCTTAATTTATGATATGAGCTTTTATATAGAGGTTATATATTCCTTTAATGCTTTTAGTGTGGTATATAGCATGAGCTGTGAGACTAAACTTAATTTCTAGCAGATTGTTTCCCCCTTCTCACTGTGGGTTTTGTTGAATATGGAGTCCTTACTTCAGTAGTTGGTGGGCTTCTGGGAATGGGGAACCTGTGACCTCAGGGCCACATGTGGCCCTTTAGGTTAAGTGTAACCCTTTGACTGAATCCAAATTTCACAGAACACATCCCCTTAACAAAAGAATTTGTTCTGTAAAACTTGAACTCAGTCAAAAGGCTGCACCTGAGGACCTAGAAGGCTACATGTGGCCTTGCGGTTGCAGGTCCCCTACCCTTGATTAGACTTATCAAATGTTGCACCAGAATGTTTGATTACTTCTAGACTTTGTTAACCCAGTTGACTTCATTGAAAAAGAATAAATTTTTAATCCAATATCCAATAATTTTGTTGATTAGTTACTTTGATTATAGTTTGAATTCTGGTTCTTATAGGATCCTTTCCTTTTGACATGTTTCTATTTTAATGTTGAGTTTCTTGACCTTTTGTTCTATAGAGTATAAAGGTCTTTGTCCTTTCTTATTTGGAAACATTATTTTCCAACATTTGCTTTGCTATCCTTTCCAACAGCAGACTTTGCATTAAAGTCATTGAATACTAAGACGGTTTGGCGTTTTGGAAGACTAGACACTTCCTCTATTTCCTCTAACCCAAGAAACTAAACAAAAAGAATAAGTATATCAAAGGTGTAACTATTAGAGCTGAATCCGCAGAAGAAGGAAACCAATAAGTTGAAGTAGATATGATAGTCCTATGAATTAATAGTGGAGAACCCTGATTCTTTATAAACTGAACATTTCTCTCCTTCATGGTAAAACAGCATGCACAAAGCAATACACACACTCATATTTTGGGACTCACTCATAGATTTTCCCTCTGCAGACTCTGATGGCACTCCCTACCCCTACCCTTCTACTGTCCTCTTGTTACAGTCCCCAAGTTACAGAACTCTGACCCATTCTCGTGAGAAATAGAAGGGGAGAAATAGATTGTCCTTGTGTCTCTGCTTTAGGGAACCCAAAGTGACTGCCTGGAACAACTACTTCACCCTCCCCCAACCCTACAAAAAGTAACAGATGCTGATTAAACCCAGATAGACCATTAAATAATTGGGGTGTTAGGTACCTCAGCAGCCTCCCTGTTAAACAAAAAAGCCACCAGAGTGGCACATACCCCATAGCCACCTCCAGGTAAAGCCTAAAACTGACAAAAGCCACTAGTCATCAATGAGTTTGAGTATCAGCTAGCTTGCCCTTCCACAGGCATTCCCCTAACATGAATCAACAACAGACCCTGAACCTTGATTTGCATACCATACCTAAGCTCTAGCTCCCTACTCATTTACTATACCTCATTCTGCTTGGCCCAGACAAGAATGCTGTTAAAAACCCTCTTAGCTTAATTGAGTTTGGTGACACCTTGCACTAGGATCTGACTTGTGTGCCTGCTCCTGACTGTCCCTCCTTATTGGATTTCTCCTTAGTAAGGATAGTTTGAGTAGGCTGACACACTATATAGCCTAGCTCTCGACTATCAGCTAGGTGGTATGGTGAGATAGAGCATTACCCTATCTAGTTCTATTAGGACAACGTGAGATTTAGCCTCAGACCATTACTATTATGTGATCCTGGGAAAGTCATTAACCTCTATCTGCCTAAGTTTCCTTCACTATAAAATGGGAATCATAAAAGTACCTATATCACAGGGTTGCTGTGAGGATCAAATGAGATATCTATACAGTGCTTATCGCAGTGCCTGACACACGGTAGGTCACTTAAAAAATGCTTGTTCCTTCCTTATCAAAGAGAGTGGCATAGGAATATCAGGAGAAAGAAAAACACCACAGACTTCAAAAAGAAGAAAATTCAGTTAACCTAGAACAGTCATAGATGTTCCAACAATGCATTAGGGAATTCATTTTCTATAACACTTAAAATATTGATTATTCCCATCTTTCGTTACTTTTGAGACACTTCTGAGCTGAAATTGAAACCACAGAATTTCTCTGATATGAATTTATCTTAATAGTAACACGCTGAGCATCTTTTATCATAATTATTAATACTGTTTCTTTTGAGCATTAACTACTCATATCCTTTTTTTCCCTCCTCTCTGGGGAAATAATTTTTGGTCTAATATATTTCTGTTAGGTTTCTATGTAACTCATAGATTCAACTACTAAGACCCATATTTGATGCAAAGATTTTTTTAATTGGTCAGACAGCATGACTGAGAAAATGGTGGACTAGCCATTTTTCTCCAGTCCACACCAACAAACAAACAAACTTCAAAAGGGGAATTATTTATCTGTAGAGTCATTATAGCTATCAAATACCAAGGAATCAAGAAGGTATCATGGAAACAGCTTTACGAATAGCAGAGAAGCAGAGAATGCTAATCCACTGTGTTCACTCAATACACATCTCATATCAGCCTTTGAAACTCAGCAAAGTGTGGGACTTTGCCCCACAAGATTATGCTCTGGGACTGAACCAGCAATTTTCTTATTGCTACAGTCTCTGCAAACATGTTTTTACTTTAGCATTCCATTCGAAAAATGTGAAGGACCTCAACACTTGAAGGAAGGTTATATGTAGGATTTTACTCTGATTGGCAAAACCACACTCAGCCTGGGGCGGCTCCTAGGTCAGAGAACCCAAAGATGGAGGAAACTTTGGCCAGAACATCCACTTCATCCATCAAAAATTGAAGATATTGACTCAGTAGAGGCAGAATATCCGAGAATAAATATAACTGAGACAAGAGCTTAATTGGGGGACTGCGTCTGGTCTAAAGGTCCAACTGCCTACACCCAGGGGTTACCTTGGGAAGGAAATAAGACTCTTGAAAAGTGAATTGCCCAAATTGTGGGTGACCAAGACAGCTTTGAACTCCAACCCCAGGATAAACTCAAGGGAATACGTCAGAGAGTAAATGACAGGAAAAAAGACTAAAGCCAATGAGAATCTCCATAAATTATCCAAACAAATAAAGAAATACCTTCAAATATGAAAAAAAAAGGAAATTTAAGTATATTAAAACTGGTCTTTACCCACCAGAATATGCAGAAGGAATCAGAATAATATATTCTCAAAAGCAAAGAAGTTCAGGAGAAAATCTAAAATGACATCCTAAAAACCTAAACCTAATTCTGTAATTTTTAATTGTGCGCAATAAAATTATCTAACATATTCCTTCACAAAACAGACACACAAAGAGATGAGACCAGATTATTCCACTTGCAATATCTCAATCAATAACAAAAATGTAAATAAATATGGTTGTCAAAGAAAGCACAAATAAGGAAATTAATCTTCCTATTTCCATGTTATTAGAAGTTAAAAAAAGAACAATGTCAGGTTACAATTTTGTTTTAAAAAGAGAGACCAGTAAGAGGCTGTTTTTAAAAATATGCTAGGCTAGTGAAAAATTTGAAACTATGCCCAAAGGCTTTAAAACTGTGCAAATCCTTTTATCTAGCAATGTTACTGCTAGATGTATATTCCTATGACATCAAAAGAAGGCAATAGACGTTACTTGTACAAAAGTATTTATAGTAACTTTTTTTTTTGGTGGTGACTAAGAATTGGAAATCAAAGGAACGACCATAAATTGGGGGACGGCTGAATGAGCTGTGGTATATGATCATGATGATATACTATTGTACTATAAGAAATGGCAAGCAAGATAATTTCAGAAAGAACCTGAAAAGACTTACATGAACTGATACAAAGTGATGTGAGCAGCACCAGGAGAGAGTGGTACACAATAAAAACAGAATTTTATAATCAAGAACTGTGAATGACTTAGCTATTCTCAGAAATACAATAATCTAAGAAAATCCCAAATGATTAATTATGAAGTATATTATCCACCTCCAGAGAAAAAAGATATTTCTTGAATATAGATTGGAGCATGATATTTTTGCACTCTTTTATTCTTATTCTTTTATTTGAATCCTCTTGTACATGTTTTACATGATTATACATGTTGAACCTATATCTGATTGCTTATTATTTCAGGGAGAGAAGGGAGAGAGGGATAAAATTTAGAACTCAGGACCTTAAACAAAAATCAAATGTTCAATAATTGGTTTATCATGCAATTAAGGAGGGAAATGAAATATTATGCATTTTTATAATTAATATACTTTATTTTCAGTTTTCAACATTTACTTCCACAAGATTTTGAATTCCAAATTTTCTCCCCATCTCTCCCCTGCCCCCACCACAGGGCAGTGTGCACCCCAACCACCCCTCTCTCCAATCTGCCCTCCCTTCTATCTCCCCCTTTCTCCCATTCCCCTCCCCTGTATTTTCCTATAGGACAAGATAGATTTTTATGCCCATTGCCTGTACAATTTATTCCCCAGTGATATGCAAAAATAATTTTTAATATTTGCTTTTAAAGTTTTGAGTTCCACATTCTATCCCTCCCTCCACACCCACCCTCATTGAGAAAGTGAGTAATTCAATATGGGTCATACACGTGTAACCATGCAAAACACTTCCTTGGCAGTCATGTTGCAAAAGACTAACCACATTTCCCTCTATCCTGACCTGCCCTCTGTTTATTCTACTCTCTCCTTTGACTTGTCCCCCCACAATAGTGTTTTCTTCTGCTTGATGTCCCTTCTATTATTCTTCCCCTTCTACCCCCTTCCCCTCTGCCTTCCTGCAAGGTAAGATAAATTTTCATACCCAGCTGAATGTGTGTTATTCCCTCCTTAAGCCAAATTCAGTGAGAGTAAGGGTCCTTTATTCCCTCTTGCTTCCCCTCTCTTCCCCTGCATTACAAAAGCTCTTTCTTGCCCCTTTTATATGAGATTATTTACTACATTCTACCTCTCCTTTTTCTTTCTCCCAGTACATTTTATTTTTATTTTTTAGATATACTTCCATCATATGCAACTCATCTTGTGCCCTCTGTGTATATACACACATACATATATGTACACATATATACATACACATACATATACATATAACATATACATATACCTACACCTAGATATAATATATGTAAATGAATATATATATTCCCTCTAACTACTCTAATGCTGAGAAAGGTCTCATGAGTTACAGATATTATCTTTCCATGTAGGAATGTAAACAGTTCAACTTCAGTGAATCCCTTATGGCTTCTCTTTCCTGTTTACCTTTCCATGTTTCTCTTGGTTCTTGTATTTAAAAGTCAAATTTTCTATTGAGCTCAGGTCTTTTCAACAAGAATGCTTGGAAATCCTCTATTTCACTGAAATTTCATTTTCCCCTGAAGTATTATTGTTCTCTGAAGTATTACCTTTGGTGGGTAGGTGATTCTTAGTTTGAATCCTAGCTCATTTGACCTCTGGAATATCATATTCCAAGTCATCTGATCGCTTAGCGTAGAAGTTGCTAAATCCTGTGTTATCCTGATTGTGTTTCCACAATACTTGAATTGATTCTTTCTGGCTTCTTGTAATATTTTATCCTGAACTGTGAACTCTGGAATTTGGCTACAGTATTTCTAGGAGTTTTCCTTTTGGGATCTCTTTCAGGAAGTGATCAGTGGATTCTTTCAATTTCTATTTTGCCCTCTGGTCCTAGAATATCAGGGCAGTTCACCTTGATATTTTCTTGAAAGATGCTCTTTTTTTTTATCATGATTGTCAGGTAGACCAATAATTTTGAAATTATCTCTCCTGGATCTATTTTTCAGGTCACTTGTTTTCCCAATGAGATAATTCACATTGTCTTCCAGTTTTTTCATTCTTTTGGTTTTGTTTTATAATTTCTTGATTTCTCATAAAGCCATTAGCTTCCATTTGCTCCATTCTAATCTTTAAGGCATTGTTTTCTTCAGTGAACTTTTGGACCTCCTTTTCCATTTGGCCCATTCTGCTTTTTAAGACATTCTTCTCCTCATTTGCTTTTTTTGGCCTCTTTTGACATTTGGTTAGTCTCTTCTTAAAGGTCTTATTTTCTAAAGCATTTTTTTGGGTCTCCTTTTGAAAGCTGTTGATTTGTTTTTCATGGTTTTCTTGCATCCCTCTTATTGCTCTTCCCAATTTTTCCTCTTCTTCTCTTACTTGATTTTCAAAATCCTCTGTGAGCTCTTCCATGCCCTGAGACCAATTCATTTTTTTCTTGAAGGCTTTGCATGTAGTAGAATCAACTTTGCTCTCTTCCTCTAGTTGTATGCTTTCATGTTATTTGTCATAAGAAAATACCTTTGAACCAAGAAAATAACCTTCTCTAGTCTTATTTTCCCCCTTTATTCTCATTTTCCCAGCCAATTACTTGACTTTTGAGCTCTTTGTAAGTGGATGGCATACTGCCTCAAGTTTCCGGGAGTTTGTGCTGTTGTTTTCAGAGATATCTCTAGGGACCTGTAATTTCTCAGGTCCTCTGAGAACGTGTTAGGTCAAAGAAGAGGCGTTTGCCCTTCTCCTGGCCTGCACTCTGGTCTATGAGCAACTATAAGCACTCTTTTATGCCCTAGAACTGTGAGTAGGATTCCTTCTCCACAGCCACCACCAACTCTGCCATGCCAGTGCTGTTCCTGGCCCCAAGACCACCACCCAGGACTGTGACCCAGGTCAGTCATTTGATTCCCCCACTTTTTGTAGACTGAGAGCTCCAGAAGCAGCTGCTACTGTGGCAGTGGCTACCACCACCCTGGGGCTAGGGCAAGACCATGTTCCTCTCTCATCCAGGTGAAAGAGCTTTCCCACTGACTTTTGAAGCTGTCTTTGGCATTTACGGGTTGAGAAGTTTGGAAACTGCTTCAGCTATCATTGATTCAATACCCTGAGGCTTGCTCCAGTCCCATCTATGCCAGCATGGCCCAAACTGTGCTGCCCTCTACTCTGAGCCCAGTGCAATAGACCCTTCCTGTTGGTCTTTCAGATTGTCTCTGTTTTATTCTGTCATTTTGTGGCTTCTGTTGCTGTAGAATTTGTTTAGAGTAATTTTTTATAAGTGTCTTAGGGGCTTGGGGGAAAGCTCAGGCAGGTTTCACTTCTACTCTGCCATCTTGGTTCCATCCTCCAATATTATGTATAAAGAATAAGATTAATAAAAGCCAAAGAAAGTACAAAAGGAGATAAATATGAAAGCAGAATGTAAATTAGTGGACTAAATTTAACAACTTTCCTACATGGTGAACCCATGTATTTTGTGTATTGGAGAATGAGAAGATGTATAAATGGATAGAGCACAGAGGGGATAGATATATGTGATATAACTAACAAAATTCATGAGTGAACAGATTGCAGCAAATAAAAGTGCTACAATAGAAGAGAAGAGGTGGTAGAAGGAATTAGTAACCTAAAAGAGGAGGAATTAAAAAGGGGAAGTCTTGTCCCAATGGTAGAAGAGTTATATATCTAAAACAGGATAGTGGGATCTTACAATAGGTGTAATCACCTCCATGAGGTCAAGAAGCCTTGGTGAAGTATAAGCAGGCCTTTGTAGAAAGTTTCAAATACAAATGAAATATCTGAGGGGCACTAAGATTATTGTAATTTCATATATACCCAATGCACCCTAATCTAAAATGGTTAGTGGTCAGATTTTAATGGAGAGCACAATAGGGACTTCCACCGAAATGTTACAAAATTCAAAATATGTAAAGAAACAAAACACATTTTAACTGAAAGAAACTTGGGAGAAACATTTGGCCAAGGAGGAATAGAAATGAATTTCTTCTTAGAAATGGGTTATGAATTTTTATAAAATCGTACCTACACGTAGTTTGATTTGAGTTCAGGAAAAACACTCTTTTGGACTCTGGAGTCCTTTTACAAAATTGCTAATTAATTTTGATAAATCCCTTTTAATATGGCAAGAACTTCCACTTGGGTTTATCAATTTAAGAGTTATACTTGTACTCAATGGACCAAATTCTGCTCTAAGCTAGTTATGCATAACACCTGCTAAAGTTAATAGGCGTTCCACATGAGTAGCTGATTTTGCCATGGAGTCAGGAGGAATTAACTAATAATGGAATCTGGCTGATGATATCTTCAATTTTTTCCATTTAATGAGTATTTGTTTTCCTTGCACAGCTCTCTATGAGCTGTTTTTTATAATGTGCTGACTGTATGTCAGATGTCTCATCATTTTTTCTTCTTACTTCAATATGCACAATATTCTAGGTAATGAAAATCATTTACAGAAAGTTCTGTTCCCATTCTGTGACCTGATGATATAAGCAGTTAATTAAAACTGTGCAGTTATTTATTTTAAAAAAAATAACTCTTAATATGTTGTTGAACTTTGGCTATAAGAACAAGAGATAAACATCTTGACTAGAAAATTTTGTCTAGTCCAATTCAACCAGTATTTTTTTAAGTGCTTATTTTGTTCCAAGTACTGGATATATGAAGAAAATAAACAATGCTTCCTTCCAAGTGGTTCACACTTTATTAGATCAGTTACAATATGCACACAGATAAGTAAGAATAAAATAACACAAATATAAATAAAATGAAGAAAGAACAAGCTAGCTGATTTTAAAAGGTCTTATATGTTTTGACATCTGGACTGCACTCTGATGGATTCTAAACTGAAGAGGTGTGTGGAGACAGTATATTCCATATATCAGGGACCATGTGAATGAAATGGAATTTTATAATGGGAATGAATTTTATCAATTGTTTCCATGGCCATTGAATGTATCAAAACCATATCAAAAGTTTGAAAGGTAGTGTAATTTGTTAATTTTACTTGAACTACATATACATATATAGACATAACTGCCTTGGAAGTCCAAATTGAGCTATTTTCTTTTCCTATACCACATCTTGCACAAAAAAATGAGGCAACAGAGCAGTCTTATCTATAAGATACTTTTTTTTGTTCTAATTTTATCATCTCATGATGTGCCCCCGAAATGCCCTCCTTCACTTTTCTTTTCTATTCAAATTCTTCCCATATTTCAAGAATCAGGTCAAGTATGATCTCCTTCATGGCACTTTCTCTGACCAACAAATCCCACAGTATTTTTTTTTTCTTTCCCTGAACTTTTATGGTATAGTGTGCCCTGTAACATTCATTTCTTAATTCAACTTCTACTATATGCAAAGACTTATACTAAATACTGGAAAGAAATTAAGTTTTAGATGAAATACAATCTCTGTTTTTCATTTTCAAAGGAGACATTATGGGTGGTGACTTGTGCATGAATTGGGTTTAAATGAGGCAGAGTTGTTCAAAGTATTTAGCCCTACTCTTTCTTCCTGAGTCATCAAAGTTGAGTGGCAAGACAAAAGTTAAGACTATTGGCAATAGTACAGGATGCAGTGGATAATTTTGGAGTCTTCAAAGTCTGGGAAAGTTTTATTTGCTGCCCAGTGCCTGCTTCAGTCACCTTTGTGGCTATTGGAAAAATATTTTTCTCATCCACACATTCTGAAAGGGGAAGTCTTCACATACTTAGAATAGACACTCCCCCCAACTCAGTGACAGGATTGAGGTCTGTTGGTTACCCTAGATTTGGTTTAGCCCATCTGCCAACACAATTTCCAGGATTATGGCAACTGTGCATGCTACAGCTTCTTGAAGCCACAGGTGAAAGTTGGGTGACAGGTGAACATCAAAGGTAGATAAACAGCCCTGAAAAGGGCTTAGTAAGCCTTCACATCTGAGTTGCTAGTCCTCTCTGAACACCCCACACATCCCAGAAAGAGAAGCAGGCTTAGGAAGAAAGACAGTAAGTTCCATTTTTAGTATGTTGAATATAAAATAAATGTCTCATTTTTGTATTTGTAATGCAAGCAATTAATACAGGGACTAATATATAATAGGTACTTCATAAATGTTGATTATTCCTTATTTATCCCTTATATAGATTGTTTATATATACTTGTTTTCATTTTCCTCTCCAATTGGATTGTGAACTCCTTGAGGACAGAACTGTCTGGCATTGCTTTGTATCCCCAACATTTAGCACAGTCTATGAGACATAGAAGGTGCTTAATAAATGGTTATTGACTAACTGACTAACTACTTGATTGAATACTGATGAAACACCCAGTGGAGATGTTCTCTAAGGAATCTGAGATTTTATTCTGGAAACTTAATGAGAGAACAAGACAAGAAATTTAGAGTTGAGTATCATCTGCATAGATGTGATGGTTGATGCCATGGAGTAAAGTATATGAGAGAAAGAGAGAGAAAGAGAGGGGGAGCTGGGTTACTCTTAAAGCAGGAGATGAGGAGTTAATGAAGCAGACAAGGTAACAAGGTAAGAGAAGCAAGAGCGTGTTGTAGATTTTGTAGAAGGTGTTTGACCAAGTCTGGATTGACTGAAGTGATTTCTAATTGCCCATCAAGATATAAGATGAGCCTTTGTTTCTACCCAGATATTTAATGAGTCTAAAGTACATAATGTCATGTACAAAAAATGCAACAAGATTTGCAATGAAGTTAAGGAAAGTTAAGGGGTGAGACCATTGAATTTGATTAGGATTTCATTGGTTATCATACCGAGAAAAGTTTCAGCAGGTTAGTGAGTACATGAGTCAGATTGCAAAGGACCCAGAATAGAAGTGGGTAACAAAAATGCTGAGACATAAATCATTTTTCAAAGAAATTGATCAGTGAAGAGAGAAGCAAAATGAGGTAATAATTGTATATATGAGAAGAGTTACTTGAGTTGTGATGTAGTTGTTGCTTCGTTTGAGTTTTATTTGGGGTGTTTTTGTAGACATTTGAGAAGAAGCCATTAAAAAGTAAAATATGTGAGAAGAGTAAATGTGTTCTGCTTCGCAAAGAGTGGAGAAAGGAAGAGGGAATTTGATCAAAACTACTGGTAGGATGACTATCCTTAGAAAGGAGTAAAGACATCTCTTCAGTTATTAGGAAATTGGAGGAGATAATAGGTAGTGATACTGAGAGAAGAATGGTAAGTAGGTCTTTAGAAGCTCAGGGCATTTTCTTAAAATGTGAGATATAGGATATGGTTGGGAGTTGGAGGACCAAAGAACATGTTTGAAATAGAGATGGAGGATGAAATAGAGATTTAGAAAAAGCCAGGTAAATTTTCAAGTAGAAGCCTATTTTCAGCAGAAGTTATGCATTATGAATTAGTGAATTTAGATTTATTTCATGGATTGTTTGTTTTTTTTCTGTGATGCTCGGCTACCTCAGAGTAGAAGTGGAAAAAGTGGATGGTTGGCTTTATCCAGGGACTTATCATTTATTGCGTAATCCTATTCTTTACTTTTTCATATGCATTATGTCTTGCCCCATAGTTGGATTGTAAGCTTTTTGTACGGAGATCATGTCTTTTCTTTTATTTTAATATCTCCTATGGTATATACTGTAGTGACAATACAGAGTATCAGTTAATCATGATTAAATGATAAGTTGATATCAACTCCACCAATATTTTCAACTAATATAGAAACAACTTTTGGGTAAAGAAGTCATCCCTGACTTGCAGCATCAAACACACAGACAATCATTTGTAGATGTGTACAACTAGAGGATATTTACTACAGTGTATATTTCTGAGTTGCTGTCCATTAGAACGTTTCATCAGGAATCTCAGTTCCACGGAACAGTAAATTCAATTCATGTTTAAGACAATGTTCAACTAAATAGTAATGTCAAAAATAAGGATTTACTTGAAAGGCTGTTTTACATTTTTTTGTCACCCTGAGATAACACAGATGCTAAATGTGATCATTTAAAATACAATTATGCCAAATACTTCTGTGCAGAATCAAATCTTGAGGTTCTAATGATTTTGTTTAAATTTTTTCCTCTAACAGTTAGTCAACAATGATTAGTGACTTCATACATCATGCATAATACTTTTGTGGGCATAAAAGGTATATGATACAGTCCCAAATACCTATTTGCTATCATTATCATTGGATAGACAAAATAGACAGTCACTGATACACCACCACCACAAGACAACTAAACACATATTTACAAAGTATTTCATTAATGATCACATATTATGAATTATGTATCAATACACTTTTAGAACCTAAATTTTCAAGTAGCATTAAAGGATAAGATTGAAAAATCTTCAAAAGAGTCAGTTATCCAATACTTTTTTGGAGAAATTTATGAACATTTCAAAAGAGATAGGGTATTATGGTATTATGCATTATAACTATGTGAATATTTTTTCTTACTGAATAAATTTCAAGCTCATTGATGGAAGAGATCAGATCTAGTTCATTTGTATCTCTTCCAGTGCCTACCGTGGTGGCTAATACATGAAAGGAATTAAGATGGCAAACAAAATTGCCCTTTTAAAAAAAGAAAAACAAGTACTGTAAGGAAGCAGATAAAAAGTGATTCTACATAGGAGAACCTAGAGTGTGTTGGCCCTGAAGTTGAGGGATTTATTTTCTGAATGAATTAATCGATCAGTGGAGACAAGGGACATTATTAAAAAGCAAGATAGTATATGCAAAAGAGTGGACTTCTGAATAGGAGATATAAATGTCAGACAAAATTTCAAGTATTAGCTATCTGAATGGAACTATGGAAGAATTAAAATATATAGATACTGAAATCATCAACATATTGAGGACATTTGCAACAATTTGGAGAGATAAACTTTTTGAGTTAGTATAAAGAGAAAATATTAGAAGTCTTCTAAGATTATTAATGGCTCCAACAAGCAGAGCAATTAAACATCGGACAGAGGTAAGAATACAGTCCAGTCTTAACATTATGGAAGTCAACAGGAGAGTTTCAATAAACAGTTTATGGTAAATTTTATGAGAAGATTATTATTAAGCAGTCAGGAAGAATAAAATCTGAGTAAGGGCATTTGGGTTTGAGCGTTGAGTGATCATTAGTGTTCAAAGACTGAATGAATAAAAAGCATTAATAAGTTCTTATTATGTGCCAAGCACTCTACTGTGTGCTGGGGATACAAATTCAAAAATAAGGCAGACGTTACTCTAAAAGGCTTTAAATTTAATCATGTACAAGGGGGCAACATATCAGAGAATGGTTTTGTATAGAAAATCATTGGCATAGTCAGTGGAACCATAGCTGGGCATTGTGTTGGAATTTGGGGTCACCTACTTATAGTGGACCTTATGCACTGGTATTAGGTAACTTCCTAATAAGGTAAGCATGATCTTAGGGTCCTGTTTTCAAAACTGAGTGGATTTAGACCCAGGGCATGGTTTTAGAAGATTCAGTCTTATAAGATCCTTCAGAAAGCAGCAATATGGTGAATGACAAAGAGGTCACCAGAATAAGAGTAGGATAGGATTCAGAGAATGTACAGATAGTGTGATATAGTGCAAAAAGACCTAGGTTTTAGTTTTAGTTCTTCCATTAAGTAACCAGTAGATGTTCCATAAGCATCCATTAAGTACCTAAACTTTCAGTGTCTTTGTTTCCTTACAGTAAAATGAGGAAAATGGATTATGTAATTAATACTAAGGTCTTTTTCAACTCACCTCCCATGTTTCCATGATTCCAGTTAAAAATTTAATGGTATGGTAGGAGTTAGATTTCAAAGGACTGAGAAATGAACAGACAGGAAAGGAAAGTGCACAACATTGTGCTAACAAAGGAATGAGAGGAAAGTTGATAAATGAAATAAGGATAAAAAATATCTTGCTGTTATTTTCTTAAAATAAAACAGCTTAACACATTTAAAGACAAATATATTTATAAGAGCAAACAAATAGGTACCTAAGAGAAAGGTATGTTTAGGAAGAGCAGGAAGTTTGCTTCATACAGGAAGGCATGACAAAGAGTCCTTCATCCACTTTACTCACCTCTCCAGTGTTGTTCAATGAATCAGCTAGGAACCAGAGGCAGAAGGTGAATATAAAGAAATATGATCAAAGAAAATCAAATGGTAGAGAGAATACAGAAAGGAGTTTCGAAAAGACAGAATTAACATGAGTCTAAGAATGTTTAATGGCTGATTATTGGCAGCTGAATTGTAGAATCACAAAAGAGCTGAAATGATCCTTGGGACTACAGACAAATAAAAAAAATGAAACCTCTTCATTTGAGCAAAATGACAGTACCCTACAACTAATCACAACAGAAGTAGATGGGAATGAAGAAGCTGGTGAGGTGCTGAAAGTTACTCTTGTCTTCTGTTGGATTATTAGTTCTGCTACATTGCCATCTTATTTTTTCCACTGAGCTGTTCTGTGTTAGAGCAGGAGGTGAGCATCTTAAATATGATGGCTTAACAATTAGTAAAGAAATAAATAACGGTTTTCCATTTAAATTATAGCAGGAAAACTTTAATGAAAATCACCATCTTAGTTATAAGATTTATGTAAATATCAATAAGAATAGACATAACAATTTCTGGATTAGAGTAAGTGAATGTAATAGGCATAATCCGGGACAGGTGGTAGTTTCCAAGGGCCATATTATTAATTACAAATTTAAGTAATAAATCAATAAGCATTTACTCAGCAACTGCTAGGTGCAAGATATAGAAAGAAGTAAAAGACAATTTCTGTCTCTAAGGAATTTGCAATCTAATTGAGACAATATGCAAAACTCTAATTGGAGAAATAACACAAAAGCAAAATATATACAAAACAAGTTATATCCAAGGTAAATAAGAAATAATTAACAGAGGGAAGGCTCTAAAATTAAGATAGGTGCAGAAAGGTTTCTTGTAAAAAAATGGGATTTTAGTTGGGACTTAAAGGAAGTCGGAGTTCAGATGTTAGAGTGGATGGGAGTCACCATTCCAGTCATGGATCATAGCTCCATGCCTCAAGCAAAGGGATACAGTATCTTGTTCATGGATGAGTCAGGAGGGTAAGGTCAATGAATGGAAGGGTGGGAATAATGTATGAGAAGACTGAAAAAGTAGGAAGGGACTATGTTATAAAGGGCTTTGAATAGATTATTTTGTGTTTGATTCTGGGAGTGACGGGAAGCCAATGGAGTTTATTGAGTAGGGGAGAGAAGCCCTCAGATGTGGTCTTTAGAATAATCACTTTGGTGATTAAATGGAAGATGGATTGGAGTAGAGGAAGACTTGAGTCAGACTTAAAATGACCAATAGATTACAATAGCTGTGAGGTGATGACAGACTGCACTACAGTAGTAGCAGTATCAGAGAAAATAAAGGTATCAGGGAAGAGAAAGGCAAATACTATGGATTCTGCAGAAGTGACATTAACAGGCTTTGTTAATTTAATAACAAACAGACTTTGGCAACAGCTTGGCTATAGGAGTAAGAGATAGGAAAGAGTCAAATTGGCTACTAAACTGGGAGTCAGAGGGACTTGGAGGATGGCATTATATTCTCCATCTATTTCACAAACATCCTTGTTTTTACATTAATTTTAATTATTTCACCATGTCCTTGTACCTGCCTTCACATCTGAGCAACTTCCCTATTTACTGACCCAGGATTGACTACGTCAGGGTTTGAGCCCTAGACTGGTTCATTTTCTCATTTATTATCTGTTCTGCCTCTACCTCATTTAACATTTGGCACCCCAAAATTAGTTTGGTCATAGTAAGATGTTCACATTCAATCTATCCTTTCCCCAGAACAATGTGCCAGTATTTGCTATGTCTCCTGGAATGCCATTCTTTATGTGACTGATCTCGGGGAAGATGTTCTTAACCTATGGTCTATGACTTTTAAAAAATAATTTTAATAATTGTATTTCAACATAATTAGTTTTATTTTGTAATTTTATATATTTTTTGTGTGTTTTGAAACAAAAAGAATTATTTTGAGAAGGTTTCTGTAGGTTACCTCAGTCTGACAAACTGAATCATTGTCCCCACATTTAAAAAAAAATTATAAGAACCCCTGCCCTAGAGGAATGGATTCTTAGCTATATATTTTCACTACTAGTACTTATCTCCATTTGGCTCTCAGGCAAATCTAGATTTCTATTCTTAACTTTCTTTGGTCATTTCTGTCCTACTTCCCAACCCCAGCTCTAGCAGAGTAGCTTTACTATAATTTTGAAAACTAGAAAACTAAAAGTGATGCTGTTAAGATGCAGCAATAGAATCTAATAAAAAATATAATGCTTTAGGCACCATGTGTTTGCTTGCTTGCAAAATATTTACATAATTCTCTCATTTGAGTTTCACAGCCACCATTTGAAATAAGCACTACAGGCATTGTCTCCATTTTACAGATGAGAAAACTGAATCTTGGGGAGACACACTGAATATTGGAGCTAAAAGAGCCCTCACAAATGATCTCATCCCATGTTTACATTTGTATGAAGAAAATAAGGTTCAGAGAAAGGAAATGACTTGCCTTAGGACATACAATGAGTTAATGGCAAAGTGAGGTGGGAAGAAAGTTTCTGACTCTCAAGTGAGTGTTCTGCCTGAGTCCATAACAAAACTAGAAAACAGTACTATATGATATCCTTCAAGATAGTTGAGCTTTTTTACCTCGAAAACATGTCCAGTTCACGGCTGGTGGACCCAAGTTTCTTGACAAATCTTGATAAAAGCTTTTGACAGATACTTGAATGAGATATCTTGTATAAGAATGAAGGCCATTCAGTTCCACTCTATTGTCCTGGTTCTCCTTCAAGAAAATTATTAAATAGACAGTATTGAAGATGGTCTCCAAAAATGACATTTGCCACAGGCATTGAACATCATTTGAATTATGGTGTGTATTGAAGTTCATGGTACTTTTAGTGACAGCCTTCATTTTTAAAATTTCTACACTCCTCATATATTTTTATAAGAGTGATAGATTTCCTTTTTCTCAAGATAACAGAAGCACAAATCTTACAGAAAACACTGATGGTAATAAATAAGAAGAAAAGAAAATCACTTAGTGGATTATGAGGTAGATGATCACCTACTTCATATAGTAAGTCTTGACATATCATTAATTTTATTGAAATTACTTAAAAACGTCAGCATCATATCTACTTAGAAGGCCTGATGATACTTATGGGCATTAAATAAAAAACAAAGAAAGCAATCAGATAGTGTAGAAGGGGGACCAGACATAACAGAAATTATCGTTCTCCTCAACATTTAAAAGACAAAGAGCTCACTTTCCTCTTTTACTTCTAAGATGGGATAGGAACACGTTTCTTACTGAATAATTCAATCAATAAGATTTTTTCATCAGTTTCTTGTTTCAGCTTTTGATTTTCCAGATAACATGACTCACATTTTTCTATTACTTTCCATAAAGCTAAAGTCATTAAAATCTACCAAATAGAGAAGTATCTTGGCAGGTTTTCCATATAGGAGAAACTGTGCTTCTTTTAGCTGTTAAGGAGCCATTAAAAATACATTGAAAAAATTCACTGAGGAAAATCCTTTTACTTCAGAAAAGGGATATAGTCATTTTGAGTTAGATAATCCTTCTAAATATCGGTTTTTTGAGAGGTGACAGTAACTCTAGATATAATACTAATACTAGCATTACTAGTAATATAGTACTTCTTTTATAGAGAGTTACCTCTAAGGAAAGAGGTTCTAGAAGGCACATTTTGAAAGAAGTTATAAATAATGTCATCCTCTGTCATAGGAGAGGGAAAGAACAATGATGAATGTACACCAGAAGCCACAAAGAGATTATTTAGCTCGAAATTTTTGGCAACTTCATTTCTAGAAAGCAATCCATCTACAACAGGTGTCTTTTAATTAAATGTTGCTTTAACATTTCCTCTGGCAATGGGAATACAAAGCACATATTTTCCAAGTAGGTTAGTAGATTTCATTTTGTTTTTCCTCTTGAATCCTACAGGGTGCTTGTGCAAGCAGACAAAATATAACTTGGCAGTTGGGAGGTTAAAGAACACATTACTCAATGCTCTTAGGCAGGAAAGAAAAATAAACAGACTGAGGAGGGAGTAAGGGTCATGGGATGGAGGGTAGGTTGGTGTATCCAGGAACTTCTACATTCTAGGATTCTAGAATTTTATTCATTCTAGAATAAAATTGTAATTGGGAGCCCTAGTATTTCCTTGTCAGCTTTAGGATAGGAGAATAGTAGCAGCTGCTGCTTTATATTTCTATTTAGTAGTTGCAGATTCCTTTGTATACATTATTTCAATTATACCCAGAGAAGTCAGAAGAAGCATTATTATCCCTCAATTTGCAGATGGGGAGACTGAAGCATCTCAATGAGATCTTAGGTGCCTTGATCAGTGCCCCTCAGCTACTAAGTGGTTTGATGAGGATCATGGATCAAAATCACAGGTTGAGAACTGTAAGGCAAATGACTGATCATTTAGTTCAGCTTCCTTAGTTTGGAGATGAGAAAATTGAGGAGCAGAGAGGTTACCTAGATTGCCTGAAGTTATACACATAGTCAATGAATGAACTGGAATTTAAACCTGGAACTGGAATTTAAAATTCAGAACTTTTTTTTATAACAGGCATTGCTTGAACCAGTGCTGTCTATTACACACTGTATCTCAGGGAACAGGAGAAAAATGACCCCTAAAATACATAATATTACCTTTGTAGGCTAGCTCAATTTTAGTGAACAAAATGTTAAACCTACTGGGATGATAAACTGTCTGGAGTCTAGAGTCAATATGGTCTTATTGCTTTATGCAAGAAAAGAGCAAAAGCTGACTGACCAAAACATTTGTGCAATACAAGGTAAGCATAAAATATAGTGTCAGAGATGTTAAAATTTTTAGCAGTGAATTTTTAGCTTTTTAACCCATAACATATCTGAATCATCTCTCTACCTTGTTTGTTGTACTTACTAATACATTTTATACAAGCAATGAAGATACCATGTGTATTTTACCTGTATAGCACATTCTATCCCACGGGAACATACAGCATTTGATTCATTATCTTGCAGTTCTCCATAATGCACTATATATGTGAGAGTAGGTCTGCTTACATGAAGACACTGTGCCATGTACTCTACTGGAGGAATATTCAGAATCAAAGTTGAATCTGTCTTATTGACCACTTGAACTCTATTTGTATATGGTCTTGGAATCAAGCACTCACGTTCTAGTACAAAGAAAAGAAAACAAAAAAAAAATCTAATATGTGATTTTTAAGTCTCTGATTAGCATGCAATAAAAATGTATTATAATCTGAATATTTTACTTTGAACAGTCAGAATTGCTTTTTGATAACACTGTATTTTATTCTATTTAAGTTGTTTAATGAATGTTGAATTTCTTCATTTTCTTTTTGCCAATTTATGATCTTAAAATCAGTGCCTTTTCATAATGTCTCTTAAATAAATAATACAAGTACACTCCTGTTACTCTTTTGTTTCTACTAAATTCATTGAAAACGATATATGGGGGGGAAATTAATCAACAATTATTTAATGAGAATTCACTATTTGCCAAGTCCTAGGTGTAGTTTTGCATGCCAAAGGTCGATAAGCCAAACTGTTTCTGTGGACAATAAGGACAAAGTACTTGATTTGAATAAAAGTATCATGCTGAAGAATTTTAGAACTATTGGTATATAAATAAGTCTGTAATATGTAGGTCAAATAGCTAAGAACTGACCATTGGCTAAAAGAGTTTTTAAGTAGGGAGATAATATAATTAAAATACTATTTGGAATATTAACCTTCAAATGGTATGCAAAATAGACCCTGAGCAACTCTGACTTTCCTAGATTTTTCATTCTTGTACACAGATGTGAATGCACACATACCATATACATATATGTCAATGAACACATATGTGCTCATATGTATGCATACATGCATATACAGGTATATGTACATATACACAGATATGTTCAGTCATTTTTCAGTTCTATTTGACTCTTTGTGATCCCATCTGGGGTTTTCTTGGCAAAAGAACTGGAGTAGTTTGCCATTTTCTTCTTCAACTGGAAAGTGAGACTGACAGGGTTAAGTGTTTTGCCCAGGGTCACACAGATATTAAGTGTCTCAAGGCAGACTTGAACTCAGTAAGATGTCTTCCTAACTGTAGGCCCAGCAATGTATACACTGTACCAACACACACACACACACACACACACACACACACACATACATTTATTTATATAATTATGATGTCCTTAATGTTAGGTCTTATTTTTGTGTGTCAAATGATAATCTACTCTATTGAAAGGTATTATCTATGCTTTAAAAGTACATTGTTTCTTATAAGTAATATCCTGGCAAAAAATAGAAGAAATATGAAAAGTAGCTGAGGAAGTCTGAAGAAAAATGAATAGAACAAGAAAGGCTCATGTCAATAAATTTTATTTTACCAGGGTATGACTGTAAATTGTCATTGTAAGCAATCATCCTAACAACCCCAGGTAATTCAGCTTGAGATAATATAGATCCAAAGATCTTATCTGTTCTGAATAGCTTTGTGTTTCTTTCAGTTGGTTGTATCCAATATAGAGCTCTGTTATCCATACTCAGAGACTTGATTTTGAAATCTGGAAAAAATAATATTATATGTTAAATATTGATCAACTGATAATTCCCTATTACTCTCATTTCTGTGATTCTTTGTTTAACATAATGACATAGTATGCAAATTCTGAAGAACAAAGGGATATTGTTAAGGGAAATTAGTTCTTAGATTATGAGACTCCTTCCTCAATAAATCAGTAGATATTTATTACATATGTGCTAGACATTGTACTAATCATTGGAAATTCGAGAAAAAAATAAAAAAGTTCTTGTCCTCAAGGAGCTTACATCATATGATAGGTAAGACAACACATACAAACATATACCAAATTTATACAAAGTAAATACAAGACAATTTTTGAAGGAGTGTAGTTAAGCGGTACAGTGCATAGAACATTGGACCTGGAGTTAGGAAGCCCTGCATTCAATCTGGTCTCAGACATTTACGAGTTTTGTGACCTTGAGCAAATCAGTTAACCTCAGTTACCTCAGTTTCCTCATCTGTGAAATGAGTTGGAGAAGGAAATGACAAGCCAGTATCTTTGCTAAGAAAATCCCAAATGAGATCTTGAAGAGTTGGACATGACTATACAACAATAATTTGGAGAAAAGGATGCACTAAAAGCTGGGAGGATCAGGAAAGCCCTTATATAATGGATGAGAAATTCTAGGGAAACCCAAGAACTGTCAAACCTTTCAGTATATCAGACTTACAACAGTCTTCCAGGTCCCAGGTTTCTTTTTACAGTTTTCACTTTTTCTATGCTCTTTTAATTCTTCTAATTACTCTAGAGGAAAATTCTTGATTAGGTAGTGATAGCCTTTATCATGTTCTAATCTATCTTTTCATAAGGTCATTAGCAGACTGGAGTATCTCCAAGATGCTGAACAGTCAGTTTTTAAAATCACTTATCCCAGTCTACCAAGTAGTGAGAAATTGATTCTACATGGCTTAGTGCTGGACAGATCATGAAGACTTCAGTTCAAATCATGCTATGTGACCAAGACAAGTCACTAAAAGACTCCAGTCTCAGTTTCCCTATCTGCGAATTGTAATAGTTCTTATTTCACAGTGTTGCTGTGAGAATTAAACTATAAAACAGTAGAACAACTTAAGAACTATATAAATAGCAAACTGCAAATCTTTGTGGTTTTTTCTGATTCTTTTGTTTTCTCCAGATAGAGAAAAAACTTTCTAAAATCTCTCTTCTATTGTGCTTGTGGCATGGAGTGGGAGAAGCTCACATGTTCAATCAAAACAAACTAGTAAGGTGCTTAAAAAATTATAAAAATCTAGAAATTTGGCTTCTCCCAAAGCACCTAAAATGAGATGAGAGAGCATTTAGTGCAGCTACTTTCCTAGTAGGATGCAAGTACCTTAAGGACAAATACTTTTTTTTTTCCTTTATATCTCAATCCAGTATCCTTCACATAGTAGGCATGTTCTTATATGCTTGGTGAATTAAATTACTTCTTTTTGGAATGGTTGAAATCTATATTTGTGATACATGTAAATGTCCATTCTCAGGCCATAAAACTAAGAATTTTAGAACAGGAATTCAAGCAGTATAATTCTTTTATTTTGTGGAAGAAATTATGACTTAGACAAGTTAAGTGACTTGCCCAAGATTACAGAATTAGTCACTAACTAAATTAGGCATTAGATGACATGTTTTCTGATTTGAAGTTTGGTATTCTTTTCACTTTGTGAAATTTTTACAAATCCCAAGTATGTTATTTTATGCTTGAAATGTTATAATTTCATTTTAAGTAATTAAGGGATGGATGCAAAATACAGAATTATAACATATGGAGAAAATATATATTATAGATACATGATAATATGTCATAAGATATGTACATAATATATATACACATACATCTATATTTATATCTATATATTACCATTGAGTTTAAACATAACTTGGGGCTATTTAGTAATGTAGCTGAAAAAGTATTATAGTAATATTTACAAGTCCATTCACCTCAATTTGTCAAAGTCTATGACCTTAGACATACATCTGAGAATTATAAAAATGCAGTGAAATATTTTTCATCTTGAGATTACTTAGTTATAGGGGCCCTGGCAAACTTTAAGTGATATGTTTGAAATAGTTTTAAGCAAATAAAACTTATACCTCTTAATCATCAGTCTTTTTCTCACTTCATCATGGGATGCTGGACTGGAACAATAGTTTTAATTCTATTCCATTCACTAAATATTCATTAAGCAATTACTACTTGTGAGACACTGGACACTGAGAATACAAAAGAAGGCAAAAGATAGTCCCTATCCTAAAGGAGTTTAAGGTCTAGTAGGGGAAAGAACATGAAAACAAATATCTGCAAACAAATATATGCAAAGCAAGTTACATCCAAGGTAAATAGGAGGTAATTAACACAGGGAAATCACGGAAATTGATTAGGAGGTGGAATATTAATCATTACTTTAATTGGTCTTGCCAGTGGGGCTGTAGTCTGCATAAAAGAGGGAGAGCATTCCAGGCATGGGAGAGAGCCAGACAGAGAGAGAGAGACTGCACAGAGCTGAGACATGAAGTTTTTTATTAGTGAGATGACCAGGATGCTGGTGTCATTGGATTAAAGAGTATGTGTGAAGGAAAAAGATGTAAGAAGAACCAACAAGGTAATAGGGAGCTAGGTTATAAAGGAATTTGAATGCCAAATAGAATGCCAAATAGAAAGTCACGCTGTTTAATAAAGTGTGTGTGTGTGTGTGTGTGTGTGTGTGTGTGTGTGTGTGTGTGTGTGTGATGTGATCAGACTTGTGTTTTTGCTTTAGTGGCTGATAAGTGGGGAGAGACTTGAGGCAGGCAGGCCTGTGAGTAGTGTATTGAAATAATCATGTCATGAGTTGATGAGGGCCTGCATGAACTTTATTCAGGAGATGTTGGAAAGGTAAAACTGGCAGTCCTGAGCAATAGCTTTGATATGAGAGCTTAGATAGATAGAGAGATTGGAGAGGGGGAGATAAAGTAAGAGATAGTGAGATATTCAGGATCATCTCTACGGTTGCAAGACAAAGAGACTGGGAGGGCGGTACTACCCTCTACAATAATAGGGATGGGGAGGGAGAGGGTTTAGGGGGAAAATAATGAGTTCTGTTTTGTATATACTTAGTTTAAGGTGGCACTGGATATCCAGCTCAAGATGACTGAAAGCAGTTGGAGATGTGAAATTAGGGGTGAGCAGAGAGATTCTAGGAGAAAAAGGTTTGAGAATCAGCATGAAGATGGTAATTAAATCCAAGGAATAAAAGAGATTACCTAATGAAGTAGTATAGAAGGAGAGAAGAGGATCCAAGACAGAACCGTTAGGAACAGTAGAGAAGGACAGATGGCTAGAAAGAAAACCAGCAGAGAGCAGCATCCTGAAAATCTACAAAGAGAAGCAAGGAGAAGAGAGAAGAGAGCCATCAGCAGTATCAAAACCTGTAGAAAGGTCAAGGAGATCGAGAATTGAGAAAAGACCAATGGACTGGGTCATTAATAGATCATTAGTAAATTTGGGAAAACAGTTTCTGTGGAATGATTAAGTAGGAAACCAGAGAGGAGAGAAAGTAGAAGCACCAATTGTAGACAGCCTTTTCAAGGAAGTTAGAAGAGAAATAGGATTAATACTGGGGTTGGAAGGATCAAATGTAAGTTCTTTTCAGGATAGGGGAGAGATGGGTATGTTTGTAGGCAGTAGGAAATGAGCCAGTTTTATATGTATATAACTGGTTATATACTGAAAGAATATCATAATCATGGGATATTAGGTTTGAAATGGAACACAATAGTCATCTAGTTCAACCTATCCCTTCAAGGAATCATTGAAAGGAAGATCTTTGCTGATATTTAATTTGATTCTCTGCTACTTCCATCCAGTGTCTGAGATTCTGCCCACTGAGGCTGAAGAAGGAAGTCTAATCCTTAGAGACACAGGGCAATCTTTCACATTCTTAAAAACGTACCTGCAGAGTCTTCTATTCTCCAGGCTAAATACTTCTAGTTTCTTTAAATGATCTTTATAGGACATGAATTAAAAGTACCACTCTCATGGTTACTCTCCTCCAGATGCCATATGGTTCAGAATTGTGCATTTAATAGTTTAGAATAACTTAGACAGCTAGAAACTGGCTCAATTCTAAATACCTCAGTACAATGATAACATAACTGTATCAAACATTTAGAGCACAAATAAAAGTAGGTTGTTTTTCAAGGAACTTACCTTCTATGTGAATGGAAAAAAGGTATATGACATGTTCACATTTAAGTGCAAGCCAAGCTAATTGAGGGAAAGACAGAGGGCTACCAACTGAGTGGGATCTCAGAAGGTTTCACAGAGGAGGTATAATTGTACGTGATTTTAAAAAATATATAGGGCTAACCCACGAAAATTAAAAAAAAAACATACACAACATTGATTATGTAATTATGATATGCATCCAGAGGTGCTCTGGTAAATTCCTAGTTGAACAAGTAGTTCTTTGAAAAGGACAAAACACTTTTAAGTTTAATCTATACCATGAATATTTTCTTCATCACTTTCTTAAGTCTAGACAGTAAACAAAACTATAAGTCAAGTACCAATTTGTGGTGTTTGATATCAAAAGTTTAAATATTCACACTAAAATTTTTTCAGTACAGTACAATACGGTACAGCACAATTGGAACCCAATTTTAACATATCAGTAGAATTTTTAAAACCACTAATGGGTTCATAATATATTTCATTAAATATAAACTGAGATCAAAATTGAACTTATTTTTCTCCTTGTCTATCTGAATAGTGAATATGGGAACAAAGAACAAAAGAAATATGAGATTAGAATGCCAGAATTCAAGGTTATCTCAATTCTATTTCTTAAAAGCAAAATGTGAATTTTCCTTCAGAAAAGGAAATTGGCAAAACAAACCTTGCAAGCATTGTTAAAATAATATATGACAGATACAGGATTCAAGAATACTACAACAGACTTGAAAAAATGAGCCTAAACAAACAAAAAAATTTAAAAGAAGGAAAAGTAGAGCCTGACATTTACGTTAAACATAAACATCAACTATAGAAGTACAAGATGGGGAATTACTATTCTTAAAGTAGTTCACATGAAAAATTCCTGGACATTTTAATTGATCACAGACTCAGTATGAGAGTGATATGGACACAAAAATGATTATGTAACTTTAAGTTTCTTAAATAGATGTATAGCATCGAGATCAAAGGAGTTAATAGGTCTACAATCCTTTATGCTAGCCCACACATACCATACTCATTTCTAGGTGTCAAAACTTAAAAGGAATGCCATCAGATTACAGTATATCCAAGAATGGCTACATATAAGGAAGGTAAAAATTTTGACAACCATAATTTGAGGAAACTGTAGAATGTTTGGTGCGGTGAAGAGATTTAGTGCAAATAATTACTATCTTCAAACATACCATTTTGTGATTTTATAGTCTATGAGACTATAACACTATACAAAAAAGTAGACTTATTCTAGGTGTCAGATAAATACTAACAGAATTAACAATAGGTAGATTTTAGCTAAAAACAAGGAAGCGTTTTCTAACAAATATGCCAAAGTGTGTAATAGACTGGTGTGCAAAGTAGTGAGCTTCCCCACGCAGAAAAGCCTAGATGACAATTTGTCAAAGATTGTAGAAGGATTTTCTGTTTGGTGAACTCTTTTGGATTCATTCATATTCATTGAAGTCCCTTTCAAAATTGAGATTCTATTAGGTAATGAAGTATAATTGAAAGAGCATTCATTTTGAAGTCAGAGTACCTAAATTTAAATTTTACCTCTGTTGTATACTAGTCCTGTTACAATGACAAATTACCTAACTTCCTTGAATCTCACTTTTGTCAACTGTAAAAATAAGAGGTTTTTTCTAGCTGGAGATCTATGATCCTATTATTTTAGTGGAAGAAGAAAAGAAAAGATGCTCTAGGTTCAATATGGATGGATTGCATGGGACAGAAGGAAATTTGTCTACTTAAAATCTGGGGTGTTTTTTTTTCCTTTTCAAGAAATTATCGTATCTCTCTTTACTATAAAATCCATAATTCTGCAACACTGATAGCCATTCAAATCAGAAGACCATATTTCTTGATTCTGAATAATGAAATACAGTTTTGAATCTTTATAGTTTGTAGTATCAACAGCTATAGGTCCTTCTAATTGAAGATTAATCAAAGTGCAGTTGCAATTTCTTTCTTCAAAGCAGGGGATGTTGCTTTCTGATTGAGAATTCAAAAGTATCTTAGCTCTTTTCTTTATTAAATCATAAGCAACCAATGTCATAGAATTTATAGATTTCTGAGTCCAAAACAAGATGCTAGAAGAAAAAAAATAGACACATGAAATAATATAATATATAAGAATATGATATATAAGAATAAGTATAAAAAGACAATCATTAAAATACTCTAGCATTGTGCACAGAAAATTCACTTAGTTATGCAAGTCCTGTTGGGGTTACACCATCGAAAATTATTTATATTTAAATGCCTAACATGTTAACATGTCAATGGAATCCCTTTAGCTAATGATCCCATAAAAGGAAATAGATTAATATCCAGGTTACAGGCTTCCCTTCTCTTCTTCCCTTCCTTTGCTTCCCTTCCCTTGCCTTCCCTTCCCTATTGTCCATATACATATAGACAGGTAAACATGTGTTCTCATTTTCTATAGTTGTTCAACCGCAGGAACCACAGTTGGACCTATGACGTGATTGAATCTTTATATGAGTCGTTATGCTGGGATTCCATTTTATATACCTTTTCTTTCTATTATTTAGCCAGTACCTTAATTCAGACTCACTTAACTGTACTAGTTTATGATCCTACTATTGGTTCTGCTTGCTTTAAGTATCTTCCCTCCATGATACAAGCATGACTCTGGGGCATCTAGATGGTGCAGTGGATAGAGCACCAGTGTAGGAGTCAGGAGGACCTGAGTTCAAATCTCACCTCAGACACTTGACTCCCACTACCTGTGTGACTTTGGGCAAGTCACAACCCCAATTGCCTCATCCTGGGTCATCTCCAGTCATACTGAGGAATATCTGGTCACTGGACCCAGATGGTTCTGGAGGAGAAGTGAGGCTGCTGACCTGCACAGCCCTCCCTCACTCAAAACAAAGTCAAGAGCAAGTCATGTCATCATTTCTCTGATGGCATGGTCTTCTTCAGTAACGAAGGATGAACACACACACACACACAGAATCTTAGTTGAGAAGAATGACCATGCTATCAAATGCCAAAGGAGGGGAACAGAGGAAGCAACGAACATATCTCCTTTTCACTTTTACTTTCCTTCTTTTTCTTGTTTACTTATCATCATTGGGTTTGCTACATTACATTATGTTATTGCATTAGCATATATAAGTAAAGTCTTCCTAGCTTGCAAATACTTGCTTCATGACAGTTATCTTAGATCACCGTTGTGGTTTTTGACCAATTAGCAAGTGTCTCTTTGGTGATTGGTCAAAAATGACATTTTGGGTAAAGATTCTGAAAACATAAGTTTGGTCTGTGGAAAATGCTGTTACTTTAATAAATGCCAATATGAGATTATTTGTATTGTTTATATGGGATTACTGATATATTTGTCTTAAGACAAATTAAAAAAAAATTGTGAAGTATGAAATAGACTATATTGGGATTAAATTAGGAACATCCACTACAATTGTGTTCTATAAATTACTAGTCTCAGATGATTGTTCTAATATGCCTGACAAAATTCAAATAAAGGATGATATCTGAAAACTAGCTTTCAAAAGTAGATAAGTACTGTAGAAAAATTGCAAGATTAATGACTCAAGTTGATGACATTGTACAGCAACTGAGACACAAGCTTGTAAATTACATTTCAGTAGACAGCTATACAAGATATTAGGTTAAATCCTTGGCACAAGAGAAACTTTTTTCATAAATGAAATGTATTCATATTCTGTATACCACAGATGAGAACTCTATCTGTTCCTAGCCTGAGGGATAGATCCTCAAAGTCAGATAGCAACAAGAAATCTGTGAAAAGGTCCAAAGTAACTCTAATATACAAAAAGAGATAGTTTACCTGAATATTAGGAAGAACCAAAGTTCCTTAGCTGAGGAGGAAAAAATAATACATGGGCAAATCTAGGACAAAATGTTTTGTTACCAAAAAAATGCGAAAGCAGATAATCTCTTTGGAAGGTCATATAACACTAAAACTATAACAAAGCACTGAAAGCTGTATAATGACACTGAAAATAATGACACTGAAAAGGTGCATTGCAAACAAACAGAAGTAGAGCTGAATGTTTGGCACTTCGACCAGTCAGATCACCAGCAATGGTCGCACATTTCATTTCATTGAACCAAACTTCTCTGCTTCAGGTGTCTGTGGGTGATTGGCAAAGAGAGCATATGGCTGAAGAAGGACTGTAAGATAAGATACAAGCCAGGAAGTGAGATGATTATGTCAAAGGACTGAGGTGCCAGTCCCTGGAAGCACTTTATTCTTGTGGCAATGGCAGAAGTTGGAGATGTACAATGAAGTAGAGAACCAGATTGTCACTGATTCTACATTCGGTAACAAGAAGCAATTGGTACTGCCCAGAGCATATTACTTTATGGCTATGAAAGCTTTATGTAATGACTTTTGATACATGGGTCAAAAAGAGATTTCAGAGTTAGTATGAAGCCAATTTTAATAGTGTAAGATGACTGTAGATACCACCAAGAAATATGAGAAGTGCTCATTGTATATGAAAAAACTAATACCAACTTGTGCTGAATATTTGGAGAATACAAGAATTAGAAAACCTTTGTAACTTATTGGGAAGGAGAGAGGAAGCATCTAAAGTATACTTTAGAAGTGAATGACAACTTCCAAAGGTGTGTAAACACATAGCCAATCCTGGAATCATAAAAGTTTAAAAATTTTGTGGGAAAAATGTTTCTGTGTCTGAGTCCATTCAGAACAAGGCAGAGACTCTCTGAAAGTAAGCTGTTCCAAGGAACTTTTGCTTTATTTGGCATCACAAAGTCTAAAGTTATACCCTGACACTCTTAAGAAGACTCATAAGCTATACATTTCAACCATGTATGTTAGAGACACTGAAATTTTAGAACAAAAAATCCTAGAAAAAACCTAGAAATTAGAACAAAATCAAAGGTTGGTCAAAACGTGCCTCTCTTAGTACAGCTACACAGTTTCAACAGGAATGATGACATTAGCTTTATAACCTATCTGCTGATGTGGGGATGTGATTCATGCTAACCTACTCACTTATGTTTTGGAATCTAAGGACAGAGAAACTACAAATACTTAAAAATCAATGGAACAAATCTTGGTTAAACAAGAAAGTAAAAGATTAACACTGAACTTTAAAATCATCCTAAAAGAATACTGAGAGAAATGAACAAGAATAAGATGTCAATACTTTAAACAAGATGACAGAGTTTTGCTGAGAAATGTTCAATTTCTTCAAAATTCAATGAACACATTGGAAAGCTCAATGGAAAGTTACTACGTACCAGTTGAGAAGTGACTGGGCAACTTGATTAGTAATAAAATAGACCCTGAATCACTCAGGGACCCTGAAAAAACTAATCCACTACAATTACTTATTTCCACAAGATGAAATATTAGTGCTCCCTTATGAAGGAATAGAAACTGATGTGCATTCATCTTAGTAGACTCTAATACAAAGAGACAGCCAGCCCATCATGGAAACACTGACCAAGGCAATGACACAGAAAAATAATTTCAAGTGAATATGACTCTGTGAATTGCAATCTAACAACAAATTCAAATGATGGGAAAAGACTAAACCAAAGGCATTATCTTTTCTGCTGAGCAGTTCAGCTGTAGCAATTTCTAGGCCATAGGAACAAAGTATAGTAACACTGTTATCCAGTCTCAACCCGTCGCTAGTTAATATTTGGATAGACATGACGATACTTATGATGAGCATTATAACAGGCCTGTATCAATAATTACCTCAGATACAGGGGCAGACTGGTCAGAAGGTGATGTGACAACCCACTTATAACATTCAAGAAGAAATAGTAACAAAAGTATCCAGATGAACTAATGTTAAAAATACAGTTGCCCATAATATCAATGCATATGGTAACTATTTCTCCTTCAGCCAAACAGCCTTCTCATCCTGGAAGAACCCTCTATGTCAGAGGCCCCATCATCTGATTGGCAAGCTCTTTCTGGAGCCTCCATTTCGAGGTAATGCCTAAGACAGTTGTGTTCACTCCTTTATTGCTTCCCAGAGTCCACTCCCACTCCTGAATCTCTGGATTTTTCACAATGCTCCTCAATAGCTACTTTCTTTCCTCCATCCCTCTCTCTGCACCAGTTCTTTTGATGTATTTTCTTCCGCCACTTAGATGCATGCTCCTTGAGAACAGGAAATATCTTTTTCACTTGTGTATTCTCAACATGTAACACAATTCCTCGCATGTAGGTAACTGATTAATAAATGCTTATTGACTTCAATTACTGCATATATTTAGTCTGTCTCTCTTTTATTATTTTTCTATTTATGTTTATGTTTTTGCTCTAGTATCAAAACTGCATTGTATTTACACTAATCTAAATATATTTTGCTCTTTGCTTATTTGCATAAACTGCTGTTTCTTCATATTTTGTTATTTTGTAAGCCTGCTGACTGTATTTTTTTTTACCTTTGCTCATGAATTTACATATTTGCTTTTCTTCTATGGATATGCATATACAGCTGTGACATGTGCATGTATTATTTCCTGCATGTAATTGACTAGCAGTCACTGAAACAGCCTGTCAAGTCATGCTTTGTATTGTGCTATATCTACTGAAGAGATTGTCTATGTTCATTTGTCATGAATGGCACCCTAAGGTGGTTACCTGGGGTGCTAAGTTAATCATCCATTTAATGTTAAGTGTCTGTGTTTATTTTGGTGCTACATCTTATAACAGCAGATTTTAAATGTTCCGTAGCTGATTTTGGGAGGAACTATAACATACTGAATTGTATGGAGGAATATTACCCATACTTGTCAGAAACTCAGAGATATTTATGTTCAAGGTTGAAGTTAAACAAGTCAGAAATCTCATGGATTGTCATGTGAATAAATACTGGGGTGTAAAAGAGAAGGGAGAAGACTAAACTAAGATGGTCAAGTATGAAATTGGAAGAAAGATTCAGAGAATGGACATGCAAACAGCAGTGACACCACCGGAAGGCATGATGGCAGACAGGAACTGATGCTCCAGCAAGAGTTTTGAGTAGTCACCAAAACTGGGGCAGTGAGGCAGCTAGCATTCTCCCTGCTCCCAGTTCCTCCTAAAAATCCACTAAGAAGGAGGTATAATTGGAATAAACTGGAGATAAGATCAGCAAAAGAACAGAAAATATTTAATTATACCAATGGCCTATAGATGACAAAGGATTACTTCTAAATTTCTCAAGTTTTGCTACTAATATTCATTTTTATATAAAATTTTGATCGTTCATAGTTGCCAAGTGACCCATCTTTCTTAATTGCAAATTGAGAGCTGTGATTGAGACACCCAATGAAAGGCTGGTAATTCACAGATTGAACAGGATAGAAATATGAACCTCAGTCTAAAATACTAGTTTTCTCTCTGGCATAGTGATCCTAAATCCAATCAAGGGAAAATCATGTGAGCTTTAATTTTAGCTTTGTTTTTTTCCACAAAGAAAAATAATCCTAATTATTTTCTCAATAGTAGAATAGACTAAACTGTGTAGATCTTTGTCTTCAATTTTTCCCTAAAGCTGAAGTTGTGAATTGGCAACCGTACTTACTTACTGAGAAAGAGAGAAATGTATTAGAGAAACATATTGCTGTCATCACCCTCCCCTAACCCTTTTCTACTTTGAACCTGATCAGTGGAGAGAGGACGGTAACCAAAGGGCACTTAAAAAAACATTTTATTGGAAGTTTATTTTCAAAGCACTTATGCAATTTCATATGTAAAATCATTTCCTTGTTACATTTATGAGAAAACTTTAAAACCCTCTAACGTTACTGTCATTTTGACCTTAAAGAAAACAATGAGTTTTTCAACCTTTATAAGATCTTATTTTAGATATGTTCTTGAATTAATGGTTTATGTCCATTAGACATTTCTATTTTTTGCTTTTTTCATCTCCTGAAGGTTTTCCAGAGTTATCACCTTCCCCATGTATTTCCATTAGTTTTCCTAATTTGAACTTGGGATTCTTGAACATCTTGACTTTTTGAACAAATGCATCATAAATGGCCCAGTGTTAAGAGAAATTTGGAGTTTGGGAAGAGTGGCCACTCCATCACATTCCAAAGGTAGAGGCCCAAGGAAAGAATGACTCCTTTTCTCTTTCACTTTCTACCTTAAATCTCTAAAAACCTTTCCAGAAAGCATCACCAACTGCATGCATACACATGTGCTACTCTCCACTAGATACTTCAGACAAATTGTCTCATGGTTATCTCAAACGCAACATGTCCTATTGCTTGCTCCTATTGCTATTCAGTTGTTTCAGTTAAGTCTGACTCTTCATGAATCAGGATTTTCTTGGCAAAGATGCTGGAGTGGTTTGCCATTTCTTTCACCAGTTCATTTTACAGATGAAGAGATTGAGGCAAGAAGGTTAAGTGACTTTCCCAGATTACATAACTAGTAAGTGTATGAGTCTTAGTTTGGTCCTCATGACTCCAAGTCCACAACACTTCCAGCTGCCTCATTTTCTTTTATATATTTCAGATTTCATCAAAATTCTTTAGAAATCATGAAATATGAACATTTTGAAACTTTTAAAAAGATGTCATTTTGTTCCAAGACGGAAGAATGAAATACACATTAAATTAAAATCTTGTATTACCTTACCATAGCAGTATCTATTTGTCGTGTCTCTAAAAGTTTCTTTGGAACAGATAAACATAAGTGGAAAATATCAAAGGCTTATTTAATTCCAGCTCTTAATTTGAATAGTTGGTAATTCTCCCTTTTAAAAAAATAAAAATAAACTTTTTGTATCAATTTGGTTTCAAGTAGAAAAAATGTTTACTGACTAGCAACTGACATATCTGCTTGACAAAATTCTACATGTAAATTCATAAACTGTCACTCTGGGTTACGAATAAAGCTCAATTGTTTTGGGATTTTGTGAATCAGTTTGATCTCATCTGTAAATAAAAATTGAGTTTCAATCAACAGATCTAGATTGTGGAACAAAGGTTAAGTATCCCAAAGTATGTGTCATACAATCCCTGAGTCTTTCCTTCCAAGACAAACTCAATGTCACAGGCAAAGACATACCAGCAACTGCTTTTGTTTCCAATGAAAATGTAGTCTTATCCTTTTAAAATTGATTTAATATATGCATACATATATGTATACATATATATGTACATACATATGCATATATATTTAATAAAAACTCTCAGATTCAACCAATTTCTAATATCAGATCAACATGGAACCATGCAATTTCCTTATGGTGCCCAGAATTTTCAGTATAATCTTTCTAGAAAATATATAAATGTGCTCCTTTTTTGTTCATGTATGTTTACATTTTACTATTACAATATTTGGGAGGAAAGCAAGACTTTACTTGATGTGAGTAGTTGTGGAGACCAACAAAAGATTCTTTTCACTTTTCAGCTGCCAGTGGACCACTTTTTAGCTCTAGTGTGTAACGGTCTGGCTTTGAGGAGCACAGGAATGGTTGATATGGGGGGAAGGGTTTTTTTAATAAAGAACACATGTCTGTCTCATATATAAAAGAAGAAATACCCTCGATAGTTGAAGGAAAATTCTTTCTTACGTCCTTATTTAAGATCTTCCCATATGCCCTAAAATACCTGAACTGGGGTCACGACCTGCATTTAAGGGTCCAAAATTCCATAGAAATATATTCATGATTTTTATTTGTTTGCTTTTCTGTTTGTTAGAAGGTTGAACAATTTATGTCATTCCTATATTTGGAAGCTGATTCTGATATCCAAACCAAATTTATTAGGGCCTGTTCTTAACTTTTTTTGCGTGACCATGTTCTGTATAAAAAACAATGAGCTTAAATCACCTATCACTTCTACAGGTGATCTTGACTTTAGATTTAATCAAAAAAGCATCATGAAATTTTGATAGTAGCTTCTCTCCTGGGCAGCATGAAATGAGTTGGATGAGGGTAAAGGTAGAGAGGTGAACCTGAACTTTTGTACCTTCTGAATATATTCATAAATCTCTTCCACATTTCCTATTCCCTGACTTCTCAGGTGTTTATTCCTGATACAGAGGAATACTAGGGCATGTTTCTCTTTCCATTCTGTATTTTAAAATTCTGATACCCTGTGTTAGATAAATTTACTCTCTTTCAATTATACAAAACATCTAATATTTTCTATATTGTTTATTGAGTTCATCTCCAAATGTACATGGCATCGACTTTTTAAATAGAAATAAAATATTTCTCTCTAAACTGATTCCTCTTTCAAATTTTGTAACTGTATAACTTTGAGTTACATAGGTTTGTAACTTTAGAATTATGTTAAATTCAAGGGCAGATGGGTGACCCAAAGGATAGAGTGCTAAGCTTAGAATCAGGAAAACTTGAGTTCAAATATGACTTTAGAACCTTACTAGATGTCTGATTCTGGTAAGTAAACAAAAAATGAAATACAGGCAATCAGCAACCACATGGTCATTGTTCCACCTCAGTAAGTTAGAAGATAAATGAAAATTTAAAAAAATATGAGGGCATACCTCATGCCTATTATAAAGATGACAAAGAGGAGAATGACAATTGTTAGAGGGACTGTGTAAAATCAGGCATATTAGTGAAGTATTAGTGAAGCTTTGAATTGGTCCTACCAATTGGTCCTATAGTGCTTGACTCAGTGATACCAGAACAAAGAGGTTAAAGACAGAGGAAATATAAACCTATATAGAAAAACATATTAACATTACACTTTTTGTAGGAAAAAAAAACACATGCTAAGTGGTGATTCTTCTTTATGAGAAAGGATGAGTAACCGATAACATGTAATTGCAATGGGATATTATTGTGCCATCAGAAATGATAAAAACATGATCGATTTAGAGAAACTTTGGATGATTTATTTGAACTGAAGCAGCATCAAATGATCAAAATTAGAATAAGAGCCTGGATCATTAATGCATTAATGTAAATGAAAACCATTTTGAAAAATCAAGAATACAAGTCAAAGTGATGACCAATAATGACTTTATAAGTGATAATAAAATATGCTTCTCATCTTATGTCTGGGAGCATAGAATAAGACATCCATTTTGAGATATAACTAGTGAGTGTTTTACACTTATTGGATTATACTTTTTCTCATAGATCTTTTATAGGAAGAAGGGGAGAGGTCGATGATGTTAGTGATACAAAATGGAAGAAAGAAAAAAATACCAGTGAAACATTAAAATAGAAGAGGAAAAGTTAATTCAGAAGGGCACATACAAACAGCAATTTGGTTACTGTTTTGTTACATCTAATATAATACACTTAAAATGAACTGTATGATATAAGTTCAGTTTTTCAAATATAATTTTTTTAGTTTTTTAAAATCAAATGTTGACATCTATTGATTGTTTTTAAGCATGTAGTATATGAGAAAATATAAAGTAAATGAGTTTAATGTATTCCTATTGCCTTTAAAATAAAATACAAACTTTTTACCTAACTATATAATATAATAATAATAATAACAGAAACTATAATTTATATAGCAATTACTAAGTGCCCAGTATTATGCTAAGCATTTTTACAAATATTATCACGTTTGATCCTCCAACAATCCTGCAAGTTGTCGCCATTATAATTTTCACTTTATAGTTGAAGACACTGAGGCAAACAAAGCTTAAGTGACTTACCCAAAGTCTCACAGCGAGTAAGTGTTTGAGGAAGATGGGAGTTCAGGTCTTTCTGACTCCAGGTCCAGTGCTCTATCTATCCACTGTTGCCACCTAGATTCCTGTGCCTAATCTGGTGCTAAATCATCCTTTCCATCATGCAATGTGCCTGTCACCCAAACAGGCCTTTTGGCTATACTCTGCACTTTACTTTTCATATTCTCCAGGCAAATATTCACATAATACGTCTTTCCCCTCTGTTCCTGACTCATACTTTTTTTTCTGCTGCTTTTCCTTAATATTCCTCCAAAGCTAATGTCATGTATCATTTTCTACATCTATTTGTCCTTGATGCCCCAAGGTGTTAGTGTTTTCTTCTTTACAAATATTTTGTTTGATCTATCCTTAATTTCTTTCATTGCTTTTCTTGCCTTAGACAGTGATATGTACATGTTTTATCCCTTCGTTAGAGTGTAAGTTTCTTGAAGGTAGGGACTATTCAATTTTTTTCCTTATGTAGAGTGTTTTGGTAGAGTCTTACTTAGATGAAACGCTTAATAAGTATTTCTTGTACATTTTTATCTTTATCATGGAACAACAGACCTTCAATGTAGTAATACGTATTTACTGAAATAAGATGAAAAGGGGTTATACGAATACACAGAGTTTTTTTGGTCTACTTAACTGCCAAAGATAAAAGTGAAAAAAATAATAATTTCATCTTTAGTCCCTGACCTAGCATAGGTATGCTTGAAACAAATTTTTATTACTACCCAACAACTTTGTATACCTCCTACTAATACTTTCTACTTCCTTTCATTGTTCAGCTACCTAGAAAAGACCTAAATTCATCAAGAAACTATTTCATTCTTGAATTAGCGACAAAATTCTTCACTATGAAGTAATGAAAAATATTGTACTATTCCCAATTTAGGTAATTATAAAACACATATATATTGTACACACTCAGTTATTTAGTTATAGTTTTTCTTCAGATGAGACCTCATTTGAAGCAAAATTACTGTTTTTTCTGCTATTGATAATAAAGACCTTTATAATTCTTAGAAATAGAGGTTGGGATGATTTGTTTCCCAACTTACTTTGATATAAGGAAAGTTGTTTTGAAAAAGTTAGCAGTAACAGGGATTGCATTATAATGGAAAAAGATAACAAAATACAATATCTAGATTGTTAATAAAATTTAAAATTTCAGTGTTATAGTTTCACATAGTGAAAACACAAGACTTGCTCCATATTTTAGACACAAACCTAATATAACGATAAAATGAAATGTAGTTACTATATTAAAATATTAAAGAAATAAAACTTTCATTTCAGAATAAAATTGAGATTCCTAAATAATTCAATACTATCTCACATCCATAAAAAGTCCAAGGAAGTGTCTTATTGACTTTTAAACAGGAAAGCTGAAAAAATTTTTAAAGGAAAGAAAAGTCTCCAAAAATCTTATGTTAAATAACATTTCAATGCAAAACATGCTATATATGGCATAAGTACCTTTCATCAGTAAGATCATACATGTCACAAAATTTATCATAAACCTTAGTTACTTGATTAATATCCTCTTTACACTGATTTTCAATATCATACATGTTATTTTCTTTTTATTTTCCTTCTTGTTTTTGCCAGTGTTCTCATTTCCTCAAGTTTTCATTTTATCCACTTTATTTCTTGTCACATTCTTTGACATCAACAAGTTTGGTACATACAAATAATTCAAACCTTCCTTTCTAATATTTCTTTTCTTCCTCAATTATATGCCATGCCTCTATCACTGTTAAAATTTCCCTAAAGCCATTGTCAACTTCTAGAATTCCCATACATGTGTGTATAAATTTATGTTTGTGTGTATACATGTATATGTAAGAGCACATGTGTGTGCATAAATTCTTTACTGGCTTCCTAATTTCCTCTCACTTATGATAACATCTATTTTATTAGCAAAAATAATAGATATACATAGGAGCAAGAAAAAATAATTCATGAGAAAAGCATCTGGGGAAATATCATGGATAGGAAAGGACCGAAACAAACATTATTACGTACTTACTAAGCACCAGGCACTGCACTAAGGAAATTACAAATATTATTTAATTTTGATGATCCTCATAATCACCCTGAGGAATAGATGTTATTATTCTCCCCATTTTATATTTGAAAACAATTGAGAAAAATAGAGGTTAAGTGATTTGCTGAGGGTCACACAGCTAGTAAGTGTCTGAGGTCAGCTTTGAACTCATGTCCTCTTGTCTCAATGCTCTGTCTGCTGCAAGCTCAATCTGTCACCAATGTCACATGGCAGCCAAAACAAGCTAATGATATCCAGGGCTGAAATGACAGATGGAGTGACTAAGATTAGAAAGCTGACAGTCTAACTACGCTATTCTCTGATCAGATTATTTGTGCAATATCTATGTTCAGTTACCAGGATCACATTTTAAGAAGGGTATTAAGATATGATAAAGTATCCAGGGAGATTAACCATTATAAAAAAGGATTACAGGTCACCATGCAGAAACTGGTTGAAGGAAAGAAGTGTGGGAAGGGGGAGTGAAGGAGTTTAACACGAAATAGAGACAACCTAGAGGGTGGGACATGATTCAGCTCAAGTTAATAATTGTTGTTTGAGTGCCTATTATTTATCAGAGACTCAGCTAGCCACTTGGGAATATAAAAACTAAATTAAAATGATTCCTTCATTCAAAGTGCTTTCAGTGCACAAGATACACACAAATAAATGAATACAAACTTGTTTTAATGTTGGAGGAAGGGAGAATAGTACTGTGATGAATCAGGAAATATATAATGTACAAGATGACATCTAGCACTTCTGGGAGGGAGCTTGAAGTTGGAGGTGATGACAGATACTATTCCAGATATAGGGAAGAAATAGATATAGGAAGAAAATCAATCGGTCAATATTTATTAATCAGATACTATAATGTCACTGGGAAGCTAGGTGGTACAGTTCAGGGAGCACTGGCCTGCAATCGAGAAGACCGGACTTCCAATCTGGCCTCAGAGACTTACTAGTTTCATGACCCTGGGCAAATCACTTAACCCTGTCTGCCTCAGTTTCCTGATCTTTAAAATGAGCTGGAGAAGGAAATTGCAAACCCCTCCAGTATCTTCACCAAGAAAGCCCCAAATGGAATCACAGAGTTGAACATGACTAAAACGACTGAACAAAAGTAGCCTGGGGCACTAAAATCCAAGTGGAAAAGTAACAGCCTGCCTACAAAGATCTTATATTCTGCTGAGAGATAAAACCACAGAGAAGTAAATACAGCAAATACTCAAATTAATTACACAATGATATGGAGATGGTAGTAGCAACTAAGGAAATCATTCTGGTGAGTCTTGACTCTTTAACAGTTCTATGTTACAGGAATGAAGAAAGAGAAAATTCCAGTCATGGGCGAGAGCTTGTGAAAAACCTGGATTATCATATATAAGGAACATGTGTAAGGCAGCTTGGCCAAGATAGATATAGTGGGGAGAATACTGAACCTGGAGTAAGGAGGGCAGATCTAGGTTAAAATCTTTCCTGAAACACTTAATAGTGGTGTAACCCTGGGCAAATTACTTAATCCTTCTAAGCCTGTTTTCTAATTAATAAAATGAATGGGTGGGAATCAATGACTCCCAAAGTTTCTTCTGACTTTAAATCTATGATACTGTGACAATCAACAACAGTGAATGAGGTAGAATGATGTATAATCATCTTGGAAAGACCAACTGGAATCAGATCATGAAGAACTTTAAATTCCAAAAAAGGGTCTTTGTGTTTTCCTCAAATGCATTCATAGAATTCCCCTGTACATTTTTAAGGAGGGTAATGACAAGGTCAGACCTGTGATTTAGGAACATTAAGTGTAAAGCTCATGGACACCCTTGTGGTAGGACCTTGATTAAAATCTCTTAAGCAAAGTTGAGATTTGACTGTTACCTAGGGCTTCCCTAAAAAGGATAAACAAGGTCCCTTGCAGAAAAATACATAATGTGCAAAAAAAAAATGGGTATAGGATAGCAATTTATCTCTTCTACTATAAAAGTAATATTTGACACATAAAAGACTCATTACATACAATAATAAACATGTAAAATGATTCATTATATAATCAAGCACTACATTCTATGTAGAGTGTTGATATTTTAAAATATTAAAACATGAAAAACTTTTGTGGTCCTACAGAATAAACATTTTACCTTTTCCTCAACTCTATAATTTAAGATACATATACACACGAACATATACATACACATGGGCATGACTTTGACTCCTTCTCTTGGAAATAGTCATCTGTTATCTAATGAGTATGAAATAAATTAACCAGGGTGGTGGAGCCAAGATGGCGGAGTAGAAAGATGCAAATACACATAGCTCCGAACCCACAACCCATAGAACATCTGTATAAAGTAACTCACAGAGAATTCTGGAGCAGTGAGGCCACAGAACAGTGGAGCAAAAGAGATTTCTGTTCCAGAGAGACCTGAAAACCTCTCGCAAAAGGTCCGTCGCGCTGCAGACGTGGAGCCCAGCCCAGACCTGCCGCGGCTGCGGCACCAAGAGGAACAGATCTGAGCAGGCTTCAGGGACGGGATCTCCAGCGGCTGCACAAGTCCCTCCACCCAAAGGTGACGGGGGTTGGGGAGAGAGTCTCTTTGGTGGGTCAAGAGTGGAGTGTGGTGCCCCCATAACTCAGGCCCCCTCGGGAGGCAGAAGCTGAGAGGCAGCGGCAGACCAGGGCTCCCCAAGCAGGCAGGAGCCTGGATCCATTGTTGAAGGTCTGTGCATAAACCCCCTGAGGGAACTGAGCCTGAAAGGCGGCCCTGCCCCGACCTGACCACCTAAACTTAATCTCACACTGAATAGCAGCCCTGCACCCTCCAAAAGCCCTGAATCTCAGACCCCAAACACTGGCTGGGAGGATCAGGAGGCGAGGTGGGTGTGAGGAGAATATTCAGAGATCAAGTCACTGGCTGGGAAAATGCCCAGAAAAGGGAAAAGAAATAAGACTATAGAAGGTTACTTTCTTGGTGAACAGGCATTTCCTCCCTTCCTTTCTGATGAGGAAGAACAATGCTTACCATCAGGCAAAGACACAGAAGTCAAATCTTCTGTGTCCCAGCCCACCCAATGGGCTCAAAATTCAAAAGAATTTTGAAAATCAAGTTAGAGAGGTGGAGGAAAAGCTGGGAAGAGAAATGAGAGACATGAAGTCAAAGCATGAACAGCAGGTCAGCACCCTTCTAAAGGAGACCCAAAAAAATGTTGAAGAAAATAACACCTTGAAAAATAGGCTAACTCAATTGGCAAAAGAGGTTCAAAAAGCCAAATGAGGAGAAGAATGGGGGACAGGATAGGATGGAGGGAAATATAGTTAGTCTTATACAACACAACTATTATGGAAGTAATTTGCAAAACTACACAGATTTGGCCTATATTGAATTGCTTGCCTTCCAAAGGGAAGGGGTGGAGAGGGAGGGAGCTAAAGAAGTTGGAACTCAAAGTGTTAGGATCAGCTGTCGAGTAATGTTCTTGCCACTAGGAAATAAGAAATACAGGTAAAGGGGTATAGAAACCTATCTGGCCCTACAGGACAAAAGAGAAGACAGAGACAAGGGCAGAGAGGGATGATAGAAGAGAGAGCAGATTGGTCATAGGGGCAAATAGAATGCTTGGTGTTTGGGGGGGGAGGGGATAAAAGGGGAGAAAATTTGTAACCCAAAATTTTATGAAAATGAATGTTAAAAGTTAAATAAATAAATTTAATAAAAAATAAAAAAAGAAATAAACTAACCATAACATATAAAGGATATAGAAGATATATAAGTAAAACACATATATATTTCATATATACCATGTTGTGGATTTATATATAATGTATTATATATTTATTATACGTACTAGTATATAACATAATGTTCATATACTATACACACATATATGCAATTGTGTATGTGTGTATGTGTGCATGTATGTATATGTGTGTATATGTATATAGGAAATCACACTTAGCTTGGAGGGATGGATGTCTTTGTCCCTATAATTAAATCCATTTGAATACCAAGACAGCTGAGGTGACTCGCAAGACACTTCTGGTTAAAGAATCTCCAATCTAGATTTTTTGGGGGCGGAGCCAAGATGGCAGAGTGAAAGCAACGACTCACCTAAGCTCCTGGTAAAACTCCTCTGGATATCTCTGAAAGGAGAATCTAAACAGACTTTGAAGGTGTAGAATTCAGTGGGTGACAGACTTTGACAGATTCGGAGTCCAGGTTAGACTGGAAGGTCCACGGGAAGGATCTGTTCTGCGGGGGTAAGCCCCCAGCACACAGCGCAGCACGGTCAGTGCAGCAGGGCGGAAGGGACCTGAGAAGCCCAAGAGTGGCGGGCAAAACCAGCGGAGCAGGAGACAAACCAAACCGAGCCGGTGAGAGCCGCTGAGAGTGAGACATCAGCGCAGCAGCCCTTGAAACCTTCAGCCTGAAGACTAAGCTTCGGTAAGTCAACTACTTGAACTTCCAGGAGCTAGGATGGCAGAGTGATCAGTAAATGCTCTCTCCTCCCCCCTGATGACCATGAAAAAACCATAAAATTCTTCCCCAGATAAATTCTGGAGCAGCGGGAACAGCAGAAGGGGGCAAATAGTCTCATAACACCAGAGGCTAGAAAAATAGCAAAGGGGGATTCTTCCCACTGTGGCGGAGGTGATCTGGAAGGACAGACAACCCAGGGCAGAGAAAATTCGCACTGAGACCCAGGCAAGCCTCAGAGCCAGGAGACAAGCCCCAGGAGGGGCGGGAACACGCATTAGCCTCTAGGCGTGCTCCAGCCCTCCAGGGGAAAAGGGAAGACAATAGAGAAGCTGGGATCACCATCCCCTGACCTTGCCTTTGCCTCAGGTCAGCTGAGGAGATCTCCTGAGACCAGACCACCCCTCCCACACACCTAACAAGCTAACCCCAGGGTTGATCTGGGAAACAACAACAACAAAAAAAAAAAGCCTGCTTTTAGCCTAGACACACATCAGCTCAATTTAAAAGATCTGTATCTTCTGACTGAAAGAACCAGAAGCTACAACACTCAGCCAACATCATGAATCGGAAAAAGCAGACAAAAAGTGAAAAAACCATAGAATCTTTCTATGGGGATAAGGACCAAAACACAAACACCAAAGAGGTCAGAGCTGAGACTGTACTTCCATCTGAAACATCAGATGGGACTATGAATTTCTCGCAAGCACAACTAGATTACCTGGAACATCTGAAGAAGGATATAAAAGAAAAACTGGCCAAAGATTTTAAAATTATAAAAAAAGAATTGACTGATGAGAACATCACTCTGAAAAGGAAAATTGAACAAATGGAAAAGGAAGTTCAAAAATTAACTGGAGAGAATAATTCCCTAAAAGGAAGAGTTAATCAAACGGAAAAGGAAACCCAAAACCTAATTGGGAAAATTGGTCAGATGGAAAAGGAAACCCAAAACCTAACTGGGAAATTGGTCAAATGGAAAAAGAAGTACAAAAATTAAAGGGAGAAAATAGCTCGTTAAAGGGAAAAATTGGTCAGATGGAAAAGGAGATGCAAAAGCTAAATGAAGAAAACAATACGATGAAGATTAGAATTGGGCAAGTAGAAACTAATGACTCAATGAGGCAACAAGAATCAGTCAAACAAAATCTAAAGAATGAAAAGATAGAAGAAAATGTAAAATATTTAATTGGAAAAACAACTGACCTGGAAAATAGATCCAGGAGAGAAAATTTAAGAATTATTGGCCTGCCAGAAACCCATGATGAAGAAAAGAGTCTGGACAATATCTTCCAGGAAATCATCAAGGAAAACTGCCCAGAAGTACTGGACTCAGAAGGCAAAATAGTCATCAAAAGAATCCACCGGTCCCCTCCTGAAAGGGATCCCAAATTCAAAACCCCAAGAAATATAGTTGCCAAATTCCAGAGCTATCAAGTGAAGGAGAAAATACTACAAGCAGCCAGAAAGAAACAATTCAAATATCAAGGACACACAGTCAGCATCACACAGGACCTTGCAGCTTCTACATTAAAAGATCGAAAGAATTGGAACCCAATATTCCATAAGGCAAAGGAGTTGAGACTTCAACCAAGGATCAACTACCCAGAAAAGTTGAGCATAACATTTCAGGCAAGGAGAAAGTCATTCAACGAAATAAGGGATTTCCAGAGCTTCCTGACCAAAACACCAGAACTCAATAGACAATTTGATCTTCAAATGCAGGTCTCCAGAGAATCATAAAAAGGTAAACAGAGGGGAAAAAACAAAAACAAAAACTTGCTACTCAATTAGGGCAAACTGTTTACCTCCCTATAGGGGAAGATGATACCTGTTAATTTTGAGAACTGTGCAGCTATTATGATAAAAGGGATATATGTAGAGGGAACGGGCATAAAGTAAATGATGTCATGTCAAAAATATGGTTTAAGTGTGAGAAGGGATTGTAATAGGAGGTGTGAAAAGGGGGAAGCAGAAAATGGCAAATTATATCACAGGAAGAAGTACAAAACTATAGGAGAGGGAAGGAGGGGAGGGAGATGAGCATTGTTTGAGAGGTACTCTCATCTGATTTGTTCAAAGGAGGGAACAATAATCTTAAGTAGATAATCCTAACTAGCTCTATAGGTAGTAGGAGGGGAAGGGGGAACAAAGAGGAGGGTGGCTAAAAGGGAGGAAAGAAGCAATAAGAGTAAAGGGGAGTAAAAGGGAGGGGGGCTAAAAGAAGGTGGGGAAAGCTGCAGGAGGAGGGGGAGAAAAGTGAATACTATTGAGGAGGGGAAGGGAGATGGGAGAGTTAAAAGCACAAATGGTGGGAAAGAGGTTGGAGGGAAATACACAGATTGTAATTATAACTGTGAATGTGAATGGAATGAACTCTCCCATAAAATGGAGACGGATAGCAGAATGGATTAAAAGCCATAATCCAACAATATGCTGCTTACAAGAAACACATTTGAAATGGGGGGATACACATAGGATAAAGGTCAAAGGATGGAGAAGAATATACTGTGCTTCAGCTTATGTAAGAAAGGCAGGAGTAGCAATCCTAATCTCAGACAAAGGGAAAGCAGAAATATATCTAATCAAAAGGGATAAGGAAGGAAACTATATCCTGCTAAAAGGCACCATGGACAATGAAGCAATATCATTACTAAACATGTATGCTTCAAGTGGTATAGCATCCAGATTCTTAGAGGAGAGGTTGGGGGAGTTGAAGGAAGAAATTGATAGCAAAACTATACTAGTGGGGGACCTCAACCTCCCCCTCTCTGAACTCGATAAATCCAACCTCAAAATAAACAAGAAAGAGGTTAAGGAGGTAAATAAAACTCTGGATAAGGTAGACATGATAGATCTTTGGAGAAAATTAAATGGGAATAGAAAGGAGTATACCTTTTTCTCAGCGGTACATGGAACATTTACAAAAATTGACCATGTACTAGGACATAAAAATCTCACAATCCAGTGCAGAAAGGTAGAGATAATCAATGCATCCTTTTCAGATCATAATGCATTAAAAATTACATATAATAAAAGGCCATGGAAAGAGAAACCAAAAATCAATTGGAAACTAAATAATCTAATTCTAAAGAAGGGTTCGGTTAAAGAAGAAATCAAAGAAACAATCAACAATTTCATTCAAGAGAATAACAATAGTGAGACAACATACCAAAACTTATGGGATACTGCAAAAGCAGTTATTAGGGGAAGTTTTATATCTTTGAATGTTTACATAAATAAAATAGAGAAAGAGGAGATCAAAGACTTAGGCTTGCAGTTGGAAAAGCTAGAAAAAGAACAAATTGAAAATCCCCAAGTAAATACCAAATTAGAAATACTGAAAACCAAAGGAGAGATTAATAAAATTGAAATTAAGAAAACTATTGAATTAATAAATAAAACCAATACTTGGTTTTATGAAAAAACTAATAAAACTGATAAACCTTTGATCAATTTGATTAAAAAAAAGAAAGAAGAAAATCAAATTACTAATATTAAAAATGAAAGGGGTGAACTCACCTCCAATGAGGGGGAAATTAAAACAATAATTAGAAACTACTTTGCCCAACTTTATGCCCACAAATTCGACAATCTAAACGAGATGTATGAATATTTTAAAAAATACAAGTTGCCCAGATTAACAGAAGAGGAAGTTGAATACTTAAACAACCCCATCTTAGAAAAAGAAATTGAACAAGCCATCAATGAACTCCCTAGGAAAAAATCTTCAGGGCCAGATGGATTCACAAGTGCATTCTATCAAACATTTAAAGAACAGTTAATTCCAATACTATATAGACTATTTTTGAAAATTGGGGAAGAAGGAGTCCTCCCAAATTCTTTCTATGATACAAATATGGTTTTGATACCCAAACCAGGAAGAGACAAAACAGAGAAAGAAAATTATAGACCAATTTCCCTAATAAATATAGATGCAAAAATTTTAAATAAGATTTTAGCAAAACGAATACAGCATCTTATCACGAGATTAATACATTATGATCAGGTAGGATTCATACCAGGACTACAGGGCTGGTTCAATATTAGGAAAACTATTAGCATTATCGATCACATCAACAACAAATCTAACAAAAACCACATGATTATCTCAATAGATGCAGAAAACGCTTTTGACAAAATACAACACCCATTCCTACTAAAAACACTGGAGAACATAGGAATAAAGGGAACTTTCCATAAAATAATAAGCAGTATCTATCTAAAACCTTCAGCAAGCATTATATGCAATGGGGATAAGCTAGATGCATTCCCAATAAGATCAGGGGTGAAACAAGGTTGTCCATTATCACCACTATTATTCAATATGGTACTAGAAATGTTAGCTGTAGCAATTAGACAAGATAAAGATATTCAAGGAATAAGAATAGCCAAAGAAGAAACTAAGTTATCACTCTTTGCAGATGATATGATGATTTACCTAGAGAATCCCAGAGATTCAAGTAAAAAATTGCTTGAATTAATAAACAGCTTTGGCAAAGTTGCAGGTTACAAAATAAACCCACACAAATCTTCTGCGTTCCTACATGTTAGCAACAAAGTCCAACAGCAAGAGAAAGAAAGAGAAATCCCATTTAAAGCTAGGGTAGACAGTATAAAATACTTAGGAGTCTACCTGCCAAAACAAAGCCAGGGATTATATGAACACAGTTACAAGACATTTTTTGCACATATAAAGTCAGATTTAAGTAAGTGGAAAAACATTAGTTGCTCATGGGTAGGCTGTGCTAATATAATAAAAATGACAATTCTACCTAAATTAATATACTTATTTAGTGCCATACCAATTAAACTATCAGACAATTACTTTCTAGAGCTGGATAAAATAATATCAAAATTCATTTGGAAAAACAAAAGGTCCAGAATATCAAAGGGACTAATGAAAAGAAATGCTTGGGTAGGTGGCATAGCGCTACCAGACCTCAAACTGTACTATAAAGCAGCAATTATCAAAACCACTTGGTATTGGCTAAGAAACGGAGAGGTAGACAAGTGGAATAGACTTGGCACTCAAGATGCAGTAGGCAAGGAATATAGCAACCTTCTGTTTGATAAACCCAAGGACCCCAGCTTCTGGGATAAGAACTCATTGTTTGACAAAAATTGCTGGGAAAACTGGATAATAGTGTGGCGGAAATTAGGCATAGACCCATACCTGACACCGTACACAAGAATAAAGTCCAAATGGGTACATGATTTAGGTATAAAGACTGGTACCATGAATAACCTGGAAAAGCAAGGAATAGTGTATTTATCAGATCTATGGAGAAGGGAAGAATTCTTTACTAAAGGAGAGATAGAATGCATTATGAAATGCAAAATGGATAACTTTGATTACATTAAACTGAGAAGTTTTTGCACAACCAAACCCGGAGGGATGTAGTAAATTGGGAAAGAATTTTTACAGCTAAGCTTGGGGATAAAGGCCTCATTTCTAGAATATATAGAGAACTGACCCAAATGTATAATCATACAAGTCATTCCCCAGTTGATAAATGGTCAAAGGATATGAAGAGGTAATTTTCAGAGGAAGAAATTAAAGCTATCTATAATCATATGAAAAAATGCTCTAAATCACTATTGATTAGAGAGATGCAAATCAAAACAACTCTGAGGTACCACATCACACCTATAAGATTGGCAAACATGACAGAACAAGAAAATGATAAATGCTGGAGAGGATGTGGGAGAGTTGGAACACTAATTCATTGTTGGTGGAGCTACGAGCACATCCAGCCATTCTGGAGAGCAATTTGGAACTATGCCCAAAGGGCTACAAAAATGTGCATACCCTTTGACCCAGCAATATCGCTACTAGGACTATATCCCCAAGAGATCATAAAAATGGGAAAGGGTCCCACATGTACAAAAATATTTATAGCAGCACTCTATGTAGTTGCCAAAAACTGGAAGTCAAGGGGATGTCCATCAATTGGGGAATGGCTGAATAAATTATGGTATATGAATGTAATGGAGTACTATTGTGCCATAAGAAATGATGAACAAGAAGACTTCAGAGAGGCCTGGAAGGACTTATATGACCTGATGCTGAGTGAAAGGAGCAGAACCAGGAGAACTTTGTGCACAGCAACGACCACAGTGTGTGAGAGTTTTTTCTGGTAGACTTGGAATTTTGTAATAACGCAAAAACTTCTTATAAAAAAAAAAATCCCAAAGGTGGTTCTCAAGGCAAGATGCCTTCCACACTCAGAGAAAGAAATATGGAAGTCACTCACAAAATGTAGCAGATCATGTTTGTGTATGTGTATGTGTTTGTATATCATGTTCTGATTTGTTATACTATTTCTTTCATTTGTTTTAGTCTGACTACATAGCATGACTATAGTGAAAATATACTCAATAGGAAAGTATATGTAGAATCTATACAGAATTGTATGCAGTCGCGGGGAGGGAGGGGGGTAGTGGGGGGTAGGTGGGGGGTATAAAATCTCAATTGTATGGCAGTCATTGTTAAACATTAAAAAATAAAAACAAAATTAAAAAAAAAAAGAATCTCCACTCTAAACAGGTTATGTTGTAAGGTTTTTATATTTTAAGGTTCATAGGGTGTCATGTTAAGATGACCAGAGGCTGTCAGGATGCTAGGTTACTGAAAATATATATTGAACTTTTACCCATTAGCCAATTAAGTCCTCCTCCTTCAAGGAAAAAAATAAAGAAAATAAAAAAAAATAAGAATTAATCCATTTGGGATGGGGAATTCTGGTAGATAGTGATCTTTTAATGTCCTCCAAAAAGCTATTTTTGAGGTCATTTCTTATTGAGCAAAGTCTGTACCCAGGAGCTCCCAGTCTCCTGAAAGCATGCATCTGCTTTTGTCTCTGAGAAACAGCCAGCCCAGGGTTACTATATATTCACCTGTGTTCAGCAAATGAATTACAAAGAAAAAGAGGTGGCCATTTCTTAGATTTGAGGTCCAAGATCAGATTATCTAGATAGTACCTGCTTTCTCTGATATATATGAGTAGCTGGAGGTGGAGTGAAGGTAGGGCAGAAACATTCAATCACCCCACTGTGGTACGTTCAGTGGAGACTGATCAGAGTCCAAAGCCCAAGAATGTGTTAGAGCTCACTCTAACTGGCTTATGAAAGTTTACTGTTAAATGTTAAATGTGAGCATTTACATTTCCGACATCTATATAAATCAGGGCTTGATTTATTATTTTATTATTTCTCTAAACTTAATAAAGTATTACTAATGCATATTAAATTTAAAAGTGTGTTTTTTTCTTTGTTTTCTTTTACAGAGTCTAGATGTTAAACATTTACCAGCATATCCTTGTATTGTTTTGTAAATATTATTTAAACTCATCAGAAGTCCATTAGAAGGCTCAGAGGATGAAATCATCTTCAGACTGGAGGCCTACTGAATGGAGACTTTAAAAAATAACTGGTATTTGTATGACCCTTTAAGTGTTTCACAATTATTTTATTTGAGCCTCATGATAACCCCTTTTTAAGTCATATATCTAAAAGGGAAAGAGGCATCTTAGCAGAATTTTCTTCATGAAAGTGAGAAGAAATAAAAGGTGCTATATTAAACCTGAAATAGAAGACTGGATATTATGCGCAGGGGTCTATCAAATAAGGTAGTTTTGCTGAAATGTAGAGCCTGCCAGTGAGAGTAATATAAAATAAATCTGGGGATAAAATGGGCAGTAATCAGACTTCAAAGTACTTTCAATGAAACCTCAGTGATTATCTTTAACAGAAATAGGAAAATTAAGCAGAGGGGTGGTTGGCTTTAGGGGGAAAGATAACGAATTCCATCTTTAGTACGTTGTTCGAGATGGATATGAGATATCCCAATAGAAATGTTGAGCAGGCTATTGGCAATAGGTGCTTCCACATTTTTGTCTTTTGGTAGAGATATTAAATTTGTTCTGATTGGTCCCAAAAGGCAGAACTTAAAGTAATGGGTAAAATGTGAAGACAGATTTCAGTTTAAAGTAAGGAAAAGCTTAAGAGATATCCAAAAGTAGATTGGGCTGTCTCAGGTGTTTCTGGGTTCCATTTCATTGGACATTTTTAAGAAAAGATCATCATCACTTTTCTACATTGTAGAGGGATTTCTTGGCCAAATATAAATTGGACAAAATGGTCTCTGCAGTTCTTTTTGTAGTGCCAATGTGATATTCACAGCACCTACCATGGCCATGACTGTCCTGGTGCAGTTCTGAATCACTAAATACCACTGACTCTCTGCATGGAAGACAGAACCAAAACATTCATCCAGACACCAGAAAGCCACATCCATCATAGTAACAAAAATCTATACACAGTAACAATGCAGAGGACAACACCATCCCCAAGCCTTCCCCTAGCTAGGCTTCAAACCAGCTCCATTAAACAAATCATAAGTAGGATCTCTTAAACAAAATCACAGTTTCTTTCACCAGCACTAGCCAGCAGCCTGCATCCTTGCTGGCTCTGACTGCTCTCAACACTAACTTCCTGTCAGCTTTGCTCTAGCTCCACCTCTTCCTGTTCCACTCATTTAGCAGACTCCTCATCCCACAGGCTCCAGGTGACTCAGACTCATGTGACCCAGGCAGGTTGGGTCTAATAATGAACGAGAAAGCTCTCCCCATTTTAAATTACTATTACACCTTCCTATTCTATTTATGGGTACTTCATTCTGTGAACTCTTTAGAATTCTATAATAAAATGGTGTCAGTTTGTAAATTGTTGGCCCTTCAGTTGCTTTGGCTCAATTAGGTCAAGCCTAGTGATAGCAAGGTCAATCCTTAGCAGACCCAATTAGATATTACATAGGCATGGTGCCATCTTATCTCAAAATTGGAGTTCACAAGATGAGCCATACAATAGAGATAGAGACAAATCCATCACCTTTACTATAAAAAAACTCAATTGCATAACTTCCTGGTAGTGAGTTAATAATATCATTTACATTAATGAAGGATCACAATTTATTTCTTATTCTTACTCTTCTACAATTATCTTCTATCTTAAGCTGTCCTCTGTGTCCTTCCTTTAAAGTGAAGCACTGAAATAGCTGGTGTGGTATAGTAGAAAATATGTGATGAATGAGGAGAGTGTAGGTGCTAGGGCAGCTGGGGTAGCTGAGGGGCTGCAGCAGCTGGGGCAGAAGAGCCTCTTCTTTCAGTGCCAAGGATTTCCATCTACTAGAGTGGTATGATGACAGAAAGCTGAATAGATAAACTCCACAAAAACTCCATGTTGTTAATAGAATGTGAAGTATTAAGGTAGATACTAGAACTTTTAAGGAAGACCAAAAACTTTTAGGAAACTTAGGGAGAAATATGTCAATTCTAGGGAAGAGGGGTAATAGAATAATATATATTTTAATGGAATCTCAATTTAGATCTCTGAACTACCTAGAAAAAGGAAGATTGTGTGGGTAACAGGCATTCCTTCTTAAAAAAAAAGTCTTTTGCTTTAACCCTAAAGGAATTTGTTAGACTAATAAAGTATTAGAAGGGAAGGGAGTCTACATTATAACCATAAATTATTAGCCTTTGAGGAGTAGTTCCTATAGATCAGATACAAAGTATTTAAAAACATCAAATCAGCTATTTTAAAAGGTGTGATGTTCTACTTTTCAAATTCATTCTTCTATACAGGTTTTTCACAACAATTATGGAAACCCAATGTTCCCACAGGAAATTGGTAAATCACATTTATATTATTTATGCCATGACAATTTGCAGTGTATACAGTGAATACATTGTATTAGTAGGGAAAGTTAAAATAAAGGAAAAGATGATTTAGGGATAGGGTTAGTGTTTACTAATCATATGTTTTTATTGGCTCATGATAGTGATGCAGATTTTAAAAAGGGAATGAAAGAAGAATATGACTGCAGCAGAAGAGAAGAGATTCAGAGGGAGACACAGGCAAGCAGGACAAATATGAAACGAATATGCTGAATTTATAATAAACTTTTAAAAAGTGAACAGAAGTAGGAATTCACAGTTCCATATGTAATCCTCTTTTATTCTATTTTGCTTTGTGTGTGGAGATGCTCATGCTTGTTGGTATTCAGAACAACAAAAGAAAATTAAAATAAAAATATGACATTAACAAAGTAGCATCTGGTCTGCAGTGGCCTAGGGAAAACAACTTATGTTTCAGTTGGTACTTAAGACACTTTCACTGAATTTTCCTTATAGAGAAAGTATTTCAACCCCTCTCAATATTCTATTGTTAACAACTTGGCTCAAGGTAACATGAGAGATGGTAGCATCCTACTTGTGGCTCTGGTAGTATGGGGGTCCTCAATTACAAAGGAGAAAATTCTAGTGGACAAGACTTAGAAATGTAAGCTTATAATTCAAATGGAGGACACACATGAAGAAATGAATGTGCAGGACCTGGCAGTTTTGGGTTCAGGGTGCAGGAAGAGCTCTGAAAGTACAAGTGAGTTAGCATGAATAAGTGTGGAGAGTTATTTACATTAACTGACCCTATGAAGGAAGATACATACACACACATATACATACATACATGAGTGTATAAATTTATACATACATGATTATTTTCATACAAGATTTTAGAGGGAAGAGTCAATAACAGGGAATAAATGTCAAAAACCAGATGAATATAAATATGTTGAACAGAAAAAAAATCTCCCTGAAGCTATGAGATAGCTCACCCACCCACCCCACCCCCTCACAGATACAGGTAAACAGAATAAATGTGTCACTCTCTGTCAGCAAACTTGAAATGCCCTGTTGCCTCCAAACTCAAAAAAGCCCCTTTATTATTTAGGGTCATCTTGTTAGTGGTCTGTATGAGTGGCTATAATCTTATCTTGGGCAGTTTGTGCTTACTAATAAAGAGAAGAATTGACTAAGATAAGCCTATAAATACTTGTTGAATTAAATATGGATGTCTTCTGTATACTCTATGTGACATCTATAAGAGTCAAAGGGAAATAAAAGTGTGTGTGTGTGTGTGTGTGTGTGTGTATGTGTGTGTGTGTAGTAAATAAATGGGTTGGAGGGGTTAAACAGTTGTTCAATGCATATTTCTGTCCCCTAGGAATCTCATGTGCTATATTTGTGCTTGGCACATTCACCAAAAGTTTAGTTTACTGAAATTATAAGTCTGTCAATACCATGGTAATTCAAATACAGAGCAAGCTACATACTATAAGGTCAATTTCTCAAAACCACACAGTACTCTTGAGGACCATGTTTGAGATCATTAGATATAACAATTAGTAGGAAAAAAATGTTAATATCAAGAATCACCAAAAAAAGAAAAGATAAAAGAAAAAGCATCATACAGAATGTCAGGAGAACAAGATCCAAACCAAACTAGTCACTCGCTAATTTTCTTGCCTTTATTACTTTATTATGGTGAAAACTGATTGCAATTCACACACACACATACATGCTCATGTACACACAGAAACACATACACTTTGCTGTATATATATATATATATATATATGTATATATATATATATATATATATATATACATATATATATATATATATATACATATATATATATATATATATATATATATATATACACATATGCTTTCATGTGAACAAATATCACATATGAAAACCCAGGTACCTAGGCCTCAACTATGAAGAGGGTTGGAGTTATCACAAAATACATATAAATTAAATTAAATCAGAGAAACAAATCTTTGCCTAGATGTTAGGAATTTTCCTGGCTGGGGTTGGGAGGAGGAAATTTAGAGCAGCTGTGATGATATTTCTAACTTTTCATTTTAAAAACACTAACAAATAGAACAGGGAACCTGAGGGGACATTGCATTGCCTTAGGTTAAAAACTAACTAAAAATTGTATCTGGATGTGTTACATTGAAAAGTCAAAATCTTCCAATTAAAAGTGGTCAAATTTCTATTAAGTCAAGAATCTACTACACCAAGCCTAGCTCTTCGAAGATAGTATAAAGTCTAATAAATTACAATGATAAATATTTATCATAAATAAATAATTTATAGTTAATAAATAACAAAGTGTCATAATAAAGTATTTTCTAAGCTTCTTCAAGTAATAAAACTTATTAGGTAGATTCCAAATATTATTGTGAATTACTACTGGGAATCTGACAACTCTTCTACTATTACATTTGTTTTTAAGTTTTAAAAAGGTGCTTAAAGAAGCCAAATTCTGAGACTAACATGTGGGTAAATATACTCAGTACTGTACAGTTTCTGAAAACAACAAAGATGTCACCATTTGGAATATATTTGAATTGAGCTTGAGTTTTCAGTTTCTAACTGTTGGCAACAAGCAATTTTGCTTAGCTTTTGTTTCTTCTCTATGGTTTCTTTAAGTTAATACAGAAATTGTGATACTTGGAAATGCACTGTACATTGTTATGCTAAATGGAACAATGCCTTTTCAGTGTATGAATACATTCAGTAAAGGAACAGTTTTCCATTTCCTCAATGCCTTGCAATAACGCTCTTCTTTCCTGAACCCTCTGCTCTGATTCTTAAGCAGTGCTTTTTCTGGCTGTTGCAAACCTAAAGACACAATGGCACTGAAAACCTATACTTGAGGCTATAAAATTACCTTTTACTAGGATCTAATCCTATGGAAATAATTTCTTCACTAACAGACACCATTTTTCTCAGTCTCCTTGTTTTTTCTTCTAGATCAAGCCAGTAAATCTCACTGTGCTTCCGGTCTTCTCCATTTATGATTATGTAGAGTTTTTGTCCAATCCAGTCGGAAGCAATTGCTTTTGGGATTCCAGGAAGATTACCATCTATAAGCTGAAAAAGATTTAAAAGAATACATTAGGGTCTGGGGAAAAGGGTTTGGAGTTGGAGATAAGGATTTAGAGTCAGCTTTTTCTTTTGTTTTATCTTCAGTCACTGTTATCCTACATTTTAAAACTCACTAAAGATAAAATGAATGTGTAATATTTACAGGTATATTACAATGCAAAAGTCTATCATTTTAGTTTTAAAATTCTATAAGCAGGCCCAGGTAAATATCTCCTGGAGTCCAAGAAAGGAAAGCAAATGTGTGCCTACATGCATACATAAGTGTGAGTGTGTGTGTGCTGGTGAGAGGAAGAGAGAGAGAGAGAGAGAGAGAGAGAGAGAGAGAGAGAGAGAGAGAGAGAGAGAGAGAGAGAGAGAGAAAATCTCAGACTTCAGCAAGAAAATACTGCATAGGCCATATAGTCTAAACCCCTTATTTTACAGATTAGGAAACTGAAACATGGGGAGATTAAGCAATTTCCCCAAGGTCATATAGGCAGTGATTTATCCAATCTTTGAACCTGAGTTCCATGATTTTCAAAGGCACAGTTCTTTCCACTACAGCAGGTTACATCCAATACAAATCAGTTATGGCACCACCCTTATCCTACATAAAAGAGTCTTTATAAAGTATTAACTGAATAAGCAAATGTGAAAATACCTCTCCTTGCCTTGCTTAGGTCTTCTTCACATTCCCTTTGTAGGATATCTAATAGAACTTTTCTCATAATTTATTTTTTTAAAATTATATTTATCATGCACTAGTATTACCTAGAGAAAAGCAATCACAGGAGACTGGGAAGAACACAGACTTCTGAGCCAGAAAAATTCAATTTCAATTCCTGCCTCTGCCACAAGCTCCCTGTGTGATCATGGCAAGCTCGCTTTGGCTCCTAGGATCCCATGCAACCCTAAGACTAAAATCATAGATGAACTGCTGATCGACATGAAGGTGGGGGATTTCAAACACTAGGAATTTCCTATACAGTCTTAAACCAAAAAAAAAAAAAAAAAGACTAACTCTATGAGTGTAAAAGTGAGTATGATAATAATTAAGATGGGCCAGACTTATTTAGTGGATAGATAATGAATCTGTTATTTCATGGGCATAGGATTTCCTGGTTAGAGAACTTGTACCAATGTATATTGGCACTTACTTTGAAATTTGGAGGCCTAGAGAGCTGTTACTTGTCCAGGATCACACAAACACTATATATTACGATAGAACTTGAACGCTAGGCTTCATGATTTTAAGGCCCTCTCTCTGTTCACTACAGAACACTGTCTCCTGGAATCAAGGTGAGAACTAGGGATATACAAAAAGGACATTCTTGCCTCCATGACCAGAAGGCAATGACTCAATTCACCAAAAAGTGAACTCCACAAGTAGTGAGAAAAATAGGAAAACAAATTTTCAATGAATGAAAAGCCCAGCATATGCATAAACTTAAATCAAGAAGAATTGTGATGCAAGACATAGCCCACTTTGTTATAGATTTAGTTTGTACAAAACTTGTCCTAAGATTTACTAACATTGTGTGTCATTTGTACAATTTAAATAACTGATGATGTGGCACAGTAAAAGTATGCACAGTAGCCCAGTTACAGGGTTACTGTGTAAGAAGGAGAAACCCTGAATTCCTGAGCAGTGACAATAAAATATTTCTTCTGAAGAGTCATTATCTATACAGAGAGAAGTTGTCTAAATGATTCTTTGCACCCCAGACATGATGTTAATTGCATAAAAACCCAAAACATCACAGAGCCTTCTAAATGATATCCACAGTAACGCAGCAGAGTTCAGACAATCTATCCACATAGAAAACAAGGAGATAAAGGGTGACACTGTCCAGCTGAAAATATGCAACATGACAGATAGCCCATGGAGCTTGTCTGTCAGTACATACATTTAAGACATATAACCACAAAAAGATGGATCCAGAATTGAACATGAGGAGAAGAGAGGGTTGGATTGCTTTTGGAAAATCGAACACTTCTTTTTGTTACTCCAATGTTCTTCCTGAAACAAAGTCCTACCTTTATTGATATCAATATTCTTCTGGTGGTGCCACATGACTTTGTCATGGAAAATCACAGTTTCTACAGAATTAAATTTGAAGGGCATAAAAAAGGCAAAGGAACAGTAGATGGCAAGCATGACAGGGATGTAATACGTTATAAAGCATTATAATGAAAATTGCATGAAAGAGACAGAGTAAAGGAAATTTTCAGAGAGGCATATGACCAGAAAAGAAGATGGGTGAGTCATGGAGTATGAATAACTGATGACACTGTTGGAGGTTCATGTACTCCAACTGGAATGCACACAATGTTGTGAGATGTTGTGTAGATCTCTACTGATCATTCAGGGGAGAATATAATAAATTCATGTAGGATAGGAAGGATTGGATAGATTACGATCTAAACTGCCAGAGAGAGTGCCCTGAATGATGACATTATAGATTGACTATAACATATTAACATTTTAGATTTTCATTGGAGAATTTAGAGACACTATTGATAGTTTCCCCCTTTGGTTTAGGGGACAAATCTCTATATAGGAGAAGAAGAAGAATCTCCTAAATTTTCCCTTTACCCAGATTTATTCCCAAATGAACAGAAAAATAAGTAGGTTGTCCCTAAAAGTTATTACTGACCATGTGTAGAAATTTTTTATTGTCCATATGCATATTCCTGCCCCTGAAAATTCCGGATAATGTGTTTTAAGAACTATATAGATAAACAAAGACACACTGTAACATCTCTACATTGCAGAAATAAGGGAAAGAGGGAAGAAGGGGATAAAACTATCTTCCAAACTTCTAGCCTTTCCTACATAGTTGACATTATCTTGCCTTTTTGTCCATCCTACCTCCATTCACTGGGAGGAAAGAGGAAGGAATACAAATTTAACTATAAGGTTATCTTATTCTGTGTTAAAGTAAATAAGGTTTTATTTTATCTAATAAACTGTCTTATATGGCATATATTTATGAGACTGCATACAAGTTTAGAATTGTAAACTGGTATAGATTTACTTATTTCTGGAAATTAAGGAGTTTCCTAACCAATAAGTGAGTATCCTTTCCCTTGCCACAAGTTATCTGTACTGGAGAACTAGGGTAATAAGGAGAATCTCACTGAAACTGAAAATGCTTTAGACAAGCTTTCTAGTGCACATAATACTGTTTTAAATTGGTTCTTAACTAAATTAATTAAGCTGATATGACTCACTATGCAGTCACAACTCAACTTGAAAAATACAAAAGGGCATGGCTAGAATAACAAAAGCAAAGAGCCTTGAATTACTTCTGATTTTCATATTAACAAGGGAGTTCAGTCTAGAGAGAAAAGGTTAATTTGTTTTTTAATAGGCTTTTGAAAGGAGTGATCAGGTCTAGTGTGATAATTTATGGTTAATCATATGTTTAAATGCAAAATGGATTAATCTATTAATATTAGAGCCACTATTGTCTAACAAAAAACAAAACTATCTTTGCAGTAACTTTAAAACATCAGCCTTCCCTTTTGAGAAAAGTGGCAGATTGATAAACCAAGAAAACTGGAGTTTTCTATCAAAAGAAGCAGCGTAGCATAAAGGCCTAAGTCATAGGAATACCCCCACTCAAGCCTAGCTCATCGAGTGCCTCTTCCTTAGTTGTACCCTCGGTGATCACTTCAAACTTATTTCAACAGGCTTTACTGATGGTGGCACTGTACACTCACTGCTGAGCAAGACGAATGCATTGTGAGTCTTCACACACCAAATTAAAGAAAAATCTCTCTCAGTAAGTCATTGCCAAAAAAATGGAATTACTGGAGCAGAAGATTACTAAACTCAACCACAGTTACTTTAGTACATTGAGATCTTGAAGGAAACTCCTACAAAGGAGACGTGAGTATAGAAAAACACTGTACAACAATAATGCCTCCAAATCACGTTAAGAGGGGCATTAGGAACAATCGTTTTCGTACATGGCCTGCAGTAAACACTTCATTTTAAGAAAGAAATAAGAAAGTAACAAAGAAATAAGCAGTGATATGTCATGTGTGAGACCTACATTTTAGGAGCTAAAAACCAATCTCATGCTGCTGAGTTAAGAACACAATCTGTAGAGACAGTCTTACTTCTTAAGCTACCACATAGGGATCCAACATAATGAGGTCTGATTTTGGGCAACAGGCTTGCTATAGAGACAGTCAACTCTTGTGACTAGATTGGATCCATGAAGGCTCACACATGGTGCTTCAATTTATTCTTACCAAAAGAGAATATTTAATAAAATTGGTAAGCATATAGTGACAAAGTCATAGAAAGAATAGGATTGACTCATAAAATTTAGAAATCAGCCATTTTCATGAAAAGAGCATATATTTTAGAATATAAATGCCTTGAGTCATACAGTAAAAATTTTCCTGAAAAGTAGAATGCAAGTCATTTTGGGAATAAAAATCATATTTTATGTAAGATGAGAGAATTCAAATGCATTACTGAATCAAAAGTTGACAGTGACCTCAGTGGTGATCTGGTATAGCTTCTAGTAGCAATAACCTCTTCCAAAGATTCTCTGATAAATGGCCTCAAATTAGAAGCTTCTAGTTAAATGGCAGGCCACTAGATCCAAAGAAGCCCATTCTGCTTTGGGGAATTTTATTCTAAATTTAGGAAGCTTTTTCTTATATTTAGCTAAAATCAACCCCTCCTCATCTTTCATTCATTGCTTCTAATTCTGCTCTATATTGCCAAGTAGAGTAAATATACTGTCTCTTGCTTAAAATATTGATGATAAAATATTTGATCCAAACTCTGCATCTCTTATCTAAGCTAAAAATTCCCAGCTCATTCATTTGAACCTTTTATATTATGATCTCAGAGCAACTGAACATAATAGTGTGGTGTTTATTAATCCCAAGGACAGCAATTACTAGGTAAAGATTTGGTATTGGGCAAAACTTCTGGCAACCCTGGAAAGGAATCTGGCAGAAATTAGGTTTAGGCTAACCATTCCTATCACACTCCCCAGCAAGCTCTAAATGAGCTTCATATCAAAGGTTGAATCATAAAAATATCAGAACAGGAAAGGAGATATCTTTTCCACCTATAGCTAGGGGAAAACTTCCTGACCTTTTGAAATAGAGATGAGCATAAAATATAAAGTGAATAATTTCCATCACACAAATTTGAAAAAACTTTTTCAAAAAAAAAAACCAATGAAATGAGAATTAAAAAGGAGGCCATCTACTGGGTGAAATTTTTGCAAAAAATTGCTCTGAGAGAGATTTGATATAAAGCTATAGGAAATTCATGTGAACATAAAATATTCAAAGCCATTCCCCAACAGATATCCATAGGACATAAATAGGCAAACTACTAATAATCAGGAAAGAAAAACATTCCAAAACACTAATTAATAAAAGAAATGCAAATTAAATCAATTCTGTGTTTCCTTCTCACATTCAACAGATTTATAAGAATAAGAAAATGGGACAAAGGCCATTGTTAAAAGAATTATGGGAATAAAGCTCACTAATGCCCTCTGAATGAAGTTACAAATTGTTTCATATTCATGAAACATGAAACAAGTTCATCCTTTAATCCAGTGATACTTCTAATGGATATACCCCCAAAGAAGACAAAGAAAGAGGGGGAAATATGTACAAAAAATTTATAGCAACACTTGTAGCAAGGAATTGTGCACAGTGGGTGAGCATCAGTTATAGAACAGATGAACAATCTATAGCATATGAATAAAATAGATTATCATTGCATTTTAAGTGTAATGTAACTGATCATTCATAGTGTAGCCCAGGGATGGGGGAACCGGGGCCTCCTAGGTCTTTAGGTACAGCCTTTTGCCTGAGTCCAAGTTTCACAGAACAAATCTGTTTATTAAATTTACTTATTCTGTGAAGTTTGGATTCAGAAGCTTGGATTTTAGTCATTCTGAGAAATACACAGCATACTCAGCCTGATGTTGCCTAGATGGTGCAGTAGATGGAGTGTCAAGTCCGCCTGAGCTCAAATCTGGCCTCAGACACTTCTTAACTAAGTGACTCTGGGCAAGTTGCTTAACCTTCCTTGCCTCAGTTTCCTGGAAAATGAGCTAAAGAAGGAAATGATGAACCACTTCAGTATCCTTACAGAGGAAACACCAAATGGGATCACAAAGAGCTGGACAACTGAGCAACAAAAACATGCTGTCATTCTGTGACGACTCCTAGTCTGATTACTGAATGTCTTTTTGATTGAATAGCTTGTGAGAGGGAATTGGATGTACATTAAAAAATCCTCCCAAGGGAATAAATAGCTCAGTCTCTTTGCTCCCTAGGTATGTTCAAATGAGATGATAACTGCACTAAAAATTCTGATGAAGGGAGCGCCAGTGACCCCCTTTTCTCAACAATATATTATGAATACATTGCCCTATTTGTTGCTGCTTCTATCCTTGTTGTGTCTATTTTTCCTTGACGTAAGTGAAGAAGGAGATGGAAAAGACTTGGTTGTTACTTGAGAAATTTAGAGAGACCAGGCAGCACCACAGGTTCTAGGAACCAGCGTGCATGCAGAGTATACAGGCCACTAAGCTCAGTGAGGAGCAAAGGCCCACGTGACCTGTTTGACCTAGCTTAGTGTTGCATCGACACTGAATAGGAAATTGAGCTAAATGGATTAGAAAAACCACATAGTTCGTTAGATGTGAACCTAGAACCTGGAGCCAATAGATGAAGCCAGTTTTACTTTGGGGACCTGACTTATCAGGGGGAATGAGAATTGGAATAAGGATGGCAACAAACTTGAAAGTTTCAGAGAAATATGATTGAATGAACTCATATGGAGTGAGCAGAACCAGTAGAACAAACTATAAAATGACTACAGTTATGCAAAAGAAAAGAACTTTAAATATTTAAGAATTCATGACCACTCACTGCTTTAGAAGGCTGATGAGCAAGCAAGTTGCCTGTATGTGAGCCTAGAGTTGTAGAATGAGACATATTTTCAGGTATAACTGATACGTGAATTTCTTTTTTTTTAAGGCTATTTTCATTTGTTAAAGGGTGGGCTTTTGGGGAGACTGTGGTGGGAGGAAGGCAAGGATAGTTATGCACCAGAAGAAGGAAGGAGTATTAATAAAACATTTAAGAAAACTGGAGAGCAGAAGTGATTTCAGAATAGGATACATACAGGGAGAGATGTTTTGTTGATGACATCTGCGTCTTGAGATAAACTATATAACAGAAGTTTAATAACATTCAATTCTTTTTTGTTCTTTGTATTTTGAAATCTTCATGTTTATTAAGTTCATAATTTAAAAAAAATTCAAAAATAGGAAAAGGAAAAATGTCTAGACATCTAGAAAGATGTAGGAATGATGAGTTTGGACAATCTTTTAAAGATACACTTGCAGTAAAAAGTGATCGGTGTATAGTGAATGCTCAATAAATGTCTGTTGAATTTTCTATTGCATGCATAACTCAGTAATAGTTCCCTCCTTGAAGCATGTCATAGGATATTTTCCAGAGGTAAATAAATGAATCAAACAACAAATGTTTATTAAGGACTTATTGTGTGTCAAATACTGTGCTAAGTGCCAGGATATGAAGAAAATGCAGACAGTCCCACCTTCAAGGAGCATATCTTCTAATCATATATAAATCAGGATGCTAGGGCAGCTAGGTGGTGCAGGGGTCAAGAAGACCTGAGTTCAAATCTCACCTCAGACACTTGACACTCACTAGCTTGTGTCCTTGGGCAAGTCACTTAAATCCAATTGCCTCATCCTGGGTCATCTCCAGACATCCTGATGAATATCTGGTCACTGGATCCAGATGGCTCTGGGGGAGAAGTGAGGCTGGTGACCTGCACAGCCCTCCCTCACTCACAACAAAGTCAAGTGCAAGTCATCTCATCATTTGTCTGATGACATGGTCTTCTTCGGCAACGAAGGACAAACACATACTTAAATCAGAATGTACAAGATAAATACAGGGTATGTGGGAAATAATCTTGGAGGAGAGGTCACTATGAGTTGGAAGCACCCCCTGGAGAAGATTGCCCTAGAGCTGAATATTAAAGGAAGCCATGGATTCTGAGAGTCAGAATATGAGAGGGGGAGTATCTGAGGTATGTGAAATAGTCAGCCCCAAGATACAGAGATGTATCTTGGGAGATGAAGCATCCTATGTGTGTAATGAACAGAGTATGTTGGAGGAAAGTAAAATAAAGAAGATTGAAATGGTGGGAAGGAGTCAAGTTATGAAGAGTATTAAACGTCTTGTAGGTAATAGAAAACCACTGAAATTTATTGAGGGGTGAAGTGATAAGGTCAGACCTATGCTTTAGGAAAATCATTTAGTATAATTTTAAAAAGGAAGGATCTGTTGTTTAATACTTAGATTCCTATTCAGGGTTATTTAACTTACTCAATGAAATTTTAGATGAATACTTGTAATGGTAATTTAAATAGGAAGATCTTCCCATTCATTAATAGGTCCATGTGATGTGCCTGGGTCACATGGAAGTCTGAGTCAAATGAAGCCTGTGGTGGGAGTAGCTTGTTGAAGGGGTGGAATAGGAAGAGGAGGAGCTAGAGCAGAGTTAAGAGAAAATTTGGGCAGAGCAGTGAGAACTAAAGGATGCAGGCAAGCAGACAGCTGGCTAGCGTGAGTGAAAGAGCTTATTTATGATTTTGCTTAAGGGAGCTGGTTTGTGGGAAGCCTAGCAGGGGGAAGGCCTGGGGATGGTGATATTTTCTGCATTTTTATTGCGCATAGATATTTGTTGCTATGATGGATCTAGCTTTCTGGTATCTGAATAATGTTTTGGTTCTGTTGTCCTTGTGGAGAGTCTGTTGTATTTCCCAAAACAGAATTGTGCAGGCATAATTCATGGCCACTTGTAGGCACTGTGACTATCACAATGGTGCTACAGGACTGCAATTCAATATGCTTTCTCCCTTCTCTGAACACCAATAGCACTTGGTTTCTGGACTGTTTTCTTATTTGTCAGGTTATCACAAGCTGTCATGTGTTAATTATCTTTAATATGTGTATGACTTGTCCACACAACTGAACTATCAGCTCCTTATAACAATTACTATATTCTGTGATGTCTTATATTTAATAGACTAATGAATATTTTTTGATTATCTAATTAAAGCATAATGATAATGAAACTAAGATCATGGTACTTTGCATATATTGCAAATATGTGTATATATACATATATATGTATATATATATATATATATATATATATATATATATATATATATATATATATATATATATATATATTTAGTGAGCCAAAGCAAGTCTCAACTTCTTAGAACTCTTGAGAATTCTCTAAAATGCTGGGTTGCAGAGAATGTTCCAATCTGTAGTGCTAGAAGTTTCCTAATGTAGGAATTCTCTATGTCAGTGAAATAATAAATCCATTTTCTTTCCTTACTAAGCAAATGAATAAATGATAGCTGATATCTATAGTGTACTTTAAGTTCTCTCAACAAACCATTTTGTCCCTATTTTGCAAATGAGTGAACTAAGAATCAGAGACAGATGGGGTGGCATTTCTTCGTTTCTTTGTCACCTAGCTAGTGTCAGAAGCATGGTTCAATTTATCTCTGGGCACTGGTTAATTTTAATATGTTCTGAGGAAATCATCTGGAAGGGGTACCCCCACAAAGGAATTCAGTTCGTTAGCTATAATGCCTAAATCAGCATAATTCTACTACAATAAAAAAAAAAAAACACTCAAAAAACAAAATTCAGAGTTCAGGCCCGCCTGACAGTGAGTCAGCACAATTATCTCTTTAAATTCAGGAAATTTACTTTTTTTTTAATATGGAAAATATTGGTAGTAAAATTTAGAATAAATAACCTCTATCGTTCTTCTCAACTCTGAGACTTTATGTCTCTGTCAGCTTCTAAATTGCAGACAAGAAAAAAAAAAGAAAAGATCAAGTCACTTCTAAAAATCTATTACTAAATTGCTATTTTCCTCAAATTAGGTCAGTCTCAAAATAAGAGGTCTACTCAAATATTTGCTTCAAATGACCTCCTGAGAAAATTATTTCAAGTTCAAAAACATATTATTCCAAATTACTTAATGACCACTTATAAATGTCCTCTGCAATTGTGGTACACTTATTTGTACTACAAACACAAATAATAGGACCCAGATTGAATTTAACTGATATTTAGGCAGCAGTAAACATGTAAGTAAAAAATAAAAACTAAAAGCACTTGAGGTTTAGTAGTAAGTCATACCTGTGTTTTCCTAGCAAAATCCACATTGATACTTAAAAGTAAATTTTGAGACAAAAAATAGAGCACACCATTTTGTTTTATGTATGCAAGGTCAACAACTGATGACAGAGATATCTTCTGAACAACTTTCTTGGTATCCATATCAAAAAGCATAATTTTTCTGTCATTTGCAATCCACACATAAGGTATAGGCTCAGCATCTGTCAACAAAGAAGAATATTACCAAAGACAAAATGTTTTAGGAAAGAAATAAAAGTGTATGTATTTATGGTATAAATCAGTGAGTGGAGACAAAAAGCCACATAGGATTTGACTTAGGTTAATAATAAATTTCTCACATAGGACCTAGTGTTCCACATCAGCCAACCTTATGTTCATTCTTCTCTATTGTTTGAGCTTTTGTTCATACCTCTCAATGTTCACCATAGTCTTTGTCTTTCAGATGATTAAAAATAATCCAGGAAATCTTATTCTTATAGGCATCATCCATTTGCCCCAATATCCATTCTAATCATAAACGTAATACTTTTCATTTTCCATGGTATAATATATTGGAATTCTGAACTCTCAAACTTCATAATGACTCCAGTACCTCCTTCTGGAATCAAGGCAGGATAGCTGGAATCAGCATAGCTGGATGCTGAGTAGGAAGGTTTAGATTACTACTATAAGAAATTCATTAACATCAAAAAACTCAAGGAATTTCTTATTTCTTCCTTTTAGATCCTGAAAAGTGGAAGGGAGTTAGGCCAGGCCACCTAACAAGAATGAATCACCCATCACAAGCTCCACTTTTATGCCTAGCTGCACTCATTCTATATAACTTCTCTACTTCCTTTGTCACTTATGCTGCTTCTCCTAAATAATGTTGATTTGAAATGAGTTAGCCCTAATCCTACTCATCCCCACCATAAACCTTTCCATTGACATTTGGGTTGCCATTACTTTAGTACAGCACCATCAAAAGAATATTCATTTTAAAAAGTACACTTTTGCTTCGGAGAAAATCTTAGGATGGACCAGGGCACTAAAAGTAATTTGAAATTTCTTACAGACAATCTAGCTTACTCACTTCTTCATATCAATTCATGGCTCAGCTCCCTATCCATACTGATGGATCAGCTCTATGAACTATCAATAGACATTCTTCATCCACCTGATTTTACTGTGTAAACAGGATAAAATCTTTTGAAAAACTGTCTCATTTAGGAGCTTCTATACTTCTCTTGATCTTGAAATAATAGGCACATTATTATTATGAAGAAGCAAAAGCATCTGGAGTACTTTACATCCATATAATTTTTTATCCTCACTTGGACTCTGTAGAGGGCATCCTCTATGAGTCACAAATACCTTTGTCCAACATACATCTGTTTTATGTTTGTTTGGTAATAATGATCAGGAAACTCCAATAATGTTGGATTTTTGTTATTACGAGTTTCAAGGAATTTTGCATGATTTTGAAATAAGCATAGAAGTCATCTTATTGGAGGACAATCTTTTAGGCCATGGTTTACACTATCAAATGATTTTTTGTATAATCAGTAAACAATAAGCAGAATGGAATTTTACATTTCTGCAACTTTCAGTTGTGCAACTATAAAGAGGCAAAATACTATTAATTATTATGCCCATAAAATCACAAAGAGATGGGGAATGGGTATATGAATTGTTATTTATTGATGTAGTTTTCAGTTACATTTTTTGAGGAAAGGGAGGAACAAGCATAAGTTCATGGATTTCTTCCTTGACTTTTGGAGTTTCTCTTTTTAGATACCATAAACGTTAATCATTCAATGCTTATAAAATCATGTCATCTCCAATACTGATTTTCTCTGAGAATATTTGTTTTAGTTTTCTTATCTTTGCCTTCTTTAGTGGCAAACCTACTTCCTCATTCAGCATATTAGAGACTTTCATTAAAGTTTCAGAGTGCAAGATGGAGGAGCGATGGCAGGGATTTGCCTGAGTTCTCCCCCAAACCCTTCCAAATAGCTTTTAAAAATGACTCTAAACAAATTCTAGAGCAGCAGGACCAACAAAAAGTTGGAGTAAAATAAATCTTCAGCCTAAGACAACTTGCACAGTGGGCAGGAAAAGTCTGTCACATCAGAGTGAGAGAGGAGCATAGTCCAATACAGTCTGTATCAGCAAAGAACTAGCCCCAGCAAACCAGGAGCAGACCTTGGGAGCCACTGAATTGGCAGAGGCAGTGCATGCTTCCAGAACTCTCAGTCCACAGATGATAAGGGGCTCAGAAGAAGATTATAGGGATCTTTTTGATAGCACTGAGGCAGGATTCTGTTGCTTCGCCCACATTCAGATGCAGGTTGCAGTCCTGGAGCACTAGTGTAGAATAGGTGTGTGACCACAGTAGGGGAGGGACCCTCCTCATGATTCCAGAGCAGAAAAGAGTGCTTTTGGTCATCACAGACTAGAACACATTTCAAGAGAGTAGGAAGCACCTCTCCTTGTATCACACCACCTTGGAAGAACTAAAAAGTTAAGACTCCCTAGAAGTATCTCTGAAAACAATTGCACAAAACCCTGAAGCTTTGAGACAGTATGCCCTCTACCATGGAAACAGAGATCTACTTAAACAAAGAGTTAAAAGTCAACTAATAGCCTGAGAAAATGAGCAAAACAACAGGAAAAAAACCATCTCTGACTATAGTAAGTTACTATAGTGCAAAGGAAGATCAAAATACACACTCTGAAGAAAACAACAAAGTCAAATCTCCTACATCCAAAGCCTCCAAGAAAAATAGAAATTGGTCTCCAGGCACTGAAGAGCACAAGAAGGATTTTGAAAATCAAGTGAGAGAGGTAGAGCCAAAAATGGGAAGAAAAATGAAAGTGATGTAAGAAAAATCATGAAAAACAAGTCAACAGCTTAGTAAAGGAGACATACAAAAGTACTGCAGAAAACACCTGAAAAATAGACTAGGTCAAATGGTAATAGAAATCAAAAAGCCAAAGAAGAGAAGAAAGCCTTAAAAAGCAGAATTGGACAAATGGAAAAGGAGCTCTAAAAGCTCACTAAAGCCAATAATTCCTTGAAAATCAGACTGAAACAAATGGAAACTGATGACTTTACGAGAAATCGAGAAGCAATAAACCAAAACCAAAAGAATGGAAAAAAATAGAAGACAATGTGAAATATCTCATTTGAAAAACAAGTGACCTGGAAAATAGATCTAGGAGAGGTCATTTAAAAATGACTGAACTACCTGAAAATCATGGTAAAAAATGAGCCTAGATATCATCTTTCAAGAAATTATCAAGGAAAATTGCCCTGATATTCTAAAACCAGAGGGTAGAAAGAAATTGAAAGAATCCACCAATCATCTCCTGAAGGAAATCCCAAAAAGAAATCTCCCTGCAATACTATAGTCAAATTTCAGAACTCTCAGATCAAGAAGAAAATATTTCAAGCAGCCAAAAAGAAACAAGGCAAATATCATGGAGCCATAATGAGGATAACATAAGATTTAGGGGCTTCTACGTGAAAGGATCAGAAGGATTAAAATATGATATTCTGCAAGGCAAAGGATCTAGAATTACAATCAAGTACCACATACCCAGAAAAGATGAGTATAATCCCACAGAGGGAGAAGTGGACATTCAATGAGACAGAGAACTTTCAAGCATTCTTGATGAGCTGAATAGAAAATTTGACTTTCCAAAACAAGACTCAAGAGAAGCATAAAAAAGTAAACAGGAAAGGGAAATCATAGGGGACTTAATGTTGAACTGTTTAATTCCTAAATGGGAAGCTGATATTTGTAATTCACAAGATCTTTCTCATTAGTAGGTGACTAGAAGAAGTATATATGTAGAGAGGGCACAGGCATGAGTTGAATATGCAGGGATGATATCTAAAAAATAAAATTAAGAGGTTAGAGACGAATAAACTGGGAGAAAGAGAAAGGGAGGAGTAGAATGAGATAAATTATCTCATATTAAAGGCAATAAAAAGCTTTTCCAGTGGAGGGGAAGAGGAGGGAAGTGAGGGGGATTTAGTGAACCTTACTCTCATAAGAGTTGGCTCAAAGAGGGAATAACATGCACACTCAGTTGGGTATAGTAATCACTCTTATCCTGCAGTAAAGTAGAAGATAAAGGAGACAAAGGGGGCATGTGATAGAAGGGAGACAAATTGGGGGAGGGCATAGTCAGAAGAAAAACAATTTTGACAAGAGATTGGGTAAAGGAAGAGAGAGATAGAATAAACGATAAGGGTAAGATGGAGGGAAATAGTTATTAATAGTAACTGTGAAAAAAATGTTAAAGTAAGTGTCTCAGATAAAAACCTCATTTCTCACACACATTGAGAACTGAGTCACATTTATAAAAATAAGAGCCCAAAGGATCAAAAGACACAATCAGTTTTCAGATGAAGTAATCAAAGCTATCTATAGCCATATGAAAATATATTCTAATTCACTATTGAATGGAGAGATGCAAGTGGAAACAATTCTCATACCTATTTGCCTGGCTAGTAGGACAGAAAAGGAAAATTACAAATATTGGAGGGGATATAGGGAAAATGAAAAGCACTATTGTGAACTGATTCAAGCATTCTATAGAGCAATTTGGAACTATGCCCAAAGGTTTAAAAAACCATGCATACCTTTTGACCTAGTTATGCCACTACTAGGTCTGTATACCATTAGAGATAAAGAAGAAAAAGGACCTATGTGTACAAAAATATTTATAGAAGCTCTTTTCTAGGGACAAATAATTAGAAACTGAGGAAATGCTCCTCAGTTGGGAATGACTGAACAAGTTGTGGTATGTGATTATTATGGAATACTATGTACTATAAGAAATGATGAACAGAATGCTCTCAGGAAAAAAAAACTAGAAAGACTTGCATGGGCAAATGGAAAGTGAAAGTACTATATACAAAGTAACAGCAATATTTTAAGATGATCAGCTATGAATGATTTAGCTATTCCCAGCAATACAACAATATAAGGCAACTCTGAAGGAATTATGATGAAAAATGCTATCCATCTCCAGAGAAATAACTGATGGTCTCTGAATACAGATTGACACATACGTTTTTAAATTTCTTTAGATTTTTGAAGGTTTCTTCTATATTTTCTTTCATAACATGACTATTATGGATGTTTTGTATGACTGTACATGTATAACCTATACTGAACTACTTGCCTTTTCAATGAGGGGATTGGGGAATGAGGGAGAGAATTTGGAATTCAAAATTTTTAAAATGAATGTTAACTGTTTTTACATGTAACTGGGGGAAAATTAAAAAAAAAATCCTAAACCAAAAAAAAAAATTAGCAAAAGAATAATTAAGTCTCAGTGTGGTCATTCCATTGTCTCCTAAAGAGAAAAGAGTTATTCTAGAAATCTTTATAGTTGTTTACCATTAATCACCAGTATGTTCTCCTTCCAGCATAAATGCTACTATTTCTAAATGTCCTTGGGATTCTTTTACTCTGTCTTTTCAAATTTTTCTACAAATTTGTCTTTTTTTCTATTTCTCCCTGTTTTATGATGTAAGGCTACTTATAACCTTCCATGCTCAACAAGATCTAAAAAACTAAACTGGTGTCAACCTTGGGTACTTTATCTTTTCAGAAAAAAAATAAAGTGTTTTCTGAATGAGGTTGGTTTCTGTGGTCTTTTATTCTTCTTCTTGTGGTGATTGATTTTTATCAATTAAACTTCCTTAGGAAATGGTTATAGATTATTTTAATGTCTGACTCTTTTTGCAAATCCCATTCTTTCAATATACATATTTTCTTTAAGTGGGTTAGATTAATTTTGTCTCAAATTTAGTGTCCTAGCTTGTTACCTTTGTTATTTTTTTCTTCCAATTTGGTACTGATTTTAGACTTTGCCCAGTTATGCAACTAACTCATTCTGAATTGCTGGTTCAGAAATGACTCCAATGTTAGTAACCAGGCATTTTCCATAAATTAATAAAATTAATGTCATTTTTGGCTATAAGGTGATTTTGCAGTGCCATTTTCTATATAAGGACTTTCTGCATTTCTCCATTTGGAAATGAATTCCTACTTACTTTGCAAATTTTTTGCATATGTTCATTTATACTCATGGTTTTTCTTCTCAATAATATTTAAGTTACATGAAGGCAGGGACTATTTTATTTTTATAGCCATAGTACTTAGCATGATGCCTGAAACATAGTAGGCATTTTAAGAATTCTTTTTGAATAAATGATTAAATATTTTGCTTCCTGACTTTCTTCTTAAAGTATTTGAGTGACTATAGTACTCATTCCAGAAGTATATGATTGGAGGTCAGTAGCTTTTCCTGGAGCATTTTCTATTCTTCGTAGATTCTGGGAGAGTTAAAAAGCATCTCTTCATTCACCTTAACACGCACCCAACCTTGATGCACCCTGGGCCAATTGGCCATGCTACCCTGACTAGAATGAGAGAAACCCTAAGCACTAAGGATAACAAATACAGAAAGAAGAAGCAGTTCATAGACTGTTAGAGCCATCTGAGTCTGTAGCTTGTAGCTACAAACAATCTGTTGGTTAGACAGGTTCTGGGGTATTCTCGTGGAGTGAAGACTTTTTTGTTTACCTTTATATACTTCTTGCCTTTTACCTGTCCTAATAGATAATAGGGATGAGGGAGATAAAGAGCCTACTGGTTGTAGACTGAGTGGCCAGCATTAGGTCTCTTATCTTTTTAAGTGACAAATTTGGATTTTCCTGTTATGCCTTTGAAACCATTAAGAACAGATAGCTTTCAAATCTGTTCCAATTCCACTTACTTGAATGTAAGCAGGGAGGTTTCAAAAAGGGGAGTGTGGTGTTCCAATCAGAAAGGGAGGAAATCTAAATTACTGAGCTTTTGTAAACTCAAGGTTGATTTTTTTCTTGCCAGTACAAACTGTCCAGAGATTTTAACTATACATTTAATAGAAATAAGAATGTATTTGAAGGAAAAAGAAAAACATTCTCAGAAAAAACAGGCCTGGAAACTTGAAACGGTATCTACAGGTAGGTGAACAACTCTTGAGATAGTAACCATTTTTCTGCCTTTTCTACCCCTCTAAAGCAGTGTGCCAAGTTAGAAAGGAAAGTAATGCCCCAGAGTAGTGAGCTGCTAGGGAACTCCTATACACACAAAGATGTGTGTAGTGGCAGGGAGGGGTTGGAAAAGGGTGATCAGTTCCTTGAGCATGCACAGTTGAGGACTCAGAAGCATAGAGAGAGAAGTTTAGAGTGACTGAAAGCTCTGTCTGCCCACCTTGCCAGCTTCCATAGGTGTGTGATACTTTCATATTGTCTAAAAAAAGTCTAATCTTTAACCTTTTCACACAGAAATGTGAAATTTGTATTCCTAAATCAAGCTTCCCAACATATTTGTCATAATCTTTCCTTCTTTCTATTTTTTTCCAGTGAATATACTGAGTTTGAGGGGTTTTTTTAAGCTTATTAATGAGAACTGTAATACAAGATTAGAAAATGCCTCTATAAAAATGTTTCTAATTATCTTGGGACATAATAATAAAACCAAATCCTTTACTTGTCTCTCCAAAGAAAACTTTTGAATTTTCTTTCTAGTTACCTAAAACTTTCTTTTGACTTCTGGTTTCACTTATAATGATGATGTCAGAACTTATATAATTCAGTTTTTTAGTAGTAATTACATAATTTTGCTTGTGAGTTACTATGCAAGAATCTCACATAATTCAAAATAACACTTGAAATTAATGTCTTGTAATTTTGTGGTTTGTAGAAATCTTATTTCTAGAAATATCTAATAAGCAATATATATAGTAGAGTTTGTATTCTATCCTATTTTCTGTCAAAAATGTGACTTTGAAGATATGGTTTATTGCAAGATATTTATAAAATCCTGCCTATTGCCTTCTCATATCTTCATTATGGATGCCCTCAATACATGGAGGGAATATTTTCATTAAGATTTTGTAGAGATAAAAAACTGAATTATGGGTATGTAGTACTATTTTCTCAATTGCCTATGTTTGGTAATAAGTTCAGTTTTTTTTGGGGGGGGGGGGTTGATTATTTCCTCATTACCCTTACAACACCATTTCCAGGTTAGATTTCTTTCAGTATTTTATGCAGTCTAGTATTTCTTTTTCTCAGTCATTTAGGTTTCATCATGTAGCACACTGAGGACTGTGTTATTAGAGTCCAAAGGTGGTGACTTCACTGTCATTGATGAAAGGTACAGTCAGTTACAGTCATGTTAATAGTTCTTTTGCATGGTTGTAGCTTTTTAGCTTCCTGTACTTTCAAGTCTATGTTCATCATCAACATCCATCAATTTCAATAAATCAGTTGATAGGAACTTATTCTTTAAAAATTATAATTTGCATGTAATAGATTACACTTATACATTTTCCCCACACCTGCTCCTTTGTTTCAATGGGTCCTTATAACTGTAACTACTCTACCTTCCTTCAATCCTTCATGGTCCAGTTCAAATAATGGAATAGCAAATTTGGAGTTGGAAGGACCCTCACAAATGAATTAGTTCAGCCCTCTTATTTTACACGTGGGAACACTAAGGTTCCTAGAGGTCAAGACTTTCCCCAGGTCTTGAAGGTAATAAATGACAGATGCCCAGCTGATGATCATCTCTCCCACAAATCATTTTATAACATTTTATCCTCTTCTGTTGCATACAAGTGTCCATAGCAGATTTTTTAAAATGTTTGTTGAATAAATGGATTCATTTGGTGAGAGAAGAAAACTGTGAAGTTGTCTGCTTTCACATAACTGGTGTATTTAGGAGTCTATGCTCAAAACTCATTCTATTACATTTATGTCCTACTGTATACCACACTTCCTCTAATTAGACTACAGCATATCAACTGCCTCTCAATAACTAATACTTAAATCATTAGAATAATAATAAAGTGACCCTTGTAATGTAGAATACACATTGCCCCTAATAATATACTCTTAATAATGAAAACCTATGAATTTACTATAACAGACAAGTTAGAGTACGGTTAACAAAATAGAGAGACCTCCTTTCGACTTTAATAATCATCTGATGTATTTTAAATATGATTTGATTTTCAGAAGAATTATTTGTATGCTATTTTTAGGGGTATCTCTGTTGGGTACATGCAAAAGCAAGGGGACCCAATAATTATATATACATTTTTTTAATGTTTAACAATCACTGCCATACAATTGAGATTTTATCCCCCCCCACCTACCCCCCACTACCGCCCTCCCTCCCCACCACTGCATACAATTCTGTATAGATTCTACATATACTTTCCTATTGAGTATATTTTCACTATAGTCATGCTATGTAGTCAGACTAAAATAAATGAAAGAAATCGTATAACAAATCAGAACATGATATACAAACACATACACATAGACAAACATGATCTGCTACATTTTGTGAGTGACTTCCATATTTCTTTCTCTGAGTGTGGAAGGCATCTTGCCTTGAGAACCACCTTTGGGATTTTTTTTTTTATAAGAAGTTTTTGCGTTATTACAAAATTCCAAGTCTACCAGAAAAAACTCTCACACACTGTGGTCGTTGCTGTGCACAAAGTTCTCCTGGTTCTGCTCCTTTCACTCAGCATCAGGTCATATAAGTCCTTCCAGGCCTCTCTGAAGTCTTCTTGTTCATCATTTCTTATGGCACAATAGTACTCCATTACATTCATATACCATAATTTATTCAGCCATTCCCCAATTGATGGACATCCCCTTGACTTCCAGTTTTTGGCAACTACATAGAGTGCTGCTATAAATATTTTTGTACATGTGGGACCCTTTCCCATTTTTATGATCTCTTGGGGATATAGTCCTAGTAGCGATATTGCTGGGTCAAAGGGTATGCACATTTTTGTAGCCCTTTGGGCATAGTTCCAAATTGCTCTCCAGAATGGCTGGATGTGCTCACAGCTCCACCAACAATGAATTAGTGTTCCAACTCTCCCACATCCTCTCCAGCATTTATCATTTTCTTGTTCTGTCATGTTTGCCAATCTTATAGGTGTGATGTGGTACCTCAGAGTTGTTTTGATTTGCATCTCTCTAATCAATAGTGATTTAGAGCACTTTTTCATATGATTATAGATAGCTTTAATTTCTTCCTCTGAAAATTACCTCTTCATATCCTTTGACCATTTATCAATTGGGGAATGACTTGTATGATTATACATTTGGGTCAGTTCTCTATATATTCTAGAAATGAGGCCTTTATCCCCAAGCTTAGCTGTAAAAATTCTTTCCCAATTTACTACATCCCTCCGGATTTTGGTTGCATTGGGTTTGGTTGTCCAAAAATTTCTCAGTTTAATGTAATCAAAATTATCCATTTTGCATTTCATAATGCTTTCTATCTCTCCTTTAGTAAAGAATTTTTCCCTTTTCCATAGATCTGATAAATACACTATTCCTTGCTTTTCCAGTTTATTCATGGTATCAGTCTTTATACCTAAATCATGTACCCATTTGGACTTTATTCTTGTGTACGGTGTCAGGTATGGGTCTATGCCTAATTTCTGCCACACTATTATCCAGTTTTCCCAGCAATTTTTGTCAAACAATGAGTTCTTATCCCAGAAGCTGGGGTCCTTGGGTTTATCAAACAGAAGGTTGCTATATTCCTTGCCTACTGCATCTTGAGTGCCAAGTCTATTCCACTTGTCTACCTCTCCGTTTCTTAGCCAATACCAAGTGGTTTTGATAATTGCTGCTTTATAGTACAGTTTGAGGTCTGGTAGCGCTAGGCCACCTACCCAAGCATTTCTTTTCATTAGTCCCTTTGATATTCTGGCACTTTTGTTTTTCCAAATGAATTTTGATATTATTTTATCCAGCTCTAGAAAGTAATTGTCTGATAGTTTAATTGGTATGGCACTAAATAAGTATATTAATTTAGGTAGAATTGTGATTTTTATTATATTAGCACGGCCTACCCATGAGCAACTAATGTTTTTCCACTTACTTAAATCTGACTTTATATGTGCAAAAAATGTCTTGTAATTGTGTTCATATAATCCCTGGCTTTGTTTTGGCAGGTAGACTCCTAAGTATTTTATACTGTCTACCCTAGCTTTAAATGGGATTTCTCTTTCTATCTCTTGCTGTTGGACTTTGTTGCTAAGATGTAGGAACGCAGAAGATTTGTGTGGGTTTATTTTGTAACCTGCAACTTTGCCAAAGTTGTTTATTAATTCAAGCAATTTTTTACTTGAATCTCTGGGATTCTCTAGGTAAATCATCATATCATCTGCAAAGAGTGATAACTTAGTTTCTTCTTTGGCTATTCTTATTCCTTGAATATCTTTATCTTGTCTAATTGCTACAGCTAACATTTCTAGTACCATATTGAATAATAGTGGTGATAATGGACAGCCTTGTTTCACTCCTGGTCTTATTGGGAATGCATCTAGCTTATCCCCATTGCATATAATGCTTGCTGAAGGTTTTAGATAGATACTGCTTATTATTTTATGGAAAGTTCGCTTTATTCCTATGTTCTCCAGTGTTTTTAGTAGGAATGGGTGTTGTATTTTGTGAAAAGCTTTTTCTGCATCTATTGAGATAATCATGTGGTTTTTGTTAGCTTTGTTGTTGATGTGCTCGATAATGCTAATAGTTTTCCTAATATTGAACCAGCCCTGTAGTCCTGGTATGAATCCTACCTGATCATAATGTATTAATCTCGTGATAGGATGCTGTATTCGTTTTGCTAAAATCTTATTTAAAATTTTTGCATCTATATTCATTAGGGAAATTGGTCTATAATTTTCTTTCTCTGTTTTGTCTCTTCCTGGTTTGGGTATCAAAACCATATTTGTATCATAGAAAGAATTTGGGAGGACTCCTTCTTCCCCAATTTTCAAAAATAGTGTATGTAGTATTGGAATTCACTGTTCTTTAAATGTTTGATAGAATTCACTTGTGAATCCATCTGGCCCTGGAGATTTTTTCCTAGGGAGTTCATTGATGGCTTGTTCAATTTCTTTTTCTGAGATGGGGTTGTTTAAGTACTCAACTTCCTCTTCTGTTAATCTGGGCAACTTGTGTTTTTTAAAATATTCATACATCTCGTTTAGATTATCGAATTTGTGGGCATAAAGTTGGGCAAAGTAGTTTCTAATTATTGTTTTAATTTCCTCCTCATTGGAGGTGAGTTCACCCCTTTCATTTTTAATATTAGTAATTTGGTTTTCTTCTTTCTTTTTTTTAATCAGATTGACCAAAGGTTTATCAATTTTATTAGTTTTTTCATAAAACCAACTATTGGTTTTATTTATTAATTCAGTAGTTTTCTTAATTTCAATTTTGTTAATCTCTCCTTTGGTTTTCAGTATTTCTAATTTGGTATTTACTTGGGGATTTTCAATTTGTTCTTTTACTAGCTTTTCCAACTGCAAGCCTAAGTCATTGATCTCCTCTTTCTCTATTTTATTTATGTAAGCATTCAAAGATATAAAACTTCCCCCAATAACTGCTTTTGCAGTATCCCATAAGTTTTGGTATGTTGTCTCACTATTGTCATTCTCTTGAATGAAATTGTTGATTGTTTCTATGATTTCTTCTTTCACCCAACCCTTCTTTAGTATTAGATTATTTAGTTTCCAATTGATTTTTGGTTTCTCTTTCCATGGCCTTTTATTATATGTAATTTTTAATGCATTATGATCTGAAAAGGATGCATTGATTATCTCTACCTTTCTGCACTGGATTGTGAGATTTTTATGTCCTAGTACATGGTCAATTTTTGTAAATGTTCCATGTACCGCTGAGAAAAAGGTATATTCCTTTCTATTCCCATTTAATTTTCTCCAAAGATCTATCATATCTACCTTATCCAGAGTTTTATTTACCTCCTTAACCTCTTTCTTGTTTATTTTGAGGTTGGATTTATCGAGTTCAGAGAGGGGGAGGTTGAGGTCCGCCACTAGTATAGTTTTGCTATCAGTTTCTTCCTTCAACTGCCCCAACCTCTCCTCTAAGAATCTGGATGCTATACCACTTGGAGCATACATGTTTAGTAATGATATTGCTTCATTGTCTATGGTGCCTTTTAGCAGGATATAGTTTCCTTCCTTATCCCTTGTGATTAGATCTATTTCTGCTCTCGCTTTGTCTGAGATTAGGATTGCTACTCCTGCCTTTCTTACATGAGCTGAAGCACAATATATTCTGCTCCATCCTTTGACCTTTATCCTATGTGTATCCCCCCGTTTCAAAAGTGTTTCTTGTAAGCAGCATATTGTTGGATTATGGCTTTTAATCCATTCTGCTATCCGTCTCCGTTTTATGAGAGAGTTCATTCCATTCACATTCTTATGATTACAATCTGTGTATTTCCCTCCAACCTCTTTCCCACTATTTGTGCTTTTAGCTCTCCCATCTCCCTTCCCCTCCTCAATAGTATTCACTTTTCTCCCCCTCCTCCTGCAGCCTTCCCCTCCTTCTTTTAGCCCCCCTCCCTTTTACTCCCCTTTACTCTTATTGCTTCTTTCCTCCCTTTTAGCCACCCTCCCCTTTCTTCCCCCTTCCCCTCCTACTACCTATAGAGCTAGTTAGGATTATCTACTTAAGATTATTTTTCCCTCCTTTGAACAAATCAGATGAGAGTACCTCTCAAACAATGCTCATCTCCCTCCCCTCCTTCCCTCTACTATAGTTTTGTACTTCTTCCTGTGATATAATTTGCCATTTTCTGCTTCCCCCTTTTCACACCTCCTATTACAATCCCTTCTCAAACTGAAATCATATTTTTGACATGACATCATTTACTTTATGCCCGTTCCCTCTACATATATCCCTTTTATCATAATAGCTGCACAGTTCTCAAGATTAACAGGTATCATCTTCCCTTATAGGGAGGTAAACAGTTTGCCCTAATTGAGTAGCAAGTTTTTGTTTTTGTTTTTTCCCCTCTGTTTACCTTTTTATGATTCTCTGGAGACCTGCATTTGAAGATCAAATTGTCTATTGAGTTCTGGTGTTTTGGTCAGGAAGCTCTGGAAATCCCTTATTTCGTTGAATGACTTTCTCCTTGCCTGAAATGTTATGCTCAACTTTGCTGGGTAGTTGATCCTTGGTTGAAGTCCCAACTCCTTTGCCTTACGGAATATTGGGTTCCAATTCTTTCGATCTTTTAATGTAGAAGCTGTAAGGTCCTGTGTGATCCTGACTGTGTGTCCTTTATATTTGACTTGTTTCTTTCTGGCTGCTTGTAGTATTTTCTCCTTCACTTGATAGCTCTGGAATTTGGCAACTATATTTCTTGGGGTTTTGAGTTTGGGATCCCTTTCAGGAGGGGACTGGTGGATTCTTTCGATGACTATTTTGCCCTCTGAGTCTAGTACTTCTGGGCAGTTTTCCTTGATGATTTCCTGGAAGATATTGTCCAGACTCTTTTCTTCATCATGGGTTTCTGGCAGGCCAATAATTCTTAAATTTTCTCTCCTGGATCTCTTTTCCAGGTCAGTTGTTTTTCCAATTAAATATTTTAGATTTTCTTCTATCTTTTCATTCTTTAGATTTTGTTTGACTGATTATTTTTGCCTCATTGAGTCATTAGTTTCTACTTGCCCAATTCTAATCTTCATCGTATTGTTTTCTTCAGTTAGCTTTTGCATCTCCTTTTCCATCTGACCAATTTTTCCCTTTAACAAGCTATTTTCTCCATTTAATTTTTGTACTTCTTTTTCCATTCGACCAATTTTCCCAGTTAGGTTTTGAGTTTCCTTTTCCATCTGATCAATTTTCCCAATTAGGTTTTGGGTTTCCTTTTCCGTTTGATTAACTCTTCCTTTTAGGCAATTATTCTCTCCTGTTAATTTTTGAACTTCCTTTTCCATTTGTTCAATTTTCCTTTTCAGAGTGATGTTCTCATCAGTGAATTCTTTTTTTATAATTTTAAAATCATTGGCCAGTTTTTCTTTTATATCCTTCTTCAGATGTTCCAGGTAATCTAGTTGTGCTTGTGAGAAATTCATAGTCCCATCTGAGGTTTCAGATGGAAGTACAGTCTGAGCTGTGACCTCTTTGGTGTTTGTGTTTTGGTCCTTATCCCCATAGAAAGATTCTATGTTTTTTTCACTTTTCCTCTGCTTTTTCCGATTCATGATGTTGACTGAGTGTTGTAGCTTCTGGTTCTTTCAGTCAGAAGGTACAGATCTTTAAGTTGAGCTGATGTGTGTCTAGGCTAAAAGCAGGCTTTTTTTTTTTGTTTCCCAGATCAACCCTGGAGTTAGCTTGTTAGGTGTGTGGGAGGGGTGGTCTGGTCTCAGGAGATCTCCTCAGCTGACCTGAGGCAAAGGCAAGGTCAGGGGATAGTGATCCCAGCTTCCCTATTGTCTTCCCTTTTCCCCTGGAGGACTGGGGCACGCCTAGAAGGTAATGCGTGTTCCCACCCTTCATGGGGCTTGTCTCCTGGCTCTGAAGCTTGCCTGGGTCTCAGTGCGAATTTTCTCTGCCCTGGGTTGTCTGTCCTTCTAGATCGCCTCCTCCACAGAGGGAAGAATCCCCCTTTGCTATTTTTCTAGCCTCTGGTGTTATGAGACTTTTTGCCCCCTTCTGCTGTTCCCGCTGATCCAGGATTTATCTGGGGAAGAATTTTATGGTTTTTTCACGGTCATCAGGGGGGAGGAGAGAGCATTTACTGATCACTCCGTCATCCTAGCTCCTGGAAGTTCCAGTAGGTGACTTACCGAAGTTTAGTCTTCAGGCTGAAGGTTTCAAGGGCTGCTGCTCTGATATCTGGCACTCAGCGGCTCTCACCAGCTCGGTTTGGCTTGTCTCCTGCTCCGCTGGTTTCGCCCGCCACTCTTGGGCTTCTCAGGTCCCTTCCACCCTGCTGCGCTGACCACGCTGCGCTGTGCGCTGGGGGCTTACCCCCGTGGAACAGATCCTTCCCGTGGACCTTCCAGTCTAACCTGGGCTCCGAATCTGTCAAAGTCTGTCACCCACTGGATTCTACACCTCCAAAGTCTGGTCAGATTCTCCTTTCACAGATATCCAGAGCAGTTTGTCCAGGAGCTTAGGTGAGTCGTTGCTTTCACTCCGCCATCTAGGCTCCCGGACCCCATAATTATAGAGTCATTGTTTTATTTTTGCAACCAGTGGGTACCTCCTAACTGAGCTGCTTAATAGAGCATCACATTTAAAAATGATATAAAGTCTATATCCACCACAAAACTCCAAAGCTTCAACACATTTTTAAAAATTCACTGAAATAGCCTATACTACAAAATGACTTTGGGGTGATAGGAAAAATAAAGCCTTTTATTTCCCTCCACATGCCTCTATATTAAGTCTCTACTCTATTTTAAACTTTATATTTTTAATTAAGAAAATACATGGAATGAATCCTTGTGTGTGTGTATGTGTCTGTGTCTGTGTGTACGGAATATCCATATAAAGTAGGTATTTTCCATATACAAGTGTCTCTATATTCATATCTCTTTGAATTGATATCTACATATACATACATGCACATAAATACACCGATGCATTCATAAGTAATTATAGAGAGTCAATATTTCAGAGGTGGAATTTAAAACTGGGTTATCCTGACCGAGCCTTCTTTTTCTTCCTTATCTACTACCCCATGTAGCTTGTTACATGGCGTAGTTCCTGGGGAAGCCTCTTAAACCTCTCAGTGTTAAACATTTATATAAGACTACAAATTGGAGACAGTTGTTTATATGTCTTGATAGAAGGTGCTGCTTCAGTAGGGGATCTCCTTATAGCAATTAAGTCACAGGTCCAGATAACATTTTTTAAAACAACTTTTATGATAACATTTTATTTTTTTAAAGGAAAATACTTACCTTCAACAGTTTTCATTTTCAACTCTACTCTGGGCCCTGGACCAATATTTGTAAAACCAGCAATCTATGAACATAATTGATTGTATTACTATTCCACATTCCCTTATCATACACTCGTTTGAGAATGCCTGTGTCTTGTCTATCTAAAGATGTTTTAAAATATCTTTGCAAACAATTCCTAATTGTATCTCAGTAATTCCTTTGCTTATTAAAGGAAATGACTTTTAACTTAAAGGAAAAGTCTTTAACTTGCATTCATTAACAAATTTTCACATCTGACAGTTTTGTTTTGGCGTAGTAAAAGTCTACTCATATTTCATTTAATTGGTTACAAAATTATACTGTTGTGTATAAAATGATTATAGAAGAATTGATAATTAAAGGAGGTAGGAGGAGACAGGGAGGGAATAGGAGATCATTGAGAAAGGAGGATTGGTGGGAAGGGAAAAGACACTTAAGGTCTTCTGTGTAGAAAAATAAAGTTCATTCAAGTTTCTTCACTCCAAAGACTCAAATTAAAATGTCAGATTTGTAAAGAGGTCATTTCATTTAATATCAATACCTAGTATAGGTCTCCCATGGCAATTTTTTAACCTTTCACAGAAAGCAAAATATCACCTTCAAATAATAGTGTATACTCCCTTAATGGTTCCTTAAGCCTAATTAGGATAACTTTTTAAAGCTTTATTCAAAATTAAAATATACTTAATATTATCCAAACTTTAAAAATGAATTAGTCATTTTTGTTACAATAAATACAATAAGAGAATACTTATGTGAACTTTAATGAATAGATAATAATGATATATCATTATCAAGTATTTGCATATAAATATATTTTTTCTAAAGTTATTCAACATAATTTGTTCTCACAGAAATATAAGAATTCAATTCAAGAAATCAATAAACATTTTTCACTTCACTTCCATGGACAAGGCGCTGCACTGTGCCAAGTCTGAGAGTATAAATAAACTAAAATCCCTACCCTCAAGGAGCAAAAATTACAATTGAAAAACTGGAGAAAAACATGCTCATGAGTAAGTATGATGAGACAAAGAATGTGACAAGGCAAAGGAGAAGTCCAGGTAAAGTACTAAAGAAATCTGAGGAAGGAGAAATAACTTTCATTTAGAGATAGATGAAAAAACTCTATAGATGTGCTGACATCTGAACTGGATCTTAAGGAAAAGAATTTCAATGTGCTGTAATGTGGAGGGAATCCACTTGAAACATGGGGAATGATCTGAAATGAATGCAAAGGGGTTTGGGGGGGTGGGGGGCAGAGGTGTTAGGGAATAGCAAATAATAGTTAGCCTAAATGATTGAATTCTCCAAAGTAATATAGTGAAATGAAGGTGGAAATTTAGCTTTCACTTAATTTGTGGAGAATTTCGAATATCAGTCTAATACATCATTATTTTATCCTGTGCACAAGGGAGGCAATACGCTGCAGTGTATAGAGAGAGGGTCTTAGGGCCCTCAAGACCTCAGTTTAGTCCTGCTTTCCATATACACTGGTTATGTGACCTTGGGCAAGTCACAAGTTCTCACTGTTCAAGGCAAATATGAAACATTGATTTGAAGAGAGAAGATCTAATTGGATCTGTACAGGGAGTTTCCCACATCAAGGAGATTACAGGTCCTCCCCTTCCCTATTAATATTAGTAATTTACTGAAGTTTTAGGATGAGGGCAGAGATACAAAGAGATACATATATATATATACATACATATATATATACATAAAGAGATATAATCAGAGGGTTATTTTGATAGCTAAATGAAAAATGAGTTAGGCAGAGAGGAGTATAGGAGCAAGACAAATTGTTAGAAGGCTATTTTAACAGGCTTAACCAAGCTGAACACCCAAAATTAAGATGGTGGTACTATGAGTGGAGAACAGTAAATGAAAATGAGAATTGTTGCCAATGTAGAATTAATAGTTCTTGAACCTAATTGGATATGGGCTGAGTTGTGGAGGGTATCTAATTTGACGGAAACCTAGGTGACTGGGAAGATAATGTCATTAACAGAATCAGGGAAGCTGGAAGAAGGAACAATTTTGGGGGGAGGTGGTGGGCAATATTGATATTTTATTTGAAGATGTTTTGAGTTGGAAGTGCTAGGAAGATACTCAGGTAGAAATTATAAAGTTATAGAACCTCAGAGTCTAAAGCTGGATGTGAACTCACAGATCGTGTGACCCAAATTGTATCTGAATTGCAATTTTCTTTATTGATCCTTATCAATGGTTTTCAAACATCTACACCTCCAGTAATAGAGATCTCATTTCCAAAGTAAGACCATTTCATTCTTAGGTAACTCTAAGTTTTCATAGGAATATTTCATGATAACAGAATTTTTTCAGTTTATTTAGTTTTGATCAATTTATTTTCTGTGCCTTTTGGTCAGAAGGATACATAGAAACAGCTGCTCATCAGGCCACTGAAAATGAGGGACAGTCACTCAAAGGAGAGATCAGTTCTAGAGGTAGAGCTGTGGGAGATATCAGTATAGATAAGATAGACTATAGCCGAGGGCTTAGATCTCTAAGGCAAGAGCACAGTGTACTATATATCTATATATGTAAATATATGTAGGCATATATAGACATAGATATATAGAGAGACATATAGATATGTATATATTTATATATACATGTATATAATCTATATCTATCTATATACTGTTTGCCTATAAAATGACCTTTAAAATATTGCATAAAAGACACTTCAACCAAGCTTGTTTTAATGATCGATAATTGTCATGTAATGCAGTCCAATGAAATTAACTTAACTCCACCAGAAAAAAGCTAAGTTTTTCCAATCAGAGGCCCTAGGTTTGAATACCAGCTTTATTTATCACTTATAATCTTAGGATGGGCAGCTAGGTGGTGCAGTAGATCGAGTGTAGGGCCTGGAGTTAGAAAGACTTATCTTCATGAGTTCATACCTAGTTCAAATCTAGTGTCCGATTTACTCTGTGACCCTTCATCTATAAAATGAACTGGAGAAGAAAAGGCAAACCACTCCAGTATCTTTGCCCAGAAAACCCCAAATGGAGTCACGAAGAGTCAGACAAGAATGAAAAGTGACAAAACAACAACTCTTGGAATAGAAAACAAGGACAGAATGCAACGGAAAGATAAAACTAACTGTGCCTATGGGAACTAGGCTCAGATTCTACATTTGATCCCTACCAGCTGTGGGAATTAAAGCAAGTACCTCTCTGAGTCTTTGTTTTCTCATCTACATCACAGGAATTTAGAATGTAATGTCTTCTTAGGTCCAACTTCAGATCGGTAACATTTGAGGGTCAGGATTATTTCACTGTTGTGGCTATAGCTCCAGTGGATCTTAATTAATTGTTTTTTGAATGGATGAATACCACCTAACTTCCCTGGACATGTATAGTATAAACAGCTACTTTTCATATGTTGTTTTAAAGTTTAAAAACATTTTTCACACGTTGTTTCTTTTGAGCCTCACAATAATCTTGGTAGGTGAGGTATTAAAGGTATTTATTATACTTGTTTTACAGGTAATCTCAAGGCTCAGAAAGGTTAACTGATTTACGTATGATCAAATGACGACAAGAACTGAAGGCCATGTTTGAACCCAGGAAAATTCCAATTCAAACTCTAACACTTCCCATGTTGTACCTTCCAGCTCTAAATACATAGTTTTACTATCTTTACAAAATTAGTTACTAGAGGAGAGGAGGAAATGCAGCTTCTTTAAAATCAGTAGATTAGTAAAAGAAAATGAACAGATTGTCTGCTTCATGTGAAAATCAAAATGAGATAGTGAACAGAGAATCAGTAAAGGAAGCAGGAAAAAAAGAAATTCTACATTCTTAAGAAAGTCACTTCAACTCCAAAGTTTCCCAAGATTCTTTCCCCAAACCACCTCAGGGCACATTAATAGTCTTTCTAGGCACCTGTAGCCTTTAGTGTTTGTACCATACATTTTAAGACTAACTGCTAATTAGTCTAATTTCATGGGTTACATTGTGATAACTATCCAAAAGGTAGTTAGAAATGTGAGTATGGAACTCAAAGGAGATAGCAGAGGTAGAAATATAGACATGGGAGATACGAGCAAGAGGTCATCATTGAAGCCATGTCATAAGATCTCAGTAGTAAAAGAATAGAAAGAGAAGAGAAATCATGTTTTACTTATGAAATCTCCCCAACAAGGTCGCAAGTTCCTTGAGGGTAGAAACTCAATTTTGGAATTTATATGGAATATCCCTTACCACCATAGAACTGATAGAGATTCACATACTTTCCAAATAATACCTGCTCAGTAACTTAATGTTTAACTCTTCTCCCACCCTGGGAAGTTTCAAGTACGTGGATTTTAGGTAGCAAATAGGAAATCATTTCCCCTTTGATTTATACTTAAAAAAAACTGAATTATGTTTTGCTGAATAAACATGAACCCCAGGATACTGTAACTGACATAACCATTCTTTTCTACTTTCTTGGTAATAGCAATCTATGGTTATGATACTTTTATGATGACTAATTGTTACATGGTTCCTTTAAAAAAGTTCATATTTTTCTAATGATGATTTTTACAGGTTAAACTGTACCTGAAATGTAAAAGATTGCTCAGATACACTTTTCCCCAGCTTGAATGTTGTCACATTTGCTGGTAATATGGCATGGTCCTCTTGACTCTTCATATTACCTCCAATAGAATCTATGGGAGTATAAGACACCACGTACCCACGGAGAATTCCATTAGGTGTACTGGGAGGATCCCACCTAACTTCCACTTCTCTATTTGTGAAATTGAGAAAGATGTTATTTGATACGGTCACAAAAAGCCTTGGGTTTTCAGGAGCAGATGGTTCTGTGAATAAAATGAGTATAAAATGTACTAAAATTGGAAGGATGACCTAATTGCTTATTGTAATAAATGAACATTTTATGTGCACTATATACATTATCTTATAATATTCAAAAAGCCTGTAGTTACACTTTAAACAGTTAGAAGCTGAGGCCAATCTATAAATGCCATTATAACATTAAAATAAAGTGAATTTAACCAACATTTATGTTGATACTTCCACAACTAATACTACTTTTATATTTTTAATTTGGGCAATTTTATAAAAAAGAGTTTGTAGCTGTTATATTCATGTGTAATCATCATTCTTTTTAACTTCTCAATGAATATTATCAATAACTTCCTTCTTGATATTCTCTTAAACTTTTCATGACAGTGTGCTCTCCTGGTTCTCCTACCTGTCTGACCTCTCCTTCTCAGTCTCCTTTCCTAGATCTTCACCCAAATTATGTCTACTAATCTTAAAATGCTTCCCCAGGCTTTATCCTGAGTCTCCTTCTCCCTCTATCCTATTTCATTTAGTGATCTTATCAGCTCCCATGGATCAACTCTTTGTTGATTCTCAGATCTGTTTGTTCAGCTTTAATCTCTCTTCTGACTTTCAGCTTCATATCTCCAACTGCCTTTTGGGCATCTCAAATAAATTGTCTCATGAACATAAAAAATTCAATATGGCCAAAAGAGAATTCATCTTTCCCCCAAAATTCATCCCTTGTCCTAAATTCCTTTTCACCATTGAAAGTAAAACCATTTTCCCAGTCTCCCAGGTTCACAATCTAGATTTTATCATCCTCTCTTCACTGTTTCTTCTCTACCAATGTATGACCTGTTGCTGCCTTTCTAACATCTTTCATATATGCTTCCTTTTCCCTCAGACAGTGCCACCAATTTGGTACAGGTCATCATCACCTCATACCGGTACTGTTGCCATAGCCAGCTTGTTTGTTTCCCTGTCTCAAGCCTCTCCTTAAATCAGTCCATCCTTCATTCAGCTGTCAAATTAGTACAAGTCTGACAACCCTCCCCCCATTTAATCAATTCCAGTGCTTCCCTCTTACTTCCAGGAGCAAATATATACTCCTCTGTTTGGCTTTTAAGTTCATCCATAGCTCAATTCCTTCCTCCCTTTTTTGTCTCCACATCTTACTTACATCTTACATGCTCAACAAACTAGTGACACTGGCTTCTTGGCTATTTCTCCCACAAGGCATTCCCTCTCCTCACTGTAGGCATTTCACTGTCAGTACCACATTTGCCTTGCCCTCCTAGTTTCCCTGTCTTTCCATTTTAGCTAAAGACTTCTTCCTTCTCCAGGAAGCCTTTCATGTTCTTGCTTAATCCTAATGCCTTCCCTTTGAGATTTTCTCAAGTGTACAATGTATACATCTTATTTCTAAGCAGTTGCTTAAATATTGGCTCCCGCATAGACTGCAATTTCCTTAAAACCAGGGTCCGTATTTTTGAGTTGTCTTTGTATACCCGACGTTTAGCACAGTCCCTGGCACACAGTACACACTTATTAAATGCTTACTGATTTCACTTGACTTGAACAGACCCATCATGGTAGGCAAACACTACAACACATTTGTCTTTAAAGCTGGCACATATCCAGCCTACAAAACTCAGAGCACAGCTGCAAAGTTATGGAGTTGCATTCAGAATTTTGGCCCCTAGTCATTTTTATATAAAAATTGAGTTTAATATTTTTGCTCTATTTTTTAAACCTATTTTGTCACTTAGATACAGGGAAAACTCTAACAACGGTTGTTTCAAATGCTGTTCAATGCGTAGCCATTTTTATTAAAGAAGAAACAAAAAACTTTCCCTTGAAAATTTAGCTTGAAGTCAAATGTTTATTAACCTCCTTCTGAATCTGATTTATCTCAGTTAGGGAAGGGAATGGGAATAATGACAACGAATATTTAAGAGAAGTGAAACAAAGAATGAAAAATACATTAATTAACACTCATTGCATGTTAGACATTGTTTCAATCCCTGAAGGTACAAAGAAAAAAGTCAAAACAGTCGCCACTCTCAAGGAATTTGCATTCTAGTAGAAAAAAACCAACAACGTATATAGAGGAGTAGAGGGCAGCTAAGTGGTACCATGAAGAAAATATCAGGCCTGGAGTCAGGAAGATCTGAGCTCAAATCTAGCCTCAGCCACTTACTATTTGTGTGACCCTGGGCAAGTCACTTAACCCTGGTAACCTCAGTTTCTTCATCTATAAAATGAACTGGAGAAGGAAATAAATTGGAGGAGGGAAAAGAAAAGGACGCTGTGTCAGATTTCATATTGTTGGGTTCAACAATCACTGCAGATGGCAACTGCAGTCCTGAAATTAAAAGATGCTTGCTCATTAGAAGGATAACTATGGCAAAACTGAACAGCATACTGAAAAGGAGAGATATCGTCGTGTTTACAAATGTCCATGTAGTCAAAGTTATGTTGTTGTTTTTTTTTTCCAGTAGAAATGTATGGTTGAGGGAGATGGATCCAAAGGAAAGTTGAGCATGCAGAATTGATGCTTTCAAGTTGTGGTGCTGGAGAAGACTTTTAAGAGTCCCTTAGACAGCAAGGAAATCAAAGGAGTCAAAACTTATATTAATAAAGGCTTTTCATTGGAAGGTCAAATTCTGAAGCTGATGCTTAAGTACTCTGTTCACATAATGAGAATATGGAAGTCACTGGAATGTTGGGAAAGATTGAAGACAAAAGGAAATGAGATGGATAGGTAGTGTCATCAGAACAAGGAGCATGAACTTGGACAGACTTCAAGAGACAGCGGAGGACAGAAGGACCTGTTGTACTGTGTTCCATAGAATCATGATGAATCAGACATAACTGAGCAACTGAACGAAGCAGAATTGTGGACAGGAGCGGCATATTTTGAAAATCTGGAAGACACAGAGTTGATGATTAGAGTCATTCAGCAATTGATTGGCTTGACCTTTCCAGGAATGTTAGTATTGATTTGATGATGAGTCCCAGAGCTACTATGGTGATTTCTCATCAACCTGGAAATTAGGAAATCAGCAGCATTGTTTCTTCTTACCATGATCTTCTCTTGCACAGAAGAATCACTGGTATGGGAAAGTGTCTCAACCTCTAAGATCTAAGGATCTAGAGAAGACCTTTTCCTTTTTTTAATTTCATTTTTTTTTTATCCAAGATGAATAGATAATGATACTGGGAAGCTCTGAGGATTAGAGAAGAAAAATTTGGTACTCTCCCAGCCAGTGGCCTCACATATTTCATTGAAGTAGCAATTCATCACTTGCTATAAACTTTGAGAGAGTGGGGTAAGGTTGGAGAAACAAGGAAGGAAACAAATATTTATTAAATACTTATTATGTGCTCATTACTGTGGAAAGTGTTTGACAAATATTTCTCTTGATCCACACAACTACCCTGGGAAATAGTTTCAGAACTCAATCTACTCTGCCATCTAGTTGCCTCTAGTTGGATCCTTGGGGAGAGGGGAAAATCTATAAAAACCCCTGTTAAATACTGAATGCTACTAAATACTATGAAGCTACTGAATACTGGAGACACAACACTTCCAGTTCTAAAAAGACAGTATAAATCATGTTATGAAAATGGAAATAATTCCTCTCCTGAGCACCTTTACATTTGTGCATTATCAGAAGGGAGGAAAAATGTTTCAGACTAAAGCTCTGGTGTAGAAGCCACATGGTCCCTCATGTAGACAAAGATCTTGACCCAGAGAGCTTATCCTAGGGAATTCAAAGGATCATAAGATTCCTATTTCAAAGAGATGAGAAAAAATGAGGCCAAAAGTATGACTTTCAGGCAGTAAATAGCAAAGCCAAGGTTCAGATCCAGGTTCTTTGACTCTAAATATACTATTATTTTTGCTTTCTTATTTGACTGGGGTCAACAGAATGCTATAGCAATCTTTCATCCATTGATCTTAAAATATTTTTAAACTAACTTTGGTTTCTTATTGCTGAGGTGGTCATCATTAGAGTTGGAATTCTAATACAGAGTAGCCATATCGTTCTACTCCTTGGTCATAGATTATACCCTTAAATCCCTGCTTAACCATATGGTAAAGAAAAGCTAGTGCTCTCAAAGCCCTTTACACTGCAAAAGCGGAAACTAATTATAAATACTGCCAAGAAATAATATCTTCATCACTGAATTGAGGTAACAAGTTATATTCTGTTTTAGATAAAAAGAAGATAATCAAAGGTACCATTTTTAAAAAAAAGCTCTATACTTAGACGAGTCATGTAATGTTTCTAGAAATACTGAAACACATGATACTATATGAAATCAGGCAATTTTCTCAAAATAGGAAAAGTTCAATGAATAAACTGGATTGGATATTTCTCTATTCATTTTTCCATTTTCATCTTACCCTAATACATGAGTGGCACAATGACAATATAAAAAAGATTACTTTCATAGCAATAAAAATAACATGGTATTAAACAAATAGATAATAGAAGAATAAAATTAGTGGTCAAGTTAACAAAGGAAAGGATTATTTCCTTAATAGTTTGCATTTCTACCAATTATCTTGAGAGTTATCTTACTGACTCCATTATTTTGTTGTCACTCAAAAAAGCTAAGTGAAATTTGTATTCTACTTCAAATGACTTCATGAAGCTAAAAACAGATTTTTGGTTGATATGCTACATGAAGTTAATATTAAGGCTTTTTTTTCTTTCTAGATCAAAAAGTAACTGGTGAATACGACTTTATATAATTAATTCTACTCAATGCGAATTTATAATTTGTTTCTATTATTACATAATATAACCTGTTATTATTAAAATGAATTATCATTTCTACTTATTAAAATTTGAGAACGCCTTGTATCTTATAGTCCTCACGTATAGCTAGTGTATCAACTCTTAGTACACCAATATTTTCTTATTGTACAGGAAAAGGAAGAAGAGTAGGAAACAAACATTTATTAAGTGCCTACTATTTGCGAAGCACTTTGCTAAGCACTTTAAAAATACTGTTTCAATCTTCACAAAAGGCTTTGGGGACTGAATATTATTATCTCCATTTTAGAGTTGAGGAAACTAAGGTATACATGTTAAGTGACTTGCCCAGAGTCAAACAACTGTGTCTTGGAAAGTGTGTGTGTGTGTGTGTGTGTGTGTGTGTCTGTGTGTGTGTGTTTGTCCTTCATTGATGAAGAAGATCATGTCTTCAGAGAAGTAATGACATGACTCGCACTTGTCTTTGGTTTGAGTGAGGGAGGGCTGTGCAGGGTCATCAGTCCAGTGACCAGATATTCATCAGGATGACTGGAGATGACCCAGGATGAGGCAATTGGGGTTAAATGACTTGCCCAATATCACACAGCTAGTGAGTGTCAAGTGTCTGAGGTGAGATTTGAACTCAGGTCCTCCTGACTCCTGCGCTGGCGTTCTATCCACTGCACCCCCTAGCTGCCCCTCTTCGAAAGTATGGGGCAACAGAAAGAGTATCTGACTTAAATTCAGAAGACTAGAGTTAAATGTCCCACTTCAGTATATACTTCCTCTCTTACCTTAAATAAATCACTTCTCTCTGGCTCTAAGTTTTCTTATCTATAACATAAGGGAGTCATGCTAGTTCATGGCTAAAGTCTTTTTCACTCCATATCTTTCTGGGTCAATGTAAGTATGTTTTTTATGAATGATAACATACCTGGAGGCAATAAAAGAACTTTAAATTTTAATACAGAAAAATTTACTTGGTAAAATTCTCAGTTCTGCCATGTTTTGGATTACCAAAATTTTCCTCCTTGGTCAAGTAAAGCTAAATATGTATTATCATCCCCAGTTTGTATACTGCTACATTTTTGTACAATATGTCTCCTTTATGAATGTGATCTCATAAGCCTTTATAATGAGGGACGGGGAGGAAGCTGGACTCAAATTGGACCATAAAAATAATGATTCTTATTACATATATGTATTTATGTCAGTAATTTGTGTCATCTTTAAAATTTATATTTTTATGTAAAGTATAGTTAACTTTAAAAAATCAGTTAAATTTTAGTTTCCTTTGTTGCAGGAAATAAAAAATAATGTTCTTTATGGGAGCATTTCATAAATGTGTACCATAAAAAATAAGGTCTATAGGTACAAATTAATGAAATATATTTTGCACATGTATGGTGTTACAAGGTGGGTAACAGAATTGAGTCCACTGAGAAACCAAAGAATGTTTCTTAGATTCAAAGGTTAACAGTATTACACTAGTTTTAAGGTCCTAGACTAAATATGTTTCCATTTATGGGAATATTCTTGTATAAAATTTTCATTGTACAATTTCCCTTTTCCACAGAACACAGTGATTTCTGACAATATTTGCCACAAACATACCAGATTCTGGAGAATGAAGAATTAACAAGGTTTCAGCAGCAGATCCCCAGTAAGTATAAGGCTTTACACTTACATCAAATTTTGAGAAAGGATTTAGGCCCCTCAAGCAATATTTAGGTGTAGCAAGGTCCTTGGAACAAGAAAATAAGATACAATGAAAAAGTTAAAGATTGCCTAAATTAATAAAAAGAAAAACCTGTTGAAATGGCATGAAATGATCTCAATCACATATTAAGTTATTTATTTTATTCAATGCTAAAACAATAAACACATTTTTCTACTAGTGTGAACAGAACTACAGGAATGCACAATCATATTTTAGCACTTACTAAAACTCGAGAGGAACATGTATTTACAGTCTTTCATGTTATAGGAATTGAGTCAAGGACAACAAAATGGAAGAGAGGAATATAGTTTGTGCAAGGAACAGTTAGGGTGATTTCACTAAGGAATCCAATATATTTCTTCACAAAGAATATATTACTTTTTCAATAGAAATCTATTAATTGAAAGATACTTTTCTTTATGGGCAAAAGTGAATGAACCTCAGGGGAGTTATCAGCGTGGAAGTGGTGATTGGTCATAAACCTGACTTGTGTAAAAATCTATTAATGAAATAAAAGAAAAATATTTCTCCCCTCTTCTTAGGAAGGTGAAAGATTTTTCATTATTTTTCTTTGTATTCCCCACACAACACCTAGCTCAATTCTTGTATGTGATATATTCTCAATGTATTTTTATCAGATAAATTTGAGTCATGAAGGTTTTAAATTCATGTTTATAACAAAAAGAAGATATTTAAAGATATAGATGTATTGATCAAGAGCTATTTAAAAATAAATAAGAAGTTAAAGGATTCAAATAGTATTTAAGAGTAATGGAAAAATAAAAAAAGATGCTGAAAGACTAGATAGGAAAATAGTCAATATTGGAAAGACTTAGAGGATCTACAAATCGATTCAACTTTGTGAAAAATAAATTGTAATTATGTTAAAAATGGTGAAATTGTTCATCCTGTATCCCTTGACCGAGTAATCCCACTATTGACTCTACCACTCCAGGAATTCAAAGGTAGAAAGGATATATTTCTGTGTGTACACACATGAGTGAGTGCATATGTGTATCACACATAGGATCAGCTTTCATGTTAGCAAAAGTGAGTATTAATCTATTGGAGAATGGCTTAATGAAGTATGGAATAAAAACACTGGAATACTTTTGAACCATAATGAATGCCAGATAAGAAGTGGTAAGAGAAAAATGAAAAGACTTGTATGAATTGATGCAGAGTGAAATAAGCAGAACCAGGAGAGTAATATAATACGTGATAACTGTAATAACATAAATAAAAATAACACTAAAGGACAGTCAAACTCTGATTAAATGAAATGACAAATCATTTCCTTTGATGAGGCAACAAACCATACTTTTCTAAGAGGTATAAATTAATACTATGGGCTATTGCATCTGATGTCAGGTATGGTAACGGTACTGATTTGTTTTATTTAAATGATTTGATTTTCTTACAAAGAATGGTTTAAATCTTTAATTTGTAACTTAATAGTCAATAGCTGTATGGCATTGACTGTGCCTCAGTTTCTTCTTATATAAAATGAGACAATTGAAATAGATAACCTCTAAGCTTACCAGACTAAGATTTGTGATCATTGTGGCATATAATAAAAATAAGTATTCTTGTTCTTCAAAACACTGGGGCTTCTAATATTTATGTTCAGTCTTTATTTACAAAACTAAAACTCCAACATTCCTTTACAATATAACCTATTAGTACATTCATTTAATTACATGGTTGTCAACTCATATTTGAAAAAAATACTTAACATTATAATTTACAGTCTGAGATAAATATAGTTGTTCAATGTGGTATACCCAAACAGGTATAAGCCTTTCTCTCAACACCAGTACAAATGAATTGAGTATATAAATGACTTCCTCACAGCTCCAAGCTACCCATTAAGCCCTCACTGCTACTCCCCTTCTCACACTTTTCAACCCAGTCAAACTGGCTTATGGGTTATCTCTCACACATGAAATTGGTGTTCCACATGCCCCATGTTTAAGAGCTCCATCTCTTAAAATAGATTCCTTTAAAAGTCACATCATGCGTCACCTTCTATATGAAACCTTATTATCACAGTTACTAGATCTTCCCCTAAATATACTTTGCATTTAGTTTTGTGTATAATTAAATATATTTGCATAGGTATGTGTTATCATCTGAATGGAATACAAGCTTCTTGAGAGCAGGCACTTTCATCATTGTGTTTGTGTCCCCATCAACTAATAGCAAACTAGACACATAATAGGTTCTTAATAAACACATATTGATTAAAAATCTGGAAAATGACTATAAGATTAGAGAAGGGTAAATGTGGTCCTGATTTTTTTTTAAAGGAAGAAACCATGAAAATGACAGGCCAGTGAGCTTGACTTTGGTTTCTGAGAAAATTCTTGAATCATTAAAGAAATGGTCGGTGAACAACTAAAAAGAAAATAATTTATTAGTAAGATCCTATATGCTTCATCAAGAACAAGTTATGCTAAAGTAATCTCATTTCCTTTTTTCACAGGATTATTAATCTAATAGATCAGAAGAATGCTAAGGATATCATTAATCTAGATGTTAGCAAAGCTTTTGATAAAGTATTTCGTACTTCCCTTGTAAAAATATGGAAAGATACGAATCAGTTCATAATGCAAGCAGATGAATTCAAAACTGATTGATTGGATTCAAAGAGCACTTGTTAATGGTTCAGTATCTAAATGACAGGAGGACTGCAGTGGAGTACTTTAAGAGATCTCTTCTTCACCCTATGCTATTTAACATTTTTATCACCAATATAAAGACATAGATGATATTCTCATCAAATTTTTAGATTACACAAGCTTGGAAGGAACAGCTAATATTCTAGATATCTGAATCAGAAACCAAAAACCAAAAAAGATCTTGACATTCTAGTTGATCGGGCTGATTCTAATAGAATGAATTTAAATATGGATAAATGTAAAGTCTTGTATTTTGATAAAAATAATTAGCTCCATGAATACAAGATGGGGTATGTGACAAATAGACAATGTGGAGGCAAAATTAAGAATTACATATATCTAGAGATCTCATTGTTTGGAGATGCCTCCTGATGCATGGTGGAGTCTCTAGTATCGACTTCAGTACTACTGATTAAGATTAAAACAGCTCTGAGGTACTCACACTTCTCAGATTAGTGAAGATGACAAAAACGGAAAATGACAAACGCTGGAGGGGATGTAGGAAAACCAGTACACTAATGCACAGTTGGTATAGTGGTGAACTAGCCCAAATATTCTGAAAAACAATTTGGGACAATGCCCCAAAGGTTATTAAACTAAGTGTAGTCTTTGATTCAGCAATTTGCTACTATTACCATACTCCCTAAGGAGATCAAAGAAAGTGGGAAAGAACTCATATTTTCAAAAAGCATTTATAATAGCTTTTTTTTTTTTGCAATGGGAAAAAATTGGAAACCGAGGTGATGCTGATCAACTGGGGAATGACTGAACAAGTTGTATTATATTAATGAGATGGAGAAAGGGATGGTTTCAGCAAAATCTGATGATTTGTATGAACTGATTCACATTCAAAGTAAGTAGAACCAGGAGAACAAATAAGGAGAAGAAATATTATAAAGATTATAATCTTTGAAAGATGTAATACTGTTCAACAGTAATACTAATGATGCTGCAAAAGATTTGAGTAGAGCTGTAATACTGATCTACATAATAACCAACCACAATTTCAAAGGACTCATGATAAAACATCTATCCAGTTCCAGATAGAGAACTGATTAACTCAGATCACAGATTAAAGCTTATATATATTTTTCTCTTTTCCTTTGACATTGTTTATGGGAATTTATTATCTATATCTACGTATATTTGTAATTGTTTTTATTTTTCTTGACTTCTAAATGGGTGGGGAAGGGAACAGGGAGAAAGGGGGTAATTTGAAACTGAAAGTCAAATGAAATTGAATTAAGTAATACAAAAGAAGATGGCTCCTAATAAAAAAATGGTTCAAGACTCCTTTATTTTGTCAGAAGACATGGATTTAAAGTTATTTGAACAATGCAGAAGCAAGGTGAAATGTAAAATTCTTAATTAGCAGTCTTGCAAACTGATTTATTTTCCAATGAGTTTTAAAAGTTAGCCTCTCAAGAAATTATCATTATATTAACAAATTAAGTTGCTCAATTCTGTTTTAGTGTTTTGTTTTATTTTGTTTTGTGGCTCAGTATTTCTCTTATGATAGGAACAAACGCCTACTTTCCACCCAATACTTGATTTTCCTTATACATTAAATACCTTCTTACTCCTATTTTAAGAAAGGTGATAAACTTGAACACAAATCTGATCTTCAAAAATGTGTCTTTAGGGAATGGGGTGAGTGGCTAATCAGCTATATTGTATTAGACATGAGAGCCTCAGCCACTTCTCAATAGAGTCTCTCCAAAGTTTGAACCCAGTCTGGGCTACCTGTATCAAAAGAAGAGGGAAAGGAGTAGGGCAAGCCAAGATGATGAAGGAAATTGAGAATTTAGGGTGAGCTCTCTCAACTTCTTAACACTTTTAAAAGGTCCTAAATCAAATTCTAAACAGGATACCCTTACCCACCACCACCAGAAAAAGTCACAGTATTTCATTTTTTCCAGTTTAGGACAGCTTAAGAGGACTGAAAGAGAAGTCTGCCTGTGGACATTGAAGTGGAAGCTGGCTACAATGCATATGGAAGAAGCAGTACCAGCTGTGGAGTCTAGAGCCAGTACAGTAATAATGAAGCCTCCAAGTAATAATGAAGCCTCCAAAAGCAGCAAGGAAATTAAAATCTTGGTCAGAAAGATGTTGCAGAGAACCCTGTGCTAGCACTGGGTGAAGGACCAGGTGCCATTTAGCAGCTCCTTTTGCTCATTTCTTCTTTCTGGAAGCAACTCCAGGGCACAGAGAAACGGTGACAATTTGTGGTCATAAGGGATCAGAAACCTTATTTGGTTACGGAGCACAGCACAGGTGAGATGAATAGTGACCAGAATTCTTCCTGGATAATATCACCTTGGAAGCACCAAAAACCTATAGACCCCCAGATCGGGCCACAAAAGCTCAAATTAGCCATTCTTTCAAACCCCTCAGAGATGAGCAGAGTTCAAATCTCAAAGAAAAGCTAAAGTCAAGAAATAAACTGGGACAATAAGCAAACAACTACAACACAATATGATCATAAAAATTTTGTGTGGAGACAGGCACACGCAAGGTAAACTTAGAAGAAAATGAATTGCAAACATCTGCAAGTAAAGCCTCAAAAAATGCAGATTAGACATAAGTCCAATAAGAATGCCTAGAAGAGGTTAAAAAAAGAAATTTAAAAAGATTAAAAATCAAATAGGAGAAAGAAAAATTAAGAAAAGAAATGAGAGTAATATAAGAAAACAATGAAAAGAGAATTAACAGCTTGATAAAACCAGTACATAACCTCACTGAAGAAAATCAATTCTCATAAATTACAATTTGTCAAGCAGAAGCTAATGTTTCATGAGATCTCAAGAAATAATTAAACTAAGTCAAAAGACTGAGAAAATAGTAGAAAATGTAATATATCTCATTGGAAAATAGTTGACCTAGAAAATAGATAAAAGAGAGATAAGAATTATAGGACTCCCTGAAACCCAAGATAATAAAAAAAACCTACGTATCATATTTTAAGAAATTATAAAGGAAAACTGCCTAAATATCATAGAACCAGAGGTCAAAGTAAAAATTGAATGAATTTGTTGATTGCTTCTATTCTCTTTAGTCACATTGGTTTTCTATATTTCCATATGTGAATGGATCTATGACATCATCAGTGTGGATATTTTACGAGTTTCGCTATTTCATAGGGATCAACAAGAGCCCTTTCTATTGGTAATGAGCCTTTGCCTACTTCAGCTTCAACAGTCGGGACTCTACTCAAATCCTTTGCAACATAGTCATACCTGTCAGAGGAAATACTCTGCTAACAAAGGTTATCTTCACGAAAACACGATCTTTTCCATAAGATGAAGAACTGTCGAGAAAGACTCAAATGTGTGTACATATATACATATATGTATATATACATGTATATGTGTGTGTGTGTGCTTATGTATGTATGAAAAATACCTCCCCCCCAAAAAAAATCATTGGTTGCCATGTCTGTTCCCTTGGTCATGTAATTTATTTAGTGGCTGAACTTAAACAATAATATCAGTGGCAAGCCTTCCAGTTTAACATGTTTTCCCCCACAATACCACAGAGCTTTAAAAAAAATGATGGAAAGAATGTCATGAAGATATTCTGAAGACTTTGACTCAGTCACCAGCTTGCTATGATATCCCAGACAAACCAGAGCCTTCTGGGCTTCAGTTTCCCAATCTAGAAAGTGAGAATTTTGAACTTGATGATCTTAAAAATGCCTGCTAGCTCAACACTATAAGGGTCTAATAAAAGAGTCAGGTACAGAAAGAGTCTGAAGGCATCTGATGCAAAGGTAAGCAAACAGGCATCTGACCATCGATTTGTGTTGTTTTTAATTCTCACCACTGGGGTTTCATGGCTCACCAAAATGAATTTTTATGCAATGATTACATTATATGTGTGTGGTATTCTCTATCTTCCTCCCTCCTCCCCTGCCTCTAATCAGCAGCACCATTTGCAGTACCCCTGAGATGATATATTGATGTTGTTCTTTGGGGTGTCTGTGCTTTCCTGAACTTTAAAGGGTAGATTTTGGCTACCCACCGGATTGAAATGCCTTGCACAATTTCGAGGGATAGATTTCTCTGGTTAAGTATTTACCTCTACAATAGAAAGGGCAAGTGATTTAAACAGGTAATATATATTTCCATGGTTAACATTCCCCGGCATGTTCCAGCTAATGCAAAATGCTGATGAGTTTCCAGTGATGTGGAATGAATTTCTGGGGAGAGGCTGAGGAATGACATCAGGTTTCATGAAGAAATCAACTAAAAAATGAAAGACCAATAGATGAAAACTTTTCTTCAATTTAGCATTGCAGTGGTCTTTGATGATCACTTAGTGCTCTGCTCATGCAAGAAAAGTAATATTCAGAAAGCAGGTTATTAGTATCATGAGGGAGATAAATCATTCTTGGAGGAGTCAAATATAAGGTAATTGCCTCCTTTTAAAGGTATGGAACTATCACTGCACCTCGTACTAATTATTATATAATTAATACATTTTGAAATAATTATTACTTACTGAAAAATTCAATTTTAAAATGAGATATTTTTTCTGTCACATAAGTATACTTTATCTTCCTTACACCAGCCAATAGGCTTATGGTAGAGATAATAATTCTTATGCATGCACCTTGAAGAGATTAGATATAAATATTTTAGTGCTCAAGGTCATCCTTATTGGGTTCAATATATTTCATAATTCCAAATATGAAGTAAATTATGGTCTCTCAATTTGGAAAAAAAAATTCAATATTCCCAGTGGCCAGAACAACACTGGTCAAAGCTCTTCAGTTTTCTTTTGCTTATCTCAATTTGATCACATTGATTTTGTGCAACTAAAATGCCTCCCCAAATAAGGGTTTAATGAAGCATAAAGAATGCTGTACAATATCCTCAACAGATATCATAATCATTACTCATAAGCAATATCAGACCCCTCAACTGAAAATTAGACTTTCAGATTTATCCCCTTTTCACAGACAAACCCATAATTTGTAACGTTGGCAAAACTTTCTAACTGATTAAAATTCAGACAATGTCATAAGCCATTGTGTTCTTTTGCACTCATCATTTAAATACCAGTAATAAGTTACTCACCTGGTAAAGGCTTAGGTTGGACAACGGTGAAAGTTGTAAGAGTAGTAAGATTCGTTCCTTTGTTGATTTCTGTCTTCTGTGAATTGGCAAGTTCTAAACTGTAAATAGTATTTGCTTGACTTATCCAGGCGAACCTACCACTATAATATTGAAGTACAGGATAAGAGAGTCTCATCAAATCAATGGATATGATCTTGGAAACTGAAGTCCTCATGCAGTACCTACAAAGACAGGTGCATGACATAAATCTCATCTTTGGCTGAATCACTTTAACACCCCTACTTATGCTTTCTGTGACTAGAAGTTTCAGAATTTGTGCCCCTGACATCTGACTGCCAAACCGAAGACATTCTTCAAATTGTACCTATTCTTAAATCTTGATTCTGTTCTTGCCTTAATTCTGACGCTGACACTTTTTCTTGACTTCACAATTAAGTCCTACTAACATTAATGCATAAATCTATCAGAATAAACACAAAGGAAAAATATTTGCTTTATTTTTGATAACTATTTGCTTTATTTTTTAAGGATTTCAGCATCTTTAGATATTTAAAGACCCTATAAATGAAAAGAAAAAGTCGCCTTGCATTAATTAAATAAAATAAGGAATATACGTAGGTAGGGACCTAAATTTTCCTGGTAAAGTTATTATTCAGATTCATAGTTAAGCAATTTATGTTGACTGTGGCCTTTTCTCATTTTTCATAAAGATGAACCACTAAGTAATTGAATTTATGTGTCATCAATAACCATCTGTACATTTATCCAAATTTATTGTAAAATAATTTTTAAGTAAATGGATTTGGTGATATTCATCAAAAACTACCTTCATTCACCTCATACCTAAGTACTGAAGCTAAATTTCTCCTCAGAGAAATTAATCCAGACACCATTTTTTTTTCATCTCAAATGAAAGAATTTTCCCATACCTTACTCAAGGGGGTCAGGTTGCTGAAGAAAGCAAAGGTCATGTAGAAAGACACCTGATTCTTGGACCCGAATTATTACAATTACTCAATACAAAATTACTAAGTAGCAATCTGGTCACTAGACTTCCTTAGATCTTTCTATTATCATTAAAATATCAATTTGTCTGAAGTGATAAATAAATGTTCAATGACCAAAACTGTGTAACATGATACACTAAATACATAATCGTGACATATCGGGGATAACAGGAAAGGGTCTAAAAGTTATATACATATATGCTTAAGTGTGGACATGCATATAGGTAGATATTCATACAATATATATCTGTTTCAATATCAAAAGAAAATTGGTATACTCAGATTCATAACATCAGTAGCATAGAACATTCCCAGTCATGAAGCTCCTTCTACCCATGGAAATGTGCAACATTTTTTTACTACTTACAGTCTTAGAAAGTTTCCTGGGGTTCTGATATGGTCACTGACTTTCTCAAGGTCACAGTACTGACATACATACTGACAGTATGTGACATAGGAAGTACCTGTTCCTAATTCTGAGGCTAACAAATCACTTTGCCCTGTAACCTTCTGTCTTTGTATATGTGTGCACATATACACACTTATATTATATATACCTACACAAACATTATTTTTTCTCACATATTTCTTCAGAGTACAATGTTTTTTACTAACCTGACAGCTTTAAGTCTTAGACAATCCATAAGAAAAATATTTAATATCATTACCTTTTCTTACATAGCTCAGCTTGATATATTTCAACTCCAAAGTTATCTTGGACCAACCAGTAAAACATCATGTGTTCAAAATCCACAGTCAAACCTGCAAACTGTAAGGGAAACATTTAACTAAAAAGGTCTTTGTACACATAATGACAAGTCCATTACAAATATCTTAGATGTACCATGAAATTCCCATGATTACCAAGACACTGATTATTTATAAGGCTTAAGGTTCCACAGCATCAGGACCCAGAAAAGATGTCATTACTTCCACAAATGGGCAACGGATGCATACTTTTCAAAGGTAATGACAACTTATAAAAGAGACTGTTAATAGCAGCTAGAATTAAAAGACATAAGTCTTTTAATGTTAAATGCAAATTCATTGCAATGTTTATGATTAATAAATAGTGATTCAGTAATTATGCTCTAATGACTGAACCTTCTGACTAAATTCAACCATACTAGAGACATAAAGGGTTATATTATTCACTTCATTGTTTGTCTTTAAACAAACAAATAGGCTATCTTCTTTTTTGAATACAAAAATTTGAATACTCACTATTACTTTTTTAATGACGCATATAGAGCTGTAATATAATCTTCTGTAATGTGGAACATTTATTTTATTAGAGTGTTATAGAACTATAAAAAGATAAATAGGAACAGGTGGGTGCAGTGATTTGATTGCTAGCCCTGTAGGGAGTCAAGAAGATTTGAATTCAAATTCATCCTCAGATACGTACTAGCTGTGTGACCCTGCACAAGTCACTTAACCCTATTTGTCTCAGTTTGCTCATTTTTAAAATGAGCTGGAGAAAGAAACAGCAAATCACTCTATTATCTTTGCCAAGGAAACCTCAAATGGAGTTACAAAGAACCAGACACAATTGAAATAACTGAACAACAACAAATAGATAAATATAGACCAAAATATCATTTTAAATGTCACCTGTCTATTTGAGACACTGGATTCTTCCATAACAATGGCTGGATAAAAGCCATTTAGGAGAGAACATTCAACAGTATGAATTGTTGTCCAGTAGACGTAGCCTTCCAGAGGATCCAGTTGTAAATCAATTATTCTTCCTGAAGCCATTATCAAATTTTCTGGAATCTCTGCATCCAACGGCATTAGCAATATCTACAAACAATCAGTGAAGTAAACAAAAGTTAATACTTCAGATTTTAAAAGAACAACAATTTCTATCACATTACTAGATTTCAACAAAAAAAAAAACTTAAAGTATTTGATAAGCCAGACATTTATTGTCAGCAATAAATACATCATCATGTTGCTTTAGACATAGCCTGATGAAGCCTTATTTCCTCCACCTTTGTAAATAAGAAAAAGAAGAGAATGAATGAAAATCAACATATTTCCTAAGTATTTAAGGTTTTAAACTCTTTAGTCTACATAAAATATTTAATCTCAAAGTTAATCCAATTCCCTCTTTCTTTGATTCATTTCTTCATTCCATTTTCAAGTTATGTCAGTCACATAATTTAAAGGAGAATCATAGGTACCATCTAATCTAAACCATATCCCCCCTGCATTTTGGGGTGGAGGCGAAAACAAAACAGCAGCAAACAGCAACAAAACAAATAAACAACCTTTCTCTTGTGAAGACAGAATGTGCAGATCAAAGGCTTCAAACCATGACCTGTTTTAATTTTTTCGAATTAGTTGAAAGAACTGCTCATGTTTAGCTTGGACAAGAGTTAAGGGAGGTGGGAGATATGCTAGCTGTCTTAAGGTATTTAAAAGTCTGCCAAATGGTGTAGATAATGGACTTGTCACATAGAATAGGGATTAAACAACATTTGCCCACAGAAGTCAAAACTGTGAACACTGGGTAGAAATAGAGAAGAGGCAACTGTTGGGTATGCAAAAGTAGAATGGGATTGCATAACTGGGTTATCATCTGCAGTGTTTGAGTAAATGATGTCCATTGTAGTTTTTTTTAATATGTTAGGAGCATTTATATGGGACAGTAACAAAATTAAAGATAGTGGTCACCATTTATCTTGGCTTTAAAAGATACAGGATTTTTCCACAGAGGAGAAAGTGAAAGGTAATGCCTCTTTATCCCCTTTCCTTTACAGACATACACACACACACACACACACACATACATGCCTACACATATATATGTATAAGTATATGTATACACGTGTGTACATATAGGTATGGATGTGTGTGTATATATATATGTATGTTTGTATACATAAATATATATTATATATAATATATAAAATAAAGTATATATATATTTATTTGTATATATACTTTATTTTCAGTTTTCAAATTCCCAAAAGAATTCTAATTCCAAATTTTCTACCTATATCTCTCCTCCTCCCCACCTCAGGACAATGTGCATCTCAACCAGCCCTTTCCCCAGTCTGCTCTCCCTTCTATCATTCTCCCTTCTCTCATCCCCCTTCCCTCTATTTTCCTTTAGGGCTAGATAGATTTCTGTACCTCATTGCCCGTATAACTTATTTTACAGTTGCATGCAAAAGCAATTTTTAACATTCACTTTTAAAGCTTTGAGTTCCATATTCTCTCCCTTTCTCCTTCTCCACCTACCCTTATTGATAAAGTAAGCAATTAGATATAGGTCATACATATGTAACCAGGCAAAACACTTCCATAACAGTCATGTTGCAAAAGACTAACCACATTTCCCTCTAGCTGTCCTACACTCCATTTATTCTACTCTCTCCCTTGACCTGCCCCCAACAATAGTGTTTGCTTCTGATTACCCCTTTCCCCAATCTATTCTCCCTTCTATTATCTTCTCTCTTGCATTCCCTTTCCTTCTGCTTTACTTCAGGATAAGGTAGACTTCCATACCCAATTGAATGTGTTATTCCCTCCTTAAGCCAAATCCAATTAGATTAAGGCTCATTTATTCCCTTTCACCTCTCCCCTCTTTCCCTCTATTGTAAAAGCTTTCTTGCCTCTTTCATGTGAGATGCTTTACTACACTCTACCTCTCCCTTTTTCTTTCTCCCAATACATTTCTCTCAACATTTAATTTTATTTTTTTAAGTATACTCCCTTTATGTTTAGCTCACCCTGTGCCCTGTGTGTATATATAAATATATATGTATGTGTGTCTGTGTCTCTGTGTTTATATGTATACACACATATAAACATACATATACTTACATATATCTGCACATATATAAAAATACATGCATACATGCACATACACATAAATGTACACATATTTCTTCTAACTACCTTAATACTGAGAAAGGTCTCATGAATTAAAGATATCATCTTTCTGTGTAGAAATGTAAACCGTTCAAGTTTAATGAGTCCCTTATGACTTCTCTTTCCTCTTTGCCTTTTCATGTTTCTCTTGATTTGAAAGACAAATTTTCTATTCAACTTTGGTCTTTTCAAGAAGAATGCTTGGAAGGAGTCTATTTCATTGAAATTCCATTTTTTCCTCTGAAGTATTATATTCAGTTTTGCTGGGTAGGTGATACTTGGTTTGAATCCCAGCTTCTTTTGACCTCTGGAATATCATATTCCAAGCCCTCTGATGCCTTAGGGTAAAAGTTGCCAAATTTTTGTGTTCCCAAAATACTTGATTTGTGTCTTTCTGGCTGCCTGCAATATTTTTTCCTTGACCTGAGACCTCTGGAATTTGACTACAATAGTCCTAGAAGTTTTCCTTTTGGAATCTCTTTCAGGAGATGGTCGGTGGAATTTTTCCATTTTGTTTTTACCCTCTAGTTCTAGAATATCAGGGCACTTTTCCTTGATAATTTCTTGAAAGATGTTGTCTAGGATTTTTTTTTTTGATCATGGTATCCAGGTACACAAATAATTTTTAAATTATCTCTGCTGGATCTATTCTCCTGGGCCAGTTGTTTATCTGGTGAAATATTTCACAGTCTTCTATTTTTTTCTTTCTTTTGGTTTTGTTTTATGATTTTTTGATTGCTCATAATATCATTAACTTCCATTTGTTCCATTCTAATTTTGGAGGAATTCTTTTCTTCAGTGAGTTTTTGGACCTCCTTTTCCATTTGGCCAATTCTTCTTTTTAAGATATTTTATTCCTCCTTGAATTTTTGGACGTCTTTTGCCATTTGGGTTAGTCTGTTTCTGAAGGTGTTATTTTCTTCAGCATTTTTTAGGTGTCCTTTAGCAAGCTGTTGACTTGTTTTTCACAATTTTCTTGCATCCCTCTCATTTCTCTTCCCAAATTTTCCTCTACTTCTCTTACTTGATTTTTAAAATTCTTTTTGAGCTCTTCCATGGACTGAGACCATCTCATATTTTTCTTGGAGACTCTGCATATAGAAGCCTTGACCTTGCTGCCTTCCTCTGGTTGTGTGCTTTGATCTTCGTCTGGTTGTGTGCTTTGATCTTCTTCATAAGAAAATACCTTTTCATCAAGAAAGTAATCTTCTATAGTCTTATTTTTCCCCCTTTTGCCCATTTTCCCAGCCAGTTACTTGACCTCTTAGCTCTTTGTTAAGTGAAGGGTAAACTGATCCAAGTTTCAAGACCTTTCTGCAGTTGCTTTCAGAGATATCTCTAGGGACCTGTAAATTCTCAGCTCCTCCAAAGTGCTGTGATCAAAGGATGTGTTTACTCCTCTCCTGGCCTGAACTCTCATCTGTAAACAACCACAAGCACTCTTTTCTGCCCTGGATCTGTGAATAGGATTCCCTCTTCACATCTGCCATCATTTCTGTCAAGCCAGCATGCTCCCTTGCACCAAGACCACCACCCAGAACTGCAACCTAGATGAGCCACTTGATTTCCCCACGGTCTGTAAGCTGAGAGCTCCAGAGTCAGCCACCACTGCAGCAGTGCTTGCTGCCACCTTCGGGCTAGGAGTAGGGCCAGACAACATTCCTCTTTCACCCAGGTGAGAGACCTTTCTCACTGATCTTTGAAGCTATCTTTGGTGTTTGTGGGTTGAGAAGCCTGGCAACTGTGGTGCAATGATTCAGCAACCTCAGACCTGCTCTAGTCCAGTCTGTGCCAAAGGGGCCTGTGCAGCCTACACTGAGCTGCTCTCTGCTCTGAACCTGGTGCAATAGATCCCCTCCTGTTGGCCTTCCAGATTGTTTTGGTCTAGAAATCTATTTCACTGTGTCATTTTGTGGCTTCTGCCAATCTAGAATTTGTTCAGAGTCATTTTTTACAGGTATTTTGAGGAGTTTGGGGAGAGAGCTCAGGAAGTTCCCTGCTTGTACTCCTCCATCTTAGCTCTGCCCTCATGAATCCTTTAAAAAAAAGTCTCCTCTTTGCATTTTAAAATAAAATTAAATAACTAACCCAGAAAAGAAACAAAATGGTTGGCTTTGAACAACATTGTCATCAAGAGACTGGAAGATATAAATAGGAAAACACAGAAGAGAGAAAAGAAAAGTGAATTCTGCACCACTGAAACTAGAAGACTCCACCATGAAGAACCACAAATGAAAGCTCAGCTCTTCCTCCCCCTAAAGCAGGATCTAACTGTAACCAAAGCAAACTTATCAAAGAGAACAACAGTTCATGGGAATGGGATGCAAATACAACCTGCTAAACCTATCTTTTAAAAAATTTAATCCTCTCAGTTACTGTCTCCTATTGGGAAGTCATATTAAAAAGAAATTCATCTTTGTGGTGCCAAGTATGCAAAACTCCTTCAAAAAAATGCAGGACAATGTTTTTCTGTGGCCTCTGATTAGTTCAGCTGACTCTGCAAGATCAAATTCTCTGAAAATTAATTCTCCAATACAATAAAATACTGTAAATGGAAAACAAATCCCCAAGTCCGTTCCATCACTAAACATTATTTTAATGATTCATCTGTTTGCTGTTTAAACTTCTACTGCAACGTCCCCAGTTCCTTAGTGGTAAGAGCCTATGGATGCCTACCTTTGACTTCCCTTTAGATGAAGCTACCCTATTTTACACATGCTCCTTTTATTTTCTCTTCTATACCTAATCTTGGCAGGATTTAAATACATTTTCAATACATTTTCTATAGCTAAGAGATGATAAATTTTTTTACTTGTATCCTCTTTTTTATGACACTTTTTCTTGTTTTAATGAACAGGCTTTTTCCCAATGAGTTTTTGACTACAATATAACAAACTAAAACAGATTGAGAAAACACTGTCACAGGATGAAGTAGCTCAGAGGTAAGAGCAGTAGCAGAAAGTGATAAAGTCAGGAGATATCTGAAGCAAGGCTTATAGACTCTCATGGACAGTGTGAGAATAATTTTGATACCCCCTCCATCAGGATTTACTCAGTTCATTGTTATTTATGGGTATCACTGATTGTCTATAAGATAAATAGGATATAATTAAGTTTAATTGTTAGATTAGGAATTATGTAATTGGAATTAATTAACCTACTATGTATTAATGTTAATATTCATGTCTTGACAATTATATTGTTTTTACATGATTTATAAGATCGATTTATACTATAGACGTTTATAGTTTGTTATTTAGACCTGCATTAACCTGTATTAGGAAGACAGTTAGAAATTTGTTGTATTACCTCCCTCATCCTCCACTCCTACGAATATACTCTAAGAGCTGTTGTATTCCAGAAAACTAATTTCCTCATTTTCTATGTTCTTCTGCATCTAATGTCTGTAACATGCTTACAAGCCCCAGACCCCAACTGACTAAACACTGATTAAACATTCATGACTGATGACATATGGAGAGCCAGACTACTCAGCTTTCATGATTAATGGACACTCCCCTTAGGCAACCATAAGACCCCTCCGCTTTTGGTTGAACAATTGAAGAATTGTACCCCCTCAATTCATTTCTGATATCCTCTCAATTGCTTCTTAAAAAATCAACTCCTGGGGACAGGAAGATCCTTGACTTTAGAGGAGAGTCTTGCATCTAATTACCTAGGGGCCAACATTTCCCCACTGGATTGACAAGTGCTCAGAGCTCTAATCTTATTGTAGATTGAATTTTTGTGGACCACTGCTTCATGGTGTCTGAGGTGGTAGTGGAATGTGACAGGTCACAAGTGAAACTATTCAGAGGGCAGTGTCCTAATGTTAGCACATATACACCAGTTACAACCTTGGTGGGTCAGTATATTTTGAACTCAGAATCTATACATCAACACAATTGCTTCCAGTTAAGAATTCTTGGTTGGCAAGAATTGGTTGGTGATAAAGACCCTCAATTAATCTTTTAGTTTTTTTTTTTTTTAAATTCCATTGTAGATCTGGTAGATATATGGAGAGATTTCAAGTGGTAAAGACATCAGTTTCTATTACCATTACAATTTCTCTTTTCAACTCTGATTTTATTAGATCTACAAGACACTTCATATCATAAAAAGACCTCCTACTGAAAGATCAAAAGCTCATTCACTTGTTTCTAACTAATTAAATTCAAAAGAATAAATTCTATTTATGAAAGTGAGAGCAAATGAGTCTCTAAGAATCATCCCAGAATAAAATTAGCTAGAGTTTTCCTAGAAAGTTGCAGAAGCTCCAGAACCATAGTGCCTCATTATGTGGACCTTTTCACTAGGACAACCTTCCTGGCTACATGAAGGTCCAATGCTCCAAAGATTTCTTGCTAAAATGGAAAAGAACTTTTACAACCAGTGCCTCTCATAAAGATCTCATTTCTAAAATATATAGAGAACTGAATTGAATTTATAAGAATACAAGTCATTCTCCAATTAATAACTGGTCAAAGAATATGAACAGGCAGTTTTCAGATGAAGAAATTAAAACTATCTATAGTCATATGAAAAAATGATCTAAATCACTATTGAATAGAGAAATGCAAATCAAAGTAACTCTGAGGTACCACATCACATCTTTCAGATTGGCCAACATGACAAAACAGGAAAATTATAAATGCTGGAGAAGACATGGTAAAATTGAAACACTAATATGTTGTTGGTAGAGTTGTGAATTGATCCAACAATTCTGGAGAGCAATTTGGAACTGTACCCAAAGTGCTATAAAGCTGGAAATATCTTTTGACCCAGAAATACCACTTCTAAGTCTGTATCCCAAAGAGATCATACAAATTGAAAAAGGATCCACATGTACAACAATATTTATACCAGCTCTTTTTGTGGTGACAAAGAATTGGAAATTGAGAGGATGCCCATCAGTTAAGGAATAAGTGTGGAATAAATTGTGGTATATGGATATAATGGAATATTATTGAAAAATAAGAAATGGTGAGCAGACAGACTTTTTTCAGTTTTTTATTATTATTATTATTTTATTTGCTTTCAGTGTTCTACAATCACTTCCATATATCTTAGATTTCTTCCCCTCCCTCCCCCCTTGCTCCCTAGAGCAGACAGACTTAAGAAAAACCTGGAAAGACTCATGTGAACTAATACTGAGTGGAGTGAATGGAACCAGGAGAACATCATACACATTAATGTCCACATTGTGCCATGACTAACTTGGACAGACTTATCTCTTCCTAGAAATGCAAGGATCTAAGACCCTCCAAAAGACTCATGACAGAAAAGCTTATCATTTGCTTTCCCCCTCTCTCCCTCTCTCCCCCTCTCTGTCTCTCTCCCTCTCTCTTTCTCTCTTCCTCCCTCTCTCTCTTTCTTACTCTCTCTCTTCCTCTGTTTCTTCTTTCTCATGGTTTCTCCCATTGGTTCTAATTCTTCTTTACAGATTACATGCCATCTTGGAGTGGAGGGAGGGGAGAGATAAAGAGGAAATTTGGAACTCATAATCTTATGGAAGTGAATGTTGAAAACCAAAAATAAATAAACAAAAAATGAACTTGTTGCTTTGATATGACTCTGTTCCAGTGGTTTCTTGAGCCTCTTACAATCCTTAGTAAAGGCCAGTGCCTGAGTGCTATAGCAGTTAAAAGGAGAGATGGTTCATAGCTGATTCTCTTCCTTCAAGGTGCTGTCATGTAATTCTGAGACTTCCCATGAGGAAATGGGAAGTATTTTACCTGTCACCCCACCTACCATGAAGCTGTAAACACATGGCATCCATGTAAAGCATAAATCATGTCTAGGCAAGATTGAGTTGGAGCTTTAAGAAGTCTCTTTTGTATTTATTCTTTCCTGTCTTTAGAACAAGAAGTATCTATTCCTAGCCTTAGAGGCAACTTTCTAAATTTGAGTGGCCCAAGGATCTTGGGTCACTTTCTTATCAGACCTTCCTGGGAGCAAGGTAAGAAGTTCTTGACCTAACTTAGAAAAACTTGTGCAAGGAACGTTTTGGATAGTGCAGAGCCAAGATGAAGTATAAAATGACTAATTCTACAGACCTGCAAAATGCTTTGTGTTCTAATTAGGTTGCAGTATTGACTTTCCAAGAGAGTATAATAGCAAGTATAAATTAAGCTATTGAAGAGTATTCTGCACAGTGTTCAGTCAATATACGCTCTGATTCCATTGTTTCCATTAAAACTTCTTTTGTCTTCATGAAAAAAATTTGTTCTAGACCTAATCTATATCTATATGTTTCCTCCTCTGCAGAGACTGAACTGTGAGCCAAATTTTAAGCAATTTGTTTGGGGGTTTAATGAGTTAAAGAATATGAGAAAATATAAAACAGAATACAAGAAAAGGAACTTCATTCTATCTCATTACAGGTCAGGTAACCCCATAGCTGAACTTGGTAGGAACCACTTATCTGAGTTCAGAAGACAGGGGCTCCCTTAGTGGAGAAGTATGTAGATGTTGTTTCCCAACCCTTTATGTGTGTATGTGTGTGTGTGTACACACACACATGCATAATACACACACACACACACATAGACACACACATTTTAAAACATACATATATTACACACCTGCATAGATACTCATGTACACATACAATATGGTATATGTGTGATACACATATATGTATATATCACATATATATATATATATATATATATGTGAATACAGAGCCCAGCTTCTCTAATATGACAGTCTAACACTATTGATATGTGCCAAAGGATACTTCCCTTTGCTAAATTTCTATCTTGCCTTTCAATTTCCTTAAGCAACATAACCCTTATATAATGTAAGTATAAATGTAGATGGCAGGGTTTAAAAACAGATTATGAATGCCTGCAAGTCCAGTTCTCTTTTTGCTGTACCTGACGGCTTCTCCTGGTAAAATTAGGAAAGAGATTATAAAAATAGATGGTTTTTGATCACTGTTCATTTCTTTAGAAAGACAGCTTTGTCTTTCCTAAAAGAAACCTAATATGACAAAAGGAAAACCAGAGAAGAAAAGACCTTAGTTCTAGCACTATTTCTGACAATAATGGGGTCCATGATTTTTTTAAGTCATTTTACATAAATGAAGTCTCCATTTTAACACCAGTAAAATGAAAGGATTATACTAGTGGCTAGGGCCCTCAGCTCTATAGTTAAATGCATATACATGTATGACTATATATAATAGTTAATGATCACTAAGTGCCTAGATTCATTCATTAAAAATTGTGCTATGGGAAACTAATTTTAGCTCCATTTTGAAAGAGGAGTTCTATTGACACTTGAGTTTATCTAGACGTTTGATAGTATCTTTATGTTATCCTTTAAATGATCCAAAAAATGCCCTTGAAGATCATGAAATCATATATCATGAGAGCTATCAGGTACGTTAGTTCGAACTGAATTTGACAGATGGAACAATTGGGGCCTTGAGGAACTGGGAGACTTGCTTAAGTTCACATGGGTAAAGTAGGGGGATTTATAGGGAACTGAATGAGTTTCTAGGGAGTATTGATTAGGTGGTTATTGTTAACTTAGAAGTCTTTAACAATGTTTAGCTTTATTTAAGTATAATAGAGCTATAGTAGAGAGGTCAGGAGTTCTGGTTTCGCTACTCACTTCTGACACTTAGTAGAAGCTAGGTAATGGGACAAAGTCTTCTTTTGGCTCCGTTTTTTTTCATAAAAAAGTTTTTCTAAATGTCATATAGCTTTTATGAATAAAATACTCAAATTTTAAAGAACAATATAATTATGAACTATTATACCTGGTATAACATCAGTTTCTAACTTTGTTCTTGTTCTGTTGAATAATAACAGCATTTTTATAACAGTTTAAGGTTTGCAATGCACTTTACCAATATTATCTCAATTTACCCTCACAACAAACCTGGATAAGATAACAAGATGAAAAAATTCTGATGCAATTCAACATGTTGCCTGCCAAACAAACTGTCACTAGAAGTGTTCAAGCAAGTGAACGTCTGAAAGGAGTATTATAAACAGGACTTGTGTATTTGGAAGGATTTGGGCCTATATGACCTCTAATTTCCCTTCAAATTTCAAGACATTATAATTCTATAAGTTTAATTTTATCAAGTGTATTTTCAGATATCTTTTAGGGGTTCATTATCATGTGCCTCACCTTAGAGGCAGGCAAAATCCTATATTAACGGGTTATTAAAACATGTCCCATGGTGTCTTCAAACCACATCTTTTTGACTTTCATTTAATTGAAAAATAAAGGCTACTTTTTATACTTACTGAACATGCTTTCTATCATAAAGAGATGAGTAAAAGTCAGATTATTCACATCTTCCTTTAAATGTTCAGCATCAATTAAACTCTCTCATACCACCTGGCCACCTGCTCCCGAGGTTTTAATTCTAGACATCCATTTCATTTACATAATATTTTTGCTTTGAGAACAGTTTCTGGTAATATTTTTACATTTAGATGGGCTCAAAGGGCATTACAATTTTAAATGGATTTATAATCTAGCCATAAGAAAACTAGTGTTTCATCTTTCCTTGTTCATGCAATATTTAGAAAAGGGTAACCTTTATTTTGAATAATGCAGTTTATATTCTATTTTAAAAAAAAGATTTTTGTTAGAAACTGTGAGTTTCTCAAGTGTGACCATACTAGGGATGTATTAGATACTTTGCAATAATATTTTATGGACTATTAGCTGCTTTCACCATTCTACTAGCAGGTTTAGATTATTAAAATATTTATAATGATTTTTTTTTAATTTAAGAGAATGGGAACAAAGACCACAATGGTTTAAAAAAAAAGAACTACTGAAGATTGTTTGTTTTACATATAAATAGCTATGAAATAATTTTTACTGTCCCTCAGAGAATTCTGCTGTGATGAAAGGAGAAATAACCAAACTGAGAACAAAAATAAAATGGGTATGGAGAGGAGGGGGGTTTGTTTTGTCAACAGACAAAAGCCATCTATCATAAGATAAATAAAAATTTTTGAATATCTACATTTATTAATGTAATGCTAAAATATCACTTTTTCTTTCTTTCTTTTTTTTTTTTTTTTTGGAATAGGGAAAGGGAGAAAAGTTGGAGGGAATCTGACATGTATTGCAATGACTCGGCCCTACAAACAGTAAGAGGCATGACTGAAATGGTTCTAGTTGAACGAGATCTAATTTGACGCTCTAGAGGCAATCTACCAAGTCATATCTAAGTGAATTTTGCAGGGACAATAATTCAACATGGTTGCATTTTTCAACACAGGAGAATCTGATCTATGTTACAGGCAAGTAGAGCAAAAAGCTTAACACACTTGCCAAGTCATTGATTTATGCAAATCTTGAAGTGGCAGGCGGGGTAAGGAATCTTGATTATATGGCAAATCGGGTAAAAGTAGAAAAAAGAAAGTCTAAGAAAAAATGGAGTGAATCCATATTAAAAGAATGGTACCTCATAAGAGTTCCTTTTTGTATGTTTGAAAGGGTAGTTTGGAAATTTGGTCACAATATTGTCAAAAGAGTGCCATTTCATCTCAGGATTTAGAAATCCAAATTACATCCTATCAATAGGTTAGGGTCAATCTAGGATCAAATCGTGTGGAATAGAAGTAGAAGAAACCAAACATCCCTTATAGTTCTCTAGAACCCATATCACCACTCATTTAAGCGAGTTACTAAATCTCTCAGAATTGATTTCTTTGTGTATAGAATAAAATAATCTCGCTCACCCTGCAGAGGGTTGCTGTGAGGATCAAATGTAAGAGTGTATGGGAAAATGCTTTGTAAACTGAAAAGCATTACAGAAATATTTTCAGAGGGTGTTCATAGCTTTTTGAATTAGAGAAGGCATAAGGTGGCTGTAGAGAGTCAGCTGCGAGTGTCTGTCAAGGTGACCCGAATACAAGGTCCGCTTCTTTTCTCTTCTTTTCACATTGTGAGGTGTGCCCTAAGCAAATCGCTGTGTTTCCCCAGTAATTCTATAAGACTATGAACTGCAGAATAAATACTGATCTGCTTTGGGAGGTAGTTTCCTCACTGGGATTTCCTTACAGAGATGAAATCACAGGGCTGAACTAAAACACACACAGCAACTACAACAACCAATTTGGCATTACAAAGTAAGTGAATATGTTTATAATCCTGTAAATAGTATTTCTCCTATTTTACAGAGAGACAGTGTGGTTTAGAGAATGGAGGACCTTGGAGTCGGACAAAACTTGCTTCTCTAAACATGTGTGCATGTGCGCACACACACACACATACATGCACACAATGTGTGACTGTGGGAAAGTCATTGGACCTTTTACTAATCTCAGAAAATTCTCTTAGATTACAAGGATCATGTTGGTCTTTATCTGTCAAAACCACTGGTAGTTGTTTAAATTATTGAAATCACAGATTGAAACAAAAGATCAAGTATAAACTAATGCTTATTAAATATTAATCAAATAAGAAATTAATGTTCAAGAAAGTTAAGGGGCTGAATCTGAGTTGAGCTTACATTTTCAAACTCCAAAATGTATAGCTTTCTTCATTACACTATGATCATCATGAAAATTTTTGGTGGAAACAATCACCTATGCTCCCTAGCTCTTGTAGAGCTTCATATTAAACTGGAAAGATTTGTTGTTGTCCAGTTATTTCAGAGGAGTTCCTCTCTTTGAGATTCCCTTTGGAGGTTTTTTTGTTTGGTTTTCTGGCAAAGATATTGGAATGGTTTGCCATTTGTGTCTCCAGCTCATTTTACAGAAACTGAAGCAAGCATGGTTAAGTGACTTGCTCAGTGCTGCACAGCTAGTAAGTGTCTGAGGTGAGCTTCCAGCACTCTATCCACTGAGCTCTTAGAATGCAATAACAGCTAGCAATATAATGTATGCATATATATATATATATAAATATATATATATATATATATATATATATATATATATATATATATATACACACATTTCCATATAACATACAGATCATCTCACTTTCTTTACATCATAATTCTTGGGAGGTAGGCACTATTATTATTCCTATTTAAAGTTGAGGAAATGAAGGCAGAGGTTAAGTGACTTGCCCAGGTCACACACTAATAAATGCCTGAAGCTAGAACTTCGGCCTTCCTTACTCTAGATCCGGGGCTCTATCAACTGTATTACTTAATCCAAGGCAATTTGGCAAGAACTAAAAATTATCAAATGAGATTTTCTATCTGTATTTGCACCTATTTCTAATTAGTTCTAATTAGTATTTCTAATATAGATAAAGACAAATAGTTATAAAGTTGTCGGCAAATCATAAAGTACTGTGTAAAATGTTAGCTATCATTCTTATCATTAGTAATTTAGAAAAGTGAACATATTTAGCTCAATGGACAAGGAGATTAGACTGTGATGGATCTGATTTCTCATTATCTTCAAAATGTTCTTCATAAAGCCTTTTTCTTTCAATTTTTCAATATAAGTATTCCTTATCCCTTCTAATTTCATTCCTAAGAAATGTGCCTAGAAAAAAAATTCAATGAAGTTAGACAGAGAAGAAAATAATAATATGAAACAAAATATACAAATTAGCATTTTTCTACATACCCAATTTCCTTTTTTCTCAGACCGATATAATGTATTGCTAATCCAGTCAATGGCAAGTGCTTGAGCATGCTGAACAGTTTTCATTCTCTGTGTTTTGAAATCTGGGTCATTCAAATATGTCACATACACATTACCAAACTGAATTTGCCCAGTAGAGGGAGCCATTATCAATGTAGTCTAAATCTGAAATTAAAAACAGCAACTATCACTGAGATGCTTAGAAGAGTTGGAAAAGTCCTCAGAATCTACAATCAAGTAATCAGTATTGTGTTACTACACTAATTAAGAGGAAAACATTTAAAAACATTTAAAATGAGCCATTTTACTTATTTCAAAATTCAAAAAGAACCCTTAATTTCAGATAGGTTTTATATGAAATGCACATATTGTAAATTGTGTGACTTTCTAAAGCTGTTCTTTAGATTTTAATTTGTGTCTATTAAATAAAACCATCAACATACAAAATAAATTAAATCTAAGACTCTTTTTCTCTTAATGTACTTGTAATTTATGGTCGGTTTATATAACTTCTTTGTTTAAATGTGATCAAATAAACAGATTTTCATGTACCCTGGTAAATTCCATTTTCCTAAGAAAACCTAGACCCTTTTCCACATCACTTAAAAAAGCATCCTGAGAGCTGTCTTTTTTCTGGAATAAATTTTGTCACATTATTGGTTTTTATATTTTTTGAATTAAAAGAAGCTTTTGATATTAATACTTGTATAATAGTCATAAAATTAATATGTTTCAATTTTGGTAGTATTAATCTTTTTAGCATTACTAAAAACACATTTCCTTCATTTTGACATATATAATAAATTACTATGATATAATATACTTACCAGCTATATTGTTTATTTGGAGTAAAATAACATCATAATGAAAATTTTCCAAGGACATATTCCAAAAACCCAGATTGCTTCCAATAACAACATAAAAATGATCTATAGAAGGAAAAATGAAGTATAATATATACTTTTAAATATGGTTCTTCAAAACTGCATACTCCACAAAGGAATCAAAAATTTTAAAGTAATTGCAATTGGCATGATACTAATGTTATAATTACATATTTTATCTGACCTACTTTTAGGATATAAATCAGTCTATGCTAGCTATGTATCTTCCTCAGAATTCTTTTCACATAGTAAATACATAATCAATGGTTGATGAAATGATTAATTGAATACAGAGGACCAGGCAGAGTGAGTTCTAAACTTAATAGCAGCTAAAGATGAAATTACATTCTAAAACTATATGACAGAATCAAGCGCTACAGCAACTACCAAGAAATGCTATAAACTGGTATGGATCCTGGAAGTGGTCCCTAAAGCATACACTGATTGAGTATTGTCTTTGCATCCAAATTGTAGGAAATTCCTCTGGACTACACTATATGCAACTCTTGAGACCTCGGGACCTATAGAGTTACCGAATTACTGTGAATTTTAAATGGAGACTCTAGCTCAGGTTGTACTCTTCAGGTTAGCTATTAAGTGAAAAAAAAAAAAAACATCCTTGATGAAAGACTTTTAAAACATTCAAACATTAATGTCAGCATCTTACTGCAAAAGTTAAAGTGTAGACACATTAATCAATCAACCAGCCAATCAACAAGCATTTATTAAATACCTATGGTATCTCAGAGACACCTCTTCTTTCTGTTCAGAATCAATAATCAAACTTTTCTCTTAGAGTGAACTTTGGAAAAGGCTTCATTGGGTATTTGTTGGGCTATATACATACATACATACATACATACATACATACATACATACATACACACACATATATATAGTGTATGAAAATGCACTACATCAATAAATTTATTTTTAAATATAAAAATATATTTTTAAGGATAAACATAAAGATATATTTTAATATGAATATTTGGGAACATCTATGTGCTAATTGTTTTAATTTTTAATTTCACAAGAACTCTTAGAAAGAGAGAGAATATAGTAGTAAGAACTAATTATCAGAACAAAATCTTTCAAAAGGTCGCAAATCTTCTTTAATGTTGAAATGGCTTTCTACTCCATTCCAGTCCAAACTTGAACATATAAGTGGAGTATGGTTAGGGATAATGCCTTCTCTTTTATCTAAAAAACAATATTTTTAGTTTTCAATGTTCACTTACATAAGATTTTGAATTCCAAAATTTTCTCCCCATCTCACCCCTCTTCACCACCCCAGGATAGTGTGCACTCCAACAAACCCTTTCTCCAATCTGCTCTCCCTTCCATCAACCTCTTTCTACCATCCCCTTTTCCTCTATTTTCCTAGAGGGCAAGATTTCTATACCCCATTGCCTGTACAACTTATTTCACAGCTTCATGCAAAAACAATTTTAACATTAATTTTTAAAGCTTTGATTTCAACATTCTCTCCCATCCTCCTTCCCCACAAACCCTCATTGAGAAAGCAACCAATTCAATATAGATCATACATGTGTAGCCATGCAAAACACTTCAATAACAGTCATGTTGCTAAAGACTAACTACATTTCCCTCTATCTTGTCCTGTCCTCCATTTATTCCATTCTCTCCCTTGACTTGTCCCCTCTCAACAATGTTTGCTTGGAATTACCTCTTTCCCCAATCTGATGTCCCTTCTATTACCCTTCCCTTCCCATCCCTTTCCCCTACCTTCCTACAGTATAAGATAAATTTCCATACCCAATTGAATGTGTGTTATTTTCTACTTAACCCAAATTCAATGAGATTAAGGCTCACTTATTCCCTCTCACTTACCCCTTCTTCCCCTCCATTGAAAAAGCTTTCTCTTGTCTCTTTTATGAGAGATGATTTACTACATTCTACCTCTCCCTTTCTCTTTCTCCCAATACATTCTTCTCAAGACTAAATTTTATTTTTTAGATATCCTCCCCTCATAATCAGCTCACTCTGTGCCCTCTATGTGTATACACACATACATGCATACATACATATATATTACACACATATATATATGCACATACATTATATATTATATGCATATATATACAAACATACACACACATATACACATATTATAGATTCTCTCTAACTACCCTAATACAGAGAAAGATCGCACGAGTTACAAATAGCTTTCCATGTCAGAATGTAAACAGTTCAACCTTAATGAATCCCTTATGGATTCTCTTTCCTGTTTACCTTTTCATGTTTCTCTTGATTCTTGTATTTGAAAAACAAATTTTCTCTTCAGCTCTGGTTTTTTTCAAACAAGAAAGCTTGAAAGTCCTCTTTCATTAACATTCCACTTTTGTTTCCCCTGAAGTATTATACTCAATTTTGCTGGGTAGGTGATTCTTGATGTGAACCCTTGTTCCTTTGACCTCTGAAATATCATATTTTAAGCTGTGCAACCCCCTAGTGTAGAAGCTGCTAAATTTTGTGCCATCCTGATTGTGTTTTTCTACAATACTTGAATTGTTTCTTTCTGGGTGCTTGTAATATTTTCTCCTTGACCTGGGACCTCTGAAATTTGGCTACAATATTCTTAGGAGTTTTCCTTTTGGGATCTCTTTCAGAAAGTGATTGGTGTATTCTTTCAATTTCTATTTTGCCCTCTGATTCTAGACTATCAGGGCAGTTTTTCTTGATAATTTCTTGAAAGATGATGTCTAGGCTCCTTTTTTAACATGGTTTTCAGGTAGACCAATAATTGTTAAATTATCTCTCCTAAATGTATTTTCTGGGTTACTTGTTTTTCCAATGAGATATTTCACATTGCCTTCTATTTTTTCATTCTTTTGGTTTTGTTTTAAAATTTCTTGATTGCTCATAAAGTCATTAGCTTCCATTTGCTCCACTCTAATTTTGAAGGAATTCTTGCCTTCAGTGAGCTTTTGGACCCCCTATTCCATTTGGTCAATTCTGCTTTTTAAGGCATTCTTCTCATCATTGGCTTTTTGGACCCCTTTTACCATTTGGGTTAGTCTATTTTTAAAGGTGTTATTTTCTTCAGTATTTTTTGAGTCTCCTTTTGCAAGTTCTTGACTCATTTTTCATGATTTTCTTGCATCATTCTCACTTCCCTTCCCAATATTTCCTCTACTTCTCTTTCTTGATTTTCAAAATCCTTTTTGAGCTCTTCCATGACCTGATACAATTTCATGCTTTTTGGAACGTTTGAATATAGGAGCCTTGACCTTGTATCTTCCTTCAGTTTTATGCTTTGATATTCCTCCTGTTTTGTGCTTGAGCTTCTTTGTCATAAGAAAATACCTTTTTACCAAGAAAGTAAACTTCTATTGTCTTATTTTTCCCATTTTGATCATTTTTCCAGCCAATTGCTTCACTTTTGACCTCACTGTTAAGTGGAGGATGTAGTGTCTCAAGTTTCCAAAGTTCTGTGCAGCTCTTTTCAGAGATATCTCTAGGGACCTGTAAAGTCTCAGTTCCTCCAAAGTGGTATGATAGAAGGAGAGCTGTTTGCTCCTCTCCTGGCCTGAGCTCTGACCTTTGAGCAGCCACAAGCCCTCTTTTCTGCCCTGGACCTGAAAGAAGGATTCCCTCTCCACATCTATTACAAGTTCTGCCATGTCAGTCCTTCTTCTTGTCCTGGAACTGCCACCCACAACTGCAACCCAGATCAGTCACTCTGTTTCCCCACTGTCTGTAGGTCAAGAGCTCTAGAAGCAGCCACATCTGCAACAGTGACTGCGCTGCCCTGAGGTTGGTGCTGGTCCTGGACCATGTTCCTCTCTCACTCAGGTGAGAGAGCCTTCCCATTGAGCTATGAAGCTATATTTGGTGTTTGTGGGTTGAGAAGTCTGAAACAGCTACAGCTGACAGTGATTCAGTGCCTGAGGCTGCTTCAGTCTTGTCTGTGCCACCATGGCCTATGTTAGGCTATGCTTAGCTTTGAGTCTGGTGCAATGGACCCTTCCTGTCAGCCTTCCAGATTGGCTTGGGCTGCAAATCTGTTTCACTCTGTCATTTTGTGTCTTCTGCTGTTCTAGAATCTCTTTACAGTCATTTTTACTTGTATTTTTAGGAGTTTGGGGGGAGAGCTCAGGCAGATCCCTGCTTCTTCTCTGACATCTTGACTCTTCCCCTTAATAATAGTAACTGTTACTCTTTCCCTCCCAGCTTGAATTTCTTATTTTTTTCTTTTGCTCATTAAAGGGGCCATTCCCTGATTACTTCTTAGAGAGGATTATTCACTGAATGGCCTTACCTCACAAGTGAGTACCTGAATAGACCAAGGTCTCCCAATGCATCCTGGGCCTTCTCCAGTCATCCTAATGAATATCTGGCCACTGTATCCAGATGGCTCTGGAGGAGAAGTGGGGCTGGTGATTTCCACAGCCCTCCCTCACTCAAAACAGAGTCCGGTGAAACTCATGTCATCCTTTCTCTAATGGTATGGTCTTCTTTGAAGGCAAAGGATGAACACAGGACCCTCCATAATACCCTTTCAAAATACACAGACATGCAATATGCAGTGGTGTCCTATTCAAATTGAAACTGATCCCCATGGATGTCATGCTGACTTAGGCAACTACAGATCAACATTATCTATGTTTTGTTACATTTCAATTTATTTTGTTAAACATTTCTCAATTACATTTTAATCTGATTCAAACTGTACTAAGGAGTTTTGAGGGACACATGTTTTGACAGCATGGGACTGAGTGACATCTCTTGACTTCTGTATACTGTGGGTATACACATCTGCGCTTATAGGGATGAAGATTTTATAACATAAGCCATGGAATAGCTTATGGAATTATTACAATGATTACAGAATTAATGTAGATGGTTATTATAAGTAAATACAGTGCTAATTAAAAGGAAAATTTTAAAATTAAAATTTACCAGATGCAAGGTGTTGAACTATCTGGATATTTACCAACATTTCTATATAGTCAGTTTTATCTTACTAGTTTATAAAGTACTCTTATTAGAACAAGCATAATCATATTCAACTACATAAAAATTATATATGTATATTACCTTTTATAATTCAGAAAGCTAAGTAACAAGTGATCCTTAAATTTAGGAAAATGCTGGTATGCATTTTATAACTAAAATAGTTAAGTGTCTAGTGATCTGTCTAAACAGACTATAGAAATCATTATTATTTTTCTGGATAGTGATATAAATGAAAGCTTCCAATATGTATACATGTATATCTATATGTATATGTATATCTATAGTTATATACATATGTATGTACATGTATACATATATGTACAGGTTTATACATGTATAAAGATTTGTAATTAAAAACTGCCTAAAATAATAATGAAAATCACTAACTGTTCCTTTGTAATTTCCTGGCTTTTAGTTGAAAAACATGTGCATACTTATATATTTTATTTCACTGGTGATATTTCCTTTTACATTTTCGTAATTTTATAAAGGAAAACTTTCAATGTGAAGATCTAGAGATATAAAATATGTATATATAATGCATGAAAAATGTCATTGTTAGATTAATTCCATTTCTGATTGCTATATAATATGAAACTAATGCATGCTGCCAGCTCTTTGGGTCAATAGTACAAAAGCACCGTACAAATAATGGCCAAGCAATGCCCTGACAAAGTTAAACATTTGTTCTTGTTGTTTTCAGTCATGTAAATTTTGCATATCTTCAGTTGCAGCAGGAGCTGGGGGCTGATGAGGGCTGATTCACCCCTAGGACTTCTCCACTTTCTAATATGACCTAGGGCCCTGAACTGGAGTTTTGTTCATGTTGGATTCTCACCCCACCTCTATTCCCCAACCCATGGTAACATGGGCATAGGCCAAGCAGTAGCCCTACATGGCTGCCACTGCCACTATTTATTGTGACATTTATAAATTATTTAAGCACTTAACATGTATAAAACTATGTTCATATCGTTTTTTTTAATGTGTCACTAACAAAGTTTTTGAGTCTTGTGTTCCTACACCATTTCCCACATAATTTCTGTGGAATTTTTGGTTGAGTTAAAGTAGAACTAAATGTATGGGATAAAACAGGAATATCATGAGGAGGAAAGTAATAGAATGTATGGGGCTTGGGAATGACAATAGGATTTTAGGTGGGACTTAAACAAAGCCAAGGAACCCAAGAGACTGTTATGAGGGAGAATATTCCAGGCATAGGGGACAACCAGCCATTGAAAATGTCTGGGGCCAAGAGAAGGAAAGTCTAGGAGAAATATAAGGACACTAGTGTCACTAGATCTCAGAGTTCAGATGGGATGAAGGGAGGGAGGGGTATAAGTAATAAGAAGACTAGAAAAGTGTATGTGGGGGTCAGGCTATGATATATATGTGTGTGTGTATATATATATATATATATATATATATATAAAACATGGGGCTTCTGGTACAAGATGACAGAATGAAGAAGATACTCTCTGAAGACATCCCAAATTCCTCTCCAAACATCTAGAAAATCTGCCTCAAAATTAGTCTAGGAGCACAGAAGCAGCTTACCAGCCCAGCAGAGAAGATCTTTCTCACCGGGGTGCAAGGGGACCAAGGCCTGAGAGCAGAAGCAGCAGCCAGCCTCACAGTAGGGGGCAAGCAGCAAGGCTCCAAGCCTGGGGCAATCCACCAACTAGGCCCCCACCTTGCTGCAAAACAGCAACACCCTAGACAAAAAAGTAGTCTGTGCAGCTCAGCAAGGTCCCACCCCCAGCACAAGTTACCAGGTAGGCCTTGACCCCATTGTTGAGCAATAGAGTAGCCCCACCCTGGGACTGGCCAACAGTGAGATCCCATCAGTGAGGACAACCAGCAGAGATGCCTTGTTTCCATAGCAACCCAGCAGCAGGGCCCCACCTTCTACACCCTCCCCCTGGGGCAGACCAGCAACAAAATTAGCCCTCCAGGGCTGACTAACAGAAAGGCCCTTTCACCACAGCAATCCAGCAATAGGGTTCAAGCCCAAGGCCAGCCACCAGAAAGACTCTGTAAGCATATCAACCTACACAGCAAGGCTTCATCCCTGGAGCAGATCAGTAGCTAAACCAGACACCCAGAGGAAGTCAACAGAGAGAGCTCCCACTTCTCAGTGTAAGCCAAAAGAGAAACACTCTTCACGGCAAACAAGTAGCTAAGCCTCACAGCTGAAAACAGTAAAACCCAGAGCCCCAGCAAAAAAGCTTGGGACTGTACAGAACCAGAGACAGACTTTCACATAAAAATCCCAAGTCACCAAAAAAGGCAGAAAAAAATAAGTAAAAAAAACAAACATCTTGTCTATACAAAGTTAATATAGTGACTGGGAGAATCAAGATATAAACTTAGAGGAGGACAATAGTGTCAAAATGGCTACATGCAAAGCCTCAAAGAAAAATGTAACTTTATCTCAAGACCAAAAAGAATTCCTAATAGAGTTTAAAAAGAATTTTAAAAGCAAATTAAAGAAGTAGAACAAAAACTAGGAAAAGAAATGAGAGTGATGAAAAAGAATCATGAAAAAGAGTCAATAGCATGGGAAATGGAACAAAAATTTAGCAAGTAAAATAACTCCCTAAAAAATAAAATTTGCAAAATAGAAAAGGAAGAGCTAAAAAGAAAAATTCCATTTAAAATAACTGTAGAGGAAATCAAATTCTTGGGAGTCTACTTGCCAAGATAAACCCAAAAACTATCTGAACACAACTATAAAACATTTCTCACACAAATAAAGTCAGATCTAATTATTTGTGGAAATATTAATTGGTCATGGGTAGGCCAAGCCAATCTAACAAATATAACAATTCTACCTAACTTAATCTATTTATTTAGTGCCATCTCAATAAAATTATCAAAACATTTTTAAAAGTTAGAAAGAATAATAACAAAATTCATCTGGGATAACGAAAGCTCAAGGATATCAAGGAAATCAGTGAAAAAAATGCAAAAGAAGGTAGGCTAGCCATGCCATATCTCAAACTGCATTACAAAATGGTAATTATCAAAACAGTCTGGTACTGGCTAAGAAATGAAGTGGAATATTAGTGGGAAAGATTAGGTACAAATTACATAATATTAAATGACCATAGTAATCTAATATAGATCCAAAGATCCTAGCTTCTAGAACAAAAACTCATTATTTGACAAAACTGCTGGGAAAACTGGAAAACCTTATTGCAGAAACTAGATATAGACAAGCATTTCTTAGTATATAACAAGATAAGGTTAAAATGAGTACATGATTTCCATTTATAAAGGGTAATACCACAAAAAAATTAGGAGAACATGGAATAGTTTATCTGTCAGATTTATTTGAAAAATTTAGGACCAAAAAAGAGATAGAGAGCACTAAAAAATGTAAAAAAGATAATTTTGATTTTATAAAATTAAAAAGTTTTACACAAACAAAGCCAATGGAACCAAAATTATAAGGAAAGCAGAAAATTGGAAGAGGGGAATTAGTTACTATTATCTCTGACAAAGGCCTCCCCTCTCAAATATGTAGAAAAACTGAGTCAAATTTGCAAAAATATAAGTTATTCTCTAATGATAAATGATCAAGGGATATGAACAGGCAGTTTTCAGACAGAGAAATCAAAGCTATCTAAGTCATTATTGATCAGGGAAATGCAAATGAAAACAACTCTGACGTATCACTTCACACCTATCAGAGTGGCTAATATGACAAAAAAGGAAAATTTTGGTGAAGTGGTGGACTGATCCAACCATTCAGGAGAATAATTTGGATTATGCCCAAAAGGGTTATGAAACTGTGTACACCCTTTGATCCAACAATAGCACTGCTACATCTACATCCCAAATACATCAAAAAGATAAAGGGGCAGAAGGACCTATTTGTACAAAAATATTTATAACAGTTCTTTTTATGATGGCTAAGAATTGGAAATCAAAGGAATGCCTATTAATTGAGAAATGGTAAAACAACTGTGGCATATGATTGTAATGAAATATTATTTTGGTGTAAGAAATGACAAGCAAGGTGGTTTCAGAAAAGCCTGGAAAGATTTACATGAACTGATGCATAGTGAAGTGAACAGAACTAGAAAACATTGTACACAGTAATAGCGATATTTTTCAATAAAGAACTGTGAATGACTTAGCTATTCTCAGCAATACAATGATCCAAGAAAATCCCAAAGAACTAATGATGAAGCATGCAATCTTCCTCCAGAAAAGGACTTATATTGATTGAACACAGATTGAACTTTGCTATTTTTAATTTCATTTTTTTCTTTTGTTCCAATCTTGTACAAACTGACTGTCATGGAAATGTTTTACATAATTGCACATGTATAATCTGTATCTGATTGCTGACCATCTCAGGGAGGGGGAAGGAGTGAGACAGATAGAATTTGGAACTCAAAACTTTACATAAAAATGTTTTTGAAAATTGGGAGGGAAAGAATGTGCATAAATAATAGTAAAATATGTATTTCTAGTAGTGCATAATAGGCGCTTCAGTCATCCCTAGACAGAACTGTTAATAAAACATAGAATACTGAAGAGAATTCCTTTGTATTTCATCAATTTTAATCTCTTTTATTGATTCTCTCTCCTACAAGCACAGGGGGACAGCTGACAGGAAAGAATGAGGTGGTTCCATCAGAATTTAATGAAAAAGGAATTAAAGTTTAAAATTATCCCTAAATTCATCCCTCAGCATAAAGGAGGAAAGTCTGCCCGGGTGGACTTCCACACACAGTCCACTGTCCTATGTTCACAGATACTTTAAAAAAATGCAATGGGGACAAGCAAAATTTCCCTAGGTTTCATATTTCTCCTCTGGCATCTCTAGGCTTTTATTTGGGATACTGTAGCTGTATTTATATAGCATTTTGCAGGTTGCAAAATAATTTCACGTAAATGAACTCCATCTTTTATTCATAGAAAGCCAGTGAGATTTAGAAATCTAGGTGGGTATTGAGGAGATAGTACTGGACTTGGTATCATGGAAGACATGAGTTTCAATTCTGCCTCAGATAGATAACTGCTTTTTTGACCCTGGGAAAGGCACTTAGCTTTTCTCAGATTCAGTTTTTTCATCTGCAAAATGTGGAAGATAATAGTATCTATATTTCAGGAGTATTATGATGATGACATAAGATATTAGGTATGAAGCCCTATGCAAATATTAGCTACCTGCTAAAGAGAATGGCTTTTGAAATGGAATCAACAGAACACAAATGACCAACAGAGTTGATATATAAGTTAAAAGATATAAGAAACCACCTAGCTGACTTGGATGAATTTAAGTCTCCTGGTCCAGATAAACCTAATCTTTAGTTACTTTAAAAGCTGGCAGATATAATTATAGAGATATTGTCAATGGTATTTAAGAGACAAAAGAAAATGGGAGAACTATCACAGAATTGGAGTATATTGAATATTTTCTAAGTCTTCAAAATAGTAACAAAAACCAAGACTTGTGAATTGTAAGCTATTAAACTTGACTTTTAATTCCTGGAAAAGTCTGGAGTGAATCCTTAAGGAGATTGTTGGCGAATATCCATTAAGAATAAATATTCCCAGAGTAACTTTACTCCTTCTTTATTTGGTCTTCGGGTTTTTTGGGGGGAAAATATTATTAAGCTAGTAAATGTTGGGGTGGGGAGAATGCTGTGGATTTAGCTTATCTAGATTTTAGCAAAAGTTTTCATAAAGTGTCTTATATTATTATTTTGGAGAAAAGAGAGATGCAGACTAGGTGATAAAAGAAATAGATGGATTCAAAACTATTTGATTAACCAGAAGCTGTCAATAGTTCAGAGTTAAAACGGCAAGAGGTCCTGAATGGAGACCATCTCTGCTTGGCACTAAAAATTTGTACCAAAGTCTTAGACAAAGACATAGAAGGTAGGTTTATCAGATTTGTAAGGGACACAAAGCTAGGAGGTATATCTGTTGTGCTGTACGATAGATCAGTATACAAAAAGATGTTGACAGGCTAGAGTATTAGGCTGAATCTGAGAAGATGAAATTCAGTGAGGACAAGTAGAAAGTCTTATACTTGGTATAAAAAATGAACTTCACCATAACAAATTGAGTAAGGCATGGATAGGCAGGAGTTGTGACATGGCAGAAAGGAGTACTAATGAAATATTAGGATTTATTGAGAGAAACTGCTTTCAGGAATAGAAAGGGTAATAGTCCCAGTGTACCCCAAATTTATCAAGCTTCATCTGCAGTATAGTGTTCCGGTTTGGGTAATACCATTTTAAAATGTCATCAAATAACTGGTAAGTATATAAAAGAGGATAGTGATGGGACTGTGTCTGTGTCATATGAGACTCAGCTTTATGAACTGAGCATATCTTGTCTGGAGAAGAGAACACATGAGAGGAGAGGACGGAAAGTGACATAATGGTTGTCTGTAGAGGAAAGACAAGACTACTCTTGGGCTCCAAAAGGCAAAAGGAAAAGCAATAATGGAAGCCAAAAGGAGGCAGATTTTGTCTTTATGTATGAAGAAAACTTCCTAACAATTAGAGTTATCCAAAAGAAGAATGAAAGGTGTTGTGCTTTCTCTTTCAAGGTATTTCACCAGAGGTTGTGTTATTACTTAGTTGTTGTGTTATAATGAGGATGGTTTTAGGTAGGATTTGGAATAGATGGTCAATAAGGTCCCTTTCAACAGTCAAATTGATGGATTTGTGGGGAAAGATGAGAGGCTACAATTATTCCTATTCTACACATGACAAAACTAAGGTAAGTGTTGTTGTTCAGCTATGTCTGACTCTTTGTAACCTCACTGAGGTTTTTTTGGCAGAGACACTGGAGTTCTCCATTTTCTTTTCCTCCTCATTTTACACATGAGGAACTGAGGTAAAGAGTGACTTGCCCAGGGTCACATAGCTAGTAAGTGTCTGAAGCCAAATTTGAACTTGGGAAGATGAATTTTCTTGACTCCAGGTGGTACTCTATCCACTGAGCCACCTAGCTGCTCAAAAGTGAGGCTACAAAAGACGAAATAGCATATTCAGAATCCTAATGCTAACAACTAGTAGAAATGGTATCTGAATCTAGATCTTTCAACAAGTGTACTTTCCATGACACCTCATTGTTTTTTAGGAATGTATTATAAAAACTAAATATTATAATAAGGAAATATTAATAAACCAATCATTTGCACTAAGACACCATGGGTCACTGTGGGAGAAGACATTTCTTTGCAACCAGACAAAAATGGAAGTTTACATGTGTCTAGAGCACATATACAGGGCATACATCAAATATTACCTGACTTAAGTGTGCTTCCTTGAAAAATATCCGACCATGGTCCCTTGCCTGCTTGAGAAACTGCTCGAACTTGAAATGTATAGGTCTGTGAACTATTTAAATTCTCAACAAGGTACTGTGTTGCTGAAATTCCTTTATAAACTGTGCTATCTTCACCAAATATGACTTTCACTTCATACTTCCAGTTTTGCCAAGTGTTAGGACCAGCAATAATAAGACACAGAAAGTTATTAAATACATTTTGCATGAACAGATACTTTTAGAAATGTCTTTGATGAAATAAAATTGTAGGGAGTTTTTTGTCTTTAAAAAAAATTCATAAAGGTTTACATTGCATCACATCACTTGGCCCTGCTTGGAATAATGCCCATGGCCTCATAAGTGGTAAGACAGTTTGAGTTTCATAGAATTAATCACAAAATTCTGTAATTGGAAGAGATCATAGCAGCCATCCCCGTATGAGAAACTCTCCTACAACTTCCTCTAAAAATGGTTATCTAATATTGTTGTAAATCCTGCCAGCCTTTGTCTGAGGACCTGCTACAGTGGTGGTGATGGTGTGAGGGTATGTGAAATCGCTCATTTCTGAGGCAGTCCGTTGCATTTGTATTTTGCCATTAGAATTAAGGATTAGTTTTAAGGTTATCTAACCACCTTTATCAACCCTTAAAATATTAGGAGCTAGCCATCCTCTTTTCTTTAATGATAAGAATAATAATAGTCACTATTCATAAAGCACTTACTATGTGCAAGGGACTGTACTATTTTACAATTATTATCTCATTTGGTCTCTAGATCAATAATTCTAATGTCCCTCAACTGTTCCTCCTCTATCATGACATTTAGCCCATGACTGCCTTTTTCTGGATTACCTCTGTGTTCTCAATATTGTAATAAACTTTGGTGCCCAGAACTGAATGCAACATTCTACCTAAGACCTGACCAAGGCAGAGTATAGAAAGCCTATGATTCCTTTTAGACACCATGCTTCTCAGTGCAGCTAAAACCCACATTCGTATTTCTATGACTATTTCAAATTGTTGTCCTATATTGAGTTGCAGTCACTCAAATCCCCACATATTATTCACATAACTGTTGTCTAGCCATGCCTAGTTTTCATATGAATTTGAAGAAAATGTAATCCTTTGGGGAAAAAAAAATTCCTTGAATTTATATAAATATCTGCACTTGAGAGATCCAAACATTTCATATTTATCATCATTTATCCATATATCTTCCCTGTGTAGTAGGCAGGTTGCAGCCTTTATTATCCTCATGTGATAGATAAGAAAACTGAGAGGCCTAAAACTGAAATGTCTTGGCTGAATTGATGCAGCAAATCAACAACAAAGCCCAGAACACAAGATAAATTTACTGATCCTCAGAAGAATATGCCTATATTCTGCTCTTCTCCCCCACACCCATCTGCCTCAGACATGGCCTTGCATGTACAATGCTTTCTTAGCATTTTTTAGCAACCTAAACCTTATATACAAACCTCTTCCTTCTATCTGATGTTCAGGTTAAAGGAAAGGCAGAAGCAAGATGTCGTCTACATTATTTGGTGCTATGCTGCCCCTTTTATGGGAATGATGTTTCATGACATGTCCCAAAATTACTGAAGTCTCTAAGCATAATGTCCAAATTTCAATAGTTTCCTCTATATCTATGACATGCTGTGAAGGTTAATTTTACACAAGATGACTGAGATTAAACTCTGAGAAATAAGAATGATAAAGTATGATGACAGAGTGACAGGGAGGACAGATCATATATTATGTGCTTAATGACATGCAAATAGATAAAAGGAAATATTTTATTGCTGATGACATTATTATTAAAATATTTTGTGATTAAATTCCAATTTCAAAGGTTTATTGAAACACACATTGATTTGCTTGTGTTAGGACTTTCTTAAAACCTTAGACTTCAACTAAAATAACTTTCAATATTATCTACTCCTCTCCTCTCATTTTATAGGTAAGAAACTAAGTCTGAGTGATTAAATGTCATTTACAAGGTCACGCAGATAATTAGCTAGTGGCTTATCCAAGACTAGAATTTATTTTGGAGTTCGTTTTTAGATATCAGACTCAGAAACAGTTCTGATTCTCATTCTAATGTGTATCTTTTGCCTCTATCATGTGGATGCACATATGACTATAGAATCATAGATTTTAGAGCTAGAAATTCCAGCTCTAAAAGACAGACATGAAGTTCTAGTTCTAAAAGATGCAAAGTTTCTCCCTCTAATTCTACAGTTTAAAAACTGAAAGTGAGAAAAATTAAGTGACTTGTCCAAGGTACAGCTAGTAAGAATTTAAAGCAGGATTTGAACTCTGACTCCAGTTCAGGACTATGTAGCTCCTGTTAATGTTAAAAATACTTGCATTTATTTTCTTTTGATACATACATAGCTCTTTTCAAAAATCAGTTTAATTTCTTTGATATTTAATAATTTCTTTAAAAAAGACCTTGGATCAAACTGTAATCTCTATTGGATCTTTAATGACAAATTAGGAATTGATCATGCTAGAAGATTTATTCTAAAAAAAGAAAGGAAAAGTAATTGAAATCATAAGGTTTCTCCAACTTACTCTGGTACAGAAAATAATTTTGATTTGCTATAGCTATGCAATGCAGACAGGCCACATCTGGAAAACTCCAGTATGAGATTTCATTATCCACTTGTTAGGATCATAGCAAATTGAACAGACTACAGTTTGGCCACATGACTAATTAACCTATACTATATCAATCCAACCTGAAACATCCGAGAAAAGATTGGATCATAACTTCACTTTCACAACATTTAATGGAATTCCATTTTCTTTAATGCAATAGAGATAAGAGTTGCCCTAGTCAACTCTTACGATGTATCTATTTTCCTATAAAATATATTTTCCCTGGAAAATGTCATATTTTAATGACATGTTTAATTTAAGAAACTTCTAAAACATAACAATGTATTTTCCTTATATGTAGAAGGGAGGTCATTTTCAGACTAAATAGAAACCAGCTGGAAACACTGAGTCATACAATACCACTAATATCATATCTTTCTCTAGTTACTTTCACAATGGATCCAGCTGAATTAAAAAAAAAAAAAAACAATATGAAGACATCCTTGCCTAAGTTCACAATGATTTTTCTGTCTTTTTTTTTCTGCCTCACAAGAGCTAAACTATTAAAGGCAGATTTAGCTTTCAGATGGAAGTATAATTTTCATTGCTCTGTTTCTTGTGTTTGTCACATAGGCAGTTTATTATAAGGAAAGACCACTAAAACTGGAAGGCAAAAGACCTGGGGTAAAATCTTGGTTCTTTATTACCTTATGTGTGACCTTATATGAGTTATTTCATCAGTCTGAAGCTTAGGTATCTCATATCTAAAACGAGGGAACTACAATAGATTATCAGCAAAGTATCTCCACAACCTATTAATTGATAAATCTCTTTATTAAATGTCTTGTCCTGGAAGTGATCAATATTTGCATGTCAGTTGATTCACAATTGTCATTCTTTTAATGTTATTGTTTTGGGAAGAATTTGACCCTTTCAAATATATACATATCTACTTGCAAAATAGATTTCTCTATACCACATATGCATAATTCATTTTGTCATGATAACTTAGATGACCTTAGTCTATAGGTAATCTTTCAGAATACCTACTCTTCTAAATTTCATCCCCAAATGTCCCACCTACAATTGATTTTATATTGTGTACCCAATGCTAATTCTGTCACTTTAAGAATGAGTCTGTAAAGGAGAATGAAACGGAACTAGTAATTAAAATTATGAATACCATTTTCAGAGTCATTTCAAAAAGGTTTGGAATTTGCAGTAGTCTATGCATGTCTTAATGGTGAGCAGTTAGATGGATCAGTGGATAGAATGCCAATTCTGGAGTCAGGAAGACTTCTCAGACATTCATTTGCTATGCAACCCTGGGTAAGTCACTTCACCCTGTTTGCCTCAGTTTCCTCACCTGCAAAATGAGCTAGGGAAGGACACGGCAAAACACTCCAGTATCTTTGCCAAGAAAATCCCAAATGTAGTCAATCACAAAGAACTGGGCATGGCTGAAATGACTCAACACAAGATGCATGTAATAGATCTATGTACGTAATTATTTTACTTCCCATATGGATTTACCAGCTTCTTTTATTTCTTATAGATAAATGCATTCCCCATTGTAAGTTAAAGAGAATGTAATTAGATAACACAAAGAAAAATCGAGGAGAGAGGGGAAAAAGGCAAGAAGGAGGGAGGGAAGGAGAGAGAGAGAGAGACATAGAGAGATGAACATCTGTATGACCTCATGCAGCTCTAATAAATTAACTGAATTGAACTGGTATTTTTGGTTCTGTTTCAATAGATCATACAGTGTAATTGAAATAATCAATCTTGGGTACGTCTGTTTGACAATAAAACTTTAATCACATTATTAAAGATGTTCAAATGCAGCAGATTCTTATAAGAGTAATAATGGTATCTGGCATTTATATAGCATTATAAGATTTGAATCTTACCACAATCTAATTGGGTAAATATTATAGGCATTGTAATTCAAGTTTTACTGAAGAGGAAACAGAGGCTCAGAGTAGTTAATTGGCTTTTCTGAAAGAATCTGCACCTAAGGCCTGGTATTATTGTAACTTCAGTGCTCTACCACAGTATGCTATCTCATTTGCTTACAATCCTCATGTAAGCAAAAGTAGAGTAGCTATTCAACATTTTAAAACGCTCTAAATCTTCTTATGCCCATAACCTTAATCATCTACTTCCCTTCCACCCAAATGAAATTACAAAGTTGTCATCTCACATTTGCCTCGTTAACTTGGTAGCAGCTAATTTTAAAGCTGTATGGAAAAAATAAAATTTTATAGCAGATTGTCATACATACATACAATTCACTATATGAATTGTCTTAACAACTTACCCATTCCTGAAAAAATAAGAGGCTTTTTCCAGGTAATCACTCCTGAATTGATCCTAAGATACACCTGGAACTCTAGAGGTGCAAAAAGTGGTACAGGTATTGGCTGGTTAGATAACTCCCACAAGAAGAGATTATCATATGTTCCCAGAATCTCATTACAGGAATTCACACCAACTTCAATAAAAGTAGATTTTCCCTCATGTCGTTCTTCAGGGAACACTAGTTGACCTGTGCTCACTGTCAGTACTCCACGGCCATGGACAGCAGCCTGGATAGTTGTAGGAACCTTTTTTAGTCGATGGTCTTGGTATAGCCCTGAGCCATCGAGAAAAACAGAGTATAGCACTTTAGTTGACTCAAGCATAAAAAAAAGTCGCTGAAGTTTTGTATCCACAAAAAATATATTAATAGATACTCTCTTTATGATTGCCTCAGTGACCAGGTTTTGCCTTCCAACTAATTCCTCCTGGGGTAGATGTATACGATAAACACCATCCAGTAAACCAATAAACAAATATCTAAGGAGAAAAGATACAAAAATGATCTACATTTTACCATAAATCATGGACATTTTAAAAGTTTAAAAATGTTTGTGCATATAAAACACACACATATACACATATATAATATGATTTCATTTTCTGTACTTATCCATTATAAGGATCTACAAAAATCTTATATGCTTGAAATTCTAAAGTAACTATGACCTCATCAAGGCATTTGGTGGAGCTGCACCATAGAATCTGTTATGTAGAAACATAGTGAGAAAATCTAATTAACTAAATTATTACCACCAATTAAGATCACATTGCCTTAAACTATCCTACTGCTATGTTTATGTTAAACAGAGAAAAGTCAAATAAGAATGGTGATTCAGTGGTCATACAAAATATTATATTTTAAGATTTAATTGAATCTACAACTTAAAAAAAAGAGTAGAGAAGTCACATTTAACAGTCAACCAGTACCACTCATTCACCTCTGCCCCACCCCTTTCCTGCACCCCCTCACACACCTCCTGCTTAGTGTCCTATGTTAACAATCTGAAGAATGAGCACTGACGGTTATTATATATGTGGATGACTATGTAAATAGAGTATTGATAGGAAATCTATTTTTTTCCTTCTTTGGATGTGCACAATGATCTAGGGAATGTCTGGTGAACAGTATAATAAAGATAGGTAACTTCTGCAATAAATAGTCTTTGAGAGTTCTCTGGTGCACAGAGATGAGATGATTTGCTTAGCCAGTATTTATCAGAGGCAGAATTGGAAATTTGAATGAGGACTTCCTAATTCTGAAACTAAATTCTTGTATTCATTATCCACACCTTCTGCTGTGGATAATTACAGGGCTTTTGTTTAAATAGCCCCAGGTTACCCCTCCCTCTTCTAGTCATTATAATAATTTCTAAGAGAATTAAGAAGTTGAAAGAAACCAGGTGTCTAAAATCCAAGAACTGAGTACAGGAAGTCATTACTTTCAAACTATCGTAAGATAAACTCATAAATATGTTAATTTATCCACAAAAGTGTCATTTGAACCATGAAAATCATCTTTGACTGAAACATTTGATTGAGTGACCCTGACATAATTCATTCAGTCAACAGACATTTATTATGTTCCAGTTATGTGTCAGGTTAACAAATCTAAGACTTGAATACAATGCTTAGGATGAAAATCATAAGGATTGTTTTCATTTATGAATATTGTATCAACTTGCTTTCTTTCTTGATGATTTACAGATAATTAAATAGGGAAAATGTAGAACTATATTCTACTACTTAAGTCACAGAAAATCATGTTTTCCCATTTAGGAGAAAAATAAGTCATTTTACAAATCTCTTGACATTTTATTGTTATTGTTAAAGTTATGGTAGTAACCCTGAAGATAAATTACAGTTCTACAACTAGAAACCTGCTTTCAGAGGAAATGTCTTTCATAGACAAGTTTTAGAAACTAGGGAGGAAAGTCTCATTAGCTGCTTTCTTTTTAAATGAAGCTTTTTTTAAAAAGACCATTTCTTATGACAGAATAGCCATTACAATTTGTGTTCCCAAGCAGGATAATTTCATTAGAGGACATTATGGGTTATTTCAACTGGATGTGGTTATAAAAATATTTATTGAAATAGTTTTGCTTCATCATTTTGTATCTGCTTTGTTATTACACTGCTATGTATAGTTATGCTACTTCTTATGCACTGTTACATAGCTGAGCATTACCTTAATTGTTTAAGTCAAGATAATTCTGAGTTACATAGACACTGGAATTAATTATAAAAATTAGTAGCCAGGTTTATCCACTTAAAAAAATAAAGTTAATCTGGAATTGAGAAAAGAAGCACTATAAGAGGTTATCAAAAAAAAGTGTGATTGGAAAAAACAAAAAAGGCTGCTTTTACATGATGCATAAATGGTTAAGGCCTGAAGCAAGAGAGAAATTAGCCTGGATACACAGTGGGTTTTAGTCTATCCTGACAACATTCAGTTTAAGGTGTGAACATAACACTGGTATCACAAATGGAATTTAGAGTTAGTGCTTTGTTAGCAATTTTGGCAGTAGTGTCAATCATTGCCTTGCGAAAGTAACACTCATCAGACTCAGCCACATGTAATATTCCTTCAAATTAAATTTTCAATTTGTCATGTGAAAATATGTGACTAAGAAAAAAATATTCAAAGGAAGGCAAAAGGAAAGAATTAATTACTGTAGTGGCTCAAGGGATAGAATCTCATAGTTGTATCTTGGAATCTTATATGGAGATCCAAAATTTCTTGGATATCTAATTCAAGGGATTTGGTTTCCTTTGGTATTTCTAACCTACCTTAAGGGTTTCAACAAAGTTCTCTTGCACAGAATCAGGATTATTAGCAGCCTGCCATGGAGAAAATTATAATTTGTACATAGAAACATGTTCACTTTTCTTCCTAGAAAAGGAGCAAAAGGAAATGCACTAGACAGAGGGATTGAAACAAAAGCTATCAGGGATCTTACCTTGTGGATTAGACTAATTTCTCTCCCCCCCCTTAAAAGGTGAGAAGACTGTCTCAGAAACTTGACTGACTTAGGGGACTAAGACTCAAGCCATAAGAGAGGCTTCCTGTTTTCTTGAAGGCATGAGAGGCTAGCCAATAAGGATTCAGTGCTCATCAGACTTGGCTTATGCCCTTCTTTCATACAAATCACCACATACAGGTATATTTCTACATGGAGAAAAAGAAGGGCTCCATATACTAGAATAAGGACTGTATCTTTTCTTAGACTTATTTTCCATACTATGGCTAAGTAAACTTCCTCTTCTTAATGGTCAAGTGGCCTACAAATCTTTCATATTGTTCTGACCTAAAACCTGAATTATTCAACCAAACTAAATTAATCCTGGCCCACAAAAGCAGCAGATGATGTAGGGAGGGTTGGGGACAATTTGCAGAGACAGAGTAAATGGAGGTAAGCATACAGGGAGTGAATAGACTTATGATCTTATATGCCCAGAGAGGCTCTTAGAATCAAAACTTCTGCTTCTCCAACCCTCAGCCAAAAACTGACCTAGTGTTCCTCTCATTTTCATGTATTTTGCTAATGTAGTACGTACACAAGGAAGGGATAATAATAGCATGTATATAATATTTTAAGATTTGCAAAACAATTTACAAATATTACCTCATTTTATCATTGAAGCAACTTTGGAAGGAAGGCACTATTGTCATTCCTATATTTCATGAAAGAAAACCGAGATGGGTAGAGACTAAGTGATTTGCCCAGGGTCACACAGCTAGCAAGTCTCTGAGACCAGATCTGAACTCAGATCTCCTTGACTCTAGATTCTACATATTGTGCCACCTATCTGGGAAGGTCTGTCTATGTTTGTCCTTTGTTTTCAAAGAAGACCATGGCATCAGAGAAATGATGACATGATTGGTAGTTGACTTTGTTTTGAGTGAGGGAGGGTTGTGCAAGGTCACCAGCCTCACTTTCCCCTCCTGAGCCATCTGGATTGAGTGACCAGACATTCATCAGGATGACTGGACAGGAAGGAAGGAAGGAAAGAAGGAAGGAAGAAAGGAGGGAAGGAAGGAGAGAGAAAAACATGTTAATATTTTATTTTCTCTAAATTTCTATCAAGAGGTATAGCCTTGACTCAATTATGATTCTGATGATGTATGCCCACAGTGGGATGTGTTAATAGAAAGTACTAGGAGCTAAAGAAAAGTTTTGGTGGCTAGAAGCCCAGAAAGAATAGAAGGTCCATAGATGGATGAAACATTTACTGTAGTATCAGGAACACCACAGGTACTCTAAAATGTCTCCTGAATTAATGGATAGCAGTAGCTTTTGGGAAAATACCACTGAACTTTGAATGAAAAGTCCCCCAATTGAATACATCATCCATCATTTACTACCTGCACAACCCTAGGAAAGTCATTTTATCTTTAGTTTATCTTCCTTCTCTATAAAACTATGTACTTTCTATCTCATAAGTTGTGAGGTAATTTGTAACTTGTAAAGTGCTATATAAATATATGCATGTTTAAATGTGATTTTTAGTAGCTGAATAAAATTTGTTTTACAAATGATTTCTAAGATCACCACTATTCCCTATCTAGGACAATGTCTTCAATAATACTTCTTCTTTGAAGCCCACTATGGTACCAATTTTGGAAATAATTGGAACTCTGAGGTATATATTTGTTAATTCTCATATACTTAAATTCTATTTCCTATTATAGTGACTCGTACATATTTTATGTTTCCTCTGAGATAGTAAGCTCTTTGAAGGAAGGGAGATTGTCTTAACATATCTTTGAATCTCCCTCAGCACCCAGCACTGTGTGTTAGGAGCTTAAATGTTGAACTGAATAGAATGTAATTTTACAGATGAGGAAACAAAGTGAGAAGACAAGTTAACTTCCCTAAGGACACAGAGCTAATTAGTGGCCATGCTTGAGCTATAATTCAGGTTTTCTTATTCTAATTCCGCTACTCTTTCTAACATACTACAGTTTCCCCTGGAGTTATCATAAGTCCAGAAATCCCTCCTTAGGATGCATTTCATTTGCATTTTGAAATGTTACAAGTAAAGGACAAGATTCATAAATCTAAATAAAAATACTTTTTTTCTTAGAATTGCTTCACAAGACTTCAGATTCATTGTTAATGGGTCAATGGGGGTACATACAATTATTAATTAAATGAATATTTATTAAACACCTATCGTTTACAAGAACCTATATCCTGGTAATATTTGGGGAGGAGGGTGCTGGTATGCACAATTCCATTGAATTTAATGTCTACAAACACTTGCAATTTAGACAGTACTGTGCTAGCAACTGAGGCAAAAGTCTGAGATAAGAGGCAAGTCTTGCTCTTACAGAACACAGAGGGAAGACAGTTTTCTACCAATGAGATTAAAATACCAAAATAAGACAGTCTTTTGATTATTGGTTCTGCTTCCAGTCTCTCCCTACTTTTTAGTGTTTCTTCTACATAGCTACAAATATACATACATGCATATATACATGCAAGCATGAATTCCTCAAGCCTGCATTTGACTATATCACTGCCCTATTACAAATCTTTACTAGTTCTTTATTGCCTTTAGGATAAAGCAGAAACTCTTCTGCTTGGCATTCAAGGCCCTTCAAAGTTTGTCTCCAGTTTATCTTTCCATATTTATTTCACATCATTCTCTTTCATGTACACTATATTCCAGTCTAATTAGACTGCTTGTGGTTACCTGATCTTCATATTTCATGCCCCACCTCTGTGACTTTTCATAGGTTTTTTCTCCATACCTGAAAGCACTCCACCTCAATGTTGTCTTTTACAATACTAAGCTTTCTCCAAAACTCAAATCAAGGGCCACCTTTTCAGGAAACATTTTCTGGTCATGCTAAATCTTAGTAATTTTTTGCTCTTTGAATTTCTTGTCTGCATAAATGTTATAATGGTGGTATATACTCTTTGGATGTTCAGATTTTTTTGAGGGGAGAGGTCTTTGTATCTCTCAAACTTTGTGTAGTATTTTTCATGGATTAGGTGCCTGGTAAATGCACGCTGAATTAATTCAATTGAATATTCAGTCCCAGAAATTGCCCATTGCTACCTTTCCAAGGGCCAAAAAAAGGTATTATTTTAATTTCACTCTATATTTTACAAAGGTTATTTATGTTTCTCTGTTTTCATTTATGTCATAAGAATATGAATGATGGAACATCATGGCTTCAAAGAATTAACATTGTAAGTGACAGAAAGTATAATAGAGATGGTGCATATAAGTATACTCAGCATGGCTTACATACAAGAAATGGTATAATCAAGGAGATACATGACTGCAAAAGAACTGTTAAACTTATGTACAAAAAACATTTATAGAAGCTTCATTTTCTAATGGCAAAGAACTGGAAACTAAGATAGCAGTTTCTGTCTGTGTTTGTCCTTCATTTTCAAAGAAGACCATGACATCAGATAAGTGATGACATGACTTGCACTTGACTTTGTTTTGAGGGAGGGAGGGCTATGTAGGTCACCAGCCTCACTTTACCCTCCTGGGCCATCTGGATCCAGTGACCAGATATTCATCAAGATGACTAGAGAAGCCCCAGGATGCAATGGGGGACCTTAACCTATTCAAGTACTCAGAGTGAGGTAAGGTCATTCAGTGAATAAGCTTCTCTAAGAAATAATTAGGGAATGGCCTCTTTATTGAACAAAAGGAAAAATAAGTAAATCAAGCAGGGAGGGAAAGAGCAACAGTTATAATTGGGGAAAGACTATGACAAATTATGGCATATCAATATTTTCATGTTATGATGTCAGTCAGTCAATAAGCATTTATTAAGCACCTTCTGTAAGCCAGTCGCTGTAGTAAATTCTAGGAATACAAAGAAAAACAAAAGTCGGTCCCTGCTTTCAAAGATCTCACAATTATGATGGAGGAGACAACAAACAGACAACTATGTAGAAAGTAGTTACAGGATACACTGGAGAAATCAATGGAAGAGAGAGACTAGAATTACTATTGGTGGGAAAAGAAACGATGAAGGGAATAGTTACATGGAAACCTGAGAAGCATTCTATGAACTGAGGCAGAATGAAGTGAAGACAAACAACATGTACTATAACAGCTACAATGTAAAGACAAACAAGTTTGAGGGACAAAGAAGTGATCAATCCTATGACCAGGGGGCCAGAGAGGAACCATGCTAACAGTGTCTCTTGACAGAGATGTGATGTATGTAAGATACAAATGAGATCATTTTTGAATACAAACAATGCAGGGATTTGCTTTGTTTCATTGTAAATTTGTTACAAGAATTTCTTTCTCTTTTTTTTTTCCTTCGGGGGGTGAGAGGAAGAGATATTAAATTTGCTAATTCAAAAATAAAGTTTTTAAAAGGAGGGTCAGTTATGTGATAAGAGCATGGGATAACATGTGCAATGTAAATATTACATTGGTTATAATGGAACATTAAGTGAAGCCCAGCAAGGCCTTCAGAGCAGTAGGCAAAATGATTATTGGTTGAGAAGGTGCATATTAAATGTTTATTATATGCTAAGAACTGTGTTTAGCATCGGAAATAAAAACTTAAAAAAACAAGACAGCCACTGTTCTCAAGCACCTTGCCATCTAATTACAAGAAATAGGGAATATAAACTCTTTCTAGAAAAATTTATAGAAGTCATGAACAGTACCTATACAGGATGAGAAGATGTAGACAATTAACTGTTTTGGAGTAGTAAGTGACCACACTGATGAGACCGTGGAGTTATCAGAGTTCACTATAGCACCAGAATAACTATACCAAATCTTCATGAGCTCCTGTGCTGTGAAATTCAGCATAAATTGTATTTCCAATAGGGTCTGTTATTAGAAATACAGGAATTCAGTGTTTTTACCTGTGAAATCCTACTCTGAACTCTAACTTCAATGTATTTAAATGAGAGAAAGTATCGAGGAAAGGCAGCTGCTTAAGCATAAAGATTATTTTAATTTTTAATATTGCAAATTTATATTAATGTAGGTCTTAGAATTTTTGATCTTGAAATTTGATGGAAACTTTTAAATTTTTCCTCTTGGTTAGAGACTTTTAAGACTAATAATGCCTTATAGCACTTATTTAAATTTAGTTTAAATTAATATATTTAAACTCAAAAAACGTACCATAAGGTATTTATTACTAAATAAGCAGTCAGGTTGGTTCAGTGGATGGTGTGATGGACCTTCAGTCAGGAAGACCTAAGTTCAAATACAGTCTCAGACACATAGTAGTTATATGACCCTAAGCATGCCACTGATATTCTATTTGCTTCAGTTTCTTCAACTATAAAATGGGTATAATAGTGGCACCTACCTTCCAGGGTTGTTGTGAGAATCAAATAAGATCATTTTTGAAGTCTTTGGCTCAGTGAGTGTCTAATAAATATTGTTTCCTTCCTTTTTAGGTATCTAAAACCAAGGTAGTCAATACTGCTATTCAGGGAACCTGTGTTTTCATCATGAGTCAAATTATGATCCAAAACAATGAGAAAGCACGTTTTCTACACCAAAGCAATTCCATCATCATGTAGAGCTCAGTGTGTGTGTGTGTGTGTGTGTGTGTGTGTGTGTGTGTGTGTGTGTGTGTGTGTGTGTGTGTGAGAAAATATATCCCAACTTGACGTTAAGGTCTTTGAGGGAAAACACTGTCTGACACTTTTGGGGAGTACCTAAGAGTGTCTTATAACAATTAGACACTCAAAAAATTATTGAATTAATTTTGTAAAGTATGGTATTTATGTGGCTTCATGAAAATAGAATTTTTACTTGGTAGAAGAACATGATCAACTTATAGGAAAAATAGAACAAAAATATACCTTCAGATTGACAACAAAGTACAACTTTTTAAATAACCAGTCTACAGAAAGATCTCCCACAGTAGCATTACTCTTGTACAGAAGCCTTGGATTTGTGAGATCGGCTGGAGAAACAGTCCAAATATGCTGCCCTTCTGCAATGAAAAGCTCATTTTCATGTAGATCACCAGTTATCCCTGTGGATGGGGGACAAAAACATAAATATGGTTGAAGCTACTTCAACACTTCCTTCTCATTTCTAGAATTAGAAGTTACAAAAGAGAAACTGAATTTCAAGTCTTGAAGTAGATATAATACAGATAATTTTAAGACCTATGCTATAAGCTTATTTTTTAAATTGTTCTTATACTTATATAATGAAAGTCACAAGTATTGACATTGGAAGCCAACTCATGAGTGTTGAATCAACACGAGGAAGAACAGGTAGTTTTGAATTGTAGCCCAATTGCATAACTTAATTTAGCCTAGGGTGCTAGCAACTATGTGTTATTGCTTTCACTTTAAAATATACACATTTATTCTTTTTTAATCTTATCTGAGTAGATTTCAAAATGCAGCCAAATCATTGTTACTTCTTTATAAATGCATTCCTTCTGCAGCTTTTTCTTTGAAAAGAAACATTTAAGAATATGGTGACATCTCATTATTTAATAAACATAGATTACATTTATACAGGCCTTTAAAGTTTCTCAAGCAGCTCTCTTACAACAACCCCAAGACAGTAGTGCAAATATTATCCTCATTTTACATATAACAAAAAAAAATCAGCTCAAAAATATTCAGTAATTTGATTTTGACCACTAGACCATGAAGCAGGATATGAAGGAAAGAACATTGGATTTAGAAGAAAATGATGCTGTGTTTGAATTTTGAATCTGAGTTTTTCTGATCTTTGTGACTAGAAAAATCACATTGACTCTCAGCTAAAATTTCCTAGTCATCACCAGGATTTGAAATGACTCAAGAAGGAAATGGGACCACTTATCTTAAAGAAGGGAAGACTTAATGGGGACATGATGGCTATATTCAAGTGTTTGTGGTGCTGTCAAGAGGAAAAAGGATCAAACTTTTCTACTTGTCCCCAAGGGGTGGAAAAGATATTAGGAGGAACATGGTAATAATTAGAGCTGGCCAAAAGTGAAATCAAGAAAGTAAGTAACCAAGCATTTATTAAATATGTAGTACTTGCTAGGCACTATATTAGGTTCTGGGTATACAAAAACAAAGAAGAAAAAATTCCCACTCTCCCCACTTTCACCTCTCACTATCTGTCTTCAAGCAAATGAAAGTTGTATGGTTCCTTTTCTCGTTTGGTTTTTTAACTTGATCATGAAGTCATTTTCAAAAAGGAGTTTCATAATATTTGTAAAAATAAAAGTAAAAAAAAATTGACCACCTTGAAGTATAACATATTTAGATTTATATCATTTTTAAAATTATTCTGACTGTTTTGTCATTTCCTACTGAATTTGTTCATAATGAGAGAGACTTGTATAAGTATAGAACCAGAATTATATAAAATCATAACAAATATATGTGCATATACATATATATGTGTTTACATACATATATATATACATATATAGTTATTGTAGAAAAGGATTAAAACATGAAGGCATATTCAATTTACATATGGTTTTCATTATTAATATTGACTATGATGTAAAATATATACATCACGGTGCTAACACAAAGCCAATACATAAACATTTATTTTGTATAAGAGCCAGATTGCGTTGTTAGAGACCAAATTTGTCTGACTATAAAATTGAAGGAGTCCTTACACTATCATGAACAATAATGACAAAACTTTTCTTATAACACAATTCTTTACCAAAGATCAATAAATTGCTCTGTACCAGTGATACATTCTTTGATCCATGAAACATTCTTACATAGCATTTCTTCCATGGTTTCAGATTCACTTTGGTAGAGATAATTTTTCTGTGGCAACCATAAGATAACATATGTAGATTGTTCTAGGGGGAAGAATTCATGGGAGAAAAAAAATACGCTTCTGTTACTAGCCAATTCTAAAACAATCCAAAGCCAACCATAAGTAATTCCTTACCCCCACATTTTTACCTCTATTTGGCTGTGTAGTGATGTTTGTGTTAGCTGTTGGCCCAATTCCCTCTGCATTTCTTGCAGCTACTGAAAACCTAAACAGGCAAAGTTATTTTTAGAAATAAAAGCAAGTGAAGAAATAAAATTGTGGGTGTTTTTTCCCCAAGGAATGCAATAAAATATTTCTTTAAGGGTTCTTTATTGTGACAGACGTCACATATGGAAGAGAACTCTTAGATTAGTTATTTCATCTCCTTATAGTACAAAGTGCTACATAGCACATTAGATATTCTGTTTACTCTTTGCTTGTAATGCTTAAGTTCTCCTTAAGATTAAGCAGAATCAATGCCTTTCAAAAATGTAGAATATTCAAATCTCAGAATTCTAGTTGTTAGCTCCCACCATGTTTTGGTTACCTCCCAGACGATTTTCACACTGGCCACTAGGTGGCACAAAGTCTTTAAAAGCCTCAAACTGCTTTGTTGTGGATTTATTGAATTATTGAAGTTTCACACGTTACAGAGAAATATGAAAATCTCTAGTGGACAGTTTTGCAAACTGCTATGACTTGGCAAAGGTGAAACACAAATGCTTTTTCTGGACTCTGCCATTCATTGTCCTCAATTTGGAAATGGCTTAAAACACTGACAAGATTTACCGGAAATGGTAACTCTTAAACTGAAGTTAGTTATATTGTGAGAGGTTTTTTGTTTCTTTGTTTTTCTGGGGGGTGGAAGGAAGTAGAGGAGAGGGAAAAGAAGTGGAGAGAAAGTTTTTTGTCAATCCAGGATAGCACTGGAGATATTAAAATATTCAAAGGTATCTAATTCTAGGATACTGTATCCTGTCTTCACTTCTTTTCTTAAGCACAAGGATCCAATATGGAAATACTCCCTATAACTTTGAAAAATTCTTTTTTTTAGATAAACCTCTCCAATCTTGTTAAACAGTCCATTTAAACTTAGTCAAGAACCATAGTTGATTTCAGAACAGAGTCTCACTTAAAGAACCAGCAAAATCCAATTAATTAATAATTGTCTACAAATGAAGCAGGGACTAAACATAGTTTTTATTCTATGTCTAAGTATGAAACAATTCTTAGTATCAATAGAAAGTGAACATTTATCCCTAGTCCTGTAGTTTAGTGCTTCAGTTCTCAATGTATTTTTATGCTTATTTTTTGAATTTTATCTATTTTATTTTTAATCTGTGGAATAAAGCAAGCATTTCCATAGCAGCATAATTTTTAAAAAAAGATAATTGCACATGGCACTAGAAATCTATTATGTAAAATTCTCTATTCTTTTTAAATATTATTACAAAGTTATGAAGAAAATTTCTTTTATTTCTTCCCTCACTCTCCATCCTAGAGATGGTTACCATTAGACACAAATACGTGTGTGTGTGTGTGTGTGTTTGTGTGTGTGCATGTAAAACCATTCTATATACCCTGCTATACACCTTTCCTGGATGAAAATAGCATCTTCCTTTATATGTGGAAAATTGGGACACTAACTCATTGTTAGTGGAATACTTGCAATTATTAGAATATTAGAGCTCATGGGAATTTTAGAGATAGCCTAGTTCAAACCTTGCACTATTCAGGTAAGGAAAATGAGACCTAAAGATTTAAAATTCAATAAACATTGATTAAGTACCTACTATGTGCCAGGCACCGTGTTAGGCACTGGGGATTAAAAAAAGTCAAAAGATAGTCTCCACACTCAAGGAGTTTATAATCCAATGGACTGATGAAAGTCATGCTTCTATTAGGTAAAACCATCACTAGAATCCAGTGTTTGACAGTCAAAGTATCCAAACATTTCATAGCAAGTGTATATATTTTCAATGTGTTTTCATATATACGATGTCTCTTTATAAAATCACAACCTTGTGAGTTGTGTAGGGCAAAGCAAGTACCATACTTCTAGCTAACTTCACTTAATTGATCAAGAATATGATCCTCAGAGTGATTGGGTGAATAATCCAAGGTAAATTAAAGGCTTAAAGATGAATGTAGCAGACCAGCACGATGAGAGCAGACCAAACCAGCATGAAGAAGCAGGGACATGGCCCAGAACAGGATTCAGGGTGACACCAGCAACACTTCCCAGATTCCTCAACCCACAACTGCCACAGAGAGCTTCAAAGGTCAGTGGGAGGCTAGAACAGCTGCCATTTTCAGAGTCCTCCACCTAGAGCCTCTGGGGGAATTGAAAGGCTAATCTAATCTCAGTTCTGAGTGGCAACCCTGGGAGACTTCCACCTAAAGCCCCTGGGGGAATTGAGATGCTGTTATGATTCTCAGCCTTGAGCTCCACCCAGAGGTGAGGAGGAGCACTGGCAGTGTAGCTGGAGGCTGTTGTGGTGAGGGAATTCAATTGCAGATTCTGGCCAGAAAAGTCTTTGTTTGCTCCCAGACCAGTGTGCAGGTCAGGAGAGGAGTAAACACCTCTCCCCTGATTGTGCCACCTTGGAGGAACTGAGAATTCACAGGTTCCCAGAACATACCCTCTCTCAACAAAGGTCTCAAAAGTCAAGTACCTGGCAGGGAAAATATCCAAAAAAGGAAGAAAAAATAAGACTACTTTCTTGGTGAACAGGTATTTTCTTCCATCCTTTCTGATGAGGAAGAACAAAGCATAACATCAGAGGAAGTCAAGGCTTCTGCATCCAAAACCTCCAAAATAAATATGCAATAATCTCAGGCCATGGAAGAGCTCAAAAAGGATCTTGAAAATCAAACAGGAAAAATTGGGAAGAGAAATGAGAGTGATGTAAGAAAATCATGAAAAGTGAGTCAATAGCTTGCTAAAGGAGACCCAAAAAATGCTGAAGACAATAACACCTTTTAAAAGAGGCTAACTCAAAAGGTAAAAGAGGTCCAAAAAGCTAATGAGGAGAAGAATGCTTTAAAAAGCAGAATTAGTAAATGGAAAAAAGAGGTTCAAAAGTTCACCGAAGGAAAGAGTTCTTTAAAAATTATAATGGAACAGATAAAAGATAATGACTTCATGAGAAATCAAGAAAATACAAAACAAAACCCAAAGAATGAAAAAATAGAAGATAATGTGAAAATTCTCTTTGGAAAAAACAACTGATCTGGAAAATAAATCCAGGAGAAACAATTTAAAAATTATAAGACTACCTGAAATCCATGATCAAAAAAAGAACCTAGGCAACATCTTTCATGAAATTATCAAGGAAAACTGCCCTGATATTCTAGAACCAGAGGGTAAAATAAATATTAAAAAAATCCACTGATCCTGAAAGAGATCCCAAAAGAGAAAATCCTAGGAATATTGTAGCCAAATTTCAGAGTTTCCAGATCAAGGAGAAAATATTGAAAGCAGCCAGAAAGAAGCAACTTTAGTATTGTGGAAATACAATCAGAATAACACAGGATCTGGCAGCTTCTACATTAAGGGACTGAAGGGCTTTGGATATGATATTCTAGAAGTCAAAGTATCTGGGATTAAAACCAAGAATCACTTACCCAGCAAAACTGAGTATAATACTTCAGGGGGAAAAATGGTCACTCAATGATATAGAGGACTTTTAAGCATTCATGAGGAAAAGACCATAACTGAATAGAAAATCTGACTTTCAAACACAAGAATCAAGAAAAGCCTAAAAGGATAAACAGGAAAGAGAAAACATGAAGGACTTTCTAAAGTTGAACTGTTCACATTCCTTCATGGAACTGTAACATTTGTAAGTCTTGAGACTTTTTCAGTACTTGGATAGTTGGAGGGATTACACACACTCTCACACACACATATATATAGTCAGGGAACACATGGTGAGCTGAATGAGAAGGGACGATACATAAAAGCACAAAATAAAATTGAGGGATGAGAGAGGAATATATTGGGAGGAGAAAGGGAGAAATGGAATGGGGCAAATTATCATGCATCAAGGAGGCAAGAAAAAGCTTCTTCAGTGGAGGAGAAAAGGGAGGATGTGAGAGGGAAAAAGGGAAACTTACTCTCTTCACATTTGACTTGAAGGAATGATGTGCTCATTCAGTTTAGTATGAAAGTATATTTTGCATTAAAGAAGTGTAAGGGAGAAGAGGACAAGTGGGGTGAGGGGGATGCTAGAAGGGAGGGTAAATGGGAGAAGGTAGCAAGCAGAAGCAAACACTTTTGGGGAGGGAAAAGGTCAAAAGACAGAATAGAATAAATGAGAGTCAGGATAGGATGGAGGGAAATATACTTAGTCTTACACAACATGACTATTATGGAAGTCTTTTGCAAAACTACACTTATACAGCCTATTTTGAATTGCTTGCCTTCTTAGTGGGCATGGGTGAGGAGGGAAGAAGGGAGAGAAGTTGGAATTCAAAGTACTAGGAATGAATGTTGAGAATTGTTTTTGCATACAACTGGAAAATAAAAAATACAGGTAATGGGACATAGAAACCTATCTTGTCCTACATGAAAAAAGAGAAGAAGGGAAAATGGGAAGTGAGGGGTGTGATAGAAGGGAGGGCAGATTAGGGGCAGGGTATTCAGAATGCAGGAGGTTATGGGGTGGGGCGGGAGAGATGGGGAGAAAATTTGGAACTCAAAATTTTGTGGAAATGAATATTGAAAACTAAAAATAAATAAATAAACATAAAGCAAAAAAAAAAAAAGAAAAGAAAAGATGAATGCAGAACCCAGATTACACATTTCATTTCTAATCTACCTGGAATTTTGCTTGAATTGTTTATGAATTTTTTGTTTAGAATACCTGGAATAATTTGAAAAATTGTCTGCATCTAAGTATTATAATTGGTATTATTAATATTCATTTTACCCCAGAAAAGAGACTTTAATGCAAATCCAATAATCACAGCAGATATCATTCATGCAACCTTGTATTCTTCAAAAGATGCTTTCTCAAAATATTTTGCTTCATTTCCATCTCACAACACTTCTATAAAGTAGCAGGTGCTGTTGTACATATTTTAAATATGGAGAAATTGAGGTACAAAGATTTTAAGTGATTTACCCAAATCGTAAAGCTAGGGTCAGTGCCAGTCTAAATCCAAGGTTAAACCTACCTGTATGCTGTATCTGGTCTTGTAAAGAAAATGGTATAGTTCAGTTGTTTCTCATTAACTTCCCTAATGAACTTCTTGTTTTCATTCCAGAGATGAAGTACATAACCATTTAGCGGCCCATTTATAAATATAGGAGGTTTCTAGCTCACAAAGACTGAAAAAGGACTTGAACTCTCTATCCTGGTAATCACTGGAGCTACTGATGGAGCTTCAGAGAAGAAAAAAATAGAAACTAATCATTGCAGCATGACAGTATATGAGCAGCATATATTGCTATCAGACATTTGTCTGAATCGGTAGCTTTTTCAAAAATAAATTCAACACAAAAACATTGATTTTATATTTAGATTGAGTCTTTTAATAAAACATGTCTCCTCTGTTCTATATCTGTGTCAAATTTCGGAAGTCCACCGCAAGTCACCTTTCTCCAAGAACTAGGTACACAATTTGCTGCCAAAGGGTCAAATACCTTCATATTTCTTCAATGTATGCTGTGTTTGGATCATGGAGAAAGATAAGAATTTATTGAAGATTTACAAACACACACACACACACACACACAAATACATCGATGATAATGCAGAGCTTCTAACAGAACCTTGCTGCCTTTCTCAGGATGAACACTGTGGACTACACAAAATAGACACAAAAAAGAAAATGGAGAACAGCAGAGCACTGCAGCCAAGCCAAGCCAAGCTCTTTGGAGTCTTATTTTATGAGGATTCGCTATCACAGTCTCCCACACACTGCACTATGATTCTCACAAAAGATAAGCTGGCTTGACATTTTTACAGCAGTGCTGATTACAGTGCTGATCTCACTAAATGCTTTTGTACTTCCCTGCTCTAGGCGCAGAGAGCTTCCAGAGCTCATCTCCAGTGAGCAGTCCCAGCTGTGCTCCTCTATTCTTTATGCTGTTGCATTTGCTAAGATGGCTGTTGAGACAGGCTAGTGAATATGTAACCACCTCTGCAATGATGCACTCCACCTACTTATTTATATTGTTGTTTACAATTCCCTGTATTTTTCTTCACAGTTTTAACCACTTAAACTACGTCCACAATTGTTTGTTAATGGCCCTGGTATTTTTTTTTTTTTAAATACATTGTGTGTATCACAAAACAGGATTCAAATTAGTACAACTACTTCTTTGGAAATATTGCATCTCTAGAATTAATAATCTTATTAACGTGACTCAGTTCTACACTGCATTTTGTTTACATATACCAGGATCTCATTATCAGAACATAGAATACTGGACCAGATTTGACAGTCACAAAATAGATGGTTTGGCCATTTATACAATAGCAAATTACGCATCAATGATTCAATAGGAACCTCACTTAGATAAAAATAGAATTTAGAATTTGAGTGTAAATATTTTCCTGAAATGCTATAAAAGGAAAATTTATTTTTATCAGGAATACAGTCAATGTTTTTCACAAACAAATATTTATTCTATAAATCACATTTATTTCCTGAACTATTCTTATTTTCAGTTAGGTAGACATGAATATAGAGGTGTGCACATATATAGGTAGACACACACACACATACACACACACAAACTTATTCAATTACTACCTACATTCAACCTAAAAGAATAAGAGGAAGCTATCCTACCAGTCCAATGGGTAAATATTTTATGGAATATTTTTTGGAAATAAAAAAGAATAGTGTTGATTGAGTGGCTGTGGAGGCATTCATAATTAGAGGAGTCTGACCAGATCTTTTATCAAGAGTAATAAAGTTTAGTGGTTGTCATTATTAGCATCTAGAAGCATACCTCTGCAGTGTCTCTCTCCTGGTCCGAAGCTGCCACTACCCTCTTCCTCCACTGAAGGAGTCAATACATGAGCATCATGGAAACATTCTGGTATTCTAGGATGGACTTTGGCCCTACTATGATCACATCCTTCTCATCTTCAAAGTCCCTTTTCCCTCCTTCCTCAGCAACAGTTCAATGTACACTTCTTCCACTGCACTGCAAGTGAAGTTCCCACCCCTTGACTCAATTGCAAAAAATTCTAAATTATATCTCTGAATGAAAGATGGGCAATCTGCCTTAGTGGAAAGAGTGCCAACACTAATGATATTCTGGATTCATCAGAGTGAGTACAAAAGTAGAGGTGGCCAAAGTATCTGAGTGCTTCTATCTGAGTGCTTCTATCCGAGTGCTAGCCAGCTTATTTTGCAAGCCTGTAATGGCTGACTAAGGATTAATAATAGCTAGCATTTATTTAACATTTAACAGTTTGTAAAGCACTTTACAAATATTGACTCATTTTATCCTTACACTGTCCCTTGAGATAAGTACTATTATCACTTCCATTTTACAGATGAGAAAACTGAAGCAGACAGAGGTTAAGTGATTTGCCTAGTCACAGCTAGTAGGTAGCTGAAGGCAAATAAGAGCTCATGTTTTCCTAGCCCTCGTTAAGTCCTGTCTACCATGCTACCTAGCTGTCCTGCTTGCTTTATGCCATAATTCATAATTTGAAAGAATTCTCTAAAGTTAACAACAGGTTTTGAGCAATCTAGCACTTCACATGAAATTCTTCTTTAGCTTATATGTATCTATCTTGTTCAATCATTTCTTCACTTGTATCTAATTCTATAGGACCCCACATGAGGGTTTATTGGCAAAGATGCTGTAGTGTTTTGCAATTTACTTCTCCAGATCTACAGATGAGGGAAGTGAGCCAAACAGGGTTGAATGACTTGCCCAGGGTCACATAGCTACTACACGTCTGAGACCAAATGCTTCCTGTATTTCTATCACATGTAGTCATCTAATAGGTGGCTTAGCATTGCATCATAGCTCAACAAAGCTTGAGGGTGATTCACTAACCTAAAAATTGTGCACTATAGATAATTAGATCAATATAATTTTAATATAGAGCACTTAAACAGCAGGCATAATTATGATTACTATGATACTATATCAGGTGTCCAAAAGTCTATAAAGCTACACAGTAGTTTTATATTTTAACAGCTTGAAGATGCACTAAGACTTTGGGGACATATTTTTAGCTGTTATAGTATATTCTTATTATATATATCTATATTTAAAAAAAACAATGACTTGGTTTATCATTTTTATTGAAAATGACCAATTCAAATGTATAACATAGTTAAAGCATTTTTCTTTTTCTGGTCTTAAAAAAAAATCATTTAATACAGGGTGGAATCTTAGGATCCAGGAATAAGTGAAAGGATAGAGAGAAGATAGCCAAGAAGCAAAGGGAGAAAATATAGGTACATTGTATGATACAAAAATAGCAGAAGACTTGGAAATGAAAATTAGGAAGATTTATCTGGAAGGTGGCAATACGCAGAGGCAGAAGCAGAAGCAGAGGAAGGCCACTAAGAATTGGGGACATCCAATCACATCTAATGGAGATTCTGGTTCAAGTACAAAATTCTAATCTGTAAAAGGGCTATATTGTAACAGCAGCAAGCAAGTTAGGTCCCTAATTCCAATGAAACTGGTCAGGAATCCAAGGAAAGGAATCATGCACCCAAAGAAGGGACTTGATTATTAGAATTTGGTCAAGGCAGAACAGGGAAAGAGTTGAGATACTAAAACTTGAATCTGGGGTCAAAATGAGATAAACTGTGCTGTTGACTAGATGTTGAGCTACTGGTCTTACATCCCCCTTCCCTAGGAAAAGTATTCTAGAAATAGGAAAAAAAATTGAATATTGAAAGTGTTGGTTAACTGCTTGGCAGCTATCTTACAGGTATATAAGGGCATGGAATCTAACAGATCATTACACTGATGCCTTGCATGGGTGTTAGGAAGTGAATAGCAAATGCAGCAAATTCTAATGCTTTTCACTATTTGGAATTTCCCTCCCCTTTGAAAATATAAATAGAAAATTAAGTCTAAGGGCTTCTAGGTCAGTCATCTAGCATCCCCCATTACCCTATATCTACAATTTGTTGAGTAAGGAGGAGCCATGACATTAAGGTTTTAATGAAGGGGTATCTCACAAGAAGATCATAGCCATAAATTTAGAGCTGAAAAGGTTTTGAGGGGTCAACTAGTACAACCTTTTCATTTTACAAATGACAAAACTTCAGCTTATAGCAGTTAGATGACTTCCAAAATTCTCACAGCAAATATTAGAATAAATATTTGAATCAGTTCACTAACAAAATATACCATTGCTGGAAGTTGCTGCCAAATGTTTCTGAGTTTCTCCACTCACACACACACACACACACACACACACACACACACACAAATAAGTTAGTGTTCCATTCAGATATCCATCTCTTGGAAATATTTTCAATTCAGAACAAGTTTTGCAAATATCAACAAATAATATCACAATACTATTTCAGATTATTTACTGTCACTTCAATATAACATAATAATTTACAAGGAAAACTGTGTTTGATTAAATCCTGGACTTACTCAACTCCTTTGGGTTTAATGTCTTGGTAGACATGCTTTGCCTACACAATAGGATCATCATACTTTCATCTGGGTTCTAAATAATGTACAACAATCCAGGATTTATTCATATATTTCATGTGGACATAAGGAAAGGAAGCTTACCGCCATTTGGTTTAGTTGTGTAGAACTGGCTATAACTGGAAAAATCACATAATGCGCCATTTCTGATCCAACCAACTCGAAACACATACATAGCAAAAGGGTGCAAGTTAGTCACATTATACATTGCAAAAGGGGTTGCCTGCAACAAGATAGCTATTGTTAGAAGAAAGTAATTTATTATAAAATATAAAGATTATATTCCAAAAATAAATTTTAAAAGACAGGCTTACACACATGATAAGTACATATTTATGCCAATATGAATTTTTCTTCTTAATTTTTTGTGTATAATGAATATAGTTTCTCTAGAACTAAGGCAATAAAATTAAATAAATATACTACATAACAGTCCATAACTTCAGAATAATTGTGTACTAATTTATTCCTTGTATAATAGATATTATAACAGATATTAAAACTGTATATAAAATATAGTAGATATAAAATATTCAACTAATAACAAAGTATTTTCAAAGTATCATGTTGGACTTAATGTAAATATTAGCAAAAAAATAAATTGGGAGAATGCTAGTAACTGCTTGAATAAAAGTAAGCGAAACATTAACTAAGGCTATTGCTTTAAAAAGTCTTTTCATTTCAATTAGTTTGGCCTAAGCCTTCCCAAATTATTCACTTAACTCTCCTTTTTGTTTTGCTAATGCAGATACAGTCTTAGTGTCCATAGACATCGTAAACGTTTCCTTCCGTCATTAAAAGAAGGAAATTATTTTGTGATTTCCAAACACGGAAGTACCTGTTGTTAAAAATGTTTGACAAAAGTCTAGTTTTTCTCTCACTTGACATAGTGATAGATAACAGATAGATAGCACAAATATTTTCAAAGAGTGGGGTAACCCATTCATTCTAATTTCTCTGTGCAAGATGACTAATGTGAAAATGTGCTTCAACAAAAATGTATGTGTAGAAATCATAGAAGATTGGATGCCATCTCAGGGACTTATGGAAGTGATTGCAGAACACTGAAAACATAAATTAATGAAGTGAGGAGAAAAGAAAATACTCACCTATTGTTCACTTAACAATTCTTATAAATAACTTTATTGAAAAAGAGATTGTTAAAATGTGACCAGGACTGGGAAGTGAAGTTTGACATATCAGGGGAGAAAAAATTAAATGTAAAATCTGCTAAGATCAGGTGAGTGTAGTAGAATGAGCCCTGGAAAATCACGTGAAGACACTACATTTCACATTCAATATCAAGTATTCAAATGTTGGCTTGGGTACCTGTTACATTGAAACAATTTCACCCAATTCAAATATTTCAACAAATTTTAAAATAAAAATACATATAAGGTTTAGTAAAGCAAAAAAAAAAAGTTCATAATATAAGCAGAAATAGAAAGTTGTGATATGAAAGATACTTTGAAAGATCTGTTTTCATCAAAGTACCTATTTTTGCCAATCATGATGGCATCCCCTTAAGTGTTACTATGAGTGAAAAATTCATAACCTGATAGATGGCTCCTCAGTCATAAACCATCTGGGGTTTAGGCTGGCCCTCAGTTGATAGATACGCAGTCCTTTGCCAGACCTGCACTCACAACTTTCTAGCTTTGTATGACCTGCCAAAACATTTCCTGGCATAGTCTTAAAGGCTCTAGAGCCACTTCCATGTCATGATGAGGCTATAAATTGAAACTTCCTTGGAGGATGTTAAGGATATTAATGGAAATTTAAGCATTCGCACCACATAGAAATATTTGTAGATTAGGCAATTTAAGCTTGTGCCATTTATACTTAAAGGTATATATACATTGGGTTTGGATTTGTTTGGTTGTAGATTAAATCTTCTTAATACTCATTTTTTTGGTGGTAAATGTCTGGTAAAATAGAGTGCAGTTATAAAAGGATTTTATATATATATATGTATGTACGTGTGTGTGTATATATATATATGTATGTATGTGTGTGTGTGTGTGTGTGTGTGTATATGTTTGCTAATGAGAGCTATATTTGGGTTAATCACCTAAAAATCCAAACTAGATGTTTTCTGTGATAAAAAACATTATTTAGGTATATAACTTAGGAATTTAATAACAAATGTGGGTTCTCATTTTTCTTAGATACTACATATTTTTAATGTATGAGGGTTTTTTTTCAAAATGGATCAAGAACCAGACCTTGAGTAAAGACAATCTATTTCAAATACTGTTTCTGACACATAACTTGCTGCCCAACCCTAAGTAAGTCATTTTAATTTTCAGTAACCCAGGCAGTTCTCTAAGACTGGATGATACAAACAGTTAAACATTCACATTAATAGAATAGATTTCCTCAGTAAAATTTCCCTACATCAATGAAATAATAAGTTCAGTCATAATGATGATAATGATGATGATGCAAATAAAATATGAAGAGAGTGCACCACATACCTACAGAATGTAGAAATTTAGTGCCTGCTAAATACCCAGGAAGATATGACCTGCACTTAGATTATGCATAAGATATGCACTGTCTTTCATGAATGGAGAGATAACAGATCTCTGTACTATGTACAGATATCAAAATATCCTAGAGAGTTTAGCCAATAAACAGAAATAGAACTAATTGTGGTTTTGGTTATTCAGTTGTTTCAGTCATGTCCAAATTTTTCATGACTGCATTTGGGATTTCTTGGTAAAGGTACCGGAGTGATTTGCCATTTCCTTTTCCAGCTAATTTTACTGATGAGGAACTGAGGTAAACGGCATTAAGTGTCTTGCTCAGGAACACTTAGCTAATAAGTATCTGAAGCCAGATTTGAACTCATGTCTTCCTAACTCCAGGTCTGACATTCTATCCACTGTATCACCTAGCTGTCCGGTAACATTGACACTACACCATTAGACTAAACTGTTTCACAGTTGCCCAGACATAACATTGATGCAGAAAAACTTAAGAATAAAGTATAGGTCATCGTCCCAAATACTGATGATCATCAAGCTACATGGAGCATTCAAGGTAGAAAATGTATAACTGGACAAAGGATATGTTATGTACTAATCAGATGGGTCATATATCCTAGCAGTTTGCTTCTAGATTTATATTAAAAATGCATTTAATGGGTTTAGAGAAGATGAGCTTACATCCTAGTACTTTTATTAAGTTAGAAAAAAACAGTTACTTTACGAATCTATATGATAGTCTGCAAAGTATTGAATTATAAAGGAATAACTTTAGACAACCATTTGCCCCAGGACCGTTTTTTTTTTTCTCTTTCGTATCCTAACAAAATGAAAAATTAAAGTTCTGAAGTTTGTCTTATGAAACTACAGGAATAGAAATTATATGCCAGTAGTCCTAATCAACTTTTAAAAAGTCTTTATTCATCAACATATTAAAAATTAACAAAAATAGCAGGATAGATGCTTGTTGAAACATAACAGGATTACTTCTCTCTGAACTCTATCAAAATGATGACCAGATTGAGGTAATAATGTTAAATAAATTACTTGTGTGTAAGTATGTAGTACTTGGGTTTTCTACAATGTAAAAATACAATTCCCCAACATCTGTGATATTCAGCTTTTGGAATATATGCTTGTATTCATCTTAGTTCTGCTTCCTAGCAACAACAATGAATAGCACTTATGTAGTGTTTAAGAGTCAAAAAGTGCCTTACAAATATCTCGTTTGATCCTCAGAGAGGTGAATATTATGATTCTCCTTTTACAAATGAGGAAACTGAGGCAAATAGAGGTTAAGTGACTTGTCCAAATGGTACAAGTATAAAAATGTGAGGCAGGATTTGAATTCAAGTCTTCCCTAGTCTGTTTCCAGGGTTCCGGGAGATATTAATAAACTTTTAATGCAGGTCTTTAAAAGGCATTAGAAGCAGTAATTGTTTTCATCATGGCCTTCAGTCTAAGAAGGATACAATGGAAGGGGGAAAAAGGAAAATAATAAATGTTTAGCTCAGCTTTATAGATTTGCTCACTTTATTATTATTATTACCCATTACTAGTGCTGTTCTGAAATAGCATGGAAACAGAGCTACACTGGTAACGGATAATAAAGAGTTTAATTCTCCAAAGCCAAAGTTTCATTAAGTCCACCACTAGGGGCAGTGTAAAATCAAGTGTAGGTAACAGCAAGAACAGAGAAGCATATGATATTGTGAATTCCTTTAAACTGGAGATAAACATCAACTCTTCACATATTCTAAGCTTTAGAAAACTGAGCTTCAGTGCAAAAAATGGCATTTGAATATGTCACTATGGGTAGAGTATCTGAGAAAAGTAAATGATTCTCTGATCCTTGAATATTAAATACCTTAATAACACCATCATGTGTGGATTCAATTAACCTTTCCTGACATCTGTGGCAAAACATTTTAAGGGATCTGAGGCATGAAAATAGAAGTTGAAATTTAAAACTGACCCTAGATAAATCGAGCAGTTTACATTAATAGCATTTTAAAAATAATGTAACTGGCCCAATATTTCAACACATTTTAGAATGCACATCAAGCTTGCAAAAAGTTGTCTAAATTACTTAGTAAGACAACAGGCTAAGAAAGTTAAGCATTTATTTTTCTCTCTAAGTCAGTTTATGAAATTGCTAGGTCGGTTGATTCTTTACCATACCTCTTTTAATTTACTTCAATTATATTTTCCTTATTTAACCATCTATTATTATAAATGACTGAATCTTAGATGTGTATTGGACAGTAGAGGTCATCTGGTTTATACACGGACTGAACCCTCTTTATATCCCTGACAATACATTTTCTACATAATGACTATCCGGGGTCATGGTAATCTATCTCTGAAGGCAGCCTATTTTACTTTAGGAAGCTTTAATTGTTACAGTGTTCTTCATAATATGGCGATACACTCTTTCTCCCTGTAGTTGTCATTCCACTGGTCCTAATTCTGTTTCCAAGTTACAAATCAGAATAGATCTTATCCCTCTTTCATGTGATAATTATTTAAACTATCCAATTAGCTCAGAATATAGCACTTGATTCTTTTTCCATATGGTCAAAAATATTCAAGAAAAATGAAGTTGAACTGATAAATTCAGACTTTTAAAATGCAAATGATCCAAATATCAAATTAGACTAACTGATTTTAATAATCAAGAGAAATCATTGGTACCACTCAAATTCATCTAATTTTGCCTTAGTTTGGTTTTATCTTCTCATATTCTAGTCAATATTCTGCGGCCAACCTACTGTTTTCTATTCTTAAACAAATAAAAATGCTCTAAAGTTTTTATCTTTTTTGTGCGTATGACTTAGATAGAAATATTTAAAATGATAGAATTGTTCTTTTCTGGTATAAACAAACATCCTATTTAGCTATTATTTTAGGAGCTCAATATACTGCCTTATAACAAGGAGTTTTCCCACCAAATTGCTTAATCAATAGTTTAATCAAACGACCATTGAAACATTCAAAATGGCCTCTTGGCCTAGATTCTAAACTCCTTTTTAATGCTGTAAGGAACCTCAGAAATCATCTATTTCCAATCATCTTAATGGACTAAATATATCAACTTGCATTTAGGTTCCAAAAATGACCTCGCTAAATAGAGGATTATAGTCATGTCTAGACAGCACTTCATATGTAAAAGACCTAGAGATTTAATGGACTACAAGCTCAGTATGAGTCAGTAGTATGAATCAGCAACCAGAAAACCTAATTCAATTTCAGGCTACATTAATAGGAGCCCAGTTTCCAGAATGAGGGACATGATGATAGTAGTTTCTATTGTGTTCTGTCTGACCTGATCAGATCACATCTGAAATGCTGTGTTAAGTACTTAGTCCCTCCAGAGAAAGGAAGACAAGATAGTTAGACAACACAAAATCATACCATGTGAAGATAAGCCAAAGGAACAGATTGGTTTTTCAGTTATTTTTTAGTTGTGTTCCAGTCTTCATGACCCCATTGGAGATTTTCTTGGCAAAGATAATGGAGTGGTTTTCTATTTCCTTCTCCAGCTCATTTTACAAATGAGGAAACTAAAATAAACAAGATTAAGTGACTTGCCCAAGATCGCATGGCTAGTAAGTGTCTGAGGCGATATTTAACTCAGGAAGATGAATCTTCCTGACTCTAGGCTGGACATTCTATCCATTGTACCACCTAGCTACCCAAGAGATTAGTACGTTCAGCTTAAAAGGAAAGAGATGTAAACTGATAAATATGATTTGTAAATGTTTTAAATACATTCTATTCAATTCAACAAATATTTATTAGCCAAAAACAGGGGCAAGGTCATTTGGAAGAGAGATTAAACTTATTCCCCCTGGTTTTCAGTGCATAGAATTAGAATCTCCAAGTCAATCAATCAATCAGTTCACAAGCTTTTATTATGTACCTTCTAAGAGGTAGGTAACCACGCTAAATACTAAGGATAAAAAGTTAAACAAAATATAACCCATTTAACCATGGGATTTACAGTCCAAGTTTCCTTTCAACTATAAGATTCTCTTTGGTTCTAATATACCATATGAGTTTTCCAAAATTATTCAGTTGACAGAGTCAAGCCTAGGACACTTATTCTAGAATTTTAGATTCCTGGAAGTGTCATTGCATATCCAAAGTCCGAGGATGTTAAAATCTAAGGCTATATCTTTTGGAGAGCTCTTCTTTCTCCCTCACCCTATCCCCAAAGATGGAAAGGAGCGAGGACAGAGACTTGAAAGGGGAGGTTTGTAAAGGATTCAAAATCCTCCTCTTCATAGTTTTTTCGAGGACTTGCTGTGTTTGTCTTTTACTAATCAAAGAAAATATTCCATATCATGTAGAAAGTACTGGGCTATAAACATTGCTTCACGGGAGCCCTAGGCTATGGATAATAGGTGATAAAGTAAATCAACCCATTGAAAAGAGTAGTAAAAAAAAAGGATTTCCAGAATTCTAACCCAAGAACTGGATCTTTTAAAATATCTATAAACCCATCCCTCATGGAGGAGTTTTAGTGGTTTCAAGGTACAAATTAATGTACCAATTGTACAAAAGCAATAAGGAATGAGGAAACTTTCTTTCTTCAAAGCAAATGCTGTCTGTTGCTTCTGGTTACTAAAATGTCCCATCTGGGGCTGCAGAGCTCAAGGTTAAAACCAAAGTATACTGATAAACAGTGAAGGAATACAGAATTGAACTTTTTAAAATGCCAGAGAAAAAAAAAAGAGAGACAGAGAAAGCAAGTGGACAAGGAGAGGGATAGGGTGAGCCAACACAATTTGCACTTGCCCAGGGACATCAGAGCCTTTGAGGTTCAAGATCAATACTGAAAAAAGATGTTCTGACCCTCTAGCTCTGATGTCTCCTAAGCATAGAGCTTCAGGAAAACAGCACATGAAATGATACAGCTTATCTGTGGTTCAAAACCTCATTCTCTTGTTCTCTGAATATCTCCTGCCCAAGGATTTTATACTTTTGGAAAATCCATAAGAATCTCATGAGATAATATTTACCGGTTTGTTTCCTTCGATTTCATTGTCAGAGAGCCAAAGAATTTTTAGAGGTGAAAAGGAAAAACCACATAATCCAACCATCTAATTTTACAGATAAGGAAACAAGAAGAGAGAGGTCAAGTGATTTGCCCAATGTCACAGGGCTTATTAAAGATGCAGCAAGGAATAGAATTCAGGAACCCTGACTTCTGGTCTTGGCTATTTCCACTGTACCAAAATGCTTCCAATTACTTTGTTTTTTACTCTTTATCTAAAACCTTCACTTTAAGTCATAATTGAACTTCAAATGCCAGGAGGACCAGGCATGTAAACTATCAAGGTTTCTGTTTCATTACTATTTTTTATTTGATCTGGGATAGACAAAATCTCAATATTTACCCCGGCCAGTGACAGAAATGGTAAAGTGGCAATGTGGGAATTCAGGGAATCAATGACTACAGCAAATCCTAAGATCATACTGGCATAAATATAACATTAAACCTAGGACACGAAGTGAAAAGGATTAGAAAGCAGTTTGCTAGAGTAGAAAGACCACCAGACCAATCAGGATTCCATACACATGTATTCTATTTGCCACTGACTCCATGACAATGGGGAGTCACTGGTTTTCTGGCCTCCAATTTTCTTTATACAAAAATTAATGGCATTGGACTATAGGATATTTAATTTTCTTCCAGCACTAAACACTCTGGTCTCTCAAAATAATGTTTGTGTAATAAGACCACCCACATAAACTATCTCTTTTCATATACACACATCCGTGAATGCATGTAATTCATATGTCTCAAGTAGAACCAATAAAGCAGCTGCAATTCCTTAATCAAATGTTGGCTTTTCTTTTTATTTTTTTCAAATCTCTTCCAATTTGGCATAGCACCTTTGTTCATGGTATTCAGAATTAGAAATCAGAAGTACCTAGAACAACGTCACACCCATTCATTAACTTTATCTTTTTATTTTTTGTATTACTACTTCAAGGATAATAATTGCATACACACATACACACCCTAATAAAAACAATAACGGCTCTCTCCAAAATTTTTTGACAATTATTATGTTCAACAGATTTCTAAAATATTCTCTCAACTGGTAAAAACAAAAGTAGTATTCCATTTGCTTTATGCTACTATGCTCTAAGTGTCCTATCTGTCCCTTTCATAAATAATTCATCTTAATTCCTTTAGCTACCTAACTAGGAAGGGAAGCAATTCTGAACCTTTACCTGATGTGGTATGTAGTATTGCACTGAATGATTCCTTAAATTAAGTGTTATATTCCTGTTCCTTTTCTGATTCAAGTTCATTTTTTTGAAAATACTCACCCCTGATTCCTTCCATTTTCTATATTTTGTGAGTTTCCATTGCACAATATACACTATATCAAAAGAGTTCATTGGCTCCCATTTCAATAAGATAAAAGAATGACTGATACTGCTGGCCACTGGAGGCTGAAGACTCATTTGGGAGTCTGAGGACAGGGAAAAAAAAAAACATACACACACTATTACATGACAATTTAAAGTAATTTATCACAAAAATGTTATGTTACTAAACTTGACTATCCAAGAATCTATTAGTTAATTTTCCAATGTGCAGTGAGCAATGGGGCTTATAAAGCATGGGATATTCTGGTGCATTACTATTGCTGTACTTTGGCCTTACGCTGACTAGACTTAAATGAACAAGAGTAATAATGAGGTATTTTCCTGGAAGAATCATCTATCCATGATATTTACAGGACAACAGAATATACTTTCTATGAAAAATGCACAATGTTAAAAGTCAAAGAGCAAGCTTTGGAAATGCCTTAAATGTTACACTGTAACAAGAGATTGATGCAAGCAATAAGATAGGTTAAGGGGCAGATGGAGATAGCAAAGAGTATAATACATTTATTTAGTGGAGCAATTCTCTCTTATACTACCAATGAAGAAAAGACTGTCTTATGTAAACATAAAACTAAACACATACACAAATGTATATATGTACTTAAATACATCTATGTGCATTAAATGTATACACATATGTCAGTATACATAGGTATGTATATATAGACATGTGTATGCATATGTGTATATATACACATATAAATGTGTGTATATATATATATATTATATATATATATATATAATATATATATATATATATATAATATATATATATATATATATATATATTATATATATATATATATATGTGGGTGTGTGTCTGTCCATCCATGTCTGTGTGTGTATTCCTGGAGCAAGAGAACCATCTCTTATTTTTACAGGAATATACTTACAATATACTTACAAAACCCCATATTTCTTTATCATTTCTCAATAATCTCTTATCAATGATAGGAAGCAGCCCAAACATATACTTTATTTCTACTTTAAGCATAGAATAAGCAAGAATAATGTCCCACAAATCTTTTGAATAAAATTATATTTGTTTTAATGCCTTATATCAAAAGATGCATCCATTTTCTCCAGACCTAAGCAATTTCTAAATAGAAAGTTAGCAATACATACATTAATTAAACTGAGGTGTCCACCAGTACAGAGACAACAAACTAAATGTACACATCAGATTATGTAAAGATTTAAGGCAGGGCAGAGTCAAACGGCAGAGAGAAGTCAGGAAACTCCCTGAGCTCTTCACAGCTTCCCTTGGAAACAACACTAAATTAAGTCTTTAAATGGTTTCTGGAGTGACAAAATCTAAAAAAGATGGAGTGAAATAATTTTTCATCTTAAAATAACCTATAAGGACTTCATGAAAAGTCTATCTTACTTGGATAAAAGAGGAGCACATATTAATGCAAAGTGTGTCTGGGCAAGCCAGCAGAGGCTTTTAGCAGAGCTACCAGACCCCTCAATCCTGACTCAGCAGGCCAGTGGCATAGCAGGCTAGCTGTGAGACTTCTAGCCCTAGTACAGAAGGCAAACTGGCAACCACAGAAACCAGCCAACCACAGGTACTACTACTGAGTCAGGCCACCCCAGTTCAGTGAGCAATCCACAAGCACCCAAGTCCCCAGCACACAAAGTCAGTGACCAGGTCCCTGGCCCTCAATGTAAGAAGCTTGGGACAATGCCTTCTGTAATCCAGGAGAAGAGGTCAATTTTAAAAGTCATAGCATAAGCCCCCCAAAAATGAATAAGATGCAAAAAGTTATCAGCCATAGAAAGCTACTATGGTGACAAGGAAGAGCAAAACACAAACTTATAAGAAGAAAGGACTGTTGGAATGCCCACATGAGAAACCTCAAAGGGGAATACAAATTGGTTTCAAGTCTAAAAACCTTCTTGGAAGAGTCCAACAAAGAATTTTAAAAGTCACAAAAGAGAGGTAGACAAAAAAATTAGGAAAAGAAATGAAAGGTATGTAAGAAAGAATCAATGATTCAGAAAAGGAAGGACAAAAATTGACTGAAAAAAAATTCCTTCCAAAATACAACCTGCCAAAGGGGAAAAAAATCCACTGAAAAAATAATTCCTTAAAAAGTAGAATTGGGGGAGGAAGAGCCCAGACAGTATAGTAAAGAAAGGGACTCCCCTGAGTTATACTCCAAATGCTTCCAAATGCCTTTAAAAATGACTAAACAAATTCTAGAGCAGCAGAACTCACATAAAGATAGAATGAAACAAATTTTCCATCCAAGACAACTTGGAAGGTTGGCAAGAAAGGTGTGCTGCAAGAGGGTGAAAGAGGAGCAAAGTCCAACATAGGCTGCACCAGTGCAGATATAGCATTAGAAAACTTAGAGTAGGCATCGGGGCAACTGAATGACTGGTAGCAATGGTGGTTTCCATATCTCTCAGCCCACAGACACCAAAGGCAACATAGAAGGTGAGCAGGAAAATTCTGTTGCACCTAAGTGAGAGGGGAGCACAGTTCAGTGTAGACCTCTCCAACATAAGCCCAGTCCTGGGAAACTAAGGGCAAGCCTTTGGAGTGACTGAATCAGCAGAAGCAAAGGCAATAGTACCTGCATCTTTCAGGGCTTTTAGCCCACAGATGGTAAAGTGCTCAAACAGCTGGTAAGGAGATTGTGGAACCTCTTTGCTAACAGTGAGACAGAACTCTGCTGCTTTGCCCATACTTAGATCTGAGTCACAGATTTGAATGGAAGTCTCTGGGCAAGGAGGAGCACTAGTACACCAGAGTTTGAAGACATAGGGATCCTCCTCACAGTTCCTGGGCAGAAAAGAGTGCTTGTGATTGCTCACAGAACAACGCATAGGCCAGGAGAGTAGTAAACCCCTCTCCTTAAATTATACCATATTGGAAGAAATGAAAACTTACAGGCCCCTAGAAGAATCTCTGAAAGCAGCTGCATAAAACCCCTGAAGATAGGACACTCCACCCTGGAAGAAGAGCCTTACTTGAACAAAGAGTTAAAAGTTAAGTAATAGACTGTAGAAATAAGCAAACAGCAGAAAAAAAAAAAACTGACTGTAGAAAGTTACTATAGTGAAAAGGAAGATGAAACACACACTGAACATACAACAAAATCACAGCTCCCACATCCAAAGCCTCCAAGAAAAATATGAATTGATCTCAGGCCACAGAAGAGCTCAAAAAAGATTTTGAATATCAAGTAAGAGAGGTGAAGGGAAAATTGAGAAGAGAAATGAAAATGAAGAAAAAAATGAGTCAACAGCTTGGTAAAGGAGACACAAAAAATACTGAAGAAAATAACAGGTTAAAAACCAGACCAGGGGAGGCAGAGCCAAGATGGTGGAGTACAAGAACAGACTTGGTGAAGCTCCCCTCCCCCATAGCCCTTAAAATGCCTGCAAAAATTGACCCTAAACAAATTCTAGAGTAGCAGAAGCCACAAAATGACAGTGAAAAAGATTTTCAGCCCAAGGCAACCTGGAAGGCTAACTTGAAAGATCTACCACACCAGGCATGAAGCAGAGCACAGCACAGCCTTAGCCACATGTCAGGGACAAGACTGGAACAGGCCTCATAGGGGCAGAATCCCCGGAAGCAGTTGTAGTTCCCAGATCCCTCAACCCACAAATGCCAAAGGCAGTTTCAAAGGTCAGTGAGAAGGCTGTTTTACCTGCAAGGTGATCATGATCTAGCATGATCCAAAATGGAACATGATCTAGCCCTGGAGGCCCCAGGGTGGCAGCACTTATGGCAACACAGCATCCATTTTAGGAACCCTTAGCCTAAATCTCCCAGAGGAATTGCATGACTGATCTGGGTCTCAGGCCAGAGTGGAAGCCCTGGAGTGAGAAGGAGTGTTGGCTGGCCTGGTGGGGCTGGTGGAGGCTCTGGAGAGGGAATTCTTTTCATGGATGCTGGGCAGAAAAGAGTGCTTATGGTTGCTCCCAGACCAGAGGCCAAGAGAGGAGTAAACTCTTGGTAGTGCAACCTTGGAGGAACTGAGAATTTACAGGTCTACAGATTATGCCCTCCTCTCAACAAAGGACTCAAAAGTCAAGTAACTGGCTGAAAAAATGCCCCAAAAAGGGGAAAAAATAAGACTATAGAAGGCTATGTTCTTGGTGAACAGGTATTTTCTTCTATCATTTCAGATGAGAAAGAACAAAGCATAACATCAGAGGAAGACATAAAAGTCAAGGCTTCAGCATTCGAAACATCCAAAATAAATAAGCAATGGTCTCAGGCCATGGAAGATCAGAGAGGGGATTTTGAAAATCAAGTAAGAGAGGTGGAGGAAAAGTTGGGAAGAGAAATGGGAGCTATGCAAAGAAATCATGAAAAGTGAGTCAACAGCTTTGGAGACCCAAAAAAAAATGCTGAAGAAAATAAGACCTTTAAAATAGGCTAACTCAACTGGCAAAAGAGGTCCAAGGGGGGGTGGAGCCAAGATGGCGTAGTAGAAAGACGCACATACACATAGCTCCGAACCCACAACCCATAGAACAACTACAAAGAAGTAACTCATGGAGAATTCTGCACCCAGAGGCCACAGAACATTGGAGCGAGGGAGATTTCTGTTCCGGAGAGACCTGCAAACCTCTCGTAAAAGGTCCTTCATGCTGCGGACTGGGCGCCGGGACTGGGAGCTGAGTACAGCCCTGCCGTGGCCTCGGCACCGAGAGGAACAGATCCGAGCGGGCTTCAGGGACGGGATCTCCAGCGGCCGCACAAGTACCTCCACCCACAGGTGACGGGGGTCTGTGAGAGAGTCCCTTTGGTGGGTCGAGGGGGGAGTGGGGTGCCCCCATGGCTCGGGCCCCCTCGGGAGACAGAAGCTGAGGGGCAGCGGCAGACCAGGGCTCTCCAAGCAGGCAGGAGCCTGGATCCATTGTTGAAGGTCTGTGCATAAACTCCCTGAGGGAACTGAGCCTGAGAGGCAGCCCTGCCCTCACCTGAGCATCTGAATTTAATCTCACACTGAATAGCAGCCCTGCCCCCGCCCAAAGCCCTGAGGCTGGAAGCAGCATTTGAATCTCAGACCCCAAACACTGGCTGGGAGGATCAGGAGGTGAGGTGGGTGTGAGGAAAATATTCAGAGGTCAAGTCACTGGCTGGGAAAATGCCCAGAAAAGGGAAAAGAAATAAGACTATAGAAGGTTACTTTCTTGGTGAACAGGCATTTCCTCCCTTCCTTTCTGATGAGGAAGAACAATGCTTACCATCAGGCAAAGACACAGAAATCAAGGCTTCTGTGTCCCAGCCCACTCAATGGGCACAGGCCATGGAAGAGCTCAAAAAGAATTTTGAAAATCAAGTTAGAGAGGTGGAGGAAAAGCTGGAAAGAGAAATGAGAGACATGAAGTCAAAGCATGAACAGCAAATCAGCTCCCTGCTAAAGGAGACCCAAAAAAATGTTGAAGAAAATAACACCTTGAAAACTAGCCTAACTCAATTGGCAAAAGAGGTTCAAAAAGCCAATGAGGAGAAGAATGCTTTCAAAAGCAGAATTAGCCAAATGGAAAAGGAGATTCAAAAGCTCACTGAAGAAAATAGTTCTTTCAAAATTAGAATGGAACAGATGGAGGCTAATGACTTTATGAGAAACCAAGAAATCACAAAACAAAACCAAAAGAATGAAAAAATGGAAGATAATGTGAAATATCTCATTGGAAAAACAACTGACCTGGAAAATAGAGCCAGGAGAGACAATTTAAAAATTATGGGCCTACCTGAAAGCCATGATCAGAAAAAGAGCCTAGACATCATCTTTCATGAAATTATCAAGGAAAACTGCCCTGAGATTCTAGAACCAGAGGGCAAAATAAATATTCAAGGAATCCACAGAACACCACCTGAAAGAGATCCAAAAAGAGAAACTCCTAGGAACATTGTGGCCAAATTCCAGAACTCCCAGGTGAAAGAGAAAATATTGCAAGCAGCTAGAAAGAAACAATTCCAGTATTGTGGAAATACAATCAGGATAACACAAGATCTAGCAGCTTCTACATTAAGGGATCGAAGGGCATGGAATAGGATATTCCAGAAGTCAAAGGAACTAGGACTAAAACCAAGAATCACCTACCCAGCAAAACTGAGTATAATAGTTCAGGGGAAAAATTGGTCTTTCAATGAAATAGAGGATTTTCAAGCATTCTTGATGAAAAGACCAGAGCTGAAAAGAAAATTTGACTTCCAAACACAAGAATGAAGAGAACCATGAAAAGGTGAACAGCAAAGAGAAGTCATAAGGGACTTACTAAAGTTGAACTGTTTACATTCCTACATGGAAAGACAATATTTGTAACTCTTGAAACATTTCAGTATCTGGGTACTGGGTGGGATTACACACACACACATGCACACACGCACATACACATAGAGACAGAGTGCACAGAGTGAATTGAAGAGGATGGGATCATATCTTTAAAAAAAATGAAATCAAGCAGTGAGAGAGAAAGATATTGGGAGGAGAAAGGGAGAATTGAATGGGGCAAATTATCTCTCATAAAAGAGGCAAGCAAAAGACTCATTAGTGGAGGGATAAAGAGGGGAGGTGAGAGAAAAACATGAAGTCTACTCTCATCACATTCCACTAAAGGAAGGAATAAAATGCACACTCATTTTGGTATGAAAACCTATCTTACAATACAGGAAAGTGGGGGATAAGGGGATAAGCAGGGTGGGGGGGATGATAGAAGGGAGGGCATGGGGAGGAGAGTGCAATATGAGGTCAACACTCATGGGGAGGGATAGGATCAAAAGAGAATAGAAGTAATGGGGGACAGGATAGGATGGAGGGAAATATAGTTGGTCCTATACAACACAACTATTATGGAAGTCATTTGCAAAACTACACAGATTTGGCCTATATTGAATTACTTGCCTTCCAAAGGGAAGGGGTGGAGAGGGAGGGAGCTAAAGAAGTTGGAACTCAAAGTGTTAGGATCAACTGTAATGTTCTTACCACTAGGAAATAAGAAACACAGGTAAAGGGGTATAGAAAGCTATCTGGCCCTACAGGACAAAAGAGAAGACAGAGACAAGGGCAGAGAGGGATGATAGAAGAGAGAGCAGATTGGTCATAGGGGCAATTAGAATGCTTGGCGTTTGGGGGGGAGGGGAGAAAAGGGGAAAAATTTGTAACCCAAGATTTTGTGAAAATGAATGTTAAAAGCTAAATAAATAAAAAAAAAAAGAGGTCCAAAAAGACAATAAGTAGAAGAATGTTTTAAAAAGCAGAATTAGTCAAATGGAAAAGGAGGTTCTAAAGCTCACTGAAGAAAAGAGTTCTTTAAAAATTAGAATGGGACAGATAGAAGCTAATGACTTTATGAGAAACCAAGAAATTGCAAAACAAAATCAAAAGAATGAGAAAATAGAAATGTGAAATATCTCATTGGAAAAACAGATCCTGGAAAATAGATCCAGAAGACACAATTTTAAAATTCTAGGACTACCTAAAAGCCATGATCAAAAATAGAGCTTAGACATCATATTTCATGAAATTATCAAAGAAAACTGCCCTGGTATTCTAGAACCAGAGGGCAAAATAAATGTTGAAAGAATCCATCAATCACCTCCTGAAAAAGATCTAACAAGAGAAACTCCTAGGAATATTGTACCTAAATTCCAGAGTTCCCAGGTCAAAGAGAAAATATTAGAAGTAGTTAGAAAGAAATAATTCAAGTATTGTGGAAATACAATCAAGATAATACAGGATCTAGCAGCTTCTACATTAAGGGATGGAAGGGCTTAAAATATGATATTCCAGAAGTGAAAGGAATCAGCTACCCAGCAAAACTGAGTATAATACTTCAGGGGAAAAAATGGTCATTCAATGAAATAGATGACTTTCAAGCATTCTTGGTGAAAAGACCAGAGCTGAATAGAAAATCTGACTTTCAAACACAAGAATCAAGAGAAACATGAAAAGGTAAACAGGAAACAGAAATGATAAAGGACTTACTAAAGTTGAATCATTTACATTCCTACATGTAAAGATTATGTTTGTAACTCTTGAAATTTTTCTCAGTATTTGGGTATACACACACACATACACACACACAAACACACACATATGCACACACGGAGCACAGGGTCAGTTGAATAGAAAGGGATGATATCTAAAAGTAAAATTAAAGGGTGATAGAGGAATATATTGGGAGGAGAAAGGAAGAAATGGAATGGTGCAAATTAATTCTCATAAAAGAGACAAGAACAAGCTTTTTCAATGGAGAGCAAAAGGGGAGAGGTGAGAGGGAAAAAGTGAAGCTTACTCTCATCATATTTGACTTAAGGAGGGAATAACATGCACACTCAATTTGGTATGAAATTCTATCTTACACTACAGGAAGGTAGAGGAGTAGGGGATAAGTGGGGAGGATGATAGAAGGGAGGGCAAATGGGAGGAAGGAGTAATTAGAAGTAAACTCTTTTGGGGATGGACAAGGTCAAAAGAGAATAGAATAAATGGGGAGCAGCATAGGATGGAGGAAAATAGTCTTTCACAACAAGACTATTATGGAAGTCTTTTGCAAAATGACACATATATAGCCTATATTGAATTGCTTGCCTTCTCAGTGGGGATGGGTAGGGAGGGAGAGAAGTTGGAACTCAAGGTTTTAGGAACGAATGTAGAGAATTGCTTTTGCATGCAACTGGGAAATAAGAAATACAGGTAATGGGGTATAGAAACTTATCTTGCCCTACAAGAAAAGAGAGTATATGGGGATAAGGGAAGGGAGGAGTGTGATAGAAAGGAGGGCAGATTGGGAGAAGGGGTAATCAGAATCCATACTGTCTTCAGATGGGAAGAGGGGAGAGATGGAGAGAAAATTTGGAGTCAAAATCTTGTGGAAATGAATGTTGAAAACTAAAAATAAATAAATAAACCTTAAAAAAATAAAGAGACCAGGGCAATTGGTAAAAGAGGTCCAAAAAGCCAATACACAGAATGCCTGCAAAAGCACAATTAGCCAGATGGAAAAGGAGGTCCAAAAGGTCACTGAAGAAAATAATTCCTAAAAAATTAGAATGGAGCAGATAAAGTTAATGACATCAAGAGAAATCAAGAAACAATTGGTTGTTTTGTTGTTGTCCTTCATCTTCAAAGAGGACCAAAATGATATCACCATGATAAAATGAAATTTCCATGTGTCCGACTGTGGCTGACCAGAACAATATGAGCTCAGAATGGTCTACCATAGGTTGGGCACAGATCGTCTGTGTGGGTATTTGTGGTGGATATGCCAAGTTTGCACATCCTATACTTTGTGCCATCTCAATTCTGCTTTGTTCATAGAGGACAGTACCCTTTCTGATGTGGGCAGCCATACTGAGTTGTGTTGTGCCAGTGTCTCCAATCTTAAACAGTCTTGAGAGTTATTGAGAGAGACCTTGAGAATTACCTTGTATTGCCTCTTCTGACAATCATGTGATTACCTGCCCCATGTGATTTCTCCATAAAATAGTCCTTTTGGCAAGCATACATTTTGCATTAGAACAGCGTGGCCAGCCCATTGGAGTTGTGCTCTCTGAAGCATAGTTTGAATGCTTGGTAGTTCAGCTCAAACAAGGACTTCAGTGTCTGGTACTTTATCCTGCCAGGTGATCCTCAGAATCTTCCTAAGATATTTCAAATGGCAGAGATTCAGTTTCCTGGCACGGTGTTGGTAGATTGTCCATGTTTCACAGGCATACAACAATGAGGTCAGCAAAATGGCTCTATAGACCTTCAGTTTGGTAGTCAGGCTAATACCTCTTCTCTCCCAAACTTTTCTTTGGAGTCTCCCAAACACTGAGGCAGCTCTGGCAACGCATGTATCAACCTCATTGTCAATGTGTACATCCATGAAAAGTACACTACTAAGATAAGTGAACTTATCCACAGCATTCAAAACTTCTCCATTTGTTATAACTGATGGTTCCACATATGCATAGTGTGGTGGTGGCTGATGGAGCACTTGTGTTTTTTTGGTGTTATTAGGCCAAAATTAGCACAGGCAGCAGAAAACTGATCCATACTTCATTGTATCTCAGCTTCAGAGGCTGTATTGAGTGCACAATCATCTGCAACAGAAAATCATGCACCAACACTCCCTCCACTTTGGTCTTGGCTTGTAGCTTTTTCAAATTGAAAAACTTGCTATCAGTACAGTAGTTGATCTTGATGCCATGTTCATCTTCACTGAAAGCATTTGGCAGCATGGCTAAAACATTATGCTAAAAAACAAGGGAGCAAGCCCTGTTTCACTCCATTGGTGATTGGGAAGGCACAAAAGCATTGTCCACTATCCAGAATCCAGGCAAACATGTCATCATGAAATTGACATACAATTCTGATATATTTTTCCAGGCAACCAAATTTTGACATAATTTTCCATAAGCCTTCATGACTACCAGTGTCAAAGGCCCTGATCAGATCTACAAACATTGTGTACAGACCTCTGTTCTAATCCTGGCTTTTCCCTTGGAGTTGTTGGGCAGCAAACAACATATCAACTGTTCCTTCCTCCTTTCTGTAGTCACATTGACTCTCAGATATATGACAATTTTCCAGGTGAAGGATCAGTCTATTAAGAAGGACTCTAGCAAAAACTTTTCCAGCAATTCCTAAGAGACTTCTCTGTGATTTTCACAGGAAAATCTATTCCCATTACCATTATAAAGATGGACATTGGAGGCATCCTTTAACTCCTGGAGGATAGCCTCCTCTTGCCATACAACCTGGAAAATTTCAGTCAGATTTTGTATGAGCAATGGTCCCCCTACCTTGTAAATCTCAGCTGAAATAGAAACAGGACCACGTGCTTTGACACATGAAAGGAGCCTAGTGGCTCTCAAAACCTCTTCTTCAGTTGGAAGTTCAGCTAAGGCGGGATTGACTTCAACCTGAGATAAATGGTCATTGGCCTCATCATTGACTGATGATGGTCTGATGAGAACACTGTGGAAATGTTCAGCCCATCTCTCTAGGATCATGTCGTTATTGTTAATCAATGTGACTCCACCAGCACTGAGCTGTTGTGATGCACCATAGGTTTTTGGCCATAAATAGCTTTCAGGAAATCATGAAAGTGCTTTGGCTTGTTACTATAAGAATAAAACTAAATTTTATCTTCCTTCTTACTGAGCCTGGAATCCTGCATCTCTCTATGTTTTACTTGTACTTTGCTTTTAATGAAATTAAATGCTGCCTTCTTGGAGGTAGATGAACTATCCTGCTGCTATGTCCTGTGGAGTACTCGTTTTTCATTTATCAGTTTCTAAATTTCCCATCATTTTCATCAGACTATTCTTGGTGTCTGCAAGTGTTCTGACCCAGATGAGCAAATTCAGTACTGTATACAAAATCGCTGAAATCTACCCACTCCTTTTCTGCTCTATCGTTGCCAACTGTGTGTTGGCTCAACTTTCCCTCCAAGTTACCAGCAAACTGTTCATGCTCAGAGAAGAGCCTAATTGGTTGACATTAATTCTTCTGGTAGTCATTTTGCCTTGGGGGCAGCACTTTTGATGAATGGGAATATTTAGCTTGGAAAGAATAAGTCTATGATCAGTCCAGCACTCTGCATCACACATTCCCTTTGTCACTCTCACATCTTATCTGTCTCTTCTCCTTACAATCACATAGTCTATTAGATGCCAATATTTGCTGGGAGAGTGTATGCATTAAGTTTTATTGCATTTAGGTAAATGGAAAACAGTGTTGGTGATGAGAAGGTCATGCAATGCACAAGTCTTCAGTAGTAAGTGACCACTACTGTTGCTATTTCCAACTCCAACTCCATTCCTCCCTAAGACTCCCTGACAAGTCTGGTAGTCTGCTCCTATTCTAGCGTTAAAGTCACCCACAATTTTAAGTTTTTCCTCTTTTGGCACGGTGATGATAAGGGTCTCTAGGTGTTCATAAAATTTTTCTTTGACTTCATCATGGTGAGAGCATAGGCACTGAGGATGGTGGCATGGAGTTTTCCTGCGAGTGGCAATCTCATTGCCATGAGCCTATTGTTCACTCCTTTTGGAAGGCATACCAGCTTCCTAACTAGATTAGTTTTTATTGCAAAACCCACACCAGCTTCACTAGGCTCCTCTTCACTGCTGCCACTCCAGAGAAATGTGTATCCAGGTTCAACTATAGTATGCTCCCCTTCATTTGCCAACTTTGTTTCACTCAGGGTTGCTGTTTGGATGTGATATCTGTTGAGTTCTCTTGCAACAACAGCAGTTCATCTTTCAGGCCTACTGGATTTTATGTTGTCTATTAGTGTGTGCACATTCCATGTGCTGATGGTGAGTGGAGTTATCTTTGCAGATGGTTTTGTATATTTTGTTCATTTATTTTTTTATGTTTCAACCACATAGTGGTGTTCCCCACCTGCTGTGGTAATCAGACCAGGGTTGGTTAAGCAGACAATGATTAGGGCACCTTTTCTAGCCCCCTTCCTCACACCAGGAAGTAAGCTGTGTGATCCTCAAAAGACTGCTCAGACACCCAGGGGGTTGCCTAGTCCCACTGCTGCTTCCAGTGAGAAATGACCCCATGGCCTGGGCCACCTGTGCACAGGGTTGTGACTATGGCTCCCAGTGTATTCACACTTGCTGCTTCATCACCTGCCTGTTGCCACAGGATTTTGAGGTCTTTTGATTGGTGCATGAATTGGATTTAAGTGAGGCAGAGTTGCACAAAGTCATCAGCCTCACTTTCTCCTCTAGAGTCATCATAGTCCAGTGGCAGAACAGAGTCAAGATGGCTGGGGAAGACTCAGGATGCAGTGGGTGACCTTGGCATCTTAGATGTCCAACTAAGTTCTAAGTGCTCCACCTCACCTGTTTCAGCAGACCTCAAAACCATTGAAAAAATTGTTCTCATCTGCCCAATCCACTAGAGGAAGTCTTTACACGCTTGGGATGAACACCCCCTTAACTCACCAATGGGTTTGAGACCCCTTGGTTACCCTCAACCTGGTTTGGCCTGTCTGCTGAAATGGTTTACTGGGGTGTGCCCACTGCACATGTTGCAGCTTTTTGGAGTCACAGGTGAGAGCTGGGTACAACAGGTGGACATCAAAGGTAGAAAGAGCCCTGAAAAGGGCTCAACAGCCATCACACCAAAGGCACTGCTCCTCTCTGAACATACCCTACACCCAAGAAACAATAAAACAAAACCAAAAGAATGGGAAAAAATAGAAGGCAGTGGGAAATATCTCATTTTCAAAGCAACTGACCTGGAAAAAAATCAGGGAGAGATCATTTCAAAATTATTGGACTACCTGAAAGCCATGATAAAAAAAAAAAACAGTTTAGGACCATCTTTCCAGAAATTATCAAGGAAAACTGCCCTGACATGCTAGAATCAGAAATTGAAAGAAACCACCAAGCATCTCCTGAAAGAGATCCCTAAAAGAAAACTCCCAGGAACTTGATAGCCAAATTCCAGTGTTCCCAGCTCAAGGAGAAAATTTTGTAAGTAGCCAGAAAGAAACAATTCAAATACCATGCAGCCGCAGTCAGGATAATACAAGATTTAGCTGGTTCTACATTAAAAGATCAGAGGAATTGACATATAATGTTCCGAAAGGCAAAGGAGCTAGGATTACAACCAAGAATCACCTATCCAGCAAAACTAAGTATAACCCTTTAGGGGAAAATGTGGACATTCAATAAGATTGAGGACTTTTTCATTTCCTAACTGATAAATGGTCAAAGGATATGAACAGGCAGTTTTCAGAGGAAGAAATTAAAGATATCTATAGTCATATGAAAAAATGCTCTAAATCACTATTGATTAGAGAGATGCAAATCAGAACAACTCTGAAGTACCACATTACACCTATCAGATTGTCAAACATGACAGAATAGGAAGATGAAAAATGTTGGCAAGGATGTGGGAGAGGTTCAAACACTAATTCATTGTTGGTGGAGCTGGGAGCTGATGATCCAACCATTCTGGAGAGCAATTTGGAACTATGTCCAAAGGACTACAAAAATATGCATGCCCTGTGACCCAGCAAAATCGGTTCTAGGACTGTATCCCCAAGAGATCATAAAAATGGGAAAGGGTCCTACATGTACAAAAATATTTATAGCAGTGCTCTTTGTGGTGGCCAAAAACTGGAAATCAAGGGGATGCCCATCAATTGGGGAATGGCTGGATAAATTATGGTATATGAATGTAATGGAATACTATTGTGCTAAAAGATATGATAAACAGGAGGACTCCAGAGAGGCCTGGAAAGACTTACATGATCTGATGCTGAGCCAAAGTAGCAGAATCAGGAGAACTTTGTGCTCAGCAACGACCACAGTTTGTGAGCTTTTATGGTAGACTTGGAACTTCATTGAAATGCAAGGACTTTAAAAAATTCCCAATGGTCTTTTAAGGCAAAATGCCTTCCACATCCATAGAAAGAACTATGGAATTCAATCACAGAATGCAGCAGATCATTTTTTGTGTGTGTATTATGTTTTGGTTTGTTACATGTTTTCTCCCATTGATTTTAATTTTCCTACACAGCATGACTATAGTGAAAACATATTTAATAGGAATACATGTGTAGAACCTATACAGAATTTTATGCCATCTCTGAGAAGGAGGCAGGGAGAGGAAAATAAAATCTAAGGTATATGATAGTGATTTTAGAACACTAAAAATAAATAAAATTAACTATAAAAAAAGATTCAGTACTTTTAAGTATTCTTGATTAAAAGGTGAGGGCTGTACAAAAAATTTATCTGTCAAGTAAAAGACTCGAGAGAAGATAAAAAGTTTTATAGGAAATGGAAATGATAAGGGACTTGATAAGGTTAAGATGATACTTGTAACTCATAAGATCTTTCTCATTTTTAGGGTAGTTAGAAGAAATATATAGTGACAGAGGGCATGGGTGTGAGTTGAGGATGAGAGATATCTAAAACATAAAATAAGCAGGTTAGTGAGGAATGTACTGGGATAAAGAGAAAGGGAGGGGAAGAACAGGGTAAATTCTCCCACATAAAAGAATCAGGAAAATGTTTTTCTAGTGGAAGGGAAGAGGAGAGAAGTGAGGGGGAGGGAATGAACCATACTCTTTTCTGAATTGACTCAGAGTGAATAGAAATACACACTAAATTGAGAATAGAAATCTATTTTGCCCTACAAGAAAGTAAAAGGGAAAAGATAAGAAGAGAAGGGGGAGATGATTGAAGGAAGAGAAGTTTGGTGGAGGGGAGAGTCAGAACAAAAAGGTCTTCTGAGGAGGGGCATAGAACAAATAAATAAATAGATAGAAAAATGAATGAATGAATGAATAGAATAGAACAGAACAAGTGGGGATGGGAAAAATAGGATGGTGATAAATGTAGCAAGTTATAGTAACAATGAAAAAATATTTGAAGCAAGTTTCTCTGATAAAGGTCTCATTTTTCAAACATATAGAGAAGTGAGTTAAATTTATAAAAATGAGTCATTCCTCAATTGATAAATGATCAAATGATATGGCAAGTTTTCAGATGAACTAGCCATATGAAGAAATGCTCTAGTGCCTTATTGATTGGACAAATGCAAATTAAAACAATTCTGAGTTATTACCTCCTACCTAACAGATTGACTAACAGGACAGAAAAGGTAAATGAAAAAATGTTGGAGGAGATGTGGAAAAAATGAAACATTAATACACTGTTGGTGGAGTGGTGAACTGATTGAACCATTCTCTAGAGCAATTTGGAACTATGCTTAAAGGTCTATAAAACCATCCATACTCTTTGACCTAGCAATACCACTACTAGCACTGTATGTAATGTCAAGTTAAGTGGAAAGCTCTTTCTCATTCATTAATAGGCCCATGTGACCTATTTAAATCACCTGGAAGCCTAAGTGGTGGGAGGAGCTTGCTGCATAAGTGGAACAGGAAGGGTGGAGAAGAACCCCTGAGGAAGTTTGTGAGAGCAGGTGCAGTGGAGGAGAGATGGCACAGGCTGGCAGGTATAGCAAGGCTTGTGTGTAAATGTTTACTTGTGGGAAGACATCAGGCAGTCAGCAGGGGGAGAAGGCTTGAGAATGCCTTCATCCCCAACAGTGCTAATGTGTATTGATTTCTTGGTTACTATAATGGATTTGGCTTTCTGGTGTTGGGATTTGGCTTTCTGGTGTCTGAATAAATGTTTTTCTTCTGCCTTCTATATGATGAGTCAGTTATACTTCACAATTCAAAACTATGCAGGCATATTCATAGCCATCTTCAGTGCTGTTACAACAAGGATCATGGCATACACAGGAGGGGCTGCTGTACAGGTTCATTGATCTGTTTTTCTAAAAAGAAAGCAAGTTTTGAGGGGTCGATAATCTACTTTAATTAAACACATATTTCATTCACTTAGTTCAAGGAAAATGTCAGCACCCAGAACCTCAGAGAAAATACAAACAGAAAAATAAAGATCAAAGACAGGGTTTCCAACTGTCCAACCATAAGATCTAATAGTCTGACTATTGTGTAGTTACCAGAGAGAGAAACTCTAACATCTGGGTTTTCAAAGCAGGGGGGCTCCTTAATGGCTACCAAGCATCTCTCTGGCCAAATAAACACTTCCATTGAGTAACCCCAAAAGCAAAATCTCACTTCAGAGTATATATATACTTTTCAGAGCCAGAGGTCATCATGACCCTTGAGAAACGGTGCCTCATTAGAAATTTAAAAAAGATGTAGGCCTTCCTACAAAACAAATCTCCCCTGATAAAGCTTTCCATTGATGTTTGGGTAATTTATTTAACTCTCATGGACATAATTAGCATCACACTCCCAAAAGGATAAAAACAAAAAGGAAAAGGACCTCTAGGTACAGAAATGTTTATAGTAGCTTTTTTAAAGGGGCAAAGAAGTAGAAATTGAGGGGATGCCCATCAATTGGGAAATGACTGAACAAGTTGTGTTATGTGATTATGATGGAATCCTATTGTACTATAAGAAATGATAAGCAAGATGCTCTCAGAAAAATCTGGAAAGACATGTGTGAGTAGAGTAAAGCAAAATATACTGTGTACAAAGTGAATGACTTGGATATTCCCAGAACTATGATACAAGGCAATATTGGAAGACTTATGATGAAAAATGTATTTTTTTCCCCAACCAGAGAACTGACAGTGGATCAATACAGATTGAAGCATATTATTTTTTGCTTTATTTTTCTTGAGTTATTTTTTATCTATGTTTTCTTTCACAATATAACTATTACAGATATGCTTTGCATAGCTATGCATGTACAATCTATATCTAATTGTTTGCAATCTCAATGGTGGGGAGGGAGGAAATGAGGGAATTTGGAACTCACAGCTTTAAAAATGAATGTTAAAATTGCTTTTACATATGACTAGGGAAAAATAGAATACTAAATAAAAAATTATTTTAGAAAGCAGAATTGACATAATAGAAAAGGAGGTTCAAAACCTGAGCAAAGAAAATAATTCCTTAAAATTAGAACTGGACAAGTGGAAGCTAATGACACTGTGAGTCATCAAGAATAAAACAAAATCAAAAGAATGAAAAAAAGAAAAAAAATACAAGAAAATGTAAAATATCTCATTGGAGAAACAACTGACCTGGAAAACAGATCAAGGAGAGATGATTTTAGAATTATTGGACTACCTAAAAGCTAGTAAGAAGAAAAGAGCTTGGACAGCATCTTTCAAAAAATTATCTAGGAAGACTGCACTATCCTAGAACCAGATGGCACAATATTCATTGAAAGAATCCACTTATTACCTGCTGAAAGATATCTCAAAAGGAAAACACCAAGGGATATCAGAGGCAACTTCCAGAATTATCAGGCCAAAGAAAAATGCAGTCAGAAGCCAGAAAGAAACAATTAAAATATCATGGAACCATGGTCAAGATCACATAGGACTTAACACTTTCTACATTAAAGGATCAGAGGGCTTGGGTTATGATATTATGTGAGGCAAAGGAGCTTTGATTGCAACCAAGAATCAACTACCCAGCAAAACTGAGCACAACATTTCAGGGGAAAAGATGGACATTCAATGAAATAGAGGACTTTCATTCATTACTGATGAAAAGACAGGAGCCAAACAGAAAATTCGACCTTCATAAATACAAGACTCAAGAGAAGCACAAAAAACAAAATAGGAAAAGAAAAAAAATATGTTGTTCATAAAGTTAAACTCTTTACATCCCTACAGAGAAAGATGGTATGTGTAACTCTTGAGAGCTGTCTCTTTATTAGGGCAGTTAGAATGGGTATACATAAAAGACGGTGTGGGTATAAGTGACTTTGATATGATGACATTAAGACGATTAAGAGGTTAAAATTGATTATACCGGGAGAAGAGAATAGGAGAGGCAAAACAGAGCAAATTACATCATATGAAGAGGCACAAAAGACACATTACAGTAGAGGAAAAGAAGGGAGGTGGGTGATTATTCTTTGCACCTTATTTTCCTTGAATTTGGCTCAAAGAGGGAAAAATACACACAGTTATTTGGGTACAGAAATCAATCTTACCCAACAGAAAAGTAGGAGCATGAACAGGAAGCAAAATGGAGGGAGTGGATAGACAGAAGGGCAGAAGTAGTAGGGTAAAGAGAAAAGAAAAGGAAGGGGGATTGATATGATGGAATAAAGATTGAGGGAGGTGGACTGTAATGGTGAGAAGCAAAACACTGGTGTGGAGTGATAGGGTGAAAAGGGAGAGAAAAGTGTAAATTAGGGGAAAACAGAATGGAGGGAGATAAACAGTTACTAACCATAACTGTGGATTTGAATGAGATGAACTCTCACATAAAACAGAAATGGATAGCAGAGTAGATTAAAAACTATAATCCTACAATATATTGTTTACAAGAAACACATTTGATGCATACAGATACACAAAGAGTAAAGGTAAAGCCCTGAGCAGAATATATTATGCTTCAGCTGAAGTGGAAAAAAAGAGTAGGAATAACCATTCATTTCTCAGACAAAGTGAAAGCAAAACTAGATCTAATTAAGAGATAATGAAGGAAAATACATTCTTTTAAAAAGTACTATAGGCAATGAAGTAATATCAATACTAAACATATTTTCATCGTGTTCTAGCATCCAAATTCTTAGCAAAGTTAAGTGAATTATAGGAAGAACTATACAACAAAGCTATACTAATGGGAAACCTGAATCTCCCCTTCTCAGAATTAGATAAATCTGACCACAAAATAAAACAAGAAAGAAGTTAAAGAAATGAATAGAATTTTAGAAAAGTTAATGTCATAGACCTCTGGAGAGAACTGAATGGAGATACAAAGGAATATACCTTTTTCTCAGCAGTATATAACACCTACTCAAAACCAAGATAAGAAGATTTAGACATAAAGTGTAATACTATAGGCAAATTAAGAGAGCAAGCAATAATTTACCTGTCAGATTTATAGAGAATGGAATAATTTATCACCAAACAAGTGATAGAGAAATAAAATATGAAATGCAAAGTGGATAATTTTGACCACACCAAATTAAAAATGTTTGCATATTCGATGTAACCAAGGTTAAAAGGAAAGCAGAAACAATTTTCAAACCAAGTGTCTCTTATAAAGGTCTCATTTCTAAAATATAGAGAGAACTGAGTCAAGTTTATAAGAATACAAGTCATTCTTCTATTCTTAAATTGATAAATTGGTAAATTGGCAAAGGAACAGGCAGTTTTCAGATGAAGAAATTAAAGCTATATCTATATGTACAGTCATATGAGAAAATGCTCTAAACCACTATCAATTAGAGAAATGCAAATCAAAACAACTCTGAGGTACCACCTCACACCTGTAAGATTGTCTACCATGACAAAACAGATACTGATAAGTATTGGAGAAGATGTGGGAAAACTGGAACACTAATGCATAATTGATGGAGCTGTGAATTGATCTAACCATTCTGGTGAGAAATTTGGAACTATGCAGAAAGAGTTATAAAAACATGCATACCCTTTGATCCAGCAATATCACTTCTAGGTCTGTATTCCAAAGAGATCATATAAATGGGGATGGGACTTGTGTGTACAAAAATATTCGTAGCAGTTCCTTGTGTGGTGGCAAAGAACTGGAAATTGAGGATGGCTGAACAAGTTGTGGTATGTGAATGGAATGGAATACTATTGCTGCATAAAAAATGATGAGCAGTTGAACTTCAGAAAAACCTGGAAAGACTTATATGAACTGATGCTGAGTGAAGAGAGCAGAACCAGGAAAACATTTCACACAGTAACAACCGCATTGTGTAATGACTTCCTTTTATAGGCTTAACACTTCTCATCAATACAAGAATCTACAACAATTCCAAGACTCATGGTGGAAAATGCTATCCACATCCAAAAAAAAAAAAAAAAAGAATTATGGAGTCCGAATTCAGATTGAAGCATACTATCTTCTCTCTCTTTTTGTGTTTCTTCTTTCTTGCGGTTTTTCCCTTTTGTTCTAATTCTTCTTTACAATATAACTAATGTGGAAATATGTTTAAAATGATTATGCATGTATAGCCTATATCAGTTGCATGCTATCTTGGAAAGAGGGAAAAATTTAGAACTCAGGATCTTATGAAAATGAATACTGAAAACTAAAACCAAATAAAAAATTTTGAAATACTCACCAGTGTCCTCTAAATTATCAACTCAAATGTGGTTGGGTGGGTTTCTTCTTCTTCTTTTCCTTAGTCATCATTGCCATTTTCTTCTGCAGTATTTGGCTAATGCCCACCAATCAGGTCCTTCATGAAATTCTTTCCTACCAGTTTTTTGACACTGAGCTACCTTTGTGATTTATCTTTTTCTACCTTTGTGATTTATCTTTTTCCTTTTCCTCCACTGTATCTTCTTCCCACTCCAGTTTCTAAACATAAACCTCTTAAAATATAAAAGCACTGATATCTCAAAATTACTGACCTAAGACTCATTGATAACTAAGAATTGAAGAAAACATCATAATGATTAGTCACTTTAGAACACCTTCTTGAAATATACTTTCTGTAACAGTGGGATAGAACAACGTTCTTGTAGAAGCCAAGTCTGAATTCACTTAAGAAAATAAAGAAAATAATAACAATCAACTCTACCATAACTCATCCATCTCATAGGCACTAGTGCTTTCAGTCCCTTTTTCCTCGGATGCCACCTACTTTCTGAGGGAAGCTTTGATGGCCAGGTACCCAAGAAAATAATTATGAACTCATCTATTTCCTCTTCAGATATGTTTAGATGACAAGATGAGGACTTGGTTTAGATATGAAAGGAATGAGATAAAATCCTTTGTGAAAGTTGCATCTAACTATTTCCCAGAAAAGATGGGAAGAAGGGGGCAGGAAGGATGAGGGGGAATATACAAGCTGTTTCATTATATCTCTAATTTTGGGAGGTAGAATCTCACAGTCATTTGCCTCACTCCAATTCATGCACAAGTCAAGAAATCGTCCTGTAACATCATTGGTTCACTTCAAAAATGAAGGGCAAGTAATAACATATCTCTCTAATCAATGTGATTATTCTCCAGTTCCCTTCTCCTATCATCCTATGGATCTTTAGTATATATTTGAAAGAAGTTGGCCTAAAGTAAGTAGCAGCTGCCTGCTCCTCTCCCTTCCTCCCTGCCTCTTTTCCCCCTCTCTCTTTTTTACCCTCCTCAGCCTAATCTGTTTTTTTTTCCCTTTTCTCCCTACTCTTTCTCAAACTGTAGTAATTAAAATTAAAACTCTTTTAAGTGAACTTAAAAGTAGTTGATATTCAGCAAAATTTGGGCCTGGGTAAACTCCCTTATCCCCTAGAGCCAATTAAGGTACATGCCTTCCCACTTCCTTTTCCAATTTAAACCCTGCAGAAGTTCTCAATGAGGAGCAGATCTCCATCAGATTCCTGCTTGAAATATGAGAAAGAGTTAATTAATTGTATCCACAGCCACCTCTGACCTAGTGCCTTGTTAGGAAGGCATTAGCTAGCATGACTCTTTGAAAATGTTTTCAGCAACAGAGGCACCCCAAAGGGAGCTTTCATGTGTATATGCAGCTATCAGATATGCAAATCAGGTGCATATCTTATTTAATGTTTAAACAAATTTTCCTGCATCAACATTAATTAAAGGAAATTAGCCATTAGGATTTTAGAGTTTTAGTATAGCATCCCTGGTAAAGGGTAGCCATTAAAAAAATTTAAAGTACATAAGTGCCTAGTTTTCTGCCTGAAAGTCACATAGGCCCTGGGGATATTATTTCACTAAATTAGTATCACAAGCTTTTGATTAAGGCTAAGTATACAATTCAATACATTTCTGGGAACAATTATTAAGCACCTACTATGTGGTCAGCATTATGTAATGCTGGGGGAGATGATAAAGGTAATTGAACAATGCATTCCCCATCCTCTTGGAGCCGCTGGTCTAACTTTTCGTAGTCATAGTAATTCTTTGAGTGCACTAGAGGGATTGCTAGATCATGTGTTCATTTGGTAAATTAGAAAATGGTACCCTGGTGCATTTGGGTAGTTAAAAAATGAAATAAGAAAGTTCCTTCCCCTTGTAACAGCAGACCTAATATAACTGCCCAGTAACTGTTTCTTAAATCATGCCTCTCGGTGCTTAAAAAAAATTATCTGCTGAAAGTCAGAGAGACCAGCAGATCCTCAGGGATAATTAGACAGAATCACACTATAGAAAGTGGGAGGCCCATCAAGCAGATAAATTCTAATACGCTTTAAGCAGTGGCTCTCCATTTTTGCCCCGTAATTATTTCTCACACAATATGATCCATCCCAGGGCAGAATTTTTGAATATAAACATAACTTTCAGCCAGAACTACTAATGAAGGAGTGATGCTTCCTGTTATCCTGCACAAGGACATGCATAAGTCATAAATTCCAAATGCAACAACAGAGTGAACCACTCTATTATTCAAGAGCTACAAGCACTCAATACATTAGGCTCCACAAACTAATGGCACCAAGAAGATTTTCATACTGTGTAAAATTTTCTAATATAGTGAACCAATATAAACCAATTTACTTTTACCATCTTTTTTTTTTTCTTGGCATAGTAGATAGAGAAGTTGTTTCAGACCTGCAAAGCCTTGATTTCAGTTTCTCCCTGGGATTCATAAGGGCTGTGTGACCCTGGATAAGATGGATATTGACCCTCTCTGTGCCACATATAATTGTCAAAGAATACAGAGTGCAGAGTATTTAGTATTAGTAGAGGGAGTTTTCTCACTTCCCTGTCCCAACGTCATAACATCCATTTCCTAACCCATTTTTCTGACATTGTTGCTAATTATGAATCTAATTTTTTGCAAAACAAGAATATGTTTTCTGAGGATATATTTCATATGCCCAAGGAATTATTTGACAAAACAATGTCATTTTAAATTTATAATTAATATATATTATATATAGGTATAATATAATGATATATATATAACATAATATAAATATGAGATACATATAACTATATATAAAACATAAAGCATAATATAGATTATATTTATATACATCACATGCAAATATAATGTGTATATATAACACAAATATAAACTATATACAGTTATAAATTATACAAATTAAATATAAATTATAATTATTTTTACAATAGCACTGCTCATAGCTTTGTGATATGTTTGTTTCTAACTTTGTGACAGAATTTTTCTAGACCCATTTTATATATTGAGTCTGCAGACAAAATGTTTGTAGTGATAAACAGAAAGCAATCTTTAATATATAAATTGATGAGAATTTTTCTGGTAAATAAGGGAAGATATTTTCTCCTTAAAAATTTTTTCAACTGTATAAGAACCATTTATTGTATAAACTGAAGCCTGTCAGTCTGTCCTTCCTTCCTCCAGGCAGAACAGAATAACTCCAGGTACAGGGACAATGGTCTGCACACTTATGCATGCACGTTTATCTCTTGCTCTATTCCTGTGACCACAGTGTGGCCTAGCCTGAGGTTCCCCAGTAACAAGGGAAGACAGTGACCCTAAAGTTCCAGGGAAGACAGAGAGAGGAAGGTAATCCATTCTCCCCGGCTGTGCTGCTCTGAACTATTCCCTTTGGGGCTTTATGCAGTAGAACCTGAGGGCATCTGTTCCAGGTCCTGGAGAAGGCCCTCAAGTAACTGATTGAGAGTGGGATTGTTGTCCTGATGTGGAAGCACCAACGGAGGGAGGATGTTCCCCTTGTATTCAATCACTGCCATCTTGGCCCTGTCCAGGTTGTCCCTGTTTGGAATCTGAAACATTCTTGTATAGTTCCCAGTATGATTGCTGAAGCGAGGGTCCAATGTCTGGAACAGTTTGGGGATTAGGTCCTTTTCCATTAGCCAGAAGTCAGTCATCTGCATCTCCTTCTTGGTGTCTCCCAGCTTCCTGTAGTCAAAGAGCCGCTCAGCATAGCCATGCATCCCCAGGGAGCCTCGATATGTTCATGGCGCACTAGTGCTGTCAGAAGATTGCACGGTGAATGGATGCAGGATTAGAGGCTCAGGCCCAGGCTGTGAAACACTTGTCCAGAAGAGATGGCAGCGACAGACAGCAGCTCTTCTTAAAATTTTTAAGGCAATGTTTAGATCCCTGGAAAAAATTCATCCCCCTTCTCCAAAGAAACACAATCATTTTGGACACTTAAAAAATTCCCTTAGTTCAAAGGAACTCAATTTTCTGAGAACGCTACGTTTCTTTCAACTCACTTTTTTCATACAAGAAATGTGCGTCCACTCATTGTACTAAGAAAGGGGAACGGTACTTCCCTCGCTCCTCGTTGTCATTTCAAGATCCTTCACCAACCTCCTCATTGCCCTTCCTCTACTTAATATCTCCTCTCCTCACCTTTGTCACTTTCGTCTTTTCACCTCTAAGTTGCTTTTTCACCTTTTTAAATGAATTCAGCTCCTATTGCTTAGTCTTCTTCTCTACTTAATACCATGATAAAGTTGGAGGACAGCAACATTCATGCATTTGCTACAACATGACCACATAATTTCTCTACCTCTTTGCCCCCCTAAACCTCCTGCCTACTATAGCCACACATTGGTATGATGAGGGTCCAAATTATCTTCATCATTTGTCAAAATTTCACTCTCATCATGCTCTAAAACTTTGAAATTCTGCTTTCCAACCATAAATTTTATCTTTATACTATTCTCACTATTTCATTGTTTCTTTCTGCTTTGACACTGATCTTCAGTTAGTCCGTTGGATCTATACCACTTCTCCATGTCCGTTTGCCCCATCCTGACAATAAATGCCCATGTACCAAATCATTATCTAGGCTCATATTAAATATCGCCTTAGATTTTATGCTATCTCTTCTGATCTTTTTCCCATCCTTTATCCAGTAACCTTCATTCCCAGATAATAGCTAACTGTTCTTGGCATACTAAAGAAATTAATGAAAGAGAAATTATTTCACTTACTACAAAGTTAAGACCTCAGTAAATTACATTCACATCATTCCTCTGTACTCTTAGTTGTCACTCTTAACTGTCAAAAAAAGAAATAACATTTTATTGGTATGATCTGTTTTTGGTGAAGCCTTACTGTCTTTGTTGTAACCATGACTTCTTTTGATAGGTGCTAACTACCAATTTTATAAGTTTTTTCTATAATTCTGCTAGAAAAAAATAAACGCATTGTCTAGTGTTTGTTTCTTATTTTAGGTTTAATAAAGATCTGGATTTAGTACAAGGAAAGGAGGTAATCTTCCTTATCTGTCACTTACATTGGGAGTGGTTGTGCTAGTCATAGCTCTGGTACAAGGGAAAAGGTGAAAGGCCCTACATCTGGGGCACAGGATTGACAATCTAGCCTTTGAATTCTATGTGGCTCAGGCAGAGACTTAGAAGATTGGTTCATCTCCTGAGAGTATTACTTCAAGTCCTGTGAAATGACTAATGCTATTAAGAAGAAAACTTTTGTAGCTGAGTCAGGGTAGTACAAGACAAAACATAGCACAAGACAGGAGCAGACAGAGAAAAAGTAAGTAAGGAAACTGCTGATAGGGCAGTCAGACATAACGGAAAGGGGTCAGGTCCACTGGGAGCTGGTGGTTATTTATAAGGGTTTTATTTGGGTCAAGCAGGACTAGGCACTGGGAGGAGGAAGAGAGAAGTCTGGACCTAGGGGCTAGTGCTGAATTATATTTGGGGGAGAAAGGTGGGAAGAGGAGATGTCTGGAGAATTGGCAATAGTTGATATTCAAACTCCCCTCCAGCAGGAAAAGAGACTTTTAGCAATTATTGCTTTTCTTATTTTGACATGGTGACTCAGGGGAATTGAGCTTTCTGGGGACTTAATTCAGTGGGGTGGGGAAAGTCCTAAAATTCTAGTAGCTTAAAATAATATTCTCTGCAAAAAATAGAAAAATTAGAAATAACAATGAAAAGAGAAACTTTTGTCTTTCCTTTTTTGAAAAGAGGAATAATATTTTTTTCTATCTCTCATTCTTCAATCCCATTCATTCTCCATAGTCTTTCAAATCTTCACAATCCTAGATGGTGGCTTATTCTCCACTATGACTGCTCTACAGCTTTTTTCTGTAATATCTCTTCTAATCCATTTAGCTGTTAACATCTTCTTGGATTATATAGAAGACTGTGAACATAAAATAATAGCTTTTTTGACTCTTTTCTTACATTCCTTTGAATTGCTCAGTATCATCTAATCTCTCTTTTTACCCTGCTCATAAAAAAAGATATCCCCATACCTATTAAAATTTAAATCTCTGCTTTGATCTCATTTCCTTCCACCTGCTCTAGAACCTGACTTTAACTGTCATGACTTTTCTTCACATGCATGTTTTTTTTTAAATTTTCTCATTTTAATTTTACATTCAGTTCATTAATCCTCTTGTTGTAATATTATTGTTTTCAGATCTATCAGTTTTCCACTGAGGACTTCAATAATGTCTTCCTAGAAATGTCAATATGTTACATCATTATTATCATTTTCTTTCACATTTATCATTAATTATTTCTATCATTTATTATTGACAGATTCATTATTAAAGATGCCAGTGTTGTTTATTAAGGTCTGTATTTTGAGTTTGTGTCCCTTAAATTAATTACTATTTTTTCATTCATAGTTTTTAAAATGCAATTTTAGTTTTTAAGATCTTTAAACATTTATTTGCAATTTGTTCTCTAGCACAATCATGTTTTTGAACGCTCCATGTGATTCTAAGAAGTGTGCATAATTTAATGCTTATCATTTCACAATGTATATACATCTTTCAGCTCTAACATCTCCGGCAGTTGGTTCAGTTGTGTATTTTCTTTTTAGTTTGTCTATCTGTTAGATTTGTCCAGCTCTGAGAATAGAATATTAAAGTCTTCCACAAATATTATGCTTACTAGCAATTCAGTTAATTTTTCCTTTATTAATGTAGGTGCTATGTCATTTGGTGTATATGGTCAACATTGATACTAATTTCTTGCCTGTGGTTCCTTTAAACATGAGGGTATTTTTATGTTTATATCTTTTAATACAGTTACTTATTTAATTTTGTCTATCATGATTGAAACTCATGCTATTTTTATTTACATGATATTTTGCATATCTTCCATTCTCTCCTTTTCATTCTTATATGGATTTTATCTATTATATGTGGGGTTTCATATATAGTAAATCATTATGCATTGTTTTCTTGTCCATTCAGACACTCCTTTTTATGGCATTATTTAGCACTTTTACATTTAAATTTAACATTGTGAGGTTTCTGTTGTCCTCTACTTTATGTATTTTCAATTGTTTTCCAAAGGCTTTTTCAGTTTGCCCAGTATGTTAATCTATTTAAATCTTTTTGGAAAAAAAAAAAAACAATTTTCCTGTACCTTTTTATCCAAAAAGCTATCAATCCATGTCTCTCCTATTCTTATATGTAGCCATGAAAAACATTTCAATAGCAGTCATGTTGCAAAATAAAATAGACCAAAAGCAAACAAATTTAAAATAAAAAACTCAAGAACAAAAAGCAAGTAAAACAAGTATGTTTCAAACTATATTGAGACACCATCAGTTCTTTCTCTAGGGATGGACAGCATTTTTCATCATAAGTCTTTTAGGGTTGTCTTGGATCATTCAGCCAAGTCATTCATAGCTGATCATCTTACAGTATTGCCGATACTTTGTGCACAACATATTTCCCTTTGTGTCAGCTCATGCAAGTCTCTCCAGGCTTTTCCAAGAGCATCCCACTCATCATTTCCTACAGCATAATAGTATTCCATCCAAACCACATACCACAACTTGTTCAGCCATTTCTCAATTGATGGGCATCCCCTCAACCTCCAATTCTTTGCCACAAGAAAAGAGCTACTATAAATATTTTTTGCACATAAACCATTTTCAGTTTTTTTAAAATATGTTTTGGTATAGAGATTTGGTGGTGGTACTGCTAGATCAAAGGGTATTCATGGTTTTATAGCCCTTTGGGCATAGTTCCAAAATGCTCTACAAAATCAATCTATTCAAAACTCCACTAACAATACCCTATTTTTCCCACATCCTCTCCACCATTTATAATTTTCTGTTTCTGTTCTATTAATCAATTTAATAGGCATGAGGTAGTACCTCAAAATTGTTTTAATCTGCATTTATCCAATAAATAGTGGGAGTGTTCTTTTTTCAGATGACAATAGATAATTTTGGTTACTTTGTCTGAAAACTGTTCATTTATTTGGATTATTTATCAGTTGGGGAATGGTTCTTGATTACGATAAATGTGATGTAGTTTGAAAAATGAGGCCTTTTTCAGAGAAACTTGCTTCAGATTTTTTCACTGTTACTATTAATAACTGTATACCCTTACATCCTCTCCCTCACACCTGGTTATTTTATTCTTTCTCTCCTTTCACCTAGTCCCTTCTCCAAAAGTGTTTTCTTTCTAACTACACCCTCCCCTAATTCTTCTTCCTTCTACCATGCCCCCCCCAACACATACACCTTCTTTTATCCCCTTCCACTCCTATTTTCTTTTAAAGTAAGATAGATTTCTATACCCAGCTCAATATGTATGTTGTTCCTTCTGAGCCAATTCTGAAGATGGTAAGGTTCACTCATCCCCTTCAACGCTTTGCTCTTTGCCTCCTCTGGAAAAGCTTTTTCTTCACTCTTTTATTTGAGATAATTTATCCCACTCTATCTCTCTCTTCCTCTTTCTCCTAGTTCATTGCTCTCTCTTACCCCTTAATTTTATTTTTTAGATGTCATTCCTTCATATTCAACCCATGGCTGTGACCTCTGTCTACATACACTCCTTCTATTTGCCCTAATAGTGAGAAAGATCTTATGAATTACAAGTACCATCTTCCCACCTAGGGATATAAAGAGTTTAACCTTATTAAGTCCTTAATCATTTCCCTTTCCTGTTTACCTTCTTATTCTTCTCTTGAGTCTTGTGTTCAGTTTTTCTATTAAGCTCTGGTCTTTTCATCCAGAATGCTTGAAAAGCCTCTATTTTTCATTTTTCCCCAATATGTTCATACTCAATTTTGCTGGCTGAGTAAGATTTGGTGGTAGTACACGGCCCTCCAGAATATCATGTTCCAAGCCCTCTGATATTTTATTGTAGGAGCTGCTTAATCTTGTGTTACCCTGACTCTGGAGCTATAACACTTTAATTGTATCTCTCTGGCTGCTTGCTATTTTCTCCTTGACCTGGGAGGTCTGAGATTTTACTATAATATTCCTGGGAGTTTTCATTTGGGTTTCTCTTTCAGGGGATGATCAATGGATTCTTTCAATTTCTATTTTACTCTCTATTTTTAGACTATCAGGGCAGTTTTCCTTGATAATGTCTTGAAAGGTGATGTTTAGGCTCTTGCTTTTGATCGCAGCTTTCAGGTACTCCAGGCATTTTAAACTGATCTCTCCCAGATCTATTTGCCAAGTTGGTTGTTTTTTCCAATGAGATATTTCACATTGTCTTCTATTTGCTTTTCCTTCTTTTGATTTTGTTTTATTGTTTCTTGATTTCTCATAAAGTCATTAGCTTGCATTTGCTCCATTTTAATTTTTAAGGAAATATTTTCTGCAGGGAACTTTTGTACCTTCTTTTCCATTTGACCAATTCTATTTTTTAAGAAGTTTGATGCTTTGTTTTCTTAAATGAATTTTTGTGCTTTTTTTTCATTTAGCCAATTATGCTTTATAAGATGTTATGTTCTTCAGGATTTGTTTGTGTGACCATTATCAAGCTATTGACCCTTTTTTCATGATTTTCCTACATCACTCTTATTTCACTTCCTAATTTTTCTTCTCCCTCCCTTACTTGATTTGAACTCTTCCATGGCCTGAGACCAATTAATATTTTTCTTGGACACTTTGGGTGTTGGAGCTTTGACTTTGTTTTCTTTTTCTGAGTGTGTTTTGATCTTCCTTGTCACCATAGCAACTTTTTATGGTCAGAAATTTTTTTTGCTATTTGCTCATTTTCCCAACCTATTATTTGACTTTTTAACTCTGTTAAAGAAGAGCACACTTCAGGGATTTTATGCAGCTGTTTTCAGAAATATTTCTAGGGATCTGTAAGTTTTGGTTTCTTTAAAGATGGTATGATCTAAGGAGAGATGTTTACTGCTGTCCTGGTCTGTGCTCTGGTCTGTGAGTGAACACAATCATTCTTTTATACCCTGGAACTGTGAGGAGGGACCCTGCTCTCCTGTGGCTTCATGCTCTGGTGTGCTAGTGCTTCCCCTCACACAGGGACTACCATTCAGTACTGTCACCTGTATATGAGTATGGCCAGAGCAATAGAGTCCTGACACAGTGTTGGTGAAATTATTCCTGTAATCTCCTTCTGACCAGTTGTTCAATCCCCTTAGCATCTTCTGGCTGAGATCTCCAGAAGCAGCAGCTACTGCTGATCTAATCACTCTCGTGCTCTGCCCCTGGTTTCCTGGGGCTGGAGTTGTGCTGGCAGGGCTGCATTGGACTGTGCTCCACTTTACCCAGATGCAACAGAACTTTCCTGCTGATCTTCTAAGTTGTCTTTGGCATCAATTGGCTAAGACGCCTAGAAATTGTCATAGTGGCCCATGATTTCATCATCCTAAAGCCTGTTCCTGGTTTACTGGGGCATCATCTGTGCTGGCATGGTCTACATTGAGCTGTGCTGCTCTCTCACCCTGGTGCAACAGACTTGTCCTGACAATCTTCCAAGACAAAGCATCTTGGGTTGGAAAATTGTTTCATTTTATCTTTTACTAGGTTCTGATGATCTACAATTTATTTAGAGTCATTATTTACAGGCATTTTGAGGAGATTGTGGAATAGCTCAGCTAATTCCTTTCCTTTACTCTGCCATTGTGGCTCTGCTTCCACTGTTAAAGTTCTTGAAAAAAAATTCTAAATATGATGCTTCTACTTTTCCCTCACAATCTACATTTTGCAATCTGACTTCTGATTCCAACTTTCTACATCCTGAAATTGCTCTTTTAAAGACCATCAGTAAGAGCGTATTTGTTAGATCCAATGCCTTCTCAATACTCAACTCTCTAGAATTCACTATAGCTCCTGACTCTATTATTTCTTTGTATAATTGAATACTTTCTCCTCTCTTTGCTTTAAAGTTACCACATTCTCTTGATTGTCCCTTATTGCTCTAACTTTGTCTCCTTTACTGGATATTGATTCTCTGGTTTCTGACCCTTCAAGGTGAGTAATGTTGAAGTGTCTGCTTTTGGACCTTTTCTCTCTACTTTCTCACATGGCAATCTCATTTAGTCACATGATTTCAACAATGTGAATGAATTCACATATTTAGATTAAAAAATGCCAGGACATTCATAAAGAGACATATGAACTATGAAGGCGTTTGTTTGTTTTTTGCTTGTGCTAACTCATACTTTCCATTTGTTCATTGACAGGCCATTGACAGATATTTGGCCAGCTCCGCTCTCTCTCTCTTGCCAATTCAATCAATACAAGCAAATCAGTAGCCATACATTCTAGGGACATAATTAGAGTGAAGAGGAAATTTGGTCTTTGTTTAGCAGGATCTTACAAAACACTGTTGAATTAATGAATGCATAGAATGTAATATGGTTACTTTAATAAACCAGACAGTGAATTACAATGCAGAAGAAATATCTCAGACAAAGTAAATGGATAAGCACATGAAAAGTTAAAAAAAAATAATGTGCCACTGTTGAACTAAATTTAATTACTTTGAGAGAATGTCATCATAACATTTTGCATTTTTTCAATTTAAATTATAAAGTAGGAAAGTTTAACAGATATTTTATAAGAACTCTGAGCAAGATAATTCATTGTAAATATAAAGAAATTTCAAATTGATAATACTTTTTGAGAATTGTGAATCTAAACCACTATTTATGTGAATCATATGAAAGCACTGTTAAGTGGATGAATTAAAAAAAACATGCATTAAGCATTTACTACATGGCAGACAGTGTGCTAGGGGTACAAAGAAAATGAGAACAATATTTTTTCTCTCACTTTAGAAAATGATGCAAAAGTTTCAAATTTCTCTTCAGGTAACATCACTAACCTCATAAGTTTGCAACATTCTAATTTTTATGTATTCTCCATGATACTTCCTATGATTGTTATACAACGTAAAAGTTTTTCTTTTCATTAATTTAAAAACCGTATACCTTATATGTATCACAAAATCACAGAATTTAAGTCCTGGAATGAATCTGAAGTGCACCTAGGGGAATTTCATCATATTTTAAAACCAAAATACCTTGTGATTTGCCGGAAGTTCACAAAACTGGCAGAACTAGCACTAAGCCCCAGGTATCTTGACTCCAAAATAATGGTTTTGTCCACCATATTATACTACCTTATAGAAATATCTTCATTTGAATATATTTTTTCTTCAAAGGAAGAAAAGTCTGTAACTTTCAAATAATTTATGTATGCAAACTTTGGTTTTGTATCCAAATATAAACTGTTTTCTTTCCGACATCTCCATTCTATCTTACACATATGGAAGTAGCAAGAAATAATAGATACAAGCAAAGAATAACCATATATGTTCAGAAGTTGCGTTATGTATTTGATACCCTGAGGCATATATAAATATTGTCTCCTGCAGGCACAGGGAGACATTGTAGACACACATATAAAAATGTCACTTACACAAAGCTTCACACCAAGTCTTCTGTGTCTGTTCACAACTTGCTTGACAGAATTGCACCTGTTTTAGAGATAGGTGTAAATATGTACATAGGTAACATGACATGTAAAGTGAAAACAACTGGATAACTTTTTGTTAAACAAAATATATATGCTTCATCAAACATATATTTTTTATATGAGGATATCTTCTTGTTTCACTGTTTTATACAAAAAAAAAGGCAAAAATGCAAATGTGCCTTTAAAAATAAGGACAAAGATGATAACCATGTCTTCGTGTAACACAGGGCAGGACCTTAGATGTGCAAAATTTACTGAAATAGCACTTCCTCCAGACCATCTAATCATTCTTACATATAAGACCTCTTGTGTGGTCATATTTTGCATAGTTTTATTTTTTTAGGAAGTTTCTTTTTAAAACAAATCAAAACTTGTCTCTCTTCCATTTACACCAATTGCTCACATGTAATTCTTTAAAATACTTGAAGCATTACATCACCCCCAACATCCTGTACCTCAACCCCAATTATTCTTTCTCCAGCAGAAAATTCTGTCATATTCTTTCTCTGTATCTCTGTCTCTTTATAGTCTGTCATCTGTTTCTTTCTAATGCACTGAGAATTGAGAATAAAAAGAAAAATAAAAGATAATCCCCAATCTCTAGTAGTTCAAAGTCTATTCAGAAGACAACATACAAAGAACTGCACACAAACAATCTATATAGAAGATGAATTGGAAAGGGAAGAAATTGAAGAGAAAGAGACCAAGTAGGAGGATATTACATTTATTTAGGAGAGAGTTCCTAGGAAAAAAGACTAAAAGATATTGAGGTTGAAGGAATTTTGAGGCCATCTATTCCTACCCCCTCATTTTATAAATTGGATATGAGGGATGTAACAAAAAAAAGGATCACTCAAGATACTAGAAGGATGATGGTACAGTCAAAGAAACAGGAAAATTTGAAATTAAATTGATAATAGGAATGTCTTTTTGTATTTATGTCCATAGAACTTAGCATGATGCTTCTTACCTTGTAAATGATTTTTCATCCATTCATTGTTAAATAATACATCGGAGACAACTCTCAACATATAAAATTTTATCATATAATTAATTTCTAATTACTTTTACTTCAATTCAAATTAGAAAGCACAGGTAGGGTAAGAGTCCTGACTCTAGATTCTGATGACATGGGTTCAGATGAAAACACTTTACCAACTTTACAACATTGCATAAATATTAGCATTGTTATTAACAGCACTGCATTCCTCATTTTTACGCTCTTTTTTTTGTATTTTATCTTACCTTAGCTTACTTACCTCTCTTTTTCTATTCTTTTAGAGTTAATTAAAAACTGGAATTGGAGGGGTATCAGACAAAAGATCTGAAATATTTCCTAAAACTTCCTTCCAGAATCATTTCATAAACCCTTCCTCATCTTAACATCACCCACCATACAGAATGATGGAAAATAGAGGAAGAAAAGGAGAATAAAGGAATAAAAAGTGAAGACAAGTGTGTCCATTCTAAAGTCTTCATGAACACACACAATATGCTCTTAGAGGGGGAATATACATGAAAGAATTTATCTCTTTAACATGTGGATAGCTGGATTTATGCTTTTGCAATTGAAATCTACTTATTGTCTTTAAAATTCTAAATAAGATTTTTCTGGATCAGTATTATTCAACATGGTTTATGATACTGTTTTTAAAAAGTGGTTTGTAATTAAAAATATAACTGGTTTCCATTGCAATTGTATGTATTTTACATTTAACATTCTGAGTTCATAGGATTCACTAGACTACAAAAGGACTCTATGACATAAAAGCATCAAAACTTCTGTTCTAGAGAGCAAATTCTCCTATTTCATTTAGTATATTTATTTTTTAAATTACATAACTTTTTATGAATACCTTCAAAGCATGAAAGTTCCATTGTATTTATTCACAAAGCTGGTCTTCCATGCAATTTTACCTCTTCTCCTACTGATCAGTTCATTGTTTTCAGATGTGAATTGTGAAATGTATATACTTATTTCTTGATAGTTATTGATGAAAAAAATTATTACTCTGAAAAATATTTTGCAATTAAGTCTATAATTTTTTTACCAAATAAAATATTTTTGAAAGTATTTCCTTTCTTTTGATTCATAAATGAATTTATAGATAATGTCTTATAACTGGATTATGTTAATTTAAAAATTTTGATGTTGGCTCACCCATAAAAATGTACTTTTATAAAGTTTTTGTAATGCCTATCTTTTTGATATAACTAAGTAAATAATTTCCACACCATTTTCAAATATTGGGGGATTATTTGGGTCTAAAAATAAGTGAAGATATAGATATTTAACATATTATGCAATTTAAAACAATATTTTCTGTCATACATGTACCTGAGATTCCATGAATAGGAGGCAAACATCGATTGATGTTTTTGATTATATGATATGAAATAAATACGCATCCTAACTGAATTCCATTATTCCATATACTATCATGCTGCAATGGGATTTTATGTAATGTTGTTGTTATCTTTCCAAGAATCTCTCTATTAACCTCCCATTCTTGTTGCCTTAAACACCCTTCTATACCCTCCTTTTAACCTATTCCTTAATCATTCCCTCTAAAGATCCCTCCTTTATCCTCTCCTTATCCGTACCCCCTTAGAAGTTTATTTTTTTTTAATTTAGAAGACTTTTATACTCTTGTAGATGTATATGTATTTTTATCTCTTGAACCCAATCCCATGAAAGATTTCAGAAACTATCAATCCCCCTCCTCCATCTAATTTCTCTTTAATGGCTCTTCTTCTTGCACCTCTTTTGCATAAGATAATTATCTTTTAGCTGAACTTGAGCAGTTGTACTTTTTATTTTATTTTTTCACTTTACTTTTTAAACTATTACTTTTTAAAGTTATATCATAGCCAAGTCTACCCCAATCTTTCTTATAAACTACCTAATATCAATCTTAGACATAGGTCTTACATTTTACATACATAAAAGGTAAACAGTCTATCCTTATTGAATCCCTCATAATTTGTCATTGGTATCTAGCTTATATTTCTCTTGGTTCTTATATGTAAACTCTATTTAGTTCACTTTGATTTTTTTTAAAAGTAAAGCCCTGAAAGTCTGACAATTCATTGAATATCGTTTTTTTTTTTTTTTTTCCATTCGGAATTACACTTAGCTTGACTGGTTTGGGTGTCAACGCAACATTTACAGTTCCTACAGAGGCCATGAATATCCCAGAGAAATTCTGAATCTCAAAATACAACAGACTCTCCACATGGGAAACAGAACCAAAACATTTATTCAGATATCAGAAAGCCAAATCCATCATAGTTAATAAAATATACACACAATAACAATTCAGAGAACAACAGCCCCAAGCCTTCCCCCTGCAATGCTTTCCATAAATCAACAAATTAAACAAATCACAAGCAGGCCCCCTTAAATATAAAACAAACAAACAAACAAACAAACAAACAAACAAAAAACAGCTCTCTCACTCATGATAGCCAGCTGCCTGCTTGCCTGCATCCTTCCTAGCTCTGACTAGACTCTGATCAATTTCCTCTCAGCTCTGCTTTAGATCTTCCTCCTCCTGTTCCACCTGTTCAGCAAACTACTTCCATCACAGGCTCCATGTGACTCAGGCTTCCACGTGACTCAGGCAAGTGACATGGGTCTATTAATGAATGGGAAAGATCTTCTCATTTAACTTACCATTGTACTTGGTATGATATTTTTGGCTGGAAGTTCAGTTCTTTTTCTCTTTGGTATATAGTGTTTCAAGGCCTGTGACCTGTCACTGCTACTTGGTCTTGTGTGATTCTAATTGTGGTACTGCCATAGGTAAATTGTTTTTGTTTTTTTTTCTGTTTTACTTGTAATATTTTCTCCTTAGCTGGGAGTTTCAGAATTTGACTACAATATTTCTATGAGTTTTCCTTGTAGGATCTCTTTCAGGTGGTGACTGGTAGATTTTTTTCTATTTTACTTTATTCTCTTGTTCTAATACTTCAGGACAATTTAATTATTTTTTGCATTATTATACGAAGACTGATTTTTGGTCATAGCTTTCAGATTGTCTGATTATTCTTATTTGTTTTCCTTCTTGATGTGTTCTCCAGATCAGTTGTTTTTCTTATGAGATGTTTCATATTGCCTTCGATTTTTTCATTCTTTATCTATATCTATGAAAACACATAAATGTATATATACACACATATATGTATGTATGTGTGCATGTATGTATACATATATGTATACATACATGCACACCCCTGAACACACACATTATTTCTTGATGTTTTATAAGTTTGCTGGCTTCCCCTTGCCCAGTTCTGATTTTCAAGGAGTCATTTTCTTCCTTAACATTCTGAATCTCCTTTTCTAACTGGTTAACTTTCTTTCATAACCTTCTTGTTTTTCTTAGATTATTCTTATTTTTCTTCTTTAATTTTTCCTCAATCTCTCTCATTTGATTTTTAAAGTCTTTTTAAAGTTCTTCAATGAATTTTTTTAGGCAGGTGACCATTTGACATCTCTCTTTGGGGTAGAAAAGGGTTTCTTTGTATCAATATTCTTCTCTAAAGATGAACCCCAGACTTCTCCATTCCTGTAGTAGCTCTCTTTGGTTGGATTCTTTCTCCTTTGCCAATGAGCTTTTTTTGTACTAGTTTGGTTTTTACAATAACCTCTAATCCTGGGGCGTGGGAGAATGGTGCCTCTGGTCTCAGATCCTTTTCAGTTCTACCCTCTGACCTGGAACTCAAACCAAGACCTCCAGCCTCCTGTAAGTGCACACATCTAGCAGGATCTACCCCACTGCTTCTGCACCCATCAGGCAGTATGTACTGCTGGTTTCTTCTCATCCCCACCACAGCTGGTTGTGGTGTTCCTCGTCAGAGGTTCCCTAGATCTTCCCCAGCTTAAAATCCAATTCCTGTCATTGTCCCATGACAAAAGTTCTTGTGGCTGAGGCTGAGGTAGCCATCCAACCCAGCTAACTCCAGGACTTGCCATTTGTTGTATAAGTGGTCCCTAGCCTGGAGGTGTTTACTTTTCAAAGGAATGGGAGCCCCCTGTTCTGCCCCTTCTCTTATTTATTTTCATCACTCTGTGTTTGCCTGAAGTGTTATTTTGTCTTTTTTGTGGAGGAAAATTTTGAAAGCTTGAAATATTCCAACCTACTCTGCCATCTTCCCAATGCACATTCTTTACAACAAGCCATAACATAGGTAATGTAATTATTGTAATCTTCCCTATTTTATACATTATGAAATAGACTCTGAAAGGTTAATCTACTTGTTCATGAAGACGTAGATAATAAGTAAGGGAAGTTGCAAGCTAAAACTATGTCTCCTTATTCCAATTTGATGCCCTTTCCACGGGTATACAAATTGTCTCTGAGTGGGATGTGCAAATGATTTGCAAATGTTTTATATTTATACAGGATGCCATTGTGAGGAAAGTCGACCTAGATGTTCTGTGCATTTACTTCTCACATAATGCCTAGTTACTTAATTATGACTGATAATCTTCCTGACTCATTCTAAAGTTAACTGAAGTGTTCATAAGTTACCCAAAGAATAGATGTCTTCAAGCTTTATAAAGTTCTGAGTCATCTAAGAATTTAAACGCTGCAATTGAGCAGAGAGTTCAGTGAGAGCGTTAAGTGTATATATACCCAACTAATCTGCTGCTGAGGATCTTTCTACATGTGAGTGACTGTTTGTAAGATGATAAATAGATAGATAGACAGAAAGACAGACAGACAGACAGACAGACAGACAGACAGACAGATAGATAGATAGATAGATAGATAGATAGATAGATAGATAGATAGATAGATAGACATACAGATAGATAGATAGATAGAGTTAGTGAGGGAGAATACATTTGTTTACTGTTTATTATGTAATGTGCACTTGACTGAATTCTGGCAATACAAATGCAAACAAAGAAAAATAGCCTCTGCCATGAAGGAATTTCTATTCCAAGAGGGGAAGGCAACATATAAAAGAAATCTGAAGTGGTGTAGAAGGACCAAGAGCAGGATAGAAAGGGCAAAGCCAGGAGAGGAAGGAACATGACAGACTTGGCAGTTTTTCAAAGGAATGTTCTAGGTAGGAACTCATCAATCAGAGGAGGGGTCTATAGGGGTCAAGGTGCTTCTGAATGGCCTGACCATAGTCATTTGGTCCCATGCCTTGCATGTCAGCATTAATGTCTCACCTCACATACATCGAAAGCCATTGTGTTCCAGAAGAACGTTGTTTTTTTCACTAAATCAAAAAAAAAATCTCTAATAAAGGAGATTATATAACCATAATATCACTATATTGGAATATAAAATTTTGTTTACTACCAAAACCATGAAATAAAGTGAAATGACTTTATTTTGACATGATCTCATTTTCTGAAATCTTTAATCAACCCACAGTTATTTAAAAATAATAGCTCATCTAACTGAAAAATGTAATTGCCAATGATTTTTGGCTTCCTTACCTCACATTCTTCCTTAAAAGAACTTTCCTGAAAAATAAAGGGAAGATTTAAAATAAAACTCACAATGGAGACGTTATAATTTATAGTGTTTAAAATCATAAGAACATTTTACCAGCAATGCCATTTGATTAAACTGAAGAATAATTATTCACAATGAGCATTATGAGACTGTCCAGGAAGGCTGTGGAACAACATTTAGAAGTTAAAGCATCTAGATGCTACAGTGCTGGACCTGGAGTCAAAAAGGTGAAATGTTAGCTGTGTGACGCGGGGTAAGTTACTTAACGTTTCTCAGCTCTAGTTTCCTCATCCATAAAATGAGGATATTAAAAGTACCTACTTACCAGACCTTTTTGTGAGAATAAAGTGAGATAATACTTGCAAGTTGTTTTGAATACATTAAAGTCTAGTTTTTCAGACTGCTTTATGTTCTAGAACATTATATTTGGCTGGCTGTTATTTGTGAGTTTCTTGGAATAGCTTGAAAAATATTCAGGTAACTATTTAAATTCTACATTGTCCTTGTTAATGTTTTTCAACTTGTGTTTTTCTGTAATTAAAGGCATTCTAGAAATCTGTTTACCTCTAATTCAATACTATCCCTTGACAAAGAATACAATTTACTCCATTGCCATAGTCACACCATGTTTCTGGTATAAATCAAACCATCTGTATTCAGATGAACTATATAATTCCAGCAGATCTCTTCTGAGTGAAGTGAAATGGTAAATCTTCAGAGTTTTGTCTGATGTTGCACTTTTCTGATAGACTGTTATTGGCAATTTGATTAAATGGCATTATTTTTATAGACTTCCTTTATTCATATGTTTGAAAATATACAGTGGGCTTTGAAACATAATACATTATGTTTATAGCACATTTGAATGCTGCTATTTGTGAAAGGTCATCACTAACTAACAAACATGTTTGTTTGCAGACTTATATAAGTGACGAGAACCAATTGAAAAGAAGCAAATAAAATTCACCAAGGCAACTGAATTGAGAGGTGTGATTCACATCTAGGCTTTATGCCACCCTCATCTTCGTTACATTGGAGTATCAGACAATGTAGAAGTATAGTATATGGCAATGGAATATCATAGCAGCAGAGTCAGAAGGGGCCTGAGAGCCTATCTAGTCCAAACCCTTTATTTTACTGATGAGAAAGACAACCTCAGTGGTAAGTAAGCTGTCCAACACTGGGCAGGCAATATCATAAGCATGTCTCTGACTCTTAGGTCATCATTTCCCCCTGCACCGCCATGCTGTGGCATGTCATCACAGCATTTTGTTTTTTCTCAGTATTTTCTCTCTATTTAGGGTATGCACAATTGCATGTTGAACTTCATGCTGGTACAATTGTGAAAGTTTGCATCCAAATTACTGGTGCAAAAGTGAGTAAGCTGCGGTCACTTGATATATCACGTAATTTGGTGCTGCTGTGGTGTTGTGCTAACTTTCTAATAAAAATAATTGCTCAATCTGGACATAACATTATGCAAATAGACTACTGAGACTTTACTGATTATTTAATTCAACTGGCTAAATTCAATTACCTATTTTAGAAGTATTTCTTTAGGAAATTATATGTGTGTGTGACTATTTTTTGAGTTTCTTACATTAATTCTAAAAATACACAGGCCACAGTATGCACATGCACACTATACACACACGCGCGCGCACACACACACACACACACACACACAGAAAGAGAGAGTGAAACAGAGAGAAAGAGAGAGACAGAGAGAGAAAGGGAGAGAGAGGAGGGGATGTTCTTAGTTGATGCTAACATATTACAAAAGAGAAGTAATCCATGCATTTATTAGCATCTACTAATATATGTTAATTTTATCAGCTAAATTCACTAGAGGGAAGTGACTTAAGGAATGGCTCAGGACAGGAATATTTGAATGAGCTTGAACTAAAAAGACAGAGTGGTAAAAATTGGAGGTAGACATAATATCTAAAGCAAACTTCTCATATCTCAGAACTTTCTCTAGAATTAATCCTGACTCAGTTTACCACACATTTTACTGTTTCCTTAATATAAGTATACTTAATGAAGTATTTTATTCATCACACAGGTTATTGTTGTGTTCATCCTTTGTTTTTGAAAAAGACCATGCCATCAGAAATATGATGACATGACTTGCACTTGACTTTGTTCTGAGTGAGGGAGGGCTGTGCAGGTCACCAGCCTCACTTCTCCTCCAGAGCCATCTGAATCCAGATATTAATCAGGATGACTAGAGAAGGCCCAGGATGCACTGGAGATCTTGGCCTATTCAGGTACTCACTTAGAGTGAGGTAACGCCCATTCAATCGATAGGTCTCTTTAAGAAGTAGTCAGGCAATGGCCCTTTTAATGAGCAAAAAAAAAAAAAAATTAATAACTAAATCACACTGGGAGGGAAAGAGAAATTGTTACTACTGATAATTACTCTAAGGCAGCCGTCAAGTGCCATTTATTCATAAGGAAGGTGGAGAGAGGATGAAGAAGAGGTTATGTTCCTCTCATTCACATTTTCTTCTGTTGTTCAAAAATTTCAGTCATGTTTGACTCTTCACTACTCATTTTCTTGGAAAAAAAAATGTTTTCCATTTCCTTCTCTAGCTCATTTCACAGATGAGATGAAGAGAGTTAAGTGACTTTCACAGGGTCACACAGCTAGGAAGTGTCTGAGGCAAGATTTGAACTAAGGAAGATGTCTTTCTGACTTCAGGTCCAGCATTCTATCTTCCATGCCAACTAGCTGCCCTATTCACATGTACTACACTCTGCTAAAATTAGATTATTCTGTATGTTCTAGTCTCGTCTTGCCCTCTCCTCTGCTTCCACTTATTTAGAACAGATTCTTTCCACCCTTCCCTCCTTCCAATGAAGCCATTCCATTATTCTAGGGACCACCCAGAATCTGCCTCTTCAATGAAGGAATACCCCTGACCATGAGGTAAAATTTTCCTCCTCCTCCTCAAATTTTTCACAGCCTTTTCCCTGGATTTCCTTATCTCCTATTTCATTTTTCCGTATATTAGATCTATTTGTATACTTATGACATCTGCCTCTTTTAGACTGCAAGTTTTTTAGCATTACATTTCATCTTTATATCTTTTGCATCAAGTGGAGTGCTTCGAACACAGTAGGTATTTAATAAATGTTGGTTGAATTGAATTGGTTTCAACAACTTTTGGAGAAGGCCACATGGGTATCCTTCAGTCATTGCTAGCTGTGCAGAGGTACCTCCTGACAATGTGCTTTATGAACCACTTCAATGGTTATGGGAAGCCCTAATTTTTATTCTTTTCCCTCTGGTGCTTAATGTTCATTAAAGACTAACGTGGCAAAGTCTAGTTCACGTAGATAGAATGTTTATAATTAACACTTTCATAGCTTTAAACATTCAGTACATACTAGATTACCATTCAGGAAGGAATAAAATAATCTCTTACACATTTTGAATGGCAGTCCTGCAGTGTAGAGTTCCATGGATAACATGTTTCAGAACACTGTAATATAAAAATGAACAAAGAAAAAAATCTATCACCATCTCTTGGGTATTGTACAATGCAAATTTTTATAAGTTCTTTTCTATGACAAAACACAAACCTCTCACCTATTAAACATGGTAAATTAACATAAAAGATACACTTGAGTTCAGAGACAAAACATAAAAGATAGTCACACTGGGAAGACCAGAAACAATTGAACAATTTGAATTGTTTTCACTCTGTCATTCCTATATAATAAAGAAAGCATAGCCAGCATTGTAAATTGATCAAACGTACCCTATCCAATTGTAAGCTCCGTAACAAAAAAATATTCTTGTTCAAATACATGGATCCCAGAGAAGTAGGTTATTTTAAAAAAGCATCACATATGTTGAGAAATGTTTTTTGACTGGATTTCATTATAGTAATAAGTAAACATTTGTCTGGGATAAGAATGATACTATAGTTGTATTAGGAGGGGAATGTCAGGATGAAGGAAAACAAAATGAAATGGGGCATCATGAGACAATATGACTTACCCCAGTGGCAAAAGAGGAAGTAACCTGGTTTAAAAAAATGACTGTATGTCAACATTTCAGTAGCAATAGGGAAAGAGAAAAGAAGTCTTTCAGATGAAGGAAGAATTGTAAGAAATGCAAAATTCTACAAATCTAAGATTTCAAGTAATATGGAACAGTGGTCTTCAGTTTTTTTGATCATATCCCTGTAATACAACATTTTAGAGCTTGCATCCGTATCATATGTATAACTGTTAATTTAAAATTATATATTTGTACCTTATTAAATATATAGTATTAGCAATACATATACATATACAAATGAAATGCGTAAATATGTGTGTATACAATAGTATATTTGGTTATGTTATTATCAAAAGTATATTCCTATACACGTTTATAATACACATAACAATTATGTAGATATAAAAATAGATTTTTAAGAAGAAACCTATTTTGCATAAGTATTAGAATATAAAATAATATAAAATATAAAAATATGTATAAAGAATAATATAAAAAATATATAAAGAATATAAAATATAAAAAAATAGAAAAGAAGAAATATTTCATCCTATAGTTAAAAGAGAATACTTGGAGTGGTTATGAGTAAGGGAGAAGCCCAATCAGATATGCATTGGCAGAAAATAATTTTGACAACTATGCCAATGATGGATTGGAAAGAGGAGAGACTTAAGGCAAAGAAATAAATTAGGAGGTGTTTGTAACCTTCCAGATGCATCCTGAATTATGGTGGTAGTAAAGAGATATAAGTAAAAAGAAGAAGATAGAAGAAATGATGTAAAAATAGAATCAGACTGAATTTGTGAACTGAGGGAAATTGGAGAGTTAAGGATAACCCCACGATTCCAAAACTATGTGATTAGAAGTACGAGGATATACTCAAAAGATATGGGAAAGTTTACAAAAGAATCATATTTGAGAAGAAAAATAGTATAATGAAAACCTATCTGTGGCTACTTATTCTGTGATGAAAAGTGCATGTGTGCATGTTTGTTCAGTGCTCACTGATCTGGCATTCAGAGCCCACCTTCTGAAGCATCTCTGTAACAGCTGTGAGGTGATGGAATTTGTGGGTGGTATGGGGTTTTTCCTGCTTTGCTACTGAGAGTGATAGGGGTTGAGGGAGTTGACGTAAGAAAACCATGCCCAGGGCAACGACATGAAAAGCTAGTAGCAGGAAGGGATAAAGTAGGGGAAAGTATAATAATTGTGTTGGAGACAAGCCCAGAATTTTATTTGGGAGTAAGAGTAGGATTCATTCATTCATTCACTCATCCCCCTTGGTTAATCACATATCCTTTAAGGTCAAGTCAAAGCTCCTTTGGGTTCATTCTATGTCTCTTGTTTTATAAGTTGCTGATTTAAACCAAAGTAGTGTTCTAATTTACCAGTTTCATGAAAAAGTAATTCTACATGTTGAGCTGCCATTTTTGTCAAGGATACCTATATTAATTCATAATTAGTCTTTAATGTCCTCAGTCACGAAAAGTTCTGTTTTAGCATAATTTGAGTAAGAAAGACAAAATTATTCATGGAAATGGTGATTTCCCCTAAGGAGGCATGTTCATTGAATTTGAAGAGGTGTGTCCAAAAATTGAGACAGAAAGTTTTGGTTAACAATTAATCAGAGCATACAGGATGACAGTGTCATCTTTTATCTATGTGGGAGCATTGTGAGAGGTGAATCATAATGACGATTTTGCGATTGATTAATCAAATAATTCTATTCTATTATATGAAAACTATTGCTATCAAGATGTATACATTGTATCTGTAAGAATGATAACATTTATTCAGTTCAATATTTATTAAGTATCTATCATTTATAAACCACTGTTCTAGATGCTTAGGATGTAAAAATTAATGAAACAAGCTTGCATTTAAGAAGTTTATATCTTCTGGGAAAGAACACTGGAATAAGACCTATTTATTATAAGATGTAATTTTTTTTGAAACCCGGAGTTTCTGTGTCTTTATTTTTTATTTTATTTTGAGCAGGTAACTCAAAGTTATACAAAAAAAATGCTGTAAGCCTCCATTTTCTGAGTGTACAAAAGGAGGCATTTAGACAAAGTAATCTCTAAAACTCTATTGCCCCAGCTCTAGATTCTCTAATCTAAACAAATTAACTCTTATTAATTGATAGAAAAACAGTAAACATAAGATAGAGATTAATAGAGAGAGCTATATATACATATATATGCACATTTTCATGTATCTACATACACACGTAGATGAATATATATATATATTTCATATCATAGACATACTATCCTCAAATATTTCACAAACAGTAAGGGGATAGCATTGTCAGACCTATGCTGTAGGAATAATAAGATAATTTAAAACTTATTTAAGGCAGTAAAAAGCTATTCTTTGCTTCTATGAGTTTATTCTTCAAATCCCTTGCAATAATTGCTATGGTTTTTCACTAATATTTAGCTTATTGTAGGTGCTACATGTAATAATAATGACACAGTTTTATAGCACTTTAAGTCTTTTAAAGCACTTTCTTGGCAACATGCCCGTGACATAAATAGGGTATTAATATCATTCTCAAATGAAAAAAAGTGTCACAGAGAAGATAAGCATTTTACCTTAATTTACACAGGAAGCAAAATTTAAAGCCAGGATTCAAACCCACAGCATTCCTGCCTCCAAGCCTAAATTCCCTGCCTCTAGTTGCTCTGTCTCTTTGATGCATGAATGTCAAAACCATAATGTGTCTAATCTAACTGGATAGCTCAGGCCAAATGTGGGCCAGTTCTACTAACTATAACAATTCACATCATAAACTGGGTCTACTAATGGCTTCAAACTAGAAAAAAAAAGATACATTCTCCAACATCTAGTGCTGACCTCTTCATTTTCTTAAAAACCAATTTACTTGCAGATAGGGACAGAAAGAGAGGGTATGCATACTGGTAAGAATTATGAAACAAAGATTAATGAACAGTTCTTGTCAAAGACTTGCTGAAGTAAAGTCTTTTGCTCAGTCCATCTGATATAGCTTTAATACATTCACTCGATAGAATGTGGAACGTAAGAATGGAATTCTGCCAGGTCCCAGAAGTAGGAGGATGTGACTGCTGGTGGGGCAGTAATGCACCTTGCAAACCTCTGCTTAATAAAGCCTGCCAAGTCACCCTTCACAGATCTCATTTTTCCGTTCTGTCAGCTGAATAGAGGTGGCATATCTAGGTGATAAAGCCTAGAGATGGTAACCAAGAGATTTCAGTTTCTTCTTTCACTATTAATTTTCCAATACTTTATGACTCCTTTTTAGGGTCTGCATAGATCTAAGAGAAAATAGGGTTAAGTTGAGTCTAAAAGAAATTGAACCATTGACCATGAACAAAAATGTTGATTCAAATCCACTAGTATTCTAATATTTTAGACAGCTGTTATTCATCACTGGACGGGTAGTGTTGGTGTCACTAGCTACCAGTCAGTCAGTCAACAAGCATTCATTAAGGGCCTACAATATGTGCTGGGCATACTAAGAATGGCAAAAAGACAGTTCTTGTTTTCAAAGAGTTCTAAGTCTAATTGGGAAAACAACATAAAAACAATTATGAAGAAACAAAATCTATTCAGATAAATTGGAGATAATCAATAGAAAGAAGACATTAACATTAAAGAGAAATTAGGAAAAGCTTGTTGTAGAAAGTAGAACTTTGGCCAGAACTTACAGGAAGCCAAGGAGATTAGGAGATGAACATAAGGAAGAAGGGCATTCTAGGAAAGGAGGACCTGCCATTGAAAATTCCCAGAATGAGAAGGTGGAGTCTCTGGAGCAAGGAACAACTCCATGGTCCATGTGAGTAGATTGCAGAATACAGGAAGGGGAATAGGTAGAAGACTAGAAAGGAGAATTGGGAATCTGTTATATTTTAAAAGCACAATGGAAGTTGTAAATTATTAGATCCATTATAAGAATATGGACTGGTCTTATTCTTCTCTGTACACTTCAACAGTCTTTCAACATTAATGTTGAACTTTCAGCAGTTCAACATTAAGTGACTTCTAGGCAAGGTACTACAGTAGGCACTGAAATGAAAAGATGAAACAAACAAAAGTAGGTGACTGCCCTCAAGGAGTTTACTTTCAGGTATGGGAACAGGATATGCTTAAGGTTAATGGGTTGACTATTAATACACAGGAGAAGTTAAAAAGAGAGAGAGATCAAATCTTGGGAAAGGAGATAGTACCTGAGATAGATTGTGCCAGAAGAGAAGGATTTTAATAGAGATGGAATGCACATTCTAGATCTGAAGGATCTATTAATTATATAATTATAATTATATAATTATAATTATATAATTATAATTATGTCTCATGCACAAAGACAAAGAGATAAGAAAAGTAGGTGATGAACCCTTTTTTATACTCACCTACACAAAAAATTTGGGTTCTCCATGGACATTCTGGCCAACCTATATATGAAAAGAATCCCCACTATAACATACATAACAAATACTCAGTCGTACTGGTCCTGAAAGAGTAGATTTAGCTGTTGTTAGAACTATATTCAAATTCTTTCCAGCTTGAGTACTCATGGTACTCAGCCATAGCTCTTGAGATTCCAGAATCATCTCTGGATAGCAGATTATTTTACACATATCAAGTGCTTGATAAATGTTTGTTGACTTTACTTGATTATGACAAAATGATACAAATGAGAAGAATTTTACTGAGGAACTAAATGGAAGAAATAAGCAAACTATAGTGTATTTCTAGTGGTGACATATATTTCCTGGGCATCACACTCAGGAAATTAATGATTGGAAAAAGAGGTGGGCTGATCATGTAGTGAGTGTGAAGGAAAATAGATAGTTTAAGCATTGCATTGGTACGTATAAATGTCAAAAGGATCCAAGGGAAAGTTTTAATTACATAAGAGAAATTCTCCACATAGGTTCTATGGGACAATATTGACAAGAATCATAGGGGATGAAAAGTGCAAATAATGGAGATGAATACAAAAGAACAGTATTCTTGTCAGAAATACATTAGGTTCATTAAGACCTACCTAGAATGAACTAAGACTAGAAATGAGTCTTTTGGAGAATAAATAGAGCGTCTTTAGCTATTTGGGGGTAAAATATGAATTTTTTTAAAAAGACTTCTTCCAATTATTTAGTTATTTAAATTCTTATTTATTTATTGTTTTCAACATTCACTTCCACAAGATTTTGAATTCCAAATTTTCTCCCCATCTCTCCCCTCTGTCCACACCAAGACACTGTGCATTCTGACTAACCCTTCCCCCAATCTACCCTCCCTTCTATCACACTCCTTCCTTCTCTTATCCCGATCCCCTCTATTTTCATTTAGGACAAGATAGATTTCTATACCCCATTGCCTGTGTCTCTTATTTTTTAGTTGCATGTAAGAACAATTTTTATCATTCATTTTTAAAATTTTGAATTCCAATTTTTTTCCCTTCCTCCATCCTCTCCCATGCTCACTGAGAAGGCAAGCAATTCCATATATGTTACACACGTGTAGTTATGTAAAAGACTTCCATAAAAGTCATATTGTGGAAGACTAACGATATTTCCTTCATCTTATTCTATCCCCCATTTATTCTATTCTCTCTTATGACCCTATCCCTCCTCAAAAGTATTTACTTTGAATTATACCCTCCTCCCATTAGCCCTCTCTTCTATCATCCTCTCACCCCACCCTGCTTATCCCCTTCTCCCCTACTTTCCTGTAGTGTAAGATAGACTTTCATAGCAAAGTGAGTATGCATATTGTTCCTTCCTTAAGCCAAAAGTGATGAGAGTAAGGTTCACTTTTTCCCCTCTCACATTCCCTTTCTTCCCTTCTTTGAAAAAGCTTTTTCTTTTCTTTATTTATTTTCAGTGTTCTACAATCATTTCCATGCATCTTAGATTTTCCCCCTCCCCTTTCCCTTCTACCTCTCCATTACCTTCCTGAGATGGCATACAGTTTTGTATAGTTTCTACATATGCATTCTTATTAAATACATTTTCACTTTAGTCATGTTGCATAGAAGAGTTAAAATGAATGGGTGAAATCATAAAACAAATCAAAACATAACACAAAAGAAAATGGTCTACTTAGTTCTGTGATTGAATTCCATAGTTCTTTCCCTGGATGTGGAAGGCATTTTGCCTTAAAAGACCACTAGGAAGTATTTAGTTCTTGAATTGCAATGAAGTATTAAGTCTACCAGAAAAATTCCTCACACATTGTGGTTATTGCTGTGTGCAAAGTTCTCCTGGTTCGGTGATAAAGCTTTTTCTTGACTCTTTTATGTAAGAGATAATTTGCCCCATTCTATTTTCCCTTTCTCCTCCCAATATATTTTTCTCACCCCTTTATTTTATTTTTTGATATCATACCTTCATATTTAACTCACCCTGTGCTCTCAGTCTATATGTGTATAATCTCTTTAACTACCCTACTAGTGAGAAAAGTCTCAAGAGTTATAAATATTATCTTTCCATGTAGGAGTGTAAACAGTTCAACTTTAGTAAGTCCCTTAGAATTGCTCTTTCCTGTTTACCTTTTCATCCTTTTCTTGATTCTTGTGTTTGAAAATCAAATATTCTATTCAGCTCTGGTCTTTTCATCAAGAATGCTTGAAAGTCCGCTATTTCATTGAATTATCATTTCTTTCACCTGAAGCATGATACTCAGTTTTGTTGGGTAGGTGATTTTTGGCTTTAATCCTAGTTCCTTTGACTTCTGGAATATCCTGTTCCAAGCCCTTCAATCCCTTAATGTAAAAGCTGCTAGATCTTGTGTTATCCTGATTGTATTCCCACAGTTCTCAAATAGTTTCTTTCTGGCTGCTTGAAATTTTTTCTCCTTCACCTGGGAGCTCTGGAATTTGGCTACAATATTTCTAGGAGTTTTTATTTTGGAATCTCTTTCAGGAAGGGATCAGTGAATTCTTTCAATATTTATTTTGTCCTCTGGTTCTATATCAGGCAGTTTTCCTTGATAATTTCTTGAAAGATAATGTCTAGGCTCTTTTTTTGATCATGGTTTTCAGGTAGTCCCATAATTTTTAAATTGTCTCTCCTGGATCTGTTTTCCAGGTCAGTTGTTTTTCCAGTGAGATATTTCATATCGTCTGCTATTTTTTTTCATTCCTTTGGTTTTGTTTTGTAATTTCTTAATTTTTCATAAAGTCAGTAGCTTCCATCTGCTCTATTTTAATCTGTAAGGAATTATATTGTTCTTTGAGCTTTTGAACCTCCTTTTTGATCTGGCCAATTCTGCTTTGTAGGGAATTATTCTCTTCATTGGCTTTTTGTATCTCTTTTGTCATTTGGATTAGTCTATTTTTATGGCATTATTTTCTTCAGCATTTTTTGGGGGTCTCCTTCAGCAAGCATTTGACTTGTTTTTCATAATTTTCTTGCATCACTCTCATTTCTCATCCCAATTTTTGCTCTACTTCTCTTACTTGAATTTCAAAATCCTTTTAGAACTCTTCCATGGCCTGAGACCAATTCATAATTTTCTTGGATGCTTTGGATGCAGCAGCTTTGGCTTTGTTGTCTTCTGTTTGCATGTTTTGGTCTTCCTTGTTGCCAAAGTAAGATTCTATAATCTGATTCCTTTTTCAGTTTTTGCTCATTTTCCCAGCCATTTTCACTTGACTTTTGAGCTCTTTGTCAAGATAAATCACTGCTTCCAGTGGAGGGGTGTATTGTCAGTTGCTCGATTCTCCCCTTTCCCCATAATCTGTGGGCCTAGAATGCCAGAAATAGTAGCTTTCTCTGCCCCTGCTGCTGCTGTGACTGACACGGGTTCCTCTGCCCCCTTCCCCCTCTGTCACCCTGGGGCTGGGGCTTGACCACTCCACTCTCCCATACTGGTCTCACAGTCTTTTACACTGACCTTCCAATTTGTCCTCAGAATTTTGGGGTTCTGAAACCTGAAAACTTCCACAAGTATAAGAGATTCCATCTCCTCAAGGCCTGCTCAGGTCCTGCCTGTGCTGGTGTGGCCCATGACAGACTGCACCATGCCCCTGCATGTAATGATAGAAACTTTCTGGTGACCTTCTAGGCTTTCTTGGGTTGTATATTTGCTTCACTCCAACATTCTGTAGGTTCTGCAGTTCCAGAAATTGTTTAAAGCCATTTTTTAGAGGTATTTGGCTGGGCTTGGGGGTAGTGTTCTAGAAAGTGCTTGCTGTTACTCCACCATCTTGACTCCATCCCCTCTGAATGTTTTTTTTTAAGGAAATTGGGCAGTTGGATAAGGTAATAATGGTTGATTACATAAAAATGGCAAAATGATTTTGTCTTTTATTTGTTTTCATTTTCTCTACCAAGAAAGTTACCTTTAAAGTATTCAAGATACAATAAAAATGGTCAATAATTATCTAAAGTCCAAAATAAATTAGGTTACAGTTGGAGAGCATCTCATGACCTTCTATGACTTCAAGTCATGTGGCTCAAACGAACTATATTTGAAAGTGCATAAAAATATATTCAATCCCCCCACAAACACACACATTGAAAGTACTGAGAGAAATTATTGCTGAAATAATACTAGTGATATTTGAGAAAAATAGGAAATATTTCAAGCTCCATGGGACTAGAGATTAGAAACTATCATACCAAAAATTTTAAAAGGGAAAGAAAACTATAAGCTAATGATTTCTATTCCTAGAATATTCTAGAATTTCTCATTAAAGGGATGGGGTTGGATCCTTTAAAAAAGGTGTCAGTCATCCCTAAGATGATGCAGAGGGATTCCTCAAGAATTGATCATGCCAAAATAAACTCATTTTCATTTTTGATACTTTTACCAGATTAAATGATTGATATGTGTATTTATTATATGTCCAGATATAAGAAAGGTATTTGACAAAATCTCCCATTGCTATCCTTTTAAATAAATTGAAGAAAATAAGATTACATAAATGGAGTCATAGTTAGTTGAATGACCAGATTAAAGAAGTTCCTTTCATCCCTGGAAATTAAAGTAGCAACTATAATATACCCAAGTCGGACCTCATATAAAATATTTCATTCAATGTAGAGTAGATGCTGAAAAGTTAAGCCACATCTAAAAAGACTAACCTAGATGGTAAAGACAATAGTGCTTGTGCTATATGAAAGGGGGTTGCTGTAAGAAAAACCTTATGAATCAGAGACATCTAGAAGTGGAAAGAGTTGCCATAAAAGGCAGCAAATTTTTCTTCATTGAAAGTCTTTGGTGGTAGTTAGATTGCAGATAATGTTGAAGGGTTTTTTGTTTAATACATGGCTTGACTCAGGAGTGTCTGAGGTACCTTTCAACTAATGAAATTCTATCACATTGATTCATTTCCTTACAACAATAACATGAAGTAAGTTCTTTCTTAAAGCACATATTAGATATTGGATAAGGATCCTTCTAATGTTTCTTTAAAAATCACATTTTTGTTTCATTTTTGACAAAATTTCACCAATTATAGGTTTATATTTTAAATATCTTTCTTACTGGGCCATATACAGATAGTGAAATCCAAATATAATACACAAAAGTATATGTTGTTAGATGTGAATATATATAAAAAAGACCTTAAGAATGTGAAAAATGGTAAGTAAGAGGATTTTTATTCTGATCTTATTTTCATTTCACATAATTCTTTTTAAAGCATTGTTTATCCTGTAGACAGAGAATTTTATAGAGTGACACTAATTCCCTTAGTACCAAATTATTAATTTGCCCATGGTATGAATAATGGTAGCATTATTCTTTAACAGAAGCATAATTCATTGATGAATAATGTATTTTAGGTAAAAAGGTAATTAAATATATATTTTCTTTTGGTCTTTGCTGAAATTTTGTGAAGAATATAATATAATTCTTATTACTCTCATTTAAAAATACAAAAGCCAAGGTTTAGAAAAGTTAAGTAACTTGCTCAGGCAGTTAATAAGTGAGTGTTTGGAGCTTTTTTTTTTTTTTTTTTTTTTTTTTTTTTTTTACTACACCTTGTTTTCACTATTAAATACTTATTTAAATTAAAACACATACTAACTTAAAGGATATTTTTTTTATAAATGTCTTGAAAATATAGGAAATATACAATTTTTTCAGAAGGTATTCCTCAGGGACTATAGCTATCTATGTCTCCTGTCTGCTGATACTTTTAACTGGAATTTAATGTGGACATTCTCAAAAACATATTTCAGTTAGTAGACATTATTTTAAACACTGATCATGTCAGGGTACTATCTTAGTATTTCCTATAAAAATCTTCCATTTCAATTATTCTCAAAAATAATGAATTCTATGGCTTTTCAAATATCCATTTTTTCAAAGACAAATCCTTGTAACACAATGCTGCTTATTAATTTGTGAAGTATATGCAAAAGGCTTACATCAAATAGCCATTTCCAATTAAAAAGTTTTCCCCCCAAAGTTCAAATAAAGAAATCATTTCTTTTCATGCTGATTGTCAAAACAAAGAAATTATTTGTCACACACATTCGTTTGATCACATTACAAATTCTTAAAATCTTACTTAAACAGTGAATGATGCCATGGGAAAAAAAACTTTTTTATAAAAAAAAAAAATGTGACTATTACATCTGTTGAATGCAGCTGACTTAGTCTGATACAAAGGCTAGAAATGACCCAGGGGTGATTTAAACAAGAATTTCCCCCAGTCTTCTCTATAGATTTTTGGTCATTATGCAAAACAACCTATGTAACAGATTCTTTATCCTATGCCTCCCATGAGATTTCCTTCCCATTTGAAATGTATTTAACCTTACCCCCCTTCCACAACCACCAACTCCTGCACCCTGGTGCTGTGTGGTAGCTCTGAATTGCACTAACCTTCGTTAAAAGACCCAAGTTTTAGTAGGAAAAGGACCCATATGTGTAAAAATATTTAGAGTAGTTCTTTTTGTGGTGGGCAAGAACTTGAAATTGAGGGGATACCCATGAATTGGGGAATGACTGAACCAGTTGTGGTATATAAATGGAAGGGAATACTAACCCTAACCCTAAATGATGAGTGGGCCAACCAGAAAATCCTGGAGTCTTACATGAACTGATACATAATTTAGTGAGCAGAGCCAGGATGACATTGTACACAGTAACAGCAGCATTGTGCTATCACCAACTTTGATAGATTTAACTCTACTCAGTAATGCAAAGATCTAAGACAACTCCAAAAGACTCATGATGGAAAATGCTATTCACATCCAGAAAAAGAACTCTGGAGTCTGAATGCAGATTTCAATATGCTATTAGTTCTCTTTTCCCATTGGTTCTAATTCTTCTTTGCAACTCAACTAATGTGGAAAATATGTTTAATATGAATGTATATATGGAGTTGATTGCATGCTGCCTAGGAGAGGGAGAAGGAGAAAACTTAGAACTCATAATCTTATGGAAGTATATGTTGAAACTAAAAATTAACTAATTAATTTTTTAAGAGATCCTAGTTTTTACTGTGTTGGCAGTTATTTCAGGTTGACATATCATAGACAACCAAATAACTATTTCTCTTGATGGAGGGGTGTTAACAGTAATGTCAAATTTCAAAGGCAATTAGCTCTTCCCAGTTAATTAACTGCCTTTTCATTGTCCTGCACCTGGACCCATCTTAGAACACCACTCCCTTAATTCCATCAGCATCCTTTCTCTGTTCCCACAGTTTTCTGTATAAAAGATCATCTTGCTTCCATTAAGGTGCTCACATCCCTTAAGAGCCTACCCAATGCTTAGAATCCTTAAGAATCTGATCAATACTTTGGATCTTCAGAATCGCACCCATTCACTATTGGTGCTCTAATAAATCTTATCTTTGGCTGAAAGAAAGCTTGGGTCAAATTCATTCCTGTTGCTATCTCAGGGTCCCAGCACCCATAAACCTCAACATTTGAACTAACTGAACATTAAAGAAAGGAGAAGAACTATACAAGATTTTAAGAAATTATGTTTTTCACATCTCTGGATGGGTTAGGAGTTTGAATTTGCATTTGTCTTATTATTAGAAATGTGGATCTTTTTTTTAAATTGTTATTGGTAGTTTCATTTCTTTTTTGGAAAACTTCATATCATTTGAACATTTATGTTGGGAAGCGGAACTTATTCTAATATATTTATATATTCTTAACTCATCCAATTCCATATAAGTTTTGACTATTAGACTTCTATCAGACAAATTTGCTATATTTATTTCCCAGCTAACTGTTTCCTTTCTACTTGTAACTGCATTGATTGTGCTCACTCAAGAGCTTTTCAATATTATGTAATTGAAATTGAAATTCAATCATAATCTCTCTCTCTCTTGTTAAATCAAGAACTCTCTCCTACCCACAGTTGTGAAAGGTATCTCTTAAACTTCTCTAATTTGTTTATGATATGAACTTTTAAAAGTTAAGTCATACATCCATTTGAATGAACAGAAACATTTATTAAGTACTTCCTAGGTTTCAAGCACTATGTTAAATAATAGCTATGCAATCTATTTTATTGAGGGATGAATACTGTATATTTATATACAGTATGTATATAATTGGAGGGAAATTAAGCCACATTCTCAGGAAGGACTTAGTAACAATTGGACCTAAAGAAATGTACAGTAATGTTTTCAGTCATTGGAGATCATCAAAAAGAGGCTTATTGAACACTCATGTGTTTCTAAGGGGATTCTAGTTCAGATATGGATCACACTAGATGTTACAGTTGACTGTAACAGAGTACTTATGTGATCATATAAAAAAAGAGTAGGGATAGCTAGGTGGCACAGATAGATGGAACACTAGATAGAACACTGGCCCTGAGGTCAGGAGGAACTAAGTTCAAATCTGGCCTCAGATACTTGACATTGGCTGTGTTATCCTGGATAAGTTACTTAATCCTGATTGCATCACAAAAAACAAATAAATGAAAAATTCCTTATATATATATTTATATATGTATAAATATATAAATACATATATATATAAATATATAAATACATACACACACACACACACACACACACACACACACACACACACACACATATATATATATATATATATATATATATATATATATATATATATATGTACTTGATGGAAGTAGATTGTTGACTACTCAAAAGTTGCTTTCCTTTTAGAAAAGCAGATCTAAGAACCTGTACAGCAGACCCTCCTGTGTATGTCAGGGTGCTTGTTGTTACATTTATGCATATGTAGTCAAGCAGAACATAACCATAATGGTTATTATGTTGTGAAAGAAAACATCAGAAAAAAAATTTCAAGAAAATTAAAGTAAAAAAAAAAATATGTTTCAATCTGTATTCAGACACCATTAGTCCTTTCTCTGAAGATGAACATCATTTTTCATCACAAATCCAGCAGAGTTGTCTTGGATTGTTGTATTGCTGAGAATAGGTAAGTCTTTTACAGTTGTCAATCTTATAATATTGCTGTTACACTGCACACAGTACACTTCATCAGTCCATGGATGTCTTTTGAGGTTTCTTTGAAAACATGCTGTTCATCATTTCTTATAGTACAATATTATTCCAACATAATCACAACTTGGTCAGTCATTCCCCAATCAAAGGGCATTTCTTCAATTTCTAATTCTTTGTCCCCAGAAAAGAGATCCTAAAATAGTTTAGTACATATAGGTCCTTTTCCTTTTTGTTTTTAATCTCTTTCTGAGATACAGACCCAATAATGTGTTACTGGTTCAAAGGTTTTATAGTCCTTCAGACATAGTTTCAAATTGTTATATAGAATGGTTAAAAGTTTCCAGCCTTACTATTAGTCCATTGATGTCTTATTTTTCCTACATCCCGTCCAGTATTTGTCATTTTTCTTTTCCATCCTATTAATTTCTCCAATCAATAGTGAGCTAGAGAATTTTTAAAATATGGTTATAGATAGCTTTGATTATTTCATCTGAAAACAGATCATATATTTTGATCATTTCTCTATTGGGGAATGACTCATTTTTATAAATTTGACTCAATTGTCTATATGTTTGAGAAATAAGGACAAACTTTATCAGACAAACTTGCTTCAAATTTTTTTCACAGTTATTATTGATAACTGTATTCTCCTCATCCTATCCCCTAACCCCAGTTATTCTATTCTCTCTCTCCTTTCACCCTGTCCTTCCTCAAAAGTGCTTTGCTTCTGACTACACCTTCCCCAATCTGTCCTCCCTTCTGTCGCTTCCCACACACCTCCTATCCCCTTCCATGCCTAATTTCCCATAGGGCAAGCTTGCGTAAGACAGCCAATGGGTTACTTGTGGCCCACCAAAAGATTTTGAGTGGCCTGAAAAAAATGTAGAGTTCCCACAGCACTCTTCTGTTTGTCATGAGACCCTGTGGCAAACAGCTATCATAAGTTTGTCTCTAGTCTAACCTACCTGTAACCCAAAGAAGTTTACAAGTTTTGCAGGGGTGCTGCAGGGTAAGATAGATTTCTGTACCCAACTGAGTGCAGATGTTATTCCCTTTTTGATCCAATTCTGATAAGAGTAAGATTCATTCACTCCCCCTCACATCTTCCCTCCTCCCCTTCACTGGAAAAGCTTTTCCTTGCTTCTTTTATGTGAGATAATTTATCCTATTCTACCTCTCCTATTCTCTTTCTCCTAGTACTTTCTTCAGTCACCCCTTACTTTTATTTTTTTAGACGTCATCATTGATATTAACTCACATCCATGTGGTCTGTCTACATACACTCCTTCTAACTACCTCAAAAATGAGAAAGGTCTTGTGTGTTACATGTATCAACTTTCCATGTAGCAATGCAAACAGATTAACCTTATTAAGTCCCTTATAATTCTCTTGAGTGTTGCATTTGAAAGTCAAATTATCTATACAGCGCTGGTCTTTTCATCAAGAATGCTTGATAGTGCTTTATCTAATTGAATGACCACCTACTCCCGAAAGGATTATGCCCAGTTTTGTTGAATAGGTGATTCTTGGCTGTAATCCTAGCTCCATTGCCCTTCAGAATATGATATTCAAGAGTCCTGACTCAGTGCAAGCAAAAAGACTCCTATAACTTTCTTCTAACCAGTTGTTCAACCCTCTTACCATCCTGTGAGCTGAGAACTCTGGAAGTAGCAGTTGCCTCTATCTCTACAGCTGCTGATTCACTCACTCTGAAGGCCTGTTCCTGGTTTACTGTTACCAGGGCTGTACTGGTATGGCCTGTGCTGGACTGTGCTCCACTCTCATCCAGGTGAGACAGATCTTTCTTGTTGATCTTCTAGGTTGTCTTTGGTATATGTGTTCTGGAAGCAACCACTGCTGCCAATGGTTTAATCACCCCAAGGCCTGCTCCTTGTTTACTGGTGCCTGGTCTGCTCTAGTGGGTCCTTCACTGTACTGTGCTCCTTTCTCACCCTGGTGCAACAGACCTTTCCTCCTGAAAGTTCTCTTGGAAATTTGTTTCACTCTGTTTCTAGGTTCTACTGTTCTAGAACTTGTTAGATTAATTTTTAAAGCTATTTGGAGGGAGTTGCCTGAGGAAGAACTCAGGCAAGTCTCTGCCTTTACTCTACCATCTTGGCTCTGCCCTTGAAAGTCAGTGTTCTTTTATACTTACTTATTTTATAATTATACTTTTATACTTTACACTTTTTGTATGCTTCTATAGGCTCAGAAGACTCTTGGAACCAGTGATTCTCAAACTTTTTCAGTATAAGGGACATTTAAGTAGGACAGAGCATCTAAGAGATTTCTACTTCACTAACTGTAATTTGACAAACTGAAAATAAATTAATAGAAATACACACACACATACACACACACACACACACACACACACACACACACACCTAGAATGAAATTGATGATCCTTTCTGCTTTTCCTGGGAGGAAGAGTGGAAGGGAACCAGTGACAGTGTTTATTTTGTTCTGTTTTGTTTTATTAATATACTCTAGTCTTCAGCCTACATCTGTGGCATCATTACATGTATTGTTAATGTATTTTTTGCATAATGGGAAGATCTTTCCCAGTCATTAATAGACCCATGTGACCTGCTTGAGTCACATGGAAGCCTGAGAAACATGAGTCTGTGGTGGGAGGAGCTTGCTGAGCCAGTGGAGCAGGAAGAGTGGAGCAAAGCTGAAAGAAATTTGGATGCAACATTTGGAGCTGAGGGAGAGAGAGGAATTAAGTAGTGAGCTGTGTTTGTCTGTGGGAAGGCCTTACCAGGGGAAAAGTTTGGGGATGTGTAATAGTAATTTAATGAGGAGATATTTTCCATTCATTAACAGTCCCATGTGACCTGCCTGGGTCACATGGAAGTCTACATCACATGGAGCCTGTGGTCAAAGCAGTTTGCTGAATGGGTGGAACAGGAAGAGGAGGAGCTAGAGCAGAGCTAAAAGAAAACTAGTTAGAGAGCAATCAGAATTGAAGGGCACAGTAAAGCCTGTGACTGGCTGTGAGTGTGAGAAAGGCATTTTGTTTAAGAGAAGTCTGTTTGTGATTTGTTTAAGGGAAGTCTGTTTGCTATTTGTTTAATAATCATGAAATATCAAACCTTTCTTTGAAGACAGAAAGGCAGAGGAGACAGTGGAAGAAATAGATGTCCTCGGATAGGAAGATTTGCCTTTTTCCTCCCTAGCAAGAGAATGGGCTAAAGGCATAGGGCTCTGTGAAATCTGGGAACCAAGAATACAGAAGGCAGGACCCAAAGACTTAGAAAGATGTTTTGGGAGAATACCAATAGAACCAGGGAAAGAAATGGCAGGGTTGTTTAGGTGAGGCTGGGCCTTGCTAAAAACTGTTGAATTATATGTAAAAGCAGAGATACACTGCTGGAAGAGAAAGTTCAGATGGAAAGGGAGTTGGCTGGTTTGCGTGAGAGGCTTTTTATGTTACAGAATTCAAACTCTCCTTTAGCAGAGCAAGCTGGAGTGTCTCGGTCTCAGGTTTCAGGAGAAAAAACTGTTGCTTGTTTAGCTCTCAAAGAGAAGCAACAATGTAACAAGAGAAAGGCTGTGTGGGCAGCTTCTCAGGCAGAAGCACAGCAGGAGAATCAGGGTACCCACATGGTGTTTGGGGAGGTAATGGAGGATTTTACTCAGCTGGAGGTCACAGATATTTTGAGTTGGTTGGAATGGGAGAATCATTGGTATCTTGGATGGTGAGAATCAATGAAAGAGATAAATATCCTTGAGAGAGAAGAGCAAATAGCCATAGGATTCAGTCACAATAGACTGACAAGAAAAGACTTGTTTACTGCTCTATTGAGAGCGGGGGTGGATTTTGGAAGAATAGATGGCATTCCAACTAATGAACTATATAAAATGTATCCAGGAAAGAAGCTTGTTTTTAGACTGAGCAGAGAGATGAGAACTGCCCCTGCAGATGCTCCAGAAACATTGTATCCAAGTTGGTCACACCTGCAGGGAGAATGAAAGATTGGCCATCCCCACTACAGATTAATGAAAGTGTACCTCTAGGCAGAATGATGACCCCAAAAGTGCAAATTAGAAAACAGTAAACAGTAGTGAATGAGGCTCATGGACTCCAGAAGCATAGCTTCTACCCTACTTCTGGTTATTGCTTCCTTGTTTCTTTTTGACTTTTTGTCTGTTCACCTTATTTGTCAGATTTGTTTCCTGCAGACTTAGTACCCTCCACCTGCTTAAGCCAAATGTCACCCCCTGTCCAATGTGCTGTGTCACCCTTGGACCTGCTGTAGATCAAGCTCCAGATGCCTTGAACAGGACCTCTTGGAGCAGAGACTTAGAATTAGATAGGTAAAAATAATTCTTGATTTTCTTCGCAAGAAATGGGTAATACCAGTTTCCAAAATTACTATGCCACTTGTGCAGCACTAAAAGAACACACATGCCACCAGTACCCCTCACCATGAAAACTTTCCTCTTTCCCAACTGATTCCCCATTGTCCAGTTCACCAGGCACTAAATGCTCATACCAGATGCTCATATTCAGTTTAATATTGACCTTCATTTCCCTCCAACGCTGTCAGGGGTTGTTGTTAACCTTACTTTACTCTTACTTCACTTACTTACTTCACCTTGGATTCTACTACTTTCTTCCTAAGAGAGAGTGAGAGATCTCTGTTCTGCCATCATTCCCAGTGGTCCTTATGGACTTGCCATTTGAACTACTATTTGACTGAGAATTCCAGCATTTATTATCTCAGTCATTGAGAAGATTAACTCCATCAGAAAAAGGATGTCTAGTTATCTTTTTTGTATGCCCAGCACTAGTGCTTAGCATATAACATGGATTTATTTTTTTCCATTTCATTGTAAGTACTCATAAGAGAAAAATACATAAAATATCATTGATTAGAAATCTTACCCTTAATATTCTATTTTTCTTAATACCAATAATTTCAGGTATTCTGAAGAGAATAAATAACAATATTGAATTAATAATTAATAACAATCTTGAATTATTTGTAGATATATTATTTGAGAAGTTTCTCAGACTTTGAAAACTTTCAAAGTCTTTTATAGATTTTTAAACGCCATAGTCATTTTTCTAAATACTAAATTTAGCACATTAAGCACCTCTGTCTTTGGGACAGCAATTATTTGCATAATAGGGCTTTTTTTTGTTTATCCAAGACTGGTGTGAGTTACTGCATAATTTATTAGAATATCCCTGCAACTCATACTTATTAAAGTCAGAATTAGTAAGTAATGTTGGCAAAATACTGTTGACGCTGCAAAGAATCTTGAGTTAATTCTTCATTTCCAGTAAACCATGAAAAAAAATGCTAAATCTGATTTCGAGGGACTATCTTTAGGGATGGGGATTAATATAGTTATTCACTCATTTATAAAAAGAATTATTGTCTACTATATGCAGGGTACTTGGGAAATACAAAAACAAATCAAGGAAGCATACATAAACAAATGGTTGTTGTCCTTCATTCTTGAAGATGGTCAAAACGACATCAGTATGGTAGAGTCACTATGGCCAATTAAAACAATATGAGCTTGGGATCCTCAACCACAAGTTGTGCACAAATAGTCCATGTGAACGTGAAGGATGGATTCTCTGATTTGTGCATCTTGCCTTTCTTTTGATCTATTCCAATATTGTTTTGCTCATAGGGCACAGCACCTTCTCTGATGTAGGCATGCCATGCTAAGCAGTCTTACGCCAATGTCTCCCATGTCACACAATTAATTCCAAAGTTCTTAAGAGAGACCTTGAAAGTGTCCTAGTATCACTTCTTCAGACCACAACATGAACACTTGCCCTGTGTGAGTTCTCCATAAAATAGTGTTTTTGGCAAGCATAACTTTTTGCATTCCAATCACATGGCCAACCCATCAGAGTTATCTTCTCTGAAGTAGAGTTTGAATGTTTGGCAGTTTAGTTCAAGAAAGGATTTCAGTGTCTAGTAACTTATCCTTCAAGATGATCTTCAGAATCTTCCTTAGACAACTCAAATGGAAACGATTCAGTTTTCTGGCATGGTCCTGGTAGATTGTTCATATTTCACAGGCTTAAAACAATGAAGTCAGCATAATGGCTTTATTCCAGATGAGATTTACAAAGTAGGGGGCCCATTGCTCATACTAAAGCTTACTAAAATTTTTCACATTATGTGGCAAAAGGAGGTTATCACCTAGAAGTTCAAGGATGTCTTCATTGTCTATCTCTATAACAGTAAATGAAATACATTGTCCTGTGACAATCAGGAGGGGGGAGGGAGGAGGAGGGTCTTTCTCTTAGTCATTGCAGGCAAAATTCCTGCCAGAGAAATCCTTAATAAGCTGATCCTTCACATGGAAGATGATCATCTACCTGAAAGCCAATGTGTCTTCAGAAAGGGCCAAGGAACAGTGGATATGGTGTTTGCTCCCTGACAACTCCAGGAGAAATGCCAGGAGCAGAACAGAAGTCTGTACACAATGTTTGTAGATCTGACCAAGGCCTTTGATACAGTCAGTCATGAGGGTTTATGGCCAATTATGGCAGAATTTGGTTACTCAGGGAAGTTTATCAGCATTGTACGTCAGTTTCATAATAGCATGCTTGCTCAGGTTTTAGATGATGAACAATGAAGTTCTTGTGCTTTCCCATTCACCAGTGGAGTGAAACAAGGTTGTGTGCTTGCCCCCATGCTTTCAGCATAATGTTTTCATTCATATTGTAAACTGCTTTCTCAATCACATATACAAATAACTAATATACATGCATATATATATATATATATATATATATATATATACATATATATATATATATATATCTTTCACAAGAGCATATCTTTCACAACAGCCCAAACTGAGGCTTTGTTGTGGTATAGAGGTGATACTGAATTTTCAAAGGGTATACCAATGGAACTTAAGTTCCAGAAAATCTCACTAAGCTAAAATGGTCTAGTGACCGGCTTTGCTGTCCATTATCAGCAGAGAGGCTTAAGGCTGGCAGATTATCTATTAGATAATGAATATCATGACATAGATCAGAAAGAGTGAAAAATTAACCTTCTATTTGGGCAATGATTGTAGCAAATTTAAAGAAATGGAGGCAATAGAAATTAAGAATTGCTTTGTTTATAGACTGGATAACATATGAATTTAAATACTGGTATTCTTAATGTTATCTAGCACTCAATCAAGGAGTTAGGTGTCATAGTGGATAAGACTTTGGACTTGGAGACAGAATGACTTGAGATTAAACCCTGCCTCAGACACCTATTAGGTATGTGACACTGAGCAAGTCAACTTTTCTCAGCCTCATTTTCCTCATATGTAAAATGGGTATAAGAACAGCACCTATTGAACCATATTATTTTGAGGATCAAATGAAACGGTATTTGTAAAATGCTTTGAAAACCTTAAAGGAATACATAAAATGCTAGCCATTGAGTTGCTGCTTGTGATGAGGATGATGCACTTACTATTTTTTGCTCAATATGCAAAGCCTTGAGGATACAAAAACAATAATGAAACAATTCTTTTCCTCCAGGAGATTGCTTTCTCACAAGAGAAAATATACCCAAATATAGATGTATCCAAAACACATATATAAATTTATCCAAAAAATTATATAAAGTAGATTCAAGATAAGCACTAGTAATGGTGGGTTTGTGGAGTAGTAGTAGTGGAGAAAGAGATACCATTAGGAAGGAAGTACTTAACTTGAACTTGAATAAAACCAGGGATTTCTGGCTGTGGAAATGAGGAAAGAAAGCATCCCAGCTATGGAAGACAGCTAGTGCAAAGACACAAAGATGGGCGATTTACTGCCATGTGTGAGCAGCAGAAAGAAGGTCGGTGTGGCTATACCACAGAGTGTGTTTAGAGGCTATGGTTTGTCCCTCACCCTTGAACAGGACCATGGCATCAGGGAGATAATGACATGACTTGAAATTGACTTTGATTTGAGTGAGGTAGTGATGTGCAAAGTCACCAGCCTCACATTCTCCTCCAGAGACAGTCAGGCAGATATCATTCAGGACGACTAGAGATGGTCTCAGATGCTATGGGAGATCTTGGCCCTTTTAAAGCTAAAGTCTTTTCAAGTTCTCACTTTGAGTGATGTAAGGCCCAGTCAGTGAATAGACCTCCTTAAGAATTGAATCAAAGGATGGCCCCTTTAATTAAAAAAATCAAACTGGGAGAGGAAGACCCTCAGGGTTGCTGACCAAAAGAGAAACAGTTGCTTGTTACATTCATAATGAGTCAGGAGGGCCCAAAAAATAACCATTAAGTGGTACCTGGGCAGGTACCTATTTTTGTCCAATCCATGAGATCCAGGTTGAATTGGGTTCAAGGTCTGGCCTTTGAGAAAGAAAAGTAGTCAGTAAACTCCAGGTTACTCGATAGCTTTCGGCCACCAAAATTTACGTTCCTTTAGGCAGAACACCCTCAAATAACTGGTGGGGAGAGGAGATGACAAAATGAGTTGTCCAATTGGAACTGGATAGCTAGGTCCCCATTCAGTCTATTTGCCATTTGGGGTTTGTCCTTTATTCCCAAAGAGGACTGTGACATTAGAGAGATGATGACATGACTTGCAATTGACTTTGGTTTGAGTGAGAGAAGAGGACTATGCAAAAGCCACCAGCCTCCCTTTCTCCTGCAGACCTATCTGAGTAAAGTGGCCCAATATCAATCACAGTAACTGGAGATGGCCCTGGATGCAATGGGAGACCATGATCCTTTTAAGCTAAGGTGATTTCACGTTCTCATTTTCAGTGAGGCAATGCCCATTCAGTGCAGATGCCTCTTTAGGATGACCTATTTAATCAAAAAAAGAAAAAAAAAATCAAACTTGGAGGGGAAGACCCTAAGAGTTGCTGAGCAAAAGAGAAACAGTTGCTATTTACATTCACTGAGTCAAGTGGGACCAAAAATTGCAACAGCAGCTGTTTCCAGAGTTCTCAGTCCGCAGGCAGTCAGGGGGTTGAACAACTAGTCAGAAGGAGATTACAGGGATCTTTTTGCCAATGTTGAGGCAGGACTCTGTTGTTTTGCCATAGCATACCAGAGCTTATAGTCATAGCGGATCAGGAAGCCTCATTACAATTCAGGGGCAGAAAAGAGTTCTTGTGGTCGCTTGCAGACTAGAGCACAGGCCAGGAGAGTAGTAAACACACCTCTCCTTAGATCATACCACCTTGGAAGAACTGAACACTTTCAGGTCCCTAGAAATATCTATGAAAACAGCTATACAAAACCCCTGAATTTTGGGACAGTGAGCCCTCCATCCTATAAGCAGAGCCCTACTTTAAGATTGAGTTAAAAGTCCAGAAGTAGGCTGGAGAAAATGAGCAAACAACAGAAAAAAAAAGTTCTGACCATATAAAGTTACTATGGTGACAGGGAAGCTCAAAATACACACTCAGAAGATAACAAGGTTAAAACTCCTTAATCCAAAGCCTCTAAGAAAAAAATATGCATTCATTTCAGGCCATAGAGGAGCTCAAAAAGGATTTTGAAAATCAAATAAGAGAGGCAGAGGAAAAATTGGGAAAAGAAATGAGAGTGATGTAAGAAAATCATGAGAAACGAGTCCACAGTTTGTAAAGGAGACAAAAAAAATCCTAAGACAATGCACCTTAAAAAACAGACTGGGCCAAATGGAAAAAACGGTACAAAAAGGCATTGAGGAGAAGTATTCCTTAAGAAGCAGATTGGCCAAATGGAAAAAAAAGAGAGGTTAAAAAAAAGATATCTATTCATGCCACATGAAGGCCACCTACAACTACATATTATCTCGCTGTCATGGTGTTTATAGAGCCAGACTCAGACTCAGGAAGGCCTGAGTTCAAATTTCACCTCAGACAAGTCTTAGCTATGTTACTTGACATGCCACTTAGCCTGCTTCAATTATTTCATCTAAGAGGCAAGTCCGAGATTCTGTTGCAAAGACAAGAAACTGCCTGAGTTCTCTCCAGTTTCTCTTGAAACAACTTTAAGTCACAACTCAAAATGAATTCTGGAGGGCTAGAACTTTTAAAAGTACAGAGTGAAGCAATTTTCTCTCCCAAGATAACTTAGAAGGACTACAGGAAAGGTCTATCTCAATTGGATAAAAGGGGAATACAGGCCAGCACAAATTGCATGCCTAGCCCTAGCATATATCAGCAACCAAGACCTCTTGGCCCCAGCTCAAAAGACCAGAGGCATGGCAGGATGGTTTGTGAGGTCTCTAGCCTTTACACAGCAGGCTAATGGTCAGGATTGGCAGGCCCCAAAACCCCAACGCAGCCACCTAGACCAGGTGATCCCAGCAAAGAAGGCAGGCTGTAAGCTCAGCTTAAAAACTCATGAAATTGGCTGGAAAGTGAGAAAAAGAAAATCTAAACTAAAAAGCCCTGACTATAGAAAACTACTGTGGTGATCAGGAAGATCAAAGTACAAACTTAGAAGAGGACAATGATGTAAAAATGCCTACCCACAAAGCCTCAAAGAGAAATATGAATTGATCTCAGGCCCAAAAATTCTCCTAAAAAAGCTTAAAAAGAATTTCAAAAATCAAATAAGGGACGTGGCAGAAAAAATGGGAAAAGAAAGGAGAGTTATGCAAGAAAATTATGCAAAAGTCGACATCTTAGAAAAAGATGGACAAAAAATAGAAAAAGAAAACAATTCCTTAAAAGGTAGAATTGGTCAAATGGAAAAGGAAGCTAAAAAAATTCAATGAAGAAAACAACTCTTTAAAATAAAGGATTGGCTAAATGGAAAAAGAAATACAAAATATGACTGGAAAAAATAATTCCATAAAGATTAACACTGGGCAAGTGAAAGCTAATGACTGTGAGATATCAAAAATTAATCAAACAAATCAAAAGAATGAAAAAAGAAGATAGTGCAAAATACAAAAATATTTATAGCACCTCTTTTTCTAGTGGCTAACAATTGGAGTTCAAAGGGATGTCCATTAATTGGGGAATGGCTAAACATGATTGTGATTATATGATTGTGATGGAATATTACTGTGAAATGTGAGTTACATGTGAAATGACAGGCAGGATAATTTCAGAAAAAAATCTTGAAAGACTTACATTAACTGCTGTGAAATGAAGCAACAGAAGCAGGAGAACATTGTACACAGTAACAGCAACATTGTTTGATGAAGAATTGTTGATGATTTAGCAATTCTCAGAAATACAATGATTCAAGACAATCCCATACTGTCTGCTTCGAGAGAAAGAACTGATGTTTCAATACAGACAGAAGCATGCCATTGTTCACGCCTTTTTTTTTTAATTCAAGTCTTCCTGTACAAAATGACTAAGGAAATATGCTTTATGTGATTCTACATGTATAACCTATGTATAAATCAACATTTAAAAATGAATATTAAGATCGTCTTTATACGTAATTGGAAAGAAATAAAATACTATTAATATTCTTTTCATCTATAAAATGGGGACGATAATAGAACCAAATTCACAGAGCTATTGTGAGGATTAAATGAAATAATTTAGGTGAAGCATTTTGAAAACCATAAGAATAATTAACCTTGGGAATACAGTATGTCAAAAGATTAAAAAGAAAAACGTTTAGAATAGAAAACTTACACTACAAAACTGTATATAATCCTCCGAGGGAGGGAGAATGCAATAGAGGACTTTCAAGTACTTGTCATACAACAAAACAAACCAGAATTGGGAAAACTTTTTGAAATGTAAACAAATGAGACAAGATAAACCCACATAAATAGCAGCAGCTAAACATAGCATGTTGGCAAAATTTATGAGCTTTAGGCTCAGAGTTAGGAAGAAGTTAGTTACATCCTATCTCAGAAACTTCCTGGGCCTGGAAAAGGAACTTTACCTCTATAAGATTCAGTTTCTTCATTTCTAAAATGGGAAAAATAAAATATTTGCCTCATAAGGTTAATGAAAGGATCGAATGAAATAATCAGTGAATCATTTTGCAAATCTCAACATGCCATACAAATATTGGGTTATTGTATAATTTTTAGCTACCAATCATATATGTCTTACAGGTGTTTTAAAAAATCATATGAAATTTTTCACTTATATAGTAATAGCTATTAGTCTTCATGCATAAGTTTCTCATTCTAAAACATATAAAGCATATAATTTTTCCCTATTCCTATTTGGATCTTCAAGAATTCAAATTTACAAGGATTTTCATTTAATATCTTTAATTTTATTTCAGAGGTATTTCTTTGCATTCACCAGCACAAAACTGAATTTATATCTTAAAAGCTGCTAAATGTGGCATAGAAAAAAGCATTATCACTATTATCCAACCATGCATACTCCCAACCAGACTCTTCTCCTGGATTTCTACATTCAATGATTCTTAAATTCCTGTGTCTGATCAATAACATTCTACTATTAAATCTTTCCATATGCCTTACAAACCCTACCCTCATCATAACTCCCAATCCCTTTTCATCCCTCTGTTCTTTTCCTAGACATCAAATCTGCACTGATGACACTGTCCTCCCTTCTCTATCTTGATTTTTTGGAAAATCTTTTCAACATTATCCTCTGTCTGATGATTTCATTCCCATTCATTTGATGGTCAATGGAGCTGGAGAAAATAAAAAAAAAATAATGTGACAACTAGATACACTATGAATTTATTATGGAGATCTTAACTGGACCTTTACTATAGAAAGTCAAAGTCAATCCTTTTATATCTCCCTAACTGACTTTCTGATTCACTACAATATATATTCAAACATTATGTGTACTCAAGCCTTCCATAGAAACTTCTGTACTCATGTTTCATTGAACACAACAGAAAAAAAAAAAAACTATTTGACAAGAGCACCCTCTTCTTCCCTCCTCCTTTTCTCATATCACTCAGACATCTTTCTCCATTACACTATCTCTTATGAAGAGATGGCCCTTCTACCTGACAAGACAAACACATGTACAGGCATCCTTGATCACTTCCCCTTCTATCTTCTCCTGCAAAATTCAATTCTTCCATTCATATTCTTTCTTTTAATCTGCAGTATTTCTATATCTCTTAGTCTTTTTTCTCCTACTAATATACCTATGTCCCTCCCATCTTTAAAAAAGAGAAAAAAAATTCCTCACTTGATCCTGCTATCCCTAAGATTTTTTGCACGCAACTGTGAAATAAGATATATAGACAATGGGGTATAGAAATCTATCTTACCCTACAGGAAAATAGAAGGGAAAAAGATTAGAGAATGGGGGTGAGGAGTAATGGAAGGGAGGACAGATTGGGGGAAGGGATAATCAGAGTGCATGCCACCTTGGGTGGGGGCAGGTGAGAGATGGGGAGAAAATTTGGAACTCAAAATCTTATGAAAAGAATGTTGAAAACTAAAAATAAATTTAAAAATAATTCCACATTCATTTTTCCCTCTTCATGCATTTCTAAACCCTGTACAATTTGTTTTTTAATCTAATCATTCAACTGAACCTGTGCTCTTAAAAGTCAGCAATAATATCTTAATTTTTCAATCAGCCTTATCTCAATACTCATTGACCTCTTTTTCTCTTTTGACACAATTAATTATCAGTACTCTCTCCTGTTTAAGTTTTTGAGACACCTCTTGACTACTTCTCAATCTTATTTGTTTTTCCTTTAGGCCAGGGGTAGGGAAGCTCTAGTGATTTGTTTTGTGAATTTTAGAGTCAGTCAAATGGCCACATTTGAGGACCTAGAGGGCCACATATGGCCTTGAGGTCACAGGTTCCCTGCCTGTGTTCTAGGCTATATCCCCTAAATGTAAGTCTTCTCTTCTTCATCTATATATTTCTCTTGACAATCTCATTAAGTCCCGTGGGTTCAGTTATCATCTGTATGAAGATGAATTCCAGCTCTGTATGTCTAGCCCTAGCCTCTTTCCTGAACTCCAGTCTCATACCTCCAACTACTTCTTGGGCACATCTCACTGGATGTCCCATAATCTCTGAGCAGCTCAGACCTGAACTATTCCAAGAATTTTCTGTTGAGATTCTTCATGTTTTTGCTCCAGCCTATCCTACTCAATTACCAAAATTATTTTCCTAAGATATGTTTGACCATGCTATACTCCTCCCCGCTCCCGCACAATAAATTTCAATGACTTTGTGAAGTGGTCCCAGCATCAAATGTAAAATCCTTTGGGTTTTAAGACTAATCACAATCTAACTCATTTCTAATTTCCAGTTTTCTAACATTTCATTCTCTTTACATATTCTATTGTTGAGGACACACCATCCTCCATAACTGGTAGGATCTCGTTTCTCACATGCAACTCCCCTGACTGCTTTCTAGACTCAGCTCCAATCCCATTTTCTGCAAGAGGTCTTTGCTAGTATTCTCTCCAGCACCCAAATCCTCACACCCCCCCACCCCCTCCCATGCACACTGCTAGCGACTTCCCTCTGGGATTACCTATCATTTATACTATATTTTGCTCATTGTTTCCTCCATTAGAATGTGAGTTCTTTAAGAGACTGTGTTTTTCTTTCTTATGTCTCCAACCTATAGTACAATATTTGGGGTAAATTATAAATGCTTAATAAATGATTTTTGAGTGATTGTACCAATCTTAGCAATGGAGAGCATTACGTGGCTTCAAGATGGGCATTTTGTAGGACAGCTTTCATGGGTGTTGCCCTAAACTCTCCAATCCTCAGTCTACAATGAAAATAAGAAAAGAAGAAAGGAAGGAAAGAATGAAGGAAGAAAAGGAAGGGAACAAATAAGCATTTATTAAGTGCTAGTCACTGTGTTTACTACCACCGAGCATTGCACTAATTTGATCCTTACAACTCTGGCAGGTAGATGCTCTTATCACAGCCATTTACAGTTCAGGACATGAAGTATACTGAAGTTAAATGATTTACATGAGGTCATACAATTAGTGTGTCAAAGGCTGGATTTGTACGCAAGCCTTCCTTATTTCAGGCTCCAGTGTTTTGGTCCTAGTGAAGACTAACTTCCTTTAGGGAAGAATCAGGGTAGGGATTGTAGAGGCAGGCTGCAAGGGTGAGGTGTGCTTTGTTCTAACATCCTAAGAACACCTCACGTACAAAACACCGAACATCTTGAGTGGATGGATCCCAGCGGTGAAAATGCTCTCTCAGCTTTTTGTATCCTCTACAGCTTCCAGAGAAAGACAGAGGGTAGTCCAGCCACAAAAAGAAATAAATAAAATACAAGGAGAGTGTCAATGGATGGAGATAAAAAGAAAGTAACTTCTACGTTCATTAGAAGAGTTACTCTAGGCCAGAGGGAAGAGGCTTCCCTATTAACTTTGAAGTGATCATGCCCGTTTTAATGAAATTTGGTGTTGTAGACAGGTGTTACATTTAAAGTTAAGGAATCATAAAATAGTTTTCCCATTAAAATTAATAGTCATTGCAGTTCTCACTTCCAAAAATTCATACTATATTTGTTTTTTTTCCTTTATAAGATAGAACAAGTCTGTATTTTTCTTACACATTCAAGTTCATTATATTGCATATTGTTAAATTATATAATTGTGCAAATTAAGTATGAATTATTACTCAATCTTGACTGAAATGGAACTTTTTCTACAATTTCCAGTCAGTGCAGAAGATTTTACATTTCACATGTACTTACATATTATTATGCACTATATATATATTTATTTATATGCCAGATTCCTCTTTTGGAGTACAAGTTTCATGAAGTTCAGATCCATGTTTTATCTACATCTTTCATCTTCTGCAGGACTAAATATAGCTCTGAATACAGATGAATTACTAAATTGTTTAATTGCTGTTTACTAAATTGCCTTGAATTAAAGATATTTCCCAATTCTTTCTAAGTACCCCACTTTACTTTAGAGAAGAATTTCTAAAGTCTCTAAAGTAATAAAAAGTTCTCTAATAACCCCCTACCTTGTACTAAGTAGAGTAAAAACCTTACAACTCTGAGATTTTCAGATATGCTCAAGATTTTTGTATGTTAGGCTAGGAATTGAAAGTGTCATTCTTGCTCCCATGGCTATGGAGTTAATTTCTTTTCCTCCTCTCCCCCTATTATAATAAGGCATCTAATTCATGAAATGGAAAATTGAGCTTTTTGTTCCTAAAACAAAAATGAGAAAATTAATCATAGCTTTTATTATGAAGAAAAACTTCTCAGCTCATTAGTTTTATTTTTTTTTCCTTTGGAAATAAGAGGAAATTTTCAACTCATGCAAGTGGATATGTGTACTTATCAAAGACTGATAATTGGTTTATAAAAAGAATAGTTATATTTCGTTGTTGGTGATATGGAAATTATTTGTGAGAGATTACTGAAATACTGCTCATCGGTACTGATAATATGCCACATCACATGCTAAGAAGGCTGTGTGTGTGTTTTAATAGGGATGCAATCTGCTAAATGAAAATCATATTTCTGTACCATGGTACTTACAGGGATTTAATTAGTGTTAAGTCTTTGGTTCAAACTCCCAATGCGGATTTCTAAAATATCATGATAAAATAGAATGTTAACCAAATACACTTATAGTTCTCTTGCCTATTCAACTTTCTTTGATATTTAAATGAAATTGCTTTATCTGAAAGCACTCAATGATTTTTACCCATCCTAAAAAGAAGAATTAAGTGACTACGTTTAAAGTGTGTTAAATTCAAAGGCTGCTTAGTATGTCGCTGTGCCTGAAATCTGTTGACCCTAGCATGTGATCACAACTCTGCCATTTACAACATGATCTTAGGCAAGGTACTTAACTCTTCTCATCCTCTAAGTGTTCTATCGTGTGGAGAGAGATATTCATGCTTCATTTCACTCATTTGTGAAGATCCGATGAAATAATGTGCATGGAACAATGTGTATTTGTAAAATACTGTTCAAATGAAAGGCTTTATTTTTATTGCATCATTTTTCTTTTTTAGCAGCATTAAATTCTAGTGAGTCTAACTCTACTGTGGAGAGCCAGATTCCTTTACTTTTTAAGTTGTTTCCCAACAGTTTTTATGCATAATGCTATAAAATAAAACATTGGCAACGGAAGGCATCATCTCTCTATGAAGTCTATCTTGCTTTATCTTTATTGTAGAGACTCACAAAGCATTAGCTTTAGTGTCTTTTGCGTACTTGGCTCAAACACAGTTGGCTAGGAATTTGCTCTCCTGTCTGCTCTTCTCTCTTGCCCACCTTCCCCCCTCCTCCACCCAATTTTCTTTTCTTCTCTTTTCACTTCTTTTTTCTTAAATGTTGTAAGTTTCAAGGTCTTTGTTCTAAGCTTTGAGTTCGCAGGAAGAAAAGCTCTATATAAATCTAACAAGTAAAACCAAGATTAAAATCCAATAAGGAACAGTGTCTGAAGGGTATTAAAGACATCACTTCTAGGGAAATGAAACTTTTTATATCTTATTTCCTTGTCTTTTCACTGTAGTAGAATCTCTGAAGCCTGTGTTTCAAAGGGCCTGTATCTAACCTTCCCTATAGTGGTAGTATAATGGTTCACAGCTTCCTCAACTGGCCACCCAGGTCATTGCTTGAAATATTGCCAAACTTTTAACAAGCTTTTTGTTGTTGTTTTATTTTGTTTTCCCTTTTCTTTAATTACAAGACTGAGGGGAAATAATCTGTTTAAGTGACTCAGTATGAGACCATTCTGCACCAGTGATTAGTGAGGAGACATGACTTGAGAGTCCAGAATAAGAGTCACAGATAACAAATCAATGGATTTTAATCATTTTGGTATTGCTTTTTAAAGTTTAGTTAATCATTTAAAGACAACTGGGTCATGCCTCTCCAGTAAAGGTGAGGAGAAACAAAGCATCAAGGGATGGGATTATAGCTGTTTCTAGAAAATTCTCAAAGTATTCTGCGTCATCTGGGCCTAGTGTAAAGTTTATAACTATCAGTGAACAAAGTCCTAATGCTTCATCATGATACGGAGGTGATGTGGGGTTTCTGAAGCCTTTGGGCAGGATTCATCAACCTAAGAAAGTTTAACATAGGGCTCTATGATATACTTTATGTTTTTCATTTGTGTGTAGAGTGAACCTAGTTTTAGTCATTTCTCAGTCATGTCTGACTCTTCATGACCCGTTTTGGAGGCTTTATTGGCAAAGATTCCTGAGTAGTTTGCCATTTCCCTCTCCAGTTCATTTTACAGATGAAGAAACTGAGGCAAACAGGGTTCCACAACTTGTCCTGGTCACACCGCTAGTAAGTATCTGAGGTCAGATTTTAAATGCTGAGCATTCTATCCACTATACCACCTAGCTGCCCCAACTTACTGGAGAGTTGCGGGGAGAGCATCACTAGAATGACTGAAGGCAGATACTTTTCTAGATGACAAAAGTTCTTTAAGATCTTTTTCTTAAGTTATAGCATCCTGGACCTTTCCCATTCATCCTGATGAACATCTGGTCACTGGATTCAGATGGCTCTGGAGGAGAAGTGAGGCTGGTGACCTGCACAGCCTTCCCTCACTCAAGACAAAGCCACATGCAAGTCATGTCATCATTTCTCTGGTGTCATGGTCTTCTAAAATGAAGGACAAACACAGACAGACAGACAGAAGATATAAACCTGGAATCATTGGAGAGAGCGCTCACAAAATCTTAGAGCTTTGTCGTATTTTGCTTTGTCTCCATTGATATCTTTTATTTTTTATATAACACGACTTTGAAGTATTTTGCTTTATTTAAAATTTTTATAACACGCACATGTCCAAACATTAGATTATAAAAATAGATATAGATATGTAATAACACCAGTCACAGACTAGCTAGCATATGTGAGGGATGCACTAGAACTGAAGCTGTCATGTAGCAAGACAATGGAAATCTTCTGTCCCTGGTAATTATAAAGACTGACTATGGATGTGGTCCTACCTAAGACTATGTAAATACAATGCTGCTTAATATAAGTTTTATATAAGGATTTATATGTAAGATTTATATAAGAATTTATATGATGTAAAGTTTATATAAGGATTCAGCTTTATATCCGTAGCTCATGCTAGGTTAGCTTTATTATGTAGTTTTGTTTTGCATGAGTTATGTAGGTTTTTCATGAGTTCTATCTATGAGACTAATTCTCTATGTAAATGGATCTTGTCCTATCTCTGAAGGTCCTGTGTGGAGAAGACGGTTTCTGGAGAGGACCATTAGCCTTATCTGTTCATGGTTTTGGGAAGTAGACTGAGAGAATGGAATTGGGTATTTTATTTCATGATTCAGCTATGAAAAGAATTGGTCCCAATGCTCAGCTGGATAACAACTACCTGATTAACTTTTAAGTAATTAAATTATTAAATTATTTATTAATTAATTAAAGCATTTTACTTTTCATGATGAAGGTATCAGAATTGGAAGAAATAGGAAATAACTTGAAAAATGTCTCTTCCTGTAGTCATAAACATTAGTACAACTTCCTGTAGTCATTCACATTTAATTCAATTCACATTTGAAAAATGTAGCCTAACAATTAGAGAAGAACTTTTGATGTTCTGTGAGTCTGTGAACCTGATGTTGCTCACTGACACAGATGCTTACTCCTTTTCACCAACATTCCAACTATGTTTTCAATAAGTAAAAAATAACAGGATGACATCTCAGGCATATTTCCTTATGAGTAAATGTGACTCCTTTGAATAGGAAATAATGCTTTTATATGTGCTGAATATTCTTGGTGGAAGAAAGACTGTCCTATATATAATACATTATACATAGTAGGTACTTAATAAACACATTTTTTAAATGAATGAATGAAATTCAAGAAATCTTTTATAGAGCATAGCAACATTATCAAGAAACTCTAAGAAAATACTGGGGATAGGGAAAAATCTAGGCATGAGTTTTCTTGGAGTCTGCAATAGGTGCACAACTACATCTGGGTCTAATATATATATATATATATATATATATATACATATATATATATATATATATATATATATATATATGTATATATATATATCTATATATATCTGGGTCTAATGAAATTAGATAGTAATCAACAGGTTAAAAATTATTTGTACCTTAATTTAACTCTAAATTTTATGCCAACATGTTCTGTATAACACTGTTTTAGTGTGTTTACAAAATAAATATGTAAACCCTTCCACATTTTTCTTTTTACTCCTTGCTCATTCACTCATGTTCCCCCTCTTTATTTCCTTCCTTTCCACCCTTCATCTATACTTTTCACCCTTTACTTCCTTCTTTAACAAAAACAACTTAACCCAGAATTTCTAGTCATTTTTGAGGTCTTTCTTTTTTTTACTCAAAATTTTAAACTCCTTTACTTACATAGATTTAATTTCTGTAGTGGAGTGTGTGGGGGATTGATAGAAGGGAGGGAAAATGGGAAGAGGGAATAATTAGAAGTAAACACTTTGGGGGAGGCACAAGGTCAAAAGAGAAAATAGAATAAATGGGAGGCAGGGTAGGATGGAGGGAATATAGTTAGTCTTTCACAATATGAGTATTACGGAAGTCTTTTGCATAACTATGCATGTATAGCCTATGTTGAATTGCTTGACTTCTCAGGGGGAGAAGTTGGAGCTCAAAAGTTTTAGAAACTAATGTTGAGAATTGTTTTTGCATGCAACTGGGCAATCAGAAATTCACATACTGGGGTAAAGAAATCTATCTTGCCCTACAAGAAATGAGAGAAGATGGGGATAAAGGATGGGAGGGGTGTAATAGAAAGAAAGGCAGATTGGGGGAAGGGGTGATCAGAATGCACAGTTTCTTGGGGTGGGGGAGGTGAAAGATGAGGAGAAAATTTAGAACTCAAAATCTTGTGGAAATGAATGTTGAAAACTGAAATACATTAATTCATTAAAAAATTCTAAATGGATGAATAAAAAACCAAATAGGATTCATCTATATTTTTTAACATATGATTCTTTTGTTTCTGTCAATAATTTCTTTATAATATGAACTCAGAAGTGGGCCCATTGGGTTAAAGAATATGAAGCATTTAATTTTCTTGTATGTTTCTAAGTTGCTTTTAAAAATAGAATTAATCAACATTTCCACAGAAATTAATTAACATAACTTTTCCCATAGTCTCTCCACCATCACTGATTTTTTTAAAATTTCCTGTCATCTTTGAAAAATTGATGACCATTTTGAAAACTTTTTTCAGATATCTTGATAGGTTACATTATTTTTTCTCTTGAATATTGATCATAACCTTTGATAAATAAGTCTTTAGATATGAATTCAACATTTTATAAATTTGATTCAGTTCCTTTCATATTTTGAAAACTGCTTCACTGGAGATTTTTAATGCAAAGACATTTTTTCAGTCTAAGTATTTTCTTTTTATTCTAGCTACATAGATTTTGTTTATGTAAAATATTTTAATGATATATTATTAGCATTTAAAAAATCTTTATTATGATTTATCCCTCATTAAGAAGTTTTTCATCTATCCATAGTTGTCAGAAATATCACTTTCTCTTCTCTGATTTTTCACCATATGATTAAAAAATAGTTTGGGCTTTTAGCTATGTATACTTCATTATGGTATAGAAATGTTTTATATAACAGATTAGACTGAGAAATTCAACTGTCTAAACTGCTATTCAGCTTTCTTCACTGAATATTAGCTCCTCAGAGGGAGAATTGTTATCATTCTTGTTTTTATATTCCTAGCACTTAGCACAGTGCCTTTCATATTATGTGAATGTAAAAATTTACTACATTAATTAATGAATGAAGATAATTGCCTACACTAGTTTGTATTACTGAATATAAGAAATACTAGATTGTTGTATCCATTTGCTTTTAGGTCATATAAATTCAACCTATTCCTTTCATCTGTGTATAAAAGGATTTTTCTTTAATCAAGCACTAAGTAACTTTGAGCATTATTTTTGTGTAAAAGAATTTGTGATATTAAAATTCTCTATTCCATCTTTTGTGCTTTTAGGATTGTTTTCTTTGACATAATTTTTTTCTCTTTGTATTTAAACATTATTTTGTCTAAAATATTTTGTGCAAAATATTGATTTCTCCTTAGTTTTACTGTTCTATTACACAAGAAAATGTTTATTGTTCTGGGGTTTGTTTATTTCAGTAAAGAAGGTTGCTGAGTAAAGATTTGAATAAATAAGGATTATTCCTGCTTCGGAGAAATACCTGTGGCAGTGGAATTAGTTATAGAATTGGATATTGTTTTGTTAATTGAGGTCAATTATAAAGAAACATTTTTAAAATTATATTAAGAATTTATCTTTATTAACATGATTACAAGTAAGAAAGTTCATTGCTACCTTTAAGAAATTGATATATTTTGAAAATACCTACTGATCCCATCAAAACACAGTAGACTAAAAGAGAAAATATTTGTCACATAGCTTAATTATGGGAATGTATGTGCACACAAACATTGGCTTCTTAATGATGACTTAATTAACCACAAGTATAGTAGAGCTGTAGCTCACTTCAACTGACAAATATTACTGAAAGTTGTATGTAAATCAGTTTGGGGAGGAAAATGAATACCATTTAAAATTTATAACAGAAACTTTGTTCATAAAATGAAGATTCCCTTAGTAATGCAAATGTACCCATTAAACTATTTTTAAAAGTTCTGATATTGAAATATTGAGTTTTATTTAAGGGAGACATAACCACAATCGCTAACAATAACTGACATTTGTACAGTACTTTAAATTTGTGATGTGCTTTGCAGACTTTATCACCTTTGATCTATACAAAAATCCTGTGAAGTAGCTATACAGGTTTTTTTTTTTTTTTAATCTTGATTTTTCAGGTAAGGAAACAGGCTCAGATTAACTTGCTTAGTACCCACCAGTTAATGTCATAAAGCAAATTTCAGCTCAGGTCCTTCTGACTCTTGGACCAGCCATCTGTTCAAGGTGCCACATACTGACCCTCATGAACCTTCTAGCACATAAAATAATTTCAATTTAATTTATTCTTCTCTATCTCAAAAGCAAAATAAATTTTCACAACTATTACATGGAAGTTTAGAAACTGTTAACATAGAGAAATTTGCTTTGGCAAAGGGAAAAATAAATACTTTTAACTCCTTCATGCTGAAAAGACAAAATCCAGATCTCTAACAATTAAAATTACCCATGCAGAAAAGGGCAGATGATGACTTTAAAGTATCATTACTTACAGCTTTTATATGTAAATAATATACTATTTTTAAAGAAGTCATTATTAATACAAGTAACAACAAGAGGTCAAATGAAATGACTATTTTCTTCATTTATACTTCTTCATTGAAGTCTACCATAAATACCTTTTACAATCTAAAATAATCCCATGTAATACCTAGTGGCAAACATTTTATCCATTGAAAGAACCCCAGTCATTACTGTAAGGACTTAGAGTAAGACATTATCCTGACTTCACAAAGACTCCATGACTTTTATTTTTTTCAAGTCTACGTAAAGATAGTTTTCAACGTTCACTTTTACTAGATTTTGAATTTCAGTCTTCTTTGTTCTCCTTCGCTTTCCTCCCCCTCCCTAAGACAGGAAGCTACATGTATAGGCTATACATGTACAGTCATATTAAACATATTTCCACAATAGTCATGTTGTGAAGAAGTCTGAACAAAAGGGAAAAACATGAAAAAGAAAAAAAAAGAGAAAATAGTATGCTTCGATCTGCATTCAGAATTCATATTCTTTCTCTGAGTGTGGATAGCATTGTCTATCAAGTATTTTGAAATTGTCTTAGATCAGTGCATTGCTGAGAAGAGCTGAGTCTATCAATGCTGAGAACCACATAATGTTGCTGTTACTGTGCACAATGTTCTCCTGGTTCTGCTCACTTCTCCTAGCATCAGTTCATGTAAGTCCAGTTTTTACTGAAATTCACCTGCTCATCATTTCTTATAGCACAATAGTATTCCATTGCATTCATATATCACAACTTGTTCAGTCATTCCCCAACTGATGGCCATCTCCTCAGCCTTCAGTTCTTTGCCATAAGAAAAGAGCTGCTATAAATATTTTTATGTGTGTTAAGTCCTTTTCCCATTTTTAAGATCTCTTTGGGATACAAACCTGGTAGTAATATTGCTGGATCAAAGGGTATGTTTGGTTTTATAGCACTTTGGGCATAGTTTCAAATTGCTCTCCAGAATGAATCAGTTTACGATACCAGCAATAATACATTAGTGTTCCAATTTTCTCACATCTCCAACATTTGTCATTTTCCTCTTCTGTCACATTAGCCAGTCTGATAGGTGTCGGGTGGCACCTTTCAGTTGTTTTAATTTTATTTCTCTAATAAATAGTGATTTAAGGCATTTTGCATGACTCTGTAGCTTTAATTTCTTCATCTGAAAACTGCCTGTTTATAGCCTTTGACGATTTACCAGTTAGGGAATGACTTGTATTTTATAAATTTGACTCAGTTCTCTATAATATACTTTAGGAATGAGGCTTTTTATCAGGAAAAAACTGGCAGTAAAAACTGTTGCCCAACTTTCTGCTTTCTTTCTAACCTTGGTTGTATTGGCTTTGTGTGCAAGACTTTTTTTTTAATTTAATGTAATCAAAATTGTCAATTTTTCATTCCATTATCTTCTCTGTCTGGTTTGTCATGAATTCTTCCCTTTTCCATAGATTTGACAGGTAAACTGTTCCTTGCTCTCCTAATTTGCTTGTGGTACTACCTTTTATATCTAAATCATGTACCCTTTTCCACTTTATCTTAGACTCCATGACTTTAAAGGAACTTCCTTACAAAGGATGCTTTTTAAAAAAAGTCATGGGAAGAAGTCACATAGAATGATGACCGATATGAGGAAGTAATCAAAGTATCCTTATCCTATTTCCAGTGCCAGTTGAGAACAAACCCCAAAGCTAACAAAGTTTTTAGAAAGAAATTTATTGCCTTCTGGCAAAGGAGAAAGCCAAAAAAGGTGTGGGTTTCTCTTTATATAGAGTTCAAACAAGGGCATGAGGATAAGTCACCATGTAGAAAAGGTTGTTTGAAATGAACTTCATCCAGTAAATGTAAACATTCAATAGCATTTGTCTGAAGTGAAAGCTGTTTGGTAGACATAAAACATAAAACATATTTTTTGGTTAGACTCAAGACCTGGATGGGCACAAAACAAGTGCTCCGGCTTCCCTGGTGGTTCTCTGAGGTCATCATGACATACAGTTTTAGGTTAGACAATTTCTAGCTACAAAGAGATAGGTTCATACTAATAAATAAAATATTTTCCTCACACAAACAAGCTGGTAGGGGATACTTTTTCAACAGAAAGGACAGGGCAGGAAAGATAACCAAAACAAAGCAAAGAAACAGAGACAAGGCTTGATTAAGCCAGGAGTCATGAAAGGTAGATATTGGCTTGTGTGCATGAGTTTAGAATTCTGCTCTAAAGTTACAGAACAGTACATTCTGATTGACTGAGAAAAGTCAATATTAGTCCTACACACTAAAGAAATTAAATAACAATGTGTGTGTGTGTGTGTGTGTGTGTGAGTGTGTGTGTTGTGGGAATCCCTAACCCTACACACAGCATGCAGCCAATATTCTACAGGGTCAATATATGCATGTTCCATGCAGGGGTACTTCATGCTAAATTTACATTGCCTTTGCCATATATGAGAGTTTTGCATGTGAAAATTTTTTTTTCTTGAATTGGGCACAAAATTAATCCCCCCCTTCCCCCTTTATTCATGCATTCATTTATTTATTTGTTTCTTTGTATGTTTATTTATTTGAGCACATTAGCCTTGTTGACACAGGGTCAATGAAGAAATTCAACAAAGGAAATTTATACCTCCATTTTATATTTTTGTATTTGGAACCCAATTTTAGTTCAGTTTTCTTGTTACTTGCAATATCATTTTTTATTTTGCCTTTTCTTTCATGACGATACTCAGTTTTAAATTATTTTCTTGTTTGATACCTGAATTTCTTTTTCCAGGCTTGAGTATTTGAAATAATGCCATTTCACTTTTATTTTGTCTTGTGTTTATCTAATAATCAAGACCATTGCTGGACCTAAGGGAGCTAAGAACATTCTTCCTCTATATTCATGCACAGGGAGAAGGTTTAATTTTGAAGAAACCTAAGAACCTAAATAAAAGGCTAGACTTTTTTTTACCTTACATTCTTACATTCTTGGTTCTTTAGAGACCCAGTGAAAATTACTTAAAAGTTACTCTGGGTTCAGGTTGAGACACTGTCTAACCAGTGAAATAGAAAGATATCATATTGCATTCAACATACAATATCAGATATGGGGCAGCTATTTATTTCTTATACACACAAACAGAGAAAAGCAAATGCTTAGCAAAAATGCTTTCAAAAATACCTTGACAAAACATGTAAAACATGATACCAGTGACTTATATCAATTGTTATAATTTCCCAGAAAATTGTCTTAAGCTTCAGAACATAAAGCAACTTTTAAGATTGCTGAATTGACATTTTACATTTCCCCTTGGTTTTATATTATTAAACAATTCCTTCCAGTTTTATATAAGCCTGGCGATGGGTTAAGCTCTTCCAAATAACATTAATTATCTGATTCAGTGTATAAATTCCTCCAAATATGAATCAACTCTGATCAAGTGACTCAAGATCTCTAGACACCTAGACATAAGAAGATTGTCACAAAGATGGCTACACGGTCAGGTCTGTATTACAGTCACTGTTCGAGCATCTGTAGTTGGGAAAGAAATAAAACAGCCAGGGGACTTCTGTCCTCAGGCTCGGTCTCACCTAAACTCACCCATGTCACATGTGCTTTAGCTGTGATGTCTATATATCTGTATCTATATCCACAGATGTGTGTGTATGTTTATTCTGTAGTAGAGGAAAGGCAGGAGAGGCTGAAAGATTCCTATAATACTTGACAGATATTAAGAGAAAGACAGAAAGTGGAGTAGTCATTGCTTTTTGAAGGTCAATGGAGTCTGCAGCTCTTCAAACTGAGGTCTTGTTATTAGACAATATAGATTTGATATTGTCTCTCCCCTTCACATCAGCTGTCATGTGGCAGAAGATGAAGACACAATGCTGGGTTTGTTGTATAATCACAAAACAAAAAATACTTCAAAGGTGAGCACCTGTTTCCCCATGCCAGGTGAACTTTAAGCTTACTAAAAGAGATATAATACTTATTTCACTTGGTTTTGGTTTGTTTTTGCTTTGTTTCCCAAGATAGTACATCTCTCAAAATTAAGCCAAGTTATTGCTAATTATTTTGTACTTAAAAATGATTTGTTATGGCTACAACTGAAGAATGAACTTAGCAATATATATGTTTGTGCTTATGTTCATGTACTACTGATACTGCCAAGTCATATACTAATTATTGGTGTCTGAGTGTAGTTATGACAACTGTCTGTATATGAAACTGAGTTCCATTCATAGTACCTTTAAAAGATATAAGCGCTTTTCCTTTGTGTTTTGTATGTATTAATTTCATGCAACTTATGCCTGTTGTTTATGAATATAGTTTTATGAATATAGTCATCCTGTATTGAATGTGTTAAAAGACTTTGAAGTTATGTTGTTGTTCTACTTAAAATGGTGACATAAATATTCCTAGAAGAGCCCAACTCTGCTGACAAACATCCTGAGAAAGATCTAAAAGGGAACCAGTGAAAACATTGATAATGAAAAGCAGAGAGAAATACCAATAAGTTCCTCCATTCAGCCAAAACCTGCATAAAAAGAAAGCCAGACGACTCAAGGAACTTGAAGTAGGGACATGGCCTTGGGGTGCAGATGGAGTCAGAGTATGGAAGTTGGCATGCACTTAAACAAACAATCCTGGATGCCCATGGAATCTTAACTTTAGCCTATTAGCATTATAGTGGGGACAGGGCCAGCTCTTGTATTCTACAAGGGATATAACAGTAAAATCGGTTGTTTTTGTTTGTTTCACTGGTTTTTGTGTAAGGAGGAAAAGCTGGGTATTGTGCGTATGCCATGGACTGTTCAAGAGGTCTGAAGTCAGTGCTTGTGTCTCAGCTTTGACAGGATATAAAACTAATAGCTCGGGTGACTCAAACACCAAGTTGAACTGGGATTCTGTTCAAGGAGGTCTGAGACTAATAAAACATCTGGTTGGGGCTAAGGATAGAGCCAACTTTCAGTCACGGAATGCTTGAACGTTTTGTATGCTATTAAAAGTCTATTTTGCACCTGTAGGATTTTACTTAGATTTGTAAGATAAGTTCCTTTTCATTGTAAGCCTTTCTTTATCTTTGGTAGTATTGTATTCCAAGATTTCTCTGCTTTATTATAGCTATGCCTTTGACTTTTGAGATTCTGACTCATAAGATTTACAAGCAGAAAGAAACTGAAATTTGGTCAAAACCAATATACACATTTAGTTACTAGGAGATCTAAGTAGCTGGCAGGGATTTCAACAGAGTAGGGCTAGTCCCATTCACCATAGGGACAACTGCAAGCGAATTCAGACCATAGAAGATATAGGACCAAGCATTGCTTTCACTCCCATCTAAGAATGGGGAAAGAAGAACCTAGCTATGGTACAAAATTTCAAACCAGGAATGAATAGAGGAAAATTCCAAATGATATAAAAATATGGTTTTGGAAGTAAAAATGTGAAGCTAAAATAAGAAAGTAAATTCAGAATAACTGAAAAAAGGAAAAAAAATAGACTTCTTGAGAGGGAAAAATGGTAGGATAATAAATAACCTGAAACAGAATTTGGAAAAATGATCCCAGTAAAGCACTCCCTGAAATGGAGCAACCTAATGTTTACATATGAAATATAATGAAGTCAAAAGATTGAAAAATTAGGACATATAAGATATTACTTTGAAAACAAAAGACCTAGAAAAATGATGATGAAAGATAGTCACACTTACTATAGCAGTTCTTCCAAAACTTTTTATCCCTCCTCAAATCTATCATGTTCCCCCCTCCCCAATCTCAACTCAGAATGTTGCCTCATCTCTTAATGAAAAAAAGAAGCTTCGATTTAGCAACAGTTCCTTCTTCCTCATCTCATATCACCCAGATACCTTCTGCCACTAATGCCAAGTTTACTCCTAGTTCCCATGAAGAGATGGTTCTCCTCCCTGCTAAAGCAAACTCAATGATGTTCATATGATCCCATTGTATCCTGTTTCTCCTACAGCTGGTTATCATCTCTGTCATTCACATTCTCTTATTTATCTTCAGTCTCTCCCTGCTTCCCTCCTGGCAATGTCCATGTCTCTTCCACTCTCAAAAAACTCTCATGTAATCCATTCATCATTGTTAAATATTATCCCATGTCTTTCTTCCCTTTCATAGTCACAAAATTTCTTGAAAACGCTGTCTATAATTGGTGCCTTCTCTCAGTCCTCATCCTTCTTGATCTTTCTGTAGTCTTTGATATGAATACCCTTTTCTTAATAATAACTTTTCTCTAGTTTTTCATGAAACTACTCTTTCTTGGTTCTTCTACTTCTCTGAACATTCCTTCTAAGACCCCTTCTCTGGATCTTCATACAGATTGCATCAGCTAATGGTGGAAGTTCCACAAATCTCCATCATGAACTCTCATTTATTTTCCCATCATACTATTCATTTAGTGATCTCTTCAGCTTACATGAATATCATTATCATCACTGTAGTGATAATCATCAAATCTATTCAGTCCTTACTTTGCCACTGATATCCAGTCTTACATCTTCAATTGCTTATTAGATACTTCAAACTGGATGCTTTGTAGGCATCTTATTATTAGTTTTCTTATTTTACATTCAAATGCCAGAACACAAATACAGATTAGAGAAAAGAAACAAAAACATATCCCAAACATATATTGGAATTTAAATACAAAATTAAAAGAGAAACAAAACTTGTCATGTGCATAGTCAGACATAAGAGAGGATTCAAATTATGTAACAATATATTTTCATTTCAAAAAAGCCTGTATGATACAATACAGGTATTGAAAATTGTCCATCTTTCTTTGCTTCATTGTGAGTTCTTTTATTCTCTGCTACACACTTTTTATTTTGCTCATTTTCCCCTTCCCCATCCCCAAAAGCTACAATGTTTAGACATGCTTCTCTATAGCTAGAGATACATACATACAAATATAACATATAGACATACATATGTAAACGTATATTTTCCCAAATCTATTCTACACCTGATCTTTGGTTTTTATTTTTGTGCTTATCTTGTTTTCTATCCCTCCTGCCTCTTCTATTTTACCCACTACCTTGCCTCCTATTACTTGCCCCTCCAAGAATCCCTCCCCTAGCCTCCTATTTCCATTAATCTAAATACTCTTTGTACTCCCTTTTACCTATTCCCTCACACTCCCCCCTACAGATCCCTCTCTTGTCCTTTCCCCCATCCCTATCATTTTATTTCCTCTGAATTTAGAAGACTTTTATATTCTTCTAAATATATATGTATTGTTCTCTCTTAAACCTATTCCCAGTGAAAAGTAGGTTACCAGAACTACCAGCCCTCTTACCCCATCTAATTCCTCTGTATCAATTCTTCTTCTTGTACCTCATTTGTATAAAATAATTATGCTTTTCAGCTATTCCTAAATGGCTTTATTTTTGAAATTAATATCATAGTCAGGTTTACCCCAATATTTATTATGTTACCCAATTATTAATAAGAGTCTTAGACATACATTTTATATATATAAAAGGTAAATAATCTGTCATTATGAATCCCTTATAATCAGTCTTTGGTGTATACCTTATATTTCTTGTGGTCCTTGTATGTTGAATCTTCTATTAAGTTCAGGATTTTTATTAATTAAGTCTTGAAAAGTCTGAGAGTTTATCAAGTGTCCATTATTTTCATTCCAAATAATACTTAACTTTTCAGGGAATTATATTTTTGGCAGGAGCTCTAGTTCTTTTACTCTTTGATATATTGGGTTGCAAGACCTGCAGTCCATTAATGTTTCTGCTGCTAGGTCTTTTGTAATTCTAATTGTGGCTCCATCATATTTAAATTGTTTCAGTCTTGATGCTTTTAATATTTTAACCTTGAGCTGGGAGTTTCTATATTTGACTATGATATTCCTATGAGTTTTCCTCATAGCATCTCTTTTAAGTCGTGATAGATGGACTTTTCCTATTTCTATTCTCACCCCTCCACCCCCCATTCTAATGCTTTGGGACAATTTTCTTTAACTGCTTCTTGTGTTATTGTACCAAGACATTTTTTTGATCATAACTTTCAGTTAGTCCTGTTGTTTTTATATTTCTCTTCTTGATCTGTTCCCCAAATCTGTTGCTTTCTTTTAGGATGTTTCACTTTCTCCTCTATTGTTTTCATTATTCATATTTTGTTTAAATATTTCTTGATCTCTTATAGTGTCACTGGCTTCATGTTACCCAAGTCTGATTTTCAAGGTGTCATTTTCTTCCTTAAGACTTTGGATTTCCTTTTCCAATTGGTTTACTTTCCTTTCATAATCTTGTTTTTTCTTGGATTATAATTTTTTTTAAAAGTTTTTGCTCCATCTCTGTCTTTTGATACATTTTTATTATAAGAATCACCTCCATTTTATTTATATTTTTAGAGAGTAATGATTGCAGCCTGATTTGTCTTGTACAGCAGGGCTAGTTGATCTGCCAAAGTATAGTATGGTGTCAGAATGGGCATCTGAAAAAAAAGTCATGTTTCTTATTCATGGCAGCTAGAAAATATTTCTCTGTCTGATCATCAAATGTGATAAAATCTGAAAATGTTACACACATTAACATAATAGGTAATTAATTCTTGCTTGGAAAATGGTCTTTTAAAAAAGTGTTTGGAGGTACAAATTGTCCAAGTAATAAACAAAAGGGCACATATTTAACAAAGAGTTAAATAAACATATCAAATGATTACAATTTGGTGATTTTGAGAAAAGCTTCTAATCAGGCTCCATAACAGACTGTTCTCCAATTTCCTGCAAGTTGAAGCTCTTCATCCCAGCTGCTACTCCCTCCTTGTCATTGATTTGTTGATTTATATCTTCTTCTGTGGAATGGGTTCCTTCAGAAATGTAGATTTCCAACTTATGTTTGAAAGGTAAACACCTCTGAAGTTTTACTTGTAAGGAAAGCCCAATAAGAGTGGTGAGAGACCAATGAGGTACTGTGGGTGTGAACCTGATAATAACCAGATAATCTTCATATATCTCCTTAACTTCCACACAACTTACTCTTATCACTTCCAGTTCTTCTAAAGTATTGGGCTTCTCTGGGTCTCAGGTGGTTCTAATTAGATGGTGAACCTCTAGAATGTTGTCTTCCATGATCCAGGGGCTGCTGGGCTACTCACCACTCAGAGTAGCTCCAGAGCCTCAGGACTCTGGTCAGCACCCAGGAAAGCCACCCCAATACTTGCTCCATCCTCCCACTCTGCCCTCCCTGGCATCAGTCCCACCGGAGCCATGGTCTTCCCCACTGTCAACTGATTTTTAAAGTCTTCTTAAAGATCTTCTATAAATTCTTTCTCGTCAGGTGACCATTTGATGTTACTCTTTGGGGGTTTCTTGACTTCAGTATCCTCCTCTGAAAATGAACCCTGGTCATCCCATTCCCAAACTAGCTTTCTATATCTGGATTCTGTCTCCTTGCCCTGTGCATTTTTTTTTGTGGCAATAGCTTAATTTTTGTAATCACATCTAGCCCTGGGGTATGGGAAATGGTGCCTCTTGCCTCAAGTCTTCAGTTCTATCCTCTAGCTTGGAAACAAAGCCAAACCTCCCGCCTCCAGTAAGTGCCTGCAGCCAGAGGCTTTCTGTCCCACTGCTTCTACATTCACTGGGCCTGTGCTGGATCCTTCTCTCCCTGCTTCTCTGCACAGCACAGCACAGCTGGGTCTGGTGTTCCTTATCAGCAGAGGTTCCTCAGTCTTCCCAGGCTCAAAAATCTAACTCCCTCCATTATGCTGGGAGTGAAAGCTCCTGTGACTGGGGCCTAGGCAGCCTCTCAAACCTAGCCTGGTGGTGTTTACTCTTCACAGACCAAACCTGGTCCTGAGAATTTTCTTCCTATCTTCTTGCATTATCCCAGGGAGACCCTTGTTGTGCTCCTATTCTTTTTTATCTCCACCGACACTTTGTTCACCCTAAGGTGCTATTTTAACTCTTTTGTGGGGGAAAATCTTGAGAGCTTGGAATTCTCTGACATAGTCTACCATCTTCCCAGAATCCTCTCCTCTCTTGTAGGCACGTTAAAGTGAACAAGTACCAAATTGAATTCATTATCTTTCTCCTAAAATATACTCCTTCCAAACTACTCTTTTATTTTTAAGAGAAACATCATTTTCCCAGGCATGCAATCTTATGACCTAGGTGTCAATACATGTCTCCTCATTCCCTCACCCCCATATTCAATCTGTTGGCAAGACCTCTTGTTTTACCATTGCAATATCACCTCACACTTGGACTATCACAATAGCCTGCTGATTGTCTCCCTACCTCAAATGTCTGTTTACTACAGTCTTTTCTCTACTAAGCTATCAAAGTGATCTTCTTGAATTGAGTCTGATCATGTGACTCCCACTCATTTTTAAATTTCCTGTTGTTTTCTGTCACTTTTAGGATCAAATATAAAATCCTCTAATTTATATTCAGCAACCTCCTTAACCTGCTCCCCCCCTCCCCCCATTCTCAGTATTTTTATAACATATCCCTCAACATACTGTGATCAAATACCCTCCTTGCACAAAACATTCCATCTCCTGACTTCAGGCATTTTCATTGGTGGTCTGCCATTCCCAAAATGCTCATTTCTCATCTCCACCTCCTGTTTTCCTATATTTCCTCAAGCCCCAGCTAAAACTTCAATGTCTTGAGGAAGCCTTTCCAAATCTCTCTTAATTCCATTATCTTCTTTTAGATGATTATTTCCAATTTATTCTGTATGTAGCTGGTTTGTTTGCATGTGGTTTTTGCCCATTAGACTCTGAGCTCTTTGAGAGGAGTGACTGCCTTTTGCCTTCCTTTGTATCTCCAATGCTTAAAGAAGAACATATCATCTTTGATAAACATTCATTGATTGACTGAATAATTTCAGATGAATCAGATTCTTTGAAGACCATGACCAAGCCACTCAAAAACAGTAACAACAAAGCCTCAATACCATATTTCAATAAATCATAGGACAGTTGCTCACATATCTTAGAAAGAGATGCTATAAAAATAGAAAGATTCTACCAGTCACTTTCTGAAAGATAACCTTACCCCAGAATGACATAGCTAAAAACCAGAGCTTCCTTCTCAGAGGAAAAAAAAAACACTGAAAGTAACAAAAAGAAAGACTTCATGAATTATAGAAACACAGTTTGAATCTGACAAGACAAACTACAACTATCATATAGCAGAAATTTTAAAATACAATGTTCCAAAATAATTAAGTCAAACAATGAAAAATAACTTATCTTTTAAAACTAGGGATAATCCTATTTGTGGGGGGAGAGGTGGAGACGGATCTTTGATTGAAAATAACTTCCAAGCATTCCTGATTGAAAGAAAGTAAGACTGGAAAGAACCTGAAACGTAAGAAATGGAGGTAAGATAAATCTAGTTAAGTAGAGGCACTTAGGTAGAACAGTAAATATATGGTTGGATTTGGACACAAGAACACCTGAGTTTAATACTGCCTCAAATACTAGTTATACGTCCCTGCGTAAGACAATTAGCCTGTCTGCAACGTAACTGCCTAGTCTTCAACATGATGATTAACATAGCACCTAACTCACCAGATTGTTCTGAGGATCAAATTAGTTAACAAATTTAAAGTGCTTTGCAGAACTTGAAGTGTTTGCTAATATTGCAAGTAAGTAAAATTAGGTACTCGAAAAGGACTGTAAGGAACATTCTTTTAGGAAGAGAAAAGATAAGTGTCTCTTTAGAATCTCACTGTTTGCCTGTGTTACAGAGGACATGAGAATGGTTTTGTTCTGCTTTGTCAAATTTAAGAGAGGAAGGCAAAAGGAAGGGAAGAGTTATACACTAAGGAAGAAAACAAGGAAAAAGTCAGGAGGCAATTAGGATTTCTCAAAACTGTGGTAAACTATCATGAGAGTAGATTGAGGGAAGAGTTGAAAAATAAGAGGATCTTTTGAAACTTATTTATTTAAATCATGCAAAGGAGAGTTGAATAATATAATATTATATAAATATAAATATATATAATATAATATTATACTTATAGTATTAAAAAGTACATTTGGTATAAAAAGACAATAATAATATTAAAAACAGACCACATGCTATATTGAGAATTGAAAAGAGCTTCATATTCATTGCTTCAATTGATCTCACAACATTCTGTGAAACAGGTGTCATTGTTTAGTTCCAATTTACAAATATAGAGACTGAAAAGCTAAATAATTTGTTCTGACTGATACATACAGAAAAGTATTGGTGAGAGGAATCAGTCTCTGCACTGTTTGATGTCATATTGGGTGTTCTATCTGCTCTATCATCTACCTACCTCATTAACTTTACTAGGAAAACAAGGAGAGATAGGCAGAGGAAAGAAGACGATATTAGAAGGATGTTAGCACTGGGGAGAAATAATCACAGCACAATAAACTTTAGGCTTGAAATTTCAGAGGGAAGACATAAAATGGAGGGAGAGAAAAAATGTAAGAATCATCAGGGTCTGTAATAGGTGAGGAGAAGAAAATGAGAGTAGGATCGGATTGCTACAACTTTAGACTACTGGTACTCATTACAATAATTTCTTTCCCCAACTTTTTATGAAAATGATAATGGAGAAACAAGAAAAATTATAAGAGGATAAGATAAACAAACAAAAATATGTGTGAATGTGAATAGTATCAACTCACCCATAAAAATGGACAAGAGTAACAAAATGAATTAGAAAAAAATAATATAGCAAGATTTGGATTATAAGAATCATATTAAATCATAAAACACCCATAGAATTAAAAATAAAAGGTTAGAATAGCATTTATTATGACTCAGATGAATTAAAAAAAATCAATTATGATCTTAGACAAGGTAATAGCAAAATATATTTGATTAAAAGAGATAATCACAAAAATGCTACATGTAAAGTTCCTCTCTGTCTCTCTGTGTCTGTCTGTCTGTCTAACTCTCCTTTTGCCTACACACATCTCTCATCTCATACACACACGTATGTAAGCACACACATACACATCAAATGGTAACCACTTATGTACCTAAAAAGAAAGCAAGTCCATGAGTTGTTTGTTTGATGTCCCCCTTTTCTGACCAAATGAATGAAATAAGAATACAAGAAGAAAGACACTTTACACATGAATAGAACTTTAAAACGTTGGACATGATAGACCACTGGCGATTGCTGAGTGTGAATGTAAAAGATTGAACATATCTCATGACTGTGCCTGAAAAAGAAATGAGATATATATATGTATATACATACATATGTATATACATATATATATTCGTATATATATATATTAGGGCATAAGAATTTACAAATATATGAAGGAAATAAGAATAGTAAACAAAATTTAGCTTAATTACAACAGTAAATTATGATGTCCTCATTGTTAATGACGATAGTCTTCATGTTAACAGCGAAAAAGAAAATCTCCAGAAAAAATATATTAAATGGTCCTTAAACTAATTTTAATTTTTTTTAAAAAATGCATTGCTTTTCTTCCTTTAAGAGAATGTAATATGTTTTAAGGAAACAAGGAAAGACATATTAATATATACACAAATGTATATACGTACACATACATGTATGCAATTATTTGTGTATATATATATATATATATATATATATACATATATACTTCAAATATAGACTTGTTTTTCTAGAGGAAAGAAAATTGTTTTGTGGCAATATTCATGTTTGAATACAGGTGTAGAATGTATTTTTAAAAGTTTTTTTATTTTATGCCAATTTCAGTCAGCTTTGGGTTATAATTCAAACTATTGCAAATAGTGATTTTGTTGTGAAGCTATCGAAGGCCTGTGGTTGGGAAGGAGGAGGAAATGGAGACTTTCGATATCATGCCAAGTTAGTAAAAGGGAGAGAAAAATCTACCCTGAGGAAATCTTTCAAAGAAAACAATGAAAAGGCAATATGAAGTGTGTGGAACGGGAAAGAAATACAAGTAAATAAAAACAAAAGATGGATATTTTTAAAGATCAGACTCTGCTAATACCCAGAAAACAATGTTCTGTGGTAGACTTGTAACATGTGCATATTCTTCCATTTGATTAGAGTTAAGATTTTGCTTTCTGTATGTGTGTCAATACATTAATCCCACTTTTTCTGGTGTTGTGACTATGCCAGGGGGCACTTCTAACAGAAAAGCATCAGAGTTTATAACAGTACAATGTCTGGAAAATGTCAGGTTTGAAAAATTTGGTCTTTTTCTTTAAGTGGAACAAATATCAAAGATTGAAACTCTTTTATTTTAGAATTCAGTGTGGTAAAAATAAGGGTGGAAATTTGTAGCAGTTTGTAGTAAGATTTCTAATAGAAAGTAAAGGTTCTGCAGGCAATTTGTGTAACTCACCCTAAGCAAATCATAATTTGAAGCTAATGAAATCAGTTTACCAATTTTATTGGAATGAGAAGAATAGGGCAATATGTATTCTGGGAAGTGCATTTACAAAGGAAAGAGAAATTTTAATTTTAATGATAGTGATATTTATAAACAGAGAATATGTAAATGATTCTCCGTTCTCTCCCCTTTCTCTCATCCTTCCTCTCTTATTTTCTTCTGCCTTTTGGGGCAGAGGTGTGCATCCAGGCTCATTGCACTCTTCCCTTTGAAATGAGGTTGATATGGGAAGGAGATACTCTAGATTCTATCAGCCTCCTCTTTCAAATCTCTCTTTTTCCTAGAACAGGTCTCCTTAGTCTCTGCAGAATTCATTGCTTTCTCATTCAGCTGCCTTGGTGGCAACTTGGAGTATCAATGACTATCAGTGGTAGGGAGGTTCACACAGTCCAAACTTTTTTCATTTTATGAAAAAGGAATCCAAGATACATATAAATGAAATGATATTCCAGTGATCACATATGGAGTAGGTTGAAGAATGAGGAACTTAATTCCAAGTAATTAGACCCTAAATTCCTTTATTTTTCCCATAACGAGTTCTTTGTTAATAAAGGACTAGAAGCACAAAATCTTTCTTCAGTCTTTTACACAAATAAAATAGTAGATGTTTGCTATTTATATAATTTTTAAAAAATTCCTTTCGTTCTGATATTTTGTACTTATATGATGGGGATTGGCACATGTTCAAAATACCTTTGTTGTTACCCCCCTTTGTAGAAGAGGCTGGGGGGCCTCCTTCCATGAAAGGCATGGTGTTGTGTAAAGGAAGTGATTTTGAATGACTTTGGAAAATGCTTAACCATTCAGAATTGAAACTGGAGTACTTAAAAAAAAAGCATTAGCTGGACTCAATCCCATTTTTATTTTGGCTGTTCTCTTAATGGATCATTAGTGGTTTGACGGACAAAAACAGAGTTGTAATGGAAAATTCCTCTCTTCTGAGGTTTGCATATGGCCCAAGAAAATGAGATTTGTTCCTTGTGCCTCAGTGTTTTCATTCTGTTTTAAGTAAAGGATATATATCAGAAGTTTATGACCTCTTAACATTTGGAAAGAGAGAGGGATAATGGAAAGGAGAGAGGGAGGAAGAAAGAGGCTAAGCATATTAACATTCTATACAAAAAAATTGAGTAAATTATTCAAATGCTCCACCCCATTTAAAGCAAGTGTCAAGAGACTCAACCCTTATATTAACTTACTAAAAAACACTTATATATTCAGTCAGTCCCAGGCTTCAGACTATATGAAAAAGACCTTGATCAACTAAATTGATGTTTCACAGGAAGTATGTTTGGATTGCCTGAGAAAACTTGGACATAACCTGTGGGTTTCCTATACAATGTTGTTTCAAACTCCAAACAAAGGTATTTGAGCACCTGACTACAGAGAGAAATTATTCCAACTCAATTGCTGAAAAAAAAATCAGTTGGTAAAGATTCGGGGTATAGAGAAAGATGAAAAAGAGCATGAGTTTTGACCCTCATTGTTATCTCTTTATTCCTCCCATTTGTGGCCTGAGGAAGACCTTGAGAAATTTGGAAGACTAAAGAGTTTTGGACTTCCCATCTTCTTATGTACGTCCTTGGAATACAAGATGGGTAAACAGATGGAGCAAAGATGGTGGAGTACCGGTTGGGATGCAGCTAAACTCTCCAGTAGTCTCCTCTAAACAATTTTAAAATAATTCCTTAAATCAAATTTTGGAGTAGCACAGACAACAAATGGTCAGAGGGAGATATTTTTCCAAACTATGTCAGTTTAGGAGGTCTGTAACACTGGAGTGGGCACAAACCTGGAAAGCAGAAGGATCACAGCCCTGGACTCTGAAGGCAGCTTTGAACATGTCATCTCTCATAGGTTTATCATTCTTAGGAGAGTTGTGTAGGCATGTCTGCATGTACATTTCAATTGTGTTTATGTTCACTCTTGATTTTGAAACCTTCCAATTAATTTTTCAGAGCAGAAGAAGGAAGGAAGGAAGGAAGGAAGGAAGGAAGGAAGGAAGGAAGGAAGGAAGGAAGGAAGGAAGGAAGGAACGAAGGAAGGAAGGAAGGAAGGAAGGACAGAAGCATCAGCTTTTGGGAGCTCTTCATCAGAAAGAGATTATAGGGGATACTTTGCTGGCACTGAGTATACCTGGCACTGGACAACTCTATTGCCCATAAGCAGTTCTGGGTCACAGTTCCAGGGTGAGAGGAGTGCTTGTGATTGATCATAAGGAAGCAGGGGTCCTGGTCACAGTTCTAGAAGAGTTAGAAGAGGTATGACTGCAGGGGAACAAGGGCTCTTCCTGGGTAACAACACCTTTCCACATATCACACCATCTTGGAAGCACAAAAACCTGCAGACCCCCAGAATATCACCAAAAGTGCCCAAAGCTTACCATAGTGCCTCCTCACCCCCAGGTCAGCAAAATCCAACTTTACCATAAAGTTTAAGGTCAAGAAATATGATGGGAAAATGAGCAAACAACAAAAAAAGAACTTGACCATAAAAAGCTATTATGGAAGCAGGGAAGACTAAGACATAAACCTATAAGAAGAGAATAATGTGAAAACAGCAACAAGCAAAACCTCGAAGACAAATGCTAATTACACCAAAGGCCAGCAAGAATTCCTGGAAGTGTTATCAAAAATGATAAAAAATAAATATATTAATGCATGCTAGTGAAGTAGTGAATTGGTCTAACCATTCTGGAAAATAATCTGGAACTATGCCCAAAAGGACTACAAAACTGTGCATACCCTTTGATCCCGCAAAACCACTACCATGTCCATATTCCAAGAGATCAAAGAATGGTGCAAAAGATCTATATGTACAAAAATTTTTCTGTCAGTTTTTTTTGTAGTGACAAAGAATTAACATTTGAGGGGGATGTTTGTCAGTGAGGAATAACTGAACAAACTATGGCATATGGTTGTAATAGAGTACTATTGGGCTAAAAGAAATGAGACGGTGGTTTTAGGAAGAACAAAACAACTTGGCAAGACCTATATGAACTGGTGCAATTGTTATTTGTCGAGATCCAATGATATCACAGGGTGAATCCTTGACTTAATATGTGAATTGGACTTGAGGCTGAGTTGCTTCATTCTCTCTTCCCCACTCATCATACTCAGTGACAGGATGAAACTCAAGATGACTAGTGATGGTTCATGATGTGGTGGACTACCTTGGCATGTTAGATGCCTGACTAAGCTCTAAGTGCTCCCCAGGGCCTTCTTCAGATGTTTTCATGGCCATTGGAACAAGTTGTTCTCATTTACCCATTCTGCTGACTATATCTTCGGATGCTTGGGGCAGACATGAAATGTTGCAAAGTGAAGTGAAAAGAACCATGGAATCATTATTCACAGTAACAGCAATGCTGTTTTGATGATCAACTGTGAAATATTCAGATACTCTTATTAATAAAGTGATATAAGACAAGCCAAAGGAATCAGGATGAAAAGATGGAAATGATAAACTTGGACTGCAAATTGAAACATCATTTTCTCACTTCATTGATTTTTTTTAATGATATGGCTAACATGGAAATATGTTTTGCATAATTTCACACATATAATTGATATCATATTGTTTGTTTTCTCAATGGGAGGAAGAAGGGTGGATTGAAGGGAGAAAATCTGGAACTCAGAATTTAAAAAGAAAAGAATGTTAAAAATAAATAAATATTTTTTTTAAAAAATGAGATGAGGAAAAGATTTAATGTCTTAAAAAGAAACCAGCAGAAGAGCAATAATATACCTGAAGATTCCAGCAAAAAAGTAGCTGTGATACCACTTTTTGCCATGTGTGTTTTCTAAGCTTGACCCCAAATTTCCCTGGACTCTGTATATATTTGCTTGTGTGTGTCACAGATTTTTAGGCTTTTTTTCTTACTCTAACTACCCCCTCATCAATAAATATCCCCTCCTAAAAGCTCATTAAATCTGGCTTACTAATTGATATCAACTGATTTTTCTCATAGTGAGAAAAATATAATTGATAGTTTAGGAAATGTAGCATCAAAAAGCAACACTTCAACACAACTTTGACAGGAGATATAACAATGGCCTCACTCTGTCTCCTTAGTCAGTTGAGATAATTGCTACTGAGCTAGCTGTAGGGTGTGCTGTACCCTGAGAAAATATTTGTTGCAAGGCTTTTATCTATATAAAAAATTTTATTAAAACCTGTATTATAAAATTTGTATGCCTGAGTGAGGTATATTGATTTATCAATTAAAATTTAGAAAAATAAAGTCACAGCATTCAACTTTTTATGCAAAGTATGGTTCAAATGACCACCTGTGTTACAAATTCTTACAGTGTACACAATCATTCTGCCAGCTATTTGCAACATAATTCTTCAAATATTCTATGAACATAGTTTACACTGTCATGACTCAACTCCTACATTGCCCTCCTTTAACATGCCACATATGTCCACAGCTTATTTTTAGAAAGTATTTTTAGTACTATTTAAAAGCTGATACATGGAAGCCAAAATATATTGGAAAACTTGCTGCTCGCCTTCCCTAATAATATGAAACACAAGAAAAATTAAAAACATGTGCCTTTTTCAGCAGTATGAATCAAAGAAAAAAGAACAAAATATAGTGAATAAAATTTTGTTTTGGATTGGAACTTTGTCTTGGTATGTTGCACATGGAAAAGGTTCTTAATAGAAGGACTTAATGATGTATTCATTTTAATGAAACATAATTTTAAAGGTGATTTTTCTGTGTCTTGTGCTAAAGTTTAGATTGTTATTTTTAATATCATTTGTCTTGTCTACAATACAAATAAATCAGAGAATGGAATGTTGCTCACAAACTAAAAGTCATTCTGGCCTCCTCACTATCTTTCTTTTTTTAAATTAACTTATTTTATTTTTAATTTGTGGAATAAAACAAAGATTTCCATAATATATTATAATAAAAAAAATGATTGCACATGAAACTGCAAATTTGCTATATACAAGTTGCTATTTCTTTTTAATATTCAACTAAGTTAACATGTGTATTTCTTTTTCTCCTTTTTCTTCATTTTTTTCTTCTTTTTTCCTTGCTATTTTTCACTTGACACCCCCACACCCCCATATCCACTACGTTGCCAAGGCCTACTGACTTCATCTTTGTAAAATCTCTCTAATACACATGCCTTTATCTCCTCTGATGTTGTCACAACTCTCCCGCAGACTTCATTACCACATATCTGGAATATTTCAATAACCTACTAGTGGGTCTGCCTACTTCACGTCTCCGCTTATTCCAATCCATCCTCTGTTGAGTCACAAAAGCAATTTTCTTAAACTACAGGTTGAATTGTGTCAATGTCCCCCAACCCAAATAAAATCCAATGACTCCCTGGAGTCTCCAGGATCAAATACAAAATGTTCTGTTTAACATTGAAAACATTCAAAATTAATAATAATAGTAATCTAGCCACCTCCTATAATTATAGGTTTCTTATACCCTACTCTTTAATATGTACACTTCAATCTAGTGACACTGGCCAAAGGGCCATTACATAACAAAATACTCCATCTCTCAACTTTGAGCATTTTCTCTGGATGTCCCTCATGACTGAAATGCTCTCCCTGCATTGCTTGAACTACTGACCTCCCTGGATTCCTTCAAGTTCCAACTAAAATTTCATTGGAAACCTTTCCTAACCCTCCCAATTAACCTTGTGCTAATTATTGCCTATTTATTTTGTTGTATACAGCTTGCTTTGTATATATTTATTTGCATAGTGACTCCCCCCTTAGATTACAAGCTCCTTGAAGGCAGGGATTGTTTTTTAACCTCTTTTTGTATCCCCAGAGTTTATCTCAATAGCTGGCATATAATTGACACTTACTAAATATTATTGATTAAGAATTACACATTATTTTGCAGTTTTGCTTATAATAGTTTAACAATAATATATTATAATAGTGATATTATTATACTATATATCACTTATGATACACTTGAAGGGGAAAAGTACAAAATTAAAATACTATGGTCTAAGTACAAACTATCCAGCTTCTTGTTATATTATGTAACAGAAGAAACTGTTCTATATAGTATGATGACATACTTTGATGGCAACCATCAATCTGCTCATCCTTCAGACAAGATAACTTTCACATTTAAATTTATTGTAGTTTTAGTCATAATATCATTGATTATGACACATTTTGACACAAATCTGAAGACATTGTGATTTTTGGATGATTAATAAAAATTTAGACAAAGCCTAGTATTTGTATATTTGCATATCAGTGCTAACCTCTGGGGATACAAAAAGAGGTTAAAAAACAGTCCCTGCCTTCAAGGAGCTTGTAAGCTAATGAGGGAGTCAGTATGCAATGCAGGATATATTACAAATTCTAAGAAGCAAATACAGGACTTCATATCCTCAGAATATAAAGTGTACTCCTAATATCAATATTTAAAGATTAATAACTCTCAAACTGCAATGCAATATATCAAATCCTTTCTCTGTATTTTTTTTACGGATTGTCCCCCACACCTGAAATTCTTTCCTTCCTTGCTTCCACCTCTTGAATCATTAATGCCATCTCAGCCTCAGTTCAAGTGCTCCCTCCATGAAGACTTCCTTGATTCCCACAGGCCTTACCCCCATTCCAAATCATTTTGTAGTTATTTATTTTATCATCTGTACTTACTCATCTGAATATATTGGTTCTTCCAAGTAAACCATAAGCTCTTTGAGGACAGGGTCCATCTCAACTTTTATATTATTGTCTCCAGCACTTGATATACAATAGACTCTTAATACATGGTTATTAATAGACACTAGAAAAATAAAGATACAATCTCTGCCCTCATGGAGCTTATGAGTTATGATATGTACAAAAGTAATTATTAGGCAAGATTTTGTAATATGGATGCAAAGTTGAGGTACAAAGAGCTCAAGAAAAATTCAGTGGACAGAACTTACATTTACAAGGGTCAAAGAAGAGGTAGTAGCAAAGTTAAACCCTGAAGGAAAAGAAAGACTTTGACAGATTTGAGATGAAGAAGGAGTGCATGCTAGGCTTGTGGAACAGACTTAACAAATGCAAAGAGGCACAAGATAGCAGGTAAGACTTGGAGAAGAACTCCTATTCCTCTCTGACTAGAATATAATTGTATAAAATGAGTTATACAAACAAAAGTTAATAGTAGCAATGCACAATTTCAAATGAAGTTTGAAAGGAAATAACTCAATCAAAGACATTATATAAAAAAAGAGTAAAAATTATGAGAAGAAATTTGGCAGAGTAAAGAGTTGACCTTGGAGTGTAGGATGTTTCAGGGAAGACTAATACCTCTGATATGAAGGCAGCATAGCCCTTTTCAAGGCTGCTTTCCACCTTTGGTGTCCACCTGTTCTACCTAGATCTTGCCCGTGGCTCTGAGAAGCTGTAGCATGCTCAGTAGCCATACCCTGTAACCATTTTGTCAAACCAGATTGAGGGTAACCAAGGTATTTCAAACCTATCAGTGAGTTGAGGAGGTTGTCTACACCAAGCATATGAAAATTTTCCCTGGTGGAATGAGAATGAGAACAAATTGTTCCAATGGCCATGAAGGCTGCTGAAACAGGTTCTGTAGAGCACTTAGAGCTTAGTTAGATACCAAAGATGCCAAGGTCATGTGCTACATCTCTGGACTGTGGTGACTCTGGAGGAGAGAGTGAGGCTGACAGCTTCATTCAACTCTGCCTCACTTAAATCCAATTTATACATTAATCAAAACACATAACCTCTACCATTTTACCATTTTTACCTATCTCAAAGTCCTGAGGTGACAAACAAGTGATGAAGCAGTAGGTGCAGATGTACTGTGAGCTGCAGTCACAACTCTACGTATATCCAACCCAGGCCATAGAGTTTTATTCTCCCTGGAAGTAGCAGTGACATTTGAAAGCTGCCTGGGTATCTGAACAGCCTTTTAAGGATCACACTGTACATCTCCTGGTGTGAGGAAGGGGCCAGAAAAGGTGCCCTAAAAACTGTCTCCTCATCCAGCTATGGTCTAATTACCATGGCAGATGGAGATCCCACTTTGTGATTGAAACACACAAAAATGTACAAAATGTCCTGCAAAGATGATTCCTCTCACCATCAGTACGTGGAATGTGTGCACATTTATAGTCACAGAAAATCAAGTAGACCTGAAAGACAACAGCAGTTATGAGAGAACTCAGCAGGCATCACATCCAAATAGCAGGCAATAGTGAAACAAGGCTGGTGAATGATGGCCAGTTTACTGAAGTTGGAGCTATGGAGACATTTTTCTGGAGTAGCTGCAATGAAAAAGAGCACCATGAAGCTGGTGTACACTTTGCAATCAAGGCTAATCTAGTCAACAAGCTTGTATTCCTACCAGAAGGAGTGAGGGACAGGCTCATAATAATGCAATTGTCACTTACAGGAAAATGACACACCACCGTCATCATGCCTGTATTCCCACCATGACAACACTGATAAAGTCTAACAAAGATTTTATAAAAACCTGGAGACCTTTATTTTCAATGGATCAAAAGAGAACAAACTTATAATCCTGGGTGATTTTAATGCTGGAGTAGGCTTAGGCTACCAAACTTGGCAGGGAGCCCTAGGAAGGAATGAAGTTAGAAACAACATCAGTGATCACTTACTTTTGAAACTAGTGTATCTCATGACCTTCTCATCACCAAAATTGCCTTCCATTTACCCAAATTCAATAAAACTTTGTGGATGAACCGTCATAGCAAATATTAGCATTTAATAGCTTATGTGAGTGTAAGGAGAAGAGACAGACAGGGTGTGAGAGTGACGAAAGCAATATTTTTCACAGACTGCTGCATTAATCATAGACATATCCTCTCCAAGCTAGATATTCACATTCTACAAAAGCAGTGTCCCCAAGGCAAAATGATTACCAGATGAATTAATGTTAACAGATTAAAACTGTTTTCTGAGTGCGAACAGTTTGTGGATATGTTGGAGGGAAAGTTGAGCAGTGGGTTCATACAGCTGGCCACAGTGATGGCAATAGGAGCAGGCAGCATTCATTTGATGTACAGCACTGAATTTGCTCATCTGAGTCAGAGCATTCGTAAATATCAAGATGAGTCTGATGAAAATGATGGAGAAAGCCAGAATCTGCTAAATGAAAAATGAGAACTCCACAGGGTTTACCACTCAGGGTTTACCAGCAGGATAGTCCATCCATCTCTAAGAAGGTGGCATTTAATTGTATCAGAAGTGAAGTACAAGCAAAGCTAAGGGAAATGCAGGATTCTTGGTTCAAAAAAGGCAAATGAAGTTCAGTTTTATACTTAGAATAACAATCCAAAGTACTCTTATGATGCCCTGAAGACTATTTATGAGCCTATGGAGCATCTTAACTACTCTGGAGTCACATTGATTAGTAATAAGGACCTGATCCTAGAGAGGTGGGTTGAACACCTCCATAGTATTCAAAACAAGTTGTCATCAGTCAATGCTGAAGACAATAACCACTTACCTCAGGTTGAAGTCAATCACTCCCTAGCTGAAGTTTCAACTGAAAAAGAGGTTTTGAATGCCATTAGGTTCCTTTCCTGTGGCAAAGCACCTGATGTTGATTTTATTCCAGCTAAGATTTACAAGGTGTAGGGGAGGAGTCCATTGCTTATATAAAATCAGACTGAAATTTCTGGGTCATATGGCAAGAGGAGTTCACCCCTCAAGAATTCAAGGGTACCTCCTTCGTCCATCTCTTTAAAGGTAAAGGAAATAGATTGTCCTGTGACAATCACAGGGGCAGGTCTTTCTCTTGGTCACTACTGATAAGATTCTTGCCAGAGTCATCCTTAAAAGGCTGATCCTTCATCTGGAAGATGATCATCTACCTGAGAGCCAGTATAGCTTCAGAAAGGGCTGAGGAACAGTTGATATGATGTTTGCAGCTCAACAACTCCAGGAGAAATGCCAGGAACAAAACAGAGATCTGTACACAATGGCTTTGTTATAGTCAGTTGTGAGGGCTTATGAAAAATTGTGTCAAAGTTTGATGTCTTGGACAGGTTCATCACCATTGTACATCAGTTTCATGATGGCATACTTGCCTGGGTTCTGGATAATGGATGATGCTCTCTGGTGCTTTCTCAGTTACCAAATAAGTGAAACTAAGCTATGTGCTTTCTCACATGCTTTTTAGCATGATGTTCTCAGCCATGTTGTCAAATAACTTTAATGAGGATGGCATCTAGGTCAGCTACAGCACTGATGGCAAATTCTTCAACTTGAAAAGGTTACAAGCCAAGATCAAAGTGGAAGGAATATTGGTGTATGATTTTCTGTTTGGTGATGATTGCACACTCAATGCAGCCCCTGAAACTGAGATACAAAGAAGTATAGATTCTCTGCTGCTTATGCTTATTTTGGCCTAACAACACCAAGAAAACAGAGGTGCTCCATCAGCCACACCATCTTATGTAGGATCATCAGTTACAGCAAATGAAGAAGTTTTGAATGTTGTGGATAAGTCCTTTTTACCTTGGTAATGTACTTTTTAGGGATGTGCACACTGTTACACACTGATAGGTACACATTGATACCCACATGATCAGAGCTAGCTCAGCATTTGGGAGGCCCCAAAGGACAATATGAGAGAGAAGAGGTATTATCTGACCACCAAACTAAAGGTGTAGAGCCATTGTGATGACTTCACTATTTTATGCCTGGACTTCATTGTTTTTATAACCTGAACAGTATTCCAGTGTCATTCCAGGAAATTTAATTGCTTCCATTTGAATTATTTTAGGAAGATTCTGAAGATCAACTGACAGGATAGTATACCAGATACTGAGATCCTTTCTCAAACTAAGTTGCCAAACATTGAAACACTACTTCAGAGAGCACAAACCTGATAGGTAGTCCATGTTGTTCAAATCCCAAATGTACACTTGCTAGAAAGACTATTTTACAGATAACTCACATGGGCTAGCACTCACATGGTAGTCAGAAGAAGTGATACAAAGACACTCTTAAGGACTCTCTTAAGAACCTTGGAATTGGTTGTGTCACATGGGAGACACTGGCATAGGGCCACCCAGCATGGCATGCCCTCATCACAGAAAGTACAGTGCTCAATGAACAAAGCTGAATTGAAGTACTGAGATGCACAAATTAGATGATCCATCACAAGTATTCACATGAACTACTTGTGCCTAACCTATATAGAATATTCCAAGCTAATATTGGTTTGATAAGCCATAGTTGGACACACTGTAACTTGACTTTAACAGAGTAATGCCATTTGGTCATCTTTGAAAATAAAGAACAATAAGAACAACCAGAGAAGACTTTAGAGTCAGAAAGACTTGAGTTTCTAGTCCTACCACTGACAGATACTGTCTATCTGACAGGGGCAAGTTGAAACTCTGAGTCTTCTAGGAAACTTTCTAAGCCTATAAATTCTAGAGAAGATGCAGACCTGCATTTGTAGAGGAAATTTCTCAATTTTGGAGCTCCCTATACCAACGAATCCTCATATTTGGTCCTTGTCCTAAAAGCAATTAATCTGAATAATACGAAAATGCTCACTGACTTAGGGCATTCTACTGATTTTTATCTTTTGTAACTTTCAATAAAGTACTTTTGCTAACCACATGGATCAAATTAAATGAATAAATATTAAACAATTATCATTTTAATAATTTTCCCGATTTTTCAGGATGGTTTTTTGCAAATAACAATAAAACTTGTAATCATACTGTTCTCACTTAAAATTATTATAGCAAGAATAAAATGATTTTTGTACTATTCACAAATAAAATTAAATATTTTTAAATTGTTTATTTCATCTCTCTTTTTAACCTCTTTTTGTACTTATTTCATAAAGTCTCTTCTTAGTATAATAGTGTATGCACATAATTCATAAATGATTTGTTTTCTGATGGGGTATGCTCTCAGAATAGTTTGTTGTGCTCTGGCCTGTGGCACTGAGTTTCTGTAACTTGTCTAATGCCACAGTCATATAGCTAGCATGTATCAGAGCCTGGTCTGCTCTAAGCAACACTGCCTCCCTACAGCTCCTTACACTGAACTGGAAGCTACCTCCTTCCAAATAATGCCCACTGCTTCTAGCACACACACACACACACACACACACACATACACACACACACGTACATACATACCTCCCACATATGAAAGAATTAAAAGGTGTCATTCTATATCTAATTTACTATTTCCAAAGTTCCATTGAGTGGTTGAGGTTTTAGTCTAAAGGCTAGATTAGAGAGAGTATTGGACTTGGAATCAGGAAGACCAAAGCTCAGATCTGGCTTTCTGTGCTTTTTGGCTATTCTAGGTAAGTCATTTAACCTTTCCCATCTTTAGATGCCTCATGTGAAACATGGGGATAATAAGACCACCTAGCTCCCGGGATGAGGGACATGGCCAGTACAGCCCATCCTAAATCTTCTGGGGCAGCATCAGGGTTCCCTCTCCTACCCCTATCCAAATAATTTTTGTGCATGGTACTGATGTGCTTCATATGTAAAAAGTGCTTTGTAAAAATAAAAGTACCATATAAATGTTAGCTTATCATTGCTATTTCCCTGCTTAAACCACACCCTGTAACTGTTCAATTTTGAGCATCACCTTTTAGCAAGGATTTTAATAATCTGGAGAATGTCCAGGGAAAGGCAATTGAATATTCTAAGATCATGCCACAAGAAAATCACTTGAGAGATCTGAAGACAACATGCAGAATACTCATAGATTTATCTCTGAATGAGGGATATGACAACTGTCTCCAAGTATTTGATGAACTGTCATATATGAGAGAAATTATCATTTTTTTCTGTTCAGTCCCAAAGCAGAGAACTCAGAGTAATGAATGGGAGTCACAAAAAGGAAATTTAGATTCAATGTCTTGAAAAAATTCCTAACAATTTTTGCTATTTTTCAGTCATGTCCAACTCTTCATGACCTAATTTGGGATTTTCTTGGCAGGGAGTGGTTTGCCATTTTTTTCTCCAGCTCATTTTATAGATGAAAAAACTGAGGCAAACAGGGTTAAGTGATTTGTCCAAGGCCATGTGTGTGAGGCCAGATTCGAACTCAGAGAGATAATCTTCAAGCCAAACACTGAACCACCAAACTACCCCAGAATTTTTTTTTAAGTCTGACTATTCATGATTCCATTTGCAGTTTTCTTGGCAAAGATACAAGAGTGATTTGTCATTTCCTTCTCTAGTACCTCTCTGTTGTCCTAAAAATTAGAGCAGTCCAAAAATGAAATGAGTGTTTTCAGGAGTTAGTGGGTTCTCCTTCATTAGAGGCCTGCTAGCAAAGGTTAGATGACCCCTTGTTGGGAAGGATGTAGAGAGGATGTCTTTTCAGGTGTGAATTTAACTTCATGACTGCTGACATCCTTCCTAACTCTAAAATCCTTGTGATTTCTGTTTTCTATCAAATAAATTCCCAGGGATGAGATCCTTACTGCTCTGGTATTTTTCTACATATCCATGTTTTTCTCACGCCGTGCCTTTTGATATATTTACCAGTAAACCATATCCCATAAATATTCTAGTTTTCAGTTTCTGATATTTTTCACCTGCCATTCTTAATGCCTGGAATAACATGATAAGGAAAACAGACATGTTACAGTATCCACACAAAGGAATTGAAAAAAATGAACTTATCATGAGTAAGAGATCTGTAGAAGGGGGATTCTTAATGTTCCTGTGTGTCATAGACTCCACTGGCAGCTTGGTGAAGTCTATGTACCTCTTATCAGAATAATGTTTTTAAATCAATAAAAATATATAGAATTAATTTTTAAAATTATATTTAAATACAATTATCAAAATATTACAAAGACCTCTGAAAACCAGCTTCACAGATTCTACCATTTTTCTAAAAAGAGGCACACACCTTGGACAGGGTAGCCACTCTGTTCAAGGGGAGAATTGAGAATTCTGTAAGCACATTTCAGTTGAATACCCAGAAAATGAGCCCTAATAAGTAAATATACTTGCATGAGGAAATTTTCATACATAGCCAGAAACTGGGGTAGAGGACTGAGTGCCTCATGTACAACTGTAGACAAGCTTCTAATTCTTTCCTTTTTTTCATTTCTGAATTGTGGGAATTCAAATAAATTCCTCACCCATGAGAATCCTAAAAGAACTGGGCACTAAGTAACTTGAAGAATTTACTCTGCCTGGAAAAGATGTCACTCTTTGAGTTCAGTGAAATGGAGGCCTCCAAGATATCTACCAAGTCAGACAGGGTGTCAGATTCCTCTCTCCCAGAAAGTTCACGTGCTCCTGACCTTTTCATGTGAAACAATTTATGAGACAAATTGTTTTCTTTTGAGGAATTAATTTTAGTGGGTTTTTTTGTTTTACTTTACCTTTGCTACTTGTAACAAAGAATAATAAAGAGAAAAAAATAATTGGTTCAACAAAACTACCTAACAAATCATCTGAGACTAAGAGCATACGCATTATTCTACACCTTTAGTCTCCAAACTCTGCAATGAAGTGATACAGGTGGATTTTCTCATCATATGGGGTATGGAGGGGGAAACAATGCTTCCTTTTAGTTACAACAAAAGTATGAGGGAATTATACGGAGTAGTTTTTGCTTCATCTTTAAAATCACACTCAGGGATCTATAAAGTTTGGAGGGGTGATAATGCAGACAGCAAGTTGGGGTAGAATTCCTATTCCTCTGAAGTGTCCTCATCCCAGGTGTAGTTGTATCCTTTGTTTCCTTTAGAGGGCCTATGTACCCTTCCATATTTGTGGATCAAATAATTCATGAATTGACCCTTCTTGCACTGTGACTTCACTCTCAGGGAATTAATGTCCTGTGTCATGACAACTTTACTAATTCTAGTGTCCATTGAAGCTAAAGGCTACTAATCATTCTTGGTCAATGGGTGATATTTAGAATTAGTTAGGGAAAATAATGATTTTTTTCACTATACGTTACAATTAAGACTACTGATCAGTACTCAATACATTATTTTTTCCCACCAAACATTTCATTGTTTCATTTGCCTTATTTTCTTCAAAGCCCTGATCTCTTAAGTACCAAAACAAATGTTCTGCCACTGACCTCATGAAACTCTTCCTTACACATTCATCAGAAAGAGATGATTCATATTACTATAATTTAAATTTAAATCATAATTTGTAGTTTACAAAGTAGTTCCATTGCAAAAACTTATAAAGTAGGTAATGAAACTATTAGGGACAGACACTTGACCTGTGACCTCATTGGTTTGGGGAGCTTATTCTACCAATGTGGGTCAGCCCCTTCTCTGCAATTTATAGTTTTAGAGAAATATCTAAAGAATTAAAGTAAGCAATTTCCCCAAAATTACACAAGTATCAGAGATAAGGTCTGAATCTAGTTCTTCTTAACACTGAAGCCAGTTCTCTATACAACATGCTATACTATCTTAATGCAAATATCATTACACCTGACATAGATGAGAAACAGGCTTTCAGAAATTTAAGCTTGCCCAAGGTGATACAGCTAAAATTACTGTGTCAGTGAGTCAACACTATTTAATAAGTGCCAGCTTTGAGTTAGGCACTGTGCTAAGCACTGAGATGACACGCTCCCAATTTCTTCCTTTTTTCTTATTTCTGAATTGTGGGAATTCAAAGAAATATCCTCACCCATGAGAATCCTAAAAGAACTGGGCACTAAATAACTTGAGGAATTTACTTTCTATCTGGAATAAATATCACTCTTTAGGGTTCAGTGAAATGGGGCCTCCAAGATATCTACTAAGTCAGAAGAAGGCAAAAGCATGGACTCTGCCCTTAAGAAGTTCATATTCTTTCGGGGTACATGGCATGCAAACATGCAAACAACTATGTCCCTATATGCTATATCCATTGTATATGGGTGGTCATCTCAAAGGAAGGGCACTAGCAATTTATGAGAAAGAAGAATAGTCAATATCTATTGTAGTAGCTGATACTTGTTTGGTAGGAAGCTGGGAGCAAAGGTGAGGAGGGAGAGCAACTGGGACTTCTTATTCTACATCTTAGACCTCGAATTTTAGATATTCTTTATATGTCTTTGATATTCAATGTGTATTCATGTGCACTAACATACATGTCTAACAAGTCTTTAGATGCTCCCATCTGTGGAAGAATTTGTGCTATGTAGATCAAGCTCCCCAAATACTACAAAGCTTTTTTTAATAGTTCAATGAATTTATTCTATATTTGTATATTTAAAAAGCTTTTTTTCAATGTGATTCATAGCTATGTCAAAGAAAATAACTTAAAAATCTACAGAGGAAAAAAAATTGACAAAAATAACTATTGGCCTGACAATGATTACCTAACTTTGACAGGCTTTGCTGATGAGCAATGAACTGAGCCTAGATAAGTAAGTATGCATGCAGGCTATGCTATATTTTCAGCAATTTTACAATACTTAAAATTACCCCAACTTCTTAGCTGATGAAAACCCATCTTTTAATATATCCACTAATGCATAGTGTTCTATGGGATGTAATCCAAGATACATTTGACTGAAAAAGCTATTCCTATAAAATAGAGGAAAGGATGATAAGTGGGAAACATTCATGCTGTACTTACAATGCCATGATAAGCTAAAACAGCTATAAAAGGGTCTGTCACACTTTGGGTAGATCATATGTTGAGGATGTATAGGAGATCAGGGACAAGAATCACATAGGAGCAAAAGGCACGAAGAAATGATGATGGAGGGAGGGAGTATTCATCTGATTTAAACCACATATCCATTGAAATATCAAAGCACTATATTCCCCTATAAAATTTTATATTTCACAGGGACCTGGGCAACATCTTATTTATCTCTCTCCTATAGCAACTAGAATAGCTCTCTGAACATACAGTAGACATTTAATAAATGTGTGTTAAATTAAATTGAATCAGTTTTCAATTCCCTCGTCTTCTCTAGTTAAATGAGGGCAGAAAACACATCCAACATTTGTGTAGCATCTAGTATAATTCAATATACCCATAATGTTTTAAATACATTTTGTGATGATATTAAGCATTTTTTACAATACATTGCAAATTAAAGACCATTGTTCTTCTCTTTCTATCTCTCCTCACACACACACACACACACACACATACACACACACACACACATTTGCCACTGAACATTTTAATACTCCCAAAATCCCAATTTAAAATTTGAGCTACATTGGTAAAAAAAAAAAAAATGAATTGACAGTAGTTCCTGAAAGGATGACAAAGTGCATGTATCATTCTATTTTCCAAGTTACTCGAGACTATTTAATTATAAACTATGCATCTCATATGGTGGCAAGATAATTATGCAGTAAGCACCAGGTATTTACAGAATAAGTAATTGGTTATTTCTCTTCCATGAATTCTGCACTCTGAAATACATGATGGTGTATATTTTAATTAGAGAGTCTTGAAATCAGCAGGAAAATGATGAACCCTACACCCCTTTAGTAATAAAGAGGTTAACTTAGCACGTCTCTTGAAATGACAGACTCTAATTCTTTCCTGCCTCTTTTTGGATAGTTTCCTCTCAGTAGGGGAATATTCAAATATTCAATGTGTTTGGAAGGACAAGTAGTTGTCACCTTGTTAAAATCTTGCTAACATTGTTGCTGAAATAACTCTTTTTATGGCTTGAATCTTATGTCTAGCACTGAGGGAAATTTTATTAGGGGCAATGAAAGAATGAATACTGGGCATTTTTGCTACCCCTGAAAAATGGCATGTAATTTACATTTTACTCTGTTGAATTATCAGTAGAAATCAGTTCTGGAAAACTAGTCAATACTTCAACTCAATCTGACAGTATCTATACTATGTCCTACCTCTATAGTACCCCACCTCTGCACAGAAAAAGCAAGATACATTCTCACATCTCTCAGAAGTTGCTTTCTAAGTAAGGGCGACAAATTAATTAACACCAAATAAAAGAATCTGGATCCAAACAAATCTCAAAAGAACTTGAAATGGTTACAGCGATAGGCTGAATCTTAAAGAATGAAATCCAGTCTAACAAGAGGAAATCTTTTTCAACAGGAATTATTGACTGGTAGATAAGGGGATCATTGTATATATAGTTTTAGCTAAAGAATTTGACAAAAGTCTCTCATGCTATCTTGTAGATAAGATGGAGAGATATGGACTGACCAATACTAAAGTGGATTTGGAACTGGTTGAATGGTTAGTCTCAAAGAATAATCATTAATGGATCAAAGTCAATATAAAATGAGGTCTCTAGTGGTTCACCCAGAGATTAGTCTTTCACAATGTACTGTTTCAACTTTTTATCAATTATTTGTAGAGCACCCTCTCCATACTAACCTCCTTCTCACCACAACTAGCACCATGTGTTCCTAGGAGGGTGACCAGCCTGCTGGTTCAAGATATCTGTGAGTTCATATTCTTTAAACTATAACTCATGAGCCCTCCTTTATGTGAAGATCTTTACTAGTTAGTAAATACAATTAGATTAAAACAAAGGTATTTACTGAGATGGGATTGTATAACCTATATCTACAAAATATTTCCTCCATAAACCTGGGGCTCTGTCTCCCATAACTGTATACAATATCTAGGAGAAGAATGAGCACACCCTTAGGATACACTAATAAAATGGGTATGGGAGGGGTTTGAGAGAGAGAGAGAACTTAGAATTCAATTTTTTTTTAAAGAATGTTAAATAAAACAGAACACACTAGTAAAGAGGGACAGAGAGAATATATGTAGCTAAGGCAACAAATCTGTGGTACTCCAGAGAGATTTGCTGTATTGTCACTCTTCCTGAAGGGTAGGTTGATAACCCAGGCTTCCTGTACTTGTCCTTCTCTGGAACACATTCCCTTAAAGCCAAGGCTGGCTCTGTTCTTTTCTCACAGAGCTCACATTCTGCAAAGCTGTCTCTTGCTGCTATCTTGGACCTGTTCCCTGATAGATGAAGTGACTTTCAGTGGGTCAGTAGTTTTGCTACCATCTTTATTTCCTTATATGTTTGGCAGGTGTCACATTCCACAGAGGGAAGGAAAGAAAGCTAATACACTAAATGATGGGACAGATCTAAAAAGGTGTTGGCAGTTTAGAACACCTGGCTGAATCTAAGATGAAGTATTTAATAAAGATAAGGGTAAAACTGTATATACTGATGAAAAGTTAACTTCACAAGTATATGATATGGAAGGTGTGATTATGCAGCAACTAGTATGAAACTGACCTGGGAATTTTGGTAGCTTAAAAGTTCTACGTCAATAATGAAATCAGAGCTATATGACAAAGGAATGGAATGTGAAATGAGAATGAGCATTAGAACTCTTGGTATTGAAAAGAAAACCTCAGGTTTACCCTGTTACTCCCCACCCCTACCTCTCTGGGGCACAGTTTTTTTAAACAGATGGGACAAGATGGATGGCGTTTACCAGTGAGGAAGTGGAGGTTTCAGTATGACTTTAAACAGCCACCTGGTGTGTTACTGAATTAGTTTCTGTTGAGGACTTGTTCCAATGGAACCAATGTGGATACTATTCTGTGTACTTGGGGGAGAGGGGTCCCAGAACAATTATTTTGCAAAGTCAGTTAAATCACTTAGATGAAATAAATGAAAAACATGTATACATATGTGTGTTTCTTTGTTTTGTTTTCTTTTTTACCCTTTTTAGTTAGCTAGGAAATCTCTGGCTCATCAATTCCCATAGTAGTAGTTCTTTCATAGAGACTGTCAAGTAAGAGTGTGAAATTGTGAAGTTCCTAAAAAAATGTGTTTGATAGATTAGAGCAATAGTACTTTCTGTACACATTATGAATGATCATACCTATGATCAGTTTGCTTTGGGGACAAGTCTGACAAAACTACTATGAAAGCATAAGCAGAAACTGTGACTTCACAACCATTGTTTTGAATTTTCCTGGAAGAAAGAGATTTCTTAGCAGAACTGGTGGGAAGGATAAAGCTCAAAGAGATTTCTTACTCAGCTAGTGTTGAAGAGTTGTGTGGTCTTTCAGCAAGAGGCTTCTAATGGGATAAAGAGTTGGCTTTATGCCCTTGATGTGCCTCCATTGAAAGATATAGGTTTACTAATATCTGGGAACATGAGCAATACAGAGTGAGCCTTGGTGTCAACTCAGTTCCAAGGACAGACGCTGTGCAAAAGGATTACAATTTTTTAAACTATTTTCTATAGATGATCCTGACTCATCATGAATTGTTGACTGTATTGGAAGTATCATTATCTTTACTATGGCCCTGATATTTCTGTTATTACTCATAACCATTATCATTAAATAAGGAGAACTGCTATGAACTAGACATCACTAACTGCATGCAGAGACTTAGTGAATAGGCTACTGGGCCTGAAGTGAGGAAGACTTGAGTTCACAGGGGGCCTCAGACATTTACTAGCTGTGCAACCTTGGACAAGTCTTTTAAGCCCTATTTGCTTGGGAGGCAACTAAGTGGCTCAGTGGATAGAGCTCCAAGCCTGGAGTCAGGAAGACATGAGTTCAAATCCAGCCTCAGACACTTACTTGCTATGTAAACCTAGGTGGGTCACTTAGCCTTGACCCACTTGTTTGTCTTAATCCATTGGAGAAGGAAATGGCAAACTACTCCAGTATCTTGGCCAAGAAATCTCCATGGGCAACACTGGAGTTGCTATAGGTAGCCATACACAGTTACGGGTAGGCACAGCTGTGGTGTTCTATGGGCAACACTGGAGTTGCTATAGGTAGCTATACACAGTTACGGGTAGGCACAGCTGTGGTGTTAGAGGCACAGACTTTCTAGGGGGATGTCAACCAGCTGAGGGCAGTTCTGTCCCCCTGAAAATTCCTTGAAGTAGAAACTGAGTACAGTGAAAAGTGAATTCCCTAGCATGGAAAAAGGCTGAAGTATTTTTGAGATCTTGACTCTACAAAAAACACCATTTAAAAGGAAAGGAGTCTAAAAGTAAGGAATAGATAACAAGATGAAAAAAATTATCAAAAATTTTAGGAGAAAGGAACCCCCAAAACTTTGAGCACAATCACATGAACATCAGGGAAGACATTAGTAACAAGAAGGAATATTGACCTCAAGTTCATCTAAATGAATATAGACATCTCTAAATAAATATTGCAAAATAGAGGAAGATAAATCAATAGCGACTGATTTGCAAATGAGTGGAGAACCACAGCAGGATTTTCTGAAATATTTTAACAGAGAAATGAGAATTTAAAGGCAGGATTTATGGTCTACACTGTAAAAATAATTAAAAAAGAAAGACTTTCATCCATGGAAGAAGATCTCACCAAAAACAAAGACAAAAGGGAGAAAAACTGGTTGAGAATGCAAATATGAAGTAGAAAGAAAACCCAAACCCACAATATTATTAAAACAGAACATGCTTTCTATACAAGCAAAAGACAGGCTATATAGAGAAATTTTAAGATGATGAGATTGGACAATAAAAAAGTAGATTACGTTATAATGTCTGTGACTAGACAATCACCATTAGAGGAAATTGGGATAAGAGTTCATCTTTTCTCTGGATATTTCTGACCTTTTTTCTTTTACTCCAACATGCCTATAGAGCTAATGACCCTTCTTGTTATCTTTCTTCTTTGCCATAGCTCAGTCTTATCTTTGCTCCTTAAGGCTGTGCCACTCTTGCCCAATTCTCTGTCTTGATAATTTATTGATGAACCCTGGAATTTGATCAAATTTCCTAAGACTATTCAAATACAATTCTCATCCAACATCACTAAAGTTTAAAGGATTTTTCCATACTGAGTCTAATATTTGTTAGTGAGTTTCACTGATTACATATCTTATTTCAAATATGAGGCTGAGTAAATCAATCACCCCATTCTCACATATGTAGAACATAAATTCCTAGTGTCATATATAATCCTTATTTCTTTGCATTTCAAAATATCAACCTTATGCTTATTAAGTTCTTTTTATAGATAAAATATACACATATAACCTACTCTAGCTATTTATAATCATTTCTCAATTGCCTTATTTCCTTCTTTTCTATATTTTCAATCTCCCTTCATTTGTAGAAAGGGTGTTTCTTTCTAAAACTCTTCATCCCTCCCCTCCCCCACATAATGTCCAGGTACCAGTCTCCAAGAACACATTTCCTCATCTCCTTTGGCCCTTTACTGACAGTTCTCAGAAACTCTCTCCTTAGGCTGTTTTCCTAATGTTTGCCTCTCATTTTTATCTTCATCAACTGATGTTTGAGAGAGATGGGCATTTTCCTGTAATCTGAATTTATTATTTTAAATACTTGAAGAGAAACAGATTTTTTTGAACAGTTTAAAAAGCATAGAGCAATCTGATAGAAAGGATTTTTCTAAAATAAAAACATCGAATGGTTTTAAAGAAACTAAAAACTTTAGGGCAACCTAAAAATTGAGAAGGGAATACATACTATGTGTATGACAGCATTCCACTTGGCCCTTGTATCTTGTACAGCTCTTCAAATGAGGACATTAGAATGCACCATTCATCTGTGCAGTTTAGGAAACCAGGCTAAAAGTTAGATTCCTTAGTGTGGCAATAGTATTCTTTACAGAAAAAAAAGGTCCTAGCTAAAATCAATCCATAATAGAAGAAAAGAGAAGCATTTTTCTCTGCCCAGATTCCTATCACAAAAGAACTAAAACCAAGAGGAGGGAAAAATCTCATGATTCATCCAGGGATAGGGAGCCTGGGACCTCAAGATCACATGTAATACTCTAGGTCCTTAACTGGAGTTCTTTGACTCAATCCAAACTTTGGGAATTTGTTATGTGAAGTTTGAATTGAGTCAAAGGGCAGCACTTGAGGACCTAAAGGGCCACATGTGACCTTGAGGCCCCAGGTTCCTCACCCATGGATAAGCAGATGACTTTCCCATGTAAAGGAATTCCTATTTGAATCCCGAGAAAATTTGGGTTGTCACCCACAATAGCTGTAACTTAGTTTGCCCATCATAACGTGAGAAGAAGAATACTTAATTCCTGCAAATCATGAGGATTAATGTATCTTAGATGCCTTCATGATGAAAATTCTTACAAGCAGAAAGCATCATTAATAATAAAGTAAAAGGAAATTGAAGCTCAGCATAAATATCCCAGGACATGATGACAAATTGATGTCCTCATGAACATAATTGGCATTTGAAGTCCCAAGCTGCAAGACAGAATTATGCATGATAGATATTATAATTCCACCCACATGGGCAAGTAGTATACATACTGGAACTCACACATTTCCCTTTTAAACATAGGCACACAATGAGAATTAATACATTCCTTCCCTGAGGTCGTAAGATCTGTTGTTTACCATTCCGTATGACATTATTCAGAATTAAATTCATCTTAAGACATTAAAAGTCTGAAAACAAAATAATTTGGCCATCAGCAAGACAGCTTTTTCAAACTATGTTGATGTTTCATTTCTCAAATATATTTCAGATTTACCTCAGATACCTTTGAAAGTCATTTTTTCTTAAATATTTTTCAAGCTTTTTCGAGAGGTACTACAGAGACTCTTGTAGAGGGAAAGCAGTGCTTGAAGTGAAAATAACCTGGGTTCAAGACCCACGCTTGATCCATGCTAGCTAACCTGACCATGTTCAACTTGATAAACAAGCAACACTCTAAGACAACGTTATAAAAAGGTTTTTGCAGACAAGTTGTTGTTCTGCATTCATGGAGGAAGTTTCCTTATGAGAATTTACCCAACAGCAATAAAACAGGTACAGAGAGACCACACATGCATTTGTTGTTCCATCGTGGCCTGCTCTCTGTGACTCCAGTTGTGGGTTCCTTGGCAAAGATATGGGAGTAGTTTGCCATTTCCTCCTCCAGCTCATTTTACAGATGAGGACACTGAAGCTAACAGGGTGAAATGATTTATCTACACAGCTAGTAAATGTCTGAGATCAGACATGAACCCAGGATGAGGAGTCTTCACGACTCCAAGCCCAGCACTCTATCCCACTGCGCTGCTTAGCTGTCTTAGGCATGCATAAACACACACACACACACACACACACACACACACACACACACACACACACACACACCCCTTTTGTTTTTATTGCTCTTTGATAAGAGGTGTGATTTCATTGGTACTGGGAACTCCCACTGGGAAAATTTCCTCTATAAACGTGGACTGGCAAACAATCTTCAAGGCCAGGGAGAGAGGTATTGAAAGCTGTTACAGGACTTGCTCAGAGTCACGCATTTTGTATATATCAGAAGTGAAACTTGAGCATCCTAACTCCAAGACCAGAGGCCCCCCACCCCTCTGTCTCTCTCTCTGTCTCTCTGTCTGTCTTTCTGTCTATCTATCCCCATACATACATAGACATGTACCTATATATACATGCACATAAGCACATGTATATTCAATGCACATACCAACACATAGACATAAAGGTATAGTACATAAAATTTATAAACATATACTTGTGCAGGTACATATGATTATAGATACAAACATACACATTCATAAACAAATGTATATCATAAAATACCCACTTATCCCTCAGATTTAACTCAGAAACTTGTGAAGGTCAATTATTAAACAACAACAATAAAATGCAAACAACTTAACATTTAATTTTTTTACAAATTGTATTTTTTAACTCAGAAAAACTGATGACATCATAGTTTAGTGAACTAGAATAACTGGCTTGGTTATAGTCTCAAATCTGTTTTCTGCTAAGTGAATGTAATTTTCAATTCATCTCTGCAAATAAAAGTTGATCTTACATGCAAGAATACACATTTGTTAGAAAACATAGTAATTAACGATGATACATTCAAGCAAGGTCTTGTTTCAATCAAAACACACATTTCAAGACAATTCTCCTTGCAGCATTTTATGTGGGAGTTTAGAGATGATGGTACCAATGAGAATGTAGAGAGCAAACTATCAGAACTGGCAGCCCACGGTTCCAATTTAGAGAAGAAATTAGATTCCCTGCAAAATACATTAGAAGAGGAAGTGAAGACAAAGTATAGGACACAGACACATTCGAGAATACCATTATGGGATTGGAGAGAAGAAAGTTGCACTTCTGCCTAACGAATTATATGATTTAGCAGACAACCCCATCCTAAAGTGGCAGAGAGGTGCAAAAGAAATGTAAACCAGGAACTGTAACCTCTGAGATTTATAGTAGCCATCCAAAACTGTGGCAAACAAGATTGCAAAATACTTATATTCCTGCACTTTACAAACATAAATATGTTCAAGAAAAGTATCTTCTTTTTTGGGAAAAATTGCTGCACTTCTTATACTAGAAAAGAGCTGGAAACAAAGTGGATACCTCGACTCAAAAAGGGCTGCACCAATTGTGGTATATGGATAAACTGGAAATAAATGGAAAATTCAGAGAAGTGTGAGAAGATTGAATTATATTGTTGCATAGTGAAGTAAGGAGAATTAAGAAAAGGGTACACAGTGTGTCCTATATGATAAATGGATAAAAGAAAAACAAAATTGAGCGTTGACTATCTAATGACCAGACTTGGCACCAAATAATAATTGAGTAAATGTATCCCTCTCCATTCTTTTCAGAAGTGAGGAGGATTACAGCTGTGAAAAGTTGCATGTAGATCTCCTGAACTACTTTTCAATCTTTGTTATTCTTTTCCAGAAAAATAGTAGATAGTTAATAAATGCATGTTGATTAACTGGGTGGCTGGAAATTCCAATATATTGGAAAGATAATGTAAAAATAAAATACACGGTTTCAAATTAAAAATTTTAAAGGATATATGATCATACAAATCCCTGACCAAATCAAGACATTCCCCCAATAAACCTGAAGAAATTACTGGGAATGAACCATTATTAATCCAAACTGATGGACATAAGGAACTCGTAGCAGTTGGTTAATTGATGAGTCAGTTGTTCCTTTTCATGCCCTATAAAAGTCAACTGAATGCACTCTCAAGAGTAACTGGAGGAGGTACTCTTTTCCTTATCCCTCATACCATCTTCCAAAATGCAAGAAGATGAGGGAGAAGTAGATCATTCATGACTTCCATTCACATACTACTTCTGATCCGCTTCTGTGCAGAGGAGAGATTTGTAATCTCCTAGGGAGAATAATCTCAGACTTTAGGTTTCTATCAGAGAAGGAAGATTTCCTGAGCAGCACTAGCTTTGAGAGTTGCATTATGGGTAACTCCAAGTTCAAGAGTTGCAGACAATGAGATTTTAGGTACTGGATCTTTAGAGGAATAAAATCTCATGGATTCTGCTCCCTAGAGAAGAAAGAGAATGAACAAACTTCCTATACTATGTCCTACTTAAAGAGCAAAGCCAGTGACTTACTTTGACAGTACTGATCTATTAGATCATAATTATTCAGCAAACTGCATGCCACTACTCCCTCCCCCCCGCCCCCTGATTCTTTAAGGAGTTAGAGTATAAATTACAGGGTTTAGACTATCCTACTATACATATTGAGGTGACTTGTAGAACTCTGTGGGAAAGGATAATTTCCTGAAATCCCAGAAGGCTCTCTACAGCAGTCCCAAGTCCAATTCCCTTTTAGAAGAGAACTGATCAAATATTTGACAGCTTTATGCGTCTGTATTTGTTCATAGGCTCTTGTGAATTAGCACCTTGTGAATTTTCTGTGGATTGAAATAAAGGCTTTCCTATACCTAATCTTCATATTATATGTTGTGAACCTATGCAGCAGGCACCTTCATACCCCTTGTAACTAGACTTGCATTGTCCAAGTAACTCACTGGCTTTGCTCTCTAAGTAGGTCATGGAATAGGACATATTGGCAAGGCACTTAATAAAGTAATGAATTAAGCTGAGTAAGGTCTTTGAGTGGAAAGGCAATTAAATGTTTGCTTTTGTATCTCTAAGTGCTTAGCACAGTGCTTGGCTTATGGCAGACACATAATAAATGCTGGTGGAATTGATTTGAACCTGATATGTTATAACAGTCTTGGCCAGAGATATTATCCTTAAGGTCAAATGTCTTTCCTTCTGCACTCCCTCCCCCCACCATACACAGATTATTTAATTTATTGATTTTTAAATTGATTGCTGAATAATACAAAACAACACAGAGTTGGAGGAGGAAAGACATTTATCAATGACCTAAGAACTCTTAAATCTTGGTTTAGTGAAGAAAGTGCTGAAATTGAAGTTGGGTAATCCTGACATTGAATTCTATACCAGATATTTAATATAGATAAGTGACAACCTCTTGGCCCCATTTGCTCGTCTGCAAAATGGGAATAATAGCAACCCTTGTCTACTGATGTTGTGAGGATTTGATGAGATTTGTAAAGTGTTCCTCAGATTGAATTGTCTTTAAACGGCAGCTATCATCATCATGATATGGGAACCACATTTCAATTGTAAAAACAAAACACATGCTTTAAGCATGTAATAGGTTTCATTTCATCCTAGAGCAAGACAACTAAATCAGAAATTGTTTTCAGGGTTCCAAATGTTGTGTTGTGTTGTACTTTTAATGTACTTTCAGTGTGAGTAATATGAACCATTTTCTACATATATAGAAATCAATAGTTTCTGACCAGTATGAACATTCAGTGACTCCCTGTTATTTACTGAGTACCATTTAGTTTTTTCTGACACTCCATCCTATCTTTACAAAATTCCTGTTCCTTTCAAAACACTCCAGCCTAGCTGGACAACTCTCGCTCTCTCCCCATATGTGACCCTCCTCTGTTATATGCACTATGATCTCATGCCCCCTTGAATTTCCTCAGACTTGACTTCCCTATGCTCAAATCTTACTTTGTTTTCACACTCTGATTCCCCTTTTATATAATATTGTGTACTGTAGTTATGTTGGTTTCCCAGCCTAGTAAATTGTAAGCCCTTTGAGGTCAGGGACAAGGACTTTAAAAGCCACAAATAAACCACAACATTCTTCCCTTAATAAATAGTTGTTGTATTTTATTATGGAAAATACTATACATTTTGCTATTGGTATTGATTTTGGAAAGCTGAATAAATCATTTAAGCTCTTAGAGATCCATGAGGCTCTCAAAGATTATAAATTGTTGAGAAGGTGATGACCTGCACTGGTAATGAATTTTCCCATTTGTGACATCCTATGCCATTGAAATCACTGGACTAGTCTCTACTTGGAAGGAACATGTTAAAGTTTTATAGATGAAGAATGGGAGGTAGACACAGGTCAAGTGACTCAGAGTCATATGGACAGTAAGTGTTTGAGGTAGATTTGGAATTCAGGTCTTCCTGACTCGAACTCTGTCAATAGCATGATCTGGCTGCCTCTTGCTTTCCCATCTCATGTCATACTATCCCCCTTCATGTACTCTATGGCAGCTATTCAGACTGAATCAGTACACCTAGAACTCATACCATGCTTTTTTGCCACTCTGTATAACATTCATGAAGAATACCAGGAATTCCTAAAACACGGAAGGATTTTTGTGTCCTTTGTTGTCATAGAACTCAATGAATTAACTGATCTTGTGCATACACACACACACACGCACACACTATACATACGTACATGTATATATATAATATATATTAATCAGCCTAGTTAAGTTATAAAAATTTCTGTTTTTGTTGTCATAGCAACTCAAGAAACCATTTTCCGAGGCATATAGGTGGTGTAGAAACAGCTGGTGACCCAATGGAAAGAGTGCTGGGGCTTTAGTAAGGAAAACCTGAGTTCAGGTCTAGCATTGGAAACTTACTGTGTGACCCTGGGCAAATCAATTAACTCTGCCAGTTTCCTCAAATGTAAAATGAGGATAATAATAGCCTGCCTCACAGGGTGGTTTTGAGTATGAAATGAGCACCTAGAGAAATTCTTGGATATTATTTTTGAATATAACCATAGGGGGAATTTATTTTGCTTGACTATGCATATTACAATATTTTTTCCCTTTTGTTTCCCTTTAACTTCTTTTTCTTTTCAATGGAGTGAAGGGTTGGAGGAAGAGACAATAGATTTCTGTTCTGTTCATTAAAAATAAAACAGAGATTGGGGGGAAGGGAGGGAATCCATACATATGTAAAATGTTGCATGCGTTTTCAGATGAGATTTCTCTGCTATTAATTTTATTTAATAGTTTGCTTTGTCACAAGAACCTGCCCACAAAATGTGAAAAATCTATATGTAATATACACACGTTAATACATAATATAATAACACATAGCACAATAATACATATAATAAACACAAAACTCATTAATAAAATTGAGAAAGAGAGGAAAAAAGAAAAACCACACCTAGTATTAGATATATTTCAGTATGCTTGTCAATGTACATAATGATCCTAAACACCAGGGCTATGTTAAAGTTCATCTTAATTTACCACACTGTCAACTTTCTGAGAGCTGGGACTGAGTATTATATATCTTTGCACCTTCCTCAATAGCTTAGGGCAACATTGCACATAGTAGGCATTAACAAGTAGAAGTTAGGTACTAGGTACTGAAAGTAAATGGTTGGCAGGAAGAACTTATAGCTTTACAGCTGGAAGCAATTACAAAGATCATCTGATCCAAGCCCGTTATTTCACAGATGAGGAAACTGACACATAGCCAGGTAGAGTGATTTATTCAGTGTCAGATAGGTAGCAAATGACAGTTAATATTCAAACATGGGCGCTTTATCTCCAGATCTAGGACCTTCTCCACCAAGCCATGTCTCCTTTCAGAAATAAAGGCTCATAAGGGGAAAGTGAAGGTGATGATGAAAACTGAAATTTCAAATAACTTTAAAAGTCCTTTCACATATACACAAAGAGAAGATTCTGATAAATACCACAGTGAGGGGATGGAATGTGAAGTTTTAAAAAGAAATCTCAAGATGAAATAATTTTCTATTGATAAAGTATTAGGGACTCAGAAAATATCCACTGCATAAAAGAAACCAGTGGGGAAAACTATGAGATGAAGTTTAACAACAACCAAAAAAAAAAAACATTTAAAATATGGCTGCTAGCCCAAAGATTTCAAAATTGTAAGTTATTTTCCCCAATGTAACTGGTTTGCTTCATTTTCCAGTATTTTCCAGTTAATGAAACTTTTAAATAATTTATAACCAGACATCTTTTTGAAGGACCACTAGGTATTATAAGGCTAACTCACTTGTTTTAAAGTGGACAGAAAAAAAAAAAAAACTGCTGATGACACTAATCACTCATCTAAAATAGATCTCTTTTTTTCCTGGAAAAAAAAAAAAAACAAACAAAGAACTTTACCTCACTATGATAAGCGCTCCCACACATGCCGTATTTCAAAAGGAATGAATTAAGTTTGCAAGTTTGAGGGACTCTGTAAAGTACCCTAGTTTATAAGTGCCATCCTGGCAAATTAATATAATTACTTATTGAATTAGTAGAAGGTACTCATTGACTTTAACTGACCACTTTTATTTAAAACTGTATTCCATCTCATCTTCAAAACACAAATTTAAAGTATTATATTAAAGATACCTTTCATACTTGAGGAGTCATTAGTTTAAATGAGGATATACTTTAAAGTTATGATGATGACCCTAATTCTTTTCCTTTTCTGAGGGAAGCATGAGTTTTAAGCATTAATGGTACCTTTTATCTGTCTAAAACTGCTTCATTTTCAATTTTCATATAATCACTTCATATAATCACTAATCAATCAGTTAATAAGTTTCTGTCTTGCACCTACTGACACTATTAGGCACTGGTTATACAAAGATATTAACCTGGTCTTCCATGGAGCTTCTACTTCTTTGGAACATGCAAAGCAATATTTATATCCAAAATACATACAAGATATTTGAGGGTGCAGTCATTAGCAGTTGAAGAAATGGAAAAGGTCTTATATGGAAGGTGGTAATTGAACTGAACTTTGAAGGGAACTAGAGATTCTAAGGGGAGGTGAGGAGTGCCATCTCCAGTCGTCTTGATCTATATCTAGCCACTGGACCAGAAAGTGAGGCAAGTGACTTTGTACAACTCTGCCTCACTCAGATCAAAATTCATTGCAAGTCATGTCATCATCTCACTGATGTCACGGTCCTCTTTGAGAACAAATGACAAACCACAACTTGTAAGTAGTCCAAGCTGCCTGAATTGGGACCCAGCTGGCCAGTTCTAGTTGGGCAACTCAACCTCCCTCCCTTCCCCTTTCCTACTCTCCTCTCCCCTCTCCTCCCTCCCCTCCTCTCCTCTCCTTTCCTCTCCCCTCCTTTCCTCTCCCCTCCCCTGAGAGTGTCATGCCAAAGAAGGGAAATTTTGTGACCAAAAGCTACCTAGTTAATTTGGAGTTTATTGGCTAGATTTCTTTCTCAAAGACCAAGCCCAATTCACACTGAATCTCAGGGATTGGACAGTAGATCCCCGCCCAAGCACTTAATGTTTTTTTGGGGGGACCCTCCTGGCACAGGGTGCATGTAAATAGTAACTGTTTCTGCTTTGGCCAGCAACGCTGAGGGTTTTTCCCAGTTAGATTTTTTTTTTTAATTTTTGATTAAAGAGGGCATCCCTTGAGTCATTATTTAAAGAGACCTATTCACTGAATGGGCATTTCCTCACTCAAAGTGAGTACTTGAAAAGACCTTAGCTTAAAAGGGTCAACTTCCCCCACTGCATCTTGGGCCATCTCCAGTCATCCTAATGAATATCTAGCCACTGGACCCAGATGGCTCTGGAGGAGAAAATGAGACTGGTGACTTGGCACAGCCCTCCCTCCCTCAAATCAAAATCAATTGCAAGTCATGTCATCGTCTCCCTGGTGTCACGGTCCTTTTCTAGAACAAAGGACAAACCACCCAGCAACCTGACCTATCAGCTATCATTTGACTGGCACAACTGTTTTTTTGAAACCCTGTTTTGTAAACCAGGATGCTGAAATTCAGAGGTTCAAGATCACGTGGAGTGGGAAAATTAGAGCATGTACTCAGGTTTTTAACTCCAAGGCCAGTGTTCACTCTGTTGTGATCAAACTGCTACTAAAACAAAGTAACGGGGCACTTCCTTGAGTTCAGGGAGGAAAGTATGTTTCCTCCCCATTTCTCTACTGCTTGTCCTAACTGGCAGCCTTTTTGTTGTTGTTCAGTCACTTCTACCTCTTCATAAACCCATATGGAGTTTTCTTGGCAAAGATACAGGAGTCGTTTACCCCTTATTCTCTAGCTCATTTTACAGATGAGGAAGCTGAGACAAACAATTAAGTGACTTGTCTAGCGTCCCACAGCCAGTAAGTGTCTGAGGGAAGATTTGAATTCAGGAAAATGAGTCAAACATCCATTATGCCCCCTAGCTGCCTAAGTATAACTACTATTATTTAATTACCAGGTAAACTGGTGAAGGTGGAAGAGAGAAAGGGGGCAAAATTTTGAAGCCAATAGCCATTGTCTTTGTTGCCTTGAGATCTGCCATCCTATTTTCCTCTTTCCAAAAATAATCTAACAGTCTATAACACCCTGTCTCCATTTGGCTTTTAAAGCTTTAATAGTTTGGAACCATCTCACCTTTCCAGTCTTCTGACACATTTCTATTTACCTCAGTTTCCTTAACTAAAAATTGGGTGTTATAATAGTACCTTCCTCCCAAGGTGGATGGGAGGGTGAAATGAGGTAATATTTATAAAGCACTTAGTGCCTGAAACAGAGTAGATGTTTAATAAATGCAGCTTTTACTTCCTTCCTTTATGACAATACCTGGTTGTCCAAACTCTCACCTAACTTTGCAGTCCTGTTCCTACCTGTCTTCCACTAATTCTCCCCCATAAAATTTCTTTTCCCCTCTCCATCAAACTAATTTGTTTAGAGGGACAGGTATTAGGAGAAAAACAAGTTTATTAAATATATCCACACTCATGTGTGAATGACTAAAATGATAGCTTGTTAATATAGGCAGAGTGGTGATTAACTGGATTTGGAAGGAGGAGGTATGCACTGAATTCCTGACTGCTGTATACTACCTGTATCACCTCCAGTAAATGACTTTAAACTCTCTGGGCTTCAGTTTTCCAGTCTACAAAATGAGGGAATTGGACTAAATGATCTTTAAGGTACCTCTTAGAGACCTGGAATCCTAAGTGAATTTGCATCATAAATGTAAGAGTGATAAATAAAAGATATTTCAACCATTTTTGAGAGATACCATTGAGCTTATTTCTTAAAGCATGTCATACTGGAGAGTCACCCATATTTTCTAGACTCCATGGACTCCTGTACAGGATTTTCCTTGCACAAATTTCCTCTTTACAATGAAAGGATTAGTTGACCTTGGATTTAGTGGAGATTGTGAAAAAAGAATGGGGAAACTCCTCCTTATAATTCTTATATCAATCTGTGTTGGTCAATGTTCCTTTTTTGGAATTGAGCATAAGCAGAAAATTTTTAATTTTATTAAAAATTTACATCTTAAACTAATCATTTGAAATGGAAAAAAAAGTTCTTCTTGTTTAATTTGCCATTCATCCTGATGATTAGGAAAATGGAAATGTTTCTTCTCAGGCCCTCTATGTTATTTCAGTTCATCATTTGATACTGATGACAAACTTCTCACCAAGATTGCTGTTAGCCAACTTGAACATCACCTGCCAGAAGTGATTAATACCAATCTAGCTTAGTTTGTTCAGTAGCAAAAACTGGCAGAAAACATTTATTATCTTCTTGAGGACTTAACAATTCCAAACCAACTCTCTCCTGATGATAAAATAAGAATATAAATTCATTGATTCAAATATGCAATCCTATTATCAGACTCATTGTGCTTATTTTCCCCAAAATGAAATAAGAATGTCCTCTAAGACAAATTAGCATGCATTTAAAATCTTTTAATATATGAAATCCCAGGCAATATTGTGTACCAGAGGTCCTTAACTCAGGAGCTATCATCTCTCTCTCTCTCTCTCTCTCTCTCTCTCTCTCTCTCTCTCTCTCTCTCTCTCTCTCTCTCTCTCTCATATGTGTATCTATATTTTCTGTGTATCTATGTGTGTATCTATATTTTCTCCAATAATGAGATCAAGAGTGCCCCCTATGATGTCCTTAAGACTAATTAGATGTGTGTATGCAGATACATGCACAATATATGTACGTATACTTGCAGTTTCTTTTATCATTCTATCCATTTTATATTATTTGTGTAACAACATTCCAAGGGCTTCATAGGTTTTACCAGACTAACAAAACAAGGCCATGGCATGAAAAGGGTTAAGAACTTCGGTTCCATTCCCAGGAGATCAGGAGGTGATCAGTGACGGTATAGTCTCCACTTGGGTGTTCCCTTTATGAAATAAATCAGAGGATAGGTTCTATTCCCTTTACAGATCTGAAAATTAGCAGGGACTTAATTTCTATCCCCAGAAAAATGAAAGGATATGCCTTTTCCAAAAATTATTTTTATGAATTCTTATTTATATCATAGGTTCCACAGGACCATATGAGAACTCTGAAGCAATATTGTCCAACTCCCTCTTTTTTTTCTTTTTCTTTTGGATAGGTAAGAAAACTGAAGCCAAGAGATCATAGATTGTTAAAGACCATGGAGATAGTAAATATCAGAAATGAAATTAAAGCCAAGGTGCTCTGAATCAAGATTCATTGCAGCTTTCCCCTGGCATATGTTGCCTTCTCAAACACTTTCAGAGATAAATTTCCTCAACATTGAATGAATGGATCAAAGGCAGAGTCACTGTATTGAGAATGATCAGGGAACCTGACTACTCCAAATCTCTGGGATTTAAGAAGTTTACTTTCAATAACAAAATGACTTTGCATACAACTAGACATCATCAACTGCGTTGTCACTTTTTGGAATTTTCCTTTTCTTGTACCAGAATCCCTAATACAATCCAGATATACACCATTCTGAGATGCCATTTTTAAAAATTATTTTTGATTGACTCATTTTGTTTTTATATTATTTACATTTTCAGGTGTATTCTTCCCTCTTCATTTTTCAGAAAGTCATCCCTTGCAATAAAAAATAAAAATAAAAAATAGGAAAAAAAAGGCAATTTAGCACCACATGATCCAAGCTGGAGAGTATATTTAATGATTTACACTCATAGTCCCCCATCTCTGCAACAAAGGGAAGAAAGTGAATTTTCTTTTCTCTTCCTTGGGGCACAAGAGTGGTCAAGAAAATTAAGTAGTTCTGTTTATGTTTGCTACTGTTATTGTCCTTTCTTCTACTGACATTGCAGCAATTGTACATACTGTTTCTCTCCTTCTCATAGTTTCTTAAAGTTAAGTCATATTCCATCACACTTGCGTTCTGTTCATTGTAGAGGCATTCCTCAGATAATTCAAAGCAAATCCAATTTTTCCAAGCAATTAATTAAAATTTACAAATGAAAAAAATATTTGAAAAAAATGAGCATCATATCATGGCCAATCTTGGCTCTGGAGAAGAACTGAAAATATATTCCTTCCCCTTTCATTGCAGAGAATAGGGGGCAATAGGTAGTAATATCACACATACTGTCTGTCACTGATTTTGCTGACCTGCTTTTAAAAAATCTTCTTAATTCTTTGTTAAAAGGATGTCTTGCTTGAGAGAAAAAAAGAGAGGTAGAGATATATTCCGAAATGAACAAGAAGTCAAGAACAAATGGAGCTAATGTAGACAAAATTGTAAATAAGCTTTTAAAAATTCTGAAGTTCTGCACTTTACTTTTGATGTACAGATAAAGGAGCAAAAGACCATCAACTTGTCACAGAGCTCTAGAAAGTGATTATATGCCCTGATTGTTCATTCTAATACTCAGTATGATTTTGAGACACAGTTAATGTCCTGCCATAACAGCTGCCATTTTATCAATGAACTGGGAACTTCTTGTTATAGAAGTTATATGGTGCAGTGGTTAATAAGATTTTTGTAGAAAAAATTTTCATTCACAGGAACTGTGAAGGTGGAAGGGCAAAGTCACTGTTTCAAATACTCATTTAGAAGTATCTGTAGTTCCAAATTGTTTATTCAAGTCAGAAACTTTATTAACTGTATTTTTTTCTTCTGAAAGATAGCATTCAACTATAAATTATTTGTATAGGTCATAGTCTCCACATTAATTTACCAGAGCTTTCATCCTCCTACATTTCTTGCTACTACTCAAAAGATATCAAGTACTTCATTCAACCTATTCCCCAGCTCTAAATGGGATTTGACATTACGGGGTCAGCTTTCCATTCCCTCAGAGATGACTAACAAATTTACAGAGACAGAAGTTCACTGTTCTCACATGGATCACTGCTCAACAGACCGGCAGTTTTTGATGGCAACATTTAAGTTTCATTTATTAAATGGAAAAGGAAACCTAGACTTTAACAAATTGCTCAATAGCTAAACAGTAGTCCACCACAGACCCTAATGAGAATCCCACAAGTTTTTATACTTCAGGCAGGCTTCTTTAGTGCAATGGTTGAGGTCACATTTAAAAGTTATTTGGAAGAGAGAATAGTTTTTTTCCATTTTATGAATATATGCGATCCAGTGAAAGTCCAGAATTGTTTAAATGCATTGCTATAGATAGATCTACCAAGAAGTAAACAAACAAACCTTCATTCAACACTCTCCATAAGGGACAATCTTGTGCCATTAGAAAATCAAAAAGAAACAGTGACTGTTCTCAAAGAGCTTCCATTCATTCAAGAAAAACAATATTACATATATAGGTATTTTAAATAATAGTGCCTACACACGTATGTGTGTGTGTATGTATATATATGTATATATATATATATATGTATATATATATATATATATATATATGTATATATATATATATATATATATATGTGCACACGCACACACAGAAGTATTGGGCATTAGATAGAAGACTGCTACCATTTAGGGGTTAAAAAGAAGATGATAATCTACATAAAGAAGGTTGTCATCTATCTTTAAGTCTTAAAGTGGGGAATTCTAATATGACTAGAGATTATAAAAGGCATCCCAAACATAAGAGGTGACCAATACAAAGGCATGTAGCAGATAGAATATTATCCATAAGGGATAACAAGAAAGGCAGTTTAGTAGGACCATAGAGTATGATGAGTAATATATAATAAGGCTGAAAGACAGGTTGGCATCAGGACATGAAAGTTTGTAATGCTAAATAAAAAATTTATCTTTCATTCTAGACACAAGATGTTTACTGTAGTTTACTGATTAGAGAAACAAAATGGCCATATTTGTGTTTAAGGAAGAATCCATTTGGCAGTTGTGTGGAGATATATTTGAGTAGGGAAAAGCCTTGAGTCTGGGAGACTAGTTAAGAGGCTAATGTAATAATTCACATGACAGGGGATGGGGACCTAAATCAAATTGTTTACTATGTAAGTGGAGAGATGGGACACTTGTGAGAGATATTTTAAGAGTAGAAACAACAAGGTTAGTCATTTGAATGGAGATATGGAAGCTGACCTGGAAAAATGGAAGGCTAATGGTGCCCTAGAGAGACATGGAGGATATCATACCTGAACCATTCTAGTTACAGAAGGCTTCTATTAAAAATTAATGCGTTTTTTGAAATTGCAATTCATTTCAACTGAAATACTTCCTAAACCCTCAAATTACTAGAACATTGATTTCTTTATAGGAATATTAGATGTTGAATTTCTCTCTTTCTCTCTCCCTTATTCTCTCTCTCATCTATCTGTCTTCCTCATCCTCTTTGTCTCCCACTCTCCTCTTCTCCTCTCTTTTTCTAATCTCCCTCTCTCAGATAGGTACTAGGTGGCAGAATGAACAAAAGTATTGAATATTAAGTAAGGAATATATGAGTTCAAATACTGCTTCCTACACTTGCAAATTGTGACACCCCAGGCAAGTCTCTTGGCCTCTGCTTGAGTTCCCCATCTACAAAATGCAGATAATAAGTTTGTGATTAAACCAACTATGGAAAAACAAATTCTTAATGTGGCTATATTAAAAAAAACACCTCATATAAAAGCCTTACATGATCTTTGAACATATGCAAAACTTTTTCTCACAACCACTTTTTATGGTAGGTAGCTTGAGTATTATCGCCCCCATATTACAGATAAGAAAATTGAGGCCCCAAACATCTGATTTGACCGTGGCCAAAAGCATTTCCTAAGTGCCTGTTCAATGCTATGTGATCATTTTATATTGTTGGCCTGAGGATCTTCAGGGATTAGAATCCCATGACCTTATTCAGTCACGCATTCCAAAGTTTTTTCACGTTGCCCATCTGGAAAGTTTTCCTTAAGTTCAACTGAAATATCTCCCCTAAAAAAAGCCAGTTCATTCAGCCTTTCATAGAGATAGAGAACAAATGATCAGTGTACTGTCAAATTATCACCTAAGTATACTTTGTTATAATAAATCATCACTTTCATTAAATTGAGTGCTGTTTTTTGGAGGGGAGAATTTTTTTCTTTGGTTGAAGAATTCCTCAAAATCTGTGCCTAAATCTTGAGGTTAGAATGGAATTCAAGGAGAAATCCTAAAACATATTGTAAGTTTTCAAACCTGCCTATCTCCTTAATACACTTCTTCGAAAACAAACAAATATAAAATCAAGAAATCAAGAGTATCAGAAGCCATCATGAGAAAATTGTTTTTGAGAAAAGGTACAAAGAACAGGTCAAACAAATCAACATTGAAATTAATGGTCAAACCCACTGAGTTCAAATTATACAACCGATATGTTATCAGCAATGTAGAATAAATGGATACTGATACTATATGCAGAAACAATGCTAGAATTATTACGAGACATAATATAATGGCTAATATGGACTTAGAAGGAAATAAAGAAAGAGAATTGGCAAAATTATAAAAAAAATGAAAGGAAGAAGAATTGAGACACCATAATGAAACTCAACAACTTAGAAGGAAATGGAGTACGGTGGAAGGACTGCCTTTGGAATGAGAGGAGAAGTTTGAATTCCTGCTCTGCCACATATTACTTGGATGATCATCAAGTCATTTTCCCTCATTTTACCTCATTTTCCTTCTCTATAAAATTATGTATCTTTATAAGATAACTTCTAAGCTGGAGATGAGACTTCTAGTTCCAGATTTATGCACAGAAAGAGGTAAGCTAAAGCATAGCATAATATCCTGATAATTTTGGGGGGGGGGGGGGGAAACATGCCAACCTTTATTATAATATACATTCATCAAAATCTAAAGTCAAGGTTTCCCACCGTGAAGTACTTTTGCTTATTTCAAGAAAAGAACTTGGTTCACTTTGAGTCTTTGTTCTTCATTAAAATTGTTGAACACCATTGTATGCGATTTAAAACTTTAAAGAAACAGTTAACTTGTAAGGACTTGCTAGCCTTTATCAGGAGCCATCTCACTTAACAACAAAACAATGTCAGGAGAATTTATGAGCCTTGCTAATTCTTTTCTGGGGCGTACAGAGTCCTTCACAAGTTAGCTCCAGCTTATCTTTCAGTCATATTGTACATTGCTTTCATGTCACCCACTGCATTGTGCAGTCAAACCAGCCTTCTCAGTTCTCTTTCATATGTACTCCATCTCCCATTTCAGTGTTTGTGTGCAGACTGTCTTCCACCTCCTGCCTGAGATCTTTCCTGATACACCCCATACCAATATGGCTAGTGGTCTCTACAACAAAGTTGCTCTGTATTCATTTTGTGTGCTTTTTAAATATGCTTATATATTTCCATGTTGCATCTTCCAATAGAATGTAAGTTCCTGTAATCCAAATTGTTTATATTTGTCTTTGTTTCCCTAGTATTTTATTGTATGATGGTTGTTTGAATGATTGATTGATAAGAACACAATATGGTAGGATAGGAAAATTGTACTGAGATCTTCACAACTTTTAGTTGAATTTTTATAAGGTCAAAGTCACTGTCTAGTTGTTTTATTGTTCCAATTTCTTGAAGAACTGAGGTCATAGGTGCTTGGATTCTGAATTTCCATTGCCCAAGTCAATTCTATCCTTTATATATGTTGCACCTACTTTTACATATATTTTTACACTGTTCTGTTTCTCTGGGGAAATGAATTAGGCTTTCCCATTCATGGAAAATAAAATAAATAATTCTTAATTATTTAAAAGTAAGCATTCTTAACCTCAAGTCCACAGACTCCCTAAGGATTCCCTGCATAGATTTCAAGAGGACTGTGATTTTAGAAAGGAAAAAAATTATCTTTTTATACAATTGGTTCTTTTTGCAATCCAATGAATTTTATTCATTAAAAAAACTGTGTTCTGTTTTGGGGTTCATGGGTTTCACCAAATTGGTAGTGGGATTCATAACAAGTCTAAGACCCATTGACTTAGAGAAATAATTTTTTAGTCTTATGAAATTTCTTACTTGATTTTAACTTAGAAGTCTCACAGGATTCTCAGGGAAGAAAATTATTGCTTCCTCCAATTCTTTTAATAGCATACAGCTTGATTTGTTGCTTGTTGTATTTTAATGCACTACATCCTACTAGCTGCTACCAAGAAACTACAGGGATCCATAGATATAGGATGTTAGGTCTTCACATATCGGACCTATTAGCATATCCAGGATTATTATATCTTATTTTATTGCAAGCCTATTGTATTCTCAGGTCTTTGTAAAGACATTTTATACCTTTATAAAAGTCTGAATTTTAGCTGTCTGGGAGAGTAGCTTTCATTTATAAGAGATAAAAGTAGTGGTCCTCTGAAATACTCTTTCACTGAAAGTCATGTTTTCAGAGGAAGAAAAGTAGCATATCATTGTAGCATTAGGTAGTATATCATTGTATTTGAAAAATCATAATTTGGAACACTGGGCAATCTCTTTTGCCCATCCACCCCTTATATCAGTTTTACTTGGCTAGTGATACTGTGCTGCACTGCAAATCATGAACTGACTAATTGCAATTGTGGAGATTAAAGACCAAAATCTTATACAGGACAAATCTTTAGGAAAACAGGCTGATCATAACTCTACTGTGTAGTTTTAGAGATTAAATATTTTTGAATTTAATTCTTTATCAATCATAGTAAAAACAATTTTTAACATTTTTTTTTTAATTTTAAGGTTTAGATTTTTCTCCTCCCAAGAAGGCAGGAAGTTTGCTGTAGATTAGAAATGTACAGTCATGCAAAACTTATTTCCATATTAACCATGTTGCAAAAGAAAACAGATTAAAAAAATAAGAAAAATAAAGTAAAAACAATATGCTTCAATCTGCGTTCAGATTCTGTCAGTTCTTCCTCTTGAATGGGATAGCACTTTTCACCATAAGTCATTCATCTCTTTGTAGTGCTGGACCATTGTATTGCCAAGAATAGACAAGTCATTCACAGTTGATGATGGTACAATATTGCTGTTACTATGTACGGTGTTCTGCTAGCTCTTCTCACTTCACTTTACATAAGTTCATTTAAGTTTTTTTCAGTTTTTTTGAAAGCATCCTGCTCATCATTTTTATGGCACAACTGTATTCCATCACAGTCATATACCACAACTTGCTGAGCTATTTCCCAAATGATAGACATTCTAGCCATTTCCAATCTTTTGCTTTCACAGAAAGAACTGCTATAAGCATTTTGTAAATATAAGTTCTTTTCCTTTTCCTTTGATCTCTTTGGGATACCATTCTAGTAGTAGTATTTCTGGGGTTTTATAGTCTTTTGGTCATAGTTCCAAATTGCTCCCTAGAATGGTTGAATCAGTTCACAACTCCACTAACCGGGGAATTTTCCTACATTTCATCCAACATTTATCAATTTTCTTTTCTGTCCTTCTTGTCAGTTTGATAGGTGTGAAGTATACCTCAGAGTTGTTTTAATTTGCATTTCCCTAATTTGCATTTAATTTGCATCTCCTAGTGAGTTAGAACTGTTTTTTCATATGAGTATAGATAGCTCTGATTGGAGAAAGAGTCATATTTTTATAAAGTTGATTCAATTCTTTATATATTTGAGAAGTTAGGCCTTTATCAAGGGAATTTGTTGTAAATGTTTCCTAGTTTCTTGCTTTCTTACTAATTTTGGTAGCATTAGTTTTGCTTGTGTAAAACCTTTTTAATTTATTGTAATCAGAATTATCCATTTGATATCCACAGTGCTTTCTATGTATCAATTGGTCATATAGTCTTCTCTTACCTTTAGTTCTGACAGGGAAAATAGTTAATGCTTCCCTAGTTTCTTAATGATATTACCCTTTATATCTAAATAATGCACATATCGGGGTTAAATCTTAAGAGAGAATCAGCTATGCCTTTTCATAAAGGCTAAGTACATGATTGTTCTGTTATCCACTCTACATTTGTGTCCTTAGTGAAAAACCATTTCAAGAATACATTTGTAAGCAACTATTAAACCACAATTGATTCAAACATATAAAAATAGAGCAAAAAAAAATAAAATGAGTCAATGTGATAACCAGAAACATATTGGAATATATCACCACTTCTGAACTTTCAAATTCTCATCCAGGAATAAAAATTAAAAGCAAGTTTCATAAATGAAGGCCATAAAATGATCAACTGAATAGCCCATAACAATGTTTAATCTTAGCACCTTAACTTGTAAATTCTTTTTGGAAAAAATCTTGCTGTCTTAATGGCATATTTCTATGGTGAAAAATTTGCTGATTTAGCATTCTTCCTTACCCCTCCCCTAAAATGTAAAACATTATTTAAAGCCTAATTGTGAAAACAATTTTGGCTCCTCAAAAGAGAAGAAAAATCTGCTTAATATTCAGTCACCAGGATAATTAGAAAATTAAATGATGAAAAGTTAATAAAAGAGAATCTAGAGTAAGATGAACTTTCTCTTTGAAAGAGAGAGAACTGGAAAAAAAAAAGATTAATAGATATATACTTCCATGGAATGAACTCTCTCATGCATCTACCGTGAAATTGGTATTCTGCCATTAAAGAAAAAGAGACGTTTTAGAGACCTTTTCAATTACAAGGGGAGGTATAGAAGAAAAAGAAATAAGAGGAAGGTAGGTAAGGAGGAGGGTAACTGTTGAAAAATGATTGAACACACTCTTGCTGTTATCTAATGCAGAACATTAATGCCTGTTGATAAATGCATTACAGAAATCTTAGGGTTTGATATCATGAATATACTTAAACATCAACAAAACTCCTGAGTTCCAGATTTTTAGAAGCAAGGGAGACTATAGATAGAATATTCCTGTGAACAATAACCAGTAGAAACCAGTTGAATTGCTGGATTCACTGTCTGGGAGCAAATGCATGCCTGAGGAAAAGGAAAGATCAGATTTCCAGTGATCTAACCTGGTAAGAGAAAGTGACCTTGGTCTAGACTTTGTGATAAAATTAGTGGGAGTTAGCAAGAAAGGACAGCAAAAACAGGCATCTTTAAAACCACTTTTATGTTTTAAATTTTTTCAAATCTACTGAATAACTTGAAAATATGTATTTGCAATTTACCTAAACTACTTAGAGTTTGTACCCTAAGATTTCCTCACTCTACAGCTTTTAAAAATGGGTGTACTTAAACTGCTTTTAAAATATAGCTCATATTTATGAAAAGAAATGTATTAATCTCTGTTTTCAGTTATTCTTTTTATGCAGCATCCTAGAATGTGGGGAGTTAGAATACCCAGCCCAAACCCCTCATTTTCAATTTTCCCTTCTTTTTTTTTTATTTAACTTTTAACATTTATTTTCACAAAATTTTGGGTTACAAATTTTCTCCCCTTTTATCCCCTCCCCCCCCAAACCCAAGCATTCTAGTTGCCCCTGTGACCAATCTGCTCTCTCCTCTATCCTCCCGCCCTGCCCTTGTCTCCTTCTTCTCTTTTGTCCTGTAGGGCCAGATAGCTTTCTTAACCCCTTAACCTGTATTTCTTATTTCCCAGTGGTAAGAACATTACATTTGATCCTAACACTTTGAGTTCCAACTTCTTTAGCTCCCTCCCTCTCCACCCCTTCCCCTTGGAAGACAAGCAATTCAATATAGGCCAAATCTGTGTAGTTTTGCAAATGATTTCCGTACTAGTTGTGTTGTATAGGACTAACTATATTTCCCTCCATCCTATCCTGTCCCCCATTACTTCTATTCTCTTATGATCCTTTCCCTCCCCATGAGTGTCGACCTCGTATTGCATTCTCCTCCCCATGCCCTCCCCTCCATCCTCCCCCCCACCCTGCTTGTGCTCCTGTCCCCCACTCTCCTCTATTATGAGATAGGTTTTCCTATCAAAATGAGTGTGCATTTTATTCTTTCCTTTAGTGGAATGTGATGAGAGTAGACCTCATGTTTTTCTCTTGCCTCCCCTCTTTATCCCTCCACTAATAAGTCTTTTGCTTGCCTCTTTTATGAGAGATAATTTGCCCCATTCAACTTCTCCCTTTCTCCTCCCAATATTTCTCTCTCACTGCTTGATTTCATTTTTTTTTTAAGATATGATCCCATCCTCTTCAATTCACTCTGTGCACTCTGTCTCTATGTATGTGTGTGTGTGTGCATGTGTGTGTATGTACTCCCACCCAGTACCCAGATACTGATATGTTTCAAGAGATACAAATATTGTCTTTCCATGTAGGAATGTAAACAGTTCAACTTTAGTAAGTCCCTTATGACTTCTCTTTGCTGTTCACCTTTTCATGGTTCTCTTCATTCTTGTGTTAGAAAGTCAAATTTTCTTTTCAGCTCTGGTCTTTTCATCAAGAATGCTTGAAAATCCTCTATTTCATTGAAAGACCAATTTTTCCCCTGAAGTATTATACTCAGTTTTGCTGGGTAGGTGATTCTTGGTTTTAGTCCTAGTTCCTTTGACTTCTGGAATATCCTATTCCATGCCCTTCGATCCCTTAATGTAGAGGGTGCTAGATCTTGTGTTATCCTGATTGTATTTCCACAATACTTGAATTGTTTCTTTCTAGCTGCTTGCAATATTTTCTCTTTCACCTGGGAATTCTGGAATTTGGCCACAATGTTCCTAGGAGTTTCTCTTTTTGGATCTCTTTCAGGTGGTGTTCTGCGGATTCCTTGAATATTTATTTTGCCCTCTGGTTCTAAAATCTCAGGGCAGTTTTCCTTGATAATTTCATGGAAGATGATGTCTAGGCTCTTCTTTTGATCATGGTTTTCAGGTAGTCCCAGAATTTTTACATTGTCTCTCCTGATTCTATTTTCCAGGTCAGTTGTTTTTCCAATAAGATATTTCACATTATCTTCCATTTTTCGAATCTTCTCGCTATGTTCTGTAATATCTGTCTTTCTCATAAAGTCCTTAGGGTGCATCTGTGCCATTCCAGTTTTGAAAGATCTATTTTCTTCAGTGAGCTTTTGAATCTCCTTTTCCATTTGGCTAATTCTGCTTTTGAAAGCATTCTTCTCCTCATTGGCCTTTTGAACCTCTTTTGCCAATTGAGTTAGGCTAGTTTTCAAGGTGTTAATTTCTTCAACATTTTTTTGGTTTTCCTTTAGCAGGGAGCTGATCTGCTTTTCATGCTTCTCTTTCATCCCTCTCATTTCTCTTCCCTGTTTTTCCTCCACTTCTCTAACTTGATTTTCAAAATTCTTTTTGAGCTCTTCCATGGCCTGAGCCCATTGGGTGGGCTGGGGCACAGAATCCTTGATTTCTGTGTCTTTGCCTGATGGTAAGCATTGTTCTTCCTCATCAGAAAGGAAGGGAGGAAGTGTCTGTTCTCCAAGAAAGTACCCTTCAATAGTTTTATTTCTTTTCCCTTTTCTGGGCATTCTCCCCAGCCAGTGGCTTGACCTCTGAATATTCTCCTCACACCCACCTCACCTCCTGATCCTCCCAGCCAGCGTTTGGGGACTGAGATTCAAATGCTGCTTCCTGCCTTAGGGCTTTTGGTGGGGGCAGGGCTGCTATTCAGTGTGAGAATTAAGTTCAGATGGTCAGATCGGGGCAGGGCCGCCTCTCAGACACAGTTCCCTCAGGGGGTTTATGCACAGACCTTCCACAATGGATTCAGGCTCCTTCCTGCTTGGGGATCCCCTGTCTGCAGCCACCTCTCAGCTTCTATCTCCCGGGGAGGCCTGAGCCATTGGGGCACCCCACTCCCCTCTCGACCCTACAAAGAGACTCTCTCACTGACCCTCGTCACCTGTGGGTGGGGGGGCTTGTGCCGCCTCTGGAGATCCCATCCCTGAAGCCTGCTCGGATCTGTATCTCTTGGAGCCGCGGCCGCTGCAAGTCTGGGCTGGGCTCCACGTATGCAGCACGACGGACCTTTTGCGAGAGGTTTGCAGGTCCCTCTGTGGGTGGAGGGACCCGCGTGGCCGCAGGATATCCCGTCTCCGTAGCCCGCTCGGATCTTTTCCTCACGGTGTCGCGGCCGCTGCAGGGCTTCACTCAGCTCCCAGTCCTGGCGCCCAGTCCACAGAGCAAAGGACCCCCCTGCGAGACGTTTGCAGGACTCTCCGGAACAGAAATCTCCCTCGCTCCAATATTCCGTGGCCTCTGGGTGCAGAATTCACCGTGAGTTGGTCCCCTCTAGCCATTCTGTGGGTTGTGGGTTCGGAGCTATGTGTATGTGCATCTTTTTACTCCTCCATCTTGGCTCCGCCCCTCAATTTTCCCTTCTTAAAAAAAATTTTATTGATGATTTTTGTTTGTCATATTTTTCCTTTTAATTTTGTTTTGTGAAGAAATTTTAATTATTTCTATATCTACTGATTCAGAGAGAATTAATTCCCTTTAGGCAGCATGAATAATTAAAATAATATGACAGAAGTCATTTCAAATTTATTACCTAAAACAATAAACAAGAATTTTTTTGTATTTCCTCTCTGAAACAAAAGTTACATGATGGATTAAGAAACAAGATCTCATTATGTTACGTACAGGAAATAAATTTACTGTAAATATACTGATTGACTTAATTGTGAACAGATATTCTTCCCAATTATAACTTCTGTAAAGTGCAGTGAGGTTTGTACTTCATAATAATCAGAGAGTCACATTTGAGAGTTGAAAGGTATCTCAGTGATAATCTACTCAACCCATGCACAAAAAGGATTGCCACTATGACATACACACCAAGTGTTTGTCCAGACTCTAAATGAAAATGTTCAAGGAAAAGGAATGCATCACTTCTTCAAGTAGACCACTGTACCTCTAATTACAAGACAATTTTCCTGATGTCCAACGTAAATTTGCCTCTTTGCAATTTTCAACCATTATACTTGATTCTGTCTTCGGAGGTAAAAAATAAAAGTAATAATAGTTCCTTTACATTAAACCCCATTAAATTCTGCAGCAGGTATCATATACCCATTAAAGTCTTCTCCAGACTAAACATGCACATTTCCTTCTACCTGTTCTCATTTATTGGGTAATCCTTCACCACCCTGAATGCCCTCTTTTGAGCTCTCTTCCTTTTGAACCAAGGCACCTATAACTAAGCATTGTACTCTAGATGAGTTCTGATGAAAGTAAAGGACAGTGAGACTATAACCCCCCTCTTGTAGGAAACTGAACAACTTTCAGTGGAACCCAAGATCACAGAAAAAAATCATACGCAGCATAGTGACATCACTTGACCCTACTTTGCATTACACTCAGTGATAGGATACATAGATCAGCTTCACTCTACTCTTTTTCAAGTTTGGAATTGTTTGCCAGGTAACACTTTAAGAACTTTGCAGCACTTTGTGGTGGTATTTTTCTCCAGTCTTGCCTTGCATTTTTGAGTGTGTTCCTGAATATAATCTCTTAGGAGCAATACTGAGGAACTGACAAAAACCTCATGTTTTTGTCAAAGGTATTGCATAGCCCATACCAGGCTCTTAAATTTCTTTGTAGTATGTACACAAGAACATATGATGAGCAAGGATTATGGGTCTTAAAAATTCAGCAGCAGATACTTTATACCTAAGCTTAATCTCCCATTACTGGAGAATAGACATTTTCCTGACAAACTATGAAAATACATAAAGCTCTCATTATTAACAGAGTTCAGGTTTAGAGAGAATACTGATTACAATTCAGTTTGAAAAACATCCCTGTGGGGTTTAATGGGCTTCAAAGACAATATGAATCAACAGTATGGTTTGCTAGCCAAGAAAGTAAATGGAATCTTGATCTTCATCTCGAAATTTCATGGTGCTCATGACTGGAGAGGTGGTATACCAAAGCAGTAAATGCCGATTGGACTAAATCTGCAATGTTGTGCTTATCTTTGGGCATCATGTTTTGGTAAAAAGCATTAGTAATATAGATGGTTGCCAGAAGAGGAAAAACAAGATGATGTGGGAACTTAAGTATATATAATTGACATTAATTAATGTCACTGATATTGACTAATGGGAAGTTTAACTTCAAGTACTCTTAGGGGAAATACCTCATAGAAGAAATATCTTCAAGTGTCTTAAGGGTTTCCCTGTGGAAGACAGAACGGATGATTCTTTCCAAGTTGCAGAAGGAAGAGACAGAATCAGTGGGAAGAAGTTGAAAAGAAATATATTTCTAAGGAACATTTCCTAAGAATCAGAGATGTCCAAAAGTGTAATGGGCTACTTTGGGAAGTAGTAGGTACCTCCTTTAATAGAGGTCTTCAAGCAAAATATGGATAATAATTTCCTTCTTCCTAAAAAACAATTCCCTGTTTAGGTGTGGACTGGATGGCTTCTGAGGTTACTTCTGACTCTGTGACTGATATAAGCACCTGAAACAAAGTGGCTTTCTGGCTCCCATTTAAATCATAAGCTTTTCTTCCTTGGTAAGTGCTAGTATGTTTGATTAAAAGATCAATGATGATATGCTGGGGTTTTTAAGTGCAAAGCCTAGAAATAAATTCAGTGATTAAGAATGCTTCTTTGTGTTAATCTGTTAAAATATTTCAGGGACTGGCAGATTTCTCCCTGACTGTATTTGTCCAGGACAAATGTCAGTTTGATTAATGTACTGAATATCTACAGTAATTTATTGCATAGTTCTCAAGAGCAAAGCTGAGAAAGTCAAAGAATTAGGAATACAGCTTCACAAGAAGATCAATTGTATAAATGGCATTGTTCCCATATACCAGTCACTGATCATCAATGTTTTAAGGGGGAAAAATACAACTGTACATTATAGGGGTGAAATCTAAAGAACTGTTTTATATAATGATGGATTGTAAGCAGTCTCTCATGTGAAACGGAGTTGAAGCATAAGACTGAGAAGTATTATCAGTCAAAGAGTCTGTGGCTTCGGTGCCATCTAAATTAAATTCTTTCCCTTTCTGTCCAGTTGGATTTTGCACCTGATCTCTAAGTCTTCATGTAGGCAATTTGCAGGTAATGGGATAATACTCTGAAAGGTGGAGGTTATTGACAACAAATTTTGCTAGTTTAAAAAGTTTCGATTCCTAGATCTCTTGGCTCTGGTCACCACACCCTGCTTCTTGAAATCCTCTCTGTCTAGGCTTCCCTAATACAGTGTTCTCTTGCTTGTTTTTCCTACCTGCTTTATGAAGTATTTTCTATCACTTATGGTGGCTCTTTCTCCCTCCCTGTAAATGTAGACATTTTCCAGGTTTCTGTTGAAAGGAAGGAATCATTTATTAAATGCCTGCTAAGTCCCAGGACCGGTATTTAAGTGCTTTACAATTATCCTCTCATTTGATCTACACAAGAAAAGGGTGCTACTATTCTATTGATATTGTAGTTGAGGAAAACTGAGACACAAATTAAGTGACTTCCTCAAGGTCACTCAGCTAGTGAGTGAATGAGAATATATTGGAATGCAAATCTTCCTGATTCCAGTATGAGAACTTGATCCATGAAGCCATCTAGCTTTCTCTTTCCTAGTTTCTTCACACATTCTCTCTCTTTGTATTTTTATCATTTCTCGCATTTTAATTATTCCTTCTAATTAATTCTATATGAATGCTTCTAAATTTGTATCTCTGTTGTGGAACTCTCCCTTCAAGTGCTGACCTGTATTTCTAATTTACATATTAGAAACCTCCAACTGGATTTCCTGCTAACACTTCAAAATCATCATGTCTAACACTTCTTCCCAAATACTTCAAATAACCTCTTCTTATCCCCAATTCCCTTATTTATCTCTATGGCCACTATCTACCTGATCACCTAAAGTTTAGGATTTCAGTAGTGTTTAAACTCTTCTGCATGTATTCAGTGAGACTGGGTTTCCATTCTATGGAGTTGCCAACACTAGTTCAGGTTTATATTATCTCTTGGACTGTGGAAGAAGCTTCCTCATTGAACTTCCTGCCTTCATTTTCTAGGCCCTTAATACCTCTCTTATATTAAAAGACCAACATACATAAACATAGTCTTGAACATGCTATTCATTGCCCTTTTCAAAAACCTTCAATGACTCACTGGAGTTTACATTAAATTCTAAATTCCTTAGTCCTGTACTCAAATTCCTCCATGACCAGTCTTTTACATTTTACCTCCTACTTACCGTAAACTTTAGCCAAAATGGACTATCCATTATTCCTTGAGTGTTTTATGATTTCTGACCTCAGATCTCAGTGCCATTATTCATGCCCGAAATTATTTCACCTCCTCTCTAATTTCCTCCAATTTACTCAATCCATGATTCTCAAAATCTTCTCTGCACCTCAAAGTCTAATTGAAATATCACATCTGTGAAAGTATCCCTTATCCTTGCCCCACTCCCACCAAAACTTACAAAATATTATCTTCATTCTCTTTATTACTAAATCAATTTATGATTGCTAAATTATATTTATCACATTTCATTTTTGTACTGATAAAAATTGTTTTAACATAGCAGAAAAACACAAATTCATGAACGACTCACAAAGTATATTCCATGAAAAAAAATTATACAGAATAGTGACTTATTACAATATGTATTTGACTGAAACTGCTACATGTTAAAAGAGATTTCTTTAGGGGTTGAACCAAGATAGAAGTGTAAAAGCAGTCATTTTCTAGAGCTGTCCCCCCAAACTCAAACAAATACCTGTTAAAAATGTCTCTAAATAAATTCTGGAGCTGCAGAAACCACAGAATGATGCAGTGAAGCAAATCTCAAGCCCAAGACAGCCAAGAAAATAGATGGGAAGGGTCTGTTGTGCCACATGGACCACATTGAAACAGATGGGACCTGAGCAGTCCTGGGTCAAGTGGAATGAAACTCTAGCATATATGACAGGTTTTAGACTTCACAACCCCAAAACACAGAAGATATATTGGAAGATCAATGGAAAAAAAAAAAACTGCCCTTATGGGCTTGTGTGAGAGAGTAGAGTGCTCTGGCCACAGCCCCAGGGTAGCCGAGGGGGAGGAGGAGCCCATGGCAGCTGCAGCAGAGGAAGGGACAGTGGTTGTTTTTGGAGCACTAGGCCCACAGATTAGCAGGGAGGATTGAGCAGCTGAGAGTGCACCTTCCCTTTGGAAGTAGAGAACTACCTTGACAAAGGGCTCAAAAGTCAGGTAAACAGCTGGGGAAATGAGCAAAAACTGGAAAAAGAATCAGACTATAGAATCTTACTCTGGAGACAAGAAAAACTAAATATACAAAAAGAAGAAGACTACAAAGTCAAAGGTCATCAGAAGCCTAAAAGAAAAATATGAATTGGTCTCAGGCCATGGAAGACCTCAGAGAGGATTTTGAAAATCAAGTAAGAGAAGTAGAGGGAAAATTGGGAAGAGAAATGAAATTGATGCAAGAAAATCATGAAAAACTAGTTAAGTGCTTGCTAAATGGGACCCAAAAATACTGAAGAAAATAACACCTTAAAAATATGCTAACCCAAATGGCAAAAGATCCCAAAAGCCAATAAGGAGAGGAATTCCTTACAAAACACAATTGGCCAGATGGAAAAGGAGGTCCAAAAGCTCACTGAAGAAAATAATTCCTTAAAGATTGGAATGGAGCAGAAGGAAGCTAATGACTTTATGAAAAATCAAGAAATTATATATATATATATGTATATATATATATACATATATATATATATATATATATATATATGTATATATATATATATATATATATATATATAAAGAATGGAAAAATAGCAGAAAATGTGAAGTATTTCAGTGGAAAAACACTTAACCTGGAAAATAGATCCAGGAGAGACAATGCAAAAATTACGGGACTACATGAAAGCCATGATCCAAAAAAGAGCCTAAAAATCATCTTTCAAGAAATTATGAAGGAAAACTGCCCTGATATTCTAGAACCAGATGGTAAAATAGATATTGAAAGAATCCACTGATCACCTCCTTAAAGAGATCCCAAAAGGAAAACTCCTAAGAATGTTGTAGGGAAATACCAAAGCTCCTAGGTCACAGAGAAATATTGCAAGTAGCTAGAATGAAACAATTCAAGTATTGTGGAAACACAATCAGCATAACACAAGATCTAGCAGTTTCTACATTAAGGGACTGGAGGACTGGATACACCAGAGGGCAAAGGAACTAGGATTAAAACCAAGAATCACCTACCCAGCAAAACTAAGCATAATGCTTCAGGGAAAAATTGGTCATTCAATGAAACAGACAAATTTCAAGCATTCTTTATGAAAAGACCAAAGCTGAATAGAAAATTTGACTTTCAAACACAAGAATCAATAGAAGCATGAAAAGGAAAACAGGAAAGAAAAATCATAAGGGATTTAGTGAAATTGAACTATTTACTTTCCTACATTGAAAGATCATATTTGTAATTCTTGAGACTATTTTCAATATTAGGGCTTTTGGAGGGATTATTTACATATAGATAGACATCACAGGGTGAGTTGAATATGAAAGGATAGTAGGTAAAAAAAAATTAAGGAGTGAGAGGAATATAATGGGAGAAGGAGAAAGAGAGAAATTAAATGGGGTAAATTATCTCTCACATAAAAGAGGCAAAAACCAGTTTTCTCAATGGAGGGAAGGAGGGGCAGTTGAGAACGAATGAACCTTACTCTTGTCAGATTTTGCTTAAGGAAGATATAGCAAGCACAGTCAATTCACTATGAAAGTCTATATTAAACTACAGGAAAGCAGGGGGGAAGGGAATGAGGGGAAATGGAACGAGGGGATAATTAGAAGTAAACCCTTTTGAGGAGAAAGAGGGTCAAAAGAGAGAATAGAATAAAAGGGGCAGGATAGGATAGAGGGAAATATGGCTAGTATTTCACAACAGGACTGTTATTGAAGTATTTTGCATGACTACACATGTATAACCTATATAAAACTGTTTGCCTTCTCAGTGAGGATGGGTGGGGAGAGAGGAAGGAAGAGAAGTTATAACTCAAAGTTTTAAAAGTGATTGTTAAAAATTTGTTTTTACCTGCTCTTGGGAAAGGAGACGTACAGGCAATGGGGTATAGAAATCTACCTTGCCCTACAAGAAAGTAGAGGGGATAGGGATAAAAGAAGAGAGAGATTTGGTAGAAGATTAGGGGAAGGGGTAATCAAAATGAAAAATGTCTTGGGGTAAGTGATGGGTAGAGATGGAGAGAAAATTTGGACCTCAAAATCTTGTAGAAGTGAATGTTGAAAACTAAAAATAAATTAATTAGAAAAAGATCTCTTTAATTTGAATACATGATTTGCAGTAAGTTCTCAATTGCATTTGATCTGAATTTGGCTGTTTTTAAATGTTGCCTTCATTTACATAATGTGACTATTAGTTGTTTTTATATTTTCATTTTCTCAGTTTTACCTTACTTCATACAAATCTTCCTACATATTTCAACAAATATTTCATATTTTGTTGTTCCTTATGATCTTATTTTATAGTCAAAAAATGAAAAAAAAAAACTTTGTTTAGATGTTCCAAATTTATTGGCCATGTAATTTATTCCCAGATTTCTATTATTAAAAATGGTACTGTAATGGATATTTTTAATATATGAGGCTCTCCGGAAACTCTTGGAGGGTATAAAACCAGGAGTATAACCCCCGAGTCAAAGGTCAAAGCTATCATCTTCTATCTCTTACTTTTCACAGCTAAGAATCTAAAAATGCCATCCATAATAGATGCCTGTATTTCTTCTCCTCTCATTCTCTTCCTTAACTCTCTGCAGTCTAGTACCCAACATCAATATTCAACTGAAATTGTTCTCTCCAAAACCACCCATAACTTCGAAATTGCCAAATGTAATGTCATTTTCTTAATCATTTTTGACCACTCTATGGTCTTTGACACTTAATCACCCTCTTCTTAAAACACTCTTTTCTCTAGGTTTTGTGTCATTTTTCCTTCCTGAATCTCCTCTTCCAACTTGGATGACTTTTTATCTTTTGCTGGATCTTCATCCAGGTCATGCTTTCTAACTGTGGGGTCACCCAGAACTCTATTCTTGGCTCTCTTCCTCTACACCATTTCACTTGATGATCTCATCAGCTCCAATGGATTAAATTATCATTAACGATTAATATCGTTCTCAGACCTATTCTGTAGACTTAACTTCTCCCCTGATACCCACGTTTAGATTTTGCATAGGCACCTTAAATTTCACATTTTCCAAACTGGACTCATTATCTGTCCCCCAAATACTCCCATCTTCCTAACTTCCTTTTTAGCAAAGATGGCATAGTCATCCTCCCAGTTTCCAGATTTACAACTAAGTGTCTAATATATCCCCAAATCCTGTCAAGTACACACCTCATGTCTTTCCTAAAACTCTCTTCTATCAGATGACCAGAGTCATTAGTAATACCCATGTGACCCCATGCCTAAATATCTACAATAGTATGCTGGTTAATATCTCAATTTCAATTCTCTCCCTTCCTCAGTCCATCTTCTACTTAGCTACCAGAGTGCAGGACTCACAATCTCACCATTTTCCCTAATTGAATAAACACCAGTGGTTCACCTATTCCCTTTAAGATAAAATCTAAAATCATCTGTTTGGCTTTTAAAGACCTTAATAATCTAGCCCCTTTCTACCAGTCCAGGATTATTGCACCTGACTTACCTCTATGTACTCTATGAACCAGTGACACTAGCCTTCTTGCTTTTCATCACACACATACCACTTCATCTCCCAATGCAGAGAATTTTTACTGTCTTCCATATCTGGAACACTCTCCTCATTTCTCCCTCTTAGCTTCCTTCAACTCTCAGTAAAGTCATAATTTCTTTTTTAATTTTTTAAAATTTATTTATTTAACTTTTAACACTCATTTTCACACAATTTTGGGTTCCAAATTTTCTCCCCATTTGTCCCCTCCCCCCACCCCAAAACACTGAGCATTCTAATTGCCCCTATCACCAATCTGCCTTCTCTTCTAACATCCCTCCCTTCCCTTAGCCTCATCTTCTCTTTTGTCCTGTAGGGCCAGCTAACTTTCTACACCCCATTGCCTGTATTTCTTATTTCCTAGTAGCAAGAACCGTACTTGACAGTTGTTCCTAAAACTTTGAGTTCCAACTTCTCTTCATCCCTCTCTCCCCACCTATTCCCTTTGGGAAGGCAAGAAATTCAATATAGGCCATTTCTGTGTAGTTTTGCAAATGACTTCCATAATAGTTGTGTTGTGTAAGAATAACTATATTTCCCTCCAACCTATCCTGCCCCCCATTTCTTCTGTTCTCTCTTTTTATCGTCTCCCTCCTCAAGAGTATTGACTTCTAATTGCTCTCTCCTCCCATTACTCTCCCTTCCATCATCCCCCCCACCCTGCTTGCTCCCTTCTTCCCCACTTTCCTGTATTGTAAGATAGGTTTTCACACCAAAATGAGTGTGCATTTTATTCCTTCCTTTAGTGGAATGTGATGAGAGTAAACTTCATGTTTTTCTCTCACCTCCCCTCTTTTTCCCTCCACTAAAAAGTCTTTTGCTTGCCTCTTTTATGAGAGATAATTTACCCCATTCCATTTCTCCCTTTCTCCTCCCAATATATTTCTCTCTCACCACTTAATTTCATTTTTTTAAAGATATGATCCCATCCTATTCAATTCACTCTCTACTCTCTGTCTCTGTGTATGTGTGTGTGTGTGCGTGCGTGTGTGTATGTGTAATCCCACCAACTATACAGATACTGAAAAGTTTCAAGAGTTACAAATATTGTCTTTCCATGTAGGTATGTAAACAGTTCAACTTTAGTAAGTCCCTTGTGACTTCTCTTTGCTGTTTACCTTTTCATGCTTCTCTTCATTCTTGTGTTTGAAAGTCAAATTTTCTTTCCAGCTCTGGTCTTTTCATCAGGAATGCTTGAAAGTCCTTGATTTCACTGAAAGACCATTTTTTCACCTGAAGTATTATACTCAGTTTGGCTGGGTAGTTGATTCTTGGTTTTAGTCCTAGTTCCTTTGACTTCTGGAATATCCTATTCCATGCCCTTCGAACCCTTAATGTAGAAGCTGCTAGATCTTGTGTTATCCTGATTGTATTTCCACAATACTTGAATTGTTTCTTTCTAGCTGCTTGCCATATTTTCTCCTTGACCAGGAAACTCTGGAATTTGGTCACAATGTTCCTAGGAGTTTCCCTTTTTGGATCTCTTTCAGGTGATGATTGGTGGATTCCTTGAATACTTATTTTGCCCTTTGGTTCTAGGATATCAGGGCAGTTTTCCTTGATAATTTCATGGAAGATGATGTCTAGGCTCTCTTTTTGATCATGGCTCTCAGGTAGTCCCATAATTTTTAAATTGTCTCTTCTGGATCTGTTTTCCAGATCAGTTGTTTTTCCAATGAGATATTTCACATTATCTTCCATTTTTTTCATTTTTTTGGTTTCATTTTCTGATTTATTGCTTTCCCATAAAGGCATTAGCCTCCATCTGTTCCATTCTAATTTTTAAAAAACTGTTTTGTTCAGTGAGCTTTGGAACCTCCTTTTCCATTTGGTTAATTCTGCTTTTTTAAGCATTCTTCTCCTCATTGGCTTTTTGAACCTCTTTTGTCAACTGAGTTAGCTTATTTTTCAAGGTGTTATTTTCTTCAGCATTTTTTTGGGTCTCCTTTAGCAAGGTGTTGACCTGCTTTTCATGCTTTTCTTGCATCTCTCTCATTTCTCTTCCCAGTTTTTCTTCCACCTCTCTTACTTGATTTTCAAAAGCTTTTTTGAGCTCTTCCATGGCCTGAGCCCATTGAATATTTATTTTGGATGTTTCTGATATAGAAACCTTGACTTTTATGTCTTTCCCTGATGGTAAGCATTGTTCTTCCTCATCTGAAAGGATGGGAGGAGATACCTGTTCACCAAGAAAGTAGCCTTCTATGGTCTTATATTTTTTCCCTTTTCTGGGCATTTTCCCAGCCCTTTACTTGGCTTCTGAGTTTCCTGTCCACATCCAGCTCGCCTCCAGATCCTCCCAGCTTGCTCTTGGGGTCTGAGAGTCAAATGTTGCTTCCCAGTCTCTGGAGCAGCAAAAGCCACAGAACAACAGAGTGGAGGAGATTTCTGTTCCAGAGAGACCTGAAAAACTGACACAAAAGGTCCGCACACATGACCCAGAGCAGAGCCCAGCCCTGCCTTGGCCACGTGGCACCGAGAGGAGCAGATCTGAGCAGCCTTCAGGGATGGAATCTCCAGAAGCCGCCCAGGTCCTTTTGGCAGGGGCAGGGCTGCTATTCAGTGTGAGATTAAGTTTAGGTGCTCAGGTGGGGGCATGGCCACCACAAGGGGCTCAGTTTCCTGAGGGGGTTTATGCAGAAACCTTCAACAATGGATCTGAGCTCCCACCTGCTTTGGGAGCCCTTGTATCCTGCTGCCTCCTCTGCTGCCTCCCAAGGCGGCCTGGGTTATGGGGAAACCCCACTCCCCTGCTCGGCAAGCTGAAAAGACCCTCTCAGTGACCTTTGGCACCTGTGGGTGGAGGGACCATGGCGGCTGGCGGAGATTCCATCCCTGATGCCTGCTCAGATCTGCTCCTCTTGGTGCCACGTTGCCAAGGCAGGGCTGGGCTCTGCTCTGGGTCAGGTGTGCGGACCTTTTGTGTCAGTTTTTCAGGTTTCTCTGGAACAGAAATCTCCTCCACTCCGTTGTTCTGTGGCTTCTGCTGCTCCAGAATTTGTGGGGAGTTCTTTACAGATATTTTATGGGCTGTGGGTTAGGAGCTACCATATGTGTATCTTTCTACTCCTCCATCTTGGCTCTTCACAAGTCATAATTTCTTTTTTTTTTTATTTATTTTTTTTTATTTTGTAATGTTTAACAATCACTGCCATACAATCGTGATTTTATCCCCCCCACCTACCCCCCACTCCCCCCCTCCCTCCCCACGACTGCATACAATTCTGTATAGATTCTACATATACTTTCCTATTGAGTATATTTTCACTATAGTCATGCTATGTAGTCAGACTAAGATAAATGAAAGAAATCGTATAACAAATCAGAACATGATACACAAACACATACACATACACAAACATGATCTGCTACAATATGTGAGTGACTTCCATATTTCTCTCTCTGAGTGTGGCAGGCATTTTGCCTTGAGATCCTCCATTGGGATTTTTTTTTTTTTTTGGTAAGAAGTTCTTGTGTTATTACACAAATCTAAGTCTACCAGAAAAAACTCTCACACACTGTGGTTGTTGCTGTGCATAAAGTTCTCCTGGTTCTGCTCCTTTCACTCAGCATCAGGTCATATAAGTCCTTCCAGGCCTCTCTGAAGTCTTCTTGTTCATCATTTCTTATGGAACAATAGTACTCCATTACATTCATATACCATAATTTATTCAGCCATTCCCCAATTGATGGACATCCCCTTGACTTCCAGTTTTTGGCAACTACATAGAGTGCTGCTATAAATATTTTTGTACATGTGGGACCCTTTCCCATTTTTATGATCTCTTGGGGATATAGTCCTAGTAGCGATATTGCTGGGTCAAAGGGTATGCACATTTTTGTAGCCCTTTGGGCATAGTTCCAAATTGCTCTCCAGAATGGCTGGATGCGCTCACAGCTCCACCAACAATGAATTAGTGTTCCAACTTTCCCACATCCTCTCCAGCATTTATCATTTTCTTGTTCTGTCATGTTTGTCAATCTTATAGGTGTGATGTGGTACCTCAGAGTTGTTTTGATTTGCATCTCTCTAATCAATAGTGATTTAGAGCATTTTTTCATATGATTATAGATAGCTTTAATTTCTTCCTCTGAAAATTGCCTGTTCATCTCCTTTGACCATTTATCAATTGGGCAATGACTTGTATGATTATACATTTGGATCAGTTCTCTATAAATTCTAGAAATGAGGCCTTTATCCCCGAGCTTAGCTGTAAAAATTCTTTCCCAATTTACTACATCCCTCCGAATTTTGGTTGCATTGGGTTTGGTTGTGCAAAAACTTCTCAGTTTAATGTAATCAAAGTTATCCATTTTGCATTTCATAATGCATTCTATCTCTCCTTTAGTAAAGAATTCTTCCCTTCTCCATAGATCTGATAAATACACTATTCCTTGCTTCTCCAGTTTATTCATGGTATCAATCTTTATACCTAAATCATGTACCCATTTGGACTTTATTCTTGTGTACGGTGTCAGGTATGGGTCTATGCCTAATTTCTGCCACACTGTTATCCAGTTTTCCCAGCAATTTTTGTCAAACAATGAGTTCTTATCCCAGAAGCTGGGGTCCTTGGGTTTATCAAACAGAAGGTTGCTATATTCCTTGCCTACTGCATCTTGAGTGCCAAGTCTATTCCACTTGTCTACCTCTCTGTTTCTTAGCCAATACCAAGTGGTTTTGATAATTGCTGCTTTATAGTACAGTTTGAGGTCTGGTAGCGCTAGGCCACCTTCCCAAGCATTTCTTTTCATTAGTCCCTTTGATATTCTGGACCTTTTGTTTTTCCAAATGAATTTTGATATTATTTTGTCCAGCTCTAGAAAGTAATTGTCTGATAGTTTAATTGGTATGGCACTAAATAGGTATATTAATTTGGGTAGAATTGTCATTTTTATTATATTAGCCCGGCCTACCCATGAGCAACTAATGTTTTTCCATTTACTTAAATCTGACTTTATTTGTGCAAAAAGTGTCTTGTAATTGTGTTCATATAATCCCTGGGTTTGTTTTGGCAGGTAGACTCCTAAGTATTTTATACTGTCTACCCTAACTTTAAATGGGATTTCTCTTTCTATCTCTTGCTGTTGGACTTTGTTGCTAATATATAGGAATGCAGAAGATTTGTGTGGGTTCATTTTGTACCCTGCAACTTTGCCAAAGTTGTTTATTAATTCTAGTAATTTTTTACTTGAATCTCTGGGATTCTCTAGGTAAATCATCATATCATCTGCAAAGAGTGATAACTTAGTTTCTTCTTTGGCTATTTTAATTCCTTGGATATCTTTATCTTGTCTAATTGCTACAGCTAACATTTCTAGTACCATATTAAATAATAGTGGTGATAATGGACAACCTTGTTTCACCCCTGATCTTATTGGGAATGCATCTAGCTTAGCCCCATTGCATATAATGCTTGCTGAAGGTTTTAGATAGATACTGCTTATTATTTTATGGAAAGTTCCCTTTATTCCTACATTCTCCAATGTTTTTAGTAGGAATGGATGTTGTATTTTGTCAAAAGCTTTTTCTGCATCTATTGAGATAATCATGTGGTTTTTGTTAGCTTTGTTGTTGATGTGATCGATAATGCTAATAGTTTTCCTAATATTGAACCAGCCCTGTAGTCCTGGTATGAATCCTACCTGATCATAATGTATTAATCTCATGATAAGATGCTGTATTCGTTTTGCTAGAATCTTATTTAAAATTTTGGCATCTATATTCATTAGGGAAATTGGTCTATAATTTTCTTTCTCTGTTTTGTCTCTTCCTGGTTTGGGTATCAAAACCATATTTGTATCATAGAAAGAATTTGGGAGGACTCCTTCTTCTCCAATTTTCAAGAATAGTGTATGTAGTGTTGGAATTCACTGTTCTTTAAATGTTTGATAGAATTCACTTGTGAATCCATCTGGCCCTGGAGATTTTTTCCTAGGGAGTTCATTGATGGCTTGTTCAATTTCTTTTTCTGAGATGGGGTTGTTTAAGTATTCAACTTCCTCTTCTGTTAATCTGGGCAATTTGTATTTTTTAAAATATTCATCCATCTCGTTTCGATTATCGAATTTGTGGGCATAAAGTTGGGCAAAGTAGTTTCTAATTATTGTTTTAATTTCCTCCTCATTGGAGGTGAGTTCACCCCTTTCATTTTTAATATTAGTAATTTGATTTTCTTCTTTCATTTTTTTAATCAGATTGACCAAAGGTTTATCAATTTTATTAGTTTTTTCATAAAACCAACTATTGGTTTTATTTATTAATTCAATAGTTTTCTTAATTTCAGTTTTATTAATCTCTCCTTTGGTTTTCAGTATTTCTAATTTGGTATTTACTTGGGGATTTTCAATTTGTTCTTTTTCTAGCTTTTTCAACTGCAAGCCTAAGTCACTGATCTCCTCTTTCTCTATTTTATTTATGTAAGCATTCAGAGATATAAAACTTCCCCTAATAACTGCTTTTTCCGTATCCCATAAGTTTTGGTATGTTGTCTCACTATTGTCATTCTCTCGAATGAAATTGTTGATTGTTTCTATGATTTCTTCTTTAACCCAACCCTTCTTTAGAATTAGATTATTTAGTTTCCAATTGATTTTTGGTTTCTCTTTCCATGGCCTTTTATTGCATGTAATTTTTAATGCATTATGATCTGAAAAGGATGCATTGATTATCTCTACCTTTCTGCACTGGATTGTGAGATTTTTATGTCCTAGTATATGGTCAATTTTTGTAAATGTTCCATGTACCGCTGAGAAAAAAGTATATTCCTTTCTATTCCCATTTAATTTTCTCCAAAGATCTATCATATCTACCTTATCCAGAGTTTTATTTACCTCCTTAACCTCTTTCTTGTTTATTTTGAGGTTGGATTTATCGAGTTCAGAGAGGGGGAGGTTGAGGTCCCCCAGTAGTATAGTTTTGCTATCAATTTCTTCCTTCAACTCCCCCAACCTCTCCTCTAAGAATCTGGATGCTATACCGCTTGGAGCATACATGTTTAGTAATGATATTGCTTCATTGTCTATGGTGCCTTTTAGCAGGATATAGTTTCCATCCTTATCCCTTTTGATTAGATCTATTTCTGCTTTTGCTTTGTCTGAGATTAGGATTGCTACTCCTGCCTTTCTTACATGAGCTGAAGCACAATATATTCTGCTCCATCCTTTGACCTTTATCCTATGTGTATCCCCCCGTTTCAAATGTGTTTCTTGTAAGCAGCATATTGTTGGATTATGGCTTTTAATCCATTCTGCTATCCGTCTCCGTTTTATGGGAGAGTTCATTCCATTCACATTCACAGTTATGATTACATTCTGTGTATTTCCCTCCAACCTCTTTCCCACCATTTGTGCTTTTAGCTCTCCCGTCTCCCTTCCCCTCCTCAATAGTATTCACTTTTCTCCCCCTCCTCCTGCAGCCTTCCCCTCCTTCTTTTGACCCCCCTCCCTTTTAGTTCCCTTTACTCTTATTGCTTCTTTCCTCCCTTTTAGCCACCCTCCCCTTTCTTCCCCCTTCCCCTCCTACTACCTATAGAGCTAGTTAGGCTTATCTACTTAAGATTATTGTTCCCTCCTTTGAACAAATCAGATGAGAGTACCTCTCAAACAATGCTCATCTCCCTCCCCTCCTTCCCTCTACTATAGTTTTGTACTTCTTCCTGTGATATAATTTGCCATTTTCTGCTTCCCCCTTTCCACACCTCCTATTACATTCCCTTCTCATACTTAAATCATATTTTTGACATGACATCATTTACTTTATGCCCGTTCCCTCTACATATATCCCTTTTATCATAATAGCTGCACAGTTCTCAAGATTAACAGGTATCATCTTCCCTTATAGGGAGGTAAACAGTTTGCCCTAATTGAGTAGCAAGTTTTTGTTTTTGTTTTTTCCCCTCTGTTTACCTTTTTATGATTCTCTGGAGACCTGCATTTGAAGATCAAATTGTCTATTGAGTTCTGGTGTTTTGGTCAGGAAGCTCTGGAAATCCCTTATTTCGTTGAATGACTTTCTCCTTGCCTGAAATGTTATGCTGAACTTTGCTGGGTAGTTGATCCTTGGTTGAAGTCCCAACTCCTTTGCCTTACGGAATATTGGGTTCCAATTCTTTTGATCTTTTAATGTAGAAGCTGCAAGGTCCTGTGTGATCCTGACTGTGTGTCCTTGATATTTGAATTGTTTCTTTCTGGCTGCTTGTAGTATTTTCTCCTTCACTTGATAGCTCTGGAATTTGGCAACGATATTTCTTGGGGTTTTGAGTTTGGGATCCCTTTCGGGAGGGGAACGGTGGATTCTTTCGATGACTATTTTGCCCTCTGAGTCTAGTACTTCTGGACAGTTTTCCTTGATGATTTCCTGGAAGATATTGTCCAGACTCTTTTCTTCATCATGGGTTTCTGGCAGGCCAATAATTCTTAGATTTTCTCTCCTGGATCTATTTTCCAGGTCAGTTGTTTTTCCAATTAAATATTTTACATTTTCTTCTATCTTTTCATTCTTTAGATTTTGTTTGACTGATTCTTGTTGCCTCATTGAGTCATTAGTTTCTACTTGTCCAATTCTAATCTTCATCGTAGTGTTTTCTTCAGTTAGTTTTTCCATCTCCTTTTCCATCTGACCAATTTTTCCGTTTAGGGAGCTATTTTCTCCATTTAATTTTTGTACTTCTTTTTCCAATCGACCAATTTTCCCAGTTAGGTTTTGGGTTTCCTTTTCCATCTGATCAACTTTCCCAATTAGGTTTTGGGTTTCCTTTTCCATTTGATTAGCTCTTCCTTTTAGGGAATTATTCTCTCCAGTTAATTTTTGAACTTCCTTTTCCATTTCTTCAATTTTCTTTTTCAGGGTGATGTTCTCATCAGTGAATTCTTTTTTTATAGTTTTAAAATCATTGGCCAGTTTTTCTTTTATATCCTTCTTCAGACGTTCCAGATAATCTAGTTGTGCTTGCGAGAAATTCATAGTCCCATCTGAGGTTTCAGATGGAAGTACAGTCTCAGCTCTAACCTCTTTGGTGTTTGTGTTTTGGTCCTTATCCCCATAGAAAGATTCTATGGTTTTTTCACTTTTCGTCTGCTTTTTCCGATTCATGATGTTGGCTGAGTGTTGTAGCTTTTGGTTCTTTCAGTCAGAAGGTATAGATCTTTAAGTTGAGCTGATGTGTGTCTGGGCTAAAAGCAGGCTTTTGTTTTTTGTTTCCCAGATCAACCCTGGGGTTAGCTTGTTAGGTGTGTGGGAGGTGTGGTCTGGTCTCAGGCTATCTCCTCAGCTGACTTGAGGCAAAGGCAAGGTCAGGGGATGGTAATCCCAACTTCCCTATTGTCTTCCCTTTTCCCCTGGAGGGCTGGGGCACGCCTAGAAGCTAACGCGTGTTCCCGCCCCTCCTGGGGCTCGTCTCCTGGCTCTGAGGCTTGCCTGGGTCTCAGTGCGAATTTTCTCTGCCCTGGGTCATCTGTCCCTCCAGATCGCCTCCACCACAGTAGGAAGAATCCCCCTTTGCCACTTTCCAGCCTCTGGTGTTATGAGACCACCCGCCCCCTTCTGCTGTTCCCGCTGATCCAGGATTAATCTGGGGAAGAATTTTATGGTTCCCTCACGGTCATCAGGGGGGAGGAGGGAGCACTTACTGATCACTCTGCCATCCCAGTTCCTGGAAGTTCAAGTAGTGACCCACTGAAGTCCGTCTTCAGGCTGAATATTTCAAGGGCTGCTGCGGTGATGTCTGGCACTCAGCGGCTCTCACCGGCTCGGCCTGGCTTATCTCCTGCTCCGCTGGTCTCGCCCGCCACTCTCGGGCTCCTCTGGTCCCCTCTGCCCTGCCGCACCGACCACGCTGCGCTGTGCGCCGGGGTCTTACCCCCGCGGAACAGATCCCTCCCGTGGACCCTCCGGTCCAGCCTGGGCTCCGAATCCGTCAAAGTCCGTCACCCACTGGATTTTACACCTCCAAAGTCTGGTCAGACTCTCCCCCCAGAGATATCCAGAGGAGTTTTTCCAGGAGCTTAGGTGAGTCGTTGCTTTCACTCCGCCATCTTGTCTCCGCCCCACAAGTCATAATTTCTGAATGAAATCTTTCCCAGTGCTAATTAATCTTAGTGCCTGCGCCCTGAAGCTACTCCCAATTAATCTTCTATATATCTTGTTTGTACATAATTTGTATATTGTTTCTCTCATTTGATCACGAGCTCCTTGAAGGACAAAGATTGTTTTTGTTTTCCTTCATATTCCTTTTTGCTTAGCACAGTACCTATCACATAAGTGACTTAATAAATGTGCATTTACTATTGACTGACTTCCAGAATCACAAATTGCTTTCCAAAATTTTCAGACAAAATCAGAGATAAATAAACAGGGGAAAAGAGTTTCTTCTCACATTCTTCTCAAAGTTGAATTTTCTACCTTTTACCCTTTTGCAGATTGACGGACTTAAGGTGATAATAGAGTTTTACATTTGTATTTCACCAATTATTAGCTATTTTAATTTATCTATAGTTGCATGTTAGTATTTTAATTTCTTCTTTTCTAAAAAAATCTGTGCTTATACCCTTTGACTACCCATCTACTAAGTAACTGTTTTTATTCTTATAAATATATTTCCTATGAATTTTGGATTTCAAATATTTTAGAGAAATGTTTAATGAAAAGTTTTTCCAAGTTCACAGCTGTTGTTACTTTTTTCTTCCTCAAGCAGTGCTGATTTTTTTTACCTTTTTAAAATTTAACTGAAGTTGTCTATTGAAGAAATTTTAAAATTAAAGAAAAATTAAAATTTCACATTCCATTACTTGTTAGACATTCTTTCCCTTTTCCCATGCATAAATGTTATAGCTTTTCATTTGTAAACTTTTTTGGCAATTTTAAATATATCTAGATCAGCTATTTATTTGGAATTCATTGATATATGGTATGTTATTAACTTATAAATCCTTTCTCCCCACCAATATTCAATCAAACTTTTAAAAAATTATTTCCTGTTGAATAAAGAATTCTTTCCCCAATAGTTCTTGGCGTTTTGTTTTTTTTTTTAATCAAACACTGGGCTGTTAGATGCAGGTTTTTCTAAGTCTTGCTTAATGAATCAATTCTACTAGTCTATTCAAATTGTTTATATATATTCATTGACAGGTTTGATAATTATAGTCATATAATTTGGAATCTAGTAATGCCAACTCTTTTTTTCTTTTAAAGAAAAGTTTATCTAGATAGGCTTCATTTTTTGTTACTCTATATAAATTTTGTTATATTTGTTCTAAATTTATAAGATATTATCTCAGAAATTTTTACTTATATAGATAGCTGAATGAATAAATGAACATTAATTAAGCATTTACTATGTGTCAGGTGCTCCACAAATGTTGTTTTGCAGTTGTGTTTATTTGAGTCCTATATGTGCATTGTAGTTTAGTTCTTAAGGTAGGTTAGTGTCATTGGGGAGGGGGAAGAGGGGAAATTTTATGTTATTTCTCATTGTACTGGTGACTTTTGTGGGTTTATTTTGTGTATTATTACTTTGTTTAAACTAGTAATTAAGTTATTTCTCATATTCTCTGTTTTCTAAGTGCATCATCATATCATTCCCAAGAGATATTTTACCCTCTCTTTTTCTACATTAAGTTCATTAACTATTTATTGCCTAATCAATTGCTACTGGTTTTAGTACTATCAAAAATAATGGTGACAATGAAATTTTGATCTTATGGGAAAGTTTCTATGGGTTCTCCACTACAAACAATAAATAGTATTGGTTTTGGGAAAGTACTTCTGCTTATTTTAAAGAAAAGTTTCATTTTAACTCAATTAGCACTGCATTCTGTTAAGACTTTTCGTATTATATTGGAAAATGACATGTTCATATTACTTATATTTTTGTGGGTAGTCTTATATAGTTGGTATTCATCCTGGAAGTCAAGAAGACCAGCTTCAATTTTCATCTTTGACACATACTAGCTGTTTGGCTCCAGATAAATCATTTAGCCTCTCAGTGATACAGGAAATTATTTAAGACTATAAGTTGCAGAGAACCTATCTCAGTAGAAGGAGTTTTCTCATTTTGGAACTTCCTCTTTGAAATCACAGGTCTAGTTCCAATTCAACCTCTGAATCCCAATACTTATTACTTATCATGTCATTTTTTTCCCTACTAGAGAACCATTCTTTCATTCCTGGTAAAAGTCCAAGTGATTATTAATGATTTTTTTTTGTATGGATGTAGTATAGCGAGATTTGTTGTTTTATTTTGTGATGTTATTAAGCTTGTTTATGCATCAGAACTATTTTTTGCCTCATATAAGGAGGTTGGTAAAATATTTTCATTTTAGATTTCTTTGAACAGTTTATGTAGCAAAAATATTGGTTGCTTTTCAGATTTTGACAAAAGTCATTTATAAATATGATACAATGTTTTCCTGTGATAATTCATTCATGGTTTGTTTGAATTCTTCTTTATAAATTCAAGTGGTCTATTCCATATTCTGTTAATTGGGATTTTTCTATTTTGTGAATATTTGTCAAGTGGATATTCATTTACTTCATAAAAATGTTCAGTTTTGTTGGTTCATAAACAATTATGCAAATTGCTGATAATTGGCTTTATATCCTCTCTATTAACTGTGAATTTCTTTGCCAGTCAATGCAAAGCTACCTAATATTGGTCCACAATGACTCAAAAGACTTGTTTATCAATGTAGAAAAATCATAGTACATGCAGAATGACTATTGTTAAGTCTCTGATAAAAAATTCAATGGACAATCACCATGACTTGTATATTATGTGTATGTGTGTGTGTTTGTGTGTGTGTGTGTGTGTTTATCACATAGTGCAGGAAGGCAATAAACTGGTCTCAGCATTGAAAAGGAAGACACGAGCCATTTGCAGCACCATTGGAAAATTATGGAATGTTCTTAATGACCTTAAGCTTGTCTTTGAAATACAGAGCCATTTAAAAAAATCTACTGGTTATAATATATAGCTGGATTTCCCGAATGAATGAACCACTAAATAAAGTTTTAAGTCACCCAAAAAAGAATGAAGAACTGCATGTTAGGTATAAGTGGAATGTAACATATTATTAATAGAGAAATAATTGGAAGAGAAATGATGACTATAAAAGATATGAGAGAGTGGGAAAAGGAAGAAGACAGTTATGTAGAGAGAAGATACGATGGAAAATTCATATGCTTCATTGATGTCCATATGAAGGCAAGAATCTACAGGAAGGATCTCAGTATGTTGAGTGGAACTTCTTTGACAGATTTGACAGACACAGGATCCTCACAAAATAAAAAGTACATGTTGTTTGTAATTTGCATGTTTGGAGGGAATTCACACTGATAAGAACACAGATGCAAAGAAGAATCAAATTTTTAGATAAATCAAATTATTGAATATTATCTATTTGCCAGTAATTTTTAAAGCATATTGTTGTATATCTTGATGTCCATTTTTGCTCATCTTATCCAAAATTATGATGGGCAATATCACATTTTAAAAAATTCAATTGAAGGACAATACATCTAATATTGGACCTTCACTGAAAATCCAAATGAAGGCAAAGATGGCATGACAGTACAATTTTTAAACTGTACCACATCAAAACAATGAAGTTATATATGATACATATAAATATACTTATATAAAATTTGAGTAAGAAGAAAAATTAGCAATAACCATTCAATATAAGGCGTTTTCAAATAAAATTTGATAGCTGAACAAAAGATCCAATTCCCAGTCCAGTCATAGTGGATATATTATGGTGCTCAGATGGGAAGGCCTCCCTTTTGAGTTATGGGTATAAAAGCTTCTTTCCCTCTCTTCTCTTTACAAACAATGTATTATTTATTTTAAGCCCTTTTTTCTTTTCAAATTTTGAGTTCCAAATTTTCTCCCTCCCTCTCACCTTTCTCCCACCCAGTGAGATGGTGGACAGCATGATAGGAATTACACATATAAAATCATGCAAAACATATTTCTATATTAGCCATGTCACAAAAATACAACAAAAAGTAAAGCTGAAAAACTATATTTCAATTTGCACTCTGAGTTCATCAGTTCTCTCTCTAGAGATGGATAGTATTTTTTCGTTGTGAGTCCTTTGGAATTGTCTTAGATGATTGTATTGATCAGAATAGCCAAATTTTTCACAGTTGATCATCATTATAACATTATTATTACTGTGCACAATGATTTCCTGGTTCTCACTTCATTTGGCATCATGTCATATAGCTCTTACCATGTTTTTGTTTGTTTTCCTGGAATTACCCTCCCCTTTTCACTTCTTATACTACAATAGTACTACTTCATAACAATAATTCACAACTTGTTGAGCCATTTTGCAGTTGAAGAGCATTCCCTCAATTTCAAATCCTTTACCATCACAGAGTTACAATAAATATTTTTGTATTTATAAATCGTTTTCCTTTTCACTTGATGCATTTAGGGTACATTTAATAATGATATTTCTGGGTCAAGGGGTATACAGTTTGACAGCCCTTTGAGCTACTCCAAATGGTTCTTTCTAATAATTGGACTAGTTCATAACTGCACTAAAAATTAATAATAAGAATATCTATTTTCCCCCAACCCTCCATTTCTCAGTTCTGATAGGTATGAGGTAGTACATCAGAGCTGTTTTAATTTGACTTTCTCTAACAAATAGTTATTTAAAGTAATTTTTCATACAGCAGTAGATCGTTTTGTTGCCTTCTTCTGAAGACCCATTTAGATCCTTTGAACATTTATCAATTTGGGAATGGCTCTTATTTTTTGTAAATTTGACTCAGCTTCCTATATATCTGAGAAATGATGCATTTATTAGAGAAAAGTTTTATATATGTATACACACACACACACACACACACACACACACACACACACATATATATATATATATATATATATATATATATATATATATATATATATATATATATATATATATATATATATATATATATGTATGTATGTATGTATTTGGTAATACTTCATTGTCAATAATATCTTTTAGCAGTGATTTCTGGTTCTAGGAGCCAAGATGGTGGAGTGATTGGTAACTGCTATCTCTCTCCCTGTGTTGAACTTGAAGAGCCCAGAGAATATATCCCTGGAAATATTCCTGGAACAGTGGGAGCAGCAGAAGGAGTAAAAAGTCTCTTAGCCTGTCTGGTTAGGAAAATCACTAAGAAGGGTCCCTCTTGCTGTGGCTGAAGGGAACCAGTGCAGGACAGGAACCGTCCAAGACAGTCCCACCTCAGCAAATGGGGAGTAGAGCCTGAGCCCCAGGGGGGTGAAGCCCTCAACTACCAGCAACAGAATCCCAGGGGTGCCTCAGTACCCCAGGGGAATTGAGAAGACACTAGTGCAGATGGGATCCCCAACAACTGAGCTTGAATATACTGAAGCTCAGCATAGGAGTCTTCATATGGCCAGACCACCCTTCTTACATACTTGATGCAGCTAGCTCCAGAATAACTCCAGGGAAATCCAAAAACACTTCACTTGGCCTCTGTTTTCTAACACCAAACAACTCAGCACCAGGTAAGCTGCAGCATTTTAGCTTCTAGCTGAAAGAACCAGAGGCCACCACACACAAAGCCTCAAGTTTTAGGCACAAGAACTGTAGAACAGAGCCCCCTGCATCCCACATGCAGAAAACTATTTTAAAAGTCAGAAGAAGGGTGATGAGCATGAGTAAGAAGCAAAGTAGACAAAAAACAACCATAGAATCTTTCTATGGGAATGAATACCAAAGAGGTCAACATCAAGACTGTACTCCCATCTGAAACTTCAGTAGGGAATATGAAGTGGTCTGAAGCACAAAGAGCATTCTTGCAAGAGCTCAGGAAACATTTTAGAAGAGAATGAAAGTAGAGAAGCAGAAGAAAAACTGACCGATGATTTTAAAAATATGAAAAAAGAATCCACAGAATAATTTAAAAGGAAAATTGGACAAATGGAAAAGGAAATACAAAACCTAACTGGAGAAAATAACTCCTTAAAAGGAACAATTGGACAGATGGGAAAAGAGATGCAAAAGTTAACTAAAGAAAACAATTTGATAAAAATTAGAATCAGGCAAGTAGAAGGTAATGACTCTCTGAGACATCAAGAATCAGTCAAACAGAATCTAAAGAAAAAAGACAGAAGAAATGTAAAATATCTAATTGGAAAAACAACTGACCTGGAAAATAGATCCAGGAGAGAAAATCTAAGGATTATTGGTCTACAAGAAAGCCATGGTGAAAAAAGGATTCTGAACAATATCATTCAAGAAATCATCAAGGAAAATTGCCCAGAAGTCCTAGATCCAGAGGGCAAAATAGTCATTGAAAGAATCCACCATTAACATCCTGAAAGGGATCCCAAACTAGAAACACTAAGGAATGTCTTTTCCAAATTCCAGAACTATCAAGTGAAGGAGAAAATATTGAAAGTATTTAGAAAGAAACAATTCAAATATTGAGGAGTTACAGTCAGGATCACACAGGACCTTGCAGCTTCTGTATTAAAAGACTGAAGTAATTGGAATATGATATTCTTTTTTTTTGTTTTTTTTATTAATTTATTAATTTAACACAAATAAAATTTAACATTCATTTTCACAAAATTTGGGTTCCAAATTTTCTCCCCAATTGTCCCCTCCCCCTGCCCCAAAACACCAAGCATTCTAATTGTCCCTATCACAATCTGCCCTCTCTTCTATCATCCCTCCCTTCCCTTGTCCCCATCTTCTCTTTTGTCCTGTAGGGCCAGATAACATTCTATACCCCATTACCTGTATTTCATATTTCTTAGTAGCAAGAACCGTACTTGACAGTTGCTCCTAAAACTTTGAGTTCCAACTTCTCTTCATCCCTACCTCCCCACCCATTCTCTTTGGGAAGGCAAGCAATTCAATATAGCCATATCTGTGTAGTTTTGCAAATGACTTCCATAATAGTTGTGTTGTGTAAGACTGACTATATTTCCCTCCATCCTATCCTGCCCCCATTGCTTCGATTCTCTCTTTTGATGCTGTTCCTCCCCAAGATTGTTGACTTCAAATTGCTCCCTCCTCCCATTGACCTCCCTTCCATCATCCCCCCACCCTGCTTACCCCCTTCTTCCCCACTTTCCTGTATTGTAAGATAGGTTTTCATACCAAAATGAGTGTGCATTTTATTCCTTCCTTTAGGGGAATGTGATGAGAGTAAACTTCATGTTTTTCTCTCACCTCCCCTCTTTTTCCCTCCACTAAAAAGTCTTTTGCTTGCCTCTTTTATGAGAGATAATTTACCCCATTCCATTTCTCCCTTTCTCCTCCCAATATATTTCTCTCTCACCACTTAATTTCATTTTTTTTAAATATGATCTCATCCTATTCAGTTCACTCTGTGCTCTCTGTCTCTCTGTGTGTGTATGTGTGTGTGTGTGTGTGTGTGTGTGTGTGTGTGTGTGTTTGTGTGTATAATCCCACCCACTACCCAGATACTGAAAAGTTTCAAGAGTTACAAATATTGTCTTTCCATGTAGGAATGTAAACAGTTCCAATTTAGTAAGTCCCTTGTGACTTCTCTTTGCTGTTTACCTTTTCATGCTTCTCTTCATTCTTGTGTTTGAAAGTCACATTTTCTTTTCAGCTCTGGTCTTTTCATCAAGAATGCTTTGAAAGTCCTCGATTTCATTGAAAGACCATTTTTCCCCCTGAAGTATTATACTCAGTTTGTCTGGGTAGTTGATTCTTGTTTTAGTCCTAGTTCCTTTGACTTCTGGAATATCCTATTCCAAGCCCTTTGATCCCTTAATGTAGAAGCTGCTAGATCTTGTGTTATCCTGATTGTATTTCCAGAATACTTGAATTGTTTCTTTCTAGCTGCTTGCAATATTTTCTCCTTGACCAGGGTACTCTGGAATTTGGCCACAATGTTCCTAGGAGTTTCTCTTTTTGGATCTCTTTCAGGAGGTGATCAGTGGATTCCTTGAATACTTATTTTTCCCTCTGGTTCTAGAATCTCAGGGCAGTTTTCCTTGATAATTTCATGAAAAATGATGTCTAGGCTCTTTTTATGATCATGGCTTTCAAGTAGTCACATAATTTTTAAATTCTCTCTCCTGGATCTATTTTCCAGATCAGTTGTTTTTTCAATGAGATATTTCACATTATCTTCCATTTTTTCATTCTTTTGGTTTTGTTTTGTGATTTCTTGGTCTCTCATCAAGTCATTAGCGTCCATCTGTTCCATGGGGACACCCTGCTCCCCTCTCAGTAAGCTGAAAAGACCCTGTCACTGACCTTTGGCACCTGTGGGTGGAGGGAGCTGCATGGCCGCTGGAGATTCCGTCCCTGGAGCCTCCTGGATCTGCTCCTGTTGGTACCCCGTGGCCAAGGAGGTCTGGGTTCTACTCCAGGTCCAGTGTGCAACAGACCTTTCAGGTCAGTTTTTTGGGTCTCTCTGGAACAGAAATCTCCTCCACTCCTTTGCTCTGTGGCTTCTGCTGCTCCAGAATTTGTTGGGAGTTCTTCTTTACTGGTAATTTATGGGCTGTGGGTTCAGAGCTAGCATATGTGCATCTTTCTACTCTGCCATCTTGGCTCCACCCCCCAGAATATGATATTCTGTAAGGTAAAGGACTTGAGACTGCAACCAAGGATCAATTACCCAGGAAAAATGAGCATAATATTTCAGGCAAGGAGATACACAGTCCGTGAAATAAGATATTTCCAGACCTTCCTGATGAAAATACCAGAGCTCAATAGAAAATTTTGTTTTCAAAGGCAGGTCTGAAGAGAGGCATAAAATGATAAACGGGGGGAAAAACTTGTTACTCAATATGGACAAATTGTTCAAGTCCCTATAAGGGAAAATGGCACTTGTTAATATTGAGAATTGTATATTTATTATGATATGTAAAAGGGATGGTTGTTGTCCTTCATCTTCAAAGAGGACCAAAATGACATCACCTTTGTAAAGTGAAATTTCAGTATGTCCAAATGTGGCTGATCAGACCAGTACAATCTTGGAATGTTCTAACACAGGTTGGGCACAAATAGTCCATATAAATAGTTGGGGTGGATATCCCAAATTTGTGCATCCTTTGTTTACTTTGTGCTTTCTCAATTCTGCTTTGCTCAAAGAGCGCAGCATCTTTTCTTAAGTGGGCATGCCATGCTGAGCGGTCCTGTGCCAGTGTCTCCCATGTTGCACACTGAAATCCAAAGTTCTTGAGAGAGAACTTGAGAGTGTCCTTGTATTATTTCTTCTGACAACCATGTGATTGCCTGTTCTCCATAAAATATTCTTTTTGGCAAGTATTCTTTTTGCATTTGAACAACGTGGCCAGCCCATCAGAGTTGAGCTCTCTGAAGCATAGTTTGAACACTTGGCAGTTGAGCTTGAGCAAGGACTTCAGTGTCTGGTACCTTATCATGTCAAGTGATCCTCAGAATATTCCTAAGACAGTTCAGATGGAAGCAATTCAGTTTCTTGTCATGGCTCTGGTAGACTGTCCATGTTCCACAAGCATATAACAATGAGGTCTGCACAATAGCTCTGTAGATCTTCAGTTTAATAGCCAGTCTAATACCTCTTCTCTCTCTCAAACCTTTCTTTGGAGCCTCCCAAACACTGAGCTAGCTCTGGCAATGCATGCATCAACCTCATTGTCAATGTGTACATCCCTAGAAAGTACACTACCAAGGTAAGTGAACTTATCCACAGCATTTAAAACATCTCCATTTGTTGTAACCCATGGTTCTATGTATAGATGGTGTGGTGGTGGCTGATGAAGCACCTGTATTTTTTGGTGTTAATTATTAGGCCCAAATTAGCACAGGCAGCAGAGAATTGATCCATACTTTGTTGCATCTCAGCTTCAGAGGCTGCATTGAGTGCACAATCATCTGCAAACAGAAAATCATGCACCAACACTCCCTCCACTTTGGTCTTGGCTTGTAATCTTTTCAAATTGAAGAACTTATCATCAGTATGGTAGTTGACCTTGATGCTGTTTTCACCCTCATTGAAAGCATTTGTCAACATGGCTGAAAACATCAGCTAAAAAGCATAGGAGCAAGCACACAACCTTGTATTGATTGTTTTGATCTAAAATATTGATGAACTTCTCTGGGCAACCAAATTTTGACATAATTTTTCATAAGCCCTCATGACTAACAGTGTCAAAGGCCTTGGTCAGATCCACAAACATTGTGTACAGGGATATTCACAGATAGAAAGAGTGGTAAATGGTGTCATGATAAAAATGCAATTTAAGAGTGTGATGGGATTGTAAGGGGACATGTCAAAATGTGGAGTCAGAAAAAGGTAAATTACATCACAGGAAGAGGCACAAAAATAAATTACAATAGAGGGAAGGAGGGGAAGGAGATGAGCATTGTTTGAGAGTTACTCTCATCTGATTGGGTTCAAGGAGGGAACAACAAACTCAGTTAGTGTAGAAATAGAATTAGCTCTATAGGCAGTAGGAGGGGAAGGGGGAAAAGAAAGGGAAGAGAGGCTAAAAGGGAGGGAAGAAGTAGTAAGAGAAAAAAGCATTAAAAGGGAGGGGGCCTGAAAGAAGGGAGGGAAGACTGAGGGAGGAGGTGTTAAAAAAAAATTAAAACTCCATTGGGGAGGGAAAAGGAAAAGGGAGAACTGAAAGCATAAACAAGGGGAAAGAGGATGGAGAGAAAGACACAAATAATAATCATAATTGTGAATGTGAATGTGACGAACTCTCCCATAAAAGCGAAATAGATAGCAGAATGGATTAAAAACAGTATGTTATTTACAAGAAACACATTTGAAAAGGGGGCATACACACAAGGTAAAAGTAAAAGGTTGGAGTAGAATATATTGTGCTTTAACTACTGTAAAAAAAGCAATCCTAATCTCAGACAATGCAAAGGCAGAAATAGAACTAATCAAAAGAGATAAGGAACAGAACTATATCCTGCTAAAAGCCGCCAGTGAAGCAATTTCATTACTAAATAGCATTCTTCAAGGGGTATAGCATTAAAATTCTTAGAGGAGAAGTTAAGGGAGTTACAAGAAGAAAGAGAGAGCAAAACGATATTAGTGGGGGACCTCAACATCTCTCTCTTTGAATTTGATAAATCCAACCTCAAAATAAACAAGAAAGAAGTTAAGGAGGTGAATAAAACTCTGGAAAAGGTAGATATAATATACGACTAGAGAAAATTGAATTGGGATAGAAAGGAATATACTTTTTTCTCCATAGTACAATGGCACATATACAAAAATTGACCATGTACTAACCTCACAATCCAGTGCAGAAAGGCAGAGATAGTCAATACATTCTTCTCAGATCATATTGCAATGAAAATTATTTGTAATCAAAGGCCATGGAAATATAAACCCAAAATTAGTTGGAAACTAAACAATCTAATCCTAAAGAATGAATGGGTTAAATAACAAATCATAGAAACAATCAACAACTTCATTCAAGAGAATGACCATAATGAGACAGCCTACCAAATCTTATGGGATGTTGCAAAAGCAGTTCTTAGGGAATGTTTATAACTTTGAATGTCTATGTGAATAAAATAGAAAAAGAAGAGATCAATGAATTGGGCATGCAGCTGAAAAAACTAGAAAAAGAAAAAAATTGAAAATCCCCAAATAAATATCAACTAAGAAATACTGAAAACCAAAGGGGAGATTAATAAAATTGAAATTAAGAAAACTATTGAAGTAATAAGTAAAAATAAGAGTTGTTTTTATGAAAAAACCAATAAACTTGATAAATATTTGGTCTATTTGATTTAAAAAAAGAAGAAAACCGAATTACTAATATAAAGCATGAAAAGAATGATCTGAACTGCAATGAGGAGGATATTAAAGCAATAATTTGAAATTACTCTACCCAACTTTATGCCTATAAATCCGACAATCTAAATGAGATTGATGAGTATTTTTTTAAAAAAATATAAATTGCCCAGATTAACTGAAGAGGAAGTTGAATACTTAAGTAACCCCAGCACAGAAAAAGAAATAGAACAAGCCATCAATGAACTCCCTAGGAAAAAATCTCCAGGGCCAGATGAATTTACAAATGAATTCTATCCAACTTTTAAAGAACAGTTCATTCCAATACTATATAGCCTATTTGAGAAAATCCCAAAGAAGGAGTCATACCAAATTCTTTTTATGACACAAATATGGTTCTGATACCTAAACCAGGAGGAGCCAAAATCAAGAAAGAAAATTATAGATCAATTTCTCTAATGAATGTAAATGCAAAAAAATTTAAATAAGATACTAACAAAAAGAATACAGCAACCTATCATGAAAATAATATGTTATGATCAAGTAAGATTTATAGCAGGAATGCAGGGCTGGTTCAGTATTAGGAAAACTATTAGCATTTTTGATCATATCAACAACAATCCTCAATAGATGCAAAAAAATGTTTTGACAAAATGCAACAACCATTGCTATTGAAAACACTGGAAAGCAAAGGAATAAATGGAAGTTTCCATAAAATAATAAGCAGTATATACCTAAAACCATCAGCAAGCATTATGCAATGGGGACAAGCTAGATGCATTTCCAACAATATTAGGGGTAAAACAAGGATGTCTTTTATCACCACTGTTATTCTACATGGTATTAGAAATGATAGCTGTAGCAATGAGAGAAAAAAAAGGAATAGAAGGAATTGGAATAGTCAAAGAAACTAAGTTATCCCTCTTTGCAGATGATATGATAATATATTTAGAGAATCCCAGAGAATCCAGTAAAAAATACTTGAAATAATAAACAACTTTGACAAAGTTGCAGGTTACAAAATAAACCCAGATAAATCATCTGCATTTCTATATACTACTAACAGAGCCCAACAGTAAGAGATAGAAAGAGAAATTCCATTTAAAGCTACCATAGACTCTATAAAATATCTGGGAGTCTACCTGCCAAAACAAACCCAGGGACTATATGAACACAATTGCAAAACACTTTTCTGACAAATAAAGTCAGATATAAGTAAGTGAAAAATAAGTAAGTTTCTTGTGGGTAGGTCAAGCTAATATAATAAAAATGACAATTTTGCCTAAAACTACCAGATAAGTATTTTCTGGATCTAGAAAAAATAATATCAAAATTCAACTCAAAGAACAATACGTCTGGAATATCAAGTTAACTAATGAATAGAAATGCTATGGAAGATAGCCTAGTCCTACAAGATTTTAAATTGTATTATAAAGCAACAATCATCAAAGCCACTTGGTACTGGCTAAGAAACAGAGGGGTAGACCAGACGAATAGGTTAGGTCCTCAAGACACAGCAATCAATGCATATAGCAATCTACTGTTCGATAAACCCAAGGATCCCAACTTCTGCGATGAATATTCATTGTTTGACAAAAATTGCTGGGAAAACTAGATAACAGTGCAGTGGAAATTGGGCATTGACCAATGCCTGACACTGTACAGAAGAAGAAAGTCCAAATGTTCTAGGAATAAAGATTGATATTATAAACAATTTAGGGGAGCAAGGAATAGTGTATTTGTAATATTCATGGAGAATGGAGAAAGTTATGACTAAATAAGAGATAGGGAACATTATCAAGTGCAAAATGGATAATTTTGATCACATTAAATTGAAAAGTTTTGCACAAACAAACCCAAAGCCGCCATGATTAGGAGAGAAGCAGAAAACTTGGAAAGAAGCTTTGCAACTAGTGTCTGTGATAAAGGCTTTATTTCTAAAATATATGGAGAACTGAGTCAAATGTACAAGAATATAAGTCATTCCCCAACTGAGAAATGGTCAATGGATATAAACAGGGTGTTTTCAGAGGAAGAAATTAAAGCTATCTATAGTTATATGAGAATGCTCTAAATCACTATTGGTTAGAGAGATGCAAATCAGAACAACTCTGAGGTACCACACCACACCTATCAGATTGGTTAACATGACAAAATAAGAAGATGATAAATGTTGAGAAGATGTGGAAGAGTTGAACACTAATTCATTGTTGGTGGAGCTGTAAGGTGGTTCAACCATTCTGGAGAGAAATTTGGAACTATGTCCAAACGGCTACAAAAATGTGTATACCTTTTGATCCAGCAATATCACTCCTGGACTCTATCCCAAAGAGATCATAGAAATGGAAAAGGATCCCACACGTACAAAAATATTTATTGCAGCTTTCTTTGTGGGGGTGAAAAACTGGAAATCAATATGATGCCCATCAATGGGGGAATGGTTGAATAAGTTGTGGTATATGAATGTAATGGAATACTATTGTGTTATGAGAGACAATGAACAGGAAGACTTCAGAGAAGACTGAAAAGACTTATATGAACTGATGCTGAGTGAAAGGATTAGAATCAGGAGAACTTTGTACACAGCAATAACCACAGTGTGCAAGGAATTTTTCTGGTAGACTTAGTACTTCATTGCAATGCATGAGCTTAAAAAATTTCCAATGGGCACTTGAGGCAAAATGCCTTCTACTTCCAGAAAAAGAGCTATGAAATTGGATTACAGATAGAAACAGACCATTTTCTTTTGTGTTATGTTTTGTTTTGTTTTATGGCTTCTCCTGTTTATTTTAATTCTTACATGCAACATGTGTTTAATAGGAATATATGTGTAGAACCTATATGAGATTGTGCGTCATCTCAGAGAGAGAGTGGAGGGAGGGGGAATAAGAGAGAGGGAAGGAAAAAAATCTAAAATATATTGATGCAATTGTAGAACACTTAAAACAAATAAAATTATTTAATTTAAACAAATAAAAAATAATATCTTTTAGCTAAATGTAGTTTCCCTGCTTATCTTTTTAAATTATGTTTACTATTGTTTTACTTTGTCTGAGATAATGATTAATACTTTTGTTTTATTTTTTTTATTTCAATTAAGCATAATAACTTTCACTCTAGCCCTTAATTTTAACTCCATGTGCGTCTTTCAAGTGAATGTCTTATAAACAGCATATTGTTGGATTCTGGTTTCTAATACATTCTGCTACCCACTTCTGTTTTATGGAAGAGCTCATTCCATTTCTATTCATAATTAGTATGATTATATTATGATTACTATGTATTTTCTTCATCCTATTTTTGGTTTATCTTTCTCTCGCTCTCTTTTTCTCCTGTCCTTCTTCAAATGTCTGTTTTGTTTTTAAGCAGTGCCTCCATTAATTCACCCTTCCTTTTATCACCCATTCTATATCTCTTATTCACTTCGCCACTTTCCCTATTTAGGCAGATAGATTTGTTTCTATATGTATCCATTGCTCTTTGAACCAATTTTGATGAGAATGAGGTTCAAACATTGCCCACCCCACCCTCTTCTATTTTCCTCTCCATGGAAAAACTTCGTCCTTGCATGTTATATGAGAAAGATTTCTCCATTCAATCTCTACTTTTCCCCTTCTTCCAGTGCATCACTCTCTTACCATTTCATTTTTAAAAGATCATTGCCATATAATCAACTTGAAATCATATACCCTGTCTATATAAACTCCCAATAATGATGAAGTTAGGAGTTGCAAGTATCACCTTCCCATATAGGGACAGAAACAATTTAAATATATTAATTGTGTTATGATTCCTCCTTCATGTTTACCTTTATATCCGTCTCTTGAATCTTCTGTTTCTATGTCAGATTTTCTAATCAGTTCTGGCTTTTGCATCAGGAATCCTTAAAAGTCCTCTATTTCATGAAACATCCACTTTCTTGTGCTGAAAGATTATATTCAGTTTTGCTAGACCCATTATTTTTTGTTGTAATCCTAATTCGTTTGCTTTCTAGGAGATCATATTCCAAGCCCTCTTGTTCTTTCCAGGGAAGATGTTAAGTCTTGTGTGATCCAGACTGTGGTTCCATGATATTTGAATTGCTTTTTTTCTGGTTGCCTGCCATATTTTCTCCTTGATCTTGGAGCTCTTGAACTAGGCTATAATATTATATGAAATTTTCATTTTGGGTGTTCTTTCAGGTAATGATCAATGTATTCTTTCACTTTCTATTTTACTGTCTGGTTCTGGAATATTAGGGCACTTTTCCTTGATTATTTCATGAGATATGATGTCTAAGATCTTTCTTTCATGGTGGGTTTCAGGTAGTCCACAAGTTCTTAAATTATCTCTCCTTGATCTATTTTTCAGGTCAACTGTTTTTGTGATGAGATATTTCAAATTCTTTTCTATTTTTCATTCTTTTGACTTTATTAGCTTCTACTTGCCCAAATCTATTTTCAAAGAAAAATATTTTTGTAATTTTTAATATTTTTAAATAATAATTTTCTTCTGAGTTTATCTATCTCTTTTTCCATTTGACCACTTCCATTTTTTAAGGAGTTCCTTTCTTCAGTGAATTTGTGTTCCTCTTTTAATGAGGACAATTTTGTTCTTCAAGTTGTTATTTTCTTCAGCATTATTTTTTTGTATTCCCTGTTCGTAGTTTTCTTGCATCATTGTCATTTCATTTCCCAACTTTTCCTCTACCACTCATCTCTTTCTTTAACTCTTCCCAGAGTTCTTGTTGGGCTTCTATATAAAGAGCACGTTTTTTTGAGTCTTGATCATAGCTGTTTTCACATTGTCTTCTTTTGATTTTGTATCTTGGTATTCCCTGCCACCATAGTGACTTTTTATTGTCAGGTTCTTTTTTTCTTCTTTTTTTTTGGTGGTGTGTTCATATTTTCAGCCTATTTTTTAAATTTATGTTAAATTTCAGTTTTGCTTTCTGAGGGGCAAGGGTGAAGGGAAGTTGGAAGGACACTGTTTCAAGTATCAGGGTTTTTTTGTACTTCTGTTTTCAGAGCTAGTTCTAAGGGTCTGTATGTTTTGAGTGCTTCCAAAGTGGTGTGATATAAGGAAAATTGAGGGCTACTCCTCTCCACTTTGGAACTGTGACCAGGACCCCTGCTCTTTGTGACCAACCATAAGTGCTCCTCTCCTCCCTAAAACTGGGGACCAGAACTGTTTATGGGCAATAGATCTGCCAATCAACACAGTTGTACTCAGTGCCAGCAGAGTTGCTTGCAATCTCTTTCTCACCAGTGCGCCTTACTGTCTCTGGGCTGAGAGCTCCCCAAGGTACTATTGCTGCTACTGCTTGGTGCTGCTGGTATTCTTCAGACTTGTCTTCACTTCAGTGTCTGCATCCTGGGCCATCTCCAGTTGTCCTGATGAATATCTGACCACTGGACTCAGATGGCTCTGGAGGAGAAAGTGAGGCTGGTGACTTTGCACAGACCTCTGTCATTCAAATCACTGTTAATTGCATGTCATGTCATCATCTCCCTGATGTCATGTTCAAGAACAAAGGACTAACTAAAACCTGTGATTAGTCCAAGCTGCCTGAATGGGGACTCAGCTGGCCAGTTCCAGTTGGGCAACTAAGTTCCTTCCTCTGCCCTCCTCTCCCTTCTCCTCTCCTCTTCTCTCCTTTCCTCTTCTGTCCTGTCCTCTCTTCTCTTTTCTTCTCTTCTCCCTTACCTGAGGATGTTCTGTCCAAAGGAGAGTAAATTTTGATGGCCAGAATTTTTTCTCAAAGACTAGACCTGAAACCTAATTCACACTGTATCTCATGGACTGGACAATAATAAGTCCCTGCTGAAGCACCACTTAATGATTAATTTTTGGCCCCTCCTGGCTCACAGTGAAGGAAAATAGTAACCGTTTCTCTTTTGGCCAGCAGCCATGAGGGTATTGCCACCCCCCCAGTTTGATTTTTTTTTTTATTAAAGGGGCTATCCCTTGATTCACTTCTTAAAAGAGACCTATTCACTAAATAGACTTTGCCTCACTCCAAATGACAACCTGAAAAGACCTTGGCTTAAAAGGGCCAAAGTTTTCCACTGCATCCTAGGCCATCTTCAGTTGTCCTGATGAATATCTTACCACTGGACTGAGAAGGCTATGGAGGAGAAAGTGAGGCTGGTGATTTTGCACAGACCTCCCTCACTCAAATCAAAGTCAATTGCAAGGCAGGCCGTCATCTCCCTCATGTCCTGGTCCTCTTTGAGAACGAAGGACAAGCCATACAACCACAACCCCAGTGTCACAGAGTTCTCCTGATGACTCCTGAGTTGTCTCAGACTGCAAAAGCATCTCATCTTAACCTTTTCTTTGCTCTGCCACTCCAAAAATTGTTTTGAGGTATTAATTTAATATTGTTTGTAGAGGAATTTTGGAAGAGTTCAGCTGCATTGTTACCTGTACTCTGCCATCTTCCCTGTCTTCTCTTTTTAACAGTAACCTCCACATTCTACCTCTAAAGAAACTAGATCATTACATCAATTCAATCACTAGATGAAGGGTATAAGGATGAGAATGTCAGGCATACAAAAGAATGAAATAGGCATGTATAGTTAAAATTAGCTAAACTCTTCTGTTGTAGAATTTTCACATGGGAAGGAGCAGGTCAGACACTTCCATATTTTAATATGAAGAAATCTTTGAATTCACATAAGCACAGAATGTAAAAGGAATCTCCAGTGTAATATATCTGACAATGCATAATTTTCTCAAAGACTTATAGTGAAGCAAACCTGTTACCTATAAAGCCTTTTCAGCCTGGTAGAAGCTCATGGATCTTGTCCTTCACTAGCATAACCCTTGAGAACCATGTTCCTTACTATCCGTTCTATACTTTGAATATCCCCTGATCCTGTCTTAGTTGAAATGGGCTTTTAAAAGAACTGCCAATTCTTCTTAAACTGAAAGAAATAATAAGCATAATAACCTAGAATGCATAGACTTAATTTATCCTTGACCTATATGCATTAGCATGAGGAGAAATGAAATTACTTGTGTCTTTGAAACTTAATTGATTTGAATTGTTCAGGTGTCCATTATTTGAAATGCCCAGTGAGCTTAAATTATCCTAAATTAAACCAATACTTTAAATTTTTTATTTATAAGTTGGTTAGTCATACCTAAATTAATATTTGAGAGTTTTCAATTAATATTCACCAGCTTCAGAAGACATGAACTATTATCATACATTGTCAAATATTCTGAACAAGCACCTTATAGTCACATATCTATAAAAACTTTTTTCAATATCTCCAATTAGCATTCCATAGGAATCTCAAATTCAACATACACAAAATTATATTCATTGTCTTTCCCTGTAAGACTATACCAATTCCTAACTGATCTATTTATGTCATATTCATCATTGTGTCATTAAAAGCATAAAATTAGTTTCAAAGTTTTGTCATAAATCACTCCAGTCCATGCTCCTCACACTTTTCTTCTAGATAAGAAATCCCTTAACTGACCTTCCTGGATTGAGTCTCTCCCCTTTCCAATATATCATTTTCAAAAGTGACAAATTGATATTTCTAGGGTGACTTCAGTGCTCAACAAATTTCAGTGATTCCCTATCACCATACAAACACCTCTATTTGGCGGCTAAAGTGCTAACACTTCACAAGCTTTAAAGGATTACTCCTCTTCACATACTTCATGATTTAGACCAGAGGCATTAAACATACAATCTTTGAACCACTGGTCATCTACAATACTCTCTAATATCTTCCAAATCAGACTGAAATGTAATTGAAAATATTTAATGAAATAAATAAAAATATAATAAAATATAGTGTTAAAATGTGGTTTTCTAAATCAGTTTGTACCTGCAGGGATTCTTATATATGGTTTTTAATGGCCCACATTTCTACTTGAGTTTGATATTACTATTTTAGATAAACAAGTTGATTCATTATTCTTTGTACAAGATACTGTCTCTTGCCTCTTTGCCTTTGTTTACCTGGAATCCTTTCTTCCTTTTCCTCTGTTTCCTTATGTTCTTATCACCCTAAGTCTCAGCTCAGGTCTACTTCCTTAGATGCTTCCTGAGTCCCACAGTTTTTAGCTCCTCCCTATCATTTTGCATTTATTTTCTCTATTTCCAAAATGTAATTATATCTGAATATTTCATATCCCATCCTCTACCAGTAGAAGGTAAGTTTCATACATTCAGAGATGATATCACTTTAAAAAAATGTTTTTTAGTATATACCCAGTACTCAGTATGGTAGTAGTTAATACAATTGATTATTTGAAATTAGTATGTGACAAGTTTTTGTTGGAAACTACTCAAGGCTGTTCCCCTATTAAAGTACAAAAAGACAGTGTTGGTAAGGTGATTTCCTGATACAATGAACTGTGAAGTCTATTCTTACAGTGAAAATTTAAGGCATTTTCTTGACTCTTCTATAGCAACAATTATAGTTTTTTTGGGTAAAATCTTTAACTTTGACAAAGTTCCTTTCACACACTGTTGCAAAGTAGATAACTAAAATACTATTATCTTTAGGTTATAGAATGGGAAACTGAATCACAGAAGTTAAGTGATCTGTCTAGGAGTCACACTGAGTAGAGTCAGGGTTTGTGTTTACACTAAAATCTGCTAACTACAAGCAGAGGATCCTGTCCACTACACATTTGAGAAGAAGTAATTCTTTTAAGCCTATGTACTAGCTAGGAAGAGACAACTTTAATTCTACAATAAACCATTTGTTGCAAGTAGAAGCAACTAAAGCAGGCATATCCTCAGAATCCACTAAATGATGGACTAGTTCCCTTTCATAATCACTTTTTGAAAAATACTTTTCACATTTTACTATATCAGACATTTTTCATACATTCTATTTTCTATGGATATGACTGTATGCTTTCCCCCCTAAAAATAGCAGAAAAAGTTGCATACTTCTTTCTATATTTTGGGTATTTTATTTGATAAAGTTGAAGTTTTCTAAGATGTTTACACAGATTTGTTCATTGAAGATTTAAATGTTGCCAGATATATTTCCCCTGATGATGGCTTATCAAATATTTAAAAGTATAGATACAAGAAGAAACACTTTATGCAGATAACCATTATAAGATAAACATTTCTACAAGGAGAAAATTTTGGAAAGAATAGAGTCTCCCACCTACTCCATGATTTAAAAGTATTTAAATAAACATAGAGCAAAACAACAACTTTTTTCCTGCAACACATTATGCCAGGTACTTTTTAGTCTACTATAAATATTAGCCAATAATTCTGAACTAATCTTTGGACTGAAGACAGCTTTGAATACTTTCTGGAGGCTAAGCTGGAAGGATCCTTTCTTTAACTTGCCCCAAATCACACAAAATGTTAAGTCATACAGCTGATCAAACCCAAATTTTCTACAAATCTAGATTTCTCTCTTTCATATCTGCTTTCTTATAGGATCACCTTTAGGTCCCTGAAATCCTAAGGGAAGATCCAACCTCAATTTAGAGGTACCTAAAACTGTAGAATGGATAAAATCCAGTGAAATTGGAGAAAAGACAGGGGATTTAAAAGAAAACAAGGATTTTGGAGTTGAGAATTATGAGATTAGCCAAGTCCCGCTGTTTCTTAAAACTGGAGTTTGATGTGACCAAAGAAAGTTTAGTAGAGAGGTCAGAGTTTTTTTAAAATTAGGTATGTGTGCATGTTTTGTTTTGTGAGAGATCTGGAAGGTGACCGTGGTTGTATAATAAATATTGTATTAGGAATCCTGACTGACTGTGTGATGACCACAAATTTGAAAGTACCATCACACTATCATCCAAGTGTTTATGTGGTAAGTAGAACTCAGCTAGGCAGAATTGTCTGGACTGAGTATTGCACTGGAGATTTCTTGCTACACTGATATTTGAATATTAATAGGAAGTCTTTCAATCTGACCATCCAACTAGTTCTGATTAAATTATTGTCTAATTCACATGTCTTTATCTTCTTTAAAAAATATTACTTTTTCAAAAGCATTGTGGATTAATTAATTAATTAAATTAATTAAATAAATTAATATTTAATTAATGAATTATTTTTTTTAATCTAAGAATATTCACAACATTCTCTTCAACTATCACTTTAGTAATCTCAATAAAGGAGGTGAGGTTAGTTTGACATCTGTTTGTGAAGAAACTACACTAGCTCTTTATAATCACCTTTTATCTTTTTAAGAACTCTTTAATGATCTCTGCTTGAATTTTCTCAGAAATTGAAGTGAAATTCACTAGATGTCTAGAGATGGCAAATTCTATTTTCTTTCTCCTCTCCCTTTTCAACTGTGAGTTCCTTGAGAATGGCAACTATATCTTGCCCTTCTTTGTATCCCTTGGGCTTAGCAGAGTGACTGACAACCAGATAGGTATTTCCTGTTTATTGACTCAGTGACTGAAACTGGAAAGAAAGAAATTTAATGAGAGAGAGTACAGAGGTTTACAGATATGAAAGAGAGATAAAAGAAATCATTTCAGAAGGTTTCAATAATTCTCACTCTTTTTCCTTTTTTCTATAGGTTTGCTTTACCTCACTAAAGAGTTTGTATATTCTGTTTCTTACGAGAGTAAACTTAAACAGGTAATTACATGAATGAGTTACAACTTATACAATGCAATTTGTTAGATCACTACCCTGCTTAAAATCTCTCTCCCATTTGCTCTCAAGGTGCCTGGAATTCCACTTTTAGAAGATTCAGTTATTGATCTTTGTATAATTTTTGGTCATAATAGCTTCTTCTTAAAATGAACACTAGATTTATTAAGGAGATGTCTGGAAAAACTTGAGCAGGAATTAAAACCTTGAGAGAAAGCTAGCAGGAGAGTCACTCTGGATGATAAGGACTATGTAGGGGAGGTTTCATAAATGCAGGGAAAAACTTACATACATACTTTCTTGGATATATTTTGATGTCACATTTTTGTCTAAGGTTAGCTTTGCACTTGAATGTGGTCTGTCTAATTAACAGCTAGTCTTGGAAAACATTATCTTCTCAGGAATCTTATATGGTAAGTTAGACATTGTTCTAAGGGAAAGAGTACCATGGTACATACATATGATGAATTTTCAGTTTTGTCCATATACATGTACATATATATATATATGTCTATGGTATAAATTCAAGACGAATAGAATAATTTCACTAAAGCAAAAAAGCTCCGGAGGAACCAAGAAAGTATTTTAATGAGAACACATATCTTTCCTTAATTAAGGTTAACGTGGCTAACATACTGCATGTGGAACTTTGATCCAACTAATTGTCTTAGTCTTATTTGGTAATTCTCTACTTTTCTACAAAATAGCTTACTCACCTGTTCTACTAGGGTAGCATCTGAGTTCCATCTCACCAGCAGCACTGTGTGACCTCCATGGAGCTTGTTTCTGTGGTTATCTATTGCCTATTTTATGGTAGCAGGCTTGTCTTTTATCCTAATGTAGAAGACCATCTCTTAGAGATAGCCCCAAATGAAGCTGAGGCAATAGATATGGGGCATGTGTGTGATGGGGGGGGGGGGGGGGAAGGGTTGTAAATAAATAGAAGAAAGCATACTGTTCTGATATGGTAGGGGGTACATGCTTAGATCCCAACTCTCTAGAGTATTAGTTGTTGTGGAATCAACATTATAACCTCTCATACACTCAGGAATGTGCTTGAGCCAACTCATCCTGTTTCTAGAGAGGTAATTGTTAAATTTTGGGTGTGAACAATTAACACTTGAACATCACCAAATGTTACAAATTATAGATTGATTCTTTATTTGTTGACTGTCTAGATTTAAGAGAGTGAAGGTAAACAATGTTAATAATACAAATTAAACTTAAAAGTGTCGTGAAATTTTCTCTTAGAGAATTGGTTTTGAAACATTCACAAGAACATCCCTGTACTACTTCAAAGAAAGTTAGGCTAACTTTTTTTTAAAGGTATTAAAATCATTTTGGAAATTTGCCTGGCTCAGAAAACTAAAGGCGCAAGCTGCTGACATCACTCTCTGGTCACCTGAGTATAAAAAACTTCTCAAGGAACTTCAATCCTGCTTGAATGTTGGATAGAGTGTACAACACGGAGGCAGGAGCTGAATAACCTTGAGCTATCTTCAGTTTTTATCTTTCTTCAATATTCTGTTGTTCTATTAGCACAGTTCCTGGCACATGGGAAACATTAAATTGACTGATTGTGGGTAACTAAATCTTTTTTTAAAAATACTTGAATGACCTATATCTCATTTCACTCCAATATTGACCATAAAGTACTGGCCCAAGTCAGAATCATCCCTGAACACTAGACACATCAATCAGTCAATAAGAACCTGCAATTTTGGAAAAGTCATTTAACTCTCTGAACCTAAAATGTTCCCTCAATAAAACAAGACTCAGACTATCCAGTTCACTGGATTGTTGGGAATGGTAGCTATTATCATTCTTTCTGATACCTTTCAATCTGGTACTTTGTCTCACCAAGCTTGTATGGACTGTTTTTAAGCACTCTACATGTTTTAATTATAGAGATGTTTTCAACAAAGAAAATCAAATTTTAATAAAGAAATATATGACATCTATTAAAAGATTAAATATTTAGCAATATCTACTCAGATTAAATTTAGTTTAGAAAGATATATAAAAACATTGAGACAAAATAGCATATTCTAAACCCACAAACATACAGTGTTTGTGCTATGCTACATTTTATCATAAGCAAATAGGATTATTTTAAGTTCTTTTGAAAAATGATCAATTTCAAATCCTAAGAGTATCTCGATTTATGAGTTGTTTTAATCTATTCAAATATATGGCTGAATTGCATTGTCTGCCCAGAAACAGGGACAGATTTTGATTCACTCAAAACTGGGCTAGATTGCTTTGGGGAAATTACAAAGCTCCTTTCTCTTCTTTCTCCTGGAAACAAAGGCCCATTTAAAAAAATACCAATATTCTACTGGTGTTGTATAGTTACCAATTACAGAACACTAGTCTCTGAAGAAAAAAAATCACTGTAATTCAAATGGCAATGGACAGATGCATGATGAGTCTGAGCAAGATGCAATCCCCAGAAATACAAACTACAGAGGAGACAGAGTAAGGCATGTCATCGAGAAAACCTGTTATATTGTCTCACTCATTAGAATGAGGGAATGGTTTTGGCTTTCTTTGCATGCCCATCCCTTAGCAGATTGCCTGATATGCAGCAAGTTTTGTTCTGATTGGATGTCCTTATGTTGTCTAGGCCATAACGCAATGGCCATCCAGGGCTCATTGGACTGACCAGCCTCCCCAGCAGCAGGGATTTCGGGCGTGTAACCTCAAGCCCACCAATAAGCTCTTAATAAATGCTGTAATCGATTTATTGAGCTGTTCACCTGGCATAGCAAGGAAATAACAGGTGAACAGCCTGTGTACTCTATTGGTATCCTCGATTATCAAGAGCAAAGCAGGAAGGCCGCCAGAACATTTGGCAGACCTCCTGTAGCAAACTTAGCAGAGGATTTGCACAAGGGTTCGCACGTGTTGGGCAGACATAAGATCACAGATCAGAGTAATTGAAGAAAATGAATTAAAGAGAAATAGCTCTTTCAATATCATCTATAGTTTCAAATCGAGTTCATTTCAGAACACTTCTACAACAGTGAAATATATTCAGTCTCATTTGGATAAATTCTGATTGCCAAGTAAGTTCTTTCTAAAAGGTAATATCCTGAAGAAAATGCTTTTGCAAACTACCTTTATTTATCTTTTCCCACCTGAATTATGGAGATAGCACAAAAATGTAGTCCTTTAAAGGATGCACTTAAAAGAAAAAAATCCTGAACAAAGAAATTTCTTTTTCATAATCTGTTATAGGTTAGAAACAAAAACAGCTGAGGTATTTCTCCTGAGTTGCTAGAGGAGATGCCAAAGGAATTGGAAATGATGTTGGTAATGTAATGGTCTGTGTAACCTCATGAGCTGTCAAATCCTAGACTGCACAAGACTAATAGCTCTTTTATAAAGAGTTTCTTTTAGTACCGTTCCCCAAACTCAAAGGCTCAGAACACAAGCTATTTAAGGGCAAAGTGATAAAGACTCACTTACTTAGGTTGATAAGCTTTCTCAGGAGCAGCATTTTGATTCAGAAACAAGTCACAGAACTCATTAGCAGAACCAGTAGTAATGATAATAGACAATGACTACCTTTAATTGTCCTTCTGTTGTGCTCCGCATCTAAAGACCATTTTTTAAATTAAGGGTCTTTTTTTAGGTGACGATTCCAGGATGCTGATTCCAAAGTATAATAATCTTACAGTGTTAATAAGATCAGCACTGCATTAGACACATGTCCCAGGTCACCTTCAAAAATCTTGGCCACCACATATAATTCACAAACTTTAAATTGGCTTAAAATTTAATTGCTGGCTTCACAGAAATAGCTAATGACTCTATAATGCCTCCACTGCTTGACATTCAAAGACACAACTATCTTTTTATAAATACAAAGATCCAGTTTCCTAAGCAAACTTGGTTAACATTTCTCCAGTAGGAGACAGCATATAATGAAATGGACAGAGCACTGACCTGGATATCAGGAGGAAGAAATTCTAATTCTGTGTTTACTATTAATTAGCTAGATTTTTGCTTTCAGGCAAGTACTTTAATTGTTCCTGGACTCAGTTTCTTTACCTGAAAGATGAAACATTGGATTAGATGATCCCTCAGGTCTCTTTCAACCGTAAGATCTTAAGAGAAAATATTTCTATTTTGTCAAAGTAGCTGGTGGTTATGATGGGGCAATGAGGACAGAAAGGGTGGTGGTATTCTTCAGGGAGCTCAATTATATACCATAATAGCTGACCTATATGACTAATCTTAATAGCTGTGCTATTTGTACCTTTAGTAATCAGGAAATTTAACAGTCAATTAACATTTTAAAAACATACTATATGCCAAAAGCAGAGTAATTAACAACTTCTTTGACTTAATTTTATCCTTCCAAGAAGTTGTAGAGACCATTGAGAAAAATTTGTATTTTGGATATAAATATGGAAAAGAAATAATGGGAACTTTAAAGGGAAGCAAATAGCTAATTTTAGAGTTTTCCAGGGGCTAATGGAAGCATAGATTTAGAAGGAAAGGAAGTACTTGTTCAGTCATTTTTTTCAGTTATGTCCAACTCTTTGTGAGCCCATTTGGGATTTTCTTGGTAAAGATACTGGAGTGGTTTGCCATTTCCTTCTCCAGTTTATTTTACAGATGAGGAAGTTAACACAACCAGGATTCAATGTCTTGTCCAAGGTCACACAGCTAATGAATGTCTGAGGACAGGTTTGAACACGGGAAGATGATCTTTCTGACTCAGTTCCAGACCCTGGACCTCTATCCACTGCGTCACCTAACAGCCCTAAAAGACAACACAGAGACTCTCTAGTTTGGCCTCTAATTTTACAGAGAATGAAACTGAGCCCCAAAGAAGTTACCTGCCTAAGTTCGAAAAGCAGAATTTGAACCTTGGTCTTCTGTTTCCAAATCCAGAATTCTTGGGGTGGCATAATGGATAGAATGCTAGTCTTTGTGTCAAGAAGCCTGGGATTTTATTCCTATCTCAGATGCTTCTAGCTGTTTGACCCCAGGTAAGTCACTTATCTCCTCCCAGTCTCTATTTCTTTATGTATACAATGATGATAAAAATAGCATCTGGAAGGTGACTTATCTTCCTGTATTCATATATGACCTCAGACATTCATGTGTAATTTGGAAGCCTTAAAGCACTCTTATCTATTATCATCACCCCACCAAGTGCTATTAGTGAATTGGGTAGAGTTTCACATGCATTCTACATTTGGGCAGAGTATTACCTGAAGGCTGAAAAGGAATGATAGATAATATCTCATGGCATGAACCTAAAATCTAACAGAAGAAATAATCTGTAATACTGAAAACAGAAATAAACACAACTTTGATGAAGAAGGAAAAAAAGAACTTGTATGAAAAAGAACAAAGTGGATCTATAAAGAATTTTATCTCCCGGTGTAGATTTTAAAAATGTGAAAATCAGTTGAAACAAGGGCAGATGACAGAATGAGCACAGGTGTCACATACTCCTATAAGAATAGCACCCATTGGCTAAAGTTCTAAAATGAGGCAAATGAGGAAACACAAAAGTAATGAAAAGAAATGTATTTGCCATATTGAGTAAAGGAGGTTCTTCAGGGAACCTGAGCATTAGTTCTCATTTCAGAGCTGCCAGCAGTGGCGGCTGAGTTTTTTCTCTCCACCACTCCAGTGTTTCTTTTGCTTTCTTGAGGCCTTTGCCCTTCTCAAAGTATTTTGAATGGGCTATCAAGGAGTATAACTAGAGTCAGAAGGCAGAGTGAAAAAGGGAGAGAGTTTTAGCCCTTTCTCCATAAGAGTCAGTGGTAAGTGCTATGTACAGAATGCACAGCCTGCACCTTGAATTAGGGAAAAGATGAATGGAATTCTTTTTCCTTTAGCAATGATGGCTGGAAGGAGAGGGGATGCTAGGAAGAGGAAGGGAAAAGGAATAATGAGGAACATGCATATGGATGAAGGAGCAGGTTCAGATGTCATGGAACTGAATAGGAAGAGAAAAAAGCTTTCACTACCAGCAAGAGATAGAGAGTTGGACTGCTATTTTGTCCCAGACTAAGTATGAATAGCTATTATTAAAGGAACTGCAAAGCTGTAGGCTTGGAAGAGAGTCCAATACAAGTCATGGAATACATTAGCTCTGGCTACATAGGCATGAAACTTTCCTAGTTGGTGTCAGAATTCTTTATAGGTATGGATCATCTGAGAAAAAGGGATGGTGGGGCAAAAATGATATTCATCTTGAGGCAAGATTTCTTCACTAAAACATACTCCCTTTCCTTCTGGGTCTCCTGAAGGAAGGCAGCAAGGGGTTGAACATCTTACATCTGCCCCAGGGGACTTTCTCCTGCTCAGGGGGTCTCTGCTCCTTCCTGCTGATCCTCCTTGCCAGCCTCTTTGGGTCTGTCCTCTGTAATTCCCACTCTATTCACTAAGATCCTTTCCTCCTGTCTCATGCTCCACTTGCTTCAATCAGATCTCTGTCTCAATTGGGGAAAGTGGCATCTTCCACTTAATGAAAATTCCCATCCCTGTGAGTCTAACTCCTGTGGCTCATCCTCCAAAGTTCATTCCCCCCCCCCATTACGCAATTCCTTATTCTGATCTCCCTGAAATTGCCCACCCCAAGTTTCAACTAAACACCACCCTGTTCTTTTGCTGTGCCCCCTAGAATGCATGTTTCATAGGAAAGAAATTTCCCTTTATTATAAATCTTTTCTTCTCCCAGTCCTTCCTTCTACCAGCTAGTACTGAACTCTGGCTCTTCCCAATAACACAACTCCCATGGCCATCTTTTCTCCTACTTGCGGGATCTTCTTTCTCCTCAGTTCATTGGTTGAAGCAGAGGAGTTGGAATATTTCTTGTTACCCACTGCCACTTTCATATTTTCCCTTGACCTCCATCACTCAATAACCTCTCTTCCTTTGAGGCTTATGCCATCCATATCTACCACCTAATTAAAATTTGTGTAGCTTTTGTCTAAAGACCTCAGGTCACTCACCTTCTTTTATCAATGTGCTTGATATATGGCTTGCAATTTTTCTCTCCTCTCCAACCCCTGTCCTTATACTAGGAGACTTCAACATGCATACTGACTCTCCCCCAAACTTTTTAACCACTCAGATTCTCTTGAATCTGCTCATTTGAAACCATTCACTTCTTATGAGCCTCCACCCAACCTCAGTCATACAAAATAGTGATACCATTGATCTTTCCATCATACAAATGTGCCACCTCCACATTAAGAATTCTGAAATTCCCTTATCCAATTAAAACTTAGTGGCTTTTCAACTCCCCCTCTTGTCTTCCCTTATAAAATCCCAATCCCTTGACCCCTCATTTCTCTCTTGGCCATCTCCTTTACACTAGACACTCTCTCCTTTTTCTCCCTATCTTGACCCCTTGATAAAACATTTAACTTTACACTTTCTTTCTCTCATGAATCCTTAGTCTTCTTATCATTTTTTTTTTTTTGTTCTTGCCAAGCCTTAGCCTTGAATCACATGGGCTACTATACATCGTCTTCGCACCTACACATGTGCTGACACTTTCATTCCTTCACTTACGTTGCTTAATAAAGGTAGAGAAAATCATACAACCATTCTAACTGGGTCCATTACAGATCTATGTTTTACAACCTCAACTGGGTCTTCACGCTGCTGGGCAATCCTACTATACCTTCCTTATGAACTCAATATCCCACTCTCTATAATGTCTCTTCCAAATTTCTTGTTCCTTCAACAAAACTCTCATACCTCCTCTTCTTCAATTCTTTCAGTTGAGATTTTTGTCTCATATTTTACAGAAAAAAAAATAATGACCATTTACTGTGTACTCCCTCTTTTCATCTCTTCCTCATGTCCTATCATTCAGATGCCCTTTTCCATTATTTCCTCATTTATTCCCATCTTGCCTGAAGAAGTTACCTTACTTCCTACCACGGTTAACTCCTCTACCTATTTAAGAAGCCCCATCCCATTCCAGCTCCTCTAACAGATTACCCTTTCTATTATTTTTGCAATATCACTTATTTTCAATCTCTCCCTGTTTATTGGTTTATTTCTAATTGCCTACAAACATGTCCATGTCTAACCCTTCTTTAAAAGACTCTCACAAGAACCTCCCATCACCACTATTGTTTTATATCTTTTCTGTCCTTTGTAATTAAACTCCTTGGGGTGGGTGGGGGGATCTTCACTCTTTTTTAACAGTTTACTTTCTAATTTCTGATCTTATCATTTCACTGAAACTACTTTCTCTTATTTTCTCAATTCTAAGTATCCTTCACCTTTCTGCAGACTTTGATATTGTGACTCATCCTTTCCTTCTTGATAATCTCTTTTCTCTAGGTTTTTAGGACACTGCTCTCTTCTAGTTCTCCTCCAACCTATTTGACTGCTCCCTCTCAGTCTTCTTTACTTGATCTTCATCACACCATGCCCTCTAATTGTATGTTTCCCTCAGGGTTCTATCCTGAGCCTTCTGCTCTTCTCTCTATATATTACATCAATTGATGATCTTATGAGTTCCTATGGATTTAACTGAATCACTTCCATTTGAACTATCTTAGAAAATTCTGAAGGTCACCTGGCAGAATAAGGTAGCAGATGCTAAGGTCCTTGTTCCAACTAAACTGCCAAGCAATCAAACCGTGCTTCAGAGAGAGCAACTCTGATGGGCTGGCCACAAGATTTGAATGCAAAATGTGTGCTTGTAAAAAAGATATTTTATGTAGAGCTCCCATGGGGCAGGCAACCACATGGTGGCCAGAAGAGGCACTACAAGGACACTCTCAAGGTCTCTCTCACGAACTTTAGATTTGTTTGTGAGACATGGGAGATACTGGCACAGGACCACTCAGCATGGTCTGCCCATGTCAGAGAAGGTGCTGTACTTTTTAAGCAAAGCAGAATTGAAATGCACAAAGGAAGCACAGGATATGCAAATTTGGAGTGACCATTCCAAGTGTTCACAGGGTCTAACTATGCTCAATCTGCGATAGAGCATTCCAAGCTCATATTGGTCTGATCAGCCACAGTCATACACATTGAAACCACTTTATCATGGTAATGTCATTTTGGTCCTCTTCAAGAACAAAGAGCAATAACCAACCACCAACCAACCAACCATGTTACATCAATTGGTGATCTTATTAGCTCCTGTAGGTTTACCTACTATCTCTGTGCTGATGATTCTCAAATCTACCTTTCCTCCCAAACTCTTTACTGACTTCCAATCTCACATCTCCAGTTGCCTTTCTGAAATCTCTTTTTTTCATCATTTTTAAAATTAATTTATTTAACTTTTAACATTCATTTTCACAAAATTTTGCATTCCAAATTTTCTCCCCATTTGTCCCTTCCCCCCACCCCTACACACAAAGCATGGTAATTGCCCTTATCACCAATCTGCTCTCTCTTCTATTATCCCTCCCTTCCCTTGTCCCCATCTTCTCTTTTGTCCTGTAGGGCCAGATAACATTCTATACCCCTTTACCTGTATTTCTTATTTCCTAGTAGCAAGAACCGTACTTGACAGTTGCTCCTGCAACTTTGAATTCCAACTTCTCTTCATCCCTCCCTCCCCACCCATTCTCTTTGGGAAGGCAAGCAATTCAATATAGGCCATATCTGTGTAGTTTTGCAAATGACTTCCATAATAGTTGTGTTGTGTAAGACTGACTATATTTCCCTCCATCCTATCCTGCCCCCCGTTTCTTCTGTTCTCTCTTTTGATCCTGTCTCTCCCCAAGATTGTTGACTTCAAATTGCTCCTTCCTCCCATTGCCCTCCCTTCCATCCTTCCCCCTCCCCTGCTTATCCCCTTCTCTCCCACTTTCCTGTATTGTAAGATAGGTTTTCATACCAAAATGAGTGTGCATTTTATTCCTTCCTTTAGTGGAATGCGATGAGAGTAAACTTCATGTTTTTCTCTCACCTCCACTCTTTTCCCCTCCACTAAAAAGTCTTTTGCTTGTCTCTTTTATGAGAGATAATTTGCCGCATTCCAGTTCTCCCTTTCTCCTCCCGATATATTTCTCTCTCACCACTTAATTTCATTTTTTTAAGATATGATCCCATCCTATTCAATTCACTCTGTGCTCTCTGTCTCTGTGTGTGTGTGCATGCGTGTGTAATCCCACCTACTACCCAGATACTGAAAAGTTTCACGAGTTACAAATATTTTCTCTCCATGTAGGAATGCAAACAGTTCAACTTTTATAAGTCCCTTATGACTTCTCTTTGCTGTTTACCTTTTCATACTTCTCTTCATTCTGTTGTTTGCAAGTCAAATTTTCTTTTCAGCTCTGGTCTTTTCATCAAGAATGCTTGAAAGTCCTTGATTTCACTGAAAGACCATTTTTTCCCCTGAAGTATTATACTCAATTTTTCTGGGTAGTTGATTCTTGGTTTTAGTTCTAGTTCCTTTGACTTCCGGAATATCCTATTCCATTCCCTTCGATCCCTTAATGTAGAAGCTGCTAGATCTTGTGTTATCCTGATTGTATTTCCACAATACTTGAATTGTTCTTTCTAGCTGCTTGAACTATTTTCTCCTTGACCTGGGAACTCTGGAATTTGGCCACGATGTTCCTAGGAGTTTCTCTTTTTGGATCTCTTTCAGGCTGTGATAGGTGGATTCCTTGAATACTTATTTTGCCCTCTGGTTCTAGAATCTCAGGGCAGTTTTCCTTGATAATTTCAGGAAAGATGATGTTTAGGCTCTTTTTCTCATCATGGCTTTCAGGTAGTCCCATAATTTTCAAATTGTCTCTCCTGGATCTATTTTCCAGGTCAGTTATTTTTCCAGTGAGATATTTCACATTATCTTCCATTTTTTCATTCTTTTGGTTTTGTTTTGTGATTTCTTGGTTTCTCACAAAGTCATTAGCCTCCATCTGTTCCATTCTAATTTTTAAAGAACTATTTTCCTCAGTGAGCTTTTGAACCTCCTTTTCCATTTGACTAATTCTACTTTTTAAAATGTTCTTCTCCTCATTGGCTTTTTGAACATCTTTTGCAATTGAGTTAGCATATTTTTCAAGGTGTTATTTTCTTCAGCATTCTTTTGGGTCTCCTTTAGCAAGGTGTTGACCTGTTTCTCATACTTTTCTTTCATCTCTCTCATTTCTCTTCCCAGTTTTTCCTCCACCTCTCTTACTTGATTTTCAAAATCCTTTTTGAGCTCTTCCATGGCCTGAGCCCATGGTATATTTATTTTGGATATGTGGAATACAGAAGCCTTGACTTCTGTGTCTTTCCCTGATGGTAAGCATTGTTGTTCCTCATCAGAAAGGGAGGGAGGAATTATCTGTTCACCAAGAAAGCAACCTTCTATGGTCTTATTTTTTTCCCTTTTCTGGGCATTTTCCCAGCCAATGACTTGCCTTATGAGTTTTCTTTCCACCCTCATCTCACCTCCAGACCCACCCAGCCCGAGCTTGGGGTCTGAGATTGAAATGCTTTTGGCAGGGCGGGGGTGCTATTCAGTGTGAGATTAAGTTCAGGCGCTCAGGTTGGGGAAGGGCCGTCACACAGGGCTCAGTTCCCTCAGGGGGTTTATGTGGAGACCTTCAACAATGGATTCGGGCTCCTGCTTGCTTGGGGAGCCCCTGTCCACTGCCGCCCCCACTGCTGCTTCCCAAGGGAGCCTGAGTTATGGGGACACCCCACTCCCCTCTCGACCAGCCAAAAAGACCCTCTCATGGACCCTTGTCACCTGTGGGTGGAGGGACCTGCACAGCTGCTGGAGATTCTGTCCCCAAAGCCTGCTGGGATCTGCTCCTCTTGGTGCCATGTGGCCAAGGCAGGGCTGGGCTCTGCTCCAGGTCAGGTGCGGGATGGACCTTTCACGTCAGGTTTTCAGGTCCCTTTGGAAGAGAAATCTCCTCCACTCCATTGTTCTGTGGCTTCTGCTGCTCCAAAATTTGTTGGGAGTTCTTCTTTACAGATATTTTATGGGCTGTGGGTTCGGAACTAGCATATGTGTGTCTTTCTACTCTGCCGTCTTGGCTCTTCCCCTCTCGCCTTTCTGAAATCTCAAACTGGGTATACAGAAGATATCTTAAACTAAATATGTCTAAACACAACTCATTATCTTTTCCCCTAAAACCTTTACTTGCCTATCTTTCCTATTACTGTAGAGGATAATACCATTATTTCAGTCCTTATTCTCACAACCTAGAAGTCATCCTCAAGCTTTTAATTTATCTTGACACCTCTATCCTTTGTATTACCTAGACCTATTGATTTGACCTCTACAACATCTCTTCAATATGTCCTCTTCTTCACTGTGACACTCTAGTACGTGCCCTCATCATCTTATGCCTGAGGTATTGCAATAGTCTGTTGATGATTCAGCCTTAATCAAGTATGTCTCCATTCCCAATTGCCCTGGGATCAAATACAAAATGCTTTCTTTGACATTCAAAGCCTTTTATAAGTTAGTTCCATGACTTTCCAGTTCTTTTCCCTCACATACTTTCCAATCTAATGGCTTCCTGCTTATTCCATGTACAAGAAACTCCATCTCTCAACTCTAGACATTTTCTTGCCCTGTCTACCCTGTCTGTAATGCTTTCCCTCCTTAAAACTAGCCATTGACTTTCCTGACTTCCTTGAACTCTGTCCTTAAATTTTAACAGTGGTTACTTCCATACCAAATAAAATCTCCTTTTTTACAGGAAAACTATCCTGCCTCTCTTAATTTTCATGCCTTCCTTCTGTTCATTATTTCCTATTAAGCATGTATATAGCTTGCATGGTATATACTCATTAGCATGTTGTTCGCTCACTAGATTGTAAGCTCCATCAGGCTAGGGACTGTCTTTTGCCTCCTTTTGTGTTTGGGACAGAGGAGAGTGACTGGCACATAATAGATCTCTAATTAATCTTTGATTGATAGATTGAACTCATTATTGTCTTAAATAAATATTCTATGTTTAATAACTGATTAGAAATATTGGGTTGTTTGCAGGAATAGAGACTAATATTCCTAGTGGAAAGCTAAAACCAAGCTGTATTTTAATGTCCCCAGAGAAAATTTAGGTAAGAAAATAAATTGTAGAGAGAACATGGACAATATTCTTGATATTGATATGCCTCCAAGATTGAACCTGGATCCAGTTCATTTCAGATATCTTGCTCTTAATGATATAGCATACAAAGAAAAATTGTAATTCATAAATATATTATATGAGTATTTGAAGAGGAAAAATTTGATAAATTTTTTGCTAAATATACTGGGGTATTTAACATGTTAATTGAAATAATTCTCTAGTAACATGCTTCTTTAATGCTTTTTTTTGTTCCATGGAGGTGACTTTGGTCTCACAAAGTCAAATCAAGTGGACAACAAGCCTTAGTGGGTTCTGCTAAGATAGAAAAGCTTTTTGTATGACTCTGTGAATATATTTTATCTGTCGTCTGAATACCGGCCCGGCTCTGCACAGAGAAATTTAACAACAGATTGGTCACAAGGTGAAAGAATTTAAAGTCATAACAATGCACAAAGACCACCCATTTATTGCCTTCGTGGATAGAGTTCTCATGCTACTGAAGTCACACATCCTTTCTTTATCTTAATATTGATGAAGTAAATGGAATTTGTCTTTTCAGGCTTTACCCATAATATCTTTAGTTCTGAGGCATGGTTCTTGAAGATCGAGTTATAAATATATTTTAAGTCATGCCAGCATGACAGAAATCAAATTGTTATGTACTGCTGCTTGCACATTAGAGTTTCTATAAATACATGTTCCATGTGAACAATAGGCTTGATCTACTCTTCAGTTGGTGAAGTGAGACTGAAAGAAAATATCAGTAATTTCTGAGCTATTAATCATTAAAAATTCTCTGTCTCAGTACCTGGAGCACACTAAATACTACCCACAGCAGGAATAATAAGGCATGATTTTAATGGAAAAAAATAAAATTACAGTTGAGCGAGATTAAAATATCAGCTCCATGGGATTACTGCCCTTTCAATGAGCTTCCTTCTATTAGGAAGACAAATTTAACATCATTCAACTTAGAACATGAGCCTTCAAATCTGGAATCAAAGCAGTATCTAAGAGCAAAGAGTAAAATTATTCCTTAGGGGTTTTTTCTAGATGTATAATTATATAAACACAAGGGAGTCTGTTTTTAGTATAGTCAAAGAAAGAATGGAAGTATGCTGGCAAGAGAAATTGAGTCGTATGACTCCTGAATGTGTTACTTTCCATTTTTCTCTGATGATTGATAGCAATTATTAACCATATTCCAATGTTCCAATGAATGTTTGGTCTCATTTGGTAAATTTTTCTCACAACCCTTCCATGTATGGTCATCATGAATGCCTCTGATTCATATGTCCCATTAAGTTTTCCACAGAAGATTCACCCAGCAGGCTAAAGTATGGGCTTACTTTTCATTTTCTTTATGTTGGGTACAATAAAACATTCCATTTGCTATCTTTCATGTTTACAATATGACCACCCTAATGTTTTGGTCATACATTTCTTTGATTTCATCTTTTTCAATGTCTCTGACACAATTTCTTCTTTGTAATGTGTTAGAGTTTTATACAATTTATCTAATTAATATAAATAAAACCCAAGTCATTTTTGTTTTCTTTCCATCCCTTCTTTCTGTTTCTCCTCTTTGTACCTAATATGTTATCATAAGGGTAGAAAAAAATCTTGAAAAATGTTTTAATGAATCAATTTTTTTCCAGGCAGTACTCTATGTAAAGAATATCAGATAGAAGAAGGAACAATCTTTTCTAAAATAAGTTTCAGGAAAAATGATTTTGTTTCTTGCTTTTATACAGCCTGTCTATGAAATATATGCATATACATGTACATATATATGTATATGTCGGGGACTGAGGCCCCCCACCTGTACCTCCTCTAACCTGCTTGCTTTCGTCCCGCCTGAGAAGAAAAACCGCACCCCACGATCCCGTGGAGAGATAAGAGAAGGGACTGCCTGAGGCTATGCAAACATACCAATGCGGGACCTGGTGAAGCAGTAGATGTTATGTAAACACAGATAGCCAAAGTAGGATGTCCTAAGATAGAGCTGGCCCACCACGGAATTTGCTTGGAATCTCTTTGTCTTTTCTCTATATAAGTTTGCAACCCTGATAATAAAATCAGACCTTGCTTACCACCCTTTTGGTCTCACTCCTCTTTTCACCCATCCCCTTCAGGTAGGCGTTCTCCTCGATCCCCCCACTCATACTGGCCCTGCAGGACAGGGCAAGTGGTGCCCAGACGTGGGGCTCGAGGTCCGGACTTCTGCCAGGCGGACCAACATTGAGAGACGATTCGTCGCGACCCCTTCCTTCTCATCACTCATGAAGAGCCCCTGCGTTTTGGTAAGTTGAGTTTCGTCCGCCTCATTCTAATTATGGGTTCCAACCTTTCCAAGGAACAGGTCTTTATCCATGACCTTAAGCATGCCCTTAAGGATAGAGGAGTTAAGGTTAAGAAAAAGGACTTAGTGAACTTCTTTCTTTTTGTTGATGAGGTCTGTCCCTGGTTTATTGTTAACGGGCCGGACATCCATCTGGGCAAGCGGCAAAAGGTTGGGAGAGAGCTTAATAAGAAATTGCAAACTGAGGGCCCGGAGGCCGTCCCCCCTTCTGTCTTTTCCTATTGGGGAATCATTAGAGACATAGTGGAATCCGCCTCCAGAGATCCGGGTGAGCGACAGCTCCTTTCGGTGGCAGAATTTTGCTTGCGCCCTTTGTCACGGGCCGCCTCTGTTAAGTCACTAGAGCGCCCCTTACCACGGGCGGCTCCTGTAAAATCACTACCTTCAATAGCCAAAAGTCCCCCAAGGCCCCCGTCCGTGGTCATTGATATTCCGCCAGAGCCACCAAAGCGCATTTATCCTCCCCTCCCTACAGGGCCCCGCCCTACAACCGAGTCCCTAACTTTCCCTATTATTACTAAACACAAGACCCCTCCCTTAAAGAATCCTGACCCTGATACGTTAGATCCTGGGGATGAAGCGGAACTTGAGGATGAGGCGGCCCGATATAATGATCCCGATTGGCCTGCTCTTCAACATTTGCTTCCTCCTTACTTATCCCAAACCTGCGCCCCTGTACTTTTGCCCCCAGTTCCCACTCCCTCAGTCCTTACCAATGCTAGACACCAACTTTCCATCCAGGTTAAGGAGCTCCAAGAAGTCTTAGACCTACAAAAGCAATATGTACAGCTCTCCTCGGAGTTGAGTTCCCTGCAGCACTCCCTCCAGAGCTCAGTCATTCTTTCTCCCAGTAAGCCTCAGTCGACCAAGGACCCGTCCAACAGGACTGGCGCTAAGACTAAAAACTCAAAAGAAGCGCAGCCCATGATGTTCCCCGTTATAACTCGGTCCCGCCGACTTGGGCCCCCACAAACCCCTGGGGCGGGTGAACTTACAGACTCCTCCGCGAGTGAGGGAGAGGAGGAGGAAGAGGAAAAGAATAAGGAGGAGGAGGAGGAGGAAGAGGAGGGAGAAGAAGGGCAGAGCAGTAGGAAGGCGGAACGGGAATGGCCGGAATACCGAAAATTGCATTTCAAGGGGCTTAAAGATCTCAATGCCGCTGTTAAGGCATATGGCCCCAATGCCCCTTTCACCCTCTCCGCCCTTGAGGCCATGTCCCGTGGAGGGTATCTTTTGCCGGCGGAGTGGCTCCGCGTGGTTCGAGCTGTTCTCTCACGGGGACAATTTTTGACGTGGAAAGCCGACTTCTATGATCGTTGTCAATCCACGGCAAAGAACAATGGGAAGTCCCCCAACTCCCCCGCTTCAAAATGGACCTATGAAAAGCTGAGTGGTCAAGGCAAATATGCAGGTGAGGCCAAGCAACGCCGCCTTCCCATAGGTCTCTTGGCGCAAACCGCCAACGCGACATTTGCCGCCTGGCGTGCTTTACCAACCCCTGGTTCTCCTCTTGCCCCACTTAATAAAATAATACAAGGGACTCAGGAGGACTTTTCTGAATACGTTAGCAGGCTCCTGGAGGCCACCGAGCGGACCCTCGGTCAGGAGGCCTCTAAGGATCAGCTTGTGAGGCGTCTGGCATATGAGAACTCCAATACTGCTTGTCGCTCTGCCTTGCGCGGGAAATGGAGGGATAAAACCCTAGAGGAGATGATCCGCCTCTGCAGAGACATAGATCCTTTTACTACGAAAATATCCCAGGCTGTACATTTAGCTGTCGGGGCGGCTCTCCAGCCGGGGGACTCCCAGAAGGGGTGTTTCCGCTGTGGGCAACCCGGTCACTTTGCCCGGCAGTGCCCCAGCTCGCCAGATACCCCCCCTCCTCCAACCCAAAATAGGGGTTCTCAACCTTCCACCCTCTGCCCCAGATGCAGGAAAGGGAAGCACTGGGCGAACACTTGTCGCTCCGCGACAGATGTCAATGGCCACCCCCTGCAGGGAAACGGCCGGAGGGGCCAGCCCCGGGCCCCCCAGCCGATCCCCGTCCCGTGGGCCTCGGGGACCAGCCCGCCCACACCCAACTCTACAGAGCCACTTCAGGAAGCGCAGGGGTGGACCTGTGTGCCGCCTCCACCACAATATTGACCCCTGAAGGTGGGGTGCATATAATTTCTACAGGCATCTTTGGCCCCCCGCCCCCCAATTTTTATTTTTTTATTCTTGGTCGCGCTTCCACTACTATTAATGGCCTTCTAATCCACCCCTCCATTGTTGACGGTGATTATATGGGGGAAATCCAGATACTTGCTTCAACCCTACAGGGACCCCTCACTGTCTATCAGGGGCAACGCCTTGCGCAGGCTCTCCCGCTCCCCCTACAAACACCATACCCTGCCCTCACCACCGTTAGAGGCCACTCCAAGCCCGGGTCCTCAGACATCTATTGGGTTCAGGCCATTTCCCAGGACCGCCCCATGCTTATGCTTACCATTCAAGGCAGATCTTTTGAAGGAATATTAGATTCCGGAGCTGACTCAACTGTTATTTCAAAAGATAGCTGGCCGCCTTCTTGGCCCCTTCAACCATCCATGACGCACTTACAGGGCATAGGCCAGTCCCATTATACTCTACAGAGTTCCCAATGGTTGCCCTGGCAAGACAAGGAGGGAAATAAAGGGACTGTCCGGCCTTTTGTGGTCCCCGGCCTACCTGTCAACTTATGGGGAAGGGATATTCTTTCTCAGATGGGGATAATTATGTGCAGTCCAAATACAGTTGTAACCCGTCAGATGGTCTCCCAGGGATTTCTCCCAGGGAAAAGGCTAGGCAAAAGAGGGCAAGGACAACCGTCCCCAATTGTTGCTGAAGGGAGGAAAGGGCGAGCAGGCCTTGGCTTTGAAGGCCCAGATAATCAGAACCATTTTTTCGTGAGGGCCACGGGTCCTCCTGCACTCCAGGCAGATAGGATCTCGTGGAAAAATGACCTACCCGTCTGGGTAGACCAGTGGCCCTTACCCAAGATAAAGCTGGAAGCAGCGTTCGCTTTAGTGCAGGAGCAATTAGCTGCAGGGCACATAGAACCGTCCACATCCCCGTGGAACACGCCCATTTTTGTTATCCAGAAAAGGTCAGGTAAATGGCGGCTCTTACATGATTTGCGGGCCGTCAATAAAACTATGGTTCCTATGGGGGCCCTTCAACCTGGGCTCCCCTCTCCTGTAGCCATACCACAAGGTTTCTCTAAGATTACAATTGACCTTAAGGATTGCTTCTTTTCCATTCCCCTCCACCCCTCCGATTGCCAGCGCTTCGCTTTTAGTGTTCCTATTACCAATTGTGTGGGCCCTTCCCCGCGTTTTCAGTGGAAAGTCTTGCCACAAGGCATGGCTAATAGCCCTACGCTGTGCCAAAAATATGTAGCACAAACAATTGACCCTTTTCGCTTGCAGTATCCCAAGCTTTATATCATCCATTATATGGATGATATCCTCCTTGCAGGTTCAGATGATGAGGAATTGACCCAGGTATCACAGGAGCTCATTAGGGCATTGGAAAATCGGGGCCTTAAAATTTCCCCCGATAAAATACAAACCTACCCCCCGCAGCTCTTCTTGGGGTTTGAACTTTTAACTAATCGCATTCTCTCCCAGAAGGTTCGCTTGCAAGTAAGTCACCTTTGTTCCCTTAATGATTTCCAAAAGCTTCTGGGAGAATTGAATTGGCTTAGGCCTTATCTTAAGCTCACTACGGGGGAATTGAGACCCTTGTTTGATATTCTAAAAGGAGACTCCGACCCAAATTCACCCCGTTCTCTCACGCCGGAGGCCCGTAAGGCCCTTGCCTTAATTGAGCAAGCTATTCATGATCAACATATTGGGTATTACGCTCCTCTAAAACCTCTTTGGCTCTTAATTTTTTCTACCGCCTTTTCCCCCACTGGATTATTGTGGCAGGAGCATCCGTTGTTTTGGATTCATATGCCAGCCACACCTACAAAGATCCTCCCCTCCTACCCGCATTTAACGGCTGGCCTCCTGCGCCTAGGGCGAGAGGCAGCCCTTCGGCTTTTTGGTCGGGAACCAGATCATATTGTCTGCCCCTACACCGCTTCACAGATTCAATGGCTGCTTCAGAATGATGACGATTGGGCAGTTAACTGCATTTCCTACCCAGGGATTATAGACAATCATTATCCCTCAGACAAGCTTGTCCAGTTCTTTCAGAAAACACCTGTTGTCTTCCCAAGGATTACCAAGGCGGAGCCCATCAGAGGCGCTCATTTGGCGTTCACTGATGGATCCGCCACAGGGAAGGCAGCCTTCAGTGTTGATGGAAAGGCCACCTCTTTTGACACACCCTTCATCTCTGCGCAGCTGGTGGAACTTGCAGCGGTCATCAAGGTTTTTGAATCTGTTCCGGGTCCTCTCAATATTTATACTGATAGCTCCTACATTGCACATTCGGTCCCTCTATTGGAAACTGTCCCGTATATTCGTCCCTCCACTAATGCGTCTCCTCTTTTTGCCACTCTTCAGCTTCTAATCCTCTCCCGCAAGCACCCCTTTTTCATTGGACATATTCGTGCCCACTCCGACCTCCCCGGTCCCCTTTCTGAAGGGAATGATCAGGTTGATCAGGCAACTCGTCGCATTTTACTTGCTCTGTCTACCTCTCCTGTTGCTGCTGCCACGCAAGCCCATAAGCTGCATCACCTTAATGGCCATACGCTTCGTCTCAAGTTCCCTATCACCCGGGAACAAGCCAGACAGATCGTGAAACAGTGCCCTGGCTGCCTGACTCTTCTCCCTGAACCTCATACTGGCATCAATCCCCGAGGTCTCATTCCCGGGGAGCTTTGGCAAATGGATGTCACTCATTACCTCCCTTTTGGTCGGCTTAAATATATTCATGTGTCCATTGATACCTTCAGTGGTTTTATCTTTGCCACCTTGCAACCTGGAGAGGCCACCAAGCATGTCATTAATCACCTCATTAGTGCCTTGGCAGTCCTCCCGCAGCCCAAAATTCTTAAGACAGATAATGGCCCCGGCTACACCAGCTCTTCTTTCAGATCCTTTTGTACACAACTACATATTAAGCATGTAACTGGCATACCCTATAATCCTCAGGGGCAAGGAATTGTGGAAAGGGCCCATCAAACATTGAAAAACATGGTCCTGAAATTACAGTCAGGGGGGGAAGTTCTTTATCCCAGAGCTGGCAATGCCAAAACGTTGCTGAATCACGCCCTTTTTGTTTTAAATTTTCTCACCCTTGACGCTGCGGCAAAGAGTGCAGCAGACCGCCTTTGGCATTCCTCTACGGCCCAAACCTACGCTCAGGCAAAATGGAAAGATCCCCTTCTTGGCAAATGGCAGGGCCCTGATCCTGTGTTAATCTGGGGCAAAGGCCATGCTTGTATTTATGATTCAAAGTGCCAAAATGCTAGATGGTTGCCTGAAAGGCTGATCAAGTTGATGGACAAGCCAGATGCTTACAATACCGTCCAGGGGACTACACCTCCCTGAGACACATCTGTTTTTCTTTTCCTGTTTTTCAGGAGATGACAATTCTAGCATTTCTCCTCCTGCTCCATGGAAGCCACGGCGGTTTTCAATCTCCCAACCCAGCAGCGCTTAGCCGTACCCTCTTTGGGAGCCCTTGTGACTGCGGCGGGGGTGTGGTCACTGTCCGCCCTAACACCTACACGAGAACGATCGATTGTACGGACAGGACGGCCTACATCGCTTACCGTCATACGGCCACAGGCATCTCCAAACAATCTTGGGAATGCGTAAGAAAACCCCGAGTCATCCCTCCAAATGGTGACCAGCCTGGGCCCTGCCCCACTGATTGCAAGTACCTTGAGGCCTTGCACTCTACATGCTACAGCTCCACCCAGCAGTGTAGTAGTGCCTCAGGGACAGTATATCTTACTGCATTGCAGGAGAGGGAATACGCTGGCTCTGTTGGGGGTGATTGGGGACTAAACCCCAGCTCTCGTGGTACCACTAACAAACATGCTCAGGCTTCTTGCGGCAAGGAAAATATTGGAAAGAATGTCTGTTGGCCCCCCCGCGCACCTGTCCACATTTCTGATGGGGGTGGCCCCACGGATCAGATTAGAGAATTTGAGGTAAGGGAACGTATAAACGAGATTGTTAGAAGCATGTACCCCCCTGTTCATCATCACCCGCTCGCACTGCCAAAATCCAGGGGGACGGACCTCGATGTCCAGATCTCGGAAATTCTTGAAGCTACGCTCAAGGCTCTTAATTGTTCTAATCCCGAATTAGCAACAAATTGTTGGCTGTGCATGGCCCTTGGTATGCCTATGCCCCTAGCTATTTTGTCTAAAAATGGTTCTACTTCTACAAATTGCACCCTCAGCCCGCCTTTTAGGATTCAGCCCGTAGTTTCCCGTCCCTCCCCCTGTATTCAAGCCCCATTCCGGAACTCTACCTTCGATATTGATGTTGGCTTCGCGACCTTTGCCAACTGCTCTGAAATCCTTAATCACACTTTTCAGGAACCCCTCTGCCCACTAACAGGTCAACTCTTTGTCTGCGGGGGCAATATGGCCTACTCTGCCCTCCCCCAGAATTGGACAGGACTTTGCACACAAATATCAATCCTCCCCGATATTGACATTATTCCAGGGGATGAACCTGTCCCACTGCCCAGTCTAGATTACATTGCTGGGAGACCTAAGAGGGCCGTGGTATTTATCCCCCTTCTTGTGGGACTCGGAATAACGGGGGCGCTTGGCACCGGCACGGCCGGTCTGAGTGTCGCCGTAGACTCCTATACAAAATTGTCCCATCAATTGATTAATGATGTGCAAACCCTCTCGGGGACTATAAATGACCTTCAAGACCAGATTGATTCTCTGGCAGGAGTTGTTCTTCAAAATAGGAGAGGCCTAGATTTACTAACGGCAGAACAAGGGGGAATTTGTTTAGCCTTACAAGAAAGGTGTTGCTTTTATGCAAACAAATCTGGGATAGTTCGGGATAAAATCAAAAAACTACAGGAGAATCTGGTTAAAAGACGTAAAGAACTTTTCGAAAATCCCCTCTGGAGTGGCTTGAATGGAGTCCTCCCATATCTCCTCCCTCTCCTTGGACCCTTGATTGGTCTCCTCCTACTTCTTTCTTTTGGGCCCTGGGCTTTTAGTAGACTAACCTCTTTCATTAAAATGCAGATTGAGGCTTCTCTTAAAAGCCCTATCAATATCCATTATCATCGCCTGGCACTTCTGGAGAACCCTGCAATCAACGAGGAGGACGGACTTCAGTTCTCCAAGCTTGTGCAGTCAGAGTCCCGTTGCATGCGGTAGTGGAAGGCCTTTAGGGAATAAACACGGAGCGGCAGCTGTGAGAGTGCCCATGACGGGAATATTGAGGCCCCATATATCAGGATCATAGGCGCGGCTGCAGTTGTTCCCTATGACGGGAGTAGAGCAAGGCCGTGGCTGTTCGGCCACGTAGATCCCCTTGCTTAGCCTAAGACAGGGTCATCTGCCGAAAAAGCGCTCTGAATATGGAAACCAGCCTCATAGCCTAAGACAGGCCTCTCACCCGCCCGCATATTTTAATTTCAGTCCGCCCGCATGTTTTAATTTTAGTCAAAAGGGGGACATGTCGGGGACTGAGGCCCCCCACCTGTACCTCCTCTAACCTGCTTGCTTTCGTCCCGCCTGAGAAGAAAAACCGCACCCCACGATCCCGTGGAGAGATAAGAGAAGGGACTGCCTGAGGCTATGCAAACATACCAATGCGGGACCTGGTGAAGCAGTAGATGTTATGTAAACACAGATAGCCAAAGTACGATGTCCTAAGATAGAGCTGGCCCACCACGGAATTTGCTTGGAATCTCTTTGTCTTTTCTCTATATAAGTTTGCAACCCTGATAATAAAATCAGACCTTGCTTACCACCCTTTTGGTCTCACTCCTCTTTTCACCCATCCCCTTCAGGTAGGCGTTCTCCTCGATCCCCCCTTCTCCTCTTTGTACCTAATATGTTGTCATAAGGGTAGAAAAAAATCTTGAAAAATGTTTTAATGAATCAATTTTTTTCCAGGCAGTACTCTATGTAAAGAATATCAGATAGAAGAAGGAACAATCTTTTCTAAAATAAGTTTCAGGAAAAATGATTTTGTTTCTTGCTTTTATACAGCCTGTCTATGAAATATATGCATATACATGTACATATATATGTATATATACATATACATACGTATATATATATATATATATATATACGTATGTATGAAGTATTATTTCAAGCTCATGTTTTCTCAAACAAAAATTGGGTTAATTGACTCTTCAAAGAATTAATACGCATTGCTTCAAAACCACATATGAAAAATGAATTTTTCACATCATTTGTATAACCCATTTCCATGCCTAGAACATATCTTTCACATCAATCCTCATACCATGGGACTTCAACATATATCAATGTTTGGCAATTTTCAAACAAAGAAATCAAAGCTATTTATAGTCATATGAAAAAAATTCTTTAAATCACTTTTGATCAGAGAAATGTACATTAAAACAAGTCATACCAATCAGAGTCCCTAATATGAGAACAATGGAAAATGCTGGATATTGGAAAGGATGTGGAAAACCTGGGACCCTAATGCACTCTTGGTGAAGCTGTGAACTGATTCAACCATGCTGGAGAGCAATTTGGAACTCTGTCCAAAGGTCTATAAAACTGTGCCCTTGCTTTCATCCGGCAATACTACTGAGAGGTCTATATCCCAAAGACACCTAAAAAAGGGAAAAGGGCTTATTTGTGCAAAAACAATACCATAGCAACTCTTCTTGTGGGAACTGAGAATTGGAAATCAAAGGGATGCCCATCAATTAGGGAATGGTCAAACAAGCTATGGTATAGAATTTTAATAGAATATTAGCATGCTATGAGAAATGACAAGCAGGATATCTCAGAAAAACCTGGAAAGACTTACATGAAGTGATACATAGCAAAGTGAACGGAACCAGAGGAATATTGTACACAGTAGCAGGAATGTTATTCACTAAAGAACTGTTAATAACTTAACTATTCTCAGCAATACATAGACTCAAGACAGTTCTGAAGGACTAACGGAGCATACTATCTACCTCCAGAGAAATAACTGATTTTGACTGAATACATACTGAAGCATGCTATTTTTCACTTCCTTTCTCTTATTTGTCTTCTTGTACAAGGTGACTAATATGGAAATGCTTTGCATAATTGGACAACATGTATAACCTATATCTAATTGCTCACCAAATCAGAGAGGGGGGAGGAGAATGAAGAGTGGAAGGATATAATTTGGAACTCAAAACTTTAAAGAAAAAAAATGCATTAGAGTTTATTAACACACCCTGACTTTTCATTTCTTAAATAGATTTACTTTTTGTCTGCTGTTCCTTTACTTCTGACACTTTTAGGAATGGTCAAACCCAAGAGTTCCACTTCTCTGATCAAGAATTCTGAATGTCTCTGATCTGTTCATAATCTGCTATTATTCTTTCTCTGGCCTGGGAAACTTTACTAATTAAATCCCGTTGAAAACCTTTGGACTATAGTCAAAGCCAGACTTGGGCTTGGGAAAATAGATCAACAATCCAGGAACTCCTATTCCCTTCTTTTCCACCCAAAGATCATTTTCTCTGACAGAGAAAATAGAAGTAAAACACAGTTTGAGCAGTTCTGCTTGATTTTTCATACATTATCACTGCTTTATATATTCCAAGGAATAGTCTTATCCTTTCTTTGATGTCTTCTTACCTTTTCTCCAATGTAGCTAAAAAGATTCCACTACCTTTTCTTTTCTTTTTCACTTCTAATTCATTCTGATCTTTAGTGCACCTGGCATTGTTCTGAAAGAACCCTTAAATACCTTTGCATTCATGTAGTACTCATCCTTCTTTCCATATTTGATTCATATCCTTTAAGAAAAATATGTGTTGATATATGTCCAAACACTTTAAAATAACAAACAAATACCATCTTTTCTCCTCAATGAAGTTGATGTTCTTTCATAATTTCATTATTTAGAGGTTCACATCTTCCATAGGTTGACTTCTGAGGAATTTGGGGATCCTAGAGAGACATACCAAGGTTTCCCCTTATTCTCTTAATATATGATTTCCCCAAATCTAGGCTACACATACAAATAAACTTAGTTTTCCTTTCTGTTTCACAAATTCCCACATTAACTGGTTTTCTCCTCCCAAGTTCCTCATGATTTCTTGTCCAGAATCTCATATTGATGAGAATAAAATTCAGAACAGATTCTTCCTTTATTAGCTCCTCCAACATTTGAAAAATAAAATGATCGTATTAAGGCAAGAGAAGAAGTTACCTGCTGACTCACTTTTGACAAGCAAACACACAGAGAAAGAGAACTCAAAAATATATCGAAATAATTGAAATTTCCCACATTATGCCCTTCTTTTTATTAAAACACATTCTGAGACAAATGGAATAACTCTAAGGACTCTTTTATTTGTACATTCCTGAATAGGCATTAAATTTTCCATTATACTTAGCACATCTCTAAGTTATGATGAAAAGGCTTTAAAACTCAAAACAAATATGTCTGAACTTACAACCTAGTTATCTAGTTATCACGAAAAAAGAGATGTGTATGAAGGATTATGTTGCCTTCTATTTGCCTGCCAACATTTGGAAAATAGATTTATTAGTAAATTTTCCTGGGTCATTAAGCTTTTGAACTAAATAGTTCAGTCACTTCTAACAACCTGGTAACAGTTGTAATGTTCTTCCAAATGTGTAAGTAATTGTGAGTTATATAAGTATATCTATCTCTACTATGTTTTATTAGCTTGTTGTACCCTGCTAAATATTTGCTAGCTAATCTGGCCCTACAGGACAAAAGAGAAGATGGAGACAAGGGCAGAGAGGGATGATAGAAGAGAGAGCAGATGTTTCATAGGGGCAATTAGAATGCTTGGTGTTTGGGGGGGGAGGGGATAAAAGGGGAGAAAATTTGTAACCCAAAATTTTGTGAAAATGAATGTTAAAAGTTAAATAAATAAATTTAATTTAAAAAAAGTAAATATTTGCTAGCTATTTAGTAAATTTCTCCTTATTTTACACAACACTCCCCCTCCATGCATTCAATTCCTCAGTTGTGGCCTACTTATCTTTCTCATAGGTAATACCTTATATTTCATCTCTATGTCTTTGCTTTAAGTGTTCCTCATGCCCAGAATGCTCTCCAAACTCATCATTGCCATTTTGAATTTTTAGTTATTTTTAAGACTCTTCTCAAATACCATTTTATGCTAGAGTGCTTTCGCAGACATTTCATTCCTCCCTCAGCTGCTAGTGCCATCTTCTCTAAAATTACCTTCCACCTACACTCTATATATCATGTATATTTGTCTCTCCCATGAGAATATAAGCTTTTAATAGGTATGGCCTATTTTTCCTTTTTATTTATATTCCTGCTGCTTAGAACACTGCCTGCATAATAAGTAAGTGCATAACAACTTCTCATTGATTGTTATATTGAATGCTATTATGAAATTAAATTTTACATAATTTTAGAAATTTATATAATTTTATAAAATTTATATAAAATAAAATTTATATAATTTTATACAATTTATATAATTTTATAAAATTTATATAAATTTATAAAATTTACATAAATTTTATGTAAAAAGGTCCAGGTAAAAGTCTTTACTAATGTTTCTTTATGCCTGAGGACTAATGGGAGCAGATATTATTTTGAAGGATATAATGGATGAATTTATAAGTTTAAGAAAAATTGAAAAAATCACATTTCCTAAGAGACCCAGCTCTATCTCCTATTACATAATAATAATAACTAGTATTTATGTAACACACTATGTGCCAGATACTGTACAAAGGTTTATCATTATTATTTCATTTGAAACTCACAATGACCCTGAAGTACAATTGTCATCCTCATTTTACACATAAGGACACTCCCAAACAAAGGATAAGAGATTTGCTTTGGGTCACAAAGTGACTGAAACCACATTTGATCTCAGGTTTTTCTGATTCCAGGCCAAACATTCTGTTTACGGAGCCACCTAGGTTCCTTTAGCTCTAGAAAATCTTTTCTCTTCACTTTTGTATCCCTGTCATATCATTTTCTCTACCTAGAATGCCATTAGTCAAGTTTGTCTATAAAAAGTGTGACAATCACAGGGGGATCTCTCTCTTAGTCATTGCTAGTAAGAATCTTGCCGGAGTCATCCTTCACCTGGAAGATGGTCATCTACCTGAGAGCCAGTGTGGCTTCAGAAAGGATTGAGGAATTGTTGTGTTTGATGCCTAACAACTCCAAAAGTAATGCCAGGACAGAACAGAGAATTGTATCCAATGTTCATCAATCTGAAAAAAGCTTTTGATACTTTCAGTCATGAGAACTTGTGGAAAATTTGGTTGCCAATAGAAGTTTATGAGTATTGTATATCAGTTTCATGAAGGCATGCTTGCAGAGGTTCTGAATAATGGAAATTCTCTTGCACTTTCCCAGTCACCAATGAAGTGAAGTAAAGTTATGCACTTGCTTTTTAGCAAGATATTTTCAACAATGATGGCACATGCCTTCAGTGATGACCAAAAGAGCATCAAGGTCAGCTACAGCACTGATGGTAAATTATTTAACTTGAAAGATTATAAGTCAAGACTAAAATAAAGAAAAAAGTTGGTGCATGATGTTTAGTTCACATTCAATGCACCCTGTAAGGATGCAAGGAGTATGCAATGAAGTATGGATCAATTCTCTACTACTTGTGCTAATTTTGGTTTAACAATTACCACACACACACACACACACACACACACACACACACACACACACACACACACACACAAAACAGAGGTTCTTCTCTAGCCAGCAGGACACAAATCATATGTGGAACCACTGATTATAGCAAATGGAAAAATATTGGATATTGTGAATAAATTCACTTATTTTGTCATTATACTTTCCAGGGATGTACACATAGAAGTTGGAGTTAAGACATGCATTGCTAGAGCTAACTGAGTGTTGGGGAGGCCCTAAAGAAAAATGTGGGAGAAAAAAGGGATGGGACTGACTACCAAAGTAAAGATCTATAGAGCCCTCATTGTTACATGCTTGTGAAATCTGGAGTGTATTCCAGAGCCATGCCAGAAAATTGATTCACTTCCATTTGAATTGTCTTAGGATGATTCTGAAGATCATCTAGTTAGATAAAAGTACTAGACAGTGAGGTCCTTTCTCTAGCTAAATTGTCAGGCATTGAAACTCTACCAGAGAGAGCACAACTCCAAGGGACTCACCATTCTGTTCAAATGCCAAACATACATTTGGAGTATTTAATTGAGAACTCACACAAAACAAGTGCTCACACAGAACTCAGAAGAAGTGATGCAACTCTCAAGGCATCTGTGAAGAACTTCAGAATTGATTGCATGACATGGGAGACATTGGTAAAGGACTGCCCAGTATGGTGTGTCTCCATCAAAGAAGGCACTGTGCTCTATGAGCAAAGCAGAACTGCAGGAGCTCAAAAGAAATGTGAGATAAGACCTCTACTCCAAATGTTCATGTGGACTATTTGTGCCCAGCCTACGACAGAACCTTCTGATTTTGTATTGATCTGATAAACTAAAGTGGACGCATTTACCTTAACTCCAACATAGTGATGTCATTTTGGTCCTCTTTGAGAACAAAGGACAACCATCACCATGAAAAAGATCTCAAGAGTCTTACCACATGCTGCCTTGTATGAAAGATGTGTCATCTTCCTTACACTGTAGTATATAGTATAGTGGTAGAGTGCATATAAATATTGAATGATGCAATGAGTGATTAAAGAATTATCTGTAATTATGCTTCAAGAACCTTGTGACAATTCCCATCACTTTCTTAGCATATTAATGACCACCTTGACAAGAATGACTCCTTGTCTTAAAATGCACATTTGAGGAATCCCCCAGTGAGTACAAAACACTAAATAAAGCAACCATTTTTTCATTTACTATATATTATTTTTTTCTTTTCCACAGTTAATGAATGTTCAAATAGTAAATGATGCTCAAGGCAGAGAAGATAAGTATGTGAATTGTAGAGAGTAAGAGAAGGAGAATCCTCAAGATGATCTGATAAAGATGGTGACAGTAAATCATACATGTATTAAGAACATTGAAAAAAGAAAGGACCTTCATTGTACCAAGGTGAATGGACAATGGCTAACTTCATTGCATTCTGCATTATGTTTCCTCTGGAAACACAACAGCAATGAAATCAATAGAAATTAAAGTAATTTCCACAGAAAAGAGCTTACTTCTAAATGGTTGATATGCATCATTTTGCTGTAGAAGATCACAATAAAGTCTCCTTAAGAATTTTATTTTTCTTCTAGAAAAAATACTTTTTCAATCTAAGAAAACTTCTTAGGAGAGAAATTTAAAACTATTGGCATATAGAGTGGTATACATTTCAATGTTAAATTGAAAAATGGAACCTTCTTAAAATGATTTAGCTGTAACTCAGAATTTGTTTTAGTTATAGTTGGAAATCTAAGGAATGTCCTAAAATGGCTGGCAAGACAATTTGCTCTTTCCCCAACATGGCAGACTTACTGCTGACATCTTCTGCTGCACATCGCATCCTCCCAAAGTGTTAACTGAATTGATTGCCTGTAAAGTAAAACAATTTTATGAGATTCTGATAGTGGCTGATGACTACTTACCAAATCTGTTTCCACTCCCCCCCAATTCTGAATTCTTTCCCATCTTCAGGTTTTCTCTACCTAGATGTATCGACAGCACCCAAAGTTCAACTGAGCTTATTATCTTTTCCCAGGTGGCACCACTAATCATGTAATTTCCCTGGTTTGGAACGTTTTCTTCTCTATCAGCTCTCATTTCTGTTATGTTGTCAAATTTTGTGGATTCTAACTTTGCATATCTCTCCTATTCATCCCTTCCTTTTTATTTCCATTTCAACCAACTTAGTATAATACATCATTACCCACATGGACTGTTGAAACAGCATCCTAATGAACCTTCCAGTCTCCTCGTTCCCCACTCTAAACCATCCTACTATCACAAGGATATTTACATTTTATTTGATTTTTTTATTTGAGTAAATCATTCCTCTGTTGCAAGATCTTCCTTGACTAACCTCTTGCCTACTTATTGCCTAGTATTCCAAGCTACTCGCAACCTATTATTCACCCAGTCTTTCTAGTGTCATCTCATATTCATCTCTATAAATTTTGAACCCTTGAATTGTACTTCTTTTTGTCCTTTGAACATAATCCACACTTTCCTATGGTTATAATTCTCACAGAACTATGTCTGGAAATCACTCCCCTTGAATTCTTACCTAAGCTTTAAAGTCTAGTTCAAATGTCACTTCCTTCACAAAGCAATTCCCAATCTCCCTAGTTAGAAATTGTCTTTTCACCCTTAGATCTTATGTAACACTTTGTTTTATAACTCCCCAATGCACCCATTATTGTGTATTGTAAAGGCCCCATTTTCTACAGAAGTTCCATAAGAGTAGAAACCATGTCTCTCTTGAACTTTTCTAGTGATAGGAAAAATAAAAAGTGCTTTGCACATAGCAAGGATCTCTAACTACGGCATTATAAATCCTTAACAAGTGTTTATTTAATGAATAATATAAAATTTGCAAAGGTCTAAGCCTAAGAGAAGATAGCACTTTTTATATTTCCAAGTATGTAGAATTTCCAATATATATATATACATATATACAAATATTCACATATATATATAAATGATATATCTCTAAACATATGTAATATGGAATCCCATATATTAATATTTATATATATATATATATAATAGCAATAGTTATATTAACTCATTCCATAACTGTTTTAAAACTAAAACTAAAATAGCATGAATTCAACTTCTATTATCTTAATTTTTTAATTACAGAAATTACTCTGTCCTTACAAAGGACCTTTCATCTAAGTATCAAAATTTACTTTACAAAAGCCACAATGTGCTTCCGCCTTAGATATATACCTACAGAGAAATTTTGACTTTTTAAAAGTAAGCTGAAAAGGAAGCCAGAAGCGAAGTACAACGAGCAAATTTTCATCTCCTTGTCCATCGGGGCCAACACATTCTCTTCTCTGGCACACACTTTCATAGTTGTTAATCCATATAGGAGGCAGTGTGAAGTGGTTGATAGAGTTATTCTCAAAACTAGAACCTGGATTTGAATATCTCCTCTGATACATACTGGCTGTGTAAATATGGGCAAATCACTCAACCTTTTAGTCCTCTAGGCAAATCTCTAAGACTATAAATTTAAGATAGAATTACAATCAGCATCGGGAGAGAAATTTCATTAACTAGGAGTTTTCTATACCAATACCAGTGAAAATAAAGGCTTTATTCGTATTTTTAAATTATTTTATAAAACTCTTTCAAATATATAAGCTCATTAAAAGACTGTAAGTGCTTTAAATGTTAAGATGATTTTGTATTTATAGTCTGTATATAACATAATGCTTCAAACATATCATAGGTGATGAATAAATGTTTACTGATTGACTGCTAGATCCTCGTAAGAACTCCATGAGATAGGCAAAGCTGGCATCCACATTTTACAAATGAAGACATCAAGGGACAGCTAGGCTAAGTGATGTGTTTAAGTATGAATAGCTAAGGCAGCACTTCATTAGGACTTAAATTTGTCTTACAGTTCCATTTCTAATACTATTTCTACAATAGGTTGTATCCTCACAATTTACAATTCTATTAAGCTTCACATTTTATAAGATATGGGGCTAAATTATAATCTAAAAACAGCCACCTAGAATTGGGTTGACTTCTGTGGCTCACAGGAAATATTAATTTCTATTTTGAGATTCTAATTTTACAATTAAGGAGTAACGATTAAAAACTAAGGTCTATTTCCACATTATTCTAGTAATTGTGAATTATTCATTTTTTAAAAAACATCAGGAGCTTCATGTGCTACTGGCTTTATAGTACCAATTAAACCGCTGACAGTACCATGATGACTGTCAACATCCAAATTACCACTGAATATCAATGATACAGAAGGCTGTCATTATTAAAAGAGAAGGAAAAGTTAAAATAAACAACTTCTAATTAGAAAAGAGAGAAATAAATAAGGGGATGCATGTGAAAAGAATGCATTCCTCTTCTTTTGCCAAAAAATAAAGGTTTATCATCAGAGACATTTTATATTCAACTTTTGCTTTACACAATGTTTGTCAAGGTGAACAAATTGGCAGTGACATTGCATAGATCAATTCCAACAGTTAAAGATTTATTGCCTTTACTAACCAACAAAGAGTGTTCCTAGGATATTTTAGTGATTACTTTTTAATCATCAAATATATTTTTAACAGGCTGGTTCATTTCAAAACTCCCAAGGAAAGTTGGTGATTTATATGTATGTGTATATATATATATATATTTTTTTTTTTCTTCAGCTACTGGGATGGTATTTTTCATTCCTGGAAGCCACATGGAAATTTTGCGATTTCTGTTATAGAGAATCCAAGAATAGAAGTAATCTGTGGGATATGCCTTCTGAGAGTAATTGTTACTTTCAAAATTCTTGGGAACTATCTGGAATTGCAAAAGTCACAGCAATTTAAGAACAAATGAATATGTGAGGATACAGACAACTAATCCTCATCCTTTGGAAATCTTTCCTATGGATAAGCAGACTATCTCAACACTCACAAGATATTATTAATTGTTCATTTTGATTTATTGTACGTTATGGGTTATGGAAAGCTAGAAGCCTGTGCTGATCAGGTACTCACAGTTGGTCACAGTTGGTACCATACACTTGTGAAAATAGAAGATATGTGTTCTCTCTCTTACGATATTAGCATTCATGTTCTTTTGAATGAAATATTGAACTCAAAGTAAGCAGTTGTGCCCAGCACTGGGCAACACTGTGGTTGTGGGCCAGGGAGAAATCATTTTAAGATAAAAGGTCACTTTGCCAGCTTTATCTGTTTTAGCTTGAGTCTTCAAAGTCCTTTAATTTATAATTTGTAATGTCCAGGAAGCAACCCCATATCCAGATCTATCCTGAATATAATCTATATCTTACTCCTTCCTCTCTCCCCAATCCACCTCCCCATTTGTTAAGTTCCTGATACATGTCAGGCATCATACAACGTGTTGGAAAAGTACATAGATATAAATAAATAAACACTACCTTCAATGAGTTTATATTCTGTTGGAGGAAACAGGAACAAGTAAATGCATAGATATATGTATTTTTGCATGCATGTGCATAAATATGCACATCAACATGTATTTATATATAAATATCTATATACATATACATAAGTGGACATATATAATACCTGTTCACGCACATACATATGTGCTCAGATATGTACAGCTGTGTATTTGTTATCGTTGTTCAGTCATTTCCGTCATATTTGACTCTGTACTGAAGTGGGTTTCCATTTCTTTCTCCAACTCATTTTACCGCTTAGAAAGCTGAGGTAAACAAGATTAAAAGAAATGCCCAGGGTCACACAGCTATTAAATGAGGTCAGATTTGAACTGGAGCTCTATCCACTGTGCCACCTAGCTGCCCTACAATTTTTTATTCACACACACACACATATGTGTATGCATATGGATGAATGTCAATATAGACACATATATACATAAACATGCACATATCTACATGCATAGATGTGTGTACATATTCCCAGATTCAAATTGTCCTCTATCAGCTTCAGTTCCCCAGCAACAAGAACTGTAAACAGGTACTTCCAAGTCCATTCCTGAGCTCCAGGAGAGCTAAAGTCTTTTGAGTTTCCACACCAAGTATAGAACCAATAATGTGCACCCTCAGGAATGGAAAATCACCACTCTGCTCTAGAAAAATATAAACTTTCCCAGAGAAGGCTAAAGCTTCCATGCTTATCAACATTGGGACTGGGACTGTCAGTGACTACGGTGCTTCCAACCTGGATAACTCAATATATTTATAGAGTTATATAAGAACATATCTTGTATATTTGTATAAAACATTTTCACTTAAATGCATGTGCAGATGCATATCTATATGTAAAACCATAAACTTACATGTGTATGGATATAAATAGAAATTATTTTGACAGATATATATATATATATATATACATGCATATATGTAAATGTGCTTATACATACACAAAATATATATGTATATCTATATATAAACATATATAGATACACATATGCATATACATATCTGTGACATTTAAAAAGGTTTGAGAGACACAATTTCTGGGCAATTTAATCATTTTATTAATAAGACTAGTAGATTATTAATAAAAGGATGGTCATTTTGGCTATGTCTCTTAGACCAAAGAAGCCTAATGACAGTGGGGTCACAGTTTATACACCCTTAGAAGAGAATGTACTCTTGAGGGCTGCCTAATCACCTCTGATTGGTTAATCAAATAGGAGGTAGGATATTTTGGGGTGATTTAGGTCACTCAAATATTGGTCAAAGAGACATCAATTTCCATATAACCTGCCTGGATAATAGGGAGAATCAACATTTTCCCCAGACTTGTCAGAGCAAACACAGTGGACAGGAACACAACCATTAGCCTAAACTTGAATGAATTTTACTGTCTGATTAGATTTTTGGCCTGGGTAAATCTCTAAAACAAATTTCCCACACTAGTGGGATGAAGAAGTAGAAAAGGGGAAAAACCTTGGTCCTAAAACAATAATCAGTAATGAGAGAGATATTAATTTCTCATGTATCAAACCTGTGGTTTCTTTTTCTTAATGCAGATGGCAACGCTTCTTTAACAAATGAGTAGTTAAGAAATGAGTCCATGGTTACTCACCCAGGTTGTGTGAGAGCCTGGAATCTAGGACTTCTTGACTCCGAGGTATACTCCCTTCTGGAAACTATTTCATGTGTTTTTCACTATATATGCAAAATGAGTGTTACGTAATTTTGTGCTTCACTTCATTAATAAAAAGACCTATGCACTGATGTGGGAAAATGATGATGATCCTTGAAAAGGAGAGAGAGAAGTGTCCAGATATGTAGGAAGAAAACCATAAGATAGTATCCAGAAAAGGGGAGTGATTAACAGAGTTACTTACCATTTGTTGAGGTCAATAAAGATAAGACTGAGAAAAAAGCACTATCCATGGATTTAACTGTTCATTGGTATTCCTGGAGACAGTCATTTTATGTGGTGAGGTTGGAATTCAGATAGCAATGCAATTGAGAAGTAAACAAAAGATGAGAAAATGGAAGTGATTTGTTTAGAGAGCTTTTTTGGGGGGTGAAGGTGAAAGGGAGAGGATATAGCATGAAATAGTTAAAAGATCAAGTAAAAGTTTGTCAGGATGGGTAAGTTCTGGACATATTGGAGACAGCTGACCCCAAGACATTTCTGCTTTCCAGAAAAAAGTCTAAGAAGCATGGAAGTGATATCTGAGCAGTCAAGAATCTCTACATCACATTTTCTTCAGCTATAAAACTGTAGACAGGATATAGATATGAAAGGGCCTTTAATGATCATCTATACAAACTCCTTTTTGTCATCTTAAGAAACAGGTCCAAAGAGAATAAGGAACCAAACCAAAATCATGCAGGGAGTAACCAGCTGTTCTAAGAGTTGAACATACTTCTTCTGACCCCAGAATCAGAGGTCTTTGAACACTATTACATACTGTTTGAAGGGTGAGCCAAAGGGAACTGGGCAGACAAAGGTTATTGACAAACTTAATATTTTCTTTAATAAGAAAATTAAAGTATACAGCTGCATCTCACAAAAAAGTATTTACAGATCAGTGAAGAAAAGATTAATGAAGCCAGATACCCAATGGCTATCTCATATTGTAATAGGGAAATAAAAGGGATTCATTAAATTCAGGCCCCAATATTAAAAAATTACTGTTCTTGAGGAGTCAGAATAATATTTGTTGGAATTGTGCACAACTATGTTCTACCAAATCTATATGCCTAGTTTTTGAAAAGCTAAACATAAATCTTTAACAATAAAATAAGACTTTCAAATTTACCTGTCTCCATGAAAACTCCCTTCAGGGCATACAGCAAAAAAAAAAAAAATGTTATATACCACAAATTGTCATGATGACTTTTTCCTGTCATAAAAGAAAGATTAATTTCTTGTTCAATGTTGTGCTTTTTTGGTGGGGGGAGTTCATGTCTGGTGGGGAAATTTAAGAATCCAATTATTCAGTTTTCAGTTATTCAAAATTAGTTTAAAGAATTAAGTTTGGCTCGGAAATCAAAACTCTCCTGCAGCTCCTTAATAAGTGTGGTATGAGCCACTTTCCTTCAATAATTTCACTGCATTCCAATCTTTAATTGCATCCAAATGAACAAAGGAGTTATTTATGTCTACAGAATAAACATCCTGCTGCTAAGTAACCTTACCGCTAGTTGAACAAATCATACACCTTTCCAGTGGCTATTGACAGACAAACTGTATTTGCAAATGTAATGATGACTTTTAATTATTTTATACATTGTCATTTTACTAAATTTTCAGAACAATGCTTTGTTTCAAGGAAAGGAAATAAATTCAATTATTATATCAGCTCACTATATTTAACCTGTTCCCTTATTCTCTGGATACCAAAGCAACTTCAGTATTATAGCTTAATTCAATCTTTAAAAAAGGTTTTAAAAGAAAAAAAAAAACATAATTCTGATCTTTTAAACTAAAAAAAAAAAAAAAAAGATGTTTTCAAAGAACATTATTCTTGTTCTTTCGCATAGTTCCTAAGAAGCGTGGTTATAATAAAATTCCAGGCAGGACCTGTAAACAAAAAGAAGCATCTCATACTGAAACAGAAAAGAATATTTGGAAGCTAATTAAAGGGGTTCAACTCATGAGAGGAAAAAAAAGTCAATTTCCCAAATTTTTTTTTGTGGCTTCCCCTAAACCACTAAGTGCTAGTTTTAAAATTAATTAAAAAATATCCTTGGGAGAAAAAAAAATTCTTGTTAAAACAATGGGTAGTCAATCCATATTGATGTTTAGGCATTGTTGAAAAAGTAAATTGAATGTGATTACATTTCATGCAAATAAAACAGACAAAACAGCAGAAAATTACTTGGAGGAACATAAAGAATATTTGGGAATTGGACACATCTAGAAAATATTAATAAGAGAAATTTCTGGTTGTTACCCATGAGACTAAGAGACACTCACCCTCTCAGGAATGCTTGCACTTTATTATGCAAACATGAAGAAAAAACCACATTAGAATTCATGCAAAGAGTTCTATGAAGTTTTAAACCAACTAGTAAGTTCCTAATTAGATTCTACGGAAGTTTCTTTGCCTTCTCCCTCTCCTCTGAATTCAGTGTTAAAACCAAGCAAAGTAGACCTCACCAAGCAATCCTGGCAGTGCTCTTGGCAGTTGATTTTCGACACACAAGTGATGAGGAAGAAATATGGAAAAAGCTGGGCTAACAATCCACAAGAAAAAAGTTTTCCAAGATATGGAGTGGTCCTCACAGGTCCCCTGAGCTCCCTTTCCATCCTGCTTTCCCTCTGTTCTGCGTCTATGGCACAGAGACAAATGGGGTGAGCTCCGCCCATTTTTTTTTAGTCAATTATTTCTGTCTTTTCAGAGCCAGAAAGCCAATATAATCTAAGAAGTAGAAAGACAGATGTTCTGTGCTACCAGTTTGAGCTGCTTCTACTATTTAGTCTACCCTATTTCTTTGCAATCTGTATAGGAATCTCTGATAATAGTGTAGGGTTACAATCAGAGTTCATACAATGCCTTAAGCAATTGTAGGTCCTGACTTACTGATGTTTTTAAAAATACAGTGACTAGACTGATGATTTTTAAAAAAAAGATAAATTATTAAATGTAGGTCTTTGGTTTTACAATCATGTAACATTCCTCAGAACTAAGGCAACCACCTGGATTAGGATAAATTTAATAGCTCCCCTCTACCCCCATTTAAGATATTTCCCTAGTTGTGAGAGATCTGAAGAGATTGGTAAAAACAAAGCATCCATATAAAAATTATAACTTATTTCACTTATGCATCAAATTAGATATCTTCCCACTCATCCACTTTTTATATTGAGTATAATTTTTTTCTTGAAAGTTGGAATATCATGATTAAGTTTCTCCTGATATTTTCTCTTCCATATGACAATAATTTGAGATTGTTGCAAACGTGGGCATTCCCTTCACTAAAGCAGATTGCAATTTCTTTGCCACTTAGTAAATGGTACCACTATAGACATACACTCTTAAGTGTCACATACTGAATGCAATGAGCCTTCTTCTCAGGTCTTTGCATGATTTTTCAGGATTCATTTTAAGTACTCTGGTGCTCTGAGTATGGGTATCTTTGAGGATGAGATGCCATAATTCTAAAACCCCTCATTCCAACCGGATCAACTACTTTTTTATCTATTCAATTTTTTATTCATTTTCAGTTTCAGATTCTCTTCCTCCCTCCACTCCTTCCCCATGCATTTAGAAATATAAAACACTATATATACAATATCATGCAAGACAAATTTCTGCATTAGACATATTATGGGGAAAAAATTAAAAAAAAGTTGTGATGAAGGAGATGGTTTCAGAAAATCCTGGAAAGACAATATGAATTGAGGCAAAGTGAAATGAAGAGAAATAGAAGAACCATTTATACAGTAACAGGAATAATGTAGTCAACTGTGATGGCACCTACATGGCACAGTGGATAGAGTTGGAGGCCTGGAATCAGGAAAACTCCTCTTCCTGAGTTCAAATCTAGCTTGAGACATTTAATAACTATGTGAGCTTGGGCAAGTCACTTAACCCTGGTTTGCCTCAGTTTCCTTACCTGTAAAATGAACTAGAAAAGGAAATGGGAAACCACAGCAGTAACCTTGCCAAGAAAATCTCAGATAGGGTGATGAAGAATCAGACTGAAATGACTGAACAAAAACTTTTTTCTTTTAAAAATATTTAATTTATTTGTTTTCAGTTTTCAACAATCACGTCCATAAGTTTTAAATTTTCTCCCCCTCCATACCCTTCCTCCCTGAGATGGCATGCAATCGTATATGGGTTCTACACGTACGTTCTTACTAAACACATTTTCACATTAGTCATGTTGTATACACAAATTAAAAAGAATGGGAGAAGCCATGAATAAAACTAAACCTAATCAGAACGTAACACAGGAGAAAATAGTCTGCTTCCTTCTGTGTTCTGATTCCATAGTTCTTTCTCTGGATGTGAATGGCATTTTGCATCAAGAATCCTTTAGGAATGTTTTAGGTCCTTGAATTTCTGTGAAGGGCTAGGTCTACCAGAAACAGTCCCTGCACACTGTGGCTGTTATTGTGTACAGTGTTGTCCTGGTTCTGCTCATTTCACTCAGCGTCAGCTTAGCTAATTCTTTTCAGGCTTTTCTGAAGTACACCTGTTCATCACTTCTTATAGTACAATAGTATTACATTACATTCATGTACCACAACTTGTTCAGCCATTCCTCAGTTGATGGGCATTTCCTTGATTTCCAGTTCTTGACCACCACAAAAAGAGCTGCTATAAATATTTTTGTACATGTGAGACCTTTTCTCATTTTTATGATGTCTTTGGCAAATACAGTCCATGGAGCGAAATTACTGTATCAAAGGGTAGGCACATCTTTGTAACCCTTTGGGCATAGTTCCAAATTGTTCTCCAGAATGGTTGCATCAGTTCACAGCTCCACCAACAATGAATTAGTGTTCCAACTCTCTCACATCTTCTCCAACATTTATCATTTTCCTGTGTTGTTATGTGAGTCAATGTGATAGATGTGTGGGTACCTCAGAGTTGTTTTGATTTGCATCTCTCTAACCAAGAGTGATTTAGAGCATTCTTTCATATGACTATAGACAGCTTTAATTTCTTCCTCTAAAAAATACCTATTCATATCATTTGATCATTTATCAATTGGGGAATGACTTGTATTCTTCTAAATTTCACTCAGTTCTCTCTACATATTTAAAAATTAGGCCTTTATCACAGAAACCAGTTGTAAAAATTCTGTCTCAGTTTTCTGCTTCCCTCCTAATCTTGGTAAAAGACAGTAATTCTCATCAACAAAACAACATACTACAGTTCCAAAAAACTCCTTATGAAAAATGTTACACATGTCCATAGAGAAGAATCATGGACTCACTTTTGAATATTAAAGTATGATTTCTGCCCCACCCCCTTTTCTTACTCCTTATTTTTGTTTTTGTCACAACGTGACTAATATAGAATGTAGGCTTAGCTACATTTCATGTATCATGGGTCTCCAGAGGGTTCCAGATAATAATACTTTCCCCATGTTCGATTTCTTTCCTCCTCTTCTGCTCATTCTTCTAATGCTATTTTCATGAATGGGAACACTGAGGGATTGGGCAGTGATGTCATTTTTTTCCCAAAAGTTATATAATAGAGAACACACACCAGAAATGTCTTCAGTATGTAGTAGTTTTTTTGACATGGTCAGATAATGAATACTTCTATGTTCTCAGCGTCAGCCTTCACTCCTTGCCAAAAGGTAATACAGCTCATGTATGTGAAAGAGACTTGAAACTAATCAACAACTTTCTAGAAATCTATGACGTTTAATAATCGCTCACATTCTCCCAGCAATCTTCTCAAAATGTAACAAAATATCACCACCACCATCATTAGTATTACTTATTACCAGTAGTATAACAGTAAGATGATTACTAGCATAAATAATTTATTAATAATTATCTTTAATAATGCTAGATAAAATTTAAATTAATATTGCTATATATTATAATTAATATTTCATTGTTATAGTTATATAGACTTCATTATGCCAAGGGGAAAATTGAAACTAAAGGCTTTGAGCTTTAATCAAAAGGTGAAATAATACTGAAAGATGAATATTAATCTCCTCTAGGAGTACCAGTATTAAAGTTAACAAGGATAAATTTGAGGGTATGAATTTTAAGAGGCGATCATACTGTAATTAAAACTCAGTAGGAAGAAAATATCTGTAGCAATCATTACCTTCAAAATGTCAATCGTAACATATGTCTTTGGGGTCATAAAATGGATGACAACAAATCAAGAAAGTTCTCCAAACAAAATATCATACAATATTAACAAAATAAAAGATCCAACACCTAAAAGTAGCAAGAAAAATGTTAACATTTCCTCATCCAAATTGAGGAAGAAGACTGAAAGATGTTCTCAGACTACATGAAAGACAGGTTAAAATGTACAGAAATATTTCCATAACACACACCACTCAATAGAGAAATAATAAATATGCACACACGAATATGTAGACATCACTAGAATTAGAGGGTTTATAAAATGGCTGAAATTCCACAGTAAGCAGTACACAGTCAGTTCATTACTACAAGAAATGACAGGAGCACAGATCAATCTGGAATTTAATAAGGGAAAGGTAGAAACTGTGGAACTGTAACTGCAGGATTGTACATATTTAGCATCTACCAAATGCTTAGGAGATTATTAACTATGACATTAATTATGACTATTTTGATACATATCTCTCCTCCTTTTAATGGCTAAATTATTTAAGACAATATCTACAACAGATGTCTCTATTTCCTTTTATCTCACTTTCTTCTTAAGCTTTTGCAATCAAAATTTTGATTTAAACATTCAACTAAAATTGTTCTCTCCAAAGTTACAAATGATTTCTTTATTGCAAAATCCAATGGAATTTTTTCAGTCTTTTTCTTTCTTGACCTTTCTGTATCCTTTAACACTGTCTTTTACTCTCTTATTTTCTGTAGGCTTTCCAAATACTACTCTCCTGGTTGTTCTCCTGCTGTCTGACCATCTCTCTGATGTTTCCTTTGCTGGACCTTTAGCTAGGTTATGTTCACTAACCATAGATATCAACAAGCCTCTATACTTGGCTCTTCCTTTTTCTCTCTCTATGGTATTTCACTTAGTGATACTATCAGGCCCCAAGATTTAGATTATCTCTATGCAAATAACAAAGCTAAGTAACTAGCTCATATAGACCCTAATCTCTCTCTCAATCAATCTCCAGCTTCACATTTTCAACTATCTATTGTACATTTCTAACTGGCTGTCTCACAGGCATCTTAAACTCAAAATTTTCAAAACTGAGCTCATTTTTTCCCCAAAACTCTTCCCTCTTCTTAACTTATTACATCATCCTATTAGTTACTGGAGTAGGTAGGTGGTTTACTGGACAGAGGACTAGACCAACAGTCGTGAAGACTTTCAAATCCAGCCTCAGACACTTAGTAGTCATGTGATCCCAGGCAAGTCATTTAATCCTGTTTGCCTCATATCTCTCATCTGTAAAATGAGCTGGAGAAAGAAATTGCAAACCACTCCAGAATCTTTGCCAAGAAAATTCCAAATGGGATCACAGAGAGTCAGACACAAGTGAAATAATGGAACAACTAGTTACCCAGGCTCCTAATCTAGGTATCCTTCCCTAGCTATTGCTCTCTATCACCCCTGCCCCCTTTGTATCCAATCAGTAGCAGGTTCTCTCATTTCTACCTTCATAACTACTCTCAGATAAGACCCATTCTCTCTTCTGATCCTGCAATAATTCTAATGCGGTCACTCACCACCTGACTGACATTATGGCACCTTGACTAGCTTGTTGGTTAGTCTCCCTGCCTCCAATGTCTCCCAACTCCAATCCATCTTCCACTCAGTTGTCCAATTGATCTTCCCAAACCTCAGACCTAACCACATCACTCCTCTTCCCCTATTCAATAGGTTTCAGTGACTCCTCATCACCTGTAGGATCAAATATAAATTGCTTTTTGTCCTGTGCTCAAAACCCTTCATAGTGTAGTGCCTTCTTGTTTTCCAGGTATCTTTTTGTTTTACTCTCTCCTCGTGAAGTGGGTTGATCTCTTTGCTGATAGAAGAAGCATGGTTTTCCTTTCTTTGTATACCCAGTGCTTAGCACAGTAAATGTGCTACTTGACTGACTAAATTGACATAAGTTGACAGAAAGCAAATCATTATACTGTAAATAAGTCCCCAAATATCCTTGAGAATTCATCACATAAACTGTCCTAGAATCCGAGCATCATCACAGACAAAACTGGCATTCAAAGGTATCACAAACAAAAATGCTGTTCAGAGTCATAGGTACACAACGTTGATTCACAAAAATAAGTATTAGTGTTTTAATAGATATTGCCATATCCTGACATTTATAACCACCAAACTACATGGAATGAAAAACTTTCAAAATGTAGAGATATAAAGGAAGAAATTGAAGCCTGTGGAAATAGCAAGAAGGAAAAATCCTTGTATAAGGAGGACTTTTAAAATAATTTTAAAATGACAACATTAGATCATTTTTAGTTAAATAATTTTTAAATAATTTTAAAAATCATCCTGTATGGTACAAGAATTGACCTAAGGCTGCTTTTCAGTGAAGCTACCCAGATGAATCTACATGTCAACACTTTCATCTAATTACTAAAACACAGTTACCCATGTACAAACAAGAAAAAACATTTATCTAATCTATGTGTGCAGGAGACAGTCAAATATTGAACATAAATGAAATAATCTTAGAGTAGTGACAAATCAGGTAAATTCTATCTGAATTTTATAAAATATAGAGGTAAGAAGGAGAAATAAGAATAAAACACAATGAAGACAATTATGATAACCAAAATTTTATATAAAATTCAGGATTTATGAAATGCTCGGCATCCTTTATATCATTTGATCATTCAGACAGACTAATACTTTTAAAAAGTTTATGACATACCATATTTAACATAAGCTGATATAAAAGTATAAGGAGCCTTATAAATTCATTGGAGCATTCCGTCAAATTGGTACAATCCTACACTAGACAGATGAAAAGTTTTGTTCTTATTTTTCTCTAATATAAAAATCTGAAAGACCCTGTTGATCTTGTTTGAAACTGAGAACCCCTAGCTGAAACCAGATCATCTAAATTTAATAGTATTGTGTGTTAATCTAACAACTGTTTTATTTGAAGCTTTGTAATCCATATACCTTTTAACTATCTCAATTTTTCTTTATGAAGATTCCCTACTCAAAATCTTGATGCATTGGGAAAAAGGTAATTAATCTCCAAGGAGATATGGATCTGGAATTTAATACTCAGAAAATAAAGGGAGGGACTGCTGCCTTCTCCAACAATTCTTGGATCAGCTTTGTATCTCCAAATGCACACCTTCAAGAGGTCACCATCTAGCAGCAATCAAACGAGACATTTGTTAATGACAGTTTTTTGTTTCTTTTATTGTTTTGTTTTGTGTTTCTGCTACAAACTGTCCTCAATGCTGAGGAACTTATATTTTATTGGAGAAACATGTCCACATAAAAGAGCATTCAAAATATATACAAAATAAATATACGGTAATTTTTGGAGGAGCAGTAGAATCTGAGAAGGGAAGCAGGCTCAAGAAGAAACAAATATTTGAACTTAGTCTTGAAAGAAACTCAGTATTCCAAGAGATGGAAGGCACAGAGTGAAGGCATTCCAGGTGGAGGGGACAGTCAATGCAAAAGTGTGGAGAGGGTACATGCACATGATATGTACAGAACACAGCATAAGCTAGTATAACTGCATCCCAGGATACAAGGATGGGAGTAAGGAGGCATTAAAGAATAAACAAAGGATTCTAAATTTTCATCTGGAAGAAATGAAGAACCACTGTAGTTTATTAAATAGGAGAATGACATAGTAAGACCTTAGCTTTCAGAAAATCAATTTGATAGCTGAATTGGATGGATTAGAATGAAGAGAGACTTGAGGTAGGTAGACCAAACATAAAGGCAATGCAGTAATCTAGCGGTGATCAGGGTCTACACAAGGATGGTTGCTGTATCAAAGGAGAGAAAAGGGCATACGAGAATTGTTATTAAGGTATAACAAAGAATTTGGCAACAGAATGGACAGGGGAAAGGGTGAGAAATTGTGAAGCCTAGGTGACTGGGAAGATTGATGGTGCCCTGGATAGTCTGGTTTACTGAAGTTTCTAGTGGCCAATTCTACACCTAGAATGAATGTGTCCACCTTGACCATTGTGATGTCAAAATGTCATTTAGTCTCTTCTGTTTCCAGCCTTCAGTGACCTTTGAAAGAGACCAGCTTGGATCTATGGTCAGAAACCATTTTCATCCTTTAGGAGAAACATCCCTGAAAGCTGTTCTTGTTTCTCTTATACAACACAGCTTAGAGCTCTACATCTTCATTTTTAACTGACAGGAACCCTATAGAGGTTTTTTTTTTTTAATTTCAGATGGAAAGTATAAAGAAATGGTTGTAGCAATTGTAGCTGTGGTCGGAGGACCCTCAAGCAGTTCTGTTAACCTGGCTCTATCTTTGTTTCCTAATAGTGGTTTGATGGACCTTGGCTCTGATTTATGTTCAAAAGGACAGCAAGGATATGTATGTCCATCTTGCCCACAATTTTAACAAACAATAATGCAAGCTCTTTAAAGTTGTAGTTGTTGTTTTTCCACGTTGTTATTGTTCTCGAAGTAGGTTGCCTTGTTCTCTACTATCAGATCCCTTTGTCTCTTATTGCAGTTGGTTTGTTTTGTGAATTTGGCTTCCAGAAGGTTTGACCTTACTGGATTTGGAGCCAGGAAAATTTAAATTCAAATTCAGACACTGGTTCTTTGTAGATGTTTGACACTGGACAAGTCACTTAAAATCTGTCAGCTTCAGTTTCTCATAGCTCTGTACAGCTCTGCCTCACCTACATTCAATTCATGAGAAAATCAAGACATCATCCATGTGATGTCATTGGTCTTCTTCAAAATGAAGGTCAAAGAACAACAATCTTCTGTCTAAAATGAGAAAGATAATAGCCCCTCCCTTTCAGGCTTTTTGTGAAATCGAATGGAATAATGTATGTAAAAAATGTATGTTTGTAAAATGTTTTACAAAACTTCAAGTACTATATAAAAACTTCACTATTATTATTGTAACTGTTTTAATTGAACTCATATCTCTCTTAGTCCCTATAACCCATACCTCAAGAGATGACTTGGAAAAACTCAGATCTGGCTGTTGCTTCTGAGGCTATTACCATTACTTTAATTTTCTTGACCTGTCCTATCAATTTTAGGTAAATTGGAAACAAAGGCAGATAGGGTCTGTCTTACATTTTTGCACAGCATGTACAACTCTCTTTGAAAGGAAACTTTTTCAACTGAAGTACAAAGTTAGAAGCTCTTTCTCCTACATGTTGCATTATATTGGGTACTTGATATAGCTGCCCTGTATACTCTCAGTGCCACCAAACTTGCTTTAAAGAATCTGCTGTCACTACAGAACCATAAACTCACTTGCTGAATTTTCAAAGAGCACATGAAGTGAAAAACAGTGCCCTGAGATTCTCTATTGTTCTGCGTAAGTATGGTTTCAATCTGTCTTTACTTGGGAGATCCATCATAACCAAGACTGAAGTGTTCCTTTTCTAGTTACTGAGGATGTCCCCATGAGAATGATCATGAATTTTGCATCTTGAGTCCCCAGTAACTATATATGTAGGATGAAAGCCTGTCTAATCCCTTCCAGTGTTGCTATGGGGACACCAGCTGCTAAGGAAATTGCTCTTTGTCCTGGGTCACTTGGATGCTGAGGAGGGGATCTTTTCCCTCAGTGGGCTTTTTACAACATTCTCAGTCCACTCAGCTCTCATTTTGAGAGCATTATTTTCATTCCCCAGTCCTTGGTTTAACAGTAGCAGATTCAGTGGACATTATCCTCATACCATACTAGCCAGTTATCACTTTGGGTATCTGGGAATGCTTCACACAATTTATGGCAGCTCATACAATACAATAACAGTGTCACATTCTTTTCTGTTTAGCTAGTTCAGTATTTTGCATCACCTCCAAGATTCCATGGGGTGGTTCAAATTCCCTTTGATATCATCATTATCACAGTCAATAGGCATTCACAAAACAAATAGACCTCAATGTGGGTCAAGTCTTGCAACAGAGCACTAGCTCTCTAATAATTGGGTACCCATGGTGACCATTTACAAATAAGCTATAATACAGCACTGTTATATGCTTGTTCTTAATTCAAGTTGCTTGGGTGGCTTATAGAATTGGCCCTCATACAAAAACAAACCAGAAAACCCTAAAAATCTTCCTGCTAATAGACTGCCTAGACTTTGAGAAGAAAAAAAACTTTAGTAAATGAGTGCTAGTATGTGTAGATTTACCTTGACCTTGACAATACTATCCAAGATGAACACCCACAGAAATCAATATAATGGGAGTAAGGGGGATTTTTCTATCTTAAGCCTGAATAAAAAAAAAAGCAAATCAAAGCAGAACCTCGAACAACTTAGAGGAACATGTAGAAATGTAAAAAGAGCTCTATTCTATTCTGAGTATCCCTTCGAACTGAGTCCCATAAGGAGAAAAGGGAATATATTCTTATCTCTAGATCCATTCAGTGCAAACTCTACTGATACATTAGCTAAACCACTAGAAATCAAGCAATAAAATATTTAATTCTATCACATTAACAAAGGCAATTGATAGCAAATCCCACATGATATAATTGTTCTTTTCCCCTCATAAAGCAATGGCAAACAATTTCCTGAAAGATGTTTGTAGCAGAAGAGAAAAGGAAACAAATATCTAGGAGGAAATGTAGTAATGCTCCAAAGTCACTAGAAGAAGAAACCATCTTGATCTATTACTAGAACAACTTCATATCTCCTAACTCATCCTTCCTTTTCGGGAAGGCTGCCCTGAATTCCTTCTCAGCCAACTCTCTGGACAGTCCTTCGTCTCCTAATCTATCACTGAACAAGACACTGTGTCATTCACTATCAATCACTGTCAGCTGTTTCTGCCTTGGCCATCATCAATCTCACCTAACTCTGTTTTCGCAGCTGTTACTCTTTCCCAAAGCCATGGGCGATGATGAGTCCCTACTTCCAATGCTTCTATTCAGTGAAGCTTTGCTCTCCTCTAATTTTCTTTCTACTACTTTAGGTAAGTACCTTTTAGCTTCAGAATTCCCAGACTGCATGCTTAGTAAATTTGTTGATTGCCCTTTTAACTTAGTTTTATCAGAGAAGACCTAGGGAAAACTTTGGCTTGCTAAGAAAACTTCTAAGTTCATTCAGTCACTGCTTTGTAGAAATTTTTGTTGTTGTTCAGTCATGTTCAACTCTTCATAACACCATTTCAGGATTTCTTGGCAAAGATACTGTAGTGGCTTGCCATTTTCTTCTTCAGCTCATTTTACAGATGAGGAAACTGAAGCAAATGGGGTTAGGTGATTTGCCCAGGGTCACACAGCTAATAAGGGACTGAGGCCAGGTTTGAGCTCAGGAAGAGGAGTCTTCCTGACTCCAGGGCTGGGACTCCATCCACTCCACTACCTAGCAGGCCCTTGTAGAAATTAATCTATATCAACTAAAATTTCAAAGGAAATGTTGATAGTTTATGTTAATATCCATTCTTTCATCCATATACTATATTTTTTCAGTGTCCACAGCTTTTTAAAATGTCATTTTGGATTTGCTTCAATAGCTTTATTTTTATTCTTCTAATTTAATATTGACTTTTATCTTTTTCTAACACTTAAGTCAATACACCTTGTTATACGGACACAACTGATTCAGAAATGATCCTCTCATCAGTAATTGGTCACTTTCTGCAAAAATACTAATAGCTTCATCTTTGGTGACATTATTTGGTACTCAATTTATGCAGCACGTCTTGACCTTCTTAAAAAGAATCTTCATGGTATAGAACTATGAGATTTCTGTGTTATCTATAACAATCTTATGGTCTTTTTCATATATTACTCTTGAAAAACTGTTTTTACAAAATGTGATTCAATGTCCTCGCCATGAGAACTTTTGGAATGAGCTACCAAAGTATATAGTTGAAGATCAAAGCTGGGAAGGATCTTAGAAACAACTTAGAACAACAACTTAAATACTTATTTTTTTTTTTACTCTTCATATTATGCTAATGATGTTTCATGTGTGAGTTGCAATTTGCATCTTTGTGGTACTCTTTTTAAAATGCTTACCATGATAAATGCAGTACCAGAAAACCAACTATACCAATGACATTATATGTCTTGGACACATGATAAAACCAACTCCACCATCTCTTCTATTTGCCTCTCCAAAAAAGAATCTGTGAACTATCCTTCAGATGGATTTCTTTTGTCTTCTGATTTCATTTACTGACAGAATATTGAAATTGGTGTGAGTTTTTTTCTAGTAGTTTGCTCTACTTCCTGGCTACTGGATAGGAATCTTACATTTAGAAGACCAACTCTGCTGTCACCTCTTATATCTTACTGCCACTGTTTGTGCCAAAATAGAAAGAGCTAGTCAATTTATTTTTTACTTTCTTTCATGGGATACTATGGCCAAAGAAATCATCATATTGTAGTCATCTTACTGATGACAAACTTCTTTTCAGTCCTTAGAAAAGAGTTTATTAATTGTTCCAACTATACTTAAAGCCATTCCAGGTTGATATAACCTTCAAGAACATGATGCTTTATGGATGTAGCCTTTGAGAAACCAAGATGCCTCCACACAAAAATGAAACACCTGAGTAAGACTTTTTGGGAGGATCCTACTAACTAAGGAAGCAATTTTACTTGGGAGTAAAGTATTTTAAGAAAATTATCAAGTACATGGATTACATGGGAATTTGTTAGCTCAAGAACAAATGTATAAATCGAGCATAAATTCAAAAAAAATTGAAATATGAACTATCAGAGGAAAATCCTATATCAGTAAAAATGTGCAAATCTGTCTAAAGTCACTCACATATTGAAAATGGAATCCTTGAAAAGAATCATTAATATAAAAGGGGCTCATGTATTCCTAAAATATTGTTCCCCTGGTATTGTTTGTAGTTCAGTAGTGTCGGTCTCTTCATTGACTTCAAGAACCATAGCACACAAAGTCTTTCTATAATCCAATATTGCTTGAAATCTTTCATAATTTATTGTTTCCCTGACACTACTTATACATCCCATCCTCCTCTGTTCCCATTTCCTTTTACCTTTGATATTTCTCAACATCAGAGTCTTTTCTGATGAGTTCCATCTTCCTATTATGTGGCCAAAGTATTTAAGATTCAAATTTAGTATTTGACCTTCTGATGAATAGTCTAATTTTTTTTTAAAGTATAGATTAATTTATAAGATTAAAAGTCACTCTACAGTTGATAAATGATCAAAGGATATTAACAGGCATTTTTCAGATAAAGAAATTAAAACCATGTATAAGCATTTAAAAATGTTCTAAATTATTATTGATTAGCAAAATTCAAATTAAAACAACTCTGAGATACAATATGACACCTAATAAGATTGGCTAACATGACAAGACAGGAAAATGATAAATGCTAGAAAAGATGTGGGAAAATTGGGATGCTAATGCATTGTTGGTAGAGGTGTGACTTGATCCAGCATTTCTAGAGAGCAATTTGTAATTATGCCCAAATGGTTATAAAACTGCGCATACCATTTAATCCAACAATACCATTGGTAGGTCTGTATCCCAAAGGGATTATAAAAATGGGAAAAGGATTCACATGTACAAAATGTTTATAGCAACTCCTTTTGGTGATGATGATGAATCGGAGATTTAGGGGATGGCCATCAATTGTGGAATGCCTGAACAAATTGTGGTATATGAATTTAATGCAATACTATTGTTCCATAAAAAATGAGGAGCAGACAGACCAGAAAAATGTGGAAATACATGTATGCTGAGTGAGGTAAGCAGAACAGAGAGAACATTGTATATGGTAACAGCAATGTTGTGTGATGACCAACTTGGATAAAAATCATGAAATAGAAAAAAATCAAAAACAAAAAACGAGAAATAGTGCTTTTCCCCTTTGGTTCTAATTCTTCTTTGCAACATGACTAATGTGGAAATATGTTTAATATGATTGTACATATATGGCTTATATAAGTTTGCATGCCATCTTGGGGAAGGGAGAAGGAAAGGGAGGGGAGAAAGTTAAAACTCAATATCTTATAAAAATGAATGTTGAAAACAAAAAAAAAATATGTAAAAAAAAAGAATAGTATTGACTGATTTGACCTTCTTGCCTATCCAAGGGACTTTCAAAAATCTTCTCCAGTGCCACAAGTCAAAAAACATCCAGCTTTGCAACTCTCACAGCCATATATTCCTACTGAAAAAAAAACAAAACAACATAGCTTTATCATATAGAACTTTGCTGTCAAGATGATGTCTCTATTTTTTTTTTTTTGTATGCCATACCTTTCCTTCCGTGGAGCAAATGTCTTTTAATTTCATAGCTGCAGTTGCCATCTACAGTGATCTTTGAGCCCAAGAATATAAAATCTGACACTGTTTCCATTTCTTTGCCCTTTATTTGCCAGGAAGGATAAAACTGGGTTACAGACTTATTAGTCTGGAAGTTCAGCCTCTTCTGCTTTACACATGAAACAAGTGAGAGAGTGGAGTAGATTTACTCAGTCACACTGCAAGTAAGTGTCTAAGGCAGGATTTGAATACAGGTCTTCATAACTCTTTGGTGAACGCACTATCTACTATTACTTTGCTGTGTCTCAAGGGAAATAGACCTGAAGTTTTGTGTCTTAAACCCCTGCTTTCTAATTCTGATAAATTCAGTTCACTTGTTTCTAATCCCAGTTCTTGCTAGGATTCAGAAATATTCAGCTCTACCCTCCTGAAAGGTGAATTTCTTCCTTCCCTCCCTCCCTCCTTCCTTTCCTCCCTCATCCCTTCCTTCCCTCCCTCCTTCCTTTCTTCATTCCTTCTTTCCCACCTTCCCTCCCACCTTCCCTCCCTCCCTCCCTCCCTCCCTTCCTTCCTTCCTCTCTTTCCTTCTCCACTGTCTAGCACCGTGCCTAGTATATAATAGATGCTTAATAAGTATTTATTGGCCAGCTGACCAAGAATAAATGATTTGTGCCTTCCCTACCTTGATGCAGTTATAAAGTCACTTAATATCGGTTGGTAATTATGATATCACCAAGAATGCCCAAACAGACAATCTCAACATACTTCTTCCTGTCAGGCATAGAGTTATAACAATTATTGTCTCACCATGTCCAATTGTCTATGAATCCATAGGTTTTCTGAATTTGAGGTGCAAAGAATTGCCCCAATAGTAAAAGGGCTAATAACCGAAGGAAAACACATAATTGCCATTTACTATTGTACAATCACTAAGAACCAGCATAACTTTATCACGTACAAACTTCCTGGTATTTTCTTGAACAGGTTGTCTTGACCAGCAGATCAAGGCAATCCTTTAGCCACAGTACATCTAGAAACCAGCAAACCCTTTTGTCTCGTGTTCTATACCCTTGTAGACAAGATGTGGGCATGTGAACCAGACTACAGCACCAATACGTGCATTTACACTGGATTGAAAGCATCATTGGAGTCCACTGGAGGGGTATTTGTGTCAAACAATTCTATTTATCATGTAGGCCTTCCATTTTTAGAGTGATTGAAATGATGGGAGAGAGCAAACTGAAAATGGTGGTTGCAGAGAGACAGAAACTGGCCCAAAGTAATAAAAAAAAAACAAACCCTTCTGAATAATTAATTAGTTACACAAAAATTGAATACCCCCCCTACAGGAGAAAGCATGATTTCCCCCACTATCAAAAACTGAAGACTGGGTGACCGTTTTGGATGGATTATTATTGTGAGGGATTTATGTTTAGAAATTAGTTGGATTAGATGGCCTTTGAGGTCCTTTCCAAATATTACATCCTCTGATTCTTTGAATTGGCCATGAGAAAAGAATCACATATAACTTAACTAAGCCATACAACAAGAAGATCAAACCACTTCATTAATTAATTAATTCAGACCCATTAATTAATTCAGATCCAATAGAAGGATAAATACTGAAGCCAAAGCTTAAATATTTTGGCCACATAATTATTGTGGTTTCATGGTGTGCTGTGGCAGCACTATCATAAAGAATTCAGAATCAGACTACGTCTAATCCAAGTATAGACACTGAAGACTGATGCTCCTCAGCAGTGGGCTAGGTTCCCAGAGGAACTGGCAACTTCAGAGAATGCAAGAGGGATTTTTATAGGGAAAAGATGCAATTACATAACAGAAATTATGAAAATATTAAAAATGCAGTAGAGATTTCTTAAGGGATAAGGTAATAGGGGAGGGGTCCCAGCTGCAGAGGAACTACACATGTGATTACCCACAATGCATATAGAAAAATTCATTGGTAGGGGCATGTATGTATGATAATGATATTATGGTAAGCCTTTCTATATCATAATTTCACCTAAAGAACAACTTCACAGGTATCCACTTAGGGAAAGTTCCTTCTACTGTTCTGGGGTCCACATCCTACCTGGGCATCCTGGTGGTGCTGCTTTCTGATTGATTGAATATTGTGGTCCTTTCTGACACTAGATGAATATGATTGTGGTTGAGTTCACGGACACACCTGCTGTTTCTGTAAGAAATATGAGGTTCAGCGGGCAGTGATTGGGATCCCATCACATAGATATGACTACTGTTTCTGTGGAAAGCATGGGTTCATGGACACACCTGTTGTTCTAGTGAGCAATGAGGCATATCTGAAAAAGTTAGGATATTGAGTAGAGGGGAGGGGCCAGGAGGGGCAGTGGGGCTGCTGCTCAGGCATTGAGCTAGTCTGTCATCATTATCCCATAGAGTAGCTGTGGATGGACAATGAACTGGGCTCATATACTGTCTATATAAGCACTGTCACAAAGGAACAGAGGCTACCAGATAAAAAAAATCCAGAAGGTTCTACTCCCTTTCCTTTCAAATGATTTCTGAAAAAGTGAGCTCCTTACAGATCTAGAAAATATAAAACAGAATTTGAAGTAATAATTGGATAGACCTTGAGAGTCTGAAATCTTTGCAGTAAAAATCAGTTTCTTTTCTGTTACAAATATCCTTTGGCATGTAGCAATTCATTTTCAACAACAAAAATGGGTTACCCTTTATTTCCTAATTAACTTTAGCATTAAAGTTACTTAGCCAAAATGCCCTTTCACCAGACTACAGATAAGTATTCTTACTCTTCTCAAAATTTAACTCCTTAAGCAGTTACAATAACATGAAGGAAAAGCAAAATTCGTAAAGGTCATTTCTCTCTTGGCAGTGGCATTTTCTCACTGAGGGTTTTTTGAGTCTTCAGACCTTTCTTTTTCAGTTTTCTGCCTCTTCAAGCAGGTCAGAACTACAAGCCTGACAGGAGAAATAAATGCAAAGCACCTGGTTCTGTGAGATTCTACATGTACTTGGCCTTTCTCACAGACTTTCTCTCCTCTTATTTCAACTTAGAGCAAACCAGTATTGGCCAAAACCAGGTCAACACCCACAGTGGAATTAGATGTGACAAAAGTACTTTGAAACTCTGCCAAAGCAGTCAGGTTACATGAAACACCATTTTCACTGCTAGTGATGCTGCTGATAAAATTTATTCTATCCCAATCCACAGTATCCCTAAATGTCCTCTAGGGTAGGATTTGAAGAATTAAACGATTGTGGTGCAATCTGATGTGTGTAAGTATTTCTTCTCATTTTAATGCCTTTTAATTCATTATGACAAATAGAGGAAGATAATGGTGAAGCAGAAAATGTTACGTTGTGGATATAGAGCCAGTCTCTGAGTTGGGAAGACACAGAATCCGTTTTCTACCTTTGAGACATGGCTGTTTGAATCTGAACAAATTGCTTTACCTCATAATTACCTAGGAAAATGTAAGACTGTTAAGTGTCAATAGAGTTGCCAATCTTTGGGTTCCTTATTATAATAAAATCACAGACCAGATTATTGATACAAAGCCACAAAACTTCATCTTTTTAAGACTATTTTTCCTATTTTTTTTTAACAAAGGGCATTTACTAAACACATGTAACAAAGAGAGTTATTACAGAAACATCCCTCTAAATCAGGGGTGCAGTTTTCCCTTTTAAGCAGAAGTCCCTGCAGAGAATCAAATCAAATCTAGAAAGCATATGGGATCAAAGGTTAACTCAAAGCTCATGGCTTTTTGGAAGTCTTTTTCTCCCTTCATAGAATCTTCATGGAGTTCCCCTTTGGTCTAGCTCTCTACTTGGTTTCAAGGGTTGGTGTCATTATAAATGTTTTTATCGTGGTATTTCCCTTAACTGCCATTAACTCAGACCTGCCATCACTCACTGATCTTCTAGGGGACATAGTAAGAGGGCTGGTGGGAAACTGGTGAGATCTATTGATCTTTTAAATTCACAAGACCATCAGCTAGTCTTCGGGGTGAAAGGGATAAATCTAATACCCTCCTCCATGAAAGACAATTCTATCTCAAAAGCCCTTCACCTTGGTATCTGATCTCCATACCTTGACTGAGCTGCTACTGAAATATTTGATGCTAAACAGGCTGTGTTGTTCACAGACTCAGAGGTTATCTGATTCAGCCAAACACAAGATATATCTTACCGGAATCATTTATCTCCATCCAAGGATTGAAGCACTTCATTCCAAAATAGTTTAGGTACTTGTTTCTCACCAAATGTCTACCTTGGACTGATTGATTTCACTGAAAATTCTAGGCCTTAGGGAAAGGCCAAACCAATGAGGAAACAAATGTCCTGAGTAAAACCTTCACTACTGATTGAGCATGCCAGTCTGTGAGTCAATGACTCTTTTCCTCCTCCCTTTCCCTGGGGAGATAGCCCAATGTCTTGGTGAGTTATTTGCTCACTTTTGACTGAAAGGTGATGACTGGTACTTTTCTCAGGCTGAGATAAATCAGCAGTCCAGATTTTCCTCAGGATATGGATTATGCATGGATTATTCTCACTGCCCTGGCTAAAGACTCATTGCAGTTGCTCCACTTAGCTCGACCTCAACTTCCTGATCTCAGTGCCTCTCGCCTTAAGCCTCTTCTTTATTTTCTGACAAATGAAGACTAGGAGAAGTAGTAAATTAGACTGGGCAAAAGCAGGCATCCAAAAGTAAAGAAAAATCTGTTGTAGATACTGAAGAAAAATCCTATGCCTAGAATAGTCTGAGGCTTGAATAGCTTGATCACCCAAAAGCAATCAGCAGATTGCACTCATATCTAGCCATTCATTCATTTGTGTAAAATATCACCAGGAGTCTAAAAAGACAAATGAATGAGTCAAGCCTGACCTCCATAAGGAAAGGTAGAGCTTCTTATTGAAGAAATTTGTTTTTGTCCTCAAAGAATTACCAAATGGTAGATGCTAAACTATTTTCTGTCTACAAGTAACAAAATAGAGCTGAAGCCCTAAGGGAAGAGGGGATTTCATAAGTCCTAGTCTAAAACCTAGCTAAAAAAGCAAAGCAGCACTCCATCTGAGAAGATTGAGTTGAAGACAGCGTGTCCCCCTGATGCTCATTAAACGTGAATCTAGGGAGTCCAGGAAGTTAACCTGTCCGGCAGAGATGCCATTCCCTACTAAGAGCTTATTGTCTAAGTGATCTGTCCAACCCAGTCTAGATCGCACAGAACACCAAAAGAATGACTTGCTTGTGCCAGCATGGCAGTTTGACCCATATAGCTATGAGACTGTTCCTTAAAGTGAGTAAATCCTATTGAACCACCTATCAAGGGAAGATTACTTGCTCTATAGAGGAATGGAGTAATTAATTTATTGCTAACAATATTTATCCTGCAGAGAACTTCATTAAGATTGTCTTCAGAAACCTATGTCTTCCCACTCCAGGTTCACGTGTTGTCTTGGCCACATATCTTCCTTACACATGTGGCTCACTACCATTATACTCTAATTTATTCTTGACACATGCGGCTTGTGACAATATTACTTTCTTTTCATGCCTACTCTTCTACCTCACAGAAATCTATGTGTTTATGGAAGAAGACAACTCAGATTTATGGTAGAACATTTGTTTTGTAAGTACTTCTTTTCTATCATTTTTAATAAATATTTTTGCTAATGAACTAAATCTACTGGCTAATTGTTAAAGGGATGTTTATTATTGGGGACTTATGAGTTACACATTAATAGTACAGTTGTCTAAATGATTGCCCCTAGAATCCTGAGAGTAACAGCATTTGCCTACCTGACAACCCAACCGTCTTGTGCTGATGGCATATTATTTGACCTTCATTCTCTAATAGGACCAATATATCAAGGATGTGATTCCATGACTTGCAAGTAAATTGGGTTTAAGTGAGGGAGGACTGTGCAAAGTCAGCAGCCTCACTTTCTCCTCAAGAGCCATCTGAGTCCAGAAGTAAGACACAGGTCACATTGATACAGTGAAAGACCTTGGCCTTTTTAAACTAAAGTCTTTCCAAGTTCTCACTTTAACTGAGGCAAAATCCATTCAGTGATTAAGGCTACATAATAAATGAGCCAAAGAATGGCCCCTTTTACCTAAAAAAAATCAATCTGGGAGGGGAAGATCCTCAGGGTTTCTGGCTAAAACAGACACAATTACAATCTATATTCACTCTGAGCCATCAGAACCCAAGCAATGACCACTAAGAGGGGCTTGGACTGAGACCTATTTTTAACCAATCAATGACAGCCAGAGTGAATTGGGTTTTAGGCATGGTCTTTAAGAAAAAAAAATATGGCCTGTAAACTGCAAGATATCTTTCTAGGTTTCAGCCTTCACAATTTATATTCCTTTGGGCAGTACATCCACAGATAAGGGTATGATACTGTATAGTGGACAGAGGGAGAGGGGAAAACAGGAGAGGGGAGAAAGGAAGGCGCTTCATTGCACAAATGGAACTGGCCAGTTGGGTCCTCAGTGGGGCAGCTCAGACTACTCACAGGTTGTGGTATGTCACTTCACTATCACAAAAGACCATGACACTAGGGAGGGGATGCCATGATTTGAAAGTGAATTGGATTTAAGCAGGGAGAGCTGTTCAAAGTCACCAACCTCACTTTCTCTTGGAGTCATCTGGGTCCAATGGAAAGATATAGATCAGGAAGACTGGAGATCACCCTGCTCCAATGGCAGGGCTAGTTGGGGGAATGAGCCCAAAGGGAGCACAATACGTATGATGTTCTACTCTTCTCCCTTATACTGCTTCTATGTCCTACCCACAAACCACTTCTCTAATCCAGTTTAGGATTGTGAAAGACAAAGGGATATCTATAGAAGTGAGGGAGAATCAGGCTAAATAGGCTCATAGGAGGTGATTGTTAAATTTTCAGTGTGAGCATTTGCACCCTGGAAATCGCCAAAGACTACAAATCAGTGCTTGGTTCTGTTATGTTTTCATTTTGTTTTTGTTTGTGTATTTTTGCTGGTTGTCTAGATTTAATAATACAATGAAGAAAATGTTAATAGTAAAGATTATTAAAAGGTGTGTCTTACCTACTTTTTTTCAGGAGAACAAATTATTAAACATTTATATGAACACTACTGGTCCCTTAAAGTTAGCAAGTCATTTCCCTTCCCCAAGTCTTTCTATACCCTTGAAAGTGACTAGCAATGAATTTATATCTATTGTCCAATTATTTCCTGCTACTTATGTGACCTAAGGCCAGTTATTTAACCTCTCATAGTCTCAGTTTCTTCCTCTTCCTACAGCAAGGGTTGAACTGTGGTATATCCTTCAGCCCTCCCTCCCACTTACTTGTAGTTGACAAATATATTAGATACAAAATGAAAAAGTTAGAATAGGTGAACTCTAAGGTCCTTTCCAGTAATAAATCCTATGTACCTAAAAGGAGTTTAATTCTATTGAGGTCCTTAAAATATCTGTCATACTTTTCAATTTGTGGCTACATAAATTACAAAGCAAATCCTTTAGTTCAGGGCTTTTTACCAAGGAAAGATATGTGATTAGCCTCCACAGAACAACTTCAAGACACTTTACCTAAGCTCAATAATTTATATTCAAACTACTTTCACCATGAGACCTTCTCCCAGGACTCAAAGTACTAAGAAAGTGAGCTAAAGGTTTTTCGTTTGTTTAGTTGTATGTGCATGTGGAGGGGGGTGACTGGGGTTAAGTGACTTGCCCAGGATATCACAACCAGTAAATGTCAAGTGTCTAGTTTGAGGTCGAATTTGAACTCGGAGAACAGTGCCACCTAGCTGCCTCACCAACATTTTTAATGTTATTGTCACTGGGGCATGAGCTTTCTTGGAATTACCTACCGAGGTAGAAGGAAAGCCTCCAAGCATTGTCCCTATGAAATGTAAAAGGCTCATATTAGGACCAACTCAGCTATGTCAATAGGTTTATTATTAGGACGACAGCAAAGTGACATATTTTGAGATGTTAAAAACTTGCAAAGCCAACTACTAGAGTATAGATAGTTACAATGAATGTCAGTGAACAAAGTATCTGCACTAGGGAAATTACATATCCTGAGGAAATTGAAAAAGCTATGATTCAAACAAAAATTATAACATTTATACTTTGTGTCAGTGAAGGCAGAATTCCATCCTATTACTTTCACTTATAATGGAGGTTATACTGATCACTACTCCTTTTTGAAAAATATTTGGTATAAAATAATTTTTATAAAATTTTATTTATCAGAAGAACACTTTAGGGAATGAAAATACGGCACAAAACAAGAATGTTATAGTTTCATACTGAGATATTGTAGCTTTCATAATGAGAATACAGTGCAAATGAAAATAAAACTCTCAAATATTCTTGAGGTACTCCTTCAAGTGTCCTATGATCTATAATAACAAAGGCCAAAGCAGAGCTGTCTGTGATCTTAACTGAGAAAAGAAATCTCTCAACTTGATGAGGAAATCTGTTGCAAAGTTTTGATTGAGTCAAAAAGCAGACTGCAGTATCCTGAAAAACATCTTTAGAGATACATTAGAATCAGAGCAGTCACCAGTTTCCTTACATGGCATGGAAGGGAAGTCTAGAAACTGATAAATTAGTGGCCAGTACTGCAAAAAGAGTTATTATTTAAAGGAATAGTAGATGCTTTTTTAAATTTCAGTAAATGCTGTCAGTTAAAAAAATTGTTTACCAGAGACTTTTTGCCTTCTTCCCTTGGCATTCGTTAAAGTCTAATTCAGGGAAATAGTAAACATTCAGTAGAAAACAGTAAAAAAAATGATGATTAAATTTTATTTTAGATTTCTCCCACTCCAACAGAGGTGGGATCACATGAGATGGAAAATAAATTATACAGAAGATATTTAATTATCCATGGAACACTGAAGTGATATAGGTAATCCATGATAAGGTAATTCTAACTGGTTAATCTTAAAACACCTCCCCACACACATATATACATTCACATGTGCACATGTACACAAATGCGATAGTAAATTTATCCCAATTATATTTTATTGGCTAATACTAATCCACTTTGAATTTCATGACTGCCCTCCAGTTTGCTCTAGAAAAACAATCCTGGATTTAAAATTTGAATAAATTAATAAATATAAAATAACAAAGTAAAAAAAATAGATAATCTGAGTATATGTAATTGCTATATTTCTCTGCAGGTAATAGGTCTAGGTCACATGTTTTATCTTAATTTCATAGTGTTCCTCCACCAATTTTTTATTTATTTCTAACAATTCTATCCTGTTTTATCATTTTAATTAATACAAATGCAGTTACAAATAAATGAAATAAGTGCCCGAGTTCTTAGTTATTAAGCATTTCAAAAATCATATGAAAAGCTAAATATGTGAAGAAAATAGCAAAATAATGACAAAATGTAAGATTTGGGAAGGAATTTAATGCTTTGTGTCTTACTTAGAAATAATTCAGAGAAATATGACTTTTATAGCAATCCCGTTTTCAACGTGTGGAGAGAGAGAGGATGGAAATCTGAATTAAAACAATTTAGCAAAATGAACATCTGATAAGTGCTTTTCATGATAAATTTCAGAATAAGATACACCTGCTTTATGAATAACTGACTTGAAATGGAAGGAAAAGAACTATATCTTAAAAAAATAGTCATACTCCCCAGCATTTACTCTCTAAAACATTCCATCACAGAGGATATTTACTATAGGGCATATTAAAACAGCCCATGATAAAGGGATGAAAGCAGAATTTGTGATAAGTATTCTTTCTAGGAAATATCTTCTCACAAAACAGTGTGAAATCTGACACTTGTTGAAAATGAATAACCGTATTTCAGATTGCTATGAGCAAAAGCCAGGCATTTGCCAGAGGTTTTTACAACAGACAGAGTGACAAGATCAATTGAAGCAATGTGCTGATGGGTTGTATAATATTTTAAGACTGGGCTTAGATTGAAATTATGCAGTGAAAAATTGAAGGTGATTGTGGCAAGGGAAGATGTTTCTAATGGCAAAGAAGAGCTTTGATTCACAGCACTGGTAGTCATTAAAGTGAAAGACTCCACATCTGCAGATTCATAGTTATTTCCAAAAAGGGGCAAGTAACCACTTCATTGACAGATGAGGTGTTCAGTATTGAAAAGGGGAAGGAAAAGAATGAAGAATAAAGGATGTTACAAGACAGATATATAATATTGTAGAAGCATTTACAAGCAAGTCTAATTATTTTTTTGATCAAAATAAAGTACTCTTCAATACATTTACCATGAGAGGTCATATATTTATTTAAATATCATTGCTCCAGATGTTGCTCTTATACAAATTTCTTCATTCTCTCTATCCAACACAACAAAGTACATCTCATGACCCTAAAGGTATAATGCATCTTTTGATTGCAAGTGATATTATTTAACTTGACTACGTAATTTATTTACCAGGTGTGTCTCCAAGGACTTTATATTGTTTCTAAAAATCTAAAACAACATGGAAAAAAATGTAGCCTTCAAGGGCTGTCTACTCATCTCACACATCACAATGAGTTGTTAAGTAATGTTGACCATATGAAACTCCACAACCAGCAAATCTATTCCCTAATTTTCCACGTGTATGGCCATCATTCAAATTCAAGTCTTCCTGACTTGTCACCAGGACTATCGTGGACTCCTAATTGGTGTTTCCTTGATCTGAGTCTCTTCCATTTCTAATCCATTTTCCATACAGCTACCAAAGCAATATTAATGATGTGCATGTAACAATGTAACTACCTCGATCAATAAATTTTAATGAATGGTACCCTACTACTTTTTTAATGATTTTATTTTTATCATCTATTTAAAAATTTTTTTTGAGTTCCAAATTCTCAATCTACCTCTGGTCCCTCCCTCACCCATTGACAAGGTAAACAATATATCAGGTATATATGTGAAATCATGCAGAACATATTACCATATTAACTACGTTGCAAAAAAAGCAGAAATAAAATAAAGTGGAAAACTTATAATCCAAACTTTACATAGAGTTCAGCAGTTCTCTCTCGAGGTGGATAGCATTTTTTATCATGAGTCCTGCAAAATTGTCTTGGATTATTATATTAGAGTAGGTAGCTCTTTAACAGTTATTCATTCTTAGAATATTGCTGTTACTATGCATTCTCCTGGTTCCGCTCACTTCATTTTGCATTAGTTCATATAGATCATCTCAGATTCTTCTAAAACGATCCTATTCATAATTTCTAATGCAATATTTCTTATACAGTAGTATTTCATCATAATTATATACCACAACCTATTCAGCCATTCCCCAACTGATAGATATCCCCTCAGTTTCTAATTCTTAGCTAACATGAGGACTTGCTATAAATATTTTTGTACATATAGGTCCTTTTCCTTTTTCTTTGATCTCTTTGGGATACAAACTTAATAGTGGTATTATGGGTCAAAATGTATGTACAGTTTTACAGACCTTTGACCATAATTTCAAATTGTTCTCCCAAATTATTGGACCAGTTCAATATTCCACCAACAGTGTTCCTAGTTTTCCTTATGTCCTCCAACATTTATCATTTCCTTTTCTATCATGTTAGTCAATCTGATAGGAGTGAGGTGGGCACCTTTACTACTTCAAGAATCAAATCCAAATAGCTATTTGCCTTCACAATCAGTGTCTTTCTAGAGTTTATACATTATCCTCCTTTATTACTAGAAAATTCAACCAAACCAGTCTTCTTGCTGTTTCTTATATGCAACATTCCATCTGCCATCTCTGAGTCTTTGCACAGGCCATCACCATTGCCTAGGATACACTCCTTGTTTCCTTCAAAGTTTGACTTAACCACTATCTCTTCCTTTGTGCTGTTAAAGCTTTCATTCCTGGAATTTCCTTTGTATATATGTGCATTTGTGTGTGTGAACATGCTCATGTTGTGTCTCCCAAATGGAAAAAAAAAAGCTTTCTAAGAAGAAGGACCTTTTTATCTATGGATCCCCTGCTCCTAGCATAATGTTTAGCACAAAGCAAGTGCTTTATTCATGCTAACTAATTGAGTGATTGAATTGAATACAAAGATTATGTTGTATTATTCTAAAATTAAATATATCACACAATGAAAGCTCATATAGCAGAAGAAAAATTTTATAAGAACAGTATAACAATGATACCACCTCATGTAGCATGGCTTGTTGTGTATGGCTTGCAAGGGGCATTAATACACATTTTAGCTTCTCCTTCTCCCCCATCCTTCTGCCATGAGGAGAAGCAGGATGTAGAAGTTGACCATTCTGCTCTCCTCAGAGAGAAGGAGTACTGATCTAAATTATATCTATCTGCTCCCTTAGTTATTAGTCTAGGGAATGTAATTTTAAGGTTCAAATTGAACTTCTAATCACTATTTTCCAATGGGGAAAGAAAGATCCCATCATTATGTTTAAGGCATATCCCTTTGCAATAAATATGAGTTTCACAATAGCAAATAACAAATAAACCCATCTAATCAACTTATAAGTAAAACAGAAATCATAAAAAGTATAGATATTTGAACATACTCCAGAAAATACAGACTGAAAGGCCTTTTCCATTGAGATCCAGATAACTCAGCTCAAATAAGAGATAGCCCCAGATTTCACCCAAAGGAAAATCCCCTGGATTCTCTAGTGTGTAAGATCAGAATGAAGACATGTTCAAAGTTCTACATATTGATTTCTTCACAAAGTCTTTTCCCCTTCCCTTTACCGAGGTAAGGAGAGATTGGTATTTCTCATCTCTCTCAAAATTGGAAGCCAAAAGAGTTGGTAGAGTTTCAAGAATAGACCTTTTATTTCCCAATATCTTCTCTGCCCCTCATTCAGGCATGGGACATAGATCTACACTCATAAGGAGAGAATCCCATACCATTGTGTTTTGGGGTTTTGGTTAGAATAGTAAAAGCAGTAGTAATAATAAAAGCTAGTATTGTTATAGTATTTTAAGTTTTACAAGTTTCTTTGCAAATGTTAAGATGATGTAGTAGTTTCAAAACCCTGGTGTATATTGGTGATTTGAAAAGGGGTATGCCAAATAGGAATCTCCAGCCATAAGAGCACTGAAAGATGAACATACTTACTTGGTGGAAGGAGAGATTGCTGAAGACAAACATCACATATTTCCCAATTTTATTGTAGTGTGGTGCCACTTAGTAGCTTTTCACTGAGTAAATTTACAGAGAAGCAGGTCAGATAAAAGGAAAAATGGGAGAGTAGTTAAGAGACAAAACTTTTCCACTAAGGAAGGCTGTAGAATACTAATAAACCAAAGAGGTCATGTGAAAGTAGACATTCAGTGCATTTTGACTAATGCTTGAAGGTTGATTTAATTATGCAGAGAGAACAAGTTGAATTTGAAGCAAATGTAGATGTACTACCTCAGATTCTAGAAGAACTGAGCAACCTATATTCCAGAGATGGAAAACAGTAGACTTTAGGACTTTTTGTTCCTTTAATGGTCCCTAATCAAATAAAAATTCAGTTATAGATTGAAAATTTAAAAAATAACATGTATCATATATAAGACAATTGTTCTCCTGCTCAGTTTGTGTGTGTGTGTGTGTGTGTGTGTGTGTTTCCTCTTGAAGCACGCAGATATGTATGGGAATGGTAATTAAAAGCTATAATTCCTTCTTAACATTTACACTAAAAAACAACCACTACCACCACCACAGGGGGCAAAGAGCCAAGATGGTGGAATAAAAGGATGGACCTTCTACAGCTCTCTCCCCAAAGCCAATAAAATATCTGTAAAAAATAACTCTAAACAAATTCTAGAGCAGCAGAAATTACAAAATCACAGAGTGAAGGAGATTTCCAGCCCAAGGCAGCCTGAAAGGCTGACGGGAAAGGTCTATCATGCAGTCCAGCCTTGGTGGCACCACGCAGCACAGACAGGACTGAAACAGGCTTCAGGGTATGGAATCTTGTGTAGCAGCTGCAATTCCCAGATTCTTCAACCCACAATTGCCAGAGACAGCTTCCAAGGTCAGCGAGAAAGCTCTTTCATGAGGGTGACAAGCGAGTAGGGTCTTGCCCTAGCCCCACCCCTAGGTGGCTGCAGCTTCCATTTTTGGACCCCTTGGCCTAAAGACCCTGGGGGAATCAAGCTGCTAATCTGAATCTCAGTCCTGAGTGGTGGTCCTAGGGTGAGGAAGAGCACTGGTAAGGTGGAGCTGGAGAAGGTTGTACAGGAGGAACCCTACCCACAGATCCTGGGCAGAAAAGCTTGTGGTTGCTTCCAGATGAGAGTTCAGGCCAGGAGAGAAGTGAACTCCTCTCCTCTGATTGTGTCACCTTACAGGTGACACAGGTCCCTAGAGTATACCCTCCAATTGACAAAGGACTCAAAAGTCAAGTAACTGACTAGGAAAATGCCCCCCAAAAAGGGAAAAAATAAGACTATAGAAGGTTACTTTCTTGGTGAACAGGTATTTTCTTCCACCCTTTTGCACAAGGAAGGACAAAGCATACCATTAGAGGAAGACACCAAAGTCAAATCTTCTTCATTCAAAACCTTCAAAATAAATTTGCAATGGTCTCAGGTCATGGAATAGCTCAAAAGACATTTTGAAAATCAGGTAAGAGAGGTGGAGGAAAAACTGGAAACAGAAATGAGAGCTATGTAAGAAAATCATGAAAAGTGAGTCAACAACTTGCTAAAGGAGACCCCAAAAATGCTGAGGAAAATAACACCTTTAAAAATGGACTAAACCAAATGGCAAAAGAGGTCCAAAAAACAGTGAGGAGAAAAATGCTTTCAAAAGCAGAATTAGTCAAAGAGAAAAGGAGGTTCAAAAGCTCAGAGAAGAAAATAGTTCTTTAAAAATTAGAATGGAGATGATGCAAGCTAATGACTTTATGAGAAACCAAGAAATTACAAAATAAAACCAAAAGAAAGAAAAAGTAGAAGACAATGGGAAATATCTCATTGGAAAAACAAATGACTTGAAAAATAGATCCAGGAGAGACAATTTAAAAATGATGAGACTACCTGAAAGCCATGATCAAAAAGGGAGCTTAGACATCATCTTTCATGAAATGATGAAGGAAAACTGTCCTCATATTTTAGAACAAGAGGGTAAAATAAATATTTAAAGAATCCACTGATCACCTCCTGAAAGAGATATGAAAAGAAAAACTCCTAGGAATAGTGTAGCCAGATTTCAGAGTTCCCAGATCAAGGAGAAAGTATTGCAAGGAGCCAAAAAGAAACAATTTGAGTAGTGTGGAAATAAATCAGGATCATACAAGGTCTAGCAGCTTCTACATTAATGGACTTGGAATATGATATTTCAGAAGTCAAAGGAACTAGGATTAAAACCAAGAATCACCTACTCAGCAGAACTGAGTATAATACTTCATGGGAAAAATTGGTCATTCAATGAAATAGAGGACTTTCAAGCACTCTTGATGAAAAGAACACAGCTGAATAGAAAATCTGACTTTCAAACACAAGAATCAAGATAAGCATGAAAAGGTAAGCAAGAAAGAGAAATACTAAGGGACTTACTAAAGATGAACTGTTTACATTTCTACCTGGACAGATAATATTTGTAAGTCTTGAGACTTTTCTCAGTATTTGGGTAGTTGGAGGGATCATATACATATAGACAGAGGACACAGGGTGAGTTGAATAGAAAGGAATGATACCTAAAAAATAAAATTAAAGAGTGAGAGAGAAATATATTGGGAGGAGAAAGGGAGAAATGGAATGGGGCAAATTATCTCCCATAAAAGAGGCAAGAGAAAGCTTTTTCAGTGGAGGCAAAAATGGGGAAAGTGAGAGGGGAAAAAATAAAGCTTACTCTCATCACATTTGGCTTAAGGAGGGAATAACATGCACACTCAATTTGGTATGAAAATCTATCTTATAGAAAAGTAGAGGAGCAGGGTATAAGTAGGGTGTGGGGGGAATGATAGAAGGGAGGGCAAATGTGAGGAGGGAGTAATTAGAAGTACACACTTTTGGGGAGGGACAAGGTCAAAAGAGAGAATAGAATAAATGGGGGACAGGATAGGATGGAGGGAAATACAGTTAATCTTTCACAACATGACTCTATGGAAGTCTCTTGTCTAACTACACATGTATGACCTATATTGAATTGCTTGTCTTCACAGTGGGGATGTATGGGGAGGGAGGAAGGGAAAGAAGTTGGAACTCAAAGATTTAAGAACCAATGTTGAAAACTGTTTTTGCATGCAACTAGGAAATAAGAAATACAGATAATGGGGTATAGAAATCTATCTTGCCTTATAAGAAAAAAGAGATGGAGATAAGGGAAGTGAAGAGTGTTATAGAAGACAGAGCAGATTAGAGGAAGAAGTAAGTAACCAGAATGCATGGTATCTTGGGATGGGGGGAGGGGAGAGATGGGACAAAAATTTGGAACTCAAAATCTTGTGGAAATTAATGCTGAAAACTAAAAATAAATAAATTTTTAAAAGGCATAGTCATTAAAGTGGGAAAAAAAAAACAACAGAGGAAACCTGGGACCTAAAGATATATACTTTCCTTTTTTTTTATTTGAATTACAGTTTCTCAAGAAGTTACATGTAGGCATGCCTGTGTACATCACCTTTACTTTAGAAAAAAATTTGCATAAATTTTAGATTTTATGGTTTTATTATTCTCTGAATTTTGCAGCGATGAAACCTTTATATATACATATATGTATATGTTGTAAAATATTCTATTTGTATTGATATTGTTTATCATTGTTATTTTAAATGAATTAATGCATATTTTTAAATTTTATAATTTTTAATTTATATTATGGTAAACATTAATAGACGTAAGTGACATAAAAATAATTTTTTAAAGTACAAAGGGGTTCTGAGACCAAAAAATTGAGCTTTGTCTGTGAAGAAACTCTCCCTCCTAATGAAAGAAAGGAGAAGTATTTACTGTAATTACTATAGTACTAGGAAGTTTTCTAAGCCATTGGGAGAATAAGTGACTTGGCCAGAATCCCATGATCTTCATGAATGGAAGACTTTTTCCCTATATACCATGCCAAACTTCTTCTGCCTGTAGTAATAAAGGTTTAAAATGAGATGTTATTGGTTTTATTTTCTGAAAATCTTACAAATCACACACAAACATAAAGATGTGGTTGTTTGCTGTTACTCAATAACATTTAAAAATATTTAGGAACAATAGTGGATTCACTGGTTTTCTCTTTAAAATATTTCACAATTTTTTTTTATTTTCATCTCTTTTACAAGTATATACCCACAGCTTTAAGAGGGGAGGGATTGTTTATTTTATTCTCATTTTAACTTAGACACCTTGAAAGTTTCCTTTTAAAATTTACTAAATTGGACTTCTGGGAACCAAGATCTCAGAGTAAGTGTATTTACCTCCAAACAACCACAAAATAGTACCCAAAGCAAAACCCATAACAACAGAACCAACAAAAAGATGGGATGAAAAAAAACCTTTTAGCCCAAGAAACTTAGAAAATCAGCAGGAAAAATTTGTCTCACTCAGGTAAAAGGGGAAAGTAGTTCAGGACAGGAAGCATCTCAGTAAGCCAGAAGCAAGCCCCTCTTTAGCAAGCCAATGAGAGATCCTGAGTGCCAGTGTGTTGGAGCATGCAAATGCCAACACCAGTATCCCCCATGTGCTTCATCATAGACAGTGGAATAGGCAGACTCCAGCTCTGAGAACTACCATGCACTTGAGCATAATCCTGGGCAAACAGTCAACTTCAGTCAGACTTCCATGTGCATCTATGTAGCTCCTGGGAAAAGCAGAAACACCTGACCAGCCTCAGAACATGACAGACACCAGCCGTAGCACCCAGGTTCAGTGCCAGTTAAGCTGCCAGACACCTATGGCCTCCAGCAGCTCCAGCCACTCCTCAAGCAAAGCTTTCAACACAGCACCAGACACAAGGATCCCCTAGGATTCCCAGGACAACATCAATACAGCACCAGGTAGACAGCTAGGGCCAGTAGACCCTGGCAGTAGAGGTTTGAGACAGGGATCCTTCCACCCTGGGACCAGAGTTCAAATTTAAAAGAAATGAAAAAAAGGGAGATAAAGAGAAAACAATAAAAAGGAATCTGACCATCAGAAGTTATTATGGTAACAGGGAAAATCAAAACACAAACTCAGGAGAGGACAATGTCAAAACACCTATGAACAAAACTCCAAAGAAAAACAGGAAGTGTTCCCAAGCCGAGAAAGAACTCATGGAAGAGCTCACAAAGGAGCTTAAAGTCATGAGATGTAGTAGAAAAATTGGGAAAAGAAAAGAGAATTATGAAAAAAGAATCAACAGCATAGAAAAAAGAAAATGGAAAAAGAAATGTTTCCATAAAACAGGAATGAAGAGTGGATCAAAAACCAGAATCCTACAATATGTTGTTTACAAGTAACACTTGTTACAGAGAGAAACACTGAGTAAATGTAAGGAGCTGGAGCAGAATCTATTATGCTTCAGTAGAAGTAAAAATAACAAAACAACAACAACAACAACAACAAACTAAGGGTAGCAATCCTGATCACCAACAAAACAAAAGCAAAAATAGACCTAATTAAGAGTTAAGGAAGAAAACTGCATTTTACTAAAAGGTTCCAGAGACAATGAAGTAATATCAATACTAAACATATGTGCTCCAAGTGGTATAGTATCCAAATTCTTAAAAGAGAAGTTAAGTGAGTTACAGATAGAGATCAAATAGAAAAGAGAAATAGAAAAAAACTATACTATTGGGAGAGCTCAAACCTAACCTCTCAGAACTTGATAAATCCAACCATGAGATAAACAAGAAACTAAGGAGGGGAGTAGAATATTAGAAAAGTTAGATATTACAGATCTTTGCAGAAAACTTAATGAAAACAGAAAGGTATATACCTTTTTGTTTTCAACAGCACATGGCACCTACATAAAAACTGACTCTATATTAGGGCATTAAAACCTCAAAATCAAACATAGAAAGGCAAAAATATTAAATGTATTATTTTTTGGTCATAATACAATAAAAATTACATTTTGGGCAGTGAAAAGATGGATAAAAGTTATTTGAAAACTAAATAATCTAATTCTATAAGTGGGTCAAAGAAAAAATCATAGAAACAATAAATAATTTCATAAAAGAGAATGACAACAGTCATTTATGGGACACAACCAAAGCAGTACTTAAGCTTTATTTCTTTAAATCCTGAAAGTTTTATGAATCACCTACAAACAGAGAGAGGTGGTTGTTTGTTATCATTCTATGGTATTAAAAAAAATTTGTAGCAACATGGGATTCACTGGCTTTCTCTTTAAAATATTTTACAATGATTTTTATTTTCTTCTTCTCTTATAAATACATCCCCCCAACTCCAAGAAGGGAAGGATTACTCATTTTCTTCACATGTTAACCTGGACATCTTAAAAGTTTCTTTTTTAAAATTCACTATATGTTTATTTAGAAACCACACAACCAAATTCAAAATTGTGTTTTTAGTATTAGACTCACTCTTGTTTGAAGGTGAATTATGTAAGCAAAAGTACAAGTCATTAAAAAATGTGATTCAGAGTGACATATGCAAGTATTTTAAAAAATAAAATATTTAAATAAGGAGCTTGGGTAAAAGCTTGGGTATCAACTTTCAATGATCTTTTATCACATTTAAGGATTTTACATGTTGAGTCTAAATAAAAACACCATTGACAATTCACCCTGCCCTATTTTAAACCCTGCCCAAATTGTCATGAGTGCTCTGTCACAAAATTAGGAAAGTTTTTTCATATTATGCAGCTAAATACAGCTGAAAGTTGGTTGCATATAGTGTAGTCAGTTCTGTTGAGAGTTTCAAAGAAATTAGAGATGAGTTTTTGACATTAAGGAATTTTTTCTGATTTTGCTAAGCAGGCTACTATGACTAGAACTTCTGCTACTTGGGCGATCTCATTCTATGCATTCATTTACTTATTCTTTCCCTTTCAAAGAGGAAGCTGAAGTTTTCTAAGAATTTGAAAGACTTAGATATAAAAGATAATGGGTTCTGAGTAATAATTCTGTTCTGAGAAAGAATCAAAATGCTCTAAATTGGGAGATTTAAAATGTCTTCCTATACAAATAGTGCTGTGCAATGGAATGAGTGTTCTCTTTGGAGTTAGGAAACTTTGGTTCAAATCCTACCTCTGTAAAAAAAAAACAAGAACAAAAACAAAACAAAAAACAAAATCCATAGTCATGAAAATATCCTAAGCCACTATTGATTAGAGAAATGCAAATTAAAACAACTCTGAGATACCACCTCATGCCTAACAGATTTGCTAATATGACAGAAAAGAAAAATGTCAAATATTGGAGAGGATGTGTGAAAATTGGGACACATGCACTATTGGTGGAGTTGTGAAGTGATCAAATAATTCTAGAGAGGAATTTGTAACTTTGCCAAGAGGGTTATATAACCCTTTGCATACCATTTGACCCAATAATCCCACTACTATGTATACCAGAGAGATTTAAAATGGGATGGGGGGAGGGAGATAACTTGTATGTCCAAAAATATTTATAGCAGTTCTTTTTGTAGTGACAAAGAATTGGAAATTGAGGTGATATCCATCAGTTGCAGAATGGCTAAACAAGTTGTGGTTTATACTCTTGTTCTATAAGAAATGACAAGAGGATGCTATCAGAAAAACTTGGAAAGGCTTGCATGAAGAGATGCAAAGTGAAGTGAGCAGAACCAGGAGAACATTGTACATAGTAACAGTAATATTGTACAATAATTAGCTTGCATTGACTTAGCTGGTCTCAGCAATACAATGATCCAAGACAATTCTGAGGGATTTTTAATGAAAAATGATATGCATTTTCAGAGAAAGAACTGATGGAGTCTGAATGAAGATCTAAGCGTGCTTTGGAAAGCTTTTAAAAATCCAGTTAATTCTGTATATAGCTTATTTGTAAATAGTTGTTTGTGTATTATGTTCTCCATTAGACCATGAGACACTTGACAGTAGAAGCTATCTTTTACATTTCTTTGTGCCCCCAGAGTTTATAGATCAATATTTGTGAGTTTGAAGCATCATTTTGTCATTTCATAGAGGACAATCAACCCATTGGTAAAAACACTCTATGTAGCTCCAGCACTGGAACTCTTTAGTTACTAAGTCTGAGAGTCTGCAAACTTAATGCTAGAAACCACAGCTGTTTTTGAAGCTGACATAGCCAAGACCTGCATTTAATCAGCATCATGCCCAGAATGGAAGCAGGTCTAAACCTCATTGGGACCTGAAGAATAAACACATTATGTCCAGTTTGATTTTCAAAGCTGCCTGTAGCTATGAATTTTTCATATCTTTCCCATGTGAAAATTTCCCATTCTAAGATGAACAGGTACAATGTATGGAAACTACACAATCATTCAGCTGATGCAATTAGCCAGGTACTATTTTTAGTCAAGAGACTGACCTATAAATTTAATTATTTGGTGAAATATTTACTACTTATGTAATTTTCCTTTCTCTGTTATATTCAGCATACAGATTAGTGACTCCACTTGCAGAAGAGAATAACTCATTATAAATTAATTGTCCTTCAGTTTATATTTTAATTACAAAATCAGAATGTTAGTTTGCTTAATTTGAGGGCAGGGAACATTTTATTTTTCTCTTTTTTTTGATCTTCTCTTTAACTCATAGATATTCAATAAATTCTTGATGAATTTCATTGAAGTTAGATTTTGTGTGTTGCTCAAAGGAGATCTTTATATGAAAGTGTTGACTGTGCTATTATATTAGTAAATAATAATGAAAATAGTTGATATTTATATAGCTCTTAATGGCTTACAAAGTGTTATAAGAGATTTGTGAAATGAAATATATATTTAACATTTCATTTATTCTCTACAACACTATGAAGCTGTTGGTACAAATATTATTATTCTAAATTTCCCAGTGAGGAATCAAGTCCAAAGAGATTGTGATTTGTCCAGGATTACATAACAATAAGTAGTAGAATGAAAACGTAAAGCAAGGGCGGCGGGGATCGCAGGATTTAATATGCAATGGGAACTTAGAGAACATCTAGTAGAGGACTTGCATTTTCAGTGATATGTTGGTAAATGATTTAACAACTGGCTTTCTGAAAGAGAAAAAAAAAATAATCACTTTTAGTTTAAGAATTATTGACATTTTCCATAACTTTCTAATGTCTTGATAATCAACAAAACATGAAATTAAGACCTTATTTGTAGCATTTACTGCTTTCTGAGGTATAAATGCTCACACTTAAAATTTAACCCTGTCTTGGAAAACCCAAAAGATCTTTCTCCAGCTAGTTACAGAAAAGAAAACTGGACTCCGAAAGGGAAGTGATTTGCCCAAAGTCAGAAGCAGTAAGTAGCTGAAAAGGATTTGTAGACAGCCTACCTGACACCAAATGCAGGGCTCAGTATCATGACTTGTGAAACTGAGATGTCTGTAAAATTTGGGATGTTTCATTCAGTCATGCAACTTCTGTTTAAAACTTAGCAATGCAAAGTAAGCATCTGTACTAGAGCCAGAGGTTAGATAAATATAAATGTAACACGGCCCCTGCTCATATGGGGCAATCAAGTCATGGAACTGATGGTAAATACATTTTTAAAAGACTTGTTTGATAGAAAATAATTTGCGCCCATAAATTTGCTAAATACAGCCTATGTAAAATGGATAGATTTTAGGCCACACACAAATGCACATATTAAAGCAGGTCCAGTAAGATCCTGAAAATAATTTTTTACTTGTCAAATTGTGGTATCATAATCCATCAAACTCCTTAACTTGGCATTCAAGACACTTCACAATGGGATTCTCACTTGTCTTTTCCATCTTATCTTATACTACTTGTCTTTACACTCTCTATGTTTCAGCAAAACTAGATTACTTGCCTGAAAAAGGTTACTGAGACCTTTCTCTGTCTTCATGCACTTATGCTATTCCATGCACTACATCTTTGTGTGTTAAAATTGTTCTCTTTTGTTTCTCTTTTTGCCTAGTTCAGTTACTACCTCCTCTAAGAAGACTTCATTGATTCTTCAAGTTACAGGTGATCCTTCTACCTGGAATATCTCATATTCACTTCCATATCGTCTATACATTTATTTTATTCTAATTTAGACATAAGTGTGCACATCCTCTAGCAAACTGTAACATTCTTGAGAACAGAGGTTATTTCATGTTTTTTTGTTTGTTTGTTTGTTTATATAGAGTTAAGACTAGACATGCTATTCCACTGATGTAGGGAAGTCCTGGATAGGGAAAATCCCTCTACCAATTCATGTTTGCACCTTCTCTGCAATCTATAGTCTTAGAGAGTTACCTAAGGCACAAGAGAACTAAGTGACTAGTCCAAGGTCACTTAGCCAGCATAAGTCTTTAGCAAAACTTGAACCTAAATATTTTGGTTTAAGGTCAGCCTTCTCTCTACTAAGCAACACTGTTATCTCCTAAAAATGTCATTCTACTTTTGTTTATACTTGGGTAATCTGAATCTAATAAGATCTAATTGCTTTTTATAATGGATAACATCTAAATGACTAGAAATCAATGTAAAAGTATCTAGCTTATGTATTACCTATATATTTACCTATCTATTATGTGTTGATCATTTTGGACTTGCTAACACCTGATTGTGATGGCTTTTTTCAAAATATGTCATGCTAACTATAGATTCACTCACTGAAATCCATCAATAAAGAATTGGTGCACTATTTCTAACCAAGGTATTTGTCTTTGGTTAAATTGAACTGGAAAATATATTGACACTGTAAGTTATTTTGGTAGTCATTATAATAGCAGTAACATTTTATGTTAACATGTACGTTATGTTAACATTTTTATGTTAACATGTACGTTATGTTAACATTTTTATGTTAACATGTACGTTATGTTAACATTTTATGTTAACATGTAATCTGTTAACAGGTCTCTTACCCAATTTAAGCCTGACCCTTCCACCCCCCCACCGCCCACAAAAAAGAAACATGTCTATTACTTCCATTTTACAAACGTAGAAATTGAGAACTAATAAGATAAGGTGTCTTGTTTAGAGCTACTAGCAGGTTAATGACTTTACTGGGTTTATGATCCAGTTGTTTTGAGTCTCTGTTGAGTGATTTACATCATACTATACTGTGTATGTGATTTATTGATTTCTCTAGAATCTCTCCTTCCTGTCCATCTGGCAGTTCAACTTTTTGGACCGTTACCTTGTAAATATATTATAGGTACAGGTACGTGTGTCCATTAAGATGGCCATATTTGACAATGCTATGATTTATGATTCTGAGCCTTTTTTATTGTTCTGCTTCCTTTATTTTCCCCAGGTTTTTGTTTTTTCTCTTGTTTTCACTTTTCTTTCTTTGACATGGCAAAAGACAAAAATCCAATACATTTTTATTTTTATGTTCATAGTTATTACATGCATTTTTTTCTACAAAGTCATACAGTAATATCACAATTGGGCAACTACAGTGATAATACCGTGTAGCTTCCCTGTGCTATTTTATGAGGCAATAATCTTGTTCCTTATGAGAGAACTAGATTATGATCCCATAAAGAGACAATAATATTGCTATTACTTTACAAGCATTTTTAGTTGATCTTTTATTTGCTCTTAAATGTGGTCCAGTGAAGATATTGTTAGAAGCTGAAGTTTCTCTAAGTGTAGCTGAAATGTAGCATCACCATTAGTCAAATCCAGTTTAATATGGATTGAAACATTCACACATCATTTCTGTTCTTCTTTAGTTCAGCTAGAAATAAGGTTCTTAAATAATCATGATGCTGAAGATTGAATGGTCTTCAACCAAATTCAAAATCAAAACAGATGATGAATCAGGAAAAGATGCTTTTATCTACATCAGTGTTCCTTAAACTATGCTTCTTAGAACCCTATGGCTCCGTTAAGCTATGCAAGGAATGGATACTATGAAAAAATCTTAACAGCAGACTAGAAGGTAGACAAATCAAACTCATAAACTTTACCAATTCCTCGGCAGAAGATGATTGGAAATGTGTCAGATCAATAATGGGACAAAAATAAAAGTTACTTGTGCATCTATAATCATAACTAAGATTTCTTGTTTTTCTTGTGGAAGGGATGATATAATACCTCTCTCTGGTAACATTTTCCCATTAAAAATGGTAGATTGAAAGTGATTTTGTGTACTTGAGGGTGCTTTAGTTCAGCATGGTGTAAGGAAAGTAAATGACAGGGGTCATGGGTTCAAATTCAAAATTTCCTGCTTACCACCTTTTGACTTTGGACAAGTCAATTTGTGTCAGCCTCAATTTCTTCCTCATATGGAAAATGAAGGGCTGGTACTACATAACCTCTCAGGTCATCTGTGCTCTCCTAAGTTACAACTGCCTGAAATATTTATAAGGGTCTACGTTCATAGTCATTATTTTTGAGATGTAATAAAGAGGGATGAGAAGCAGTGTCAGTGTGGTTTAATGGAAAGAGCATTGTATGAAAAGGAAGAAGACCCAGGCTATCATCATCTAGGTCTGCCACAACTAAGCTCATCTTATTTCCTTCATTTCCAGATATTGAAAACAAGGAGTTGAGTATTTTCTAGCGCTTCTTAAGTTCTAACACTATGATTTAAATACAGAAAATTGAAAGGAAAATATGTTTCTTTGCAATTTTAAAGAAAGATCATTATGTGTTTGTGGTTTGTAGTAACCTGGCATAGAGCCTGTAACTTATGGCCTTAAATCAAAGCTCCAGGTTTATGCAGACCAGATTCTGTCTGTAACCAATACTATCTTTGGTTCAGCGTCCAACCTAGGATGACACCTTGGTTGTGAACATCAGAACTGTGCAAATTCTATACCAAGAAACATGAGCACATGGAAAGATTCTAACTAATAAGATGATAAAAAAGGATGAATATTGATTACAACAAAACACGTGCAAATACAAATAACTCATGCCTGAAACCATAAAATATAAAAAATATACCCCTTCCTTCCCTTTCTTGTAGGCTTTCAAGAAACTTCTAACATATCCTTCTTTTGTATACTTATAGATTCAATGGCCCCTGGTCAGCTCTCCTCTATGAGGGTAAATGGGGGTATTTTCTGGAAATAACAAACCATCCTATTTTATGTAAACAATGGTCCTTCTCCACAAAGATCTGCCCAGTCTCTGTATGTCAAAGTATCCATGAGGAACCAAGTCCAAGTTTGCTAAACTGTCCTCTGCTGCTTCTTAGACTCTTCTCCTTGGTTCGCTTTATCTGCTGCTGTTTCCTTCATGTTTCCCACATGGCACTCTGGTGGGATCCTATGATTATCTAGAAGGTAGTATGATTCCTCAGAAATGTAGGTCTCCTTCTAGAGAAGCCAGTCTCTATCTGTCTATAGCCCTTCTCTCTTTCCATTGGATTGTAAGCTCCTTGAAGTCAAAGACTGTCTTTTGCCTCTTTGTGTACAGTGCCTGGTACTCAATAAATATTTGTTGGATTGAATTATTGAATTCTGATCAATTTTTTCTCTAACCTACAGTCTAAAAGCCAGAAAATAGTTCCAGTTTAGTATCTACCCATTAATTATCAATTATTAATCATCATGATTGTAGCAAGAATAGGTGACAAATATTCAAGACAAGTCAAGTTTATGCCTTCTCAAGGAAAAATCATGAATGCTACCATGAGTATTCCATTTGTAACATAAGAAAGACACAGGAAAATAAAAATTTGTACTCTCTCAATGAGACATCAGTGCCAGGACAAAGGACCATAGATATCTGCTTTAGAAATACTGAAAGCACACATGAAGGAGAATGGAAGAATAATTACAGCAATAATAATTGATTATATTAATTGCAAGCATTTATATAGTATCTTAATATTTACAAAGCACTTTGAAAATTAGGATGAAATTTTGTCCAAGATTAGATAGTGCTCATCTAACAAGATGAAGCCACATCAAGCTTTTAAGTAACTTTCTGTGCACATTTAAAAAGTTGTTCAGGAAAGAAAAATCTCTTCTTTTTTTTTTCAAATCTGCAAGTCAATATTTTTCAGCTTCTATTTTCTTTTCTTATTGAAAGTAACCTATTTTGTTCTTGATGTAATATTCAACTCTAAAAATACTGTTTTTCAATGTGATACATACAATTTAAGATGTCAACAAAGCAATTGGTTTGATAACAACAGACAGATGTTAGGTAGAAATAGAAGACATTTTTCATCTAAATTAATACTAGGTCTGAACCCTTTGTAATAGGCAATCAATATTTTTGTTAAATTCTCTGGGTATTTTATACCTTTTCATCTTTGGCCAAGCATTTTAATTTTGCCTAAATCTCCTACCATAAAAAGGTGAATAAATGTCCTTATTAGCAAGATGTTGGTCTTCAGCCCATTCTGCAAGTCTCTTCCCTCTCCCTCATCCCAGATCCTTTTCATTCACAAGAGCATAGCAAAGATGTGCCAAACAGAATAATGGAATGAAGGGACTTAACTTTTTTTATAATATGTTCATCAGATTTTCAGGAAATTATTAATAATTCTTTATTGTTCTTTAAGCTTACTTTTTCTTTATAATGTCATATTCAGACAGGAAACATTATGTGTGGGAGACAGAATAGTAACTGAATTTGATTTTTTTTTAAAAAATGAACTTATAAAAAGTAATCAGATATAACAAAATAGTAATTCTTTATTTTCATATTTCTAATCTTGCAAAAAATTGGTTGCTTACAATTTTATTCTCTAAATTAATTTAGCTCTCAGGTATCATCTCATCAGTTATAAAAAAATTTAAAAAGTAAAGTAAAACACCTCACAAAAATTCAGTCTCCTTACCTATTGTGGTATAGAACTCCCATCAGAGCAAATTCCTCTTGGAATAAATGGGTGACCAGTCAGTGGTTTACTACTACTCTCCACAGACCTATGGAGCTAACCCTAAGGGAAGGAAGTTCTAATACTGTCACTCCTGAGCCCCACAAGCTCATTGACAATTAGACATAATTAATTTGTTGGGGGGAAGGTTTATTTTTTAATAAAAAGCAATTTTCTAAGAAGGAATTGCAAAGATAGTTGTTACAGAAACATTCCAGCAAATCAGAATATACTCTCCCCTTGAGCATACAATGTCCCTAGGGAAAGGTAGCACCAAATTTGAGATTTCATGTGGCCAAAAAATAAGCTCTTGCCTCAAGATTACTAAAAGGCCTTCCTGAACTATTCATGAAATTTACATTTTGTGTAACTCTCTTCAGGGCTTGTATATTCATTTCCCCCTTTCTTTCACCCTGTTGCACTTTCTGATCCCTTCCCTTTTAATTGTAGTTTCCTTGAGGGGTAGAGGTTGGACCCCAAACCATTTAGTCTCCTCCTGTACTGGGTAAATCACATTTTACCAATTTCAATCTCTATCACAATTGACTTCTGAAGGAACTGAACGGGCCTCAGCTAGATACTGGGCCCCTTCTCTAAGGTTTAGCTGCATCTCACACACACACACACACACACACACACACACACACACACACACACACACACACACACCATTCTGCAGGTCTCTTTGTTCCTCAGTTCTTTGACTGAGCATTCTTGCAACACAGAGCACTGTTATGCTCCAATTTCATCCAAAGCCAAGTTCTGACTGCTGATTTTCCCTAGAACTGGGGAGAGGGAATAAATAGCACAATTGTGTTATGTTTCAAGCCTATGGGTAAGCTCTTCCAACTCTGCTCCAATGACAGAAGGGCACTATGAGAAAGGAAGCTGAGTGAGCAAAGTGTGGGTTATGGATTAGTTTTCTCTACTGTAAACTGATTAATTTGTTACCTTATTTGGCTTCCTGGTGTCCCAGAGCATGAAGATAATTGAAATTGTTTCATCTCTTAAAGTTCCTATTTTGAATAGGTTTAAGAGAATGAAAGAAAATGTCTTGTCCTCCTGATGGAGGTCTTGGTCATGTGATCCAAAAGGAGATTTATAGATTCCAAGGCTAAAAGGGAGCTTTCTAGCCATCATGGATAAACATTCCATTGTGGTTTACTAATACTTTCCTGCTTCCTGCAACATGGTAGACATTTTCTTGCCCCTGTATAGGAACTCCCTACCAAGATTTTAAGCTACAAACAACTCTCTGATGCCCTGAGAATATTCCATGCAGAGACTGATCTCTTATGGAAAAATATAACCTATCTGAACTCATTCATCAAGAGTGAATATATTTATTCTTACATCATAGTGATTCTGAAACCTGACTATTATTGCATAAACCCCGTTCTCCATTCCTTACTGACCTCTCCTTTATTATCCACTTCCCCCAACCCAACTCTGCAAAGTACTAGTCTGAAGCTACCTACTCCTTCCACTACTCTCAGAAATACTTGTTCCACAGGTAACAAAGTATCTTTCATTTCAAACTTTTTTCCCCTTTCTTCTTTCCCTACATTTTTTTGCATTCCTTCTGATGTTAATTTTCTTTATGATTCTTTCCATTTACTTATATACCCAAGTTCACTGGTCATGATTGGGGAATTGAAATATTCCTTTGGCCTCACTGTAATTTCCAGGCTCTCCCTCTATGACCATCACTCAATAACCTCTCCGTTTCAGTCCATATATCTCAACTCAAGCATTATTCTAGACACTGTTGTCTACTATCCCTCAGGACACAATTCTTCTTTTTTCAACAAATTTTTGCCTAACTCACAGTCTTTCTCTTCTCCCTAACTCCTGTTCTCATATTAATTGATTTCTAACATATACATTGGTGCCTTTAACCTCTCAATTTATTCAACTAATTTCTAACAGCATATTCCATCTCATTTGAGCTACGTATGTATCTGCCATTATTCAAAAGAGTTCCACTTCCATGGTTGGGAAGTTTGAAATCCCTTTAACTGATCACAATCTATTGTCATTCTACCTCTCTCTCTACCTTATATGCCTTAACTTTGTTTTTGTCCTCACCATAACCTCTAACTCCCACATCCTTTAGTCTTTCCCCAGCCCAATGCTCCTATGCTAGCTATATTCTCCTCCCTTCACCATCTTCAATCCCTGATGAATCAGTGAAAGTCTGTACTGTAGATTTTGATTGAGTCACTTCACACATTATCCTGTCAAAGATCTTGCCCTGCCAAGCTTCAATTTTAGATTACTGTTGCCATTCACTACATTTGACCCTATGCATATACTGCCAAATGAAGCAATAGAAAAATCACAAAATTGTGCTAAGTGGATTCACTATAAACTTGTTATTTAATCTAACTGTGCCATCAGTAAAGCAAGATAATACCTTTATACCTCCTAATTCATTCACTGTCATCCAACATAACATCTTTTCATGTTTTCATCCCTCTTCAAATATCCAATGGTTTCCTCTCTTCCCGGCCTCTCAGCAAAGACTATTGCTTTATAGTTTCCTGAAAAAGATCAGGTCATTTTCTAAGAGCTCCTTCTTAACCCTCTTCTTCATTTCATGCCACTCTGATATATTCTACTGCTGCTTTTCCTTCAACTCTATCTCATATCTTCTCCTTGCCAACAAAATCTCTACTATATACATGGGTGATCCCATTCCATCACATCTTCTCTAGCAAATAGCTGCCTCTATCATATCATTCTCTAAATCAATAGTGATTTAGAGCATTTTTTCATATGACTATAGAGATCTTTAATTTCTTCCTCTGAAAACTGTCTGTTCATGTCCTTTGACCATTTATCAACTGGGGAATGGCTTGTATTTTTGTACATTTGATACAGTTCTCTATATATTCTAGAAATGAAGCCTTTATCACAGATACTAGCTGCAAAATTTCTTTCCCAGTTTCCTGCATCCCTCCAAATCTTGGTTGCATTGGATTTGGTTGTGTAAAAACTTTTCAGTTTAATGTAATGAAAATTATGCATCTTGCACTTCATAATGCTCTCTGTCTCTTCTTTAGTCAAAAATTCTTCCCTTCTGCATAAATCTGATAAATACACCATTCCTTGCTCCACCAATTTGTCCATAGTATGGATCTTTATACCTAGGTCATGTACCCACTTGGATTTTATTTTTGTGTACCATGTCAGGCATTGGTCTATGCCTAGTTTCTGCCACATTGTTATCCAGTTTTCCCAGCAACTTTTGTCAAACAGTGAGTTCTTATCCCAGAAGTTGGGGTCCTTGGGTTTATCAAACAGTAGATTATTGTATTCATTGAATACTGTGTCTTGAATACCTAACCTGTTCCACTGGTCTACCCTTCTCTTTCTTAGTCAGTACCAAGTAGTTTTAATAATTGCTGCTTTATAATACAATTTGAGATCTGGTAGACCTAGGCCACCTTCCCTTGTATTTCTTTTCCTTAGTTCCCTTCATATTCTGGAACTTTTGTTGTTCTAGATGAATTTTGATATTTTTTTCTAGCTCTAGAAAATAATTACCTGATATTTTGATTGGTGTGGCACTAAAGAAGTAAATTAATTTAGGTAGAATTGTCATTTTTATTATATTGGCTCAGCCTACCCATGAGCAAATGATGTTTTTCCACTTAATTAGATCTGACTTTATTTGTACAAAAAGTGCTTTGTACTTTTGTTTATATAGTCCCTGGGTTTATTTTAGCAGGTAGACTCCCAAATATTTCATAGTGTCTGCCATAGCTTTGAATGGGATTTCTCTTCTTATCTCTTGCTGTTGGACTTTGTTAGTAATATATAGAATGGCAGAAGATTTGTGTGGGTTTATTTTGTAACCTGCAGCTTTGCTAAGGTTGTTTATTATTTCAAGTAGTTTTTAACTTGATTCTCCGGAATTCTCTAGTTATATCATCATATCATCTGCAAAGAGTGATAACTTAATTTCTTCTTTGCCCATTATAATTCCTTCAATTTCTTTTTCTTCTCTTATTGCTACAGCTAACATTTCTAGTCAAAGTCACATTTGGAAGGTAATGAAATGGTATATTAAACAATATAGAATGGATATAATACAATATTCTGTATTATCCATAAACATCTGGGTTAATTGAAAGAATGAATGGATTATTGAAAGAATAGTTAAAGAAGTTAAGTTCTATTAACTCTTATCAACCTTGGAAAGACAATTATTTTCACTGCTTTGCATATTTGACTAATAGACCATTGTGAGGAGGCATACCTTTAGGCAGAATGATGACCCCAAATCTACAAATTAGAAAACAAACACATATGATTCCAGATATTGGGTATTGGACTGTGAGTCCAGATGTCCCAGTATCATACTCAAGGTCAACTGCTTCTGCAGGATATGATTTACATTGCTTACAGAATTTTAGCTCGGATAGAAATGAAATAAGAAAAATCTCTCCTGGAATATGTATTGGAATCCCTAAACATCATTTTGGATGGATATTACCTAAATTGTCTTTAGTATCTCAAGGAATACATGTATTAACTGAAGTGATAGTTTCTAATTATCAAGGAGAAATTATTGTAATATTCCAAAATTTAGGTGAAGAACCCATACAGTTTTGTAAAAATGATAGAATAGTTCAAGTGATTATTATTTCTTGTGAAACAATATCCCTTGTGGAAAGTGATACTCCTTCGGAAATAACTATCAGATGAACTGATAGTTTGGGTTCTAGTGATAGAATATGATTGGGAGTATGGGTAAAATGGAAGCCAGACAGTGTTTCAAAGGCTGCAGAAATTATAGCACATGGGAAGGATGATACCATAGCTATTGTTTATTCATAAGAAGATTACCAAATTGTATCGTAACTCATATATTCTACCAGGTATAAGGCTATGATAGTGGGTTAATGGACTCCAGAAGTATGGATGACCCTATACTACCCTGCTTTTGGTTGTTGTCTCCTTTTTTCTTTTTAGTTTTTTGTCTGTTATTTGTTTGCTAGATTTGATTTCTGCAGGGTTAGTTCTCCCCCTCCCATCTGCAGATGTCTGATAGATTAAGCCAGATGTCACCCCTTGTCCACGATGGGACCTGGTATTGAGCAAGTTCTGGGTGCCAGCTAAAGAACTGACCCCTCTTGGGGCAGGGACAGGTCTACATCCAATTTCAGCAGGAAATAAGTATAGAAGAAGAGACCTTTGCGCTTTACCCCAAGATTTTAGGTCTTAGTCATTCAAAGCATGCTTGTGTTCAAGTTCTTTTTTTGTGTGATCCCTGTTATGTTGCTGTAAAGTTCTGTTGGCACTGGTTGCCTAAGATATTGTTTTGTATGCTTATTTTCCGTTATCCCTCTTATAATTCTGTTGATAGCAGTTGTCCCATCCACCTATGTAATGAATATGGAAGATCTTGTGGTTGAATATAATTGTAATTTAAATGGAAAGATCTTTCCCATTCATTAATTGGCCCATGTGACCTGCTTAAACCACATGGAAACCTAAGTCACATGTGTGGGAGGACCTTGCTGAATGGGTGGAACAGGAAGGGTGGAATGGAAGTTATTGAGAGCGGTTAGGGTGGAGGGAGAGAGATGACACAGGCAAGCTGGGCTCTTGAGTTTTTGTTTGTTTGTGGGAAGTCTGGGGCAGGGGGGGAGGGAAGGCTTGGGAATACTTTTGTCCCCTTCAGTGATAATGTATATTGACTTCTTGGCTGCTATTATGAATTTGACTTTCTGATTTTGGGACTTGGTTTTCTGATTTTTCATCTGCCTTCTGTATGGAGATTCTGTTATACTTTGAGATTCTGAACTCATATTCATAGTTGCCCTCAGTACTGGGAATATTGCCTGGCTGATACACTGCATTGTGTTGCTTAGTCCCAAATGTTTTTTTCCAGGGATCCAGTTACAGATTGTGGTTGAAAGAACTACTGATCATAATGAGTATGAAAGATCTGACTATTTGAAACTTGTGAGGTCATTATCTGTTGGAGACAGAGGAAGGGAGAGAGAGAGAACTTATCCTCCCCAAAAAGCACCACTCAACAGGCAACTTGTTGTTTTTATACATAGATCCAACTAATTCCAAGTTTGTGTCATCAGATTTTACCTAATAACCCCAAAGCATTTACAATCTTGTCAAATCAAACGAAAACTTATTCATGTCTAATTTACTTTTATTAATGGATGATATCCAGACCTTCCATGATTTTTTGAGCTGGAGGTAGAAACTCACTCTTAGAGTAGCAAAGCCATATAGCTCAACAAAACAATACTTCAGGTAACATATCCAAACTTCTCAGATTGTTTCTTAGAATTTTTTTTAAGTGACTATATTACTTATAACCCCTCAGAAAGAAGGTTCATCTCTCTTTTTATTTTCACATAGTATGGGATATTAGATTCTCTGTTGCTTTCTCCATGTCCACCACCCTCCTTGATATTGCCCCAAAATGAAATGTTCATAGTTATGATTCTGCCCTGTTTCACTAGACTCTTGACCCTTTTATCCCAATATTCATTATTCCATCTGACTTGATGTAATATATTTGTTTCAAGGGTTTTAACCTTTTATTCTCTTGACTATAATGTTTTCTTTGTTCAGTTTACTTTGTAATAAAGATATATGCCTATTGGGAGTGTGCTATCCATGAAGTGAGTTGATTTTTCTTTAAAACATTTTTTTCTTCATGTACATGAACAACACATGCACACTAAAAAGTGATGAAGGTGTAATGGTGGGGAAGGGGTGATGGAACACAACAAAAATCCTACAGACTTTTTTCAGATATCTATATAGATTGCCTTCCAAGTCTCCCTTCTAAATTATTCTAATGATGGAGTGAAATAGTTCTAATTTTATTTTTCATTCTACGAAACTGAGTCTCAATTTCCTTGATCAATAACAACTGTCTTTTGTTTTGGGTGGCACATGGGGATAGACATGGCTCAGACATTCTCTACTTCGAAATAAAGAAACAGTTTCAGGAGAATCAAATGATTTATTCAAGGTCATATTGGTACTACATGACAGCACTAGACTAGATCCCAAAACTTTCATTTCCTAGTCTAATGGGTATTTTACCATATGCCTTGTTCCCTTCTTCAACAATCTGTGTGAGCAAATCACCTCACTTCTATGATCCTCAGTTTCTTCGTTTGGAAAATGGAAATAACATCATACTACTTACCTCAAAAGGGTGTCATTGGGAAAGCACTTTGTAAACCTTAATCTGCTATAGAAATGAATTGTTAAGATTTTTATTACCCTCTCTTTTTAAAGTGGAGGTACAGCATTTCAAGGCAAGAGATAAAGGAAGGGGAAAAACTATGTTAATTTATTTCCCTTTTTTTCCATTCACTTGACTAAAAATGATTAGATTATTAACTGAGCAGTGCTCTAAGGTAACTAGAAGTCAGAAGATAGGTTGACAGAACAGGGTGATATTTTGGGAGCAAGAGGAGCACAGGAAGGGCAAGGTTGAAAAGGAAATTGAGTGTGTTGATAGTGTTGAGAGGTGCTAGAGGAGCGTAACAATTACCCCACTGTGAGAACCAGGCATCAACTCTCCTGGAAGAACTAATACATCTATGAAACTGGCAATAGAGGGTCAAGATCTAGTTTGCTATGTTTTCAAATGTCGTGAAGGTTGGGGAGAGGGTGGTGGTGAGCACAGCCCAGAACAATCCAGCACTGTTAATATGCTTGCATTGTTTTTGACAGCACAGGTTTTCTAGAACTAGTGTCACATCTACCTTTGCATACATCTTTGAGGTGGAATATGTACTCACTGTATGTGACACAAGCAGCCAGACACCTCATTAACAGATGATTTGTGGTGGTGCCAGGAAGGGTAGGCACATCATAAGGACAGAGTGCAGCATCGATGAAACCTTTCACAATGAACTTTAGCTGAAAATAGTGCTTTGGCTATGAGCATTAGCATATCCTGGGCATATTATCAAGATATTGTAAGAAAAAGGTAAAAATTATCCTTCTTAATTCAAAGACTCTGTATGCACTTGCAACATTTGAAAATGGGAGTCATTGGCATGACCTTGTTTAAAACTTCATTAAAGTGACACCTTTTGTGCCAGTCTAGCTAAGGGTCTATCAAGGGTTCAGAGCTTGGTCATAAAAGAAAATTGCTATGTGCAGAAAATTTGCAGGAAAAGTCTTGGTCATTGAACATCATTTTTTTTTTTTTTGTGGGGGAGAAAATTACTGGGTTTTATTTTGTCCCCTCCCCAACATGAAAGTTATTCCAATAATGATAGAGGCACTGTTAATTAAATTGTTTTGGTTGGTTTAAGATGTTAATAAATAATTTACATAATTCTAATCTAAAGTCAGATCTAAAAACATTTTTTTCTAAAAATTCTTTAACCTCCTTCCTAAATTGCATAATGCATGGGAGTTGCTAATAAACTATTACACAAGTGAAAGAGAAAGAAAATCTCAAAAGCATTTTTTAAAATTGAAAATGAAGTCAAAACTTTTATAATCAACTACTAGAGGTCTCAACATAATTCAATTACTTTGAATGATATCAATCATAAAATTTAATCACTGTCCTATATACAGAAATAAACAGCAGCAATTATTTAACAAAACAATGGAAAACATTTCTTGTCCTCCAAACTTTCAGAAATTATGAAAATTTTAAAGTATAGAAGAAAGAATTTAAAAGTGTTCAGCATTTAAAGTTATATAGCTGTATTTGTATATGCATATCAAACATGCTATTTTAATCATTTATATGATTACAATGATCTCAACACTGTGGATGTTTCACAGCAAGTCGAAAAGTCCTATGTGTTTTGTGTAAGTAAGAAATAAGTAAAATATGGAGTCAAGCAATATAAATGCAAGGCCATAATTATACTGGGCTAGTGAGAGACATAGCTCCATTTGAGACATAAAGAAGAAATCTCACCCCAAATACAGGTACTTAAATTTCTAAGTATTCTCAAATTTTCTCTGAAATTGAATTCCATTAAATTCAACAAGTATTTTTATTAACTGGTTACAATGTGCACCTATTGCCCTACTGTTACAAAGAGAAAGGAAGGAGCTAACTGTCTGTAAGACATACAACACATAAACAGAGAAGTAATTGCAAGACAGATTGAGAAAGGAGACCATTAACTATTGGGGAGCAGGGATCAAGAAAGGCTTAATGTTATCAGAGACGTGAATTGAGCCTTCAAAGAAGTTAGAAAATATTCCAAAAGACGGAGATGAGAAAGGGAAGCATTTCAGGTGTAGGGGACAACCTGTGCAAAGAGAAGGAGACAGGAGATTGAGAAGTGTGATTGATTGCATTAATGTATATCTGTACATATATCATAAGGAAAAAAAGGAGTATACATTAAAGATGTTCTTCCATATATGTCTCCCTCCCTTCCTCCCTCCCTTCCTTCCTTCCTTCCTTCCTTCCTTCCTTCCTTCCTTCCTTCCTTCCTTCCTTCCTTCCTTCCTTCCTTCCTTCCTTCCTTCCTTCTATAGAAAATTGCCAGTGATGACAAAAGTAGGGAATAGATAGTGTTAATGTGGTAATTGGTCCAACCATTCTGAAAAAACAATTTGGATTTACACAAAGAAAGTAAATGAAATGTGTATTTTGACCTGGAGATTGCATAGCTAAAGATATACTTCCAAAGACGGAGAATGTAATAATAAAAGCCCCCAATATATCAAAATATTTATAGCAACACCTTTTGTAGTAGCAAAGAATTAAGCACATGTCTATCGGTCTGAGGACTTATTATCGTTCAGTCATTTTTCAATTCCGTTCAATTCTTTGAGACCTCATTTGGGGTTTTCTTGGCAAAGGAGGGATTTGCCAATTCCTTCTCCAGCTCATTTGACAGATGAGAAAAGTGAAGTAGAGTTAAGTGACTTGCCCAGAGTCATTTGACTAATAAGTGTCTGAGTCCAGATTTGAATTCAAAATAAATTATATGCATGTAATATAATATTGTTTTGTAAGAAGTGATATAATGAAAGCAGATAAGTGTGGGAAAGCATACAAAGTGATATAAATTGAATCAAACAGAAACAGGAAAACTATGCGAAATTATTACCACAGTGGAATTAGAAAAGTAAAGAACAAATAATTGAAATTGATTGATCAGAAATTATAATGGATATTTGTGTCTCAAAGAAAAGATGTAAGATCATCTCCCTTCCTTGTTTGCAGAGGTGGGCCCAAGGGTGCTGAATTCTGAATTTAATGTCAGATATTTTTAATGCGTTGCTTAGGTTTGTTGATTTTTTTCTATCCTTTTTTTTTAAAAAAATATTTATTATTAGTAATGATTCCCTGAAAAGGGGTGGGAGAAATATATATATTGGGAAATGTAGGGAATGTAAAAATAGAGGCTCTATACAAACATATTTAAATATGAAGAGAAGGTCCATATAAAACAGAATAGATTATTAGTTTCACTTTTTGACACATCAAATTATATTCTCCTTTCTTTAATGAAATTAGCAAGACACATTACAGGGAGACATTAAACTCAATGTAATCTCCCTTCTCAGTAGGAAAACTGGTTTTGTTTTGTTTGGTCTTTAGAATTCATCAGAAAAATAATGGAGAGAGTCAGGAAAATCATTCTCTAGCACTTCAAAGACTAAGGACTATGATCATCTCCAGCCCAAACTCCCACTTTACAACTGGGAAACATAACAGGCTTAAAAAAAAAAAACAAACTGATTTCCAGTATCTCCCATGACATTTCTAATTATGCTTCAAATCAACAGTCGCCATTTCTTAATTTCAAGAAAGACTTTTCTTCACTTTAGCCCTCTAAATTTTTACTTACCTCCATTTAAAAAAATCCTGTTGATAGTTTTATCATGAAAAATCTTTACTTTTTATATTTGAGTAAAATTTCACCAAATTAACCTGTTTCTCTCAAACTAACCTGTTCAATGCAAATTGCAAGCAAAGTCAAGTCCATAAAACTATCTAGGGTCAATCATGGCAAATTAGGGAGAGAAATGAGATGTTTTCAGAATTGGTCCCACATTATTCCCTAAAGTAAAAATAAAATAAAATGCTTCACTAGGATAATCTCTGTCCCAGTGGATTTGACTTCTTAATCACTCCTATTTAGAAATCTAAAAAATTCAAAATAGGTTTCAAATTTATACTTGGGTTGTGCAAAGATTTGTTCAATAAGGTTTCTCTTACCTTGTGGTCTACCCTTCCCCCCTCATTTCTCTTACTTCAGTCCTTTATACTTAACTACACCAAATCATTTATATCTTCCCTTGCTTCTCTAAAATTCTCCATGTTAGTTAATTATTATTGATCAATAAGATTCAATCACATTCATATACCACTATATGTAAATCTATTTTATCTCATTTGGTTTTACAATATTTGCTAACATAAAAAATTCTGCTATGAATATTTTGGTATGAATAGGACCATTCATTTTTTTTAACTTCCTTTGAATACATGTCTACTAATGATTTTGTAACTGAGTAACTTTTTCACACAATACCAAATTGTTTTCCTGATAATTAGGACCAATCTGAAGTTCCATCAACAATATATTAGTATGCACACTTTCCCAAAGCTCATCACTGAAAACTTTCTCCCTTGAACCTTGTTCAATTGTTCCTCCCGATGTGTTTCTAAGCCCCTTTCTATGTGGACTTTTGCAACATTATAGCAGGTTTGTGGCACAGTGGATAAACAACAGGGCTGGAAATCAAGAAGGCTCATCTCCATGAGTACAAATCCAGCTATAGACACTTATGAACTGTGTGACCCTGGGCAAGTAACTTCACACTGTTTGTCTTAATTTCCTCATCATAAAATGAGCTGGAGAAGAAAATGGCAAGCCATCTCATATCTTTGCAAAAAAAAAAAAAAATGGGGTCACAAAGAGTTAGAAATGTCTAAACAGGGGGAGGGAGCCAAGATGGCGGAGTGAAAGCAACGACTCACCTAAGCTCCTGGAAAAACTCTTCTGGATATATCTGGGGGGAGAGTCTGACCAGACTTTGGAGGTGTAGAATCCAGTGGGAGACGGGCTTTGACAGATTCGGAGCCCAGGCTGGACTGGAAGGTCCACGGGAGGGATCTGTTCCGGGGGGGTAAGACCCCGGCGCACAGCGCAGTGCGGTCGGCGCGGCAGGGCGGAGGCGACCCGAGGGGCCCGAGAGTGGCGGGCGAGACCAGCGGAGCAGGAGATAAGCCAGGCCGAGCCAACGATATCAGCACAACAACCTTTGAAATCTTCAGCCTAAAGACGGGACTTCAGTGGGTCACTACTTGAACATCCAGGAGCTGGGATGCCCGAGTGATCAGTAAGTGCTCTCCCCTCCCCCCCGATGACCGTGAGGGAACCATAAAATTCTTCCCCAGATTGATCCTGGATCAGTGGGAGCAGCAGAAGGGGGCGGGTGGTCTCATAACACCAGAGGCTGGAGAGGTGGCAAAGGGGGATTCTTCCCACCGTGGTGGAGGCTATCTGGAGGGACAGACGACCCAGGGCAGAGAAAAATTCGCACTGAGACCCAAGCAAGCCGCAGCCCGGGAGACGAGCCCCAGGAGGGGCGGGAACACGCATTAGCCTCTAGGCGTGCCCCAGCCCTCCAGGGGAAAAGGGAAGACAATAGGGAAGCTGGGATCACCATCCCCCGGACCTTGCCTTTCCCTCAGGCCAGCTGAGGAGATATCCTGAGACCAGACCACACCTCCCACACACCTATCAAGCTAAACCCAGGGTTGATCTGGGAAACAACAACAACAAAAAAAAGCCTGCTTTTTGCCTAGACAAACATCAACTCAACTTAAAAGATCTGTATCTTCTGACTGAAAGAACCAAAAGCTACAACACTCAGCCAACATCATGAATCCGAAAAAGCAGACGAAAAGTGAAAAAACCATAGAATCTTTCTATGGGGATAAGGACCAAAACACAAACACCAAAGAGGTCAGAGCTGAGACTGTACTTCCATCTGAAACCTCAGATGGGACTATGAATTTCTTGCAAGCACAACTAGATTACCTGGAACGTCTGAAGAAGGATATAAAAGAAAAACTGGCCAATGATTTTAAAACCATAAAAAAAGAATTCACTGATGAGAACATCAATCTGAAAAAGAAAATTGAAGAAATGGAAAAGGAAGTTCAAAAATTAACTGGAGAGAATAATTCCCTAAAAGGAAGAGTTAATCAAACGGAAAAGGAAACTCAAAACCTAATAGGGAAAATTGATCAGATGGAAAAGGAAACCCAAAACCTAACTGGGAAAATTGGTCGAATGGAAAAAGAAGTACAAAAATTAAATGGAGAAAATAGCTCCTTAAAGGGAAAAATTGGCCAGATGGAAAAGGAGATGCGAAAGCTAACTGAAGAAAACAATACGATCAAGATTAGAATTGGGCAAGTAGAAACTAATGACTCAATGAGGCAACAAGAATCAGTCAAACAAAATCTAAAGAATGAAAAGATAGAAGAAAAACTAAAATATTTAATTGGAAAAACAACTGACCTGGAAAATAGATCCAGGAGAGAAAATCTAAGAATTATTGGCCTGCCAGAAACCCATGATGAAGAAAAGAGTCTGGACAATATCTTCCAGGAAATCATCAAGGAAAACTGCCCAGAAGTACTAGACTCAGAGGGCAAAATAGTCATCGAAAGAATCCACCGTTCCCCACCGGAAAGGGATCCCAAACTCAAAACCCCAAGAAATATCGTTGCCAAATTCCAGAGCTATCAAGTGAAGGAGAAAATACTACAAGCAGCCAGAAAGAAACAATTTAAATATCAAGGTCACACAGTCAGGATCACACAGGACCTTGCAGCTTCTACATTAAAAGATCGAAAGAATTGGAACCCAATATTCCGTAAGGCAAAGGAGTTGGGACTCCAACCGAGGATCAACTACCCAGCAAAGTTCAGCATAACTTTTCAGGCAAGGAGAAAGTCATTCAACGAAATAAGGGATTTCCAGAGCTTCCTGACCAAAACACCAGAACTCAATAGACAATTTGATCTTCAAATACAGGTCTCCAGAGAATCGTAAAAAGGTAAACAGAGGGGAAAAAACAAAAACAAAAACTTGCAACTCAATTAGGGCAATCTGTTTACCTCCCTGTAAGGGAAGATGATACCTGTTAATCTTGAGAACTGTGCAGCTATTATGATAAAAGGGATATATGTAGAGGGAACGGGCATAAAGTAAATGATGTCATGGCAAAAATATGATTTAAGTATTAGAAGGGAATGTAATAGGAGGTGTGGAAAGGGGGAAGCAGAAAATGGCAAATTATATCACAGGAAGAAGTACAAAACCATAGTAGAGGGAAGGAGGGGAGAGAGATGAGCATTGTTTGAGAGGTACTCTCATCTGATTTGTTCAAAGGAGGGAACAATAACCTTAAGCAGATAATCCTAACTAGCTCTATAGGTAGTAGGAGGGGAAGGGGGAAGAAAGGGGAGGGTGGCTAAAAGGGAGGAAAGAAGCAATAAGAGTAAAGGGGACTAAAAGGGAGGGGGGCTAAAAGAAGGAGGGGAAGGCTGCAGGAGGAGGGGGAGAAAAGTGAATACTATTGAGGAGGGGAAGGGAGACGGGAGAGTTAAAAGCACAAATGGTGGGAAAGAGGGTGGAGGGAAATACACAGATTGTAATCATAACTGTGAATGTGAATGGGATGAACTCTCCCATAAAACGGAGACGGATAGCAGAATGGATTAAAAGCCATAATCCAACAATATGCTGCTTACAAGAAACACATTTGAAACGGGGGGATACACATAGGATAAAGGTCAAAGGATGGAGCAGAATATATTGTGCTTCAGCTCATGTAAGAAAGGCAGGAGTAGCAATCCTAATCTCAGACAAAGCAAAAGCAGAAATAGATCTAATCAAAAGGGATAAGGATGGAAACTATATCCTACTAAAAGGCACCATAGACAATGAAGCAATATCATTACTAAACATGTATGCTCCAAGTGGTATAGCATCCAGATTCTTAGAGGAGAGGTTGGGGGAGTTGAAGGAAGAAATTGATAGCAAAACTATACTAGTGGGGGACCTCAACCTCCCCCTCTCTGAACTCGATAAATCCAACCTTAAAATAAACAAGAAAGAGGTTAAGGAGGTAAATAAAACTCTGGATAAGGTAGATATGATAGATCTTTGGAGAAAATTAAATGGGAACAGAAAGGAATATACCTTTTTCTCAGCGGTACATGGAACATTTACAAAAATTGACCATGTACTAGGACATAAAAATCTCACAATCCAGTGCAGAAAGGTGGAGATAATCAATGCATCCTTTTCAGATCATAATGCATTAAAAATTACATGTAATAAAAGGCCATGGAAAGAGAAACCAAAAATCAATTGGAAACTAAATAATCTAATTCTAAAGAAGGATTGGGTTAAAGAAGAAATCATAGAAACAATCAACAACTTCATTCAAGAGAATGACAATAGTGAGACAACGTACCAAAACTTATGGGACACTGCAAAAGCAGTTATTAGGGGAAGTTTTATATCTCTGAATGCTTACATAAATAAAATAGAGAAAGAGGAGATCAATGACTTAGGCTTGCAGTTGAAAAAGCTAGAAAAAGAACAAATTGAAAATCCCCAAGTAAATACCAAATTAGAAATACTGAAAACCAAAGGAGAGATTAATAAAATTGAAATTAAGAAAACTATTGAATTAATAAATAAAACCAATAGTTGGTTTTATGAAAAAACTAATAAAATTGATAAACCTTTGGTTAATCTGATCAAAAAAAAGAAAGAAGAAAACCAAATTACTAACATTAAAAATGAAAGGGGTGAACTCACCTCCAATGAGGAGGAAATTAAAACAATAATTAGAAACTACTTTGCCCAACTTTATGCCCACAAATTCGACAATCTAAACGAGATGGATGAATATTTTAAAAAATACAAATTGCCCAGATTAACAGAAGAGGAAGTTGAATACTTAAACAACCCCATCTCAGAAAAAGAAATTGAACAAGCCATCAATGAACTCCCTAGGAAAAAATCTCCAGGGCCAGATGGATTCACAAGTGAATTCTATCAAACATTTAAAGAACAGTTAATTCCAATACTACATACACTATTCTTGAAAATTGGGGAAGAAGGAGTCCTCCCAAATTCTTTCTATGATACAAATATGGTTTTGATACCCAAACCAGGAAGAGACAAAACAGAGAAAGAAAATTATAGACCAATTTCCCTAATGAATATAGATGCAAAAATTTTAAATAAGATTTTAGCAAAACGAATACAGCATCTTATCACGAGATTAATACATTATGATCAGGTAGGATTCATACCAGGACTACAGGGCTGGTTCAATATTAGGAAAACTATTAGCATTATCGACCACATCAACAACAAAGCTAACAAAAACCACATGATTATCTCAATAGATGCAGAAAAAGCTTTTGACAAAATACAACATCCATTCCTACTAAAAACATTGGAGAATGTAGGAATAAAGGGAACTTTCCATAAAATAATAAGCAGTATCTATCTAAAACCTTCAGCAAGCATTATATGCAATGGGGATAAGCTAGATGCATTCCCATTAAGATCAGGGGTGAAACAAGGTTGTCCATTATCACCACTATTATTCAATATGGTACTAGAAATGTTAGCTGTAGCAATTAGACAAGATAAAGATATTCAAGGAATTAGAATAGCCAAAGAAGAAACTAAGTTATCACTCTTTGCAGATGATATGATGATTTACCTAGAGAATCCCAGAGATTCAAGTAAAAAATTACTTGAATTAATAAACAACTTTGGCAAAGTTGCAGGGTACAAAATAAACCCACACAAATCCTCTGCATTCCTATATATTAGCAACAAAGTTCAACAGCAAGAGATAGAAAGAGAAATCCCATTTAAAGCTAGGGTTGACAGTATAAAATACTTAGGAGTCTACCTGCCAAAACAAACCCAGGGACTATATGAACACAATTACAAGACACTTTTTGCACAAATAAACTCAGATTTAAGTAAGTGGAAAAACATTAGTTGCTCATGGGTAGGCCGTGCTAATATAATAAAAATGACAATTCTACCCAAATTAATATACTTATTTAGTGCCATACCAATTAAACTATCAGACAATTACTTTCTAGAGCTGGATAAAATAATATCAAAATTCATTTGGAAAAACAAAAGGTCCAGAATATCAAAGGGACTAATGAAAAGAAATGCTTGGGAAGGTGGCCTAGCGCTACCAGACCTCAAACTGTACTATAAAGCAGCAATTATCAAAACCACTTGGTATTGGCTAAGAAACAGAGAGGTAGACAAGTGGAATAGACTTGGCACTCAAGATGCAGTAGGCAAGGAATATAGCAACCTTCTGTTTGATAAACCCAAGGACCCCAGCTTCTGGGATAAGAACCCATTGTTTGACAAAAATTGCTGGGAAAACTGGATAACAGTGTGGCGGAAATTAGGCATAGACCCATACCTGACACCGTACACAAGAATAAAGTCCAAATGGGTACATGATTTAGGTATAAAGATTGATACCATGAACAAACTGGAGAAGCAAGGAATAGTGTATTTATCAGATCTATGGAGAAGGGAAGAATTCTTTACTAAAGGAGAGATAGAATGCATTATGAAATGCAAAATGTATAACTTTGAGTACATTAAACTGAGAAGTTTTTGCACAACCAAACCCAATGCAACCAAAATCCGGAGGGATGTAGTAAATTGGGAAAAAATTTTTACAGCTAAGCTCGGGGATAAAGGCCTCATTTCTAGAATATATAGAGAACTGACCCAAATGTATAATCATACAAGTCATTCCCCAATTGATAAATGGTCAAAGGATATGAACAGGCAATTTTCAGAGGAAGAAATTAAAGCTATCTATAATCATATGAAAAAATGCTCTAAATCACTATTGGTTAGAGAGATGCAAATCAAAACAACTCTGAGGTACCACATCACACCTATAAGATTGGCAAACATGACAGAACAAGAAAATGATAAATGCTGGAGAGGATGTGGGAGAGTTGGAACACTAATTCATTGTTGGTGGAGCTGGGAGCGCATCCAACCATTCTGGAGAGCAATTTGGAACTATGCCCAAAGGGCTACAAAAATGTGCATACCCTTTGACCCAGCAATATCGCTACTAGGACTATATCCCCAAGAGATCATAAAAATGGGAAAGGGTCCCACATGTACAAAAATATTTATAGCAGCACTCTATGTAATTGCCAAAAACTGGAAGTCAAGGGGATGTCCATCAATTGGGGAATGGCTGAATAAATTATGGTATATGAATGTAATGGAGTACTATTGTGCCATAAGAAATGATGAACAAGAAGACTTCAGAGAGGCCTGGAAGGACTTATATGACCTGATGCTGAGTGAAAGGAGCAGAACCAGGAGAACTTTATGCACAGCAACAACCACAGTGTGTGAGAGTTTTTTCTGGTAGACTTAGATTTTTGTAATAACACAAGAACTTCTGAAAAAAAAAAAAAATCCCAATGGTGGACCTCAAGGCAAAATGCCTTCCACACTCAGAGAGAGAAATATGGAAGTCACTCACATAATGTAGCAGATCATGTTTGTGTATGTGTATCTGTTTGTGTATCATGTTCTGATTTGTTATACGGATTCTTTCATTTATCTTAGTCTGACTACATAGCATGACTATAGTGAAAATATACTCAATAGGAAAGTATATGTAGAATCTATACAGAATTGTATGCAGTCGTGGGGAGGGAGGGGGGTAGTGGGGGGTGGGTGGGGAGGGATAAAATCGCAATTGTATGGCAGTGAGTGTTAAACATTAAAAAAATAAAAAAATTAATAAAAAAAAAAAAGAAATGTCTAAACAAAAGTTTCTTTTCATCTCTTCCATCAGAAAACTTTTAAAAAAAATAGAAAAATATACATTGTCTGAAGTAAAACTCTTCCAAATCTCATACTTAAAAAGCAAAGTATATATAAGTTTGGTTCAGAAAAAAATACATTACTTTGCAATTTATTGACATGGGAAATAATTTTTTGTTCATTTTTATTCAATTCTCTGTCAGATAAGTACAGGACTTTGTACCATACATGCATATTTTCTCCCTTTTTCTTGTTTTATTTTTAATGATATGGTTTTAGAAAATCAATATCACTCCAAGTAAACATGCATAAATTGCAGCTCAGAGAGCATGCTTCAATGACTATCAGAAATATTGTAGTTGCTTTTGCTATGGGAAGCTCAAGCATTTTAAGGATTATTCAAGCCCACAATAAAACAGGATTAGTCACATATTTAAACATCTTTGCACTTTGACTCCAGTCTCTTTGAATACTGATGTCATTTTATATTCCCTCATACATGCTACTCTCAAGCCAAACTAGAATACTTGCTACTTCCTGTACATGAAGTAGCTATCTACTTTGCCCCAGCTATCTCCCAAGTATGAAACGTTCTCTTTATTTGTGTTCACTTCCTGGAATCTACAGCTTCATTAAAAGGTTTGCTCAAATCCCACATTTTAAATACAGAATTTTTATCTTTCCCTCCATCCCAGTCGCAAGTACCCTACCTAAAATTAATTTGTAATTAATTTTATATTGTATTTATTAATTATATTAGTAATATTATTATTATTTATTAATAATTTATATTACATTTATATTTTATATATTTATTTGTTTGATCATTTTTTGTTTATTTATTCATTTTCATGTTGTCCCCTTGTGCCCCATAAGATATGAGATCCTTGGGAGCAAGAATTGTTTTGCATTAAGCCTTTGCCTTACTACACAAAGTCTACACAAAGCAGCTGGTCAATAAATGCGTCTTGAGAGGAAATGTTCCATCATGTCACCAGCAAGTCCCATCTCAGCAAACACTGGGAGATTTTGAGCCACAGAGTGGTGAAGCAGGCAAACCCCAACATCAAGACCTCTCATGTGCCTCAGTATAGCAAATGTAATGGGCAGCTCAAAGAACTACCACATACTTCAGTATACACCCAGGCAAACATACAGTCTCCAGCAGCCAGACCTCCACATGCTTCAGTGTAGCCCTAGAGAAATGCAGAAACACCTCAATAGCCTCAGTACATACCAAACACCAACACTCAGTACCAAGTGAGATGCCAGACACCTATGGCTTCCAAAAGCACCAACCATTCCCTAACTGAATCCCTCAGCACAGCGACAGACACAGGGGTCTCCTCTGAACCTCAGGGCAATACCTGTGCAGCATCAAGTAAATCACTGGGGTCTATAGTCCCTGTCCCAAGAAGCCCAAGATAGTGTCCCTTCCATCCTGGGAGCAGAGCTCAAATTTAAGAGAAATAAAAAGGTGCAAAAAGATGAGCAGAACAGCAAACAACACCAGTAAAGAATCTGACCATAGAAAATTATGGCAATGAGAAAGATCAAGACACAAACTCAGAAGAGGAACAGTGTCAAAACACCTCTGTGCAAAACCCCAAAGAAAAATGGAAAAATGTTCTCAAGCTCAAAAAGAAGTTGTGAAAGAGCTAAAAAAAGAGCTTAAATTCCAAGGAGAAGTAGAAGGAAAATTGAAAAAAGAAATGAGAGTGACCTAAGAGAATTATGAAAAAAAGAGTCAATAGCTTGGAAAAAGAAAACAACTCCTTCAAAAGTAGAATTGGCCAAATAGAAAATAAGTACAAAAGCTTTTGAGAAAAACATCCCCTTAAAAGGTAGAATTGGGCAAATGGAAGCTAATGACTCTATGAGACTTCAAGAATCAATCACATAAATTCAGTAGAATAAAAAAAAATAGAAGAAACATAAAATACCTCATTGGAAAAACAACAGACCTAGGAGATAGATCCAGGACAGACAATGTCAGAATCATTCGACTACCCAAAAGTCATAATCAAAAGGAAGATCTGGAGAGCATCTTTCAAGAATGATTAAGGAAAACTGCCTTGATATCCTGGAATCAGAAGGTAATACAGGCATTGCAAAAAGAGCCACTGATCACCTCAGGAATGAGATTCCAAAATAAAAAGTCCAAGGAATATTATAGCAAAATTTCAGAATCAACTGGTTAAGGAAAAAATTCTGCAAGTGTCCAGAAAGAAACAATTCAAATATCAGGGAGTCACAATCCTGATCTCAAAAAAAGGAAAAATCGATGTATTTTAAATAGATAAGAAAGGAAACTACATCTTGCTCTAAGGTACCATACACAATGAAGTAAGAGCAATACTAAATATATATGCACCAAGTGGTATAACATCCAAATTCTTTTTTTAGTATATGTGGTGCTGAAACAAGCACTGGCATCCAAATTCTAAAAGGAGAAGTTAACTTAGTTACAGGTTCAAGACCAAACAACAAATAGAGAGCATTATGAATTGTATTTTATATTAAATTAAAAAGTTTTTGCACAAAAAAAATGCAATAAAAATTATAAGGAAAGGAGAAAGCTAGGAAACAATCTTTATAGCAAGTATCTCTGATGAAGGCTTCATTTATCAAATATATAGAGAACTAAATGTGTCAGAATATAAGTCATTCCCCGATTGATATAAAGGATGTCAAAGGATATAAACAGGGAGTTTTCAAAGTAAGAAATCAAAGCTATCATTAGTCATATGAAGAAAATACTCTAAATAATTATAGATCAGAGAAATGCAAATTAAAACAACTCTGAGCTACCACCTCACACTTATCAGATAGGTTAGTGTGATAAAAAAGGAAAATGGAAAATATTGAAGATGTAGGAAAATTTTGACACTAATACACTGCTGGTGGAGTTGAGAACTGACCCAATCATTCTGGAGAACAATTTGGAATTTTACCCAAAGGTCTATAAAACTGTGCATAACCTTTGATCCAGCAATAGCACTGCTAGGTTTGCATCCCAGAGAGATCAAAAACAAAAATAGTTATAGCAACTCTTTTGTGGAATTGGAATTGGAAACTGGAATTTGAGGGAATAACCATCAATTGAAGAATGGCTGAATGTAATGGAAGACTATTGTTCCATAAGAAATGATGAGCAGCCAGATTTCAGCAAAAAAAAAAAAAAAAAAAAAAAGAAAGAAAGAAAGAAAGAAACTTGGAAAGACCTACATGAATTGATGCTGACCGAAGTGAGCAGAACCAGAACACTGTATACAGAACAACTATACAAGTAACAGAAACATTGTTCAATGACTAACTTTGATAAACTTAGCTCTTCTGAGCAATACAATGATCTAAGACAATTCTAAATGACTCATGATGGAAAATGTCATCCATATCCAGAAAAAGAACTCTGGAATCGGAATGTAAATTGAAACCTATCATTTTCTCTTTTTTTTCTTTCTTATGGTTTTTCTCTTTTATCCTGATTGTTCTTCTTTTTCAACATGACTAATGTGAAAATTTCTTTAGTATATGAATGTACATGTATAGCCTATATCAGATTGCTTGCTGTATTGGGGAAAGTGGAGGGGGTAAGGGGATTTAAAACTCAAAATCTTATAACAGTGAATGTTGAAAACCAAAATTAATAAAAATAAATGCTAAGAATTGTCTTGGCATGTAATTGAGGAAAATAAAATATTATTTTAAAAATTCTTTTTGAATTTCAATAGTTATTCCTCTATATAAATGTAATAGTAATTCCTCTATACAAAGCAATCCTCTATATCTTGGTGAAGTGGCTTCCAGTTATAGCCACAGTTCTAGGCTATAACACTCACTTATTATGGAACCTTGAAATAAAAATTACCTTTATTTCTCTCTGTATTCTCTCCTACTTTTCCCATTCCATTCTCCCTCCCATATTTACTCCATGCTCTCTCTCAACAGATCCAGACTATCTCTTCTTCTTCATCATACTCCATTTCAAACTCTCAACTCTTACCCTCAAAAATAAAGAGATAAACATACAAAGCCCTGAAAATTAGAAGACTTTTCTTCCTACTCTGGGACACATCAATTCACTATAAGCATTTAACTCCTTTGAGGGAGTTATATCTAGGAGCTATCTTTGTAAGAGACAGCTACAAATTGATAACCATATATTACTTGTCATTTTTAAAGTGCCATGATGCAAAAAATTGAGCAAAAAGTTGGTGTAAAATTAGGAGAAAAGTAGAAAAACTTGAAAGAAGAGTAGTAAAAAAGATAGCTAAGGGATAATTGGAGTTATATGCTATTTATCAACACATGATAATATATTTTCAAATTATATTTTTTTCAAAATAACACCATTTTTGGAAAACACATCAACTATGTATTACTCCTGTCTTCTTGAAAAAGAAATTGTAGTGTGTTCTGATAAAGATAACTTTTAAAGATACCTAAAATTTTCATTTACGATTCTGCTTAGGAAACAATAGGTAAAATTCTGCCAGCGAGTAAAGTATTCCCTGATATGAAGGTAGGCACCTTCAGAGAAACTTTTGTCATCTGAATAATACAATGGTCAGAAACTAACACCAGCACTTTGAAATTCTCACAAAACTTAAATAGAAAAACATTATTATAATTTGTTTGGTGGGGAGGTTAGCTCTAATTATACTGAGTGAAACAGAAAGCCCTTCAAGATAAGACAAAATAAAGATTACTAAGAAAAACTAAAGGAAGTCAGAAGGAGAAATATTTAGGGATGCTTCCTTAAAATATAAAAAAAAATTGCTGGTAGCTTTGTTATACTGACCTTTTAGTACCTGTAAGAATTCAAGATTTAGGTCTATTATTTTTCAGAAAGAATAATAATACGTTTTATTTTTTTTGTGTGTGTTTTCAGTAGGATCATGCCAACAAGATACTATACTAAGAATTTCACCAATTTTCTTTCAACATATTGAGTGGAGCAACAATGTCTCATCTCCTTATAGATAAGAGAGAAATGGTATTTTTTTAAATTATCAATTCAAATCACCATCCTGTAGAAAGAGATTTAGCCTCATATGTCAACCTAAGCTGTTAGCTAGTATACATGTTGGCAAAGAACATTTTTGTCAAGCATCTGAATAATGCATTCTCTTGCCACACACAGGTAGGCTTCCTACAGATAATTTAATTGTGACATAAATTGACAAAGATTTATAATTAATATACAATGTGCATATATAGAAAATATTACACAGTATTTGTGTATAAATACTGAAATTATTCCATAACCACATTTCATAATGATTCTCTTATGATGGAAAACTATATATAGTTTTATGATTTATGAACATAAGTCATATAGTACCTTTCTCCTTAGAAGATTTAAATTCTGATTTCAACTCCAGTGATCTTTCCACCATACTGCCTTCCTTCAAATAATTGTTAGCTATTATTTTCTGTGTTTGGAATACTGGCCAATGAGGGCTCAGCTCTTAGAATACATGCAATAGATTCTGCCTGGTTCCAATTCATATGGAGATTTAGTAAGCCTGCTTTTTGGCAGGTTTAAAGGGGGACCCTGATTTCCATTTCATAGTGTAAAGTATCCCTGTTTCCTGTGGGCTTAATACTTAGAAACAAAAAAGCCCTTTAATTGTCTCCTGAGCTATGACTGATTGGGCATTAATAAAGGGGTAGGACAATCTCAGCGAGTACGAAGAAGTGTTGTAGGTCTCTGGCTGGAGGGCTGCAACAGTACCTGCTTACATCCCCACCTGGCAGATATGTGAAAAAGAATTGTTACATCATATAAAAGAATTTTACAAAATGAACTGCTATAAATATTTTTTGTGCATGATTTCTTTATCTCTTTTTTCATCTCTTCAAGGTATATAAGTGTAGGGATAGAATCAAAGGGTCAAAGTATATTTCACAGTTTAATGACATTTTTTGCCTATAGTTCCAAATTAATTTCCAGAATATCTGGATCAGTTCATATCTTTGCCAACAAACAGTGCATGAAGGCTCTGGTTTTCTCAAAGACCCTCCCACATTTGTCATTTTCCTTTAAAAAAATAATAAAAAAAAAAACCTTTGCCAGTATGATAGAAAGGAGGTGAAATCTCTCATTTGCTCTAATTTGCATTTCCCTAATTATTAGTAATTTAGATTTTTTCTTTCTTAGAAAAGTGTTCATTTATTAATTAGGTAATGGTTCTTATTCTTACAAATTTGGATCAGTGCTTTCTATATCTTCAAAAGGAGACCTTTATTAGGAACTTACTGCAAAGATTTTTCTCCCATTACTGAAAGCTTGTTTTTATCTTAATTGTTTCATCTCCTACACTCTTTCAACTTTTTTAAGTTCCCTTATATCGATGTCCCCTAAAGGGGGAAGACTGAAGAGATTTCTTCTTTCTCTAATTCAATCTAATTAATCAACAAGCATTTAAATCCTAAGGAAGTCAGTGATTTTAAGAAGGGGCCTATATTTTAAACAATTCATAGCTCATTATTTGTAGAAGCAAGATCCTGAAACCAAACTACATGTTCAACAATTGAGGAATGGTTGCTTTGAGTATTAATGCAACAGAATAATATTGTACCTTACGGAATGATAAGTATGAAGAATTCAGAGAAACACTGGAAGATATATGAAGTGATATAGTACAAAAAAGAAAGCAGATCCAAAAAAAAATATTGATTATAGCATAATTTGAGAAAGCATTAAAAACGACAAACCTCAAGTAAACAAAAACTAATATTGGTATTCAATTATTAAATTTAAAACACATATCCTTTCCTTTAATAATTCAATATGGAGTTGAAAATGAACATATGTTTTTAGTTGAAAAGATGATCAGACTCTTTTGCTTAACTGCTTTGGGGAAATGCACAGGATAGGATATCATTTTTAGATGTGTGTTGGGATATGTCATCAAAAAAAATTTAGAAAAGAAAAATAACACTAATTTACTCTGGAAACGAACCCAAATGATATCAATAACTACCAACTCATGCACCCTCCTGAACATCTCTATATGACCATTATGAGAATGGTCTCCATTAATAGTAATCTTGATAAAAGTAGGAGTTGGAAATATGTAAGTTTTGACAGATAATTTTCTGTCACCAACCAAATATTCACAGTCTCACAAATGACTGAAATATACCAACATTATGAGAGCCCACTGTGTTCCTTGTTTGATGATTTCACAAAATAATTCAACTCAGCTGAACAACATGAAGTCCCAAAGGCTCTTCTCACACTTTTTAATAACTGGATGGATTTGAAATCTCATTGAAATAAGTACAGGATTTTTTCCAGCAATTCAGACAACCCTTACCTTCTCCATTCTTTCTTCCTCATTCCATGCAACTCTGACCTGATCCTCCTGTAAATACTCTATATGGGACTATCATGATGGAGATTTTTTTCTAGATCTTTTGACATTATTTGCCTATCAATGAGACAGGGGGTCAATCTTTTTATTAATTCTTCACCTTTATGCTTTCTAAATGATTATCTTACTTTCCAGATTTCGATGGGAAGCCGAGACAATCAATTGATCAATAAACATAGATTAAGTCCCTACTGTGTTTCAGGTACTGTGTTAAGTATTAAGATACGAAAAAGACTCAAAAGACAGTTCCTACCTTCAAGGAGCTTACTACATAATGGAAAAGACTATATATGTGTACGTATATCTGTGTATGTACACCCATATGTGTATACATATGCACACATGAATGCTAATGTATATAGACAATATATTGTATGTGCACATATATGCATGCATGTTATCTCTCAATTAGATTGTAAGCATATATATGTATACACATATATACAGTTCATACGTGCATATGCATGCATATAGGTAAATATACATAAATTTACATATAACATATGTATATATGCATGTGGTACACATGCATATATACATATATATTCATATTCATATACATACACACAGTGATCCTTTTCACACTGAGACTTTCCCCACTGTAGTTTCAATATATCATGAGTTGACATATGAAAGTAAATGGGAATTATCTGGGAATTTTGTAGAAGCTGCAGATGACACAGGCAGAAAACACAGGGGAAAAAAACAGAAACTCAGAAATGCATAAAACATTAGTATAGTATTGTATAATTTAAACATATTTTATTATTTAATACCATAAATGTGCCCAATTTCTTTTTTAAAATTAAAATGAGCAAAAAAATTAAAGTGTGTGAAAAGGACATGAAAGATAGCAGATGAGAAGAAAGCTCAATATTTTTATTTAATATTGACTTACATGTAATCTATGATCAAATACTTAACCCAAATTTTACAATAAGGAACTGTAAACACCTCATAAAAGAAAAAGAAAAAAAATCAGACTTCTCTGTTATAAAAGGAGGGCCAAAATAATTTATATGAATTTTCCATATCATGAGGATACCACAGCCCTCACCTCTGTAATATATGTATATATTCTGTATACACGTATATATGTATATATATATATATGCATGTGTGTGTATGTATGTATGTGTATATTTGCAAGCATGTTGTTTCCCACTCTAGATTATAAGCCCCTTGAGGATATGGACTACCTTTTCCTTCTTTTTGTATCCTGAGTTCTCAGAACAGTGCCTGATATATAGCAGGTGATAAATATATGTTTAATGATTGATTGATTATTTCTGCCTCCTGTTTAATTCTGGGAAGTTGATCAGTTATTTTTTTGTATGTGTATTACATATACATAAACAAACATATATTGAGATAACACACAGATATCTACATATAGGTATGTCAGGCTAAATGTCAAATAAATAGGAAATAATTAACAAACTTCACAATACTTTCAGTGATTAAAAGCTGTTCCCTGTAACTGATTCCCCAAGTTCTAGATGGGTGATTATACTACATAATGTGAATTAATAAATTACTAAGTAAAACAAAATGGAAAATAAAATACAGTAAAAAGGAAATGCAGTAGAAAGAGCCCTGACTCTGAAGTCAGAAGATCCAGGTTCTGATTTTACCTGGGATACTCTCTATCCATGTGACCTTACATATGTCATCTGGGCCTCACTTTCATTATCTGTCAAATCAAGGTTTGGAATATATGGCCCCTGAAATCTCTTGTTGCTAAAGATCCAGGATAATTCAGCATCAGAGAAATAATTTTGAAAATAAAATGAAATACAAAAATAAATGAAATAGAAAGCCACCTCACTCTGGAATCAGAAGACCTGAGTTTCAGTCCTACCCAGATGCTGTCTACTTATATTACCTTTTTATAAAAGATGTTATCATTTTGGCAATGTTAAATAACTCCAAGTCACAGAACACTATAATCTCAGAAGAATCAAAGTAGAAAGGGATTCTTGGGCAGAAAGTTCAGCATTAAGAAGATGCCCTAGAGGGAAACAAAAGTATCCAGTGATGTATGGGAATGAAAGGCTGCTACGATATCCATGAAAAGATGGAGTCATAACAAGATAGAGTAAAATAATGGAGAAAGTGCTGGGTGTGCCGATAGAAGACCTGGAGTTTGAAGTACTAGCTCTGTCATTTGGTAACTGTGTGACATAAATCAAAACATTAAACCTCTCTGGGCCTCAGTTTCCTCATGTGTCAAATGAAGGGAGTGGTCCAGATGGACTATAAGATCCCATTCAGCATTAAATCTATTATTTGAAGGTCCTCATTGTAGAGAATGAATCTTCTTTGAGGTATTTATGGAAAGACCTGGAAAAGAATTGCATAGGATGGAAAAATATGAAGCAATTTTTCTCACTGATATGGGTGGCTACATAGATACAAGGATATTAAAGAAACAGTATATTTGCTGGAAAAACAAGGACTTCAGTTTCATTCTTTTGTCTTTTCTAGGATTAAAAATATTCTTAAAATAAAATAAACTAGTTTAATATCAAGTACATCAAATTTCCCCAGTAAATTGTAAAGCATAAAAATTTAATCCTACTTTACTCTATTTAGGGATCTTTTCTTTCTGAGAAACATTCAAAATCTACAGAAATATCACCTTTGATTAGCAAAAAAAAATGAAGAATAAGAAATAGTTCTATTAGAGAGAAGCTATTATAGACCAGCAATCAACTTCTAATTCTACTTAGCGGTATAATTTAACTAGGAACAATTATATTACTTTAAGCATATGACATATCAGTGCATGGGTTTTCTGTGCAGTTATAGTTTAATAAATCAAACAGATCTTGGCGGTTACACTATCAGTAGACATTTATGTGAGAAACTTATTATACAATACCAGGCTCACAAAAAGCTTCGTACCTCAGAATTCATGGAAATGTATATTTTTTATATTTATGAATAACAATCACCTTTCCAATTACTGAACTGAGGATTCATAGAAAAGTTGATTTCCCCAGGAAGCAGGACTGGTTATTTCTAATATTTGGTATATATTGGTCCAGTTCTTAATTTCTTCCTTGCTGTTTTGGAGTCATTGGGAGAACTGTGAAGAGATAAAAAAAAAAAAAAAAAAAGGAAATGAGAAAGTGCCTCCTAGATTCTCAAGAAATTGGCATTGTGTAGCTGAAATGGAAAGTGTACTAGGTTTGGTCCATTAGAAGAAAAAGAAGAAAACAAAAATATATAGATCTAGACATGTAGAATAACCACTTTTCATGCAGGGTTTGTTGACAGCTCTGTATTTCCTTCCAATATACACTATAACATGAAAAATAATGAATGTCTATAAACAGATTTTGGATTTTCTTCCTTAAATTGTATATGAAGATGTTTCACAAACAGGACTGGGATTATACAGTTAGAAAATGCTAGAATTCAAGTGATCTAAATATCAACACAAGACCAACATGGGGTAAATCAAAAGTCCGTTAATTTCTTTTCACTTCCATTTATTTCATCCTCAGAAACTATATCACTAGAGACACCTCCAATCTCTATTCTCTATTAGAACTTTCTTCTCAGCTTCTCACTCTGTTTTCAAGTCTATCAAGTTCCAAACTCACTTTTACCCAAAGGTAACAAACTAACAAACAAGGAATTATCCACAAGGCACAGAGAAAAATACAGAGAAATTATATCCCCAAACTCCTAGGGAAAAATGACATTTTGTATTATGAGTTCTAATCCTACCTTAGAAATTAGGCAAATCACTTAATGTCTCAACTTCAGTTTTTACATTTGTAAAATGGGGATAATAATTTCACTTACCTTTAGAGTTATTGGGAGAAACGAAGTATTACATATAAAGCACTTTTCAAAACTTAATATATGAGGTCTCATTATTGTTGTTATAATAGCTCCTTGACAAGATGGCAGAGTAATTAGAAAACTGTTGTAACTCTTCCATATTCATCTCCATAGAACCGTAAAATAGCACCCCAAAACAAATGCTGAAGCAGTAGAACCAGCAAAAAGACAGTCTTTTAGCCTGGGAGACTTGGAGAATTGGCAATAGAGGTCCATCTCACTTAGTTAAAAGAGGAGTGTGTTCCAGGACAAGAAGTTTCCCAGCAACCTTAGCAAATCAGTGGGAGATCCTAATGTGATCCTAAGCCCTAATGTGGTGGAGCAGGCAAAAACCAACACCAAGACCCCCCACATACCTAAGCATACTTAGAGGAACTGTGAGACTCCAACTCTGAAAACTATCAGTTGCTTCAGTGTACCTCAAGACAAACAGGCAGCCTCCAGAAGCCAGACTATCACACTTCGGTATAGCCCTAGAGAAACACAGAAATAAACCACTGGTCTAAGCATATGCCAGACACCACCTTTTGGACCCTAGTTCAACACAAGATAAGCTGCCAGACCCCTAAGACCTCCAGCAGGCCCAGTCCAATCAGCAGAATAGCAGACATGATGCTTCCCCCCTGGACCTCAGGGCAACACAGTGCATTTTCAGGTAAACAATCAGGTCCTGCAGCACCTGACAAAAGAAACCTGAGGAAGTACCTTTCCATAATAGGAGCAGAGATTAAATTTAAAAGAAAGGAAAAGGTAAAAAAAAAAAAAAGAGCAAAAAACCAAAACAAAACAAATGCACACACAGAAAGAAGAATCTGACCATAGAAAGTGATAATAGTGACAGGAAAGACCAAGATACAAAAAAAGAAGAGGACACCTATGTCAAAACACCTATGGGAAAAATCCAAAAGAAAATGAAAAGTGTCCTCAAACCCAAAAGGAGCTCATGAAAGAGCTCAAAAAGAAGCATAAAAATCATAAAATGGAGGTGGAAGAGAAATTGGGGAAAAATGAGAGTGATTCAAGAGAATTATGAAAAAAAAAGAGTCAGCAGTTTAGGAAAAGAAAACTTCTTAAAAAGTAGAATTGGTCAAATGGAAAAGGAGATACAAAGATCCCCAGAAGAAAACAACTCCTTAAAATGTACAATTGGCCCAATGGAAAAAGAAAGTATGTAAGCAAAGTGAGGAAAGCAACATTTTAAAAATTAGAACTGGGCAAGCAAAAGTTAATGACTCTATGAGACTTGAAGAATCAATCAAACAAATTCAAAAGAATGAAAAAATTGAAGAAAATGTAAATTATTGCATGGAAAAAACAACTGACCTGAAAAATAAACCCAGGAGAGACAATGTCAGAATCACTGGAGTAACTGAAAACAAATCAAAAGAAGGACCTGGGCAGTGTCTTTCAAAACATTATGAAGGGAAACTACACTGAGGTCCTGGAGTGGGAGGGCAAAATAGTCATTGAAAGAATCCATCATTCACCCCAGGAAGGAGATCTCAAAGTGAAAACTTTATAGCCAAATTTCAGAAATATCAAGTCACTATAAAGCGCCAAAAATGGTCAGAAAGAAACGACTCAGTGATTAAGAAGTCAGAGTCAGGATCACACAGGATCCGGCAGCTGCAAAATTAAAGGACTGTAGATCATGGAATTTGAAATTCCAGAAGGAAAGGAGCTAGGCCTACAACCAAGAATCATCTACCTGGCAAAATTAAACATGCTGTTTCAAAAGGGAAAAATAAATATCATTAAGTCATCATAGAAGGATTTCAAACTTCCATAAGGAGAAGACCATAACTAAACAAAAAGATGTGATCTTGAATAACAAGAGTCAAGAGAAGCCTTAAAATGTCGAAAGGGAAAAGAAAACATAAAGGATTCAATAGAGCTGAACTGTTTACATCACTACACTACACTCATATCGGTAATAGTATAGCTAGAAGGAATATTCATAGAAAAAGGGTGCAGGTATAGGATGAATTTGAGGTAATTACATGAAAAAAATTAAAGTATGAGAAAGAGAAATATACTGGATGCAGAAGGAAGAGAGGAGTAGAATGAGATATATTATTTCAAATGAAGAGGTACAAAAGACATATTACAGTGGAGGGGAAGATGGGAGAGTGGCCAATGAGCATCGTTTGAACCTTACCCTCATCTGTATTGACTCAAGGAGTGAATTAAATATACAATAAGTTGTATGTAGAAATATTACTTGACAGCAAAGCAGGAGGGTAGGAGATTAAGTAAAGGTGGGCAGGGGAGGAGGGGAATGAACTGATAGAAGGTTAGGCAGATCAAAAGTTGTGGTAGGCAGAAGCAAAACAGTGCTGAGAAGGGGAAGGGTGAAAGGACAGAGAGGACAAACAGGAGAAATAATAGAATGGAGGAAAATACACAGGTAGAAATCATAGCTGTGAGTGTGAATGGTATGAAACCTCCCATAACATTGAAGAAGACAGTAAAGTGGATCAAAAACCAGAATCCTACAATAAAATATATAGAGACGTGAGGCAAACTGACAAGAATACAAGCCATTCTCCAATTAATAAATGGTCAAAGGATACGAAAAGGCAGTTTTCTGATGAAGAAACCATAGCTATCTATAGACATAAGTAGAAATGCTCTAAATCACTTTTGATTAGAGAAATACAAATTGAAACATCTCTGAGATATCACTTCATACCTGGCTAATCTGACAAAAAAGGAAAATGATAAATTTTGGAGGGGGTGTGGAAAAACTGGGATATTAAAGCACTGTTGGTGGAGCTATGAACTGATACAACCATTCTGTAGAGGAATTTGGAACTATGCAGAAAGGGCAACCAAATTATGCATACCCTTTGATCCAGCAATACCACTACTTGGTCTGTATCCCAAAGAGATCATAAAAAAGGGAAAATGACCTGGCATATGCGAACATATTTATAGTTACTCTTTTTGTGGTGACAAAATATTGGAAACTGAGGGGATGCCCATCAACTGGAGAATAGCTGAACAAGCTGTGATATATGAATGTAATGGAATACTATTGTGCAATAAGCAATGATGAATAGGTAAATTTCAGGAAAACCTGGAAAGACTTACATAAAATGGGCAGAACCAAGAAAACAAGGTACAAAGTATCAACTATATTGTGTGATGATCAACTATGAATAACTCAGCTCTTCTCAGCAACACAATGATCCAAGAGAATTACAAAGGACTCATGAAGGAAAATGCTATCCATATCCAGACAAAAAACTGATGGACTCTGGATGCAGATTAAAGGATGTTTTTCACTTTATTCTTTCTTGAAGCTATTTTTTTTCTTTTTATCTATTTCTTCCTTCACAACTTTGGGTAATATGGAAATAAGTTTTATATGATAGCACATGTATAACCTATAACAAACTGCCTACCATTTTCAGAAGAGGGAAGGGAAAAGAGAGGAAAAAAATCTAGAATTTAAAATCTTATAACAATAAATGTTAAAAATATTCTTGACATGTAAATGGGGAAAAATAAAGTACTGTTAAACATAAAAGTTCCTTGAAAGAAAAAAATTTGTAATATATTTTATTGTTTATTTTATTGCTCATAGATGAGACTAGGAACCAGAACATGATATGTTCTCTTTACTGCTAGTTGACTATTTTGTAATTGAACAAATCAAAAGCATTGTAATTTTCTCATCCACTTAGAAAATATTTGCCTCTTTGCCTCCTTTTTTTGTGTTCATAAAAGAATCATGATAAAGAATATGAGAGAGAGAAAAAGAACTACTAGTATAGAGAAATATAGTAATTAAAATGTCTGAGTTTTAGTCCTGACTTAGCTAAAACTTCATCTGCTCTATAAATCTGCAACCACTCTGGTTGTGATTTTCAAAGTAGAAATTTACATGACTATTTCTCACTCCCTCTACACTAATACTTTAAATATATGTAGATATGTTGAAAATTATACTTATATGGAAGGTAAGAGGCTAAAAAGTCTGTTGCTTAGGATTAATTGAGTTTTCTGAATAGTTGAGTAAAAATACATTTGTTGTTAATGGTAAGAAAAAAAAAATCACATGCAGTCTTGTTAATTACCTCCATCTTTTTTAAGACCTAGAGAAGAAAGAATCAAGAGATTCCTAGGGGACTTAAGTAAAATTTTTAAAAAGTCAACAATAATCCTCTGTTTATTAAAAAAATGAGGTCAACTTTGGAGTTGAAAGAACTTTGAAAAATCACCAAGCAATATTGGGATTAACAGAGGAAATGGTATACACCAAAAAAAAGGTTTGTTCATAGGCACAAATCACAATTAAGCCATACCCTTTCATCCTATCAGATCCTCCAATACATATTCAAAATGTTAAGGACTTCTCTATTTTTTAAAAATATTTCTTGGGCAAAGTTCTGGTTTTCCAGTTTTTAACTTTTACACACCTTAATTATTTATATGCTATATTCTCCCCAGTAGCTTGTTAGTTCTTTGAGAGAAGATTCATCCTTTTACTTTGAACTGAGTACTTAGCCGAAAAGGTCTGGGGGGATCCTACCCTCCATATGAACCGTAAATATGGTGACACCCAGCTCATTTTTCTGGAAATTCCAGTGACTCCGAATTTCAGTTTTATAGTTCTACTTATCTGAAGAATTATAGAAGCATTTCTAAAACCACACTGTATCTCAATAGTGCCTGAGGATTTTTATTGACCCTACCCTTAAGCCACAAATAGAAGTTTCTAGAAATATTAGAATATCCTCAGGGTTATTCCCTGATGCATGCTCAGATAAAAAAGATGTTTCTGAAGATGAGACATTTATAGAAGCAAATTAATTGGACTTAAATTGCCATCAGCAAGGAGGAAAGGTGGAAAAACATGAAATTATTTTTTTTAGTTCCAGCTAAAGGAGTGAGAGGGAAGCAAGGGTTAAAAAAAAAAAAAAACAGAAAAGGAGAAAATGGTAACCCATACCTGTATTCTGCTACAAAGGTAATTCACCAAGGCTTAAGACTCAAAGCCCAATCTGTTCACTATTGGTTAACATGCCTCTGGTAATTTAATTAAGCATGTGGTATATTGGAAACATTACTACTCTTCTCACATACTTTTCTACCATCTCCCTTACTACTGCCCTGGAAAGGGCAGCACAATACTGTCTATTACCACGCTACCTATTTCTCTAGTATGTATGTGTGTGTGTGTGTGTGTGTATGTATGTGTGTGTGTGTGTGTGTGTGTGTGTGTGTGTTTGTGTGAAATCCCCCCAAAGCTCTCGCCAGGGGAGCTCGCTCTCAAAAGAATTAACTTCACTTTAAAAGAGTTTAAATTTTTGGGAAGTTTTTCCAACTTACATCAAGTCTAATTCTCTCTTTCTACAATGTCCGTCTTAGTTCTGCCCTCTGAGGCTAAGCAGCAGCAGTCTAATGCCTCTTTCGTGGGGTAGTTTTCCACTATAGCTATAATGTCTGTGAAACATGGGCAGTCTACCAGCGCCATGCCAGGAAACTGAATCGCTTGCATTTGAACTGTCTTAGGAAGATTCTGAGAATCACCTGGCAGGATAAGGTACCTGACGCTGAAGTCCTTGCTTGGACTGAACTGCCAAGCATTCAAACTACGATTCAGAGAGCCCAATTCCGATGCACTGACCACGATGTTTGAAAGCAAAATATACCCTTGCCAAAAAGACTATTTTATGGAGAACTTGCATAGGGCAGGCGATCTCACGGGTGGTCAGAAGAAGTGATACAAGGACACTCTCAAGTTCTCTCTCAAGAACTTTGGATTTGACTGTGCAGCATGGGAGACACTGGCACAGGACTGCTCAGCATGGCATGCCCACATCAGAAAGAGTGCCATGCTCTATGAGCAAAGTAGAATTGAGATACCATAAAGCAGAGGCAGGATGCACAGGAGTATCCATCCCCAAAATTCATACAAACTATCTGTGCCCAACCTGTGGCAGAGCATCCCGAGCTCATATTGGTCTGATCAGACACAGTTGGACACACTGAAAATTCACTTTATCATGGTGATGTCATTTTGATCCTCTTTGAAAACGAAGGACAATAACCAATCAACCAACCAATTTCTGTACCAAATTTTTGTATTCTTAAACATTTTCATTTGTTTCATCTGATCCTCATACATCACAATTCTGTAGATATTCTAGAACTAATGAGCACTCAATACATTTCTAGTCTTTTTCTTAATAAAATGTTTTGTTATAAATATTTTGGCATGTGTTAGAATATTTTCTTCTGTTTTGACCTCCTTAGAGTATAGAACATTAACATCAATTTGTTAATCAAAGACCATGAGTGATTATTTTTAATGCATTTTTGCATAATTTCAAATTTACATCAGGAATGATTGGATCTATTCTGGAGAAAAATTGGGAACTATGCCTAAAAGGCTCTGTACATACCCTTTGATCCAGCAATACCACTACTACGTTTATATCCCAAAGAGACTTTTTTTTTAAAATAGAAAATAGCATATGTATATACACACACATATTTATAGCAATTCTTTTATAGTGGCAAAGAATTGGAAATTGAGGAGATGCTCATCAATTGGGGAGTGGCTTAAGAAGTTGTGGTATACGATTATGATGTAATACTATTGTGCTATAAGAAATGATGAGCAGGATGCTTTCAAAAAATCTGGAAAGACTTGTGTGACTGTTGCAAAGTTAAGTGAGCAGAACCAGAAAAACACTGTACACAGTAACAGCAATATTTTAAGATGATCAAATGTGAATGACTTAGATATTCCCAGCAATACAGAGCTCCAAGACAATGCTGAAATACATATGATGAAAAATATCATCCACCTCCAGAGAAAGAACTGATAGAATATGAATGCAGATTGAAGCATACTGTTGTTTGTTTTTTGTTCTTATTTGTTTTTCTTGAGGTTGTTTTTTGGTCTATGTCTTCTTTCACAACATAAATAACAGGGAAATATGTGTTGCATGAAGGTTCATCTTTATTGAATTGCTTGCCTTCTCAATGATGGGAGAGGGAGAGAGGGTGGGAGAGAATCTGCAAATCAAAACTGTTTAAAAAAATGTTAAAAATTGTTTTTACATATGATTAAGAAAAAATTAAATATTTAAATTAAAAAAAAAAAGTTTTACCTCCTTATAGTTCCATTAACAGTACATAAGTATGCTTATCTTCCTAAAATGTGTGGAACATTGATTACGTTTGTCATATGTCATCTTTGTAATTTGCAGGGTATGTAATAAGACTTCAGTGGTGTCTTTATTTGCATAGAGAAATATATCAGAATTTATGATAAAATGTATTGGGAAATATTAAAATTACTGTTAATAATGTGGAGAAAATTTTAATAATTTAATAGTTTCAAATCTTCTTTGGAACACTATGTCTTGAATATGCATATGGATACAAGATTTTTTCAGCAATATTTGATAAAGCCTATCTGAGAGTGTTCCAAAATTTCTATTTTCATTCTATATTTATTAACTTTTTTAATTTGTTAAATATTCTATTGTGTAATTTATTATCTCCTCCTGTGTCAGTAAGGACCCTAACATGCACAGAGTGTGGGGGGGTGTGCTATCACAGGTTCTTAGATCAGCATTCATAAAAGAAAAGGCAACTTTTGAGGGGTTAGCAATCATTTTAATCAAGCATGTGTATCAATCCTTTACTCAAGCACATATATCATTCACGTAGTTCCGAGGAGTCAAGACCCTGAACCTCAAAGAAAATACAGAGAAATTAAAGATCAACAGACATGGCTTCCTCTGACTGAATTCAACAGACAGTTGGACCTCAATTGCATGACCATAGTACCAGAGAGAGAAGCATGACATCTGGGTTCTCAAAGCAGGGGATGGGGAGGGGAGTGGGAGGGATGGGATCTTCCCAGAGTCCTTGTCTGGCACTCAAACCTTACAAAAACTAAGACCCAAAGTAAAACCTCACCTTCAGAGTCTTTATACACTTCTTAGAACCAAACAGAATAACCCTCTGACCTAGTGCCTCAATAGAAAAAAACAAAAGGTACCTGAGACCCTCTTAATCAATCTTCCCATGATGGGCAGGTCCATCAGTGGGAGGGAAAGATCTTTCTCAGTCATATTCTAAGAGTGGCATTATACTTCTTGATTATACTAAAACAAAACCATCCTAAGATCCTATTTCACTTGCCATTACACCTTCATCTCTTGTTCAAGGATTATCCTGTGTGTCCATAATTGTAAAAGGGACTCCCTCCAGTTCTCTATTTTTTAAAATGGTGTGACCTTTTATTCCCAGGTCATATATCTATTTTATACTTATTGTTTTACAGGGCTTGAGGTGTTGTTCTTGAACTACTTTATGTCAAAATGATTTTCAGTTTTCCTAGCAGTTCCCGGAAAAAAATAAAGGGATCCCAACCCCCCAGTAATTCATGCTCTTGGGTTCATAAAATAGTCTTTGAGTGTTTTTATTTCTTGTATTCTTTTTTCATTCTGTTTCACTGGGATAATTTTATGTTGTTGCAATTGTTTTTCAAAGTCATATCAAAGCATTGAAGTCATGCCATGCTGCTGTCTTTAATCATAGGTTTTTCATCATTATTATTCTTGAAATTATAGGCCTTTTGTTAATTTAAATGGTTTTTGTTCACTTTTGTCAAGTTAATATATCTCCTTAGTAATTTGATTGATATTCCAATAAAACTGTCACATATGTTCATTTTTCTTGTTTTGGCAGGGCCCAGTCATGAACATTAAAATTTTCCTCCTTATTTATGGCTTCCTTATTTCTGTAAATTGTTTTAGAGATGCATTTCTATGAACTCTGTGTGTGTATTTGTGTGTGTTGGTAGACTATTTTTATTTTATGCATTTCATAGTTATTCTGAATATAATTTCTCTTAATATGATTTCTTCCTGGATTTTGTTATTACTATAGAGAATTATTGCATATATTTATAGATTAATTTGATATTAAAGTATTTTCTGAGACTAACAATTATCTAAGTTAGTTCTCTTTTTTAATTTTTATGCTTTTCAATTGAAAGTATTTATTTTTCTCCCTAACATTTTCTTCCTCCAATTAATAAAAAGAAAGAAAATCTTCATATAAATAGGCAACGGCAAGTGAAAAAAAAATTCTCACATTGATCATGTCCAAAATAAATGTGTTATTCTATATGCTGAGGCCATCACTTCTCTGCCAGGATTTAGGCGGCATTCTTCATTGTCAGTCCTCTGGAATAATGGTTCATCATTACACTGATAAGATGCTCATGTACTCAAATGTCATAGTGTACAAATCGTTTGAGTTTTCTGTTCACGTAACTTATATCAGTTTATTCAATGTTGAATCTCTATAGAGTTTATCCATCAGTTCTCTACACCAAAAACAGATAATTCAGTCATCTAACTGAGCCCAGAAATGTAGAGGAAGGGGATGGAGCTATAGAGGGAAGTAAGCTAGGCTGCTTTCTGGGAATCATAAAGCTCCTTACAGATCACAAATTTTCTATGAAAGCAAAAGTCCATCTTTTCAATACTGACATTAGGTTGATGTTACTATTTGCTAGTGAAATATGACGTAACTTCTGCTGAATGCTTAAAAATTAGTATCACAACAAGGGAATGCTGAAGAACAAGCGTATGAAAACCTCAGGGAATTGTATAATGGGAAAGGAAGATGGGCTGGTTATATGTAATGGCAAGAAAAATGACAGACAGATAATGAAAGTGCTACATTGGTGCTTTTGCAATGTTGTAGGAAGTAAGGAATGCTTTCAGCAGTTGGTGTGAGCCACTTTGTCAAATTTATGAGAATTCATAGATAAGAGTTGCAAATGCTGGGGAGGCATGGGAAATTCCTTATACATAAGGAGTTAAATGAGATGATATGTGAAAATAAAACATGTTTCTGGCTGACCACATATGGAACCGTATTTAGTAACTTCAAAGATAATGAACTCCCAAATGTTTCTAAGAGGATTTGATGTTTTGATATGACATGGTAAATCCTGAGTGGGATTGGCCTTCCCCTCTGCTCCAGGAGAACAGCATGGGGATAGGATGCTGGGTCAGAAATGATAGAAAGAGTTTTGGGAAGATGGTGGAGTAGGTCAGAAAATTCCAAGCTTGGAAGTTTTCCCCTACAAACAAGAAAAAATAACACCATGGGATGAAAATAGAGCTGTAAAAATTAATGATTGGAGACAGAATAATGATCCTCCTGAGACAATTGGAGAAGATTTGAAGAAAAATCCAGGATGAGATTTGATCCCTCTGAAGAAGAAGTACCTCTAGGTTAGTTCCACTTAAACCAAGTGAGTGAGTCTTGGGGTTAGCTGGGTTGGGAGGCTGCCTCAGCCCCAGCCCCAGGAATTTCTGTCCTTGGGATAGTGAGGGAAGTTGGGAATCAGAGCTGTGGAAGACTGAGGAAACCTCTCCTGAAAAGGAACACCAGACACAGCTGTGCTGCGAAGATGCAGCCCTGGGCAAGAAGGAGCTAGCACATGCCTGATGAAAGCAGAAGCAGTAGGGCTGGGACTTCACTGGATGTGGGCATTTACTGGAGGCTGAAGGTCTTGGTTTCAGTTCCAGGGCAGAACTGAAGGATCTGAGGCCAGAGACATCATTCCCCATGACCCAGGGCTAGAGATGATTACAAAAAATAAGCTACTACAAATTTTTAAAATGAGCAAGGGAGAAAGAATTCTACCATAAAAAATTACTATTGGAATAGAAAAAAAAAACATGTCTTCAGAAGAGCATACAGGAACAGATGAACTTTAAAAAAGACTTTAAAAATCAAATGAGGGAGGATGAGAAAAACAACTAAAAAAAAAATCCAAGAAAAACAAAATTATGAATAGAAAATCAACCAATTAGAAAAGGAGATCTGGGATTTTTTTTAATTTAAATATGGAAACATATACAAAATAAGAAAAGAAAACATATCATATACACAGCAGAATGTAAGAGAGGATTCAAAATATATAGCAATAAATTTCTTTGACAAGAAAGCCTATATAATAAATACTACATGTTTTACATATATATACCTATATATTTATATATTTCTTTGCTTCCGTCTAAGTTTTCTTTTATTCTATGCTGTAATTTTTCCTTTGTTCTTTTTCCTCCTTCTTCCTCCCCCCCAAGAAGGTTACAATTAAGTGCATATATATATATAGATATATAGGTATATAGATATATAGATATATAGATATAGATAGATAGATAGATAGATATAGATATAGATATAGATATATACATATACATACACACACACACATATACACATATATGCAGGCATACGTATATAAACATATTGTTTCTCTAATAAATTGTACTTCTGATTTTGTTTTCATATTTGGCGTATCTCTTATTTCCTATCCCTCCTAACTCCTCTACTCCTTCTATCTACTGTCTTGCCCTCCTATAAGTTAACCTACCTCCCCCCCAGGATCCCTCTCTTATCCTCTCATTTCTAGCAATCTATACACCCTTCTGTAACCCCTCTTTTTATCTGTTCCCACATCCTCCATTCTACAGATCCCTCCTTTATCCTCTCCCCTCTCCCTATCCCCTTGGTAATTTTTTTCTTTCAAAATTTAGAAGATTTTTATATTCTTCTAGATATATATGTATTATTCCCTCTTGAACCCATTCTTTTCTTTCAGACTACTCAATTACAAATGACAATATTAGGCATATAGTTTACATTTTACACACATGAAAGGTAATCAGTTTGTGCTTATTGAGTCCCTTGTAATTAATCTTTGGTATGTACCTTATATTTAGCTTGCCTCTTGCATGTCAAATCTTCTATTAAATTCAGTTGTTTTTTTTTTAACAAAGTCCTGAAAGTCTGACAGTTCATTTAAATGTTCATTTTTTTCATTAAGGATTATGCTTAGTCCAGAATTTTTTTATTTTATTTTTTTTCTTTTTTTTTTAATTTAACTTTTAACATTTATTTTCACAAAATTTTGGGTTACAAATTTTCTCTCCCTTTTTATCCCCTCTCCCCCCCCAAACCCAAGCATTCTAGTTGCCCCTGTGACCAATCTGCTCTCTCCTCTATCCTCCCTCCCTGCCCTTGTCTCCGTCTTCTCTTTTGTCCTGTAGGGCCAGATAGCTTTCTTAACCCCTTAACCTGTATTTCTTATTTCCCAGTGGTAAGAACATTACATTTGATCCTAACACTTTGAGTTCCAACTTCTTTAGCTCCCTCCCTCTCCACCCCTTCCCCTTGGAAGACAAGCAATTCAATATAGGCCAAATCTGTGTAGTTTTGCAAATGATTTCCATATTAGTTGTGTTGTATAGGACTAACTATATTTCCCTCCATCCTATCCTGTCCCCCATTACTTCTATTCTCTTATGATCCTTTCCCTCCCCATGAGTGTCGACCTCGGATTGCATTCTCCTCCCCATGCCCACCCCCCCATCCTCCCCCCAACCCTGCTTGTGCCCCTGTCCCCCACTCTCCTGTATTATGAGATAGGTTTTCCTATCAAAATGAGTGTGCATTTTGTTCTTTCCTTTCGTGGAATGTGATGAGAGTAGACCTCATGTTTTTCTCTTGCCTCCCCTCTTTATCCCTCCACTAATAAGTCTTTTGCTTGCCTCTTTTATGAGAGACAATTTGCTTAGTCCAGAATTTTAAGGAAGGAAACAACACCTTGAAAATCAGAATTGGGCAAAGGAAAGCTAGTGAAATCATAAGAAATCAAGAAATTATAAAACAAAATATAAAGAATGAAAAATAGCATAGAATGTGAAACATCACTTAAAAAAACTGATCTGGAGAACAGATCAATAAGAGAAAATATAAGAATAATTGGACTACCTGAAGGCTATGATCAAAAAAAAAGTCTTATACAATAATACAAGAAATAATTACATTGTCCTGAATCAGTAGAACAAAAAGGTTAATGTAAAAATAAAAGAAAAGGCCATCAATCACCACCTGAAAGGGATCCCACAAGGTAAAACCACAGGAATATCATGGTCAAATTCTGAAACCTCTAGCTTAAGGACAAAATATTACAAGCAATAAGAAAAAACACAATTTAAATATGACCGTGTCACAATTAAAATCACAGATTTAGCAGTGGTGATACTAAAAGACCACAGATCTTGGAACACTAATATATCAAAGAGCCAATTCCAGCTTAGCAAAACTACGTATAATCTTGAATGAAAAAAATGGACATTTAATAAATTGTCAGATTTTTAGAATTTTGTTTAAAAAAATAAAAAGCCTGAACTTAATAGAAAATTGGACAGACAAGAACCAAGAGAAGTATAGGGTACATACCAAAGACTAATTACAAGGAGCTCAATAAGGAAAGACTGTTTACCATTTTTTTTTAATGAGGAAATGTAAAACATATGTCTAAGACTGCATAAGAAAGATTGGGGTAGATTGGAATATTTTATGATTTTTTAAAAAGTAAAACCATTTAGGAATAGCTAAAATTAATTATTATCTTTTGCAAATGAATCGCAGAAGTTAGAATTGACAGGGAGAAATTAGCAAAATTAAGGCTAAAATAGATTTAATCAAAAGAAAAAAATTGGGAAACTACACTATGTGTCAACTGTGTTCATCAAGGCCATTTTAAAACAACTAGACAGTATAAGGTTGTAAAATTGCTATTGCTGTGGTATAGAAAATGATGAGTTGGTGGAATTGAAAAAATATGGAAAAACTTGGACTTATGAACGAAGAAATCATCCACCCCCAGAGAAACAGATAACAAGTAAGTATAATATGGTCTTACCTAGATGTAAATGAATGTATATGTGTATATATGAACATAATAATAGATCTCTAAGAATATATATATATGTAAGTAAGAATATGTAGGTACAGGTACATGTGTGTATATATGTCTATCTTGGTGTATATCTATATATGTATGTACATACTTGTGTATATGTGTATACATGTATGCATGTGCACATATATGTATACATGTGTGTATTTGTGCTTAATTGTAGGCTTCTTAAGGGGGTAGGGAGAAAAAAGTGCACAGTGGAGAACAAATGAAAACATACAAGGTAGCAAAGATGGACAGCTTTCAATACAATGCATAGTATTTCTTATACAGTCTTTCTTGAAATGAAAATTAATTGGTGTATATTTTGAATCCTCTCTGTTGTGCACAAGGCAATGCTTTTTTTTCTTCTCTTATTTTGTATTATTTTAGTTTTAGTATTTAAAGTTATTTCTTTTGTTTTTTTTTATTTAAATTTAAAATAAAATATGTGTTTGAAGAACAAGAAGGGAAGACTTACATAAACGAATGGGAGTGAAGTAAGCAGAACCAGTAAAACAATGTACAAAATGACTATGATGATAAAAATGAAATGAACAACAAAACATAACTGAAAGCTAAAAAACAAAAGGAGTGATAATATTTGGATCCATTTCTTTCTTTGACCTTTCCTGGAGCAAATAGTGCACTCTTGATTTGGGCTTTTTATAAATATATTGTGACCATGAGTTATGGAGTATTCACTTAACAAGTTGAGATTTTAACTGGGCCTCTTGTTGGGCAACTTTTCCTACTTTGTTATCAACTGAACCTTTCCAGGCTTGGATATAACATTGTGAATTAGAGAAGCCCATAAATGTGAAGTCCAATGAGTAAACTTTCTATTGACAAGAGAAGCTTCTCTGCATTTGAAGGAAAGAAAGAAACAAGTATTTATTAAAAGATCACTAAGGTCAATGTCATGGAATTAGTTTTGAGGATGTAATAAAGAGAAAGAAAAAAGGAAGGAATGAAGGAAGGAAGGAAAGAAGGAAGGAAGGAAAGAAGGAAGGAAGGAAGGAAGGAAGGAAGGAAGGAAGGAAGGAAGGGAAGGAGTAAGGGAGGGAGGAAAGAAGAATAACCTCTGCCTTCAGGGTTATTCATCAAATAAGGAAGATAACACACAAAAGGTGATAATGAAGGTACCTAAGAAAAGAAAGTCCATAACAGGGCCAGGATAAGAATAAATATGTCTTAACCCAAAATGGAGGTTCCAAGGGAAATTTACTGATAAGAGAAGGGAGATGGGTATTGTAGAGGAATATCTCCTCATCAGTGCCCTGCCAATTGGCAGGCAAGCTATTTCAGGTCAAGGAGTTCCCAGGCATTGAGGGAAGTTTAGGATGAGCCACCAATAGAAGGAGACTCTAGAGGAAGTCAGAAACAAGTTTGAGAGAAGAAATGGAGTAATCATCTCTTGGTTAGTATTTGAGCTCAAACCCTTATTCTTATTACCATGAAAATGTAAACTTGGAGGGAGCCAGTGCATAGCCAAGGTGAAATGTAAATGAGAATTCCTGCAAGCTACTTTAAATTCTGACAAGGTCTAAGTATCAACTTCCTAGCAGATGTAACCATAATTTGTTTTAAATGACTGAATCCTGATTTAAGTCATTCTGTCAAAGCACACTGATTTTTGCATTTAGCATTTCTTTTGTGTAGAGAGCTAAAATACTTAGCCTATCCCTGATTCATTTTGAACATTGAGGAACATTAAGTTTATTTTTACTCCCCAATTTGAAGAATGTAGACTGCACCCCTAAGACTGAACTTGGTTGAACTGCATACATAGAATTAGAACAGAGTTACTTTGGGGAGAGGAAACAGGTTTAGTGACCCAGGTCATTTTTAGAACTTAATGATCTTTTGTTTGTGGAAGAGTAAGTAGGATTTTTTCCTAAGTGAATTAATCTCTGTGAGTTCCTATGGAAAATCATCATGAATAAATGTTCTATTGATGAGGAATGCACGACCTTTGCACTTTTTCTCAAATGAATTTGAGTGCCTACTTCTGGGGGTAGAGGGGAAGAGATGGTGAAATTCAAACAGATTGGTCAATGAGAAGCCTCTTATCTCAATGACCACTTAAAGCCACTTTAAGAGACAATGAGATTCAAGTAGATTGGATACCCCTCCCCCAGCCTCCAACACCCAGAGTTGAGCAATGGAATACTAATATTAATCCAAATCACTTTTATGATCCCCTAAAAGCTATTTTTGGACCAAGTGCATCACAACTACTCAGTGCTGATGGAGCCACATTGATTAGTGATAAGGACATGATCCTAGAGAGATGGGCTGAACACTTCCATGGTGTTCTCAATGGACCATCATCAATCAATGCTGAGGCCATTGACCTCAATCAGTCCTAGGTTGAAGTCATTCACTTCTTAACTGAACTTCCAACTGAAGAAAAGGTTTTGAGGGCCATTAGGCTTCTTTCACGTGGCAAAGCACATGGTGCTGATTCTATTGCAGCTGAGATTTACAAGGTAGGGGATCTATTGCTCATAAAAAAGTTGACTGAAATTTCCAGGTTATATGGCAAGGATGGGGGTTATCCCCCAGGAGTTCAAGGATGCCTCCATTGTCCATCTCTATAAAGGTAAAGGGAATAGATTGTCCTGTGACAATCGCAGGGAGATCTCTCTCTTAGTCATTGCTGCCAAAATTCTTGCTAGATTTTTCCTTAATAGGATGATTCTTCACCTAGAAGATGGTCATATACCTGAGAGCCAGTGTGGCTGCAGAAAGGGCTGAGGAACAGCCGATATGGTATTTGTTCCCTGACAACTCTAGGATAAATGCCAGGAGAAAAACAGAGGGCTGCACACAATGTTTGTGGATCTGACCAAGGCCTTTGACACAGTTAGTCATGAGGGCTTATGGAAAATTATGTCAAATTTTGGTTGTCCAGAGAAGTTCAATATTATATGTCAATTTCATGATGTCATGTTTGCCCACATTCTGGATAGTGGACAGTGCTCTTTTCCTTCCCAGTCACCAGTGGAGTGAAACAGGACTGTGTGTTTGCTCCCATGTTTTTCAGCATGATGTTTTCAGCCATGTTGTGAAATGCTTTCAATGAGGATGAACACTGCTACAAGCCAAGACCAAAGTGGAGGGAGTATTGGTGCATGATTTTCTGTTTACAGATGATGGGTCACTCAATAACTCCATAGCTTGAGAAAGTAGGGTTTTAATAAGGCATTGGTTTTAACAGTAGGTGTAGTGTGGAATATGGTTGAAATGTAAAGAAATTTGGGTAGTCTGAATAATGGGTTTGAAAGATTTGGAAAGAGAAATAAAAGCTTGATCTGAAATAGAAAGGCAAATAAGAAGGTTTGGGGACAAATAGAGGATGACAGGATATGGGTCCAAGTTGAAGCCTTTATCTCTTACCCCAAAAGAATTTTAGTCCTATTTATCTAAAGGACCTGGAAAACCTCACCTTGAAAGCTCCTTGGATTTCCCCACTTGGTCTGGCCATCTCTTAAGACCCATAAGCTTTTCATTACCACTATACCCACATCTCTGCTATACTTCCCACCCTTGAGCCTATCAAAATCCCATTCTATAGGTTACTGGTCATTCCCATCAAGATCCTCCCTAGAGTAGATCTTTATTCACCCCAGGGTACTGGTCATTTTCATCAATACCTCTAAAAACCCCAGGATACTGACTACTCCCATCAAGACCATCCCTGGAACCCCCAGACTACTAGTAAAACCCGAGATCCCTCCCACAGTCTCTCTGTATAAAAAATCCCTCTTGTCTCCATGAAGGCACTCAGATTCAATCTAGCTCAGATTCTATCTGATCCACTTGTTAATACAAGCCTCACAAATGGTGAGGCTTCTTAAGAGTCAACCCAATATGGTGAATTTTTAATAAGCTTTGTTTCTTTTGCTGAAGGAAGACAGGTCAAATTCATTTGAGCAGGACCCAGTGTGTTGGTATTTTAGGGTCCGGAGCACCCTAGACCTCAACAGGTGACATCCAAGTCCCTCCTGTGTCTAGTTAGTTGTTCTTGCATGGTTTTCTTCTGCAAAGACGGACAAGCACAACATCTGTGAGGAGACCCAGATGCCTGAATGGGGGTAACAGCTCCTCCTCTCCTGTCTGCTTCCCCCTCCCTTTCCTTCTCTTCAAAGGAAGGTGAATTTGTATGGCCAGAAGATGGCCAGTTAAGTTGGGTTTTACTGGCTACATCTCTTCCCTTCCTTCCCTTCCCTTCCCTCCCCTCCCCTCCCCTCCCCTCCCTTCAATTCCCTTCCCTTTCCTTTCTCAAAGCCTTAAACCCACTGCAATCTGAAGCTCATACTTTGGAGGATACAAGGGCTCTCTTCTGGACTCTCCTGGCTTAAAAGTGGTTATCAATAGTAACTGTTGCTGTTTCCCTTCCTTCCTGATATAACTATTTTTCTTTACCTCATTAAAGGGGCCATCCCGTGGCTACTTCTGAACGAGGTCTATTCACTGAATGGGCATTACCTCACCCTAAGTGAGTACCTGAATAGACCTTGGCCTAAAGGGGCTAAAGTCTCCCAGTGTATCCTGGGTCATCTCCAGTCATCCTGATGAATATCTGGTCACTGGATCCAGATGGCTCTGGAGGAGAAGTGAGGCTGCTGACCTGCACAGCCCTCCCTCACTCAAAACAAAGTCAAGTACAAGTCATGTCATCATTTCTCTGATGGCATGGTCTCCTTTGGCAGAAGGATGAACACAACAACAAGTGTTCTGAGTACCTTTGTACCAGCTTCAGATGGTTTAAGCATGTTAAGAGGATCTGAGCAAGTTTATTTTAAGTAGAATGGTTGAGAATGAAAATTATGTAGCTTGATTGGAAAGGTAATAAACAAAAGTATAGAAAGCTAGCAGGAAACACGCCCCTCTTGTTCAGAGTTATAAAGGGAGTGTCTGTGCTCTTCTTAACACATCATGCTGTGTTTATATCAATAATGCCAAGCATGATGAGACACAAATTCCAAACATCGTGGAAAAGGCCCAATGGATAAAGGAAATCTACAGCCATCTGTTGCCCTATGTATCACCAAGCTGGGCTTGTTGATTGTTAACTTTGTGACTGTCCTGGCACCGCTCATGACCCCCCCCCCAATTTTTCTCATTGCTTTGTTGCTTTTTATCTCCAGATCTCACCTTTTGAACCTTTGAACCAAGTTTGCATCCTCCAGGCTAATCACAATAACATTTCAGATAGCCCTGTCAGAAGGATACTAGCTCATACCCACCCATCATCCCCTAGACATAGCCTATTCTTGGTGCCAGTCAACCTACCCCTGGGAACCAATGAAACAGCCCTAGTCACCCTGAAGTAGTTCCTGAAGATGAGACCTCTGCCTATGTCCCCAAATGAATTTAAATCTCCACTGTTTGAAGAGGAATGCATGACCCTTGGCCTTTTCCCCAAATTAATTTGTACGTCCACTTCTTAGGAAAAACATGAGGAGATTCAAGTAGAATGGTCAATGAGAAGTCCATTATCTCAAGTACCATTTAAAGCCATTTGAGAAGACAATGTGATTCCAGTAGACTGCTCAATGAAGTATTGAAACTAAAGGGGGGAGAGGGAGCTTACCCCTTTGCTCTGGGATGAACAGTAGATAATAATAATAATAGATAATAATTTTCTCATCTCTCTCCTTCCCACCCTCCATGGGCAGGCAGGTTTTTCTCTACAATAATCCCTCACGTGGTGGCCTTGAGGCCACACATGGCCTTCTAGGTCCTCAAATCCAGCTGCCTTTTGACTGAATCCAAACTTGGCCGAATGAATCCTAATCTTTCCTGGCCAGTGAATGTTCCCCTTGATTGGGGGCATCCCTCTTAGGCATCTCCCTTTAGAAGGAGGCATCTCCCTTTAGAAGGAGGCATCTCCCTGAAGCAGCTCTGTTCCTTCGGGTGGCCCCTCTCCCCTGGCAGCTCTTCCTCCCTTAGGCAGCCACCTCTCCTTAAGTCAGAGTATCCCTTATGCTGCCTCTCCTCTGAGGGCTGGAGAAGCCTGGTGGATGTGTTGTATTATCCACAATTATAAACGCCTTTGCTTGATTTGGAGACTGCCAATTCATTTGAGATGCTGCTAAACTTTTGAGACCTGCCATTCACACACACACCTCGCACCTCATCATTTGTCCTGGAATCTCATCACTATCACTCAGTGGGACACAGACAAATACTTGTGATTGATCGATCAGCCAATAAGCTTTGTATAGTAAATGTTCATTCATTCATTCGTTTGCTAAACTAATATTCATTGAATGACCCTTATATGCGAGGTACTGTGCTAAGCCGTGTGGAGATTCCAAGATGAACATAGGTGCCTAGGAAGCTTGTACTGTACAAGTGCACTAGTAGGATTGAAATAGTCAGTGCCTTCTTCATTTCAATTTTCTTTTCATACTCGATTTATTTCTCTTATTTCAATCAGCTCTTTAACCAAATGGGAAGCCATTAAGTATTTAAATATTTCCATTGTCTGTAGAATGAAGTGTAATTATTTGATCTGAACTTTCTGGAGCTATATAGTTGTTAAGGAACAACACTTTCACTATTGACTTACTCCTCAGATTCGCCTGTAACCAAGCAAAAGTGTTCTTTAGTGGGAAGATAGGCTTTTGTTTGAAAGTTTTGAAGTTGCTGCAGTAAACTAGATAATCTCTACTATTGATTTAATGGTGTAATTCACAAGGTAGGAATCACTAACAGCAAGAATCCTGTATCCATTATCACTGTACTTTTCTGAGAGGGAGGGCCATACATTAAACATGCTATACCTCACTTAGCAAACTGTGCTAAGTTAATGATAAAAAATATAATATTGGCCCTAATCTTATGATGGAGTAGTGTTAGTAAAAATACTCTCTAGAAGTAAACCTCTCATCTCAGTAAATTACCTCTGCCGGGGACCCTAATAGTCTCAAATTACAACCATGGTCTCCCTGGAAGGAGTAATTTGTCTTAAATAGAACAAAACTTTACTTTCAAAAGGGAAATATATTTCTTTCTTGTAACTTGGTCTGATTGTTCCCACTACAAAGAACAATGATAATGGTATTCTCCAGAAGTTTGGGCAAGCTACATGACTTGGCTATGTAGTTGTTTAGGAAAAAATAATATTCACCTTTTTTAGAAAAGAAGCTGTGTTAAAAGTAAATGTAGATGCAAGCAGGGGTACAGAGGAATTAAATGAATATCATGTTTTGTTTCATAATTTATACTTGTAGTGGAGGGCTTGACTGGAGTATTTCTCATGGAGCTGTACATATATAATTTGATTCTGTGGAAGGTGTTCCATCTGGTCCAACTCTACATTATAGCATCATATATATGATGAGCCCCATGAAATTCACTGTATTTTTGATGACCATCCCAAAACTGGATGAGAAGGTAGTAGGTCTAACCAGATTGCCTTATTTGTCTAAATGACCATAACTTTTTATGTTAACCTTCAACACATAAAATGGTTTGACCAAATTCCTTATTTGGAGAGGGGAGAAAAGACAGCTCACAACCAGTTAGTTTTTGAATGAAAAATTTTCCCTAATCTTTTTCAGGACCTCAGAGCGAAGTGTCAATATGAAATTCATTATTGCATTCTAAATTATAAAATAGGATCTATATTTGAATGTCCTATTTCCCATTTTTAGAACATTTTAATAAGAGAATTAATAGAAAATGGCCATATTTGACTCAAGTTACAGTTCCTTTGAACCAATTGCAGTTGAAACTTAAGAAATACCTTTACTGAAAAATCAAAATCTATATGAAGATTTGGGTTAAAACTAAAATGATTTGGGTTTAAACTACTTTATATGATATGAGATTCAGTGGCAATATTTATTGGAGCTCTACTTTGACTTTTATATATGCACTAAGATCATCTTTTCTTTGAAATTGATCTGTATCATCTTCCAAGCTTTGAAATATCTTTCAAGGGATTATATTACCAATTAGAGATCATTATTTACAAGTCTAATATTGAAATCTACCTAATTAAACTTTTTTAAACATTATTTTTCTTAAGATGACAGGCAAGAAATGTAAGCATTCATCATATAGAAGGAATGTGGCTTAGTTAAAAGATCACCATTTTGGTCCTAAGTCTCAGCTCTGACACTTACTAGCACTGTGACCCTGAGCTAGTCACTTCATTTCTTTGAGGCTGTTTCCTGCCCAATAAAAGGCAGATGTTAATGTTTGTACTACTTAGCTCACAAGTTTTTTGTAAGGAAAACACTTTGCAAAGTTTAGGGCAACTGAATTAATATAATTTGCTATTATTAATAGTAGAAGAATGTGCTGACATCTACATCCAAAAATGATGCCACTGGTTGAATATGTACTTTGAGGGACAGGTTTAATATTGGTCAAGAACTGTGCTGAGGTATAAATTGAGCTGTCATTCTGTTGCAACTAAATATAACAACCAGGTAATCTGAAACCTTGAAACAAAACTCTTCTGTGTTCAAAACTGTCTGACCTATATAGTATCTATAACCCTGACTTCCCTTGCATGCATTTTAACCATCTAAACTAATTGCTTCAGGCTACAATTACCACTATATTTAAAAAAAAAAAATCTCAATATAGAAAATCAAGTCCTCTCCAATATTCTGAGATTATTATCATAACCTGCTCAGCTCTGTTCCCCTCTAGTCCTTCCAATCCTGGCAGCCGGATTTATTTAACTTCTCCTTCAAGATTTTCCTCTATCCTAAAATCAATCCTGGCCTCAGGCAGACTGTTAAAATATAGCCCTATGGCAATTGCTTCCTGGTCTAACTTTGATTCAGTCTTGCTTTGTATTCATCGCGACATATCCAAATTTTGACCTAATTTCCATCCTATTACATTAAAAAACAACTTTTCATAATCTTTTGAACATTTTATTGTTGCATTTGAGAGAGGAACCCAAAGAATTTTTTGTCTTGCTCTCTATTTCAGTGAGAATAAGGTTAGTTTATTTTCTTTTAAAGTATAAGACTTATTGTCTATGTTGTGTTATTTTAAACTCCTGTGCACTTTTCCTTTTGTCTCCATGAATCTGTTGATTTATCTGTTTGGAAGATACATTTATGTGCAGCTTTTCACTCTTAGATTTTTTGTCCTTCAGGATTTTTTGGTTTTTGTTTGTTTATATCAGGCTGCTTGCCCCATTATTTGGCCATTCCCCCTTCCACAAATATTTTTTTTTAGTGGGAGAAATATTTTCTGTTACACAAAAACCCTCTTTTGTTCTTCCCAAATCTGTGTGGCCTCCTTTAGCTTCCTCTCATTGCAAGGTGTGAGAGACCATCTGGGTCAAGAAAAGACTGACCAAAGCTCATATTCTAGGTCCCTTTCCCTCTGGTAATGTACAATTGAAGGTCTCTAAATTCCTCACAATTGGTCCCCACTGCAGCTTCCATCCCTTTTCACTTCAATTGTTGGGCAAATGTAATGGTAATTTAAATGGGAAGATCTTTCCCATTCATTAATAGGCCTGTGTGACCTGTTTACCTCACATGGAAGCCTAAGTCTCATGAATTTGATTACATGAAGCCTGTGGTGGGAGGATTTTGCTAAAGAGGTGGAGCAGGAAGGGTGGAAGAAGAGGAGGTGGAGTTAGAGCAGAGCTGAGGAAAATATTAGTCAGAGAGCAGTCAGAACTGAAGGACACAGGCAAGTCCGCAGATGGCTGTGAGTGAGAGGATGTTTTATATAAGGGAGACTGTTTGTCATTTGTTTAAGGGAACTGGCTTGTGGGAAGCCTTGCAGGGGTTAGGCTTGGTGCTGGTGTTGCCCTCTGCATTGTTATTGTGAATATTTTGTTGTTATGGCCTTTGTCGTTAGGATGAATTTAACTTTCTGGTATCTGAATACGTGTTTTGCTTCTATCTTTCATGTGGAGAGTCTGTTGTATTTCATGATTCAAAATTATACTGGTATAGTCATGGCCACTGTATTGGTTCTATAAATGGTGACAAAGAGGAGATCATGAAATATCATACATCAGTCAGGATGTAGAAAGTCTTTGAAGGAAGAAACATATATCCTAAAAGAAGGTTTCTATTTTGTGTAGCAATTTTTTCTCTTCTTGGGAAGGCTTTATTATTATGGATTTGTTCCATACTTATTTTGAGGTTTGGGGGGGTGTATATAGCTTATACTAAAAATAAATACTCCACCATCTTGCTGATAATGATTTATAAAATAATAATTGTTAACATTTGCATAGTACTCTTAACTTTGTAATGCCTATCTCATTTGATCCTTGCAACAATGCTGTGAAATAAAAATAAAACAAAGAAAAAAAAGACTAAGGTGGAAAGAGATAAAGTGATTTCTTTAGGATGACTTAACTAGTTTCTATGGTTTGATTTGCTCTTAGGTCTTGCTGAATCTAAGTCTATTGGTTTGTCCACTACACCAGTTTCTCAGGTAAGAAGTTTCCTGTCTTATATACCTTTTCTAAAATTCCTTCAGTTATTAAAATTCCTTCCCTCTCCCCAAGAACTAGGCCATTTATTCTTTCTAATTTCCCAACAAAACCATTCCTAGCCACGTTCACCCAGCACCACTTCTATGGAGCATGCATAGGACATCAAATTTCAGTAATCAAGATTACTCTTCTTGAACCTTAGTCTCTTGACTACCCATAATTTTGATCTGTGCTTCTGCTAGAGCCCTACTTCTTTTGGAACAATATTTTGGCTACAGACACTTGGCAGATGAGAGTGTCTGTGTGTGTTTTGCCTCAAAAGAAGGAAAGGATCCAGTAAACCCCAAGTCATCTGGACATCTTTTGACCGTTCAAATTTACCTTCCTTTGGAGAGGAGAATGAAGGGGAGGGGGAGGCAGACAGGAGAGGAGGAGCTGAGTAACCCAGCTAGCTGGTCCCCCATTCAACCAGCTGTGTCTGCTCACAGAATTCTGTTCATCCTTCATTGCTGAAGAAGACCATTTCATCAGAGAAATGATGACATGACTTGCACTTGACTTTGTTTTGAGTGAGCAAGGGCTGTTCAGGTCAGCATAGGAGCTTATTGAGTACTTATTGAACTGAATTCATAAACAAGTAAATGTGTATAAATTATATCAGAGGAGAAAAAAACATGCAGGCATGTTTATGGATGGTATATGGATAGTAATCAAGAATGTATTGTTAAATATGTACCAATTGGTTCACTGTGGAAAAAAAAAATCAATGACAAACTTTGAAGCTTAATTTGTATTACTAACATTTTTTCCCATCATTGTTTTAAATCTATACAATCAACAAACAATAAATCAAGCCCTGATTCCTGTTTTGCTGATTTCTAAGGTATAAATACTCACTCTGGTAATTTTATAATCTGCTCTCATGAGCCAGTTTGAACTTGCTACCTCACATTCCTGAGTGGAATATATAAATAAATAATTTATAAAATGTTATTTTACATGTAAACCCATACCTATGTCAATATGTTTCCATAATATTTAAGATTTTCTTTAATTCCCCATTAATTCTTTAAAAGATATTTTTTTAGATGCTACCTACAGTTTTCCTTTCTTCTGGTCAGAATTCTCACCATAAAAATTAAAATAGTCTTTATATTTATATTTTGTTTAAAATTTTAAGGAATTGAAGATTAATTACTGACAAAAGCAGTACCAGTTGTGTGCTAAAGCCATTAGCTTACCATACTGCTCTAAGACCTTAGATTTTTACCAATAATGGTCTCCATAGTTTTCTTTACTCAGACACACTAAACCAATCGAATTCTTTGGTTCTTGGTTGATATGCCAACCCTCTCTCCTCACACATAATTAGCTGTGTTACTCTTCTCTGAAATCCATCCAGTTACTATAGAAGAGTGACCAATACTGAAAGGAGTACTCCAGTGTGGTCTCATGTTTAAAATGATTACCTTTGACACTTAGCTCAGTACCTCATTGTGTAAAGCCCACCTCCCCATCACCAGCAATAATCTTAGCTTTTTGGTTGCCATATCCACTGGCAAACACTTCTAAACTTGGCCACTATCCCTCCATATCATGTCCTCACTCCTGGAGGGGGTGTTTCTTTTACTTGATTTCAAAACATAGCTTTACTTTGAAGTTTCCTAGTGTTCCTCACTCTTATTCCTTAATAAATGCTGAGCAATTGAGAGGGTGATACTGATCCTTCCAACTTTTGGGCACTTGTTTGAATATTAAGATAATGTTGTCAGTGACCAACAGTCTACTCTGTCTAATAGATTTTTTGACAGTTAATGAGTTTAAAGGGTGAGAGCGATTAGTGTATATCCTAGGGGATAAGTGTTGAGATTACAAAAACCACATTCACATACGGTAATAATAATTGGTAACCCATTTTGGTGATTTCAGCAGATGTTGTCAAATACTATATGAATACTGGATGACTCCTTTTGTTCTTACTAAGAATGACTTTGGAATTTGACAAGATTGTTACTGATCAATGATTTCTCTTTTCCTTGAAAGTAGTCTTTAGCATACTGCACTTTTAGTATCACCCTCCTACAGTCATCAAACACAACCTTATATCATTTTAATTAGTGTTGAATATGAAAATGCAAACTCATTTCCCTAAAATATTGTAAGCATAAATAAACAAGATGTCAACATATCTGCATGATAAGGAATTTTTAAATAACATATTACTTTCTCAAGAAGCTTAAAATCTTGCAGTTTTCTATTCAACCTATTATAGTTCAGCTTTAAACCCACATAAATCATCAGCATTTCTATGTATTACTAGCAAAGTCCAACAGCAAGAGATAGGAAGAAAAATTCCATTTAAAATAACTATATATTATATAAAATTCCTGGGAGTCTACTTGTGAAGACAAACTCAGGAACTATCTGAACACAACTATAAAACACTTATCACACAAATAAAGTCAGATCTAAACAATTGGAAAAATATTAATTGCTCATTTGTAAGCTAAGTCAATATTATACAAATGACAATTCTACTTTATTTAATACCATGCCAATCAAACTATTGAAAAATTATTTTGTAGAGTTAGAATAAAATAATAACAAAATTCATCTGCAAAAAGAAAAGCTCAAGGATATCAAGGGAAATAATGAAAAATGTGAAAGTAGGTGATCTAACCATACCAGATCTCAAACTGTATAATAAAGTGGCAATTATCAAAACAAACTGTTACTAGCTAAGAAATAGAGTGGCTGATCAGTGAAATAGAATAGGTACAAATATGAACATAGTAAATGACCATAGTAATCTACTATATGATGAACCCAAAGATCCAAACTTGGTTGAAAAAAAATAACTGGTTATTTGACAAAAACTGTTGGGAAAACTGGAAAACAGTACAACAGAAGGTAGGTATAGATAAACATTTCACACCGGATAGCAAGATAATGTCAAAAGGCAGACATCATTTAGACAGAAAGAGTGATCCCATAAGCAAATTGAAAAAAAAAAAAACATAGAACAGTTTATCTGTTAGATTTATGGTCAGGGAAGAAATAAGGACAAAAGAGGATATAGGTAGCATTATAAAATGTAAAATAGATCATTTTGATTGTATGTAATTAAAAAGATTTTGCACAAACAAACAATAAAACCCAATGCAACCCAAATTATAAGGAAAGCAGAAAAGTGGGGGGAAATTTTGCAACAAGTGTCTCTGATAAAGGACTGTTTTGTCTAATATAGATAGAACAGTCAAATTTATAAAAACACAAGTTATTTCACAACTGATAACTGATCAAAGAATATGAACAAGCAGTTTTCAGACAAAGAAATCAAAGCTATGCCATATGAAAAATGTTCTAAATCACTATTAATCAAAGAAATGCAGATTAAAACAACTATGAGGTACCACCTCATGCCTATAATAATGGCTAATATGACAAGACAGGAAAATTTTGGATGCTGGAGAGAATGTGAAAAAAATAGGACATGTACTTTTGGTGGAGTTTTGAACTGTCCAACCATTCCTCAGAGCAATTTGGAACTATACCCGAAGGACTTTAAAACTGTGTATACCCTTTAATCTAGCAATACCACTACTAGGGTTATATCCCAAAGAGATCATAGAAAAGGGAAAAGGACCTATTTGTACAAAAATATTTATGGCAACTCTTTTTGTGGTGGCTAAGAATTAGAAATGAAAGGGATACCCATCAATTGGAGAATGGCTAAACAGGCAGCGGTAACTGATTATAATGCAATGCTACTGTGCTATAAGAAATGACAAACACAAGAATTTCAGAAAAACCTGGAAAGTCTTCCGTGAACTGATGAACAGCGAAGTGAATAGAACCAGGAGAATGTTTTGTACGTAGTAGCAGCAATGTTGTTCAATGAAGAGCTGTGAATGATAGCTATTCTCAGCTGCACAATGATCTAAGACAATCCTGAAGAGCTAGTGATGAAGCATGCTATCTGTCAGTAGAGAAAGAACTGATAATGGTTGAATACAAACTGAAGCATTCTATTTTTCACTTTTTTCTTTCATATTTTTTCTTTTACAGAATAACTAATATAGAAATGTTTTACATAATTGCACATGGATAAGCTATTTCTAATTGGTTACCATCTCAAGGAGGCAGGGAGGGGAAAGAGAGGAAGGGATGGACAGAATATAGAGCTCCAAACTTTAAATTAAAATGTTAAAAATTGGGGGGGGGGGAAGAAATTGCCAGACACAAGACAATGTCTTTCTTCTAAGCTTTCACTAACTCTGCTATTCAAGCAAGCAAAGGCATTGAATAAACAATCTCTATCATGAGGGAAATATTATATAAATGACCTAGAGCCCTGGGTTTATAATAGTTTTTTTTAAATCAATATCTATGTAAATAAGTGAAAATATTATTAAAAAATCTGTTTATACACAGGCATTACAGATCAGATGGTTTATGTCAAATCTGAAGAAAAACATTAGCATGACATAGGTTCAAATCCTAATATTACTTCTTATAAACTGTAATAATTTAGTTATTTTTCTCTTCCACCTCTGTATGCTTCAGTTTCCTTATCTACAAAGTGGAAATACTAATCTCAGTAGTGTGAACCTTACAGGATTGTTGTGACACTCAAAGATAATAATTTATATAAAATGCTATAAGAATAGTGGATTGTTTTTGTTGCTGTTGCTTTGTTAATATTGTCCACATTGTTGCTTTCACTGGTGTAGGAAGCTCCCTGGAAAGGAAAAAAACCTTTTATCAAGGCAGATAAGAAATTGTTCAGAAAAATGATTTGTTAGAAAGTTTCCTGAAGCACTGAGAGGTTGGGTGACTTGTCCAGGGCCACACAATCATTAATTATGTGTCAGAAGGAGAAACTTGAAAGCTTGTCTTGGCCAGCATTCTAGGCTGATATCCGTTTTTCCAGTTAAAAATAACACTTATAATTACCCAAATCTTAATTTTACAAATTCAAATACCACCTCCTCTGGAAACCTATGGATAGCCCCAGCCCTCAGTGAGCAATTACCCCTTTCTCTGAGTTTTCATTTTCACTTTGTACCATTCTTTTAGGGAAATAATGATATGTAGTATGCATTGTGCCTTAAGCACTTCCTCCTTGTTCTCTCCATTTTGATATTATATTCCTAGGGTTGGGAATCATGTCTTGTTCTCCCACAGCACCCACCACAGTGTTAAGCAAAAAAAAAAAAAAAGCACTTAGCACAAAGTTGATTGATATCAAAATCTTACAGTACTAATATTTTCAATAATTCATTTTTTCTTGGCACTATTTTAGCACCATATGAAGAGTTCAAAACTATTTGTTTTTTTCTAACTTAAGTTTATTTTTAGAATATTTGTCATTTACTAAGTATGTTCCAAATTTTCTGTCTCAGAGGTAGAAGGATTTGTTCTATCTTTAATAACAGTAAACCAATAGATTCAATAAACTAATAAAACCAAACCAAGGGCTGTGGTTTCGGTGGAAAATGAAGCTGAGTTTCTCTGTCTTTCAAAGTCAACACAGGAAATTTGACATTCACTTTGCTATCAGTCCTTTTTCTTTGTTAAAGGTGTTGACATTTTTTCCCATGATCCTAAATATCTCCAGCTGCTATAAAATTTTATACTCAGGTCTGGTGACCTAATGAATGAATTAATGAGTTGAGTGAAATGGATAAATTTGTTTCTTTTCTCAGTATGAGACTATAAAGGAAATTTAGGAAAACAGCAGGTTCAATGAATATGAAGACAAAGGACCTTTATTAGAATCTTTGGTCTTCTATATATCACTTTCATTATAACTTCTGTAAAATCATTTAAACTTGTAAGATTCTGGGAAGATGGCAAAATAGGTCAGAAAACCTTTGGCTCTCTAAATTTTCTCTGCAAAAAGAAAAGTCAAGATCACCTCAGAGCAGCATAAATAAACACAAGGTAAAGCAGTAGTCCATCTAAGACAATTAGAGAAGACCCCAAGAAAGATCTGACCTCCTGGAGCAGAGATTCAGGCTGAATGAAGTGCAAGCACTTCCAGGTCTGCAGAATCATCAAACCAGTCCTGGGGATAACTGAGAGGAGACGTAGTCTCAGTCTTAGAAACTTTTGTCTTGTATATAGTGGGGGCATCTGAAGACTGAGTAGATAAAGATTGAAGGACTTTCTACTGCCAACAGACGCCAAGCATAGCTGTCCTGACTAGATGCCTCGCAGGCTGTGGCTGCAGAGAGAGGAGCTAGCACACACCTAATGAGTACAGTACTGTGGAGCAGGGACCCTATTGGCTGTGGGCTTTGCAGGAGAGCACAGTCCCTGGTTTCAGATCTGAGGCAGAGAGGACAACTATAGTTTGCAGCCACTGGCAAGACCACAGGGATAAGATCATTTGCAAGACAGTGTGCCTTGGAGCCTTAGCCTTCATGGCTTAGGAGTACAGAGCCCAAGGTTGAGTCATGAGCTAGACCTCAGAAAATAACAGTAAGAAGGACTTGCAACTTGGGTCATCATCCTCCATACCTTGGAACTAATTGCACTAATAGTTGCTAAAAACAAAATAAAACAAAAAATTAGTTTAAAAATGAGTAATCAAAGGAGAAAGAACCCAAACATAGGTTGTCACTGTGGGTATAGAGAATATCTGGATTCATATTAAAAAAAAATAATGGAGCTAAAAAAGGAACTCCTTTTTTGATGAGAAATGTCAAATGGTCACAAGTCCAAAAAGAGTTCTTGGAAGAATTTAAAAAAGGACTTTAAAAAATAAAATAAGTGAGATGGAGGAAAACTTAAAGAAAAAGTCAGAGCAATCAAAGAAAATTATGAAAAGAAAGTCAACCACCTAAAAATAGAGAATCAAAAACTTAAGAAAAAATGATTCCTTGAAAATTAGAATGAGGCAAAGGAAAGTTAATGAAATTCTAAAGACAGTAAGAAGGGGAGAAAATCTAAGACTTATGGAAGTGATTGTAGAAAACTGAAAGCAAATTAGTTAAAAAAAGAGAAATCATAAAACAAAATCAAAAGAATGGAAAAAAGAGAAAAGAAAGTGAAACATTTTAGCAGAAAAACAACTGATCTGGAGAAAAGATAGAGGAGAAATAATACAAAAATATTTGGACTACCTGAAAATTATGATCAAAATAATTCTTGATGCAACATTACAGGAAATTGCTAAGGAACACTGCCCTGAAATTCTAGGACAAAAAGGAAATGCAGAAATAGAAAAAAAATCCACCAATCACCACCTGAAAGAAATCCTAGAAGGAAAACTTACAGCAACATCATAGCCAACTTTCAAAGCTCCCAGGTTAAGGAGAAAATATTGGAAACAATGAGAAAAGAAATTAAATATCATGGAGCTACAATAATAATTATGCAAGACCTGGAGCTAATGGATTCAAGGGTCACAGGTCTTGAAATACTGTATTCCATGGAGCAAAAGAGCTGAAGTTACACCAAGGGTAACTTGCCCAGCAAAGTTAAGTATAATTCTGAACAAAAAAGAAGTGAGTATTTAAGGAACTCAAAGATTTTCAGGTTTTTGTGATAAACCTGAGAACTTAAGGAAAATTCAACATATAAGAAGAAATAATAAGGAGAAATAGTAAGGTAAACATTAAAGACCAATTATAAAGGACTAAGGTCAAATTGTTTACTTACAATATGTGAAAACATTAAGTATTTTTATGATTGTCATGATTATTTGGGTAGTGTGAAAGAAAAGCTTGGACTGAGCTGAGTGTGATGGGGTGAGTAAAAAAAATAAACTAAGGAGGGAAAGATAATAAAAGAAGTAGTTATGTCATAAAAATGAGGTATAAAAAGATAAAAACTGATACAGAAGAAGCGAGTAGGGAGGATAGTGGGTAGTGCTAGAATCTTACTCTCCTCTGGAATAGGTTAAAGAGGGAACTATATATATATAATATATGTATTATATATATATATGTATGTATATGTGTAAGACTCTACTAACTTCAAAAAGAAATAAGAGGGCAAGGGGACAGGGTTAGGGGAGAGGATAAGGGAGAAACTTTTACGGGCATGGGTAGGTTAAGGAATGGGAGGAATAGGTAGAGGGTAGAAGCAAAGCAAGGTGAAGAGGGAGAGGGTAAGAAGGATGGTGAGGAAAAATAGGAAGGAGGAAAATATACAAATAACTGTAATTTAGAATGCGAATCGGGTGAATTGATCCATGAAACACTTTGTTTAAATATAAATAAACTCAGATCTAAACAACTGAATATTTATTGTTCCTAGGTTGGTAAAGCCAATATTTTCTTTTAATAACAGTTTCACCTCATTAATCTATCTATTCAATGTCATTCTAATTAAAATACTAGAAACAAGATTTTATTGACTTAGAAAAAATAATAACAAAGTTTATTTGGGAGAACAAAAAGTCAGAGACTTTAAAAAAACAAGGATGGGGAAAGATGTAAAGGAAGTAGACTCGGTAGTATGAGACCTTAAACTGTACTATAAGGCAAGAGCAATGCTGAGGTATAAAAAAGATAATTTCAGTCATTTTAATTAAAATTTTCTTTTATGAATAAAACCTATGTAACCAAGAACAGAAGTAATGAAGAAAATTGGGGGAAAATTTTCATAGACATCTCTCAGACAGGATATGAATGGATTGTAATGTTGCTGAGGTGTGGGAAACGACAAGCTGATGGATTTAGAAAAAATGGAAAGATTTGCTATGCAACTTCAGAGAAACAGATGATCGGAGAAAATAAGCATAGAATGGTCCTACAAATGTATGTTTCTAGATATGTATGGGTATATATACATGTACACCTGCATACATACACACACACACACACACACACTCAGTTGTAGCCTTCTTTAGCTTTAGAGGGAGGGAAAAATAAGGTAAAAAGTGTACAGCAGAGGTCAAAAGAAAACCAACATGGAAACAAAGGAAAGCTGAGAAGCTTTGAAAACAACATGTAGTATTTATTTTCTAGGTATTCTTGAAATGAAATTTGTTATTTTACATTGTAATCTCTCATGATTAGTAATTTTTTTTCTTTTCTCATTTTGTATTTAAGCTAAAAATACAAAAGAATTTACAACAAAAAGAAAAATCTCTTAAATTTTTTGGGACTCAATATCCTCATTTTTAAAAGTGAAAGATTTAGAAAAGGCAACTTCTAAGGTCCCTTCTGTTCTAAATCTATAATCCTATAAGAATGTGCAATTTCCCAAAAACAATCAATTTAATAAAATTCAATTATTATTTACCATCTACTAATACAATCCTAAGCAAACAGAATATAAAGAAGAAAATGATACAGCTCCTTCCTTTAAAGAGCTTGCAATTTAATGAGAATATATAAAAAGAAAATAACTTATACATAAATTGTTATGATAAATGTAGAGTGTAATGGGACAGAAGACAGAAAAGAATCAGACAAAATTCTGTAAGAAATTTGAAGAAGGGCAGATTATTTTCACAGGGTGTTACTGAATAAGAATAATGAAGAAGGTAGCATCTGGATCGAATCTTGAAGAAATATTTTTTAATTAAATTTCATTTTAATTTGTGGAATACAACAAGCATTTCCATAACATAGTACAATAAAGAAGATGATTGTACATGAAACTGCAAATCTGCTATGCCTGACTTGCTATCCTTTTCAAATATACAAGAAAATTATTCTGTAAATTTCTTTTTTTTCTTCCTTCTCCCTCCAAAAAAGACTACTGTTAGACAGATATTGGCATACATGTAAAATTATCCTATACATACTTTATCAATTCTTTTTCTGGATGCAAATAATGTCTTTCTTCACATGTTTTTATAGCTAATTTGGGTATTTATAATAGTCAAAATAACTTAATTATTCAAAGTTGTCCTCAAAACAATATTGCTGTTACTGTACAAAGTTTATGAAAGCTTTTTCTTGCAACATCACATAGGGCTAGATAGTGAAAGTATTATTATCTCCATTTAAGTAAGGAAAGGAAACAGGGTAGTAGGAGTAAGGATGAAGACTTGAATACAAATTCTAGTACTGTAAAACAAGTGGTCCCAGGTCAAGGATCTTTCTACTTGAACAGTCTCTCTCATAAAGAAGTTGAGGTCCATGGATGAAGTATCTTGCCCAAAGTCTTGTGACTAGTAGGCTGCAAAGTCAGGAATAACAAACAAACTTATGTCTTCTGATTACCTGTCTAAAGCTCTATTCTTTCTACCACTCAGTCACACCTTTCTCTTCTATTATCTTTCTATCCCAAGGGCCTTGTATCTACTACAGGAAACTGATGAATGTTTGTCAAATTGAATATAAGGTGTGACTATAAAGTAATAAGCCCAATTCCAGAAACACAGACTTGCATGAAAATAAGTGCGTGATCTGGATTTTGTAGTCACCAGAAAATGAGTGTAAAGGTAGCCAGTCTAACCTAAAAATTCAGTAATACTATGTTTCTCCTTTATATTGCTTATTCTCTTCATGAAATGAAAATGGGAAGTGGTACTTAAAGGGAATTCCTTCCCCAAATGTATCTATAATAACATTAGTTCATATTTATGTAGGATTTTAAGGTTTGTAAAGCACTTTAAATGTGTTATCTAATTTTATCTTTATAATAAACCTTCAAAGTTATGACCTCCCACTCTCTTGATGGCAACAATGCCTTTCCAATGCCCAGGTCCTCATTTTAAAAAAAAAACCCTCTACATTTTTATCATGCTTACTAGACATATTTCTAATTCCATGGTAAGTATAGAACCATAGTATAATCAGTTTGATACCTTAAGGTTGGATTACAGCTTCATATTTTGCTGAAGATTTAAACTTATGCTTAATGCTTCAAGTAAAATATATTTACTTGGTGGATAAAATACTTAGCTATGGTTGTTGTTAACTCTGAGCATACTGCAAAAACTCTCTCTCTCCATATTTATATATGTATATATATATATATACATATATATATATGCACATGCACATACATATATAAACTCTACACACATACATACACATGCATATACACAGTTTTCTTTCAGGGTATCACTTCCCATTTGCCTAGTTACATTCCTAGAGAATTGTAATTGGTGACATATAGGGTCAGGATGAACTACTTTGCCTAGGAGCAGCTGGTAAATTCCTAAGTTACTACACATAGAAGAACGTGGAGAATAGGGAGACTTTACAAACAAGGTCAGTGTTTCAGAGTCAGTTTTCAACTAGTAATGTTCAAAAGAAGATGAGAATCTGGAATACATTTTTTCATAGAAAGAGCACTATAAATGGTCATAAGCTTCCAAAAGCAGCATATGAAAAACTCCTTAAACCATAATGTAGAAAATTGTAATATACTATAGTATATTATAGTACTATAAAACAAGTGGCATTTACAGTACTGTTGCTATAAAAAAAAATGTGTTCAGAGTTCCAATGTAGCAGCCCCAGCAATGGGAGCAAGCATAGATTCTTCTAGCTCCAAGTCCCTGCTCATTGTTCTCAAGGTTTAGGAGAAGAATTCCAACGGTATGTAGGAGCTGCTAAACAGAAGATCTCAGAACAGGATCAGGAGAGAGAATAGTCCAGGAATAGAATGACTGATGAAGGAGATAGAATAAGGTGAAAGAATAGAAAGTGATTAGTGAGAACAGCTGGAAGAATATTCCTTTTTATGTGGGTCCTAGAATGTGTAGTTAACAATTAGGCAAAAAGAGAAAATGCCCATGGGGGACAATGGGAGTGGACCAAACTGTGATCCCAAAGAATAACTTGAGTGATTAGTATTCTTTAATGGCTATGCCATGGTGGCCATGCTGACTCCGTATATGAAGTTTCTCTGCATCTTGGTATAGTGGAGAGAATGGGAGGGGCTAAAGGCAGGTGGTCACTTCCCTCTCTTTCTATCTTTTCTTCTGCCCTTTCTCTGCATTGACTAGAAATAGGGTGAAGGGAAGGAAGGGAAGAGAAAGTTGTAAAATATCTTTATATCTCTCACTAATTGGCAGAAATATAAGACTCAGTTTTACATTCTGAAATAGGGAAAATATACACAATTAGGGAATATTTATCTAGGTAATACTGTAAATGGGGTTTGACAAATGTCTAGATTATTAAATATGGCATCACCATTGTGGAAACATTTGAAACCTGCTCCTAGAAGGGGTGTACGTGTGAAATTCTGTGTTGGCCTAACACATGATTAAGGGTAACCTTTCCCATTAACCAGTTCCATTAGTTGGAAGTATCTGTGTCTTTAAAACTACCTGACCAAGTACAATCAGTTTCTGATGTTCATGTCAAAGGGTGAATTGCTACTTTACTCACAGCAGGTGACACCATGTGGTAAGAAGGGAGGAAAAACAGAACTGGGTTTTTTTTATGTTCTAAATTTCCTTTTTCAGTTCTAGATGCAGTGAGAGGAGGCCTTGTGATGGACTGGGAACTCAATCCATGGGGATCTTGGAACCTAGGATTCGAGGCAGAATATTGAAGACAGCTCAGATGGGTCCAGGATGCTAGCAGTAGGGCTTTGGTCTTGAACTTGGTGGATATAATGCTCTGTAGGAACTGAGTTAAGCTGTGAATTTAAACCACCTCCCTTTCCTAAGGACAAGGAGATAAAGGTTAATTAGGACCCCTAGGTATTGAGGAAAATGTTTGTATTGTTATAACTTTGAAGTAAATATCCCTTTATAAAAGTTGGCAAGTCAAAAAGCATTTATTAAATTGCTACTATGTATCAGGAGCTGTGCTAAGCCCTGGAAACACAAAGGGGGAGGGGGGGAGCAGAGAGAGAGAGAAAGAGAGAGAGAGAGAGAGAGAGAGAGAGAGAATTAACCTAATGAAAGTAGTTCATTGGAACTGAGTTGTGCACTAACACTGGGACCCTAAAAATGGAAGACAAATTTAGTGGCTGCTTTAGACGGTGGCAGAAAAAAAAGCCACCTCCTCCAATTCCTTATGGCTACTGGAGAGTTCTGGGGATTGGGGAAATGTAACAGAATGGAGCCTGGTCTTCAGATAGTCCCATGCTATACTACATAACTACCCATTTTAGGATAATTGAGTTAGGGAAGTGACCTAACAAGCAACATTTAATAAAGGAAAGGCAGCAACTAAGAAGATGAAAGTAGGCCTTTCTTTAAATCATGAACAGAAAATGACAAAGTTCTGTTTACCAAATTTATCCTCTAACTTGAACACTGTCAATTTTGTTCCCTCTGTGAAAGAAAATTGGCTTTGCCCTGCAAAGGATAGGGGGACAGGGCTTATAGGGAGGTAAACAAGATGAGTAAAGATAGAGAGCACCTAATTACCTCGGATGAATTCAAGATAGCTGGTCCAGACGAACTCTATCTTCAGGAACTAAAAACAAAAACAGAAACAAAAATGACTAAAACAAAACTGGAAGATGTATTTGTTAAGCCATTGTTAGTGATACTTGAATGATCATGAAAAAAGGAGAGGAGTATTGCAAGACCAGATAAGGGCAAACATTATTTTTTTTTTTTCATACCAAAATGAATAGGCATTTTATTCTTTCCTTTAGTGGAATGTGATGAGAGTAGACTTCATGTTTTTCTCTCACCTCCCCTCTTTATCCCTCCACTAATGAGTCTTTTGCTTGCCTCTTTTATGAGAGATAATTTGCCCCATTCAATTCTCCCTTTCTCCTCCCAATATCTTTCTCTCTCACTGCTTGATTTCATTTTTTTTAAGATATGATCCCATCCTCTTCAATTCACTCTGTACACTCTGTCTCTATGTGTGTGTGCGTGTGTGCATGTGTGTGTGTGTAATCCCACCCAGTACCCAGATACTGAAATGTTTCAAGAGTTACAAATATTGTCTTTCCATGTAGGAATGTAAACAGTTCAACTTTAATAAGTCCCTTATGACTTCTCTTTGCTGTTCACCTTTTCATGGTTCTCTTCATTCTTGTGTTTGGAAGTCAAATTTTCTTTTCAGCTCTGGTCTTTCCATCAAGAATGCTTGAAAATCCTCTATTTCATTGAAAGACCAATTTTTCCCCTGAAGTATTATACTCAGTTTTGCTGGGTAGGTGATTCTTGGTTTTAGTCCTAGTTCCTTTGACTTCTGGAATATCCTATTCCATGCCCTTCGATCCCTTAATGTAGAAGCTGCTAGATCTTGTGTTATCCTGATTGTATTTCCACAATACTTGAATTGTTTCTTTCTAGCTGCTTGCAATATTTTCTCTTTCACCTGGGAGTTCTGGAATTTGGCCACAATGTTCCTAGGAGTTTCTCTTTTTGGATCTCTTTCATGTGGTGTTCTGTGGATTCCTTGAATATTTATTTTGCCCTCTGGTTCTAGAATCTCAGGGCAGTTTTCATTGATAATTTCATGAAAGATGATGTCTAGGCTCTTCTTTTGATCATAGCTTTCAGGTAGTCCCATAATTTTTAAATTGTCTCTCCTGGATCTATTTTCCAGGTCAGTTGTTTTTCCAATGAGATATTTCACATTATCTTCCATTTTTCCATTCCTCTGGCTTTGTTCTGTGATTTCTTGCTTTCTCATAAAGTCCTTAGCCTCCATCTGTGCCATTCTAATTTTGAAAGAACTATTTTCTTCAGTGAGCTTTTCAATCTCCTTTTCCATTTGGCTAATTCTGCTTTTGAAAGCATTCTTCTCCTCATTGGCTTTTTGAACCTCTTTTGCCAATTGAGTTAGGCTAGTTTTCAAGGTGTTATTTTCTTCAACATTTTTTTGGGTCTCCTTTAGCAGGGAGCTGATTTGCTGTTCATGCTTTGACTTCATGTCTCTCATTTCTCTTCTCAGCTTTTCCTCCACCTCTCTAACTTGATTTTCAAAATTCTTTTTGAGCTCTTCCATGGCCTGAGCCCATTGAGTGGGCTGAGACACAGAAGCCTTGATTTCTGTGTCTTTGCCTGATGGTAAGCATTGTTCTTCCTCATCAGAAAGGAAGGGAGGAAATGCCTGTTCACCAGGAAAGTACCCTTCTATAGTCTTATTTCTTTTCCCTTTTCTGGGCATTTTCCCAGCCAGTGACTTGACCTCTGAATATTTTCCTCACACCCACCTCACCTCCTGATCCTCCCAGCCAGTGTTTGGGGTCTGAGATTCAAATGCTGCTTCCAGCCTCAGGGCTTTGGGCGGGGGCAGGGCTGCTATTCAGTGTGAGATTAAATTCAGATGCTCAGGTGAGGGCAGGGCTGCCTCTCAGGCTCAGTTCCCTCAGGGAGTTTATGCACAGACCTTCAACAATGGATCCAGGCTCCTGCCTGCTTGGGGAGCCCTGGTCTGGCGCTGCCCTTCAGCTTCTGTCTCCCGAGGGGGCCCCACTCCCCCCTCGACCCGCCAAAGGGACTCTCTCACCGACCCCCGTCACCTGTGGGTGGAGGTATTTGTGTGGCCGCTGGAGATCCCGTCCCTGAAGCCCGCTCGGATCTGTTCCTCTCGGTGCCGTGGCCACGGCAGGGCTGTACTCAGCTCCCAGTCCCGGCGCCCAGTCCGCAGCACGAAGGACCTTTTATGAGAGGTTTGCAGGTCTCTCCGGAACAGAAATCTCCCTCGCTCCAATGTTCTGTGGCCTCTGGGTGCAGAATTCGCCGTGAGTTACTTCTTTGTAGTTGTTCTATGGGTTGTGGGTTCAGAGCTATGTGTATGTGTGTCTTTCTACTACGCCATCTTGGCTCCGCCCCCTAAGGGCAAACATTTTTCCCAATTTTAACAATCAGAAGAGAGTAGAATTTGAAAACTGCAGATCGATAAGCATGGCTTTAATGCTTGGGACAATTCTCGAGTAGATTAGGAAAGGAAGCGGTAATTCCAGAGTCAACACGCTTCTATCAAAGATAAGTCACTCTAGACTAACTTTATTTCCTTTGTTGACAAGACTGGTAAACTGTTATATCAAGGGAATGCTGTCAACATAGGCCATCTCTGTTTTAGTAAAGCCCTTTTTAAAGTAGTTTATACTATTCTTTAGTGTGTTCGTCCTTTGTTGCCGAAGAAGACCATGCCATCAGAGAAATGATGACCTGACTTGCACTTGACTTTCTTTTGAGTGAGGGAGGGCTGTGCAGGTCACCAGCCTCACTTCTCCTCCAGAGCCACCTGAATCCAACGACCAGATATTCATCAGGATGCCTGGAGATGATCCAGGATGAGGCAATTGGGGTGAAGTGACTTGCCCAAGGTCACACAGCTAGTGAGTGTCAAGTGTCTGAGGTGAGATTTGAACTCAGGTTCTCCTGACTCCTGCACACCACCTAGCTGCTCCTTATTCTTTAGGAAAAGATGAAAAGATGCTAGTAATACATTTAAACATATTCAAAATTAGTTGAATGATTGGACTTAGGATATTTAAGACTTGGTAAATATTACTTTGACAGAAGATCTTCAGTGGGATACCCTAGGGATATGTATTTTGCTCTCTGGGGTTTAATACTTTTATCTATGATGAAGATATTCTCAACAAGTCTGCAGATGACACAAAGTTGGGAGGAAGAGATAACACAAAGGAGGTCAGAGTCAGGATCCTAAAAGAGCTTCACAGGCTAGAGCATTGGGCTACAATTCAATAGGTATAAATACAAAGCTATAGATGTAAGTTAGTCGAGCAGTTACTTTTACTTAATATAGGTGAAGCTACATAGCACAATGGATAGAGTACTGGACCTGGAGACAGAAAGATTACCCTTCCTAAGTTCAAATCTAGCCCAGATACTTATTAGCTATGTGACCCTGGGCACATCACTTAGCCCTTTTTGTCTCAGTTTGTCACCTATAAAATGAACTGAGAAGGAAATGGCAAACCACTGTAGTATCTTTGCCAAGAAAAAATCCCAAATGGGGTCATGAAGAGTTGAACATGACTAAAACAACTGAACATCGGCATTACTTAGTTTACTTAGCTATGTTTTTGGGAAAAAAAATCTGGTGAGGTTTAGTGTATTGCATACTTGATATGTATCAGCAGTATGATGTGGCAGAAAAAAATGTTGATGTGATTTTGGTCTTCATAAAATAATCAAAGACTCAAGGAATAAAGAGGTATTTAACACTGTTAAGATTGAAAATGTCCTAAGAAGCACAACCAGAATGAGGAAGGGCCATTGCATGTGTGAATTTATTGAAGGAACTGGGGTGTTTAACTTAGAGTATAAAAGACTCTTGGGAAGATGATAGTTATCTCCAAATATATATTTAAAAGACTGACATGTAGAAGAAGAATTTGATGTGTTCTGTTTGGTTACAGATAACGGAACCAGGAAAATTTGGTCTTTGTGTAAGGAAAAAAAAATCCTAAATGATGGTGTCTTAACACATCCCTCCCAACCTCACCCCTTTCAGAGCAGGTGTATTTATCTCTGACTATTTCCTATTGGCCATAATGGCTCTATTAACTAGATACTGATTCTGAATGCTTGGGTATACTAAGCTATAATTCTCACTCTTCATGGTTTTTTCCTCCTGCATAACTCCCTGAACTCAGGCGGATATAGGGTGGGATTTACTTCCCAACACATGGCCACAGGACAAGAGCTCATAGCCTTCCAGGTAAACCTTTGCCCAGGATAGGTCTACTTCCCACTTATACCTTCTTTCTTTTGGTAAAATTCTGTGTGAGATTTTGAAGGACATCTGGCATCTGCCCCATTCTGGGTACTCTAGCAGCAGGGTATTGGCTACCTGAACCACTGCAGTAGTAATAATGGCATGGAGTAGTGAAAACAGACCAACCCAGAGGGAAATTATGTGTGTGTGTAGTGGGGGGAGGGGGAGGGAGAGATACTTGATGAGTCAAATTGAATTAAATTCTCTCTTAACGTGTTAGATGTTAGAGGGTGAAGCAATGAAGGACTAAGACGCAAAAACGGGAAATTTTAATTAAAGGCAGCCCCTTGTACTCATGAAGTATTTCTAGATTCTTGTTGTAATGCTTCGATGAGGACCTAAGCCCTTTAGGGGGCTGCTAGATGGCACTGGGCACCTGTAGTTAGGAGAAAAGGAAGTTTGGAATATCTCTAAATATAGACTGCACATTTCACAGTTTTCTGTAGTGACAAGACTACACCTAGGCATATTTATTAAAGTCTGTTATTACTTTATACATCCACTGGCTCTCACTGGAGAATGCTTCTCATTTCACATCCACTGCTCCAACTGACAAATCTCTTTACTGTTGGTTAAATTTACTTCTCCTCAATCTTGTGTAGTATTCATGGAGAAAGTATTTTCTTTTTTAAATGCTATTTAGACCAGAGAATTAAGTATCAAATCCAAGATCACCACAGCCTATCTGATAGTCCATTGTGCAAACTAAAACTTATATTTTGACTAAGAATGCAATCAGAAGGATGAGTCAATAAAAAATTTGAGAGGATAAAGAGGTTCCCAGATGGCTAAACCTGACTAAACAGATATAGTGAAATATCTCAATTAGACATTTTGTGGCTATTAAGAAGTTAAAACATCAAAATTCAAACTGCATTAAGTGTTACATATCAATAACTCATTGTAAGGGAACAAATTATTAATGACTGCAGTCCTCTTTGGGAATATTACTATAATCTAGTTGAGTGAAAGATCTACATGACAGAATATTTAGGGATTGAAGAAATGATATTTAGAGTAGTGAATTTATTTACTAAATACTACCAAGATATGCCAGGTCACAACAACTAATCCTGAGTTCCAAGCAATGTATGCATGCCTGTGTGCATGTATGTGTATACACATAGATGTGTGCTTGCATTTAGGTTAGTGGCTATATTTATAGCACATTGAAATAAAAAAAAGCTGGGAAGCCTTTCAGGGCAAAGAAACCAACTTTTATTAAGAAAAGGAGAGGTGGGGTGTACAGGCTGCCCAGAATGGTCTGAGACCCCAAGGTACAGAATTTGCAGCTATTTATAGTTTCCTTGATTCATGTATGACTTAAGCTGGTCAAGTTATGCTTCAAATGGATAGGTCACTCCATGTAACATGCTTAAGCAAGTCATGATGTCTTAACCTATGATGGAAAAGACACACCTACAAATGTACTTGCCCCTGCAGGTCCATCCTCTACACCATGGGCCAGGTCCACCTTTTACCCACTATATTTTAATATAAAGATGATCACAATTACATTCTTAAGACTAACTGCAAGAAGTATTTACCTGGAACTACATCATAGTTTTAGTTACATACAGATTTTCACCTGAATCTATATTCTTACTATAAATTGCAGAATTATTTCCTATCTTATGACAATGATTATAGCTGATAGATGCAAAGCAAGGTACTCAAGGCATTGATTATTGATTTTCCCATTACATATAACATGTGCATTCATACGTGTATCTGTATCTAGACATATATGTACATATATACAAGTATTTTATTATAAATTGTGCATGTAACATATTAAACATTTCTCTGAAATTATTTGTTTAACTCCCCCTGTTTTGCTTTCCTAACTTATACTCACACTTCCAGTTTGGGTTCCCAAAGTGGAAATGCTACTACTGAATTGTAGAGTTTAACAAGTGGGATTATATTCTTATATCATAGCTCTCAAATCCTCACCAATGTGTAAAGGCATTAACATGCTGGCATAGTAAGAACAGTGGCTACACTAAAACACCACCCCACTTCAAATAAATCCTGGGGCACAAATGCATATAGTGTCCCAAGAAGAGTGGGAACAAGCTTCACTACAATGGTTATGAAGCACACATGAAAGAAACACATGAGACCAAGGCCACCTACAGTGCTACTCCAGGATTATAGGGCCCCAAAATAATTTCTCTCCACATGTAGTGCAAATCTCAACTCTCTCTTGAGTTCCTAACTGTGTCTCTTCTTTTCAGTTGGTGGTCATGCATCTTACAGTTTCTACAGGCCCAAGTAATTGCATCTTTGTTGACATGTTTGTCTCAACTGTGTGACTGCTCCATTAACCATGTCTCTCATACTGAATCTCAGACTGCTGCATAGGGTGCCTTATTCTGAGCAAAATGTTGTGCTGCTAAACACCATAAATTTTGGAGGGTGAGAAGAGAGAAATCCACACTAGGTAAGAGGTAAGGAAGGGGGCTCCTCTTTAACTTTTGGTTTTTCTTTTGTCTTACCCAAATAGCCCATCAGTCAAACTGCTTTGAAGCTTAGTGTTCACTGAAGGACCCAGAAGCACAACAAAGTTTCAATCCAGATAATCATACTGCCTCCTTCTGATTCAGCTAGTAAGAGGTGCTTAGACTTCACAAGGGGATAATTAAATATTAAATATATGTTGTTACCACATCAGCACCTCACCATTGGTGACTGTCAAATGCCAAAACCAACTGATAGGAGGTGCAAAGGGATCAAAATTTCCCTTCTTTTATCTCCATTTAAATTATCAGGACACTAGGACATAAAAAGACATTAGAGATTAATTTCTTCTTTAAACAGATAGCTTGCTAAGTGCACAACTACTGAAATTTCTTGGGAAAAGTAGACCAAGAAGGGTGAGCAAAATGCACATTCAGCAGGACTGAAAGGAGGGGACTCCCATACCCTTATCTTAAACTTGGGAAAAGTGGAGATGTGTTATCAGTATAGTAGTGGCCATGCAGTCTAAATTTCCTGTAATCTCTTTCCCACTGGGGATATTGAACTTAAATAAGACAAGTAAAAGTGATAAGAGAACTTGGTATGACCCCACACATTTAGAAAATTTATATGAAATGAAGATGGAGAAAAACTCAAAAGCAGTTATTTGCTAAATTATATAGGGTTACTTAAAAAAAAAAAAAAACAGAAGCCTTAGGAACGAAAAATTATTCTATTTTTCCCATTACCAGCTCTTACATTTCCCAATATGATAACAATGATAACTTGATAACTGTGGTCATTAGTTATTTAAAAAAAATCAACTAAGCTATTTACAAACTTTTCTCATGACTCAGGATTTTTTGAAATCTCTTTTTGGAAGAATGAGTTCAGCACATGTTATTTATAATTCCATAAATTTGGGGATTGGATTACATAATGAATTGGATAAGAACAACTACTGAAAAGTCATCATGTTCAGCCCACCTCCACTATTCACACAGATGTTCATTTGTAAATATTATAATTCCTTACTTAGAAGAAATCACCAAATCATTTCTTTGGAATAGTTGTTACCCTACCTCTCCTTACCCTCTAGTGTGAACATGTTTTCAATTTTGTAATGGGAGCCTCTGGAAATATGGAATTTATTTTTATTTTCAGATATTCATGTAATTTTGCAGTGACACATTCACTAAAGCATACCACATTGCACAGTTGTGCTTTAGCACAATACAAAGAACAACAAATTTTAAATCAGAAAACCTGTGTTTGAATCATGCTATTTTTCCTTACTATGGGGTATGAGTCAGTCACTTTATCACCCTGAGCCCCATTTGTACATCTGTAAATTGAAGGAATTGAATTACATGATCTCAAAGATCCCTCCAGCTAAATTTCTATCATCAAAAATCCTATAGAGATCCTAGTAGAGATAAGCAGGTAACTCCTAATTTTCTAGACTGAGATCCTTGCCATATATCTCTGGTTCCTTGCTGTGCTACACCTATATTGATGAGCTCAGAGTGAATGTAAATAGTAATTACTTCTGTCTTGGCTCGAAAATCTGAGTTTCTTGCCCTCCCAGAAGGATTATTTTGTGAAGACAAACTAGGTCATCTTTTCTCTCAATTCTTGCCTAACTTTTATTCACTAAATGGGTATGGTCTCAGACAAACTGAGACCTTGGAGAGATACTAGATTAAAAAGGCCAAGGTCTCCCACTGCATGCTGGGCCATTTCCAGGTTTCCTGACCTATGTCTTGCTAGTGGATTCCAGTAACTCTGGAAGAGAGAGAGGCTGATGACTTTGTACAGCCCTGCCTCACTTGCAAGTGAAGACATCACCATGCTGATGTCAATGGTCCTCGTCAAGAACACAGAACAAACCACCACAATGACAACATGGGATTACAACTGCTCTGGCTGAGAGATCAAAGCTCTCCTAGCCAATTGGGGCATTGCGTTTCTGGTCCTTTAGCTATAGGAGGATCCTAGTGGTGGTTTATTTTCTCCTTCAAGATCTTGGTTGTTCTGACCTGGAAAACAGATCTAAGAGAGATAATTTAAAAATTATTAGCCTACCTGAAAGCCATGTTCAGAAAGAAAGAGGCAATCTCATCTTCCAAGAAATTATCAAGGAAAACTGCCCTGATATTCTTAGAACCAGAGGGGAAGATAGAAATTGAAAGAATCCACATATTGCCTTCTAAAAGAAATCCCCAAAGGAAAACTCCTAGGAATATTGTAGTCAAATTCCAGAGTTCCTAGGTCAAGAAGAAAATATTGCAGGAAGCCAGAAATAAACAATTCAAGTATTGTAGAAACACAATCAGGATAACAGAGGATTTAGCAGCTTCTACATTAAGGGAACAGCGGGCTTGGGATATGATATTCCAGAGGTCAAAGGAACTAGGTTTAAAACCAAGAATCACCTACCCAGTTAAACTGAGTATAATCCTTCAGGGTAAAAAATGTATATTCAATAAAATAGAGGTCTTTCAAGCATTCTTGATGAAAAGATCAGAGTTGAATACATAATCTGACTTTCAAGTATAAGACTCAAGAGAAGCATGAAAAGGAAACAGAAAACAAGAAAAAGAAATCTTAAGGAAATTACTAACAGTGAACTGTTTAAATTCCTACATGGAAAGATGATATTTGTAACTCATGAGACCTTTCTCAGTAGTAGGATAGTTGGAGGGAATATATACATATACAGAGAGCACCAGGTGAGTTGAATATGAAGGGATGATTTAAAAATTAAAATTAAAAGGTAAGAGAGAGGAATGTAGTGGGAGAAGAAGAAAGGGAGATGGAGATGTAGATTGGGATAAATTATCTCACATAAAAGAGGCAAGAAAAAGCTTTTACAATGAAGGGGAAGAGGGAGGAGGTAAGAGGGAATGAGTGAACCTTACTCCATTGAATTTAGCTTCAGGAGGGAATAACATACACACTCAATTGAGTATGGAAATCCATCTTATCCTACAGGAAATTAGGACAGGAAAGGGATAAGGGAGGGGGTAATGATGGAAGAGAGGGGAGATTGGGCAAGGGGGCAATCAGAAGGAAACACTTTTGAGGAGAGACAGGGTCAAAGGAGAGAACAGAATAAACAGGTGGAATAGGATGGAGGGAAATAAAATTATTGCTTCACATGATGACTATAATGGAAGTGCTTTGCATGTTCACAGATGTATAACCTACATCAAATTGCTTGCCTTCTCAGTGAGGTTGGGTGAGGAGTAAGAGAGGAATTTGGAACTCAAAGTTTGCGTCAATAAGCACCCCAACATACATGGGGGGGCCTGCTATTACAAGTTCTTAGAACTGCATTCATAAAAAGAAAGGCCACTTTTGAGGGGTTAACAATCACTTTAACCAAGCATATGTATCAATCCTTTAACCAAGCATATGTATCATTCACCTACTTCAGGGGAGTCAGCACACCAAACTTTAAAGAAAATATAGAGAAATTAAAAGTAAACAGACATGCTTCCAAAATGTCTGACTTTTAACATACATACATCTTTACCAGAGAGGGAACATCTGGCTTTATCAAAACGGACTTGGGGATCGGGGGGACTCCTCAGCAGCTTCCCAAAATCCTCTTCTGGCCAAGTAAACACTCTTCTAGTAAGTAAGCTCCAATATAAAACTACACCTCAGAGTCTTTATACATATTTTAGAGTCAGAGGGCATCAAATCCCTTGAGAACCAGTGACTCATTAACAAAAGGTGTTATCTTCTTATAAATCTTCCCAGGTCTGACAATGGGTGGGAAAGATCCTCCCCAGTCACATTCAAATGGAGGCATTATACTTTTTGATTATATCAAAACAAAAACAACAAAAGATGCTATTTTACTTGCCATTAGATATACAAGCAATGGGGGATAGAAATCTAGTTTGTCCTACAAGAAAATAGAGGGGAGAGGGATGAAAGAAGGGGGGAGTAATAGAAGGGTTCATCTGTGTGTTTGTCCTTTTTCAAAGAAGACCATGACATCAGAGAAATGGTGACATGACTTGCACTTGACTTTGTTTTGAGTAAGGGAGGGCTGTGCAAGGTCACCAGCCTCAATTTCCCCTCCTGAGCCATCTGGATGCAGTGACCAGATATTCATTGGGACTGGAGAAGGCATAGAAGGAAGGGCAGACTGGAGGAAGAGGTGGATTGGATGCACACTGTCCTGAGATGGAAGGTGGGGAGAGATGGGGAGAAAATTTTGAATTCAAATTATTGTGAAGTGAATGTTGAAAACTGAAAAATAAATAAATATTAAAAAAAAGTTTTCACATGCAACTGGGAAGTAAGATATACAGGCAATGGGGTATAGAACTCTATATTGCCCTAAAGGAAAATACATGGGAAGGAGATAAGAGAAGGGGAGGGGGGTAATAGAAGGGATGTCAGATTTGGGGAAGGGGTGATCAGAATGCAAGTTATCTTGAGGTGGGAGGAGGGGTGAGATGGGGAGAAAATTTGGAACTCAAAATCTTGTGGAAGTGAAGGTTGAAAACTAAAATTTAATTAATAAAAAGACAAAAAAAGAACTTGGTTGCTAAGGAAATCTCCCTGTCTCTGATAGACAGCGAGATGACAGAACATAATAGAGCATAAGATTTCAAATCAGCAACCCCAGAGTTGACCACAGACACTTAACTAGCTGTGTAATTCTTGACAATTCACTTAACCTCTCTCAGCCTTAGTTTCTTCCCATAATAGAATCTACCTCATAAAGTTGTTATGAAGATAAAATGAGATAATATTTATAAAGTACTTTGTAAACCTTAAAGTACTACACAGAGGCTTACCGTTATTTTTATTATCATCACTATAGCAAAGTCAAAAAATCCCTTGTCCTACAAAATAAATGCCAAGTCTGGACATGTCCATTTCTCAGAATCAATATTTGTTACTCTGTGTTCAGAAAATGAAACATAGCAAAAGACGTCAGCCTTGAGGTTCAATCTCATGCTCTTTGGGGAAGCATATGCTCCTCTTGCCATATCTTTGTTCTGTACACTGATATTCTTCATTTGAAGCGATGTGAGGAGAGCGGATAGATTCCACTCACCTTTGTTTGGAAGTGGAACGGAGGGAAGACAAAGGAAGAGAGTACCAAAAAGAGTTGAAGTCATGACATCTTGATCCTTCGGCAGAAGGATTACTTATCAGTAATTAGCTATCTTTTGGTGAAGTCCTAGTTATTAACAATCAATCAGTAATTTTCTGTGCCATCTCAGCTAAGCAGCATCAGCAGGGATTCAGAGGGCATGTTAAGCTACTTTTGAGGATACCCAGTCCAAGAAATCAGGCTTTCCCATTATCATTCCGCTTAGACTATGGGTAACAAATTGATCAGAAGATTTTGTCAAGGATGTGATTGATGAATTTGTAGCACAAATTCATCCCTTTAATCTTGTTTGTATTCAAGAACTCTGGGAGTATAACTATGACCTGGCACATAAAACATATCCACCCTGGGAAAGTGATGCAGAAACAAAAGACTGTAGTTCCATTGCTCTGCAATGGAAAAGGTCCTATGTGGCTCACAATTTGTCTCTTTCTCCAAAGGACAACTCACATCCTTCTCCTTAGCTTCAGTCTTTAATTTCCAAATACTTACTGGAAATCTCTTCAGGGATGTCCTATAGGCATCTCAAACTCAACTTGTATAAACAAAACTCATGATTTTCTCCCTAAACCCAGCTCTCCTCCAAATTTCCCTATGCTGCCAAAGGCACCATCTCCCAAGTTAATACCCTGAATTGATTCATCATTCTACATTCATTCTCCAAAACCAACCATGTACTAAGACTTAGTGGTCAACCTTGATGTTAGGCCTTGCGTAAATATCTCCTTGTTTCCCTTGATACCACAGAATCCCAGTTCTGAATTTAGAATCACCATTTCATGCCTAGACATTTGTGATTAATTAAAAAGCACATATATGCCTCTACTTGATGTTTAAAACCCTTCACAATCTGGCTTCAATTTCCATCCCCACTCCTACTGAAGCTTATTATACATTATACCCCTGAAAGCTATCTAGCACACTGAAAGATACATTGTTCATACTAGTCGTGTTGTACTGACCAGGAAAGAAAGCTTATTTGTAAATGGACTACATTTATTAGTTTATATTTTACATGTAATCTGTTCATTACATGTACCCAGCTGGGTTTTATATATTTTTTAAATCAAGATTTTGTTTGGCTGATCTGTGAACTACTGAAAATTTCCCCTTATCCTGAGATTTCACTAATTCAAGGATCAGATTAGATAATTTCTTATCAGTCCATCCTCACTCAATATGCCTTTGAGGAAAATAAAGATTGCAAGAAATTTAGACTGTGTTTCCAATAATGTAGAGAGAACACTAATCTCCACATTTCCTTTTATTAAAATACCAGACTTAAAAGATTCCATTTGCATATGACTCATAACGCATTTTAAGGCAAAAAAAAGGGTAATATAATTGATCATATGCACAATTGAGAAAATCATTTTCAAATACTATTTAGAAAACATCTTTATGCACAATTTATTTCTGTAATGACCTTGATCTTTCAAGGTTTCTGTCTCCTCTGGTTTATTACTTTAAATCTTTCTTCTATACTTTTCTCATAAAAAAAAACAAACACTTACCTCTAATCTAACATTTAAAAATATTGTTTTAAAAGTACAAATAAATAAAATTCTACAAAACATGAAAAGTATTTTGTTAACACACTCTAAATGTATTTTGACTTTAATAAGTTTTCTAGCAACTACAAAATTGCCCTTGAAATGAAAATTATAAATGTGAAAGGTTCAATTGAAATAATTTCTGCAAGTTGCTCTAAACATTATATAAAAATGTGAGTAAAACCTTGAACAGAATTTTATGTTCAAAGCATTGCATTTTATGTTTCAAGTTATTAATGAGTACACTGATCAGCACAAAGAAAATGGGTAAATTATTAATGTTGAACAAATGATACTTTAACAAAATTGGAAAGCAGCAATTTCTGAATTAGATTGTGCCAGCTTTCTATGCCCTCAATTCATCAATATTATAATCCAACATTTTTAAAAAGAATTCTGGCATTGTGCCTGATGTGAGGGATTCCATAAGAAAATTTAAATGCTAAAATCTTTTCTTCTAGGTGGTAATAGAAAAGTATGAAAGTACCAAAACTTCTTTGGAATTGGGAGATTTTTAGTGTCAAAATGGGATTAATTTCTTCTATATTATTATGAAATGCTCCCTGGACTATAAAAAGGATATTCCACATGCCTAGAATTCTATAGATCAGTATTTATGATTTCTGTCAGTATGTTTCAAAATGTAATGTAACTTTTCTCAATTAGCTTAGAAAACACTGTTATAATAATTAATTAAATTCTTCCATGCCACAAGGGGGAACTTCATGGATTGTGCATCCCAACTTTGACACTGAAAACACTGAACTTCACAATGTCATCAATACCAACCAAGAGGAATGTTAATCAGCTTCTTTTGAATTATGTTCAGGGTAAGTAATATATATAAGCAATCAGCAGGAATGAAAGGCTCTGAATGGGCCAGTGCCCCTTTATTTGAAATACTGTAAATTCTCTTCAAGGTCTAACACTTTGTGCAATGACCTTAAAAAAAATGATCGGAATAAAAAGAGAACTTGTCTGTTCCACTCAGGCTTCATACTGCCATCTTTTGTTATCTGTCTCCAGTGATTCCAGCACCATCTAATCAGATCATTGTTGTCTATATTTTAGTCATTTTTGTAATGAATTTAGTATCTGTATTGTATAATGTTTCAACAAGAACTTTTTCATCCTTGACAAATGCCATTATACTGGTTCAAAAAATAAAACAACCTTCAGTTAGATGTGTTACACAATCAGTTGATCTCTCATTGCTTGCCTATTGATCATCCAGCATTATAAACTCAGAGTTTACATTCTGTTGGTAAGGCATCAATATATGAAACAATTCGTTAATAACTGAAAACAGTATGTGATTACGTGCTAAATTGTGTGGTACAGATTATAACTGCTACAGGAGTTCAAAGAGAGAAATAAATGATGTATGTAATATGTTGGAGTGCTCATGGAGATAACAGGACTTGAACTGAGGCCGGAAAATGAATAGATTTGATAAATAGAAAGAGAATAGAGAACTTCCTTGACAGTTAGTGAAAGCTTGAAAGTAAGATTGAACACAGTAAAGAAGCACAGCAAAGAGCATAGTAAAGAAGAAGGAGGGAGGTAAGATTAGATAAATCCAGTGCTCCTAGATTGGGAGGACATTGAAAGCATGACAGAGAGCCATGGTGTTTACATGATGTGAAATAACAAATAAATGTAGTTTCTTGAGCATGGGAAGAACATTATGAGTAGTATGCTTAATAATATGAAACAGAGAGAAACTGGGAAGTATGACAGATCAATTAGAAGCGTATTATAATAGTCTTGGTCTGAGGTGAGGAGCACCTGGCTAAGAGCCGTATCCATGGGAATGAAGAGGAAGAACAGATACTAGTGGTATTATTTCCTATAGTTCAATAATTTCAAGCTCTCATCAACGTAGGTACTCCCTAAAGGAATGTGAATTGCAAACTACCCCACTTTATTATTGTGTGTTTTTCTTAACTGTTTTCACCTCTGAATCTTCCATAAAGAATGTCCTAAATACATTGGAAGCCTGTCTACTTTAACAGTGCTGCATATCATCTGTTAATCAGTTTTCCTTGCTGTCTCTTTTTCTAAATATACATTTCCTGGATGATTTCTATTGTGTTGTGTCTCGCATGAAAATCATCATTAATGTCTTACAGTCTAATCATATATGTATATTTTTCTCTGATTTATCCATTATTCCTATGATTCACAGTAATACAGAATCAATATGTCAAAATTTCAAGATTATGTTTGGGTTAAGAAGGGCACTAGAATGAGACCTTATTCCACTGAGACTAATTACAGATCTGTAAAATTTAGTAGATGAACCAAGCTCATAGAAAATAAGTAGTTAAAATTTGAATCCAGGTCTCCCTGATTCCTAAAATATAGTATTCTACTATGCTGTCCTGGGAGAATTTTTTTGGTACACATCTATGTTTTGCTGGCATAGGAAACTCCCAGGGAGGAAAATTTCTCTATTAATGAAGATTAGTATCAATTTTGCAACTTAGAGGGTTACCTGGGGTCCGAGCCTGGGGCACAAGAGGTTAAAAACCTTGCCCGTGAAAACATGGCCAATATGTGTTGGAGGTACCACTTGAACCATGGTCTTACTGACCTTCCATGTTGGCTCTCTATCTGCTTCTTCATACTCCTTCACTGGAAGACAATCATTCAAATACATGGACTTATCTGAGAAGCTTCTGATAATTGAGAGTGTGGAATAATTTTAAAAATGTCCTTGTAAATTTTACATAGTCCTTCTAATATTCAATTCTAGGTCCCACTTATGGTCCTTCTGCAATTACTTTTAAAACTTTATATTCTAATGTCTTTAACTAGATAATATTCATTTTTCATCAATTTATTTTCTATTCTGTAGGTGATAAGGCTGAACTAATTTAAGGGGCTAATGAATTTGTTGACAAGGTCTTTTTAGTGTTATTCTAGTAGATATTTTATTCCTTAAATTTGCATCCCCCCTGTAACAGGCACAGGTTTTAGAACTTTGTGCCACTTAATATATGCTTGTTGATAGTTTGATGGAAATAGCTCAATGTTATATAGCAAGAAGAGAATTTAGAAGACCTAATCCCTCTTTTGTTTAGACTCTAGATTTGCACTCTGTGAGACTAGTGAACACATTTTCTATACATCTCCAAGTTCAATTCAAAGTTTTATCTGGATAACCAGAGAATTACTGAAGAAAGTTATCCCTGAGATTCAATTCATCAAGAAATCGTGTATGTACTTATATGCATAGGTAATAACTTTTTTAAAAGATCAAATGTCATTTTTAAACATCAACAGACAAAAATCACAGCAAACTTTTATGTAGTCTATTTTTTCAGTCATTTTTATGACTATGGAGATGCGCTCTGCTAGAGAAAGCCATTTTCAAAGGTTTGCTGTATTCCCTTCTCATTGTCATCATTGATACTGTCAGTATATATGTGTAGACCAAGCTCATAAAGATTTTAAACATATAAGAATACAGGTATATGGGTAAATATATTGCTGTCCTCTGGCTGTCCTTTGCCCCCAGTATTGAGGTTTTTTTCCCTAATTTATTAGCATTTTTCTCTTCTTTGACGTATCTTAAAAGTCAACATCTTAGTCTCATCAAAATTGCGTCTTTTCCAGCCCTGATTTCTTCTCTGTGTACCTGGTTCCTTTATACCTCATATTCTAGACTTCATTTTCTCAGGAGCCTAATGTCTTTCCTTATATTTCTCACTTTCTTTCATAGCACACCCGAAGACATACCATATAGCAATAATACATATGAAATCATGCAAAACATATTTCCATTTCAGCCATATTGCGAACAAAAAGGAAAAAGAGAGAAAACTATACTTCAACTTGCATTTTTCATTGTGAGTCCTTTGGAATTGTCTTAGATCGCTGTATTTATCAGAGTAGCTAAGTCTTTCACAGCTGGTCATCATTACAACATTGCTGTTACTATGCATAATAATCTTCCAGTTCTCACTTCACTTTGCACATGATTATATGAGTCTTACAATATTTTTTTTTCCCCTGAAAATACTTCTTTTATCATTTCTTATAGTGCAATAGTACTAAGTCACAATCACATGCCACAACTTGGACAGTCATATCACAAATGATAAGCACCCCTTCAATTTCCAATTCTTTGCCACCACAAAAAGTGCTGCTATAAATAGCTTTGCACAGATAGGATCTTTTCCTTTTCCTTTGGAGTATAGACCTAGTAGTGGTATTGCTGGATTAAAGGGTCTGCACAATTTTAAAATCCTTTAGCTTACATCCAGATTATCCTCCAAAATGGTAAAGACCTGTTCACTACTTCACCAAAAGTTCATTAGTGGATCTATCTTTTTCCTCATCTCCTCTAGCATTTGTCATTGCTGATAGGTATGAGGTATGTTAGAATCCATTTAATTTTGCAATTCTCTAACCAATAGTAATTGAGAGTATTTTTTCCTTATAACAATACATAGCTATGATTTCTTCTTTTGAAAACTTCTTATTCATAGGCTTTGACTATTACCAATTGAGGCTTAGCTCTTATTTTTATAAATTTAACTCAGTTTCCTACATATCTAAGAAGTGGGATCTTTATCAGAGACACTAGCTGTAATTTTTTAGAAATATTATATCATTGTCTATGGAATCTTTTACCAAAATGTTATTTCACTGATGAACTCTTCAATTAGTTCTATTGTTACTTTTGCATTGTCTGAGATCATGATTGCCACTCCTGAGCTCTTCACTTAAGCTGAAGTATAATAGACTCTGATTCAGCCTTTCATTTCAAATATGCATGCATTTTTCTATGCCAAGTGCATCTCTTGGACATAACATGATGTTGGATGCTGGTTTCCAATCCACTGTCTTACCCACTTCCATTCTCACACCATTCATATGCACAGTTAGGATGACTAACTGTGCATTTCCCTTTATTTTGCTCTTCTTTATTCATTCTTCTTCCTCTCTTTTTGTCCTGGGCCTCGTCAAAACTCTGTCTTGCTTCCAACTACTGTTTCCCCCAATTTTAAAATTTAAAATTTATTATCCCCTTCCCATCATATCTTCCTCTTGGATAGGAGATTTCTATGACCAGTTGAGTATGTTTATATCTTCTTTGCTCTTTGAACCAATTCCAAAGAGAGTGACATTCAAGGATTGCCTACCAACCCCATCCCATTTTCTTCTCCTTGTTTGAAAGCTGTTATTTGTTTGCCTACTTTATGTGAGAATTTGTTTCTATTCTACCTCTCCCTTCCCCTTTCTTCCAGTACATCCCTCTTTATCAACCCTATTTTCTTTTTTGGAGACCATCCCAAAATAATTGATGCACACCTGTGCTCTCTGTCTATGCAGACTCCTTATAATGGCCCTAAAAATGTTGAAGTTCTTCAGAGTTACAAAATTCATCTTCCCATATAGGGATATAAATAGTTTAACTCTATTAAGTCCATTTTGATTACTCTTTCATGTATATTTTTTTATGGTTCCCTTGGGTCTTCTGTTTGAATGTCAAATTTTCTATTCTGCTCTGTTCTTTTCATTAGGATTGCTTGAAAGTCCTCTACTTCATTGAATACCCATTTGTCCCTGGAGTATACTCATTTTTGCTTGGTAGGCAATTCTTGGTTGTAATCCTACTTCCTTTGCTTTCTGGAATATCGTATCCCAAGCCATACACTCCTTTAACATGGAAGGTGCTAAATATTCTCCGATACTGACCATGAGTTCATGATATTTGAATTATTTATTTCTGGATGCTTGTGATATATTCTCCTTGACCTGAGAACTCTGAAATTTAGCTATAATATTCCTGTAAGTTTCCATTTTGGTGTCTCTTTCAGATAATGATGAGTAGATTCTTTCAATTTCTGTTTTACTCTCTGATTCTAGGATATTAGGGTAGTTTTCCTTGAAAATATCTTGAAACATTATGTCTAGGCTCTTTCTTTGATGGCAGATTTAATGTAGTCCAATAATTCTCAAGTTATCTCTCCTGGATCAATTTTCCAGGTAAGTCGTTTGTTTGTGATACAATATTTCGTATTTTCTACTTAAAAAAAAAGCTTTGACTCTGATTTATTGTTTCTTAGTCTCATGAAGTCATTAGTTACCACTTGTCCAATTCTAATTTTTAAGGAGTTCTTTTCAGCAGTAATATTTTCTATCTACTTCTCCATTTGAACTATTCTGCTTTTTAAAGAATCTTTCTTCAGTGAATTTGTGTGCCTCTTTTACCATTATGTCAAATCCTACTCCCCTGCAATTTCAAGCACTAGTGCTCTCTTGCCCCTATAAATATGATGAGGGTCCCTGCTCCCTTTATGACTGACCCTATTGCTCTCCTCCATCCTGGAACTGAAACCCAGAAAAGTTTATGGGTTTCAGTTTATAGAGTTGTATATAGAGTTGCCAATCAACACCATTTGCACCCAGAGTAAGCATAACAATTCTCTGTAGTCTTTCTGACCAAGTGCCTGACCCCTTTACTGTCCTTTTGTGAAGGCTCCCAAAGGTCCTGCTGCTGCTGAGAACCTCTACTGGTACTCCTTCTATCCTCCAGCCCTGTGTCCACCTTTGAGTTACAGACCTCTCTGTTGGATTTCCTAAGGCTTCTAAGGCTGTGAAAAATATCTCCTTCCGACCTCTTTTTGGTTGTGTCACACCAAAATTTGATTTGAGTCATTATTTTAAAATTGTAGAAGATTGTTGGGAGAGTTCAGATGGGTCCCATTCTCTATGGAGATCATTACAAAAACACAGTCATATGTGTAAAATTTTCTCCTTATTTTGTTGTCATTCAAGTTTCATCCCTAAGTACTCTAGGGATGGTCTTCGCAATTTCTTTAATTATGGATTTCATCAGTTGAAAATTACATGTCAGTGATCTGATTATGGGCATATTGGAATGATGTTCACCAAAGCAAATTGCAATTTATCTATAACTTAGTTCATATGTCTTAAATGGTTTCTTGAGGGTAGAAAGGATAAATGACTAGCCCATATTCTACTCATTCATTATCAAAAGTGAAGTTTAGCACTAGGATTTATTTACTCCAATTCAGTTACATTATCTATTATGACACACTATTTCTAAATTATAATGGGATGGATGCTGATTTTTATGTAGGCAAAATTGTAGCTACTTTTTCATTTGGGAATAAAATTGATTATTAATGTCAAATTTAATAACTATTGCTGATAGGGAAAATGTTTTCCCTCAATAAATCCCACTGCATTCTGGATGTCCAAATGTAATCCAAACTATTTCCATAGAATAATTATATCTTTTTTTTTTTTTTGCTTTTAATCTGTGGTAGAAATATATAGATGGAGAGAGAGAGGGAGAGAGAGAGAGAATACCTCACAAAGAAATGACTTAGGTTGAACTAGATTACAACTGATAATGTATCTGATTACTTAGAAAAGCTGTGAAGATTTTTCTTTTTTCCCTCTTCAACCGTTTCTTAGTTGTTGTCTGTCTTTCATTTTCAAAGATGACCAGTGGCATTATGGGTGATGTCTTCATTTGTACGTGAATTGAATTTAATTATGGCAGGGCTGCACAAAGTCATCAGTCTCACTCTTACAGTCATCAAAGTCCCCTGGCCAGACAAAAGTCAGGATTACTGGTGATGCCCTGTGATGTAGCAGATGATCTTGGTGTCTTCAATGTCTGATCAACATCTGTTCCATAGTTCCTGTTTCAGCTGCCTTAAGATCCATTGGAACAAATTGTTCTCATTTGTCCATTATCCTGGGAGAAGTCTTTGTGTGTTTGGATTGTAGTGTACCAAAGAAAATAAAATACACATACACATATTATATATATATATATGTATACGTATATACACACACATTTATATGCGTGTACATAAGTACATGTACATATATGTATACATCTATATGTACACACACACACACACACACACACACACATATATATATGTATATATACGTATAGTTTGCTTTAGCTTCCTTTCCTTCTCCTGTGTTACCAGCACCAGTTATTTCACAGGCGGCTTAGATTAACTTAAGCCTTCAGGGAGTTCTATTACAGCCCAATTTGGCCACCCAGTATAAAGACCAGAGAAGAAATGGGTTTACACAAACTCCAATCACTTTATATTCTTCTCTGACTCCTTGTCCAGGTATGACACGTATAATTTATTAATATTATATGCATCTGCCTTTGTGTATATGTGTGTGTGCATATACATACATAAATATACATATATACACACACATATATGCATCTCTATTCCTTGGGGGTCCTAAATGTTCTCTCATCACTGCCGCATTTGCATAGTTGTATCTTGCCTCTCTTCCTTTTCCTCTTCATCTCAATTATCCAGGATCCCTCATATTATGGCCTTAAAATGTGTCTTCTTTAAAAGTAGAATTTCCAATCAATCAGAGAATACTGTTTATCTTCATGATTTAGATGAAACTTCCCTATAATGTAAGGAAGATAATCTGAGTATGTTGCTTATCTATCATTTTACTTGATATGTTTTCTTTTGAAAACTCCATGTCACTGAAGAGGTCCTTATCCTGTCCTAACACAAACTGTAAGAAGACATATGGAAGTTGAACTCCAAAGTCATGAAAAGATGCTGGTTAGTTTAAACAAATTGAAAGAACAGAATTTGGAAGACTGTTGGGATAGGAATGGGAATTTGATCCCTATGGAGCATGAGGGATTTTAAATAAGATGTATAGCAAACAAAAACAATAGATAAAGGGTATATTTCAATTTCTTAGTGTCTGTTTCCAGAATATTTAATCATAAGGCTAAGGAAATCTAGAAGTTTATTCTGGAGACAAGTAACAGGTACTCATGACCTAGAAGCTTCATCTTTGAAAGAATGAGCTTTAACTTTGTGGTTAAGAGAACTGGATCTAACTAGCGGCTAAGACAAAGAGGATGGTTATGGAAGGGGAAAAGATAGGGGGACCAAGGAAGCCCTTATGGAGAGCATGGCATGTAAACTGAGCTTTCAAGGACTTCGGGAAACAGTCACAAGAGCTGTGGTGTCTTGTCTCCACTTGCTAACTAAGTGCATCGACAAATCATTTAACCTCTCCAAACTTTGGCTTCCTCCAGTGCAAAATGGGATTAATAAGATATACACCTCACAAGGTGGTTGTAAGGAAACCACTGCATATCATAAGGCATTGTTTAAAAGGCAGACGATTTTTATTATTCCATCAGTAATACACATCATAAAATCTCTCTCTCTTCTCCTTTCTCTCTCTCAGAGCTCCAATTCTATAACAATAACTATAACACTTCTTAGAATATACTAGAGTATTCTTTTATATTTCCATAAAATGTAATTTGTGGTATTCTCTTCTCAAATGCAGAGTTTTCATTCTCTTTATCTTAACAGAAAGTTTATAAGAATTGTCATAGCCAAATCCAGTAATGAATTAGAAGTGATGCTGAGCAGGGAGCAAAGTGCTGGAGGCGGAGTTTGGAAGATTCAAGTTCAAACTCTAGCTCAGGAATTTTTATGTGATTTCATTAGGTGATACTGGGCATCATGTTTCATCTTTCAGTGCTTCAGTTTCCTCACTTGAAAACTGAAGGAGGGTTGGTTGACTTGTTTTCTGAGGTCCCTAAGTGTGTATGTGTTTCTGTGTTTGCATATAATCCTATGCAAACCTATTGTTACAGTTATGTATTTTATTTACATACACATTCTATGTAGTAGAGCTGTGTGTGTCTGTATGTGTTCTATATACACACCTACATACATACATATATATTTTTATTTCAAAGGTGATAAATATTTGAACAGGAAGAAAAAAAGTTGAGATGCACAAAAATTCAGAGGAAACAAAATTCAAAGGCTAGGAATAAAACAATTTGCCCTAAATTGTTTTATACAAATGTTGAAAATTTAGATACTGCTTAGAAATTCTATAGGTCCTGATGCAAATAATCAAATTTGGTCTCATGGGAATCACTGAGACTTTCTAGGACTTAATGCACAACTGTACTATGTAATTCTGGATGGATAGGCCTTATTCAAAAGAAAAAAAGAATAGGTGAATTGAGGGAGGATTAGCATTGTGTATTAAAATTATTTACTCATTTGAGGAAATTCGGGAACTAAAAGCCTAGTGGATGGGGAGGGAGGGAAAGCATGGCCATGAGTTTTGAGGTAAAAGTCAATGGAGAGAAAAATAAAATTGATTTTTGTCATTGTCACAATATAAACTACCTGAACAGAAAGAGGAAATAGACATGGAATTTGGGAAACAGATCATAGATCTGTCACAGAAAGGTGATACAGTATGATGGTGGATTTCAGTTATCTAGATATCTGCTAAAGGTTTCTCTCTGCCAAAAGCAGAAGAGCTAATGACTTTCCACATTAGGTAGAAGAATCAATAAAATAAAATTCTATTCTTGATATTATTCCCACTAAAAGTGAGGACCTATTTGGTTGGATGGGAACAATGAGAGGACCAGAGAGGTTGCTAATCCTTTCTAGAATGTGCAATAGAAGAAAGGGAATGGTATATGCCAGAGATGTCTAGTATTATGTCCATTTGAAGATATACTGGTTATGTGCTGCTTAATATTTTTATAAATGCTTTAGGCAAAGATATAAATGGCATATTTATCCAATTTGTAGATTATATAAAGCTTGAAGTATCCCCAACACAAAATAACAAGGTCAAGACCCAAAAGATTTTGAAAAGTTAGAACAATGAAAAATGCAAAATCTTACACTTGGATAAAAAAAATCAGTTTTCTAAGTACAAGATGGGAGAGGCTTGTATTAACCTTAAATTTTCTAAAAAATATGAAGGAATTTTTATGGACTTTAATATGTGTCAGTGGCATCATGAAACAGTCAAATAAACACCCACCCACATACACACCCACCCACCTACACACACATACACACACACACACACACACACAATGCAACCTTGGACTACATTTAAAGAGTAATAGTTCCCCAAAATAAGGAGTACTTTGCTCAGTCCTCATCAGATTTCACCTAATTTCACTTTATGTTCAGAGAGTGCTACAGTTTAAGGAAAATAGTGTTAAAATGAAGAGTGCCCAGAGGGGGTCAGCTAGGATGGTGAAGGCCAATTAAGTCTTTGAATGAATTGAATGAAGTGAATGAATTGAAAAAACTGGACATATTTATCCTGGAGAGGAGAAGACTCAGGGGTTATATGATAGTAGTTTTCAAGTGTCTGAAGGTCTATAACATGAAGGAGAGATTAGAATTGTTCTAAAGAAGCAGGTTTTGTTTCATATCAAGAAAAACAAAATAGGCAAACAAAAGTTTTGGCTTAATTTCACCAAAAACAAAAAAAAAAAATTAGAAAAAAAGGGAACTTCTTTTGAGGCAATCAGGATTAAGTGATTTGTGCAGACCACATTTCAACTCAGGAACTCTTGGTTTCAGGGTCAGTGCTCTAAATCCCCACACTCTTATAATTAGAAATTCTCTAAAGTAGAACGGGTTGCCTGGAAAAGTGAGATCTCCCTCTGATATTTCCCCCCTTCTTGGTGGTTTTTAAGTAGAGGTTATATGACTTGTTGAATATGTTATAGATAGGATTCTTTTCAGATATGGATTTACTAAACAGAGGATGAATTTCCTTTCAGTTTTCAATTTGATGATTGTATGTCATCAGCAGTTTTGAATTCTGATATGGTGGAGGATGTTTTCACAGTGGGAGTCCCCCTCAATGACAAAATTACAAGAGTAATTAATTAAATTTTATGAAGCTACCAGATGCTACTTCCTTTCCCCAAGCAGTAGCACACTGGCTGAGCTCCTCCATAGCCTAGTTCCTTGTTCCCAACCAAGCAGTAGTATCTCTATCTGTGACCTCATGGTGTCTTTGGGTCTTCCACTAAAGGGATCAGTTTCTCAGAATATCTGCCTCTCACTCACAGGGCAGTGTTCCTGGATTTCTTTCTCTGGAGAGCTAGTATCTAGGGTCTTTCCCTGCATGAATCAGTGTCCAGGCTTCTCCCCTCCCACTATTCATCTTCATTACTTCAAACGTTAGTTTCACACCAGGAAGTAAAAAGTTGATTTGAAGGTACATTTAGTGATTTTTACCCTGAAGGGAAAAACTGCCTACGTACACCTCTGTCTTAAGTCAATTGTTTTTTCTTCACTTTTGCTTTTAGTCTACACAATGCCAATTTGTCTACATAGTGTCTGTTTAAAAAAAAATAGTTATATGCCATCAATGTATCACTCACATAGTATGGCATCACCACGTTCTGAAGTGTGCTTCAGCAATGTTCTCTGTTAGTAACGGTTTGTTTGTGAGATGATGTCTATTTTCTCCTAGAAGAAATAGCACACTGTCATTTTTGTAGTTCAACTACAGGTTTTTTTAACCAACCATATGATTTTTTTTCTGAGGTGAGGCAACCTGCACTTACTCGGATACAAGTGGTGGATATATTGATGTTCTCTGAGTCACACAGGAGTTGCATTGCTCTGATGAAGCTCATAAAATGTGAGAAAGGCAGCCTACAGTAATTAAACTGTGGAGCAATCCCTAAAGGAAAACATACTTCCCTTAAGGTATCATATGTTTTTAATGAAGAGAAAGATCTTGATGCCATGAATTCCATCCCAGGTGTTTGGATGTACTTATGCATGCAAGACATTAAATCAAATGCTGGCAGTGTCAGAATCTGAATTCTATGAGACCAGATTTCTTTCTGATGATGGACTAATTGTACCATATTACTGAAAAGCTAAAGAAAGGTTGCTTAAAATTAAGCTTAACATAAATAAATCATTCTGAAATTTTCTTTTATAACTTTAGATGAGAGTGATAATGTTTCTGATCTCTTGACTATACAGACTTATTATCTTTTAAAATCACAATTCTTATAATCAAGAATATTTATTCCTTATCAATATTAAACACAGTATTTACAACATCAGAAAATGATGCATGCAGTTATTTTAAAGTATTTCACACATTGCCATTTTTCACAATATTCCTTTAAGGAATATTTCCTTTATCTTCTTAGGGGTACAGCAAGGGAAAACCATCCACAGAAAGAATAAATAATTTATTCATTATTGCAGAGTTCATCAAAAAGGAGCCCGGGAGAGGAAACCAGAACTCATGACTCCCTTCTGAGGTTTGTAACCACAGAAGTTAAATTAGAAACCTATATCCACTATCACTTGCTCAAGGGAATAATGACCCTGGTGCACCATTTAACACTTCTAAGCTTTGATTACTATAATCATGATATGGAACTAATGGTATGGATCCCATCAGATAATACTTATAAATCAGATTTTCTAGGCAGATGAAATGTACTGGGCAGGAAAACAAATTCAATTATTAATTTCTCCTACAGGCATGGAGAGTTTCATAGTACAGGAAAAGCTTTTTCTCCCCATGTATGCTTATTAATTTAACCATAAAAACCGGCAGATAAAATGCAGGCTATAGTTCATTTCTCTAGCAAGGATTATCCAAGCATCATAACAAATGTTACTAAATTTCTAATTAACTAAACCATTACTGTAATTAGAGAAAAGCATTTATGCCAATTATTTAACCTCTGGGCTTCGTTTCTTCATGTGGAAACCAAGGGGCTTGGGCTAGATGGTCTGTAAGGTCCTCTCTAGCTCTAAACCAGTGATCCAGTAACATTAGATTGGGGCAGCCTAGAATGGATTTGAACCTTTCAGGGACTATGCCTTTTTTTCTCCAGAGGTTGTAGCAATCAGTCATAATTCAAATTGACTTGTATGATATTGACGAGTCTGTGTTGTCAAGTACTTGTGCCTGCTTTAGAAAGTTTCTGAAGGGAGTAAACTCATTGGAAGTGAAGTTATTAAAAGTAACAATTTTTGTTGCAGGATAGTTATTGAACTTGCGTTATGAAATAAACAGCCTTCATTCTCTCTGAGGAGACTTTACTGAATTTTATTTTTCACTGGAGTTTTCCATTCAATGATATTACTTTTCTTTTTCTTTATTGTGAGAATGAATGCTTCAGAGAGATTCGTTTAGTGGAATTTAAAATCATGATCCTGATCCTGCCCTTTAAAAAATCTGTTTAATTTCAACTCTTTTATCTTAAGTAAAAACACATTAATGTGTATTGGAGAGGAGTGATATGATTGTAAAATAATATGGCTAAACAATGACTCTAATTTCTATCTAACATGATAAGCAAGAATCATCTGCTTTACTGAATTATACAAGACAAATAAGCACAGCTGAGCAAAATAACTTTGTATAGTAGCCATTTCCAGATACCTCTGATTGTTTCCACATATTGAATTCTTCGTTTCTCTTTCAGGAGGTGGATAACATGCTTTACTGTAGGAATGGTAGGTTATTGTTGATTGCAATTCTTATGTCTTCAAAGACTGTTTTTGTTTACTGCATGAATGTATGTACACACATGATGTTACACTATATGCATATACTTATAACATGTGTATATACACACTGTGCATGTATATCACACACACACATATATAGTATTAATATATGTATATGGTGTAGTATAGTATGGGAATATAGCATCCAGATATAATTTGTACATTTGCGTGTACATGCATATACATATATGTGTGCATTTGTGTCTGTATATATATTTATGCATGTATACATGTATCTATATACATATATGTGTATATGAATATGTATGTGTGCATATGCATGGATGAATATACATTTTTTTCCGGTTCTTCTCACTTCACCTGACATCAGTTCATACTTTCCAGAATTTTCTGAAATCATTTGAATCATGATTTTGTATGGTGCAATAATATTACATTAATTGTATGACAAACCTTTTTGACTATTTAGCAATTGATGGGCAATTCCTTAATTTCCATTTTTTAATTCAGTCCTTCCTTTGGCATAAGGAAGGTTGTTAGTGATGAAATAATTTTCTCCCCAGTATTATTTTCTTTCTTAACCTGTTCTCTTCTATGCTCTTCCTGTTAGCCTGTTTAGTTTGATGTCTTTTAATACTAAACTGGTATATAGTCAAAAACAGTTTTATGTCTAGACAATCAATAAAACAATAATTCACGTCAATAAGTCAAGCTTTGATTTGCAGTGTTTGCCAATTTCTGAGGTGGAAATGCTACTATTGAAGATTTGACAATAGTTTCTCTAAATCTGCATGAGCTGCCTCCAATGCACCTCTGGACTATCAGACTTGCCTTTGTCCTTGAGAGAAGGGTGAACTTAATCTTATTTCTCTTCCCTCCATCCCCTTTCTCCATGTTTCTATGTTCTTTTCACACACCCCAATTATGAGAAGTTCAGTTCTAATCATCTTTTTTCCTCTTATCTATATTCATGTGTTATTTTGCATTCTTTTATTTTCCTGCTCTTAAAACTCTCAGAGCTGAACCAACATACCTCCAGGTCCATTTTTTTTTTAAATTCCCTCAAAGCCCTTTAATACCATTAAGACTCAGAAGTAACATCTACTTTTTTCTATACTTAAGATTCTTGTGATGTTTGCCCTACGTCATACAATCTTATCTAATTATTCTAATATATTTACCTGTTTAGGTTTATCTTGAATATGGTTTTTGTATTTCAAAGTTCATACTCTGATGTATTTTTTTTTCCGACATGAATGTTGGAAAGTTTTCTATTTCATTAAAATTCCATTTTATCACCTGCAGGATTATACTCAGCTCTGCAAGATAAATTATTCTTAGTTGTAAGCCTGTCTGCTTTGGTTTTTGGAAACTAGCATTCCAAGAGTATCATCCATTTATAGAAATAGCTTCCAAATCTTATGTCATATTGGTGTTGGCTTCCTCATGCTTGAACAATCTCTTTCTGGGTATCTGCAGTGTTTTTGTTTTGTTTTCCTTGACATCAGGAGTTTTGGACTTTGACCATGACATTTCTGGGATTTTTCCTTTCAGATTTCTTTGCGGAAGATTACTATGTTCACATTGACCACTGGTACTAATGTATCTGGACAGTTCTAATTCATGGTTTATTTTTCAAATAATATCCATTATTATTGAAGGAAATAATATTTGTAAAAAGTGCTTGGCACTGTTCCTGGCACATAGTAGATGTTATATACACACCCATACATGTATACGTACATATACATGTATATGCACATATATATTTTTTCTTATCCCTTTCTCTTCCTAAAAAGAAGAGAAGGAAAGGTACCAAAATTATAAATTATAGGGAAACAAAACAATAACTGCCTTCAGATTAGAGATGTATTTAAGAAAAGAGAGGGATGCAAAAATTTTAAATAAGATTTTAGAAAAAGAATACTGCATCTTATCATGATAATATTACATTATGATCAGGTAGGATTCATATCAGGAATGCAGGGCTGGTTCAATATTAGGAAAGCTATTAGCATTATCGATCATATCAACAATAAAACTAACAAAAACCACATGAGTATCTCAATAGATGCAGAAAAAGCTTTCGACAAAATACAAGACCCATTCTTATTGAAAACACTGGAGAACATAGGAACAAAAGGAACTTTCCATAAAATAATAAGCAGTATCTGCCTAAAACCTTCAGCAAGCATTATATGCAATGGGAATAAGCTAGATGCATTTCCAATAAGATCAGGGGTGAAACAAGGATGTCCATTTTTCAATATGGTACTAGAAATGTTAGCTGTAGCAATTAGACAAGATAAAGAAATTGAAGGAATAAGAATAGGCAAAGAAGAAACTAAGTTATCACTCTTTGCAGATGATATGATGATCTACTTAGAGAATCCCAGAGATTCAAGTAAAAAACTACTTGAAATAATAAACAACTTTGGCAAAGTTGCAGGTTACAAAATAAACCCCCACAAATCTTCTGAATTTCTATGTATTAGCAACAAAGTCTAACAGCAAAAGATAGAAAGAGAAATCCCATTTAAAGCTAGGGTAGACAGTATAAAATACTTGAGAGTTTACCTGCCAAAACAAACTCAGGGACTATATGAACACAATTACAAGACATTTTTTGCACAAATAAAGTCAGATTTAAGTAAGTGGAAAAATATCAGTTGCTCATGGGTAGGTTGAGCTAATATAATATAAATGACAATTCTACCTAAATTAATTTACTTATTTAGTGCCATACCAATTAAACTATCAGGTAATTATTTTCTAGAGCTGGATAAAATAATATCAAAATTCATCTGGAAGAACAAAAGGTCCAGAATATCAAAGGGACTAATGAAAAGAAATGCTAGGGAAGGTAGCCTAGCTCTACCAGATCTCAAACTGCACTATAAAGCAGCAATTATCAAAACTACTTGGTATTGGCTAAGAAACAGAAAGGTAGACAAGTGGATTGGACTTGGCACTCAAGACACAGTAGGCAAGGAATATAGCAACCTCCTGTTTGATAAACCCAAGGACCCCAGTTTCTGGGATAAGAACTCACTGTTTGACAAAAATTGCTGGGAAAACTGGATAACAGTGTGGCAGAAACTAGGCATAGACCCATGCCTGACACTGTACACAAGAATAAAGTCCAAATGGGTACACGATATAGGTATAAAGACTGATACCATGGACAAACTGGAGGAGCAAGGAATAGTGTATTTATCAGATTTATGGAGAAGGGAAGAATTTTTTACTAAAGAAGAGATAGAAAGCATTATGAAATGCAAAATGATTAATTTTGTTTACACTAAACTGAAAAGATTTTTGCACAACCAAACCCAATACAACCATAATTCGGAGGGATGTAGTAAATTGGGAAAGAATTTTTACAGCTAATCTCAGGGATAAAGGTCTCATTTCTAGAATATATAAAGAACTCAGTCAAATGTAAAACAGTACAGGTCATTCCCCAATTGATAAATGGTCAAAGGATATGAATAGGAAAGTTTCAGAGGAAGAAATTAAAGATATCTATAATCATATGAAAAAATGCTCTCAATCTCTTTTGATTAGAGAGATGCAAATGAAAACAACTCTGAAGTACCACATCACACCTATAAGATTGGCAAACATGACAGAACAGGAAAATGATAAATGTTGGAGAGGATGTGGGAGAGTTGGAACACTAATTCATTGTTGATGGAGCTGTGAGCTGATCCAATCATTCTGGAGAGCAGTTTGGAACTATGCCCAAGGGGCTACAAAAGTGTGCATACCCTCTGACCTAGCAATGTCACTACAAGGACTGCATCCCTAAGTGATCATAAAAATGGGAAAGGGTGCCACATGTACAAATATTTATAGCAGCACTCTTTGTAGTTACCAAATACTGGAAGTCAAGGGGATGCCCATCAATTGGGGTATGGCTGAATAAAGTGTGGTATATGAATATAATGGAATACTATTGTGCTATAAGAAATGATGAACAGGAAGACTTCAGAGAGGCCTGGAAGGATTTAAATGATCTGATGCTGAATGAAAGGAGCAGAACTAGGAGAACTTTATGCACAGCAGTGACCACAGTGTGTAAAAGTTTTTTCTGGTAGACTTGGAACTTTGTAATAATGCAAGAACTTAAAAAAAATAATTCTCAATGGTTTTCTAAGGCAAAATACCTTCCACACTCAGAGAAAGAACTGTGGAATTCATTTTCGGAATGTAGCAGATCATGCTTGTATATGTGTATATGTGTTTTATGTTTTGATTTGTTATATGATTTCTTCGATTTATTTTAGTTCATCTACACAGCATGACTATAGTGAAAATATATTCAATAGGAAAATATATGTAGATCCTCTATAGAATTGTATGGTATCTTGGGGAGGGAAAGGAGTGGTGGGGGATAGATGGGAGGTAAAAATCTAAGTTTTTTGGTAGTGATTGTAGAGCATTAAATAAATAAATTATAAAAAAAGAAAAAGAAAAGAGAGGGAAGAAAAAGCAGAAGGGTAAGGCATATGCTCATATTTTCATCAATACACTATCTAAAAAGGAATGAAGTTATTTTCTGTACAAAGGTATGGTCCTTTTGTTTCTCAAAAAATGTGAAAAAAAATCATTGACCCTATTATTATTTAAAAAAAAAAAAAGAAGTGACCAAGAATTTGGGTTTAAAAATCCAACAGGCAGGAGAAGAACAGGATAGATTGCCATTGGGGGGGGGGGGGGCTGTGAGATCATTTGAATAACCCAAGAATCTGAATATCAATAACCTTTGACCTATATGCATATTTTTCCATTTGTGAATAATTTTAATGGAATAATCTGTAAATATATTAGAGGAATATCAAATATACACACATGGGGAGGATATGTAGGCTTTTACATTGGATAGACAGATAGAGAGATGGACAAGATTATACAAGATTACCTGAAAGATACAAGAAAAAATAACTTTGATAATTAATGTCAAGTGAATTATAAAGCAGGGTTGCATGTTGGATAATGTTTGCTGCACTCAGGAACTCATAGTTCCTGACTTCGTAGTCAAAGAGAAATTTCTTATCAATGGTCTTCATTCAAATAGATGCTCCTGTTTGCAGAAAATATTGGAAGTAAAATAACAAGTCTAATGAGGTTCAGAAGCCTCTGGGATGAGAAACACAATCACAAAAAAGAATTTGGCTAACTTCTCTTAGATAGAACAAAATGAATAAAGAATTCTTATTATTTAGGCAATGATATGCAATTGGATAGGCATCATATATAACTTAGCTATTAATATTGGCTTAAAAAATTTTTACTTTGACTATACCAGTGATTTAATTTGTGTTTGAAACTTCTAGCAGGGAAACTCTTCATAAACCTGATTTGTAACTTATAACCTTATAGAAATTCCTAACATGTTGATGAGGTCAGTGACTTGCTCAGAGTCACACAACCAGTTTGTATCAGAGCTAGAGCATAAATTCTGGGTTATATATATATATATATATATATATATATATATATATATATATATATATATATATATATATATATATATATACGTGTATATATATATATATATATATATGTATATATATATATATACCCATATACTAGACAAATATTACAGATAATGAGTTGGACTTATAATTGGATAGGCATGATAAGAACAGGGTATATTATTTTGGGAAGTTGGGAAGTTGTTTTAATAACTTCAAGATTTTCTGCGAAATGAAGCCCTTCTTTTCAACATCAATACTCTTTTGTTGATATTGTTTGGTGATGTAGAACACTTTGTCCTCTGAACAATTAAACACAAGATGCAAACTGAGAGAAACATAGAAGGTTCTGGTGAGTATGAATGGGTTGCAACACATTGTAATGAAGGAATTGCACAGCTGTCATATAAAGAATGTCATTAAAGAAATGTACGACTAGAAAAAAAGAATGGTCCTGTAATATAACATATACCATATAATGAGAAATAATTGGTGTACAGCCCACACTCTCTACTTGTATCCTCATTATGTTAAGAACATTAGGACAAGTGCCTCAGCACTTGGGTGAACTTCCTATGATCAACTTATGGAAGGGAATGGATATGTCACAGGTCTGGATGACTTCTTTTCTAAATTATTGGAAAGAAAACTGAGATCAGAGCACACGTATTGGAAAATATTAGAGTAAAGGTATATATGCATATGTATATATGTATTTGTATGTGTATATATGTATGTATACATATATATTCTAAGCACTGGATTTTTGTTTGCCTATTAAGACAAAGATTGAGATGTCCTTTATAATTTCAATTCACCTCAACAAATATTTATTGATTTCTGTTGATGTTCGAAGCACTGTATTAGGTACAGTAGGGCACACAAAGAGGAATAAGGTGATGTTCTATCCTTAAAGAGTACACTACTTAGAAGGAAGAATAAATTGTGCATAACAATACTAAACACATAGTGCAATGGAAGTTATTAAAGTTGTTGAAAGGACAAGGATTTTTGAACTCATTCACCCACTCTCAAATAAAGCTTTCTTCAGTAGGAGTTTAATAAATGTTAGCTGCTCATTAAAATAAACTGGATAATATACTAATACATAGCAGAATATTAGTCTTAATGGTTATCAATAAGGAAAGTTAAAAGAACACATAATAATTAGCTGTAACAGCAATTTCATCTCTCTAATGAGTCAGGACTATGCTATGTCCCAGCTGATGAATAATATTTCAATTTGTTTGCATAAAAACACATTCTTTCTCTTCTGTTTGCTAATACTGGACCTCTGAATGCTAAAAATGCAGAGCAGTCATATATTGGCAATAGAGAACTCAATTTTTTTCTCAATCATTTCTACTGGAATGTGCCGATTGTTTGTTTTCTTTATTCTGACAAAAATAATAATGTAACCACTTCTGTGTGTAATAAAAATCAATGCTACCATCACTTTAACTTTGACTATTTATAAGTCGGGTAATCTCACTTGATGCATAAGCTCATTGCTATATAGTTTATGTGAATTTATGTGAAAAGCAGAACTGAAGATCAATTCTGGCTGCCACTTTATAAAAACAATTCTATGGCAAATTTGAAAGCATAATGTGATAATGTCAATTATCTTGAAATTGAATTTGACCACACTTAAATTTTTAAGAAGCATTTCAAAATATGTAATATGTCTGCTTTTCAAAATTTAAGCAACATTGATTTTTTTTTTTTTTTTGCAAGGAGGAGGCAAGGCAATTGGGGTTAAAGGACTTGCCCAAGGTCACATAACAAGCAAAAATTAAGTGTCTGAGGATGAATTTGAGCTCAAGTCCTTCTGAGTCCAGGGCCAGTGCTCTATTCACTGAAGCCCCCAAGTTCACCAACATTGATTGTTTTACTGTAGTATTTTATTTTTTAAAGACATTTAATGTTTCTTTAACATAATGACCATAGATTCTTAAAATCTTAGAGCCAGATATACATTTATATCATTTAGTCTGTCCAACACTAATATTTTTCAAAGGAAACAGAGGACCAGATAAGTTATATGATCAGGGTGACCTGACTAGTTCATATAATGATGTATCAAAGGGTTGCAAATGGTCCTTAGGGGTTTTCTCGTCCAATCGTCATCTAAGAATGAATCCTGTCTAGAAGATCTTCAACACGATTATCCACTTTTACATTTATGGTCAGCTCAGGACCTCAGGAAGCTGCTCCTTGAATTCTAATTGTTAAGCAGGTCTTCATTACAAACTGAAATCTACGTTTTTGGAGCTTTCTACTTGCTTCTTTTAGTTTGTAATGGTCAGGACTAAAATCTGACTCTCCTAAGTTGCAGCTTTTTCACTGGATGATGGTGCCTCCCAGATCACATACATCGATGAGGGAAGATCTGTCTTGCCAAGGAGCAATAGCATTCACAAGCTAAACAAAAGGGATAAGTCAGGTGCAGACGACCTGAGTAGCAAGAAGACCATGGAGATCTACTATGGAAGAAAAGAGAAAGTGAGTGGCACAGGGTTAAGTAGCCAAATAATGCTCACCATTTGAGCAGTTAAAGACTTGGCATGAGTAGTACTGCCTACCAGGATTCAAGTGTGAATGTCAAATCTAGAAGAATCCATGAAAACACCAATGTTTTAGCCAAATAGGTGATATACAGTGAGTTTAGAGAAGAAAATAATGCACTGTTGCCACAATATGCTCCTGGTTCTAGTGAATTTTTTACATTAATTCCACCATGAGGCAGTGTCCCAGCCAGAATCTATTCTGAGTCCTAGCTATAAGTGGCAGAGGTAAATTGAACATAAACACTTTCCTCTAAAGAATTGCCACCCATCTCTTCTTTCTGCTCCAAGATACCTTCTCCTAGTAGGCTAATGAAATGTTCATGTTGATTTAATTAAATGATATTGTCAGAACCGGAACTTGGGGGGCAGTATCAAGACCTAGAACAAGGGAATACAGTCAAACCTACTGGTCTGAGGGAAATCTCAAGGTCAGCACATGGGCCCAAAATGAGAGAGGAGAAATACAGTAGAAAGCACTTGGCTGAGTGCATTGTCTGGAGCCCTTCCTAAAGTACAGAGTTTGGGACCAGAATTTGTAAGGGAACAGAGTTGCTTTCTTTGTCATCCAGTCAGTTATCCACTCTGAGCCCCTGTAAATCCTGACATATTTTGGAGACACTTCCCACCTGACTTATCGCTTGTATATATCAAGGGAATGCTATTGCCATAGTATGCCTGAACTCCCACAAAATATTTTTAAAAGTCTGTTATGTTACCATTATGGAGAAAGGGGAGAAATGTGGATTAGTCTCAGACATGCAGATTCTTAACTGAATCACAGAATTTGAGAGTTTGCAAAGACCTCACTAGCGATCTACTCCAATGAATACATGAAAGGTAATGTCACTACACAAATACAGACTGAAAGTAGTATCTGGATCAATGGTGCCTTGAAACGAAGCTCACTCGTAGAGAAGAACCTGTCCATTTGGACTGTTTAGTATTTTAATCAGTGGCTTTGATGGAGGTATAGATGATGTGCTTAAATTTGCTGATCACATGGAACTGTGAGATGGTTAACACGCAGGATGACTGATTACAACAGGCTAGCAAAAATACCTACATGCAATAAGACAAGATTTAATGCAGATAAATGTAAAGACCTATACTTCAGTTCTAAAAATAATTAAACAAGTATGGAATGGATGGATGAAAGCATAACCAAAAAAACATTTCATGTGGACAAGACCAGGGGAACTTAGTATACTGAGAATCCAATGTGACAACAATAATAGATAACATTTAAATATTTCTTTAAAATCTAGAAAGTTTGGATTCTCACAACACTTCTCAGAGTTGTTGTCCAATTACTATTTCCAATTATTATCTCTATTTTACAGATGAGGCAACTAGGGCACAGAGAGGTAAGTGACTTGTCCAAGGTTACACAGCCAGTTAATACTGAGGCAGAATTCAAACTCAGCCTTTCCTTACTTCAGGTATGGCTTTCTATCCACTGTACCACCTAGCTGCTTGACAATGCCTAACAAGGCAACATAACAGAAAAAAAAAATAACATCAATTATTTATTCAATTTGGTAGATGAGGAAATTGATACAGGTAGAAGTTAAGTGATTTGACCAGGTTATATAGTTTGAGGAGAGATTTGAACTCAGATCTTCCTGAATCAAGATCCAGTATACTATCTACTGTGCTACCAACTTCTTGATTTTGTTGAGGTGGGCACTCATTCCCATGGTAAAATTAGAAATACATCTATATCTTCTCATTCTATTATTATGCTGGTACATTTTCTTTTTTTCCTCTTTTTAAAAAATTAATTAATATTTCATTTTTTTTTCAGTTTTCAACAATCCCTTCCATAAGTCTTAAATTTACTTCCCTTCTCTGTCCTCTCCCTCTCCCTCCCCTCTTCCCCAATGCGACATGCAATCTTGTGTGTTCCACACATACATTCTTACTAACCACCTTTTCACATTAGTCATGTTGCATAGAAGAATTAAAATGAATTGCAGAAACCATGAGAAAAACAAAACAAAACATAACACAAGAGAAAAGAGTCTGCTATATTCTGTGTCCCAATTTCATAGTTCTCTTGTACATATTCTTTACTAATGATATTCTTGAGTCAAATTGCATGTACATTTTGGTGACTTTTATTGAATAAAAATAAATTATTTTTCACGATGGTTGGACCAATTCAAAGTGCCATTGACAGTGCTCCAGTTTGATTTTTTCTCATAGTCTCTTCAATATTTAATTTTTCATTTTATGTGATTTTTGACAGTCTCTTCTGTGTGAGCTATTTTAATTCTCATTTTTCTTATTAACAATTGGGAACATGATTTCATATAATTATTGATAGATTTATTTTGTAAACTACTTGGCTATGACCTTTCATCATGTATCTGTTAAAGAATATCCCTTTATCTCATATACTTGTGTTTCAGACCTTTACCAGAAATATTTACTGGGAAGATTTTTTTGCAAACATAGTGGCTTTTTATTTTCTAATTGCATAGCTTTGTATGTGAAAGGATTTTTTAAAATACCATATCATCAGAAGTACCTGTTCTGTCTTTTTCTGATTATATTTTAAGTTAACAATTAATTGTCTAGCCATAGCTGTGCTAAGTACCACTTTCCATTCTTCTTTGATTTTGAAATTATTTTTTAACCAATTAAATTTAAATTATGCATCTCTTTAGATCTTATTGTGACATATGATGTAAGATGCTGGTCTAACTATTTTTTTCTAACAAACAATTTTTCATTTTTATCTATAAATTTTTCTTGAATAGAAAGTCATTATCTCAATATTTCATGGTCTTATTCTTGTTTATCAAATGCTAGGATACTATGTTTGATTTCTTGTTTTCCTAGTCAGTTGATCAACTTTTTTAAGGAAATACAAAATAGTATTGATACCTATTATTTTAGACTGAGATCTACTGATAATTGACCCCCTTCATCCTTATTTTCTTTTCATTACTTTCCTGGAGATTGTTGCCTTCTTATTCTTCTTGATGAATTTTATTGTGATCTTTTGTAGTTCCATGTATCCCCTTAATCCTTTAATTGCTATAACAATAATCTATAAATTAATTTAAATAATATGTTTATTTTATTATATCATCAAAGCCCACTTATGATCAAGGAATATCTCTCCATTTATATTTCCCTTTATTTCTTTAAAAAAAATTTGTATTTGCATAATTCCTGACTATGTCTTAGTGGATTGTTTTTAATGGATTTTTTGTACTTTCCTGATATTTTTTGTTAGCAACATACAGAAAGATTAATTTTTTGTGTGTTTACTTATGCCATGATAATTTATTTAAGCTGTAATTTTTCAAGGACTTTTGAGTGATGGTAGATTTCATTCTGAAGAATGTGTAGTATTCTGAACCAGTGGTGTCAAATTTAAATAGAACTTGATTCTTGCAGCATCATATTAATTTAGAAAATCAAAAATTAATATTATCTTTGTTGTATCACATTTAAATTTATTTTATTTAGCAATTCCCAATTACATTTTAATCTGTAGAAAGTTGTTTGATTGTATGTTTGTTTGGGGTGGGAGGGAGTTCTGACCAGTTGGCTATGAGTTTGACACCTCCATCCTGACACTGTCAGCAAAATGACGTCTGCAAACAGGAAGATCTAGAAGAATTCACCATGGACAGAGAACTGCTCTTCCATTTGGATTCTGTGGCATATCCCTAAGAAGAGTGATAAACAGAGAAGTGTCCCTTCTCCTTCACTTGACATTGCCTTCCATTTAAAGTTTGAGGCAAACAGGTTTAGGTGACTTGAGCAGGGTAACACAGGTAGGAAGTGTCTGAGGACTGCAAGTCCAGTGTTCTACTCATTGTGGCACCTAAATAGCCTACTTGATACTGCTAATCACAGTATTTCCCAACAGAGCTATCTCTGTGGTAGCCTCTATGAAGGAACCTTAAATGATTTTAGCATTTTATTACAGATTGTTGGAAGACAGCTGGAAAAAATGTATTTTTCTCTGAGACAATTTCATTTATATTTATTTGTTGTTGATTTTTTCATGATTAACAAATAGGAGGATGTTGTATTCTCTGCACCTTTTAGTCACTTGTGTGAATGTGTTCCCCTAAAGGAAATAATTTATGTAAAACATTTTCATGAAGCAACCTCTTCAGATCTGTATAGACTATCCACATGAAGGTCTGAGGTTTGAGCAGTTGAAAAAAGTGGGCAAATGGGAAACTGATTATTAATGTTCTCTGGGTTGTCTTAAGGGGTAATGAATCATCCGATTATTTTTCCCATTTGTTTGGAATTTTCCAAATATATTGATATTTTACCTTTAAATGCTTTCAAAGCTGTGTTGTCTCAGGTATAGATTTCTTCTCTGTATGCAAGGATTAGTTTATTCCAGCTGTCTTTATCATAGTTATCTTCCTTAGTACAATTTCCATTTTTTTCAAGTAGCAAGTTAGGAATTAAAGTATTAAAGTTCAAATGTGGTATTTTTACCATTTTCAGTGATTTATTTTTAAAAAGCACAAGAATTACTATTTAGTATGTGTGAATCACCAAGAATACAGAGGCACAGGGCACTGAACTCTAGCCATGTAATTAGAAAAACCTTGAGTTAAAATCCAGTTTCAGATATTTAGTTATTTGTTTCACTCTGGAAAAATCATTTAACCCTTCTGTGCCTCAATTTCTTCATTTATACAATAAGGATAAGAACCTCCCAGGGTTATTAGGATAAAATGAGATAACATCTTTAAAATACTTTACCTATCTTAAAGCATTGTTAATGCTAATGGTTCATTATTATTATTATCATTATAAAAATAATAAAGGAAAAAGTTCTTTAATTCAAGGAGCTCACAGTTCCCTAGTGGACAGTGGATATAAAACATTTATTCATGTAAGTTGAGAGAAGTGATTATTCTTTATTTTATTTTTTCCTTTCTATTTCCTTATTTAGGAATCAGTTCCTGTTAAGACTGACCTAATCCTCAGGGTACATGCTCCACTTGGGTGACATCCGTTTCAACAAGGATACCTTACTTTTGCTTATAGTATAAACAGAATCTAATCTAGGTGAATTTTAGCCCTAAAGCATTAAGCCTATGACCTTGCACCCCTCCAATAATGTCTAAGCTAACCCAGCTTATGAAGAAGAGAACCAACAATAGTGGTTTGGGTAGAGATGGATTCTTTTGTCCAAACTGCTGAAGGTGGTTGAGTCTCATGATCAAGCCACATTGTCAGCAGGAGCTGAAGACTTTTAGCCCACCTCCTCATTAATATGTCCACCCCCTCATTAATTGTTCACGAAGCAAAGCTGATTTTCTTCTGTCAGGGGTATCCCCTTTTCTAAAAGTATTTAAGCTTTCAGGGATCTCCATGGCTTTGTCTTTGGCTTTCAAGAGAGACCAGTTATCATCAATTTACTGATTATTAGCTAGCCTAATTAATAAGTTGATTAGTAGTTATCCAGAAGTTTTGTCCTTCTGGATTTTCATTCATCACAAAGAAAATTCAAGGTAATTTTAAGAATGTAAGTATACTAAAAACTAGGAGTGAGAGAAGATGAGTATCAGGAAAGGCTTCATTGAGGAGATATCAATTAACTGAATCTTGAAGAAAGACAAAAATGCTGAAAGTGCAGATGAGAGGGGAGTACCTTCCAGGCCTTGTAGAGAACAAGTCCAAACAGATGTGAAATATAGAGAAGAACCCAGTGAGAGAGTTTGAGCAGAATTCAGAGAACATGAAAATTCCATGAGGATCACATATGCCCATATTCAGAAGTAAACTTCAAAAGATTCTCTGGAGTCAAGTTTACTTTTTAAATTTCTTGTTTCATATTATCTACAGATAAATTCCCTTCTCTTGAGTTAACTTATAAAGCAAAATTTTGCTACAAATATAAATAAAGTTAAATGAAAACCATTTATTGAATGCTAAAAGGCAAGGTTAAGTGATTGTTTCTTTTCTTTCTTTTAACATTTTAAATTGTTTTTGTTCTCTTAAAAGATAAAGATTTTTGATATTTTTTTAAAGTGCAACTCTTTGGCTGTAGCTTTCTTTTATAATCCTAGATGTGCAGAGTGCTTTCAAAGATGATAAGAAAAAATTATTACTTTGTGGCATTATGGTGAAACACTTTCGCTCCCATGAAGGACAATATTTATCTATAAGAAATTTGTTTGGCTTTGTACATCAGTCCAGGATGCTATATGAGGACAAGCCACCAGGTGGCACTCTAAATTTGAGTAGCACTAGCTCACTTGAAGGATCATAGGAAAATTCACCAAAGGATCCCCACCTTGAGCTTTCAACTTATTAATCAGTAAGAAATTAGTAAGTGTGCCAAGTACTATTCTAGGGGCTTAGAATATAAATACCATCATTGTCATTATCATCCTCATTACCATCATCTTCATCAAGTCTATGTTCAGGGGCTTACAATTCTGTTTAATAAGATAACATGTATTCATGGTTTTACAGAATAAATATAAAATAAGTACATAGTAGTTAGAGAAGTAGGTCACTGATAACTAGTAGAAAGGCTCTGTATAAAAGTTGGTGCTTGATATATGAATCTTAATGAGATAGATTCTATGAGGCACAGTTGAGGGAGGAGTACACTCCAATAACATGAGAAGTGCATGTTCATTAGAAAGAAAAAGACAAAGAAAGACAAATTAGTTAGACTACAGAGTGAAGAAATGGGAATAATGTTGGGGCTGGAAAGACAAAGTTGGTATAACTAGAGTTTACCTAGTAGTACAGTAACGTGGTCAGATTTGTGGTTAGGGAAAATCTCTTTGGCAGCTATGTGAAGGATGAATTGAAATGGACAAAGATTTTAGGCTAATGAACTACTTAGAACAACTATTATCATAGTCTATATGAAAGTTATGAAGGCTTGAACTAAGATTGTGATTATATGAATAAAAGGTAGGTTGTGAACAATGTTGTAAGAGAAATGATGAATTTTGGGAACTGATTGGCTTAGTGGAGTGAACAGTTGAGAATTCCACTGACTTTACAACCCTTAAAGACTTGAAGATGAATGGTACTTTCAAGAGAAATGGGATGGGGCCAGAGGAAAGTGAGTGTGAGGGAACATATATTGAGTTCTATTTTGGACATGCTGAATTTGAAATGTCTCTTGAACTTCTATTTTGAGATGTCCAAAAGGTAGCAATATGCATCTAGAGTTCAGGGAAAAAATTAGGGCTAGACCTAGTGGTCTATGAGTCATTTGCATAGAGATAATAATTAGATCTATGAAAGTTGTTGATGTCACCAAGAGAGAAAAATAAGAAAAAAAGGGGCTTAGGATAGAACCTTAGAAAACACCTACAGGTAGTGGGCATAGCATAGATGTTAAGCCAGGAGATTGAGAAGAGGGAGATAGATAGAAGGAGAATGAGGAAGAGTGTTGGGAAAATCCAGATAGGAGGGAGTATCCAGGAAAAGAATGTGGTCAATGATTTTAAAAAGAGTTTATGAAAACTTAGGATGGAAAAAAATATCATCAGGTTTTTATATTAAGAGATTAACATTAAATCAGTTTCTTTAAGAATGTACAGGTGACAAGTCAGGGTTGAAGACTGAAAGAATAGAAATAGTGGAAGTCATGAGTTTAAACAGCTTTTTACCAGAAATTTGGCTGAGAAAAAGATATAGGCAGACAGCTTAAGAGGACGATAGAATCTAGTTTTAAAACACATCGAAACAATTCTTTTCCTATTGATAGAGGATATTTGGGCATATTTGAATATGCAAAGAAGGAAGCAATAAATAAGGAAGAAGCTATAGATTAGAGGGAGAGAGGAAATAATTGAGATGGCAATTTACTGGAGATAAGATGACACATCATCAAGTGCATATGGTAAGGGGTTTGACCTTGCAAAAGAAAAAGGCCATCTCATTATCTGAGACTGGAGGATAGGAGGAAAGACTTGGGGATGATATCAAGGATTTTGAGATGAAGAGTGAAGAAAAGTGAACTTGTAGCAAATGGACTCAATTTTCTCAGTAAAGAAGAGGTAAAGTCCTTAACCAAGAATATGTAAGAGATATAGAGAGCTTATAGAGAGAAAAGAATATTTGGAACAGCTTCAGCAGGAGTGAGATAGAGAATCAATTAAGGAGAAATAAAATCAAATAATGTAAATTTAGAGTATACCCAGCCAACTCAGTTGTGCGACTTCCTTTGGTGCATTAGGTAGCATATGAGGTGGGACAGACAACTAAGATAATAGAAAGACTTCAGGGTTAGGATTTAGCAAAGAATGTGAGCTATGGTCCAAGAAAATTAGGAATTCAAGAGTAGAAGTGAGCTTAACTATTGGGGTGAAATTGGGAAGTGAGGAATGTGAAGACAGAAAGGGAAAGAAAAAGTACTGAAAAGTGAAAAAAGTGGAAGTTGAAGTGAAGGTAAAGAATAGATTTAGAAGAAGAAAGGCATAGGGAAAGAGGAAATGACAGGTTATAGTTAGACAAATGAATGGGGAACTTTCTAGATCAAAGAAATGAAACATTTATGGGCAATGAGAACATTCAGGATGTGATAATCTTGCTTTGCTGCCAAGGTGGAATGAAGGAATAAGTGATCTGACATGAAAAGACTGGGGAATTAGGCCATGAAGGTATTTGAGGGAACTACCAGACTACTCACTCCACACGTGTGTAGCTTCCATAAGACATTACAGATTTCATTTACTCTAGTGCTTTGTATGGATGTACCAATAATGATTTACAACTCTCTCATCACTTTCTGTCTAGCCTATTAGGTCTCTCCTCAGCATAGCTCCAAAGAATTCATTCAATCAGGATATTGGTTGGTCTATATTTATTGAACTGAACAAAAACATAAAATATAATAAGAAAGTCAAAATGGTTGAGCTTACCAGCTTCTGAAAAAGCCTAAATTTTCCTTTCTCCTATCCTCTTCTGCAGTGTATCTTTTTTGCTTTCCCATGCAAGGAAATGTACATTTTCATAGGCAAGTATTTTCCCATGTCTTCCTGATATCAAAACTCTAGGGGGAAAAGAAATGGTTTTGCAGCACTCAGCTCCCTCCATCCTGATAGAAACTAAATTTAACTCCTAGTTACCCATCAGGCAAATCTAGAAGATTGTCGCTGGTTCCGTACCCTGAGCTACCTGTGTAATTGTCTGCTTTTATCTTCTACCAGTGTTGAAGTCCCATGTCTAGAATGCCAGAAAAAGCAATTATCTCAAGAGCAAGAGATGCAAAGTATTGCATTGGACCTTTGAAAAAGCTTATTATTATTTCAAATGAGATCTGGAAAGTGTGACAATGTGATCTTTGATAGCCCTGAGTCTTTTCCATCTTTGCATGTTCCATCTTTCTTTGCCACCTAAAAGTCTATGAAAATGCAAAGGGATATCTTATACAAGTTATAAGCTAAAGTTCCTTCAGCAGGGATATTACACTTGTTGAAAAAAATATATAAATATTCTGCAATATTTTCCTTACTAAAATAAGTACCTGAATAACCTTTGCCAAGTCAAAGTTTCTGGGACTGAGTATCCTCTTCAATAGAATGAAAAAGTTGGATAAGATGATCTGTAAGTTCCCTTCTACGTCATAAATTCTCTTAGTTTGTAACACTCAATAATTGGAGCTTGTATCATTCATTTCCAAAGGGAAAAAATAGCAAGTAATTTAATACTGTTTAAGATGTCATAAACATAATATGGTAATATATCTATTGGTGACAAGGATATGTTCCAATGATACATTTCACACTAAGGAACTTTATTACCCTCTAATAGAATTAACAGATGAGATATAGAGATGTCATATAGCTGGAAAGCAACTTAAGAGATCATCTATCTAATCTAAAACCTTCAATTTACAAATGAGGAAACCAAGGCCAAAAAGAGATGAACAAAGTCACTTAATAAGCAAGAGTGAGAACCAGAACTAGACCATCTTGTCTGTTTCCTATCAGTCTAGTGTATTTTTTTCCACTGCACTATGACATATCCTAAGGAATGAAAGGGAGGAGGGAAGAATTCTAGGGGTTTTAATCAAAAGGCAAATATAAGGCAGCAGTGAGCAAAGGTAATGTAACTTCAAGGTGCATTAAAAGAGTCATAGTTCAGAGAAGAGGTGAGTCCCGTTGTGCTTGGCACTGATCAAGTCACTTCCTGAGGTCACATTTAGTAAACATCATGATAAGTTAGAGGTACTAGATTTGTGCTATTTAATCCCAGAGGGAAGAAGTAGGACAATTTGTGCATGGGTTCTGTTTTGAGTTGTTATTTCCCTCCTGCCTTCCTTCCCATCACTGAGACACTCAGAGAACCCTTAAACCCTGTGGAAATGCTATCCACACTTCTATATGTAGCTGAGAAGGAAGAAAAAGGAACTTTTCAGTGGGGTTCAGTCCTGAGTTAGAGAACTCTAACGCTGAGTTAATTTCTCCATCACACTTGTCCCATTCTCTACCCACCCTACAAAAAGCAGCAGATATTGATTCAACCTAACCTTAGAAGGAAAGAATGATTCAAAGCACTGGATAAGGATAAGAGGACAGTGAGTCAGACTTGAAGGATGGGGACTGAAACCCAATCTGAACCTAGTCCTGTCCCCTTAGAGAGTATTCAGAGAAGGACACAGGCCAGTATCTGCCAAGGTGAAAATTCTGAGTCAGCTTGGCAAACTAGACTCAAGAGTATATTCACAAATAAAGAAAGAGGAGTCAGAAAGTGAGTTACAAGAAAACTTAAACAAACAAAAGGCTGAGACTAAAGATTTCAAGATAAAAATGCTCAATAAAAGTCCAGAACACAAGTAGAAAAATCAACAGAGACATCCTTAAAGAAAATATGAATACAATGATGACAATAATTAAATAACAATTTTAAGGTTTGTAAGTTGATTTACACATGTTCTCTCATTTGATTTTTTTTTAAATAATCTTTACAACAAGACTGTGAGAGTTACTACTGAGGAAACTGAGGGAGACAAGATTAAGTGATTTCCCCAGGATCACATAACTAATTAGTGTCTAAGGCAGGATTTGGACTCATGTCTTCCTGATTCTTAAATGCAGGGCTTTATTTACAATATAATTTAGTTCCCAGAAAAAAAGCAAAAACATTAGTAAAAACAACCTCAACAACAAGAATAGTAAGCATTTATGAAGTGCCTACTCTGTTCTAGGCACTGTGCTAAGCTCTGAATTTACCAAGAAGTGTAAAAGAAAGTCCTGGCTCTCAAGGACATCCCAGTCTAATAGGGAAGACAACATGCCAATAACTGGAAAAACAAGCTATATACAAGATAAAATAGAAGGAATCCAGAGAGAGAAAACGCTAGCATTAAGGCAGATTGTGAAAGGCTTATGTGGAAGGTGAGATTTTCATTAAGACTTGAAGGAAGCCAAGGAAACCAGGTGTAGGAAATGAAGAAGGACTGATTTCCAGGAGTGGGAAAAAGAAAACGGGAAATGAAGGAACACTTGATATAATATTAAATCCAGTGATCTCCCAAGAGAGTATGGAAAACAATAACAAACTTCCAGAATATCTCAAGAGAAATGAAATCCATAAAAGAATAATTTTGGATATGGAGTATACCACACAAAACAGTGCTCTCAATGAAGAAAATAACAACTCAATTACGTAGAAGAAAAATTGTCCTTGATGTAAAATGTCTCTAAATAAATTAGAAAAGAGCTGATTTGAAACACAGAAATACTGAGATGAAAGGAAATGGACAGAATAAAAGTCTAAATGCTAAAGAAACTCACAAACTCTATACAAGCCAAAACACTTGACCTTTTATAGGAAGGATGTGCAAAGGCATCTTAAGAAACAAATCTTTTAGTGGAATGTATTGAATATAACTGAACATCACAATGCAGAAAATAATATAACTGCCCAGAATTTATGAATACAGAAAATAAAGCATAACAGAAAGACTAAATTCTAAGACACAGAGTAGTTAAATTTAATAATTTCAATGGCAAAAATAAAAAAACTTTACAAGTAACCAGGATAAAAAGTTTCAAATGTGCATATTCTAATGATAGGAGATTATTTCACAACCATGAGAATTTTCATTGGAGAATAGAGCAATATATTGAAGGAAGCAAAGGAGCTCAATCTGTGATCTAAAATGACATGCTACATAAGCATGCATAATCATCAATGATAAAATCAATGGACACTCAATAAAAGAGTCCTTTGAGGTTTCCCTGGTGGTGGGGGAAGGGGAGGTGGGAGCAGATTACTCAACTAGCAATTATGAAGGAAAAAATAACTACTAAAATTAATGAATGCATTTTAGAGATATTTTTAATTTAAAAATATTTTATTTCCTGTAAGGTTCTAAGACAACTCCAAAAGGTTCGTGATGGAAAATGCTATCCACATGCAGAGCAAGAATTATGGAGTCTGAATGCAGATTGAAGTAGACTCTTTGTTCTCTATCTTTCTTTTTTTGTTTTCTTGTTTATTTCTTGTGGTTTATGCCCTTGGTTATAATTTTTCTTTACAACGTGACTGATATGAAAATACGTTTCCTATGAATGTTGGTTGTTGTCCTTCATCTTCAAAGGGGATGAAAATAACATCACCATTATTAAGTGAAATTTCAGTGTGTCCGACTGTGGGTGATCAGAAAAATAGGGGGGAGGATCCGGAGGTGAGGTGGGTGTGAGGAGAATATTCAGAGCTCAAGTCACTGGCTGGGAAAATGCCCAGAAAAGGGAAAAAAACCAAGACTATTGAGGACTACTTTCTTGGTGAGCAGGTTTCTCCTCCCCTCCCTTCTGATGAGGAAGAGCGGTGCTCACCATCAGGGGAAGACACAGGAGTCAGTGCTTCTACATCCCAGCCCACTCAATGGGATCAGTTCTGGGAAAAGGTCTTAAAGAGCTCAAACAATTTTCAAAATCATGATAGAGAGGTGGAGGAAAAACTGGGAAGAGTAATAAAAGACTTGCAAGCAAAGTATGAACAACAAATCAGCACCCTGCTAAAGGAGACCCAAAAAAATGTTGAAGAAATTAACACCTTGAAAAATAAGCTAACTCAATTGGCAAAGGAGGTTCAAGAAGCCAATGAGGAGAAGAATGCTTTCAAAAGCAGAATTAGCCAAATGGAAAAGGAGATTCAAAAGCTCACTGAAGAAAATAGTTCTTTCAAAATTAGAGTGGAACAGAAGGAGGCTAATGACTTTATGAGAAACCAAGAAATCACAAAACAAAACCAAAAGAATGAAAAAATGGAAGATAATGTGAAATATCTCATTGGAAAAACAACTGACCTGGAAAATAGATCCAGGAGAGAGAATTTAAAAATTATGGGCCTACCTGAAAGCCATGATCAAAAAAAGAGCCTAGACATCATCTTTCATGAAATTATCAAGGAAAACTGCCCTGATACTCTAGAACCAGAAGGCAAAATAAATATTGAAAGAATCCACAGATCACCACCTGAAAAAGATCCAAAAAGAGAAACTCCTAAGAATATTGTGGCCAAATTCCAGAATTCCCAGGTCAAGGAGAAAATATTGCAAGCAGCTAGAAAGAAACAATTAAAGTACTGCGGAAATACAATCAGGATAACACAAGACCTAGCAGCTTCTACATTAAGGGATCGAAGGGCGTGGAATAGGATATTCCAGAAGTCAAAGGAATTAGGACTAAAACCAAGAATCACCTACCCAGCACAACTGAGTATAATACTTCAGGGGAAAAAATGGTGTTTCAATTAAATAGAGGACTTTCAAGCATTCTTGATGAAAAGACCAGAGCTGAAAAGAAAATCTGACTTTCAAACACAAGAATGAAGAGAAGCATGAAAAGGTAAACAGCAAAGAGAAGTCATAAGGGACTTATAAAAGTTGAACTGTTTACATCCCTACATGCAAAGACAATATTAGTAACTTGAAACTATTCAGTATCTGGGTACTTGGTGGGATTACACACTCACACATGCACATGCACACACTCATAGAGACAGAGTGCACAGAGTGAATTGAATAGGATGAGATCATATCTTAAAAAAAATGAAATCAAGCAGTGAGAGAGAAATATATGGGAGGAGAAAGGGAGAAATGGAATGGGGCAAATTATCTCTCATAAAAGAGGCAAGCAAAAGATTTTTTTTTTAGTTTGGGGAAAAAGAGGGGAGGTGAGAGAAAAACATGAAGCTTACTCTCATCATATTCCACTAAAGGAAGGAATAAAATGCACACTCATTTTGGTATGAAAACCTATCTTACAATACAGGAAGGTGGGGGACAAGGGGATAAACAGGGTGGGGGGGACGATGGAAGGGAGGGCATGGGGAGGAGGGTACAATTTGAGGTCGACACTCACAGGGAGGGACAGGATCAAAAGAGAGAATAGAAGTAATTGGAAGCAGGATAGGATGGAGGGAAATATAGTTAGTCTTATATAACAGAACTATTATGGAAGTCATTTGCAAAACTACACAGATTTGGCTGATATTGAATTGCTTGCCTTCCAAAGGGAGGGGGAGGGGAGGGAGGGAGGAAAAGAAGTTGGAACTCAAAGTTTTAGGAATAACTGTCAAGTACTGTTCTTGCCGCTAGGAAATAAGAAATACAGGTAAAGGCGTATAGAAAGTTATTTGGCCCAACAGGACAGAGAAGAGGATGGAGACAAGGGCAGAGAGGATTGATGGAGAAGAGAGCAGAGTGGAGATGGGGGCAATTAGAATGCTTGGTGTTTTGGGGTGGGGGGAGGGGACAAGGGGGGAGAAAATTTGGAGCCCAAAAATTCTGTGAAAATGAATGTTAAAAGTGAAATAAAAAAAAAAAGAAAAATAGGAGCTTGGAATGCTCTATCACAGATTGGGCACAGATAGTCCATATCAATAGTTGGGGTGGATATCCCCAGTTTGTGCATTCTGTGTTTACTTTGTGCTTTCCAATTCTGCTTTGCTCAAAGAGCACAGCATTTTTTCTGATGTGGCCACACAATGCTGAGCAGTCCTGTGCCAGTGTCTCCCATGTTGCACAGTCAAATCCAAAATTCTTTAGAGAGACCTTGAGCATGTCTTTGTATCATTTCTTCTGGCCACCATGTGATTGCCTGCCTCATGCAAGTTCTCCATAAAATAGTCATTTTAGCAAGTGTACATTTTGCATTTGAAAAACATGACCAGCCCATCAGAGTTGAGCTCTCTGAAGCATAGTTTGAATACTTGGCAGTTCACCTCGAGCAAGGACTTCAGAGTCTGGTACCTTATTCTGCCAGGTGATCCTCAGAATCTTCCTAAGATAGTTCAAATAGAAACGATTCAGTTTCCTGGAATGGCTCTGGTAGACTGTCCATGTTTCACAGGCATACAACAATGAGGTTAGCACAACAACTCTGTAGACTTTCAATTTGATACTCAGTGCAATACTTCTTATCTCCCAAACTTTTCTTTGAAGCCTCCCAAACGCTGAACTAGCTCTGGCAATGTGTGCATCAACCTCATTGTCAATGTGTACATCTCTGGAAAGTACGCTACCAAGGTAAGGGAACTCATCCACAGCATTTAAATCTTCTCCATTTGTTGTAATGGATGGTTCCATGTATGGATGGTGTGGTGGTGGCTGATGGAGCACCTGTGCTTTTTTGGTGTTAATTATTAGTCCCAAATTAGCACAGGCAGCAGAGAATTGATCCATACTTCATTACATCTCAGCTTCACAGGCTGCATTGAGTGCACAATCGTCTGCAAACAGAAAATCATGCACCAATGCTCCCTCCACTTTGGTCTTGGCTTGTAGTCCTTTCAAATTGAAGAATTTACCATCATGATAGCTGACCTTGATGACATGTTCATCCTTATTGAAAGTATTTGTCAACATGGCTGAAACATCATGCTAAAAACCATGGGAGCAAGAACACAGCCCTGTTTCACTCCACTGTTGACTGGGAAGGCACGAGAGCTTTGTTCTCTATCCAGAACCCAGGTAAACATGCCATCATGAAATTGAGGCACAATTTGATGAAGTTCTCTAGGCAACCAAATTTTGACACAATTTTCCATAAGTTCTCATTGCTAACAGTGTCAAAGGTCTTGATCAGATCTATAAACATTGTGTACAGACTTCTGTTCTGCTCCTGGCATTTCTCCGGGAGTTGTCAGGCAGCAAACACCATATGTCCCTTGGCCCTTTCTGAAGCCACACTGGCTCTCAGGTATATGCTCGTCTTCCAATTTTACCAGCAATGACTAAGAGAGAGAATCCCTGTGATTGTCACAGGACAAACTATTCCCTTTACCTTTATAAAGATGGACAATGGAGGCAACCTTGAACTCCTTGTGGTTAACTTCCTCTTGCCATATAACCTGCAAAATTTCAGTCAGCTTTTGTAGGAGTACTGGTCTCTCTACCTTGTAAATCTCATCTGGAATAGAATCAGCACCAGGTGCTTTGCCCCATGAAAGGAGCCTAATGGTCCTCAAAACCTCTTCTTCAGTTGGAAGTTCAGCTAAGGAAGGATTGGCTTCAACCTGAGATAAACAGTCAATGGCCTCAGCATTGATTGATGACGGTCTTTTGAGAACAGTATGGAAATGTTCAACCCATCTCTCTAGGATCGTGACCTTATCACTAATCAATGTGACTTCATCTACACTGAGTAGTTGTGATGCACCATATGAACATATATGTAGAGCCTGTATCAGATTGCAGGCTGTCCTAGGGAGAATATAGGGGAGAGAGGGGGAGAAAACCCAGAATCCAAAAGGCTGTGGAATTGAACATTGTAGACCCAAAACAAGTAAAGTTTTTAAAAATCTATTTTACTTTTTAAAATTTTTTAAAAATATATAATTTATTTTTCAGTTTTCAATATTAACTTCCACAAGAATTTGAACTCCAAATTTTCTCCCCATATCTTCCAGCTTCCCATCACAGGACAGCATGCACCCCATCCACCCCTTCCTGAAGTCTGTCCTCCCTTCTATCATCTCCCCTCCTTCCTATATCCCACTCCCCTTTATTTTTCTGTAGGGCAAAGAAGATTTCTATACACCATTGCCTCTACATCTTATTTCTTAATTGCATGCAAAAACATTTTTTAACATTCATCTTTAAAACTTCTATTTCCATATTCTCTCCCTTCCTCCCCCCCCCCACTCTCACTAGGGGAAGAAAGTAATTAGATGTAAGTTATACATGTGTAGCCATGCAAAACCCTTCCATAACAGTCATGTTGAGAAAGACTAACCACATTATCCTCTGTCCTGTCCTCCATTTATTCCAGTCTCTCCCTTGACCTATCCCCTCACAATAGTGTTTACTTCTGATTATCCCTTTCCCCAAATTGCTGTCCCTTCTTTTATCTTCCCTTTCCTATCCCCTTCCCACACTGTCTTCTTGCAGGGTAAAATAGATTTGCATACCCAATTGAGTGTGTTATTCTCTCTTCAAACCAAATCTCATGAGAATAAGGCTCACTTATTCCTTTTCATCTCTCCCACTATCCCTCCACTGTAAAAGTTCTTTCTTACCTCTTTTATCTGAGAATATTTGCTACATCTACATTCAACTTCTACCTTTCTCTTTCTCCTCATACATTCCACTGAACCATAAATTTTATTTTTTAGATATTTTCCCTTCATATTCTGCTCACCCTGTGCACTCTTTCTATCTGTGTATCTATGTCTAATCTATGTAAACACACATACATATACAGATATATGGATATATACACACTCACACATACATATATGTGTATGCAAACATGCACATACATGTATACATATACCTGTATATACATACACATGTGCAATATACACATGCATGCATACACATACATGCATACTCATACCTAAATACAAATATTATATATACACACATATATGTATACACATATATACATATACATACATGTATATTCCCTCTAACTACTCTAACACTTAAAAAGGTCTCCTGAATTACAAATACCATGTTCCCATGTAGGAATGTAAGCAGTTCAACTTTAATGAGTTCCTTAGGGTTTCTCTTTCTTTTTATGTTTTCATGTTTCTTTGGTTCTTTTCAGCTTTTGGTTCTTTTCCATTCAGCTCTAGTCTTTTCAACAAGAATGCCTGGAAGTCCGCTATTTCACTGAAATTCCTTTTATTCCCTTGAAGTATTATACTCAGTTTTGCTGAGTAGGTGATTCTTAGTTTTACTCCTACCTCTTTCGACCTCTGAAATATCATATTCCAAGCCCTTTGATCTCTTAGTGTAGAAGCTGCTGCATCCTGTGTTATCCTGATTGAATTTCCACAGTACTTGAATTTTTTCTTTCTAGCTGCTTGTAATATCTTCTCCTTAACCTGAAATTCTGGAATTTGGCTACAATATTCCTAGGAGCTTTGCTTTTGACTTCTCTTTGAAGAGGTGATTGGTAAATTCTTTTGATTTCTGTTTTACTCTCTGGTTCTAGAATCAGGCAGTTTTCCTTGACAATTTCTTGGAAGATGATGTCTAGGCTCTTTTTTTCATCATGGTTTTCAGGTAGACCAATAATTTTTGAATTATCTCTCCTGAATCTATTTTCTAGGTCAGTTGTTTCTTCAATGAGATATTTCACATTACCTTCTATTTTTTTCATTCTTTTAATTTTGTTTTATAATTTCTTGATTTCTCATAAAGTCATTAGCTTCCATCAACTCCATTCTAATTTTTAAAGAATTGTTTTCTTCAGTGAGCTTTTGGACCTCCTTTACTATTTGGCCAATTTTGCTTTTTAAGGCATTCTTCTCCTCATTGGCTTTTTGGACCTCTTTTGGCATTTGGGTTAGTCTATTTTTAAAGATGTTATTTTCTTTAGAATTTTTTTTTGGGGGGGGGTCTCCTTTAGCAAGCTGTTGACTCATTTTCTATGCTTTTTTGGCATTGATCTCATTTATCTTCCCAATTTTTCTTCCACCTCTCTTACTTGATTTTCAAAGTCTTTTTTGAGCTCTTCCATGGCTTGAGACCATTTCATATTTTTGGGGGAGGCTTTCAATGTAGGAGCTTTGACTTTACTATCTTCCTCCAGTTGTATGCTTTGTTCTTCCTCTGCTTGTATGCTTTGGTCCTTCTCCTCTGAAAAGATAGAAGCAAATACCTTTTTACCAAGAAGGTAACCTTCTATAGTCTCATTTTTCCCCTTTTTGGGCATTTTCCCCAGCCAATTCCTTGACTTTTGAGTCCTTTGTCAATTGGAGGTATAGTAACCCAGGTTTCTGTGGTTTTGTGCAGATATCTCTAGGGATCTGTAAATTCTCAGTTCCTCCATGGTGCATCATCAAGGGAGAGGTATTTACTCCTCTCCTGACCTAAGCTCTTGACTGTGAGCAACCACAATCACTCTTTTCTGCTCTGCAACTTCAAGTAGGATTCCCTCTCTGCAACTACCACCAGCTCCACCACACCAGCCCTCCTCCTCAACCCAGGACTGCCACTCAGCACTGAGATACAGAGCAGCCACTAGATTCTCCTGTCATCCATAGGTCTAAAGCTCCAGAATCTACCCCTGCTGTGACAGTGCCTGCCACCACCCTAGGGCCAGGGTGGGGGCTTATCCAAGCTCCCCTATCACCCAGGTGAAAGACCCTTCTCACTGATCTTTGAAGCTGTCTTTCACATTTGTGGGTTGAAAAATCTGTCAACTGCAGCAGCTTCCTATGATTCAGAGGCCTGAAGCCTTCTCCAATCCCATCTGTGCTAGTTTGGCCCATGCTGGGTTGCACTCCACTCCAAAACCAGTGAGATAGACTGTTCCTGTCCACCTTCCAGGCTGTCTTGGGCTGTAAATCTGTTTCACTCTGTCATTTTGTACCTTATGTTGCTTTAGAATTTGTTTAGAGTCCTTTTTACAGGTATTTTAAGGGCTTTGGGAGGAGAGCTCCAGCAGGACCATGCTGCTGCTCTGCCCTCCCAACTTTAGAGCTTTTAAAGTGGGAGACTGACCTATACCTAAAATCTTTTTAATATATATATATGTGTTTATCTATCATATACGTGTATATATAACTAACAAGAGCAAAGAATGATTATCAAGGTATAAAATAGCACACAAAGGAATAAGAATAAAATTAGGAGAAGCAAAGCATCATGGACTGAACCCCAGAGTTCCTCACATGTAATTTAACTTATTTTGTGGGATAAAATTGCAGAGTGATGGTAAATAGTAACACTTCAGACTAGAGGATGGATGATATACCCCTGAGAAGTCTATGGATAAAAAGAGAAAGAATGATTACTATTGTCCTTCAGCAAGGTGAGGTAATAGAAGAGAAAGGGAAAAGCTGCAGAAGGGAAGGCCTGGGTCTCAGGGATAGAGAATGAGGGAGCTTGTCACTCACTTTGGGGAGGGGGTATGCCATTGGAACATTCTCTAAACATCAAAATTATTTGATACTTATGAAAAACAGAAAAGTAGATCAATAGAAAAGGCCAAATAAGAAAGTATTATAAGTACTTGAACTCAAGAATCCAGTGGAACCATGGGTTTGCAAAATTGTTTATAAAGTCAGGTTATTCTGATATTGGTTAGTTGGACCAGATCATTTTTCCCTCTCTTTTTAATTCTTTATCCCAGACTATGGCCTCTGGGAGTGATAAACATGGATGATGTAAAAACAAAACACCTTTTATAAAGGGAAAAATGGAAGTTAGAGAGAGGTGGAGGAAGAAGAAAGAAAAAGGTGAGGAAGAAGAAGGAGCTATGGAAGAGGAAGAAAACAGGAAGCTACTAATTTTTGATAGCTTTTCTCAAAATCAAGTGAAGGGTAGGAGGCAAGTATATCAGGAAACTTTGACTTACAAGATACTTCTTCCTGCCTTCCCCACAAACAAAACTTGACCTTGACTATCACTACCACCAACACTGACCCTTCCCCTAATCAATGATGAGCCTTCAGATAAAGAACAGAGTTCATTCGTGATATAAAAAGTTAGGGGACCTCTGAATTACTTGGTAGACAGGGTAAACGACTCCTCTTCTGTGATTAAAGTCACCAAACTACAGAGGAGAGGTCTATTTCTCAGTTCTCTCATTAGCTGCTCATAACCTCCTCTGTACCCAAGGTATTAGGCCAAGTTATGTATTAAGAGTTTTTACAGTACTGTTTTAAATGCAATAGCTTCATTAGGATGAGTTGCCATAATCAAGGATTTGTTGCTCAGTTGGGATATGGCTGTAATATACTCATGGCTAGAAGGCACTATGGATTGAGGGCTGTACCTAGAGGCAGGAAGATTCATCTTCCTGAATTCAAATCTGGCCTCAGATATTTAGTAACTGTGAGACTCTAAGCAAGTTGCTCAACCCTGTTTGCCTTAATGTCCTCATCTGGAGAGGAAAATAGTAAACCACACCAACACCTTTGCCAGGAAACCCCCAAATGGGATTACAAAGAGAAAAACATGACTGAATAACAACAATCATTTTACTGCGTGGTGGTGGTAGAATTGAGTCTTAGAATTACTTGAAAGAAAAAGATGATATAACTAAAACAAATATCTGCAAATTTCACAATAATAAAAAATTAACAAATTCACGAAAAACGATTAGATTTATATTCCTACCATTTTGAGTAAAGGGTCTATCTTCAGTGATCATAAGAAAAATAAAAGTATCTTTGAGTTTCTATCAATCTTAGATTATGCTCTAGAGCCAAGTTCAATCCACAGTTTAATGCTTGAAAACTGGACTTAAGGGAATAGTTATTTAATCTAACAGATAAATGATAAATGATAAAATGATGTGATAAAATGAACCATAATTAATTAATTTACTGAATCTATTTTCCTACTGTAGACTTTAGTTCATGTTAACCTTAAAAAAGAAATGAAAGGTTATGCATATTTTACAGGGAAAGATTTAGTTCAATATCACCTCCTCTGAGGTGATACTCACTTAGAGGCATGACCTACCAGGTCCTGCTAGGTCAAGGAAGTTTATGTTTTTGATACAGATTGAAGAGGGAAGGGAAAAAAACAAAACAAAACATCAGCAATGACAATAAAACAAAAGTAAGTGTCCATGAACTCAAGTGTTATAAAAATCTTTGTTTTCTATGTATTGGATTATTTTATGGATATAAAACATTTCCTCTCATCTCCACACTGCTAGATCTTTATTGTAGACTCTCAATCAGTTTTACTTTATGGTTAATATATTTCTGTTCCAAGCATTTGAAGAAAGTGAGCAAATGTACTGTAAGTAGGAGGTCTATAAATCAATGGAATTCACTTTTATAATTTTACCTCAGTGTTGAGCTGCCTATTAAAAATGCATGTAATAATATTCACAGTGAGTGATTCTCATCAAAGGGGGAAATGATTTTAGCTATTTATAAAGAGGTAAATTGTTTATAGTAATGCATTGCCTCACTCTTAACCTTAGCTCAACTTTTCTCAGAGAGCAACTACTCCTCTCAAATTCTGGGTTACTCTATGGATCTATAATCCTAGAAACCCTACTGCTGAACTTCTCCTTAACACTTAGTCAATAAATACAATTGACTCAGAGCAATGAAATTTATTAAATTGGCATATTAAAAGCTGTCAATGCAAGTCAAGTCAAAAAACATTATAAAGTACTTATTATGATGCCAGATATTGTGCTAAATGCTGAGGATAGAAAGATGTGGGGAGGGGACCCTATTCCTTTTCTCAAGAAACACAATCTAATGGGGGAGACAAAATTAGACAGTCCTCCCTACACCTAGTGTGAATGTTATCAAAAATACAAATAGCTAGACACAAACAATGGTGGGAAAAAGGAACAAATGAAGATCTCAGTTGTGTGCAAGGCAACTCAAGTGTCTCTGAACTAGAAGGTCTCAACCTTTTCTTTCTTCCTCCTAGCATCTTCATGCTATGTGACACATCATTTCTGTTAGCAAAGATGCTCTGCTGGGCTCCTAGGCTTTGTTCCTCCTTGCACTTCAGCTCCCACCTGCCAGGGTTAGTTCTCTTGTGAATCCAGTCATTTCTCTCTTCTGCTTCAAAAAGTCCCATTCCTTGAAGCTCCTTTCTCCCTTATGTCTCTGTTTCTCTGTTTCATTCAGCTAGTTCAGAGCTTTGTGAGTTCAGCATTTTATGGGCCAGTACCTCTAACTCCATTTTTTCCATATTTTTGAAGGGATAACAAGGTGTCAACATTTCTCTGCTCTTTTTTTATCATAGTTATGCCCCACTATAGGTATTTTCTGCATTTTGCTTTCTATGCATACATCAACTGTGGAGGGAGGAACCAAATCCCCTTTCCCCAATTTAGAGAGGAGACAGACAGAGGCAGTGGCAGAGAAAGAGTCAGAGAGTGAGAATGTTTTTATGAGTTAAGGTATGAAAGCAAAACCTGGAATAAAAAAATTTCTCCAAGAAATAATGTTACTCATTTGAATATGTATGCATTTTATAATGAAAATACCGACATTATTGTCTTGCTATAATTTAAAACTACTTAGAAAAATACTTTTCCTATAAAAATGAACAGTTTCTTGAATGTTCTTGGGAGTGCATGATCACTCCTTATCAAGCAGTGACTTAATCCTCTCCTTCAGGCTTCTTATTTGATTTCACTTTATCCATCCTTTGCCCTAGGTAGGACTGAAACTAACCCACCTAAGACAGATGAGTTTCATGCCCACTCAAAGAATTCCAGGAAAGAGTTTTCCACAGCCTCTTAGCATTAAAAAGAAATCACAAACCTAGAAGAGCATATTTAAAGGATCCAGGGTGACCAAAAATTAAAGGTTTACCAAGCTTTAGTCTAATAAAAAACGAATTGTTTTTTCCCCTATGCTTTGCATCTCAATTACAGAAATATGAAAGTAATGCATAGCTACTTAAAATTCTCCTTATATGTTTAATTGTTGTCCAGTCATTTTTCTATCATGTCTGAATCTTTGTGACTACATTTGTGGTTTTCTTGGCAAAAATCTTGGAGTGGTTTGCCATTTCCTTGCACAGGGTCACATAGTTAATTGGTCTGAGGCCAGATTTGAACTCAGGGAGATATCTTCCTAACTCCAAGCCCACTACTTAGGAAAAAATAATGTTTAAACCTACTTTATTTACTTTGTTTCAAAAATGACAATATAATTTATGAGAAAACATTTTACTAGCATAAAAACATTGCTTCATAGAATATCATTTAGCTCTGTTTTGGTTTTGATTGTATATTTTTGTAATCTTTCATCAGTTTCAACTAATAGTGATGTAAATGAAAGATTTTGTACATTTAAGCAGGTCTGTCTCATTGCATTGTTTTGATGTTGTTCTCTAAGAACTCATAGGCAATTTTTTTAGTATTTGGATTTTTCCAGTTACATGTAAAATTTTTTAACATTTGGGGTTTTTTTGAGTTCCAAATTCTCTCCCTCCCTCAGACCATCCCTTATTGAGAAACGAAGCAATTTGATATGTTATACATGAGCACTAATTCAAAATATATCCAAATTAGTCATTTTGTGAAAGAAAACACAAAAATAAAAAAAATAAAGTTTTTTTTTAATTTTTATTTTAAAGGTTTGCTTGATTTGCATTCAGACATCATCATTTTCTCCTCTGGAAGTGGACAGGATTTTTCATCAAAAATCCTTCAGACCTGTCTTAGATCATTGCATTGCTGAGAAAAGCTAAGTCATCCTCAGATAATCATCATAGAATAGTGCTACCATGTACAGGGTTCTCCTGGTTATGCTCACTTCATTTTGTATCTGTTCATATGAGTTCAGGTTTTTCTAAAAGCATTCTCCTGGTCTTTTCTTAAAGTAGAATAGTACTCCATCACCATAATATTGCACAACTTTTTCAGCCATTTTACAACTGTTGGGCACTCCTTCAGTTTCTTATTCTTTGCCAAAACAAAAAGAGCTGCTGTAAATACTTTCGTATATACATAGATCCTTTTTCATTTTCAAAATATCTTTAGGATATAGACTTAACAGTTGCATTGCTGACTCAAAGAACATGCACAGTTCTTTGTCCTTGTAGCAGAGTTCCAAATTGCTTTTCAGAATGGTTTGGTTCAGTTTACAACTCCACCTACAGTGCATTAATGTCCCAATTTTCCTACTTCCTCTCCAACATTTATCATTTTTGTTTTCTGCCATATTAGACAGGTATGAGATGGTAACTCAGAGTCGTCTTAATTTGCATCTCTCCAATCTATATTTATTTGGAGCAGTTTTTTGTATGATCATAGATAACTGATTCCTTCATCTGAAAAATGCCTATTCATGTCTTTTGACCATTTATCATTTGGGGAATGACTTGCATTCTAGTAAATCAAACTCAGTTCTCTATATATGTGAGAAACAAGGCTTTTATCATAGAAATTTGCTGAAAAAATTCCCCTACTTTTCTGCTTTCCTCCTAATCTTAGCTGAATTGGTTTTCTTCATGCAAAACCTTTTTTTTAAAATTTAATGCCACCAAAATTATCTATTTTTTATTCCATAATGTCCTTTATCTCTTCTTTGGTCTTAAATTCTTCCTTTATCCATAGATCTGACAGATAATCTATTCCATGATCCCCTGTTGTCATGCTTTATTTCTAAGTTATGTACCCATTTTTGCCTTATTTGGTATATATGTATATATTCTGTATATCCTTTTCCTCTCCTTTCACCCTTTCCCTCCTCAAAAGTATTCGCTTCTGATCAGTTTCCAATAATTCACCCTTTCTTTTATCAACCTCACCTTTTCTTAACACCTGCTTCTTCTTACTTCCCTGTAGGGCAAGATAAATTTCTATACCAAACTGAAAGTGTATGTTATTCCCTCTTTAAGCAAATTCAGAGAAGAGTAAGGTTCACATTTTGCCTACCAGCCACATATTTAATGTACGATAATTTACCCCATTATACTTCTTCCTTCCCCCTTTTCCCAGTGCATCCTTCTTTTTCACATATTGTATTCTCCTGGTAAATTTCTTAGGATTTATAAGAATCATCTTCCCATGTAGGATCAAAAACAATTTAACCTTATTGAATCCTTTATGATTTCTCTTCCCTGTTTACCTTTTTATACTTCTCTTGAATCTTGAATTTGAAAGTTGAATTTTGTATTCAGTTCTGATCTTTTTGTCAGGAATTATTGAACCTACTCTATTTATTAAATAATCATTTCTTCCTAAAGAATTGTTTTAAGTTTTTCTGGGTAGGTGATTCTTGGTTATAATACTACCTCCTTTGCCTTCTGGAATATTTCAAGTCAATCAATACTTTAACAGAGAAGCTGTCAAGTCTTATGTGATCCTGACTGTGGTTCCACCATATTGGATTATTTCTTTGTGACTGCTTGTGATATTTTCTCCTTGACATGGAAGTTTTGCATTTTGCTAGAATATTACTGAAAATTTTCATTTTGTGATGTCTTTCAGGACGTGATCAGTGAATTCTTACAATTTCTATTTTACCCTTTGCTTCTAGGATATCAGGGCAGTTTTCCTTGACGATTTCTTGTAAGATGATGTCTGTTTTGTTTTTTTTTTTTTTGTGGATTCCAGGTAGTCCAATAATTCTTAAATTATCTCTCCTTAATCTATTTTCCAGATCAGTTCTTTTTCTTAAGTGATATTTCACATTTTCTTTTCTTTTTTCATTTTGTTTTATTATTTCTTGATGCTTCATGTAATCATTAATTTCCACTTGCCCAATTTTAATTTGTAAGGGATGTTTTTTCTTCATTGAGCTTTAGAACCTCCTTTTCCATTTGGTCAATTCTGATTTTCAGTGAGTACTTTTTTCAGTGAATTTATGTGCCTCTTTCATCATTTGGCCTATTCAGTTTTTTAAGGTGTTATTTTCTTCTGTATTTTTTGTGCCTTCTTTTCCAAGATGTTGACTCAGTCTTCATGATTTTCTTGCATCACTCTCATTTCTTTTCCCAGTTTTTCCTTTACTTTTCTGATTTTTAAAAGCTTTTATTTTTGAGTTATTTCAAGAAATGTCTTTGAACCTGAGACCAAATCACATTTCCTTTAAGGCTTTTTGCATGTAGCTGTTTTGAAACTGATGTGTTCTTCTGAGTTTGCACTTTGTTTAATCTTCCTGTCACCATAGTAACTTTCTATGACCAAGTTCCTTTCTGATGTCATTTGCTCATTTTCCAGCTTATTTCCTGAGCCTATATATGTTGTAGTTGGGCTCTGCTCCAAAGGTTTGGGGGATTTTGGGGCTGCTGTTTTGAGAGCTAGTTCTGAGAATCTATAAGTTTTTAGTATTTCTGATAGTGTGATCTAAGGACAAATACAATAACTACTCTCCTGACTTGTGCTTTGATCTGAGTGACTATATGCACTCTTTTCTCCCCTGGAATGGTGTCTGAGCTCCCCACTCATGCTGGTGCTCCTAGAAACACAAAAGCACATATGGGCAATGCAACAGAGTCTTCCCACCAGAGACAGAAAATGACACCCTGTAATCTCTGGACAAGTTGTCCAATCCCTTTACCATCTGTCAGCTGAAAACTCCAAAAGCTACTTCCATTTCTGTTGCCCCCTTCTCTCACTCTCATCCCAGTGAGTCATATCTTTCCTACTGACCTTCTAAGTTGTCCTGGCCTGGGAAACTGTTTCATCTCATTCTTTTTAAAATTATTATTCTGTCACTTCGAATATTGTTCTCAGGCATTATTTTAATGTTGTTTGGAGGGGAATTTAGGAGAGCTCAGATGAGTCCCTGCCTTTGTACAATCCCTTGGCTCTATCCATTCCATAGAAAATATCATCAAAAGAATAAGCCTATGTTATTTCATAAAAGTCTAGTATTATTACTAGTACTGCTACTACCAAGAAACAGTTATTTAGAGCCTACTGTTCTCCAGGAACTCTGCTATGTATGAAGAATACCACTAGAGTGTCAAGTGTGGACAGCAGACAAGTCAGGTAAGGAAGTTATGAGTTCAAGAGCTGCTTCCACAGACAGTAATTGTACGACTATGGAAAAGTCACTTAAATTGTCAGTGCTCCCTTCTTACCCCATTACCCTTGTCAATGGTTTAAAACTATATTATAATAAAATAACTAATTGCCTTTTTCAGGGGTAGAGCTTCCTCATGGGAAGTGACTAAAACCAATGAAATTGTTTGCCAAACCAAAATGAATAAAACATACTGCTATTAAAGGTTGAAAGTTACACAAAACTTTAAGGTCTCCAAAGTGTGCTTCCATATATTTGTAAAGGAAGTTGATCACAGAAAAATCCTGTACAATGGAATTATGTGTTACTCCTCTGTTACTCGAGCTCCTGCCTTCTGCTATCCTAGAAAAAAAAATGGCCTGCTTTCAGATCTGTGGGGTCTGATCAGGGCCCAGAAAGAGGGAAAAAGCACAGCAATAATCAGGCATTTCTCAGTTATCTGAGTATATGCATGCAGCTCTCATGTGCTTTTGTCCCAAGAGAGACTGATGAATGGGAGCACTGGGGGAGGGATTATGGAATTATGGAATACTTATAATCTCTCCAAATGATTGTTGGAAGGGAAAAGGAATAAATAAAAAAAAGATCTAGAGTACTTTATAAACTCTCCTTTTACTACCCAAGCTCCTCTCAGCACAAACCATTTTTCATAAAAGCAGAAGAACATATATTTTAAGCTGGCAGTAATGTGAGAGGCTACCTTGTCCAGCCCCCTTATGCAAGAAAATAAGGAGGTCCTGTGAACTTGGATGATGTGCTCAGTGTTACATGAGTAGGGACAGTTCCAGGTATAGAGACTTACTTTTGTTGAGTACTATCTTTTGTTCCTTTAACTAGTTGTCACTAATCATCATTCTAAACCCTCTGTGGGGAGAAGTATAAGTAATTGAAAGACCCAAACAAAGTAAATTCTTCAAATGGATTAAGGCACTCCTTCAGTAAACATCCCCTTATATATTACCATAGCTCTTTAGATTTCATAACCCTCTGTGATAAGTACTATGGATCCAATTTTATCCAATTTTAAGGAAAGTAAGAGGAATCTCAGAGAAATTAATGTGAAAGTGATATGTAAAACAGAAGAACAATATGTAAATAGGAGGCTAACATACACCAATATTTATATGATGTGGACAAGAAGTTTTTGCTTTATAATTATAATAAAATTGTTTTTGAGATTTTTTCAGACCAATCAAATGGGGGGATATAGAAACACAAAGACAGAAATAAAAAGAATGATCTTGAAGCCAAGAGCTGTGTTTACATTCTTTTCCCCAATATATCTTGGCTATATGGAGGCTGTAGGAAGAAGTAATTTGCCCATTCCCCTTATCACTTTTCAGATAATTGTTGACTCTTTCAAGTGTAGGTACTGATAGTCATGGGTAGAAGGAATTTCTTGAGCTGAGTTCTCTAACTCAAGGAAATCATAGGCCTGGGGCAAAAAATGAAAGTTAAGAATAAAAACAAAATAACCTCAGATTAACTGGATAGTACTTCAAAAGTAGCTTGTGCCTCTGTTGTGTCATATTTGTTGGCCTAGAATTCCCCTGAAATTTGGAAAGAGCTCCTGATCTTGAAGAAGAGAGGATTTTTGCCCTCACCAAGGACAAGTGATCTGAAATAAATGGCTAGCATCATGCTTCACAATTGGCAGGAATTATTCTCTGAATTATAGGTAGAAACTTAATTTTTAAAAAGCAACTCTCTAAGCACCACAGCAATGGTAGAAAACACTCTAATCTCATGTGGTAAAGCAGAGGATTAGGAAAAACATAGTTGTTTGAAGGTTTTTAATCATTTCTATATGTGCTTTAAGTCATTAGACTTAGAAGTCTATGTGCTTAGAAGTCATTGGATGATATCTTTGTGTTACTAATAACTTGACCACTTCATGGAGGCCTACAAAAAGCCAGTTCATCAAAATTAAAAAAAGAAAAAAATATGATTTAAGTCAATTGTTTGAACTGACAACTAATCAAAATGACCAAATTGTCAGCCCTATGTAGATACAACCTTCATCTGTTTCCACTTCAAATACAGTGCAGGATAATGTTGATTTCTCTATATTTCAGGAACTCTACATAAATTATATCTGTCAACACCTGAAATTTTATAGCCCAAAATACAAGGAGATGTTCATCTCTCGACAGGCCTTAAAGAAGGTGTGATTGATACAAAAAGAAATGTTTCATATTATGCTTTTGGAACTATGTAAAAAGTTGGCATGTATAGACATCGGAATCATGTTCCCTATTTCAATTTTCAGCTAGAAATTAAATCTGGAAGACTATAATACACATTTTCTAAAATAAAGACAGGTAACAAAAACTGACAGACATTTAACTGCATTAAGTTTTTTTTAAAACAATAAAGAAGAGGTTTATATTCATGGAGCTGTCCAGATATTTTCTGCAGATTTCAGAGTAAATGGCATTTTGGACAGGAAAAAAACGTGTTAGAATGAGAATGCCAATTTAACTTGATGCACACTTTAAAAAGCACGTAAGAATTCTCCATGTTCTAGTTTGTTCAAGTGGTTTGGTAACAGGTTCTTCATTCATCAAAACCATTACTAAAATGTTATGAAACTATATTCTTGTATGAAGTCAATCCAAAGTAATATTTCAGTTTTAAAATATATTGGCCAAACACTTCATAATTTAACAACTTTTCCTTATAGACACACTGAAAACTATGATGTGATGCTTGAAAAAGTGAAAAGTTCTTCCTATTACCAATTGTTTTCAAAAACTATACATTACAAAGGTAAAGCTATTTCAAAATTAAAAGCAAACTAAATTATATCTAGCAACTCTGCTTTGATATTGAAGATGTTTCTGTCTAGTACACCATATGACTTATTTACTTTGCAGAGGGATCTCCTCATGTCCCTTAAAATGAAAATTTGCATTAATACGCACCCTTTTTTCATATGATTTAAGTTCATGAGTTGTTTATTTTAGGGCACAATTTTTCTTCATAGTTTATCTCTTTTTTTAGACCTTCACACTAAATGTATCTCTTACTCTAGAGGTGGGTGCAATTGAACAATTTATTCCTCTCTAAATGTGTATGTCTGAATCCTTCAGAATAAGTGCCATAAGTTATTATTGTTATTAGCATTGCTATTATTTAACCCATCTTGGCTCCCTATGCCGTATATAGGTGGATTTTTTTTCAGTTGTATGCTCTGATATCACTGGTCCCTTCTAGCTCTAAATCCTATGAACCTTATTTTGCTAGCTTCAGTCAGAACTTTACACAAATGTATATAGAAGTAGGATATTTTTTGATTGATTTAGGGAGGCAGGTGTAAAATTTTGCAAGTTGACTTTTTCCCTTCAAGTCTTCTGCTTTCAAGTCCCTTAATCTGATATAAAAGACATGGTATTCCATAATCACACTCTAATCTCTATGGGGCTAAATCCAAATAATTTTCATCCACGCCCAAGTCTGTGGAGACTTAAATCCCTTATTATTCAATGATCCTATTTTTAAGCTCTGCTTGGAAAAGCAGTGGCAACTTTTGATGCTAATCCTATTCAGTCCACTGACTCTATCCCCTTCAGGGAAATGGCCAAGGAATTTTAGAGGGGTAAATATACAGCAGTAATAGCAACCAATAAAAAAAGAGTTAAGTCCAAATCTACAGAACTACAGAAGATATTAGAAGTACAGGCTTTATATCAACAGCTCAAATATATTTATTCTGATGCAGCATCCATTCATTCCATTAGAAATAGCTAGTTAAATCCATCTATCTCAGTCTTTTGGTGGCTAGGAGTTTATAGCTTTTGGGTTTTAAAGTGGGCATTTGATTTCAATGTCAGTGCTATAGCTGTGGCAAGTTTTCAATAAGATGAACTCCAATGAATAACATGGTAACAAAAACAACCTGAATCTTAAGCAAATATTTTAGGAAACCAATCAACCAATGAACAAGAATTTTTAAGTGCCTATTCTGTGACAGGGACAATGCTAAGTGCTAGGGGTACAAATGCAAAATGAGACTGTTCATGTCAACAAATTTTCATTCTTCTAGGGAAAATATGTTCACAGATGGGTAGAGGATATGCATAGAAAATAAAGGAAAAGTTTTAGGGGTAGTGATGAGTGTCCACTAGAAGGAATTTGGGAACAACTTTTGAAGACGGCAGAAATTTAGCTGAGCTTTGAAGGGAACTAGGGGTTTCAAGAAGTCAAACCAAGGATGAGGAATATTTTAGACATAGCAGGCCATCTGTTGGAAGGTATAGGAAAGAAAACATGGAATATCATATAAAGAGAAGAACAAGTAAGCCAATTTGACCAGAACATAGCATGCATGAAGAAAAATATTCAATAAATCTCATAAAATGACTGTAATCTGATGTGATGAAATTTAAATACCAAATTGAAGAATTTATCTTTTAGCTTAGGGACAATATGGAGGCAATGGGGCTTCTTGATCAAGGAATGATCACATTCACAAATTTTTACTGGACATTATATTTGTATTTCTGATGTAATCTGATTATGTTATGTAGAGGGAAATTGAAAAAAATATCAAGAATATCATGTTGAAGGAAAGGAGGAGTGAGTTCATGACATTACTCTGAGGTAAACTGATACAATAGAGGGTGAGATACAAAAGATTATCCTGTAAAGGACACTAAGAAAAATCAACCAAATAGAAGGGCTATGAGAGAGCATTGTCATGAAAACTAGGGAGAAGAAAATGTCCAGAAGGGGCAATTAGAACTGTCAAACAATGAAGAAAAACCAAGAAAGAGAACTGCAAAAAAAAGGCATACATTTCTTAATTCTTTCTTGGCCCTTGGTATAAAAATTGTAATATTTGAAAGAAAAAAACATATAAACAAAAGCAGCACTGGACTAAGAGACATGAAATAAAACTTTTTCAGATCCAAATATTTCTGTGGCCTGAGGTAAGTTATTTATTTTCTGTGGATCTCAGTTTCATCATCTGTAAGTAAAAGGACTGTCCTGATGGATTTATAAGTAAACTATTTCAAACTTTTAAAGAATAATTAGCAATAATATAACACAAATTATTCTCAAAACTTAAGAAAACAAGCACTTGACCAGATTGCTTTTATGAGACAAAGTTCTAATCTCCAATCCAGGTAAGGATAAAGTACAGAAATAGAATTATGGACCAAGATAATTAATAAACATCCTTTCACAAATGTTTCATAAAATCCTGTTCATTAGATTTCAGTCATTCATCAAAGAAATCATTCTTCACCACCAAGTTGGATTTATATGAAAGAGACAAATATGGTTCCACATTATAAAAAATAATAAGCATATTTAATCATATTTTTAAAAGAAAAGGGCTATTTTATTCCTGCCTTTGTATTTGAAATTCCTAGGGAAATGGCCAGGACATTATAGAAGTTTAATAAATACTTTCTGGATGAATAAATGAATCATCTCAGGGATTCTATGAGCCAAAAGTAAGAAAAGGGAACATTTCAGGAATGGGGGACAAATTTACAGAGGCAGGAGATGAATGGGACTTCATGGAGAGTAGAGCCATTAGGTTAATGCATGAGGAAGGATGCTCAGAAATAATCCTGTGTAGGCTGGAATTATATTGGAAAGACCTTGGAATGTCAAGATGAGGAGCTAATATGTCATTCTAATGGACATAAAGAGCCAATGACAGTTCTGAGGTAAGGAAATAACATCATAATTATAGTTTTGAAATATTATTTCATCAGATATATTGGACGATGGCTTTAATAAAAAAGAGAATGAAAGCCAAAGGTCTAATCTGAAGACTTGCTATAGCCTAGGAGAGTAGCAACACTAAACTAAACAAAAATTGTAGTTTGTAGAATGTTGACTGTATGAGTCAAGGTTACAGATGCAATGTATGTTATAGAATTATAAGTAATATAAAACTTTAAAACTGGATATGGGAAGAAATGATGGTTGGTGTGTGGGAGTGGAAAACAAAGAGTTAAGGATGACTCAGAGTTTGTAAACCTTGGTAACCAGAAGAAAAGTAGTATCAGCTAGAGCAACCAGCAGGCTATTGGAACAGTGAATAAATGAAGGTGATAAGGGTCTTCACCAGAACTGTAGCAATGTCAGAGGCAAGAAGGTGACGTGTATAACAGGTATCATAAAGATAAAATCAACAGCCATTGGTAACATATGTGTGCACCAAAAATACATAGATTATTAACAGTATTTTTTAAAAACATATTTTCTTAAGGATCACAAATTAATATTCTAACATATTTTAACTTTCATTAAAATAAATCTATTATTTGCCATAGTATGTGTATATATCATATTGAAATATGCCCTGTGATAGTTTTTGTTATTTATATTCAAAGACATATGCTTTCTTTGTCTTCCTGGCAGCTCAAGTTGCGTTCTGGAATGATTATCCATTACATAGTAAGGAATTTTAACAGATTTGCTCTCTCTATATAACATCTATATTTCTTCTTACTTTCAATCTGTCACAAATACTTCCATTGGGACTACATCTTATAAATTTATGGCCCTAAGATTAAGGTGTAAAAATTTAGTTTATCCCTCAAAATAGAGGCTTCTTTTTACACAAAATCAATATCATACTGTATTCTGTGTCATATTAGCAGTTAACTAATGGGCACTTCACAATCTAACCTCCTTGAGAATGTTTCTGACTTTTCATTCCTACTTTGCCTCATTTTAATTTTGCCTCTCTTTCTAAGGAGATTAAGTTTAATCCTCTATTATTTGTGCCTGTGTGTGCATGAAGGGAGACCCATAAACTGTTTTGCTCTGGTGTTCACGTCTCCCTTGCTACCGTTTCTGACAACTCTAGTTTTCTTCTTACACTCCACTCTAATAACTTCTAAAAGCAAGGATACTAGGAATAAACTTGAATACTGAAATTTATGCTCTTGGCAATCTGGATTCTGATATTCCCTACCAAATATACTTAGACTCCATTATGAATTCTAATATAAGAAAGGACCCGAGTACATTGGGGAACCCACCATTGCTGAAACCTAAGACACAGAGGCAGAAGTTGGAAAGCTCTCTCTTGTGTGTATGAGGAAGGTCAGTTTGGCTGCATCATAGAGTTGCACGTTAGATGAGTTGCTAGTCTGATTATTCATCCAATACATAGATCCTTAATAACATTTCAAAATTGAATTTATTACTAAGTAGGAGAAAAAACTTTTATACTCCTAGCGACTCATTTCTTTCTTTACTGACCACCCAATGATCAATGATTATTCCCTCTTCTGAATTTCTGCTGCACCTAAACCACATCTAGTAGTGGATATATATAATTTCATATTGATGTTTTCCTTTTCATGTATCTTACTTCTAAAAATGATTTACTCTTGGAAGTAGCCCTGGATTCTGTGGATAGACTAAGAGATGACGATTTGTTTATTTGTTTGCTTGTTATTGGTGGGAGGAAGGTCAAAGATACTCATAAGAAAGATATCTTTATTCATTCTTTCTTCCTCTGCTAAGATGATTGTTGGGATGGCAGAAAAGGGAAGCAGGAAAAAGTCAATATATCTGTTCGTCAGTTGAAAAGTATTTCTTAGGTACTAGCAACGTGCCAGTCGCTGTGCTAAGTACTGGTGATACAGAGAGAAGAAAGTCCTTATATTCAAAGAGCTTATGCCACTTTTTTTCTTCCTTGAGACTTATTATTCCTTTTATTTACACAACATAGTGAATGATCATGCTCAGACTGTGAAAAGCTGTGGTTTAGGGTTTAAGCAAGTCTTTTTGTCCTGAAGCATTTCTTTTGAAGGCTTGGAACAAGTATCCTTCTCCTTTAACCCCCAAAGATCTTAGCAACGTTAGTTCTGACTGCTTTAGGGATTGGCATCATTGAAGGTAGTGAACTTAGTAGCCTTGGAATCACTGAGCATGGGAGTGTTGTGGGGATTTCTTTACCTGAGTTCCTTGAGAGCCCAGAGAAAGTCTTACCCTTCATTAGGTCTATAAGACTGGCAATCAAACAAAAAAGAGCAGTCATATTGAAAGGGGAAAAATATATTAGTGCACTAAGGAAGACTTCTCAGGCTTGTAGCAGTTTTAGTTTCTTAGGGTACAGATTGAATTTTCTAGTTTTTTAGACTTGCTTATAGCAATCAGTGGTATTCTTTGAAGACAGGAATTGAAAGGACAAAAGCAGGTTCACAAGAATTTATGGAAGGTCAAGGCTGTTATATTGGAAAATTAATTTCTCAGTTATTAATCTAATAAAATATGTAAGCAGCATACATGTTCAGCCACTGGACTTGATGACCTTTTGGCAACCTTAGGCTCAGTTTAGTTGAGTATTTTAGAATCTGTGATTCTGGCAACGTTAGGATCAGGCTCAGTAATAAATATTTAGCTCTGATTTTAAGACCTGAACAATTGTCAGTAGTTTTGAGACCAGGGAGTTGGATAGTGTGAGGTTTAAGGCCCACCAGTTAAGTGCTCTTGGGCCTAAGGATTCTAGACTTGGAAACCTTGCTACAAAGGACCTTAATGGTCTTCTCAAGCACTAATGACTGTGACATTGCTGCTTTCATTGTAAGTTCTTCCTTGTTATGTTTCTTAGCAAAACATACGTTTCTTAGAAACTTGGAGTCAGCTCCTTTCACAAGTATCTCTGTGATTTGCACTTCTTGAGGCTATTTCTGTGCCACTTGTATGAGTATGGACTAGGATTCTTCGATTTTGCCATTTTTACCTTGCTGCCAGGCATTTCACTGAGCGAGCTTTCATTCTAACAAGGAAGATAAAAATATATATTTGCACATACTGAAAATATAAAAGAATAGACAAATATAAAGTAGTTGATAACAAAGTACTTTGAGAGGGGGGTTATTGGCAATGGGAGGAATCAAGAAAGGTAGAAGGTAATAGTGATTGAACTCCATCTTGAAGGAAGAGAGTGATTCTGTGATGAGAAGTTAAGGATGAAGGACATTCCAGGTCTGTGGGATGTAAAGTGCAAAGATGAGACTGAAAATGGAGGAATGCTTGTAAGAAGCAAAGATTAAGCTTAGTTTGGATGTATCAGAGTGTGAAAAGCCCAATGATGCTTGAAAGATAGATTGGGGCAGTTTGTAAAGGGTCTTAAAAGCTAAAAGTAGTTTATAATTATACTAGAGTCTGAAGGAAACCACTGGAATTTGAGCAGGGAGTGACATTGTCATATCTACACTTAAAGGAAATCTCTTTGGCAGGCTTGCATGGTATGGAATTAGGTTAGAAGAGGCTTTAATCAGGGAAATCACTTAGGAGGCCATTACAATAATCTCAGCAAGAAGGGATAAAAGTAGATATAAGATTATATAAACTGAGATAATGGGTTAGATATGAAAGTTGTTGTTATGGTACAAACAGAGATAGCTGGCAAATGATTGAACATGTATATTGAGGGAAAAGAAAGAGAAAATAACAACATGACAGACTTTGGAGATGAGAAAAATGATAGTATTTCTGATACTGAAAGGTTTAGAAGGATAGATTTAAATACAAAGATAACAGGTTATATTTACATATGCATATATTTATATATGTCAATAGGATGTAGAGTTTGAAATGTCTAATAGGCAAGTAGTGATGTAGGACTGAAACTCAGGGGAGAGACTATGTATATCATCTATATCTATATCTACCTTTATATTTATATATCATCTATAAACACACACATACACACATATATATATACACATACACATATATACATATATACATATACATACACATGAGTGTGTATATGTATTATTAATTGGTATAAAGAAAATAATAATCAATATGAAATATAGACAACAAGATATTGGAGGAATTGGACCATTTTAATCTTCATGTTCTTCCTACAAATGAAATGAGAAGACATGTAATTTGCACCAAAAAGTAGGAATAATTTACAGGAACTTCAGAGTTCCATTAGTTTATATTTATCTTATTTTATTCATCTGGAACATTTTTACTTGGTTGTTTATAGCTTGTATTTATTCTTTAACTAAAAATCTCTTTATATGTTTTAAACATCCATTAAGGAAGGGCTTTTATTATATATCGACTTTGGTTCTATAAATATCAACATCAGATCATCATCTGAGAAATTTGTGGTAAGAATTTTTTTGCTCTTTAACTGATTCTAATTCTAATGACATTCACTTGGCTTCTGAAAAGCCTTTATGACTTTGTGTAACTAGGATTGTCTATTTTAGCTTTTATGATCACATTTGTTTCCTGTTTGCTTACGAAATTTTACACTAGATATAGTGGTGAAAGGTATTTCTTTTCATTCTCCTCTAATTTATTTTTGATATGACCTTTTTACATTTTGGTCATAAATTCATTTGGAAGTTACTGTAGTATGCATGTGAGATGTTGGTCCTACTAAATGACAGACTGCTTACAGTTTCTACAGGGGTGTTTTATTTATTCTTTTTGGTTTTGGGTTTGTAGAATTTCATATTTGTAACTTTTTGTTGTCCTTGGATATATTCAGTATTATCTAACTCTACTCAATTGTTTCTGGGGGTGATGAATATATTTCATTGGTCGATTTTTCCACTTTTCAACTAACAAATAGTATTGATGAGTACCCAGTGATAGTGTGGTTTGAGATCTAAAACTGATACACCCTTTCCTCTTTTTCTTTCTTTGTTTCACTCCATCATCTTGACCATTCATTCCTTCAGGTCACCTTTGTTAGAATATTCCCTGCTTCTATAAAGTAACCCTATTCTTGATTTATTGACATGACAGCAAATCTGAAATTCATTTAAGTAGAATCATCTTTTATATCAAGAGTTGAATGTTAGTTTATATTATATTGGTCTGTGCAATCATGAGCAATTGATTTTTTTTCCAATAATTTCCCTTCTTATATTTATGTAAAGATTTTTGTAGTTATAGTTACATAAGTTTCAGGTGTATTTTAGTTGTTGCATTTATTGATATTTTAAATATTCTCTTGTTATTTTTAATGTAGTCTTATTTGTATCTTTCCCTCTCTGATGTTGTTAGGTATGTACAGAAAAGTTGTTAATTATTGTAAGCTTATTTAAATCCTGATACTTGGTTGAAGTGTCTAGTTGTAAGCAATTTAATAGTTGTGACAATGGGTATTGTTGCTTTAGCCCTGATTTTATAGAAAGGAATCCAAGGTTTTTTTTGTTTGTTTGTTTGTTTTGTTTTGTTTTTTAGTATCTTAACTCCTCGTTTGAAATAGATAGATACTTTTTGATTCATTAAGGGAAAGGGTAATTTACTTCTATGTCTTTTTAGTATACATCTATGTTGTCTTTTGCCTGAAGATTTTTTTCTGTACATGTTGATATAATCACATGATTTTTAGTTTTCTTATTCATTCTATTTAGTTTTTCCAATATTAAACAATTCTGATATAAATTGAATTAAAGAATCATGTATAATTTTTATCTTACAATAATCTTTTTCAAAACTTTTAATATTTTGTATTAAGATTAAATACAATAGTACTTTATGTTATATATTAACAATTTATCGATATATTAATTATATTTATGTAACATGTAATTATGACTAATTGTAATAATTAATATTAATATATCAAATGTACTGGTACTTTATATTATATATACTTTTCATTCTCTGATTTGTCTCTCCTTGGTCCTGTACCATGCATTATCTAATGGAAAGATCTGGGAAGAATATTTATTATTTATAAGTTTTGAAAAGAATAAATTTAAGATTTATTCATGTTTTTCATCTGATACTAAGTAATTTAGATTCTTGATATCATGTTTATAGTTTTGTAAAGAGTTCTTCATTTCATTTCAGTTATTAGTTTTGTTGGCACAGAATTCATCAAAAATAATTTCTATATGTATTTACACATCATTTCTTTGTATTATCCTTTGCCATTTTTATTTATATAATTTATTCTCTTTTCATTATCTAATTTTGCTTATTTCATTGTTCAAAACATCTGATATTTATCATATCAATTCAATCTTTTATCAGTTTTTTTTGTCTCTTTGATTTTCAGAGTTTCTAGTTTTGAAATTAGGATTTTTCAATTTGTTACTCCTCTACTTCCTTTAGGTTGAGTGCTAAATGCATTGTTTATTTTTTCTCTTTTGTTGCTAAAATATTTAATAATATAAATTTTTCTGGAAGGTCCATTTTGGCTATATCACAGAAGTTTTGCAATGTTTATGTCATTTAAAAAAACATGTTTATAAAATTTTTTCTTTAATGTTATATTATTTACTATTCTTTAACATTTAAATCCTTTCTTTAAGAATTTTATTGTAATTTATTGATTATAATTTTCTTGCGCTTTGGTAAGTAAAACATATGAGTAATATTTCTGCATTTCAGAATTTGTTCATGAGTTTTTGGGACCTTAGCATATGATTACTTTTTTGTGATGCTACACAAAGCTAAGAATTAGGCACAATCCTTTTGGTTTTCATTTAGTAAATGCCAGAGGATTACAATATCATATGTTCCAAAATGTCTGCTTAGTTCCTTAACTTCCTTCTTGCTCCTTTTTTAATTTTTTTTTGGATTTGTTTAAGTCTAAAATTTGCATATTGAAGTACCCAAACATTGCAGCTTATTTCTCTCTATGGTTCTAATCATCTTTTGTTAAAGTATTCCAATGTCAAGAAGCAGTTTTTCACAGTAGTTACATAATTTAATTTAGTGTTAGGAAGACTTGTATTCAAGTTCCACCTCTGATACACATACGTAATGTGATACTGAGCTAATCATTTAACTTCTTAGTACCTCACTCAATTCTGTAAGAACATAAGTTGTAGAAAATTTGTCTATATCCAATGGTAAAGGGAATTACTTATTGGGAGTTCTCTAGTTGACAAAATTATAGATTCATTAAATATAAGCAAACAAAATCTTAGATGCTATGACACTTTGTACATATTTTATAATAATTGTTATTATTTCATTTTTATGGTACCTTTTAGCAAAATAATGCTCCCCTGTTTATCTTTTTTAATCATGGGTAATTTTGCTATCACCTTCTTTGAAATCATTCTTTTTTTTTGTCTTTACCTGAGACATTATAAATTATGCTGTAGCCTTTCATTTTAATTCTGTATGAAACTTTAAATTTCTTATAAACCATAATCTCATCCATATTATTGTTTAATTCACAGTTAATTATGCTTGTTAATAATGTTTTTTCTTCCATGGCAGCATATTAATAGTTTTTCTCTTTATCCTTGCCCTTCTCTTTCCAAAGAAAAAGAAGGTAGGGAAAGAAAGGGAATAGAAATAGAATAGAAATAGAAACATTCCTATTGTTTTCACCTTCCTTTTGTCAACCACCCCAGATCCAGAACACTTACTTATATTTCCTCACTGTCTCCACCTATTTTCCTGTTGTATGTAATGTAATTTTTACCCCAAACTCTTTGTGTGCATCTATATCCAAACCTCTTTTTTTCTGACTAAGATTAGTCAGATTCAGAAAAAGCCTATTTGCCCCACCTTCACCTCCATGTTCACTTGTTATTATTTTGATCCAAAACAGTTATGGTAATTTCCTCCTTCCATTTCCTCATTTACCCTTATTAGTTATTGACTTTGTCCTTCCTTGTCTTTCCTCTTCTGAAAACAACAGAACAAAATAAAATCCATCTGAAACTCTGTGTTTGTATTTTTTTACTCACTCTGCAACTCTTGAAAATAGTGACATTTTGAAAGGTCAATTTTCTCTTCTTCCCTATTAAAATGTAAGTATGTCATCATCATTTATCCCTTTCAAATTGTTCATTTCTAGGCTCCAATTGTCTTTTTCACTCAGCTCTCATTCTTTCATGAAGCATTCATGAAATATCACTCTTCCAATGGTCTCCCAACTCTTTCAAATTACTTAGCTCAATAGTAAAATTATGTTAAACAAAGGCCCCTGATAAATATTTATTTTTGTATAATATGCCTTTGACATTAGTATACTACTCTACTAACAATTCTGTCCATCGTGAAATGAATGCACAAAATAGACAATTAGAAAGAATGAAATAAAATGAAATATTCTGAAAATTTTGAAAATATGAGTTTGTTTACAATAGAAAAATATATCCTTGCACAGAAATGTGGTTGAATATGCCTCACTGAGTTTCTGATACATTAATTTGAAAGTTTCGTTCTGAGCTCAGTTTATTTTGAGATGACTAGTGGTTATCAAAATTAAAAAGAAAAATCAGAAAGCTACACAGATGCTAATGGAAGAAGCACTTTAGTGACCATGCCTGCTAAAAAACTATTTTTTCAATCTTATCTACAAACTATGCAAAGGGTTTTATTTAAATTTACCTAGTAAATTTTTATTTTCTCTGATTTCAATAAGTTCCTCTTACAAACTAATTGAAAAGAGGTGCATTTGATAGCTTCAACAGTAATAGCAATGTGGGGAGAATCTTGTAATCACAATAAATTGAACTGAGTTGGTAAAGGATGAGGAGAGAAGGTCTCAAATGAGATAGCCTCCTATTCTCCAATGCCATTCCACAGGAAGCTTGTTGAAGGGAGTTTGTATCAGAATGCCTGCTTCATAAGTTTTATCCACTCTGGGTTCTCCTTTACCTCAAGAGCATATCTGCTTTAGGCCTAGAGATTTACAAATCATGGTATGTGCTTATGAGCTGTCCTGCTAATGCAAAACTTGCTTTTGCTTAAATGTTTCAAATCCTTAAGGCTCCTATCTTTTACATGCAGAAAACCCAAATGAGAGTAACTCATTATCTCACTTCCCATTCCCCATGATGACAGTGGTAGTGTTGGTATTAGTAAAAATAGTGATAATAATAACTAGGTTTTAAAAATATTTTATATTTGTTAACTAATTTGATCTTTATAACTACCTTATAAAGTAGGTACTATTATTATATGCTTTTTATGGATGAGGAAACTGAGGCAAAGACAAGTTAAATGATTTGCCTGTGATCACATATCTAGTAAGAATTTGAATTCAGGACTTCCTGACTCTAAAGTCTTGCTCAATATCCACTGTCCTACCTTGCTGCCCTACAATTAACTTATATGTACCATAACATTCAATGTGCAATAAACGTAATATCTTCCATAGTTTTCTTTAATAATTGCATATGTACAATAAGGTTAAGGGATGGAATTACTCTCAGGAGTAGGTATAAGCGCCTAGATTGTGGTCTGCCCTGAAGGACTACTGACCATTTCAGAAGAGGAGAGGTTAGGAGCTTGCACAACCAGGAAAGGCTTGCTGTGGAAGTATTCAATGTAAGTCAATGTTTTGCAATAATGGCTGAAGGGGACATGTAATTGTATTTCAATATATCAGTAGTATATCATATACTGTATATCGGTGGTAGGCTGTGTGGAGACCCATCTTCTTACCCTCCAATGAATTAACGTTTAGAGTCATGCCATTTGGGATCATTCGGGATTATTCCTGGATCCCCAGGAAGGCATGTTAGCTTTTCTGTTTCTTTCCATTATTACTTCCTGAGAATGGTATGTTTTTTGAAGCCATTGGTTTCAGGCTTCATGTACCAAAGAACATATTGTTTTCAAACCCCTCTGAAGGACTCACAAATTAAAATATCCACAAATTTTCATCCATCTTCTTGAGTGATCTTGACTAGATGAAAGTGCTTAATGATATTTACCTGATTTTTATCATTTTGTTTATTTGTACTTTTTCATTTTTATTAGGATGTCTGTCAGTGGAACTAGGCTTTCTTGGAAATTTTCACATTTTTATTTTTATGAGAAGTCTGATTTCTTTCCATGGATGACAGCTTGCTGGCTGAGAGATTATGTCACTTATTCCATGTGTGGCCGGAGTCATTAACTTGTTGTGCAACGATTTGAAGATGAAGAAAATTTCTTTGTGTAGCTGACCTCAGGCGAATGGTTCTGATCTATAGCAGTTTGAGTCAGCCAATTTATTCCCAAATAATCCACAGCAGTCCAAATTATTTAGTGTAAGTTAATTAGTGGGTGTCCTTCATGCTCAAAGATGACCAAAATGATATTATTATGTTTGGGTCAAGGTACAGTTTGATCAACTGTGATTGATCAGACCACTATCAAATATAATTAATAACTCATTCCCAAACTCTTCACACTTCATAGAATTCATGTTGTTCAATATGTACATGGTAAACATCTTATTTGAGGAGAAAGTTTAAAGTTGCCTTTATTTATTGATTCAGATACTTTTATAAAATGCCTTATGATTTAATTTATAGAAAGAATGTCAACAGAGATGTGTTTAATGAGATATCTTTGTACTCATTTAGATGCAGGTGTAAATTTTTCAGTAGAAGTTGCCCATTCTTCTCAATAAGGTTTTGAAAGAATGTTGTCCTTTATAGAAAGATATAATCTAGATTTCAAACAGAAACCCCGTTACCTTATAATTTTATCAAATTGATCAGTAATCTCCCATTACCAATAGAAGTTTCTTGAGTGAAGGGAATTTAGTGTTTTCTCTTTGAATTTCAAATATCTAGCATAATTCCTGTAATATAATGGAGGCAAAGTAAGTACTTGGTGAATTGAATTGAGAAATCCCAAATGTTATCTTCCCTGGTTAAACATTTTTAGCCCCTGAACATCCCACAAGGATGTATTTAGGCATTTCAGTCTCCATCACTGATTTAAGAGATCTCTCTGCGAAAAAAGGAAGGCTCCCCAGTGTTGGGCACTTCACTCCATAAATGGATAGATAAAACCTCATGTACTTACTATGAACCTGACCAATCCAAAGTTTCCTTGTTTCCTAAATGCCGTCCCCAGTTCCTTAACCTCAATATAAGATATACTTGGCAGCGTTCCTGGTGCATAACTCTTAGATGCTCCCCAAATTAAGAACGTCATGAGAGGACTCAGCTTCCCACATCCAAGTGGGTCTAGAAATTGCATTCTTACAGCTTATGATTCTACAAGGTATATTAGGTTACATAATTTTATAGTGCTTTCCTTGGTGGTATTAAGAGTTTGTCCTATGTGTTGCCCACTTTATGTTCCCAATAGAAAAACTAGTAAACATAAACCAAATGAAAAAAGGTATAAGAGGAAAAAAGAAAACAAGCATAGAGAATGCTCTTTGAGTTATTAGGGTTTTGAGCAATTCCCTTACTGTGTATCTGCAGGTATAGGGATCCTGGAGGGACCTCCATATTTAATTACTATGTAACTACTTACATAGAGGACAAATTTATTTGCAAAATAAATGAGATGCCATAGCCATGTAAGTAACTCTATATATCTTGTCTCTCTATATAGACTGTAAAATCCTTGAGGACAAAAGATTGTGACTTAAACATGAATACTATCATTTAACACTGATAATACCTAGCCAAGTGCTTTGAACATAGGTGTTCACTTAATGTGCTGATTGGTCAAATAGACATGCATTTTTAATCATTCCACCTTTTATTGCTTGCTAAATTTCTTATGCATTTTTACACTGAAGATATTTTGTCCCTTCATTAACTAGGATTTGTACAATTACTTTATTGGAAAGATTAAGAATTATTCACACCTCTGTCTGTATTTTTAAAAACTCATAATACCAGGATTTGTTCCTATATTCTTAAAGTGAATCCATGACCACACTTTAGGATAACACAAAGATCAATTTAGTGAAATATTTGTACTAAAAATAAGAATATTCTTTAACATTAGATGGTATAATGTAATACAACTATGTGTACTTTTATAGTGTTTTACTTCTATGATACAGTACATAAAATACTGTTTTTCAACATTGTGTATTTAGGGTGAACTCAAACACCAATTTAAATTTCCCTGTGCATGTTTCATATTGTACATAAATATGTGTGTTTATACACACTATATAGATATAGACATAGGTAATATATTATGTAATTATATATTTTATATATTATGTGTGTATTTCATATATTGTATTTTACACTTATATATATAACATATTATGTATACATTATTATATATACATAATATGTATTATATATGATAACATATACCATGTATATATTATTATATTATATATGATATATTTTATATATGAATATATATTTAAATATTTTATTATTGTATTTCTTTTTTATATATTGTGTAATATATATCGTTTATATATATAAACAATGGCATGAATTTACTTTATTAGTTTTTGAGTCCCTGATAGTCATGGCTATTATTCTGATGGTACTCAGTAAAGGTCTTATTCTTATGCTTATTCTCCTTACTAGTTAGTATTATGAAGAATTATTTTACTATTGTTATTATTATTATTCATTTAGCTCCTGTTTTTTACTTGACCTTAAAAGCTCAATTTTATATAGTACCTCGCTGATCCAGGCATGTATTTAAAATTTTGCCCCATTGACAGCAAGAAATTGAGTGATTGATGGGGCAAATAAAATGATCACTAGACTGACAGTCAGGAAATGAGTTCTAGACCTGGCAATATGATAGTGCACAAGTAATAATTCCTACATATCTTAGACTTATAATCCATTAAAAGAAAATGTTAGACTAAGTGATGAACTATAGGAACACATCTAATACTTCATTTTTAGGATATTACTCTATAAGTGATTGTATGAAGATTAAAATTACAGAACTAGGAATCCAGTATTAGGGATTTTTAGTTTGAAAGCACTCTAATTTGCCATACTATTTTAATCTATATGTATAATCTATTAGTATCATGCCTTTTAAAATGCAGGCAATGGTATACAATCAGAGGAAAACTGTTTTGAGGAGGCCATTGCTGATTCGTTCTGTTCTCATTTTATTAACCTCTAAAGTAAGTCTTCAAAACAGTGATATTAATGGGCAGAGCCAAGACAGCAGAGTACAGATACTAAACTTTCCCAACATTCCACTTGAAGCAATTTTAAAATAATTCCCAAATCTTGGAGCAGCATGAGGTTAGAAAGAAGCATTTTACCAGCCTAAGACAACCTAGGAAGTCTACAAGATTGCTCTGCAACACTAGGCAGGGCACAGGCCCAGAGCACAGCAGGGGCAGCAGTAGTGGCCCGAAAGCACTAAGCACAAATAAGGGAGTCAAACAACTGGTCAGAAAGAGATCACAGGGTACCCTTTGCTAGCACAAGGTGCTCCTGTTGCTGATTGGCAATGCTACACCCCATAAGCAGTTCTGGTTCCCACTTCCAGGGTGGACAAAACTGCTTATGAGTGGTTACAAGGGAGTAGGGCCTGGTCACAGTTCTAGGTCCAAAAGATAGCACTTCTGGTTAAATGGGAGCAGGGGAGCTTCCTGTGTAAAGACTAGATGGCAGTGACCACACCTGACCCACCACAACCTTGGAAGGAACAAAAATTTGCAGGTCCCTCAAATTACCTCTGTAAACAATAATATGAAAAACCTGAAGCTTGGCACAGCCCTTCCCCACTCCAGGTAAGCAGAGTCCAATGTTAACATAAAGTTCAAAGTGAAGAAATAGCTTGGAAAAATAAGCAAACAACAACATAAGAACTTGACTATAAAAAGGTACTATAGTGGCAGGGAAAAGAAATACATAAACTTAGAAGAAGACAACAGTGTGAAAGTATTTACAAGCAAAATCTCAAAGAAAAATGCTAATTGGATACCAGGCCAGCAAGAATTAAAGGAAGACATAAGAGTGATAGAGGAAAAATTAGGAAAAGAAATGAGAGTGGTGCAAGAAAATTATGAAAAGAGAATTGTTGTCCTTTATCTTTGAAGAGGACCAAAATGACATCACCATGATAAAGTGAAACATCAGTGTGTTTGAATGTGGCTGATCAGACCAATATGAGCTCAGAATGCTCTACCACTGGTTGGGCACAGATAGTCCCTTTGAATATTTGGGGTGGATATCCCAAATTTGTGTATCTTGCATTTACTTTGTGCTGTCTCAATTCTGCTTTGCCCAAAGAGCACAGCATCGTTTCTGATGTGGGCACACGATGCTGAGCAGTCCTGTGCCAGTATCCCCCATGTTGCACAGTCAAATCCAAAGTTCTTGAGAGAGACCTTGAGAATGTCCTTGTATTGTTTCTTCTGGCCATCATGTAAGTTCTCTATGAAATAGTCTTTTTGGCAAGTGTACATTTTTGCTTTCAAACAATGTGGCCAGCCCATCAGAGTTGTGCTCTCTGAAACATAGTTTGAATACTTGGTACTTCAGGTCAAGCAAGGACTTCAGTGTTTGGTACCTTACCCTGCCAGGTGATCCTCAGAATCTTCCTAAAACAGTTCAAATGGAAGTGATTCAGCTTCTTGGCATGGCACTGGTAGACTGTCCATGTTTCACGAAGATACAATTGCTCTGTAACCCTTAAGTTTGGTAGTCAGTCTAATACCTCTTCTCTCCCAAACTTTTCTTCAGAGCCTCCCAAACACTGAGCTAATTCTATCAATCTATGTGCCAACCTCATTGTCAATGTGTACATCCCTGGAAAGTACATTACCAAGGTAAGTGAACTTATCCATAGCATTCAAAACTTCTCCATTTGTTGTAACCAATGATTCCATGTATGGATGGTGTGGTGGTGGCTGATGGAGCACCTGTATTTTCTTGGTGTTAATTATTAGGCCAAAATTAGTACAGGCAGCAGAGAACTGATCCATACTTCATTGCATCTCAGCTTCAGAGGATGCATTGAGTGCACAATCATCTGCAAAAAGAAAATCATGCACCAACACTCCTTCCACTTTGGTCATGGCTTGTAGCCTTTTCAAACTGAAGAACTTGCCATCAGTATGGTAGTTGACCTTGATGACATGTTCATCCTCATTGAAAGCATTTGTCAACATGACTGAAAACATCATGCTGAAAAGCACGGGAGCAAGCACACGTCCTTATTTTACTCCATTGGTGATGGGGAAGGCATGAGAGCATTGTCCATTATCCAGAACCTGTGCAAACTTGTCATCATGAAATTGATATACAATATTAATGAACTTCTCCAGGCAACCAAATTTTGACATAATTTTCCATAAACCTTCATGACTAACAGTGTCAAAGCCTTGCTCAGATCTACAAATGTTGTGTACAGACCTCTGTTCTGCTCCTGGAATTTCTCCTGGAATTGTTTCATGAAGGCAGATGAAGCAGAGGAAAAGAGATTTAACAGTTTACTAAAAGAGGCACAGAAATGTACTGAAGAAAATAACACTTTAAAAAAACAGAATTGGTGTAGTGATGAAAGAGGCACAAAAAATTCACTGAGGAAAAGACCCCTTTAAAAGCAGAATAGGCCAGATTGGAAAGAAATATAAAAATCCACTGCAAAAAGAACTCTTTAAAAAGCAGAATTGACCAAACGGGAAAAAAATGTATGAAAATTCACAGAAGAAAATAATTCCTTAAACACTGGAATTGGGCAAGTAAAAGCTAAGGATTATATAAGATTTCAAGAAACAACAAAACAAAGTCAAAATTGGTAACAATAGAAAAACATATGAAAAATCTCATTGGAAAAACAACTGACCTGAAAAATATAGAAATATGTTTTGTATGACTTCACATGTATAATCTATAACAAATTGATTGCTTTCTCAAAGAGAGGCATGGGAAGTGAGGGAGGGGTAGAATTTAGAATTCAAATTTTTAAAAGATAACTTAAAAATTGTTTTCCTATGTAATTGTGAAAAAAAATAAAAACTCTAAAAAGGAAAAAAAATATAAGTTGAAAAGAGATAATTTAAGGATTATTGAAAAAATATAAAAAATAATTATTGGATTACATGAAAGTCATGATCAAAAACAGAGCCCAGACTAAATATTCCTAGTTTAATAAAGTATAAAGGACAACTGCCTTGATATCTTAGATCCAGAGAATAAAAGAAAGTGAAAGAATCTACTGGTCACCTCCTAAAAGAGATCCCCAAATGGAAGTTCTCAGAAATATTATAGCCAAATTCAAAGCTCCCAAGTCAAGAAGAAAATACTTCAAGCAGCCAGACAATTCAAATATGGAGCCACAGTCAGGAGCACACAAGATTTAGTAGCTTCCATGGTAAAGTAGCAAAGGACTTGGAATATGATATTCTAGAGGGCAAAGAATTTAAAATTATGACAAAGAATAACCTACCCAGTGAAACTGAATATAATCCATTAGGGGGAAAATATTGTATAGTCAATGAAATAGAAGTTCCAAAAATTCTTATAAAGGTCCTAGACTAAAAGGGCCAGGGTCTCTAATTGCATCCTGAGCCACCTCCAGTCATCCTGATGAATATCAAGTCACTGGATCCAGATGGCTTGGGAGGAGAAATTGAGGCTGGTGGCTTACACAGCTTTCCCTCATTCAAATCAAAGTCAATGGCATGGCATGGTCCCTTCCAAAAATGAAGGAGAAACACAATATGTGAGCAGACTGAGCTGCTTGAATGGTCACCCAGCTAGCTGGGTAACTTAGCTTGTTATCTCCCTCTCCCTCTCTCTTTCCCTCTCCTTGCCAAAAGAAGGTAAACTTTGGTGGCCAGAAGCTGCCCAGTTAACTTGGGATTTACTGGCTAGATTTCTTCTTCCTTCCTTCCTTCCTTCCTTCCTTCCTTCCTTCCTTCCTTCCTTCCTTCCTTCCTTCCTTCCTTCCTTCCTTCCTTCCTTCCTTCCTTCATTGCATCCTGGGTCATCTCCAGTTTTTGTACAATGTTTTTTGTGTGTTTCGACTGCATAGTGAGATTCCTTTCCTGCAGTGGTAATCAGTCCAGGGTTTGGTAAGCAGACAACTTTTAGGGCATCTTTTCTAGCCCCATTCCTCACCCCAGGAGTTGAATAGTGTGATACTTAAAAGCCTGCCCAGACACCCAGGGGGCTGCCAAGTCCCACTGCTGCTTCCAGTGAGAAACGACCTTATGGCTGGGACCACTTGGGTGCAAGGTTGTGACTAGAACTCCCATTGTATTGCCACCTGCTGCATCATCACTTTCCTGTCACCACAGGACTTTGAGGCATAATAATAAAATGGTATGGGTGATATCTTTTGATTCACATGTAAATTGAATTTAAGTGAGGCACAGTTGCACAAAGTCATCAGCCTCACTCTGTCATCCAGAGTCATCACAGTCTAGTGGCAGGACAGAGTCAAGATGACTCATGATGGCTCAGGATGCAGAGGATGACCCTGGTGTCTTCAATGTCTAACAAAGCTCTAAACACTCCACATTACCTGCTTCAGCTGCCTTCATGGACATTGGAACAAATTGTTCTCATTCACTCATTCCACCAGGGGAAGTCTTCGCATGCTTGGGGTAGCACCATCTAACTCACCAATTGGTTTGAGATCCTTGGTTACCTTCAACCTGTTGTGGCCCATCTGACAAAATCGGTTACTGGGGTGTGGCCTCTGTTCATGCTTCAGCTTCTTGGAGCCACAGATGAGAGGTGGGTGGAACAGGTGGACACCAAAGGTGGAAAGAGTCCCCAAAAGGGCTAGGCAGCCATCACATCAAAGGTACTGGTCTTCCCTGAACATACCCTACACCACCTCAGTTAGCCTAAAGAAATATTAAGTTGTATTTATTTTATCTAAAGTTTAAAAATAGGACAGAAATAAGCATACCAATTGATAAGTTAAGTAACTTGCCCCAGGTCATGTAATTAATTATCTATTCCTGAATTTGAATTCAGGTCTTCCCATCTCTAAATCCAGTACACCATCCTCTACATCACCATCTACATTACAGAGAGAAGATAAAGGTAAAAGTATTCTTTATTATCAGGAAATGAAATGTTTGATCAACAAAAGCTAATTAAGAAGCTTAAAGATGTTAGAATAAGATCTGACACCAATTTAAGATTCCACTACTCTTAGAAATAAAATATGAGCTAGAAAGAGTGGTAGGTTGAGAGGGAAAGACGAATTAGTATAGATTAGTGGCCAAATAAGTGAACTAGGCAAAGATGATAATTGTTAATGTTATACTATTAAGTGTTTGATTATTTAATTGCAAAAATAATCATTTCTACATTAAAAGGCATTTTTAGCTTTAAAAAAGGTTTATCAGTAAAAGAATGGTCACAAAATCATGAAACACAGAAATGTACAGAATGATCCTCAAGTCTGTCAGAACTCCATCTTCTGTAATGAAGGAGAAAGAATGGTAGAAAAAAAGCTAAAGGTTGCTAAGATTCCTGCAGTTTTTAAACAATTTACAAATATTAGCTTAACAATTGATGATGGAAATACAAGTTACTTTCCCAACAACCAAATCTAAGCTTTACTCATTAAAATAGGAGTACACTTTGCTTGCTATTTGTAATACATATTTGATTCCTTACAGCCAAATGACGTCATAACATTTTCTCCTAGCTATGTATTTCTCACTCCAATGATCAGATGATTGCTAGAAAGAAATAACACGTTCATTTGACAATCCCTATGGTTGTCAATATTAAACAAGAAACAAAACAAAAAGTACATGCTTCTGATAAGATTTTTTCCTTGACATGGAAGACATTCAAAGCAGAATAAAAAACAAATTCCTTATAGAGAATAGGATCCTCCAGATAATGTTTGTTAGACGACATAGTCCTAACTGACAAAGTGCTAAAATACTGGAGTATCCTTTGTTAGATCAGCAGATTTAACCTCTGCAGATTGCTCAAGACTTCAAAGCTAAACTATACACACAAGGAAATCCAAGCAAATATTGAAAGTTTATTATGCATATTCAGTTGAATGGAGAACCTAAAGAATTTATCAATCACTATACATCTATACTTTACACATAGACATCACTAGATAATCAATATAGAAATCAGATTGATTATATAGTATACAGTTAGTTAAAAGAAGACTTGGAGCTGCTTGTGAATCATATCCCAAGCTTATTATCAAAAAATTCAGACTCAAATTGAAGAACGTAGGGAAAATCATTGGGGCATATAGATATAACCTAAATAACATCTCTTATGAAATTAAGGTGATGAATAGATTTAAGGGATTAGATCTAGTAGATAGAGTGTCTCAAGAGCTTTGGACCAAGGTTTACAATATTGCACAGGAACCAGCAACAAAAAAACATTCCAAAGAAAACGAAAGCTGTCTGATGAAGCTATACCAATAATTGAGGAAAGAAAAGCAAAAGGGAAAGGAGAAAAGAGAAAGATATACCCAAGTAAATGCAGAATTTCAGAGAATGGCAATGAGAGTTAAGAAGATTTTCTTAAATAACCAATATAGAGAAATAGAAGAAAACATAGAATGGGAAAGACAAGAAAGGATCTCTTCAAGAAAATTAGAGTTAGGAAGGGAAAAATTCATGCAAAAGTGGGTATGATAAAAGACAAATTGGTAGAAACTTAACAGAAACAGAAGATGAACAAAAGGTGGCAAGAATACACAAAATAACTATACAAGAAAAATCTTAACATCACTAATAATTGTGATGGTGCAGTTATGATCTAGAGTCAGACATCCTGGAAAATGAAGTCAAGTGGGTTTTAGGAAGCATTACTAACTATAAGACTAGTGGAAGTCATGGGATTTCAGAAGAGCTGTTCAAAAATCTAAAATATGTTTCTATTAATGTGCTTCACTCAATATGGCATCAAATTTGGAAAACACAACAATGGCTATTGGATTGGAAAAGATCATTTTATGTCCCAATCCTAAAGAAGACAATGCCAAGGAATGTTTAAATGACGGAAAAATTGAACTAATTTTATGCATCAGAAAGGTTAACTTCAGCAGAATCAAGAATTATCAGAAGAGCTGGGTGGTTTTCTTTTCTTCCCTCCCCCTACTTAATAACATTTTATTTTTTTTCCAATTGCATGTAAAGATAGCTTTCAACTCTCATTTTCACAAGATTAAGACAATTCCAAAAGATGCATAATGGAATATGGTATCCACCTCCAATGAAAGCACTGTTAACTGTGAATGCACATGAAAGTATGCTGTTTCCTCTCTTTTTTTTTCTTTCTCATGGTTTTTCCCTTTTCTTCATAACATGACTAATGTGGAAATATGTTTAATATGATTGTAGTTGTTTAGCCTATATCAGGTTGCTTGTCATCTTGGGTATGGTTTGCTCTCCTAATTTACTTATGGTATCACCTTTTATGTATAAATCATAAGTAGCCATTTTGACCTTATCTTGGTATAACATGTTGGTCTATGTCTAGTTTTTCCCATATTCTTTTAGTTTTTTCCAGAACTAGGAGAGCAAACCATAGTTTACCTGTCAGATCTATGGAGAAGGGAAGAATTTATGATTAAAGAAGAGATAGAAAACATTATGAAAAGCAAAATGGATAATTTTGATTACATCAAATGGAAAAGTTTTTGTACAAACAAAGCCAATGCAACCAAGATTAGAAGGGAAGCAGAAAGCTGGGAAATAATTTTATACCAGAAGTTGGAGTCTTTGGGTTTATCAAAAAGCACATTGCAATACCCATTAACAACTGTGTCTTATGTTTCTAACCTATTCCACTCATCTACCACTCTCTTTCTTGGTGAATGCTAAATAGTTTTAATAATTGCTGCTTTTTAATAGAGTTTTATATCTGGTATGTCTAGGCCTCCTTCTCTTGTATTTCTTTTCATTAATTGACTGTACTCTTGAACTTTTATAATGTTTAATTATTTATTTTTAGTTTTCAACATTCATTTCCAGAAAATTTTGAGTTCCAAATTTTCTCCCCATCTCTCCCTCCCCCCCAACCCAAAACAGTGCATTCTGATTACCCCTTACCCCCAGTCTGCCCTCCTTTCTATCACACCCCTCCCTTCCCTTATTCCCATCTTCTCTCTTTTCTTGTAGGGTAAGAGAGATTTCTCTACCCCATTACCTGTATTTCTTATTTCCCAGTTATATGCAAAACAATTCTCAACATCCATTCCTAAGACCTTGAGTTCCAGCTTCTCTCCCTTCCTCCCTCCTCACCAATCCCCACTGAGAAGGCAAGCAATTAAATAGAGCCTATATATGTGTAGTTTTGCTAAAGACTTGCATAATAGTTATATTTGGAAAGACTACCTATATTTCCCTCCATCCCATCCTGTGCCCCCATTTATTCAATTCTCTTTTTTGACCTTATTCCTACCCCAAAGTGTTTACTTCTAATTGCTCCCTCCTCCCATTTGTCCTCCTTTTTATCATCCTTCCACCCCACTTATTCCCTTCTCCCCTACTTTCCTGTATTGAAGATAGATATTCATATTGAATTGAGTGAGCATGTTAATCTCTCCTTAAGCCAAATGTAATGACAGTAAGCTTCACTTTTTCTCTCTCACCTCCCCCACTTTTTAGATCTTCCTCTGATGGAATGCATTGTCCTTCCTCATCTGAACAGATGGAAGAAAACACCTTGTTCACCAAGAAAGTAGCCTTCTATATTCTTATTTTTTCTCCCTTTGTTGGGCAATTTCTGAACCAGTTAATTGACTTTTGAGTCCTTGGTCAGGAGGAGGGTATACAATGGGGACCTGTAAGTGCTCAGTTCCTCCAAGGTAGCACAATCAAGGAAGAGGAGTTTACTCCTCTCTTGGCCTGTGCTCTGGTCTGGTAGCAACCACAAGCACTCTGTTCTGCCCAGAATCTGCCAGTAGAGTTCCCTCCCCAGAGCCTCCACCAGCTCCACCACATCAGTACTCTTCCTCAACCCAGGAGAGGTGCTCAGGGTTGAGACCCAGATCAAATGCTCAATTTCCACAGGGTCTTTAAGTGGAGAGCTCCAAAAATGGACATTGCTGCTTCTGCTGCTGTGGCGGCTGCTGGTGGTCCAAATCACGTTCCCTTCTCTCCCAGGTGAAAGAGCTTTCTTGCTGACCTCTGAAGCTGTCTTTTGCATTTGTGGGTTGAGCAATCTGGGAACTACTGCTGCCAGTGGTGCCCTGAAGCCTGTCCCTGCTGCACCTGGGGTGACAGTTCTTTCTTGTCATTCTCCCAGGCTGTCTTGGCCTGGAAATCTCTTTCACTCTGTCGATTTGTGGCTTCTCTTGCTCTAAAATTTGTTTACAGTCATTTTTACAGGTATTTTATGGGCTATGGTGGGGAACTTCTATAGGTCCATCTTTCTATTCCACCATCTTGGCCCCACCCCCTGAGCTCAACCTTTTTTCTTCAAGATGAATTTTGTTATTATTTTTTCCAGCTCTATAAAATTTTTTTTGATAGTTAAGCAGGCTGGTTTTCTAAGAGTCAGAGGAACTAAAGACCAAATTGCCAACATTCACTAGATGATAGATGAACCAAGGGAATTCCAGGGGTAAAAAAATCTTTCTGCTTCATTGACTATTCTAAAATCTTTGACTATGTGGATCACAACAAAATTAGCAAATTCTTAAAGAGATGGGAGTATACGATCATATTACTTATCTGCTGCAGAAACTATATGCAGGCCAAGAAGTAAAAGTTAAAACAATCATGGAAAAACTGATTGCTTAAAATGAAAAAATGATTACTATAAGACTGTATATTGTCACCCTATTTCTTTCATTTGTATGCATAGTACATCATGAGAAATGCCAGGCTGGATGAATCAAAAGCTATAATTAAGGTTGCCAGGAGAAATATCGACAATATCAGATATGCAGGTGATACCACTCTGATGGCAAAAACTAGAGACTGTAAGAGATGTGAGTGTAAAAGCTGACCTGAAGTTTAACATAAAAAAAACCCAAGAGCTTGGCATCTAGTCCCATCACTTCCCAAAAAATAGAGTGAGAAAAATGGAAACAATGTCAGATTTTGTATGCTTGGGCTCAAAGATCACTGCAGATGGCAACTGTAGACATGAAATTAATAGATGTTTGCTTCTTGGAAGGGAGATTATGGCAAATCTACAAAACATAATAAAAAGCAAAGATGTCACCTTGACAACAAAGGTCCATATAGTCAACACTATGAATTTTCCATTAGTAATGCATGACTGTAAAAGTTGGACTATAAGAAAAATAGAATGCCACAGAATTAATAATTTCATATTGTGATGTTGGAGAATTTTGAGTCCCTTGGGAGATCAAATTAGTCAATATTTAAAGAAATTAATTCAGGCTACTCACTGAAAGGTCAAATACTGAAGCTGAAGCTTAAATATTTTGACTACATAATGAAAAGATGGGACTCGCTGGAAAAGACCCTGATGGGTAAGATTGAAGGCAAAAAGAAAAGGGAATGGAAACAACATGGAAATATAGAAACAACCAATATGAACTTGGGCAAACTTAAAGAGATATTGGAGGATAGAAGGTCCTGATATTCTATGGTCCATGGGGTCATGAAAAAAACAGAAATGACTGAACAGCTAAACAACAACAATATATATGCATATATGTAATTATGCACATATATCTTAGGTAATGCATTTATAACTTAATTTGAAGAAGACAGTATTTGGGACATTCCTCAGCACTTTGAATGACATCAAGCTTTTTCCTGAAACAACAAAATAAAAGTCAATAATTTCTGCTAGTACAAGTCATAGAGTATAACTTTCTCCAAGGTTCCAAAAATTTTAAAAGCTTGATAGACAATAGATGCATGTATATATCCCCCTCCACCAATTTTGGAACTTTCCTTCACAAAAACGTCATATTACTCTCTCCAAGTTGAATGCAAACACTGACATAAAAATCTCTACAGGGAGATGCAATATCAGAAAACTATATTGTCTACTAATGCGGTGAGAGTAAAAGATAAGAGATGGGTGGCCAATGAGTTGCATTATATGTGTAGAAGTTTAGAAGTAGGGCCTCAACATTTTGCTATACCCCACTGCAAGCTTCATTGAAGGAAATAAATAAAAGCACAGAGGATTAAAAAAGCTTGAGTGAGTTAAATCCCTGATACTGGAAATCATTGCTAAGATCACTGATCCTTTAGCATATTGATATATAATGACCATAACTATATATGGTATGTGTGTATATACATATATCTTATATCTATATAAAATAATTCTACTTTTCCAAAGTCATATTTTGCATTTTTAAAATAGTCCTATTGAGGGGGAAAACTGTAATGTTGATAAATGCATACATCCATATTACATTTAAAGTGAAATATTTCTTAACCATGAAGAAAGGGAAGCAAATGCCACAGGTTACTGCTGAACTGGGTCTCTAAACATCTGGACAAATAAAGTATTTATAAGGAAGAGATTTAACACTGAATAAACTGAGATTGGAGCAAGGTTAAGGACAGTGAATATAAATGAGAAGTAACTACATTACTAATTGATTGATGCTACTTATAAATCCAGAAATGAGGGAACATTGAGGTATGATTATAGAATAATGTGATTAAATTTTGGCAAATGTAACAGAAATTCTACATCCAAATTAGTTTTGTCACCTTCCAAGTTGTCACCTTGGGAGGATATACACTTATTCTAGCAGTGCTCCCACTTACTGATTGAATCAATTCTTGGGCACAATCTTTGTAAATATTTTCAAAGTTATTATTGCATTATTTAAGAAATCCTCAGTAGTGCTGAATCATTATATGTTCAGGATGAATTTGGTGTTTGGAAACTACCAAAACATTATTCAGAGATAAGGTAAGAAAACAAACTGAGTCTTCCTGGTTTTTGGCAAAAGTGCTACATAAATACTAAGTACACTATTGAATTATAATCTCTTTGGGGGTAAACCTTTTATTTAAACTTAGTGTTTTCCCTAGTGTGTAGCAATATTATGCACATACAAGGCATTTACAAAATGTTTGTTGAAGAAAATGGAAATAATGAGATAGAGATTCTTGTACGGCTTATAAAACAGTCTTGAAGGCAATACTAAAAGAGACATCCCTATACCCCCCCCCCCCCAAAATCAAACAACAGCCATCAATAGAATAATGGTGATAGCATTCTAAACCTGCATAATATTTTATACTTTACACATGCTGTATAAATGTATAGCAGATATTATATCACTTGATCTTCAACAGAAACCTGGATGTATTTTCCCCATTTATTCACATTTGGTGAAACCAAGCTTCCAAAAAATCCAACATTGATGTCTTATCATGGATGGACATCATGTAGATTCATTCATAGGGCTTTAATTGCCTTGAATCTTCCCCTTGGTATGAGACACCATGGTTTAAACCTACTATAAGATCTTTTGGGAAACCATAGTCAACTCCATGTCGCAATACATTTTGAGAGAAGGAATTTAATTAAAAAATCATAAATATGCCTGAATGATATTCTTAGCCATATCTATGGATGACAGCCACCTGTAACAATCAGCAATTTAAGTAAGATTTCTCTAAGTGACCACATTTAGAATTAAATAAGAAATTATTTCTGATAAATCAATCAGGAGTAAGAGAAAATAGAAACAAGTGGGAAGGCTGTATTTCATAAAGCAATTAGTGTCAAAAAAAAAGACTAGCTCTACAATAAGTAAATAAGTCACCAGGTTCAGCATGAAGTAACCACATAAAGTAAAGCAGTTTAAAAATAAATATTTTTATTATTCAAAGCTAGTGTCAGATAAATTTATAAATAGATGTACCAAATTAATTTAAAGCAAATGAAATCCTACAGATTGTATTACAGACTAATTAGTGTCTGAAAAAAGTCTCAATTTATCAAAAATAATTCAATGCAAAATTACAAATAGCCTCTTCAACATGTGCTTACTTTATGATGGAGAATATGTTTTTAATTGATCATAGTAATATTAAAGGTGATAAAATAATTTATTTAGGCAACATAATCTAAAAACGAATGTGATTATGAGAACTATTGCATACAAAATACTTTCTGCAATCTGCCAATTTTTCATGTTTGTATCTTATGGGTTATAAATTCAGCATTAAATGAAAAACAAAAAAATGATGACGTACATTTTAAAAAATGAAATCTGTTCCCTGGATTAGTTACCAGTTTTAACTCTGATTTGGAAGTTAAATAGTTACTCTTCATTCAGCTGCCTTTCATTCTTCTCAACACTACATTTTAATTGAACTGTGACACTTTGATTAATGAATGCTCTGGGGGAAACACCTTTCAAAATAAAGGTTGGGTTTTTTTTTTTAACTTTATGACTTGTAGGATTTAGACATCTTCATCTCAGGAAAGACTGGAGCCAGAGGACATGCAAAGATTAGAAAAGATAGAGTCCCTGCCTTTATGGGGCTTCAAGTCAAGGCAAATTTATATTACATTCAAAGATAAGAATAATATTAGATGATAGATAAGGAGTAATTTTGACATTTCAGAGTATGATTTTAAGTCCAAAGTGGGAAAGTTCCTTACTGAATGGAGGATAAAGAAAAGTTTCAGAGAGGATATGATGCTCAAGTTAGACTTCATATTTAAAAATTTGTTTATTTATGTTTAGTTTTTAATATTCATTTCCACAAGATTTTGAATTCCAAATTTTCTACCTATCTCTCCCCTCTCCCACCCCAAAACACCATGCATTCTGATTACCCCTTCCCCCAATCTGCCCTCCCTTCTATCACACCCCTCCCTTCCCTTATCCCCATCTTCCCTCTTTTCTCGTAGGGTAGTACAGATTTCTATAACCCATTACTTATATTTCTTATTTTTCAGTTGCATGCAAAAACAATTCTCAACATTAATTCCTAAAACTTTGAGTTCCAACTTCTCTCCCTTCCTCCCTCCCCATCAATCCCCACAAAGAAGGCAAGCAATTCAATACAGGCTACATATGAGAAATTTTGCTTAAGACTTCCATAATAGTCATGTTGTGAAAGACTAACTATATTTCCCTCCGTTCTATCCTGACCCTTATTTATTCTATTCTTTCTTTAGATCTTATCCCTCCCCCAAAGTATTTACTTCTAATCATTCTATCCTCCCATTTTCCCTCCCTTCTATCATACCCCCAGCTCACTTATTTCCTTCTCCCCTACTTTCCTGTAGTGTAAGATAGATTTTCATACCAAAGTGAATGTGCATGTAATTCCCTCCTTAAGTCAAATATGATGAGAGTAAGCTTCATGTTTTTCTCTCACCTCCCCCCTTTCCCCCTCCATTGAAAAAGTTTTTTCTTACTTCTTTTATAAGAGATAATTTACCCCATTCCATTTCTCCCTTTCTCCTCCCAATATATTCCTCCCTCACCCCTTAATATTATTTTTTAGATATCGTCTCTTCCTATTCAACTTAACCTGTACTCTCTATCTTTCTCTCTCTCTGTATATGTGTGTGGGGGTGTGTTCGTGTGTATGTTTGTGTATAATCCCTCCAACTACCCAAATACTGAGAAAAGTTGCAAGAGTTAAAATATTATCTTTCTATGTAGAAATGTAAATAGTTCAAATTTAATAAGTCCCTTAAGATTTCTCTTTTCTGCTTACTTTTTCACACTTCTCTTGATTCCTGTGTTTGAAAGTCAAATTTTCTATTCAGCTCTGGTCTTTTCATCAAGAATGCCTGAAAGTCCTCTATTTCATTGAATGATCATTTTTTCCCCTGAAATACCATACTCAGTTTTGCTGGGTAGGTGATTCTTGGTTTTCATCCTAGTTCCTTTGACTTCTGCAATATCATATTCCAAGCCCTTAGATACCTTAATGTAGAAGCTGGTAGACCTTTTGTTATCCTAATTGTATTTCCACAATACTCAAATTGTTTCTTTCTGGCTGCTTGCAATATTTTCTCCTTGACCAGGAAACTCTGAAATTTGGCTACAATATTCCTAGTAATTTCTGTTTTCAGATCTCTTTCTGGAGGTGATCAGTGGATTCTTTCAATATTTACTTTACCCTCTGGTTGATAATTTCATGAAAGATGATGTCAAGGCTCCTTTTCTGATCATGGCTTTCAGGTAGTTCTCATAATTTTTAAATTGTCTCTCCTGGATCTATTTTCCAAGTCAGTCATTTTTCCAACTATATATTTCACATGGTCTTCTATTTTTTCATTCTTTTGGTTTTGTTTTATAATTTCTTGGTTTCTCATAAAGTCATTAGCTTCCATCTGTTTCATTCTAGTTTTTAAAGAACTATTTTCTTCAGTGTATTTTTGAGCCTCCTTTCCCATTTGGCTATTTCTGCTTTTTAAAGCATTCTTCTCCTCATAGGCTTTTTGGGTTTCTTTTGCCATTTGAGTTAGTCTACTTTTAAAGATGTTATTTTCTTTAGCATTGTTCGGGTGTTCTTCAGCAAGCTGTTGACTCACTTTTTATGATTTTCTTGCATTGCTCTCATATCTCTTCCTAATTTTTCCTCCACCTCTCTTACTTGATTTTCAAAATCCTTCTTGAGCTCTCCCATGGCCTGAGAGCATTGCATATTTATTTTAGAGGTTTTGGATGCAAAAACTTTGACTTTTATGTCTTCCTCTGATAGTATGTATTGTTCTTCCTCAACTGAAAGGATAGAAGAAAATAACTGTTCACCAAAAAAGGAGTTTTCTATAGTCTTATTTTTTCCCTTTTTTGGACATTTTCCCATTTGACTTTTGAGGAGGATGTATTCTGGGGACCTATAAGTTCTCAGTTACTCTAAAGTGGCACAATCAAGGGAGAAGAGTCTACTCCTCTCCTGGCTTGTGTTCTGCTCTGGGAGCTACTACAAGCTTCTCTGCCCAGGATCTGTAAGTAGAATTCCTTCTCCAGAGCCTCCACCAGCTCCACAATGCCAGCACTCCTCCTCACCCCAGAGCTGCCACTCAGGCACCTTGATTCCCACAGGGTCTTTAGGCGAGGGCTCTAAAAATGAACACTGCTGATGCTGCTGCCTGGGGCCAGGGCTTGAGGGAGGACCCTACTCTCTTCTTACCCAGGTGAAAGAGCTTTCTCACTGATCTTTGAAGCTGTATTTGGTGTCTGTGGGTTCAGGAATCTGAGAACTGCAAGTGCTGTTGGTGGCTCCCTGAAGCCTGGTCTGGTCCTGTCCCAGCCACACCATGTGGCCAAGACTGGGTTGTATTCCTCTCTGAGTCTAGTGCTATTGACCTTTCCTGTTAGTCATCCAGGCTGCCTTGGGCTGGAAATCTCTTTCACTTATTCATTTTGTGGCTTCTGCTGCTCTAGAATTCGTTTAGAGTCACTTTTTACAGGTATTTTATGGGCTGTGGGGAGACAGCTCCTTCAGGTTGTCCTTCTACTCCAGGAAGCTTAAGTTAGCTTTTAAAAGAAAGGAGGAGGTAGGACATGCAGGTAATAAAGTCTCCGATGTTTTCAGTCCAGATAGTGGGGCTCATGAAATGACAAGGTAAGAAGGGAGGAGAAATTAAGATCAAGATAATTTTTGGAGTACAGAATATGTGATGAGGAAGTACTATGTAAAAGTCCAGGAAGGTAGGAAAGCACCAGATTATCAAAGGAGATTGAATTTGATTCCTTAGGCAACCTGATGCAATAGAAAAGATTGACCAGAAGAGTGACATGCCCAGATCTGTGCATAAATAAGATTAATCTAACCTAGCATGAAGGATGAATTGCGGGAGGGGGAAAAGAGAGGAAGAGAAAGTGGAAATAGAAAAGTATATATTAGCTGCCAGTTGTAGTAGCCTAGGTGCATTTTAATGAAGGCTTATATTTCACTGGAGTTACAGTGATAAGAATAAAGAGTAAAGAGTGGATATAAGCACCAATAGTATAGTAGAAAGATTCTCAGATATGTAGTCAGAAAATACTGATTTGACTCTGGTCTGTGGTATTACTGTACTTGGGCTATTCAATTCTCATTTCTGGGCCTCGGTTTCCTTGACTGAAAAATGAAGACAGCACATTTGATCATGGTAGTTACTTCCGATATTGTCATTCTATGGAGACAAAATGCCTACCTACCTCTTTAGTGCTGGTTCTTTGTATTTAGCACTATTTCTCACCTTCCTGCTCAAAGCACTCAAATGTTTTGTTGTAAAAAGAAATATGAATTTTAGGGTATGGTGGAGAGGTCATTTTCATGTATAGAACCTCACATCTGGGCTAGGATTGTCCAAGAGAAAGACAATAGCCAACTATTGCTATCTTTTTTTCTCTGCCTTTTTCCCCCTCCAACTCCATCTCTTTCGATTTTTCTTACTCTTTTCCTTCTTCCCCCTGCTTTCCTCTTGTCATCTCTCCCTCATATTCTCTTCCATCTAACTCTTCCCTTCTTTCTTACCTTGTTTTCCCCTCTCCATTTTCCTCCTTATTTCTCTGTTCTCTATTCTCCCTCTTCTTTGATATCTCTCCTGCCCTCTACTTTTCCTCTCAGAGGGTTGGGGGCCTTGGCTCAGTTATAATTAAGAGACAATATGTGGGCCCATATGTACGCAATTGCCCACAGCCCAATGAGTGGTTCCACTCTTAAGGGCATTGATGATCAGGCATTTCCTGGGAATATAAACATCAATTGATCACTGGTTCATTTAAAGGACTTCTTATCCTATTAAGTCAGAAAGGAGGATCTCAGGTACCCTTGAAAGACCAATGATGTGATCCAGAAATATTGATCAGTCATTAAATAGTTATTGAACCTTACAGTCTGTCATCCCATCCATCTGAAATAGAACTTATTATCTCCTTTCCCCTTTTCAAACACAAAAAACATTCCTTTCTTCCCATTTTTCATATTTCTATTGAGGATGCCACCATTCATTCCACAACCTCTCAATCTCATGCCACATATGCAATTGGTTATCATATGAAGATCACCATATGGGAAATAATTTGAATGAATATTATTTATTTAGCTCTTAACATGTGCCAAGCAATGTGTAAATCTTAGACTGATATGTAAATGTTAACTACAATTAATAATCTTTTCCAACAATCTTTTTCTTTCAATTCCTAGTGCTTCCACCCTAGTTATGACCTTCAACATCTCTCTCCTGAACTGCTTTAATAGTTTCCTAATTAGTCTCCAGGCCTTCAGTCTCTCTCCTTCCCAATTCACCCTCCACACAATTGCAAAATTGATATTCATAAAAGAAGTCTGGCCATGTTATTTTTCTTATCAAAAAGCTTCTGTGTCTCCGTAGTTACTAGAATAAAATAGAAACTTATTTGGCATTTAAGGTCCTTCATGATCCAATGATAGATTTGCTTTCTAGACATAATATACATTTCTTCCCTTTATATCTGCTACAATTCAGCCAAACTCCTTTTCTGTTGTTCTGTACATACCATATTTCTTCTCCTATCTCCACGATTTAATAGAAGCTGAGCTCCTTATCTGAGATACCTTCAATCTCTTCATTTCTGCTTCTTAGAATCTCTAGTATCTTTCAAAACTGAGTTCAAATGTTACCTCCTACTTTTTTGATCCTGACAGCTGATCCTGCACTACTTCCTGCCCCGACCCCTCCTCATTGCCAATAATCATGTTGTGTAACAGGTGACTGGTTAAGCCCAGCACTTATGAGGATGCATAGAGTGTACAGCTGATGCAATCTTCACTTGGCTTTCATTCAGAACATATGCCATATGACTATTTCTGGTCTGCTAACTACATGGTAAAATTTACTTTTGATTGGTTACTGAACTGTAACTAATTTTACATTCAAAAGACATCCGCAGGGAAAACTCTCTCTTGCTTACTTCAAATGGAGGAGACATTTTGTAAGCCTCTTGGTGAGGAGAGAGAAAGCTCAGAGCTTAATCTCACAACTTATACCAACATGTCTGACAATATAGGATTCTGTTCTTTGCCTCATGGCATTTGATATTTCCTACTCATAGATAAAGGAGAATTGGACTAAGATACAATTATGTGAACTTTGAAGAGTGAGGACAGTGAGCAGTCAAAAGTCTGGGAGACTGAGGTTATGGCAGATTTTGTTGAAAGTAGAGATTAGCTAGTATCAAAATTCTGAGAAACCTGCTTGAACCACCATAGCAGGAGAGAGGACAGAGAGATACAGAAAGAGAGACAAAGAAAGACAGACACACACAGAGAACAGTGTTTTAGTTGGTTAGTGTCTTAAAGAAGTACTTGGCCCTGACTCAGACATCAAGGAAAAGTCTGTTTCTTTTCTGTGTGGTTAGCAGATGAGACATTTTTATGGGTGCCCATGGTTTAAACAGCATGTAGAGATTTCATTACCTAAGCACCCTCATAAAAAGCTGAGTTTGGCTGATCCCCCAACCCATATTCATTTACTTTGCTTAAATTGTGTCAATGAGTGAATATGTATGTATGTATGTATAATACATTCACATAGTACAGACTTATTAAATTCTTGTTGATGAGTTAATTAATCTCAATGCTTTTTATATTATTTCTCTTATGAAAAACTATATAGCTTTTACTGTAATCTATGGTGCAGACAAATAGTCACTTATTTTGTGACCTCTGTAAAAATTGCTCTCTATATATTTTGATGACCAAGAATAAGGCACAAAACTGACATTGTCTAAGAGTACCCTCAACACTCCTTCCTCATAAGTCCTATAGGGAAATCCAAGCTCATTTTTCTTGCATCATCTTGGATGTAATAGAGCTTTACTTATGTTATTTAAGGAAACCTTCAAGGATTCTGTGTCTTAAAAAAAATCCTTAAAAGTTTGGCATATAAATCTATTACTATAATCTAGAATCTAAACATTTGCCTTTAAATCAGCATATGTTCATATCATATCTGAGCTCTTCTTATTATATTTACCAAAATAATATAGTATTATTAAGTCTTTCATGTTGCTTCATAACATTCTTCTAATTCTATTTCTTACTGTACTAATATTAGTATTGATGATGATGTCAATTGTTGCACAGATGGCTCTCATAGGTAGGTGAAAAAGAAGAGTAGACATATAGATCAGTAGTTATTAATGTTTTCTCATCATCTTTTTAAAAATAAAGTCTAAGGTTTTCCCCCATTCCTTTGGTCTTATCCCCTTTTTTAAATACCTTACAGATCTATTGTTCAATGCTTTCCAAATTCTCTCTCTTTAAGCACAAATCCCTAGTATATATATTTGATCACTTGCAACTGCTTTTTACCATGTAAATACTCTTTATTTCAGTTTCTATCTTTCATATAAGTACATCTGGGATGATATGATAGTTCAACTGTCATTGATTATGAAAACTGCTTTAGTAATCATTACAGATCTTTTCCATTTTTCTTCTATTTCTTCTCCTTTCATTTTTATATTAGCATGCCCTTCAAGATGACTTTTCCTCAGTTGTATCTACTGTAAATGGGTTTTACCCTCTACTGTTTGATAAGACAACGTTGCTTATAGTCATCAATCATCCTTCTTCGTAAGATTTTAGAAACCAACATTTCATAAATAAGCTTTCACAGGTGAAATTCAACAATAGATCCCATCATTGCCTTTTCACAATTGACTGAAAGACAGAGAGACTATAAGATCCCATAGTAGTTATATTTTTTGAATTATGAGAAAAAATATTGAATTCAGTAAATCAAAAGATGATTTTAAAGATTCTTTTCAAATAAATTATTTCTCCTCCATATATCAAAATCATTAAAAATTCTTTGGAATAATCATGTTAAAATGCCCCTCTGACCATAAACAGTAAAATAGATGTATTTTTACCAATAATATCTTCCACTTTGAGAAAATCTCACACCAATTGCAAGTTACAAAGAGTTAATACAGAGAGTGAAGGTTTTCAGATGGTTATGCATTTTTCTGATTACATCAACTCCTGAAATACCTGAGAGCCTCCTGAAAGAAATATGTTGTCACTCAAGACACTGGTCTTTTTTTCTACACAAGATGTACTATGTAAAGGTGGAATTCATTTTTCCCAGATTTTGACATTTAAATATAAAACCCACAGATTATGCCATCAGTTTGCATGCCTGCAGCAGATAGCACATACAGACCATAAGCTGGACTGAGCAGGAAGAAGGGAACAGTCTGAAATGCTTATGGTAAATTACAATGCTCCTTCAATTACCCTAAGTTTAACATGAAAACATAAGGACCATCTTTTTAATAGCAACACTCTGCCAATGTTGCTTTATGGCAGAGAGCCAGAGTGCATTTGTCTCCAAAGAATTAAAATGAATATCCACAGAGAGAAGTGGAGAGGTATGTGGTGATTGTGAGCTGGCTGCCACATAAACCAATAAGAAACTTCAAAGAATAGCTAGGAATGATATGTGTCATCAAGGAAATACATAGCAAGAAAAGAAGATGGTCCTATTGCAAAAGGGAGGAATGTTTCTCTGTTGCTCTTATCTTTCAGATTAAAGTGAGAAATGCTTTCAAGAAGGTGGGCAAATCCCCTGTATCTAACTTGTGCAAAGACGTAGACAAGTGTCCAACAGATTGGGTAAATCAGAATGAGTTGTGATCAGCATCATTGGGAGGAACTTCTAAATCTGTGAAATCATAGATATCATTTTGAGTATTTGGAATACTTGGTATTCTGACCAAAAACAAAACAGAGACATGTGAAATCAAACAGGAATTAAAAAAAAATTGGGCAAATTATCTGAACTTAATTAAGGTTAATTTCAGTTCAAGTTCTGGGTAAAGATTCTAGCAAGTTTTTATTTTATCCAAACCAGTGTATGCCTAATCATGATGCTAGCAACCAGCTGTGTTAATTCACTTTTATCCAATGCATGATTTTATTGTGCTTCCAAGGAAAAGAACTTCACTTTCTATTGTTAAATCAACGACCTTTTTCATCAAGAAACAACATATGCAGGCATTCTTATTCTGGCTGAATTCCACGGAAAAGCCTAGGATTACCACTTAGGTTTATTCCCTTTAAGCTGGTTACTTATTAGAAGAAACAAGAAAACATTTCCCTTTTTTTTTCCACTAGGCTTCCTTGTATTTTAAAAGGAGAATTGTAAAATTGTCTGATTCATGATAGCAATTCAATTTAGTGATTCAGACATAAAACTGTATCACCACAGAGTTGACCAAGTACCTACCTCCACATCATTTTGTGACAGAGATTGAAAATAATCACATGAAGACATGGCATGAAACTGTGAGCATGTAGTGATAGAGGAAAAAAATCAAGTGCTGCTTAGACTTATAATTGATAGGGTAGAGTCCCCGTAGGTCCAATTATCCTCTATCCAACAGTAGCATATGTCAAGTTGATTCAACGGTGATTATAAAGGTTATACCACCATACTTAGTGGGACTCCATCAATTTCAATGAAAAAAATAACTATAGCTGGCTTTAATTTATTTTAGGACTGGAAATAGTTTGTTATTTTGTGTTCTCAAAGTAAACTCTTTAGGGAAATTTTTACATCACCATATTTCACATCACAAAACAACGATGGATGTCTTCATACCTGAGCATGTGTGTATTCCATTTAACACTTACCTACATCACATAAAAAACTCATTGATCCAAATTCTGCTGAAATTCCAATCAAATTCAATACAGTGAAAATATAATTCTGCTATTCAGGTATTTAAAAATTAAGTGTATTAATCTTTAAAACAAACAAAAATGTGATCTTACAGGGAGGATTTCAATGCTATTACCCTCTATTTGAGTTACAAATCCACTTAATCAGGAACTGATAATGGAATAAGCAGCTCATTCCTAAACAGCATACATTGCTATGTTTAATAACAAAATTAGTTTCTTCTAATTGCTAAGCCATATATGATTTTAGTCCTGAAAGACATTTCCTCAGTTATATTTTTGACTTGTTTTATTTTATTTTAAACTTAAGAAATAAAGCAGGCATTCACATAATAATAGAATAGAAAAAGAAGATTGCATATGAACCTGCAAATCTATTATATATACCATGCTATTGCTTTTAAATATGTGTTACAGTTATCATGTAACTTTCTGTTTTCCCTTTTTTCTTCCCTCTTTACCTCCCTCCAGGCCCTAGAGATAACTACCATTAGACACAAATATGTGTGTGCATGCGTGCGTTTGTGCGTGAGTGCGTGTGTGCATATGTGTGTGTGTCTGTGTGTAAAATCATTCTTTACATCTATTTTTCAGTTATTTCTCTGGATGCAGATAGCATTTTTCTTCATAGGTCCTTTGTACTTAATTTGACTTGTTTTAAAAATCAGTGATCATCGTTCTATTTTACATTATCATAAAAAATAGATTTTCAACACTTACATTTATACATGCACAGTAATTACAAGACAAAATGAACAGGGCCAAGAATCAGGAGATGTAGGTTCAAATTCCTCATGAGCTTCATACAACCGTCTTACAGCCTTAGTTTTCTCATTAGAAAAAAAATTAGGTTAGCAATACTTTGTATTACCCATTTCATCCAAATATCCAATCAATGAGTGTCTCTAAAAAGCCTATGTACCAGACAATATACTAGGTACAATAATGTACAAAAATAAAAGTGAAAGAGTCCCTGCCCTCAAGTGGCTTGTATTCTATCAGGGGAGATAGCATAAGCAATGTATCATATGAATATGCATATACAAGGAATGTACAAAAGAGATACAGTGTGATTTTTATAGGGGAGGGTACTTCAAGGGATTGTTAGAAGGAAAGTACTTCGTAAACCTTAAAGTTCTATAAAAGTGAGTTATTATTGATAATGTTCTACATTCATCTAAAAATTCATTATATGAGGTACTTCAGCTGAAATAAGGGCTAAGTATTAAAAAGAAAGAAAAAAATGTTGAATAAATCAACACAGCCCGCAATTCGACATCCCCTACCCACACACTGGTAAAATTACTAACCCCATTGAAAATTGCTTATCCTGTTAAATGAACATTGTATTAAGAAAAATAGCTCTCCACACGTACCTACACGGTCCCAATAACATGTTCTGTTTTCTCAATATTCTTCATCCTTTTTTTTTAAATCAAGTCTGAGCCTCAGAAATTCAAGGCCAATGTAAGGTAATTCCAGTAGGTGGAGTAATAGTAAAGCAAATATTCAGCCTGAAGATTTTTTTTTTATATATATATGTGTGTGTGTGTGTGTGTGTGTGTGTGTGTGTGTGTGTGTGTCTGTGTGGTGTGTGTGTGTATAACACTACTATTGTTATCTTGTGCTGAAATTTGCATAAATTAGATGAGGTTAATATTAGCTTGGAATACAAAATCATCTCTAAAGATAAAAGCATTGTTCTACAGAGTAAATGCATTACTTTAAGATAAAAATGAATATCCATTTAGTCTTTAAATTTCAGTCTTTTTTCTCCTCCCTATTTCCAGAAGTTTGGTCTCTTGCAGCACAAGTATTTAAGAGAAAGAAATCTGAGAAACCACTTCATCGGTGGCGCCAAATTTGACATAGTAATCCTGAGTGATGCCTTAGGGGAATTAGAGAACATAGACTCTGGCAATTGCAATCCTGATATTAGGGTCATTTGAGATTTGAGAGACAAGCCTGTCTAATAATGTCATGCCCTTGCCAACCAACACTTGCTTAGCATAGCCAAAACCTTCACTCTATTGGACAGGAGCACTACTGAAAAGCTCTTTTGCTTCGCATGGGACCAAAGAGATGAAATGGGTGCTGTCTTAGAATCTAGTTAAACTTCTCTTGAGATCAAATTAAGTTTTCACAATCAAGTGATCTGTCAAGTATGTGTTCTTGTAATCCATATATTAATTATCCATAGCTCAGTGTCCAACTGAAAACAAAGAAGGGTTTTTATAACTCACTCTGACGTGGGCTGGCAGGCTTAAAAAACTTAACAAGAGAGGTTGGATTTGCATTAGCAACATTCTGGCAGACCAACAATACTGTTCTCTACTGTGAAGAGAAATTTTTGCCCCCTGAACTCTGGACACAAAGCCTTGCACAGAGCTACTTGAGAATTCTAGTCCAGTGCAGACGACAACGCAGACGGCCAAAAATGGAAGCCCCTGGGATTGCTTCCAGAATGAACATCAATACACAGACGCTCATTCTGGGTAATTGCACTCATTCTAGGTTAACCTGGAGATTACTCCAGGTCACTGAAACATCCGAGTTTGGAAATGGAGACAATTGAAGATCACCTTGGGTATCGAACAAGTATTCACCCCACTATGGTCAAGAAGGGCATATTAAAGAAAGTAGATTATTCAGTACATTGATATCTACTGGAGTTATATTCTTCTTGGATAGTGGTAACTACATATGCATATAGATAAAACATACACAGAGGGACCTGCCATCACACGTTCTTAGATCTGCATTCATAAAAGCAAAGGCAACTTTTGAGGAGCTAATAAGCACTTTTATCAAGCACAGGTATCAGAGAAAATCAAAGTCAAAATTTCATAGAAATCAAAAATCAACAGACAGCACTTCCAAACTGCCTGACCACTAACAGACCAGAGAGGGAAGCATCAACTTCTGAATTTTAGATGGGGAGGGGAGACGTGGGGCTCCTCTTAGGGGCTTCCCAGAGTCTCTCTGGCCCAAGAAACACTTCCAGTCAGTTAGCCCCAAAGTAAAACCTCACTCTCAGAGTAAGTATATACTTTTTAGAGCCAGAAGGCATAAGCCCCTGACTCAGTGCCTCAATAGAAAAAAAAAAGGATATTTGAGACCCTCCTACAAAACCTCCCCTAATCAAGCTTCCCACAATGGGCAGGCCCATCAATGGGTAGGAATTATCCTTCCCAATCACATTATTCAATCAAACCCACCCTTAGTAAAAAAAAAAACAAAAAAACAAAAAACAAAAAACAAACAAAAAAAAAACCCAAAAAACAAAAAAAAGCAAAAGATTCTCATTTAATTGCCATTACAGAGTCAGATCAGTTATCTTTTCATTTGCTACCTAGCTGCACTCTTTCCATCTTCTCTATCATGAACCTGCATCAAGTACTTCCCCATCTCCATTTTCAACTTCCTTTTGTAAGTTGTCTTCTCCTATTAAAACGTAAGCTCCTTGCAGGCAGTACTGTCTTTATTTTTTATGTCACCAGATGCTTAGCACAGTTCCTTGCATGTAATAGGCATTTAATAAATTTAGATAAATAAATAAATAAACATTTAATAAATATTTATCAACTGACTTTATGAAGAAAAAGCTTTGTATACTTAAAATTCTATGTAAGTATGAAATATTAATGTAATGAGAACTATGTTAAACAAATTTAGAATTCAATGCCATAAATGAATGCAATTCAATGAAAATAGTGCAATTTGTCAAAACAATTGCAATTTGTCACAATTTTATTTTTATTCTTTCTGTGTATGTGTGAGTGTGTGTATGTGCATTGTAGGTAAAGGAAGGCTGAGGCTCAAGATAGACTCTAATTACCTTATAAAATGATGGAAACTGCACCAGAATGTTTTTTTCCCTATGCTGAGTTGCTGGAAAAATTCAGAAGAATTCAGAAAAAGTTGGAAGGCCCCACTTACATTCACATTTGGTTTACTTGTATTGTTTGCAAAGTTCCATGTGACAATGAACTTGCTAATAGAAATTTTACAAACATAGTTTGAGTTTAGAAGTTAACGAATCTTATTTCTAGTTCTTTTCCTTTTTGTGAGTAAATAAAAAGTTAGTATTTTAGTTATAAAACAAATGTTCAAGCTAATAAATTAAAGCATTTAGTCTTAAATATTGTTCCTCTTCTAGTCACCTCTCTATTCTAGCAATTTTATGTAAGAAATACAGGCAGTTTTTTTTCCTGTGTTTACCCTTTGATCAGCTAATAATTTTAGAAAGGGATGCCAACAGTTTAAGGTAGGATTTTCATTAGTTAATAGGTTATAAACATGTTTATATACTAGAATTATCTATAGGACTGAACGAATGAAAAATACTTACTACATGCCAGGTGGTAGGTGCTTTGCCATGTTCTGGGATACACATACAAAAGAGAAACAACCCCTGCTCTCAAGGATGTAACATTTCATAGTAATAGCAAAAAACACTTTAGCTCAGAGCCAGTCCTCTTTCCAGATTCTTAAGGATTATTTATTTTTCTCATATGTCTTAGTGTATCAGAATCTTTAATCTGTTATTCTTAAAATTAATATAAAGTTAGTGTCTGTACAATTTAGTGGCAAAGCAAACTATAAGAACATAGACATAATACATTATTAAAGTGTTTGAACTAGGAGAAAGATCACAGCCAAAGTCAACTTTGATCATCACCCTAACTTTTATTTTCTCACTTCTTTAGCTACCTGTCACCTGTGCTGATCATATAACCCTGGGCAAGTCACTTCATCTCTATGTGCCCCAGAACCAATCAACTTACATAAATTGTAGAAAAATTGTAGGTCTTCGAAAGGAATAATTTCCTCAACAAAAAAACTCCCAAAACTGAAGAAATCATAGGTTTTGAACCCTTCCCCTCCCACCTCCAAGATATTTTTCAACAAAGAAAATGGGTGAACCCAAACCAGAGAAGTTGGTAAAATAATAACAATAATGATTACTAGCAATAATAATTTTAATGGAGAACAAGGAGCACAGGAGAGCAACAAGGAAAGGCAGCAGACATTGGCAGAAGGCAGAGACAAGGAAAGCTCTATGGGAGAACCATATGGAAAGCCTCAGTAAGCCCACTGTAATCATGGATGCTGCATCCAAAAGGAGTTCTCAGTTACAATCATCATGTCAGCAGGATTCTGCATACATGTGGAGTCATAATGTATAGTCTGTACTTTTCATGCTTTTCTGTCTTTATCTGTTGCAATAAAATCTTACCCTGCTGTACTGTGGAGACAACATGTTTGCAAAAGCAGAGTAAGTATCAGCTTTCCATTTTAGATCTAACATTTTGGAACACCTGCTGGGCCCAAGGTTCTGGGCCACGGTATCTACTGCTTCTCTGTAAGGGGTCCATCTACTCTAGAGCCAAGAGTGTAATTCAGACCAGTTTCAGTTCTGAGGAGCATGGTCTCCAGTGAAAGGGGTGCTAGGCTACCTTTCCTCACCCTCTTTAGCTCATTAAACCTATATCTGAGAGTCCTTAAAGGTGGAGGTGGATGTTCATTTAAAACTTGAATTTTGACTGTCTTCATCTTCCCAAAGGGTAGGGGAATACAAAGTTACTCAATAAACCATATAAATTAGGTTTGGGACTAATATTTATTTTTTACACACAAAAGAAAAGCTAAAAGAGATTCACAGAATATGTTAACAGGGCAATAAGATTTGATAGTGACTTATAACCACTGTTATAAACTCTTGAGGGGCTCATTCTGAAAACTCATCTAAACATAACCAGTTTCCAGGGCTGATTAGGAAGTATGCATTTCACTTTACTTACTGTTGTCCTCAAAGTTCATGAATTCTGGCAAGCCAGGCCAGAGGCCTGCAAAACTTCCCTTAATTGCTAGATAACTCCATTTCTTGAACCCACAGCCTCTGGACCATTCCAAAGTCACTTTTAGTACCAGACACACTCATCTTGAGAGTCATATCTAATCATCTACTTAGGAAACTCTGTATACTAAGGAAATCATAAACCTAGAAATTTTTCTCTCCACCAACCCCCCATTTATGTGAAGCAAACCCATAGAACATGGTAAAATAATAATAATAAATTTTTAAAAGGAGAACAAGGCTCACAGGAGAGCAGCAACCATAGAAAAGAAAGCAGGGATTATTAGTAGCAGGCAGAAACAAGGAGAGTTGTATGAGACAAGCAGGAGTCTCAAGTATGAACTTGGCAAGATGAGTTCATGCTCCATCTGGATGGCGTAGGATGGGAGAACAGAGCACAGCCCATACCACCTCTCCATTCATGTCACTGTTCATATTGGAGTGAATTTATTGAAAAATGGTAGAAGCCTAGCAAAGATATCACTTTGGAAGCTACCTTGCCTTTTGAAGTTTCTCCAACTCATTAGCCAACAAAGTTATCCTTCTATGGTTTAAAAGCACCCAATTTAGAGTCACCACATGGTTAGAAGCAGCCATCACCAACCCCAGCAAATGCTGAATTACAATTTTTCTAGAGTCCTCAGAAGTTTCTCAGGGAGCTATGACGCATGTCACCTGATGACTCCTGTAGAATTAATTAGCCTTTTTCTACATAGAAATTATTTCAAAATTCTGGATGGGGGCTACAAGCTTATAAGCAAAAAAAATCTCCCAAAGACTATAATATGATATAATATTTAGAAAGTGATTAGCAAAATACCTGGCACATAGTAAGCATTTAATAAATGCTTATTTCTTATCTTCCTAATATAAAGACTACCTTAGGAAAAAAATACTGCATAGTTATTTTATTGGAAACATAACAGAATATTCTACGTATTAATTTCAAAATACTGTATCCTTACAATCTTATATAATGAATCAAATCATTACAGCAATTACAGTGTATCTCCAAATTGCCTCCACGTTTTCATTTTTTCAGGTCATTTAAAACTGTAAGTCACAGACAAAAGATTTGCAGTACAATTGTATTAAATGCTACATAATGGTATTTAATTGAAACAATAAAGTTTCTTTTCAAAAGCTCAAAATGAACTTCATAAATTGAGTGAATTGTCGAAATATTAAAAGTGTATGTTTTAATCAATTTCAGTCCATTATTCTATAAATTCCTCATCTTATTCAAAATTAATCATTTTATGAAATATCATATTTTACTCTTAAAGTTAACATAGATGACAACAGTAGTTCTAAACCTATACTACCTATACAACCGTATCATTTGTTACATGGTAATGATTAGATCAGGCACGTCTATCCCAGGGCCTCTCAACCTCCATCTTCCCTGTAGGGTTTTTGAGTACCCTGAGGAGTTTGGGGTATATCTCCTGTACTGTTATTGGATCAAGTCCACACTCATCATGATCCCCCATGGTTATGCTGCAGAGACTAGCAGCCAGTTCCATTTAATCTACACACCAAATAGCTTTTATAAAAGGACATTTATTTTGACAAAGTAACTAGAACAAATGTACAAATATTTCTCCCTACATTTTAGGGTCACATTCACCCTTCTCTCACTTCACATTCTGGGAATTGTGGGCTTACTACTGGGTCCCTTCACAGCACAGTTCCTTCATAACATTGGTTCTACCAAGTTCATGTCCAAGGGTGGCATCATCATCAGATGAGTTTTCATCTCAGTTTCCCGACTGGATCGTGAAGTCAGTCAGCAATCCAATCCAGCCATCTAAGGTCATTCAATCACTTAGTAAGCATTTACCAGCTCTCTAATGTGCCAGAAACTGTGCTTAACTCTGGAGATATAAAGAATGGTAAAAATCAGTTTCTGCTCTCAATCAGCTAACAATCTAAAGGGGGAGATGACGTGCAAACAACTATATAAAAACAGGACACATGCTGGATAAACCAGAGATAATGAAAAAAAGAGAAGAGCGCAGAGTTAAAGGGGATCAGGAAAGACTTCTCTTAGAAGGTAAGAATTTAACTGAAACTTAAAGGACTCCTGAGAAGAGAGGAGACAGGAAAAGAGAGAGATACAATTACGGGTGTGGGGAACAGGTGGTAAAAATGTCCTAAGTCAGCAAACAAAGTGTCTTATGCAAAGAATGGTCAAAAGACCATCACTGTATTACAGAGTACATTAGGGGGAGTAAGTTATAAGAAGATAAAAAGGCAAGAAGGGGCCATATTATGAAGGGATTTGAACACCAAGTAGAGGTTTTTATATTTAACCCTGGAGGTGATAGACACTGGAATTCTTTTTAAAAAGTGGGTACATGGTTTGGAGATAATTTGGAGTGGAGGATGAACTGGATTGAAGAGAGATCTAAAGCAAAAAGGCTATCTAACTTTTGTATGAAACAATAACATGCAGCAGGATGGTGGCAGTGGTAGAGTAGAGGAGGAATATATGAAAAAATTTGTAAGGTAGAATCAGTTAGACTTGGTAACAGATTAGATACTGGGGGTGAAAGTGAAGAGTTGCAGGTGACATCTAGGTTGCAAGCACAGAAGAATGCTACTACCATTAATTGTGAAAGGGAAATTAAGAAGAGGGGGAAGGATTTGGGGGAGGGGAATGAATTCAGTCTTAGACATGTTGAATTTAAGAAATCTACAAGATATCTAGTTCATGATATCTGAAAGGAAGTTTGAGATGTGAAACTGAAAGTTGAGATGGATTAGGGCTGAATAAAGTACAAATCTGAAGAAAAAAATCATTGTACTAGAGATTTAATCCTTGGGAGTTGAAGATGACCAAACAAAATCATACAGAGGAAGAAGAGGAAAAAAAATCACAGCACAGAACTCTGGGCACCTATGGTTAGTGAGTGTAACTTTGATAACTATATAGCAAAGGAAATTGAGAAGGAGCAAGAAGATAGGTAGGAGAAGAAACCAGACAGAATAATCCCATGAAAACCTAGAAAGCAGAGTATTAAAGAGAAGATATTGATAATGTCAAAGGCAGAAAAGAATGCCCTTAGAGTTTGCAATTAAGACATCATTGATAATTTTGAAGAGAATAAGTTTTAGCTGAATGATGAACTCTGAAGACAGACTACGGATATTTAAGAAGAAAGTGAGAAGAAAGGAAGTGATCTGTTATAAATGGCTTTTTTCAAAAAGTTTAGCCACAAGAGGGAGAAGAGATATGGAATAATAGCTAACAGAAGTAAATGTGTCAGGTGGAGGGGTTTTGAGGATGAGGGAGACAAAAATACGTTTGTAGACAATAGGGAAGGGACCCAGGAGACAGAAAGATCTTTCCTTGCTCCTTAGATCAATAATGCTGAACTGTCTACAAAATCTGGGATGCCAGCATCTTGTTCTTTCTTTACTAGATGCCATCAGAAAAGGAGTCAAAAGTATCTACTGACTGTCACCAAAGAGAAAAATGGTCAAAGAAATTAGTTTAAAATTGACTCAGGCACCCCTATTAGCTTTGTAATCAATTGAAAAAGAAAAAAAAAAACTTTCTTGGAGACCCAAACCAACTACAGAATGGTCATTCCCCATCCAATATAAAAAAGAAACAGAAAAGCAATTCTCTATTAACAAATATGTGTAGTCAAGCAAAACAAATTCATCCATTGGCTGCATGACGTATATTTATATCCATATAGAAATAAATATCTACATAAAATACAAACAAAGATGTGCATTATGCAGTCAATAATACAACATATGAGTAGTATCTAGATTTAGAGCATGCATATATGCTCTATATAGAGTTTATGTATACATGGGCAAATAGATACTCACATATGAAACACATATGCATTTAGATATGTGCACAATAACCCGAAGAGAAAGCATAAGAGTTCTTCTTAACGAAGTTCGTATTTGAGCCTGTGTACATATATGTGTGCATACATGTATATAAGTCCTCACCCTAAATTCATCAGCTTTTGTCAGGAAATGAATACTACATTTCATCATTAGTCCTCTGAAATTATTGATAGTCACTATATCAATCATAAATCACATTCATATGCCACAGTTTATTCAGCCATTCTATTTACTTTCTAGAATATATATATATTTATATTATTATATACATATATATGTATATATAGGGAGTGGTGGTAGTCTTTTTCTTACTCTGTTTACTTTACTTTGAATCAGTATGTGTAAGCCTTTCTATATTTCTCTCTTTGTCATATTCATCAAAGTAATATCCTTATACATCTGTGTATTATAATTTCTTCAGTAATTCTCCAATGAAAAGGGTATTCCCAGTTTTCTTATGCCACAGAAAGGATTTTTATGAATATTTTTGTGTATATGGAACCTTCCTTTTGGTCAATGACTTCCTTGGGGCATATAAAAAGCAGTATAATCTCTGGGTCAAAGGTTATGAATATTTTTGTTATTTTATCTGCATAATTATAAGTTGATTTTCAGAATGATTATGTATCTTCATGTCTCTTGTGATGGATTTTCCACAAAGAAGCAGCATGAGCTTAGTCAAGTAACTTCTGCTCTCTCTCTTCATCTCAGGTTCTCCACCTGTCTGACAAGGTGGTTGGACTAGAAAATCTCTATATTCCCTCTCATCCTTTGATCCCATGACCTACTCATTGTACATTTGATTATCTCCCTCCCCCAAGCATGGTGTGATTCTCAGTTCCTAGTAATCAGCATCATAAATTAGTTACTTATGTTTTGTAAAGGGAAAAGCAACAGAATCATTTTTTTGTTAATCCAGGTTAATAAGTTCCTCAAATACGACTGCTTTCTTCACCCAGTATACTAAATATTAGACAGTCAGTTATGGGCTTATCTTATTTTGAAGAAAAAAAGTCCGGTGCATAGTATGTTCTTAATAAATGCTTGTCGCAGTGCCTTGTCTTGTAGCTGTTTGGAGAGTCCTCCGATTCCAATTTACATAACTAGTTCACATGTCACAAAAGTAGATAACAAACACAAAAATACTTAGTAAAGGATTTTAAAAGTGCTAGACATTCACCATCTGCCAAATGAATTGTCACATGAAATCAATTACTAATGAAGAATAGGAAGTTATCGTGAAATGGAGTACATTATAATGTACTGCATGCTAAAATAAAGTGATGCCATTTCATCATTTCATTTAATTCCCTAAAATCAAATCCTCAGATTAGAATTCAACAATATGCATCGTATTTAGTTCAGATTTCTAATGGGAAAAACTAGCAAGACAGAGAAAGAAATGAACCAACTTTGGAACTGCTAAAACTTCATGAATATAATAGAATATGAACTGCATTTAAAATATAAATAAGGATTCAGCTGGGTTATTTAATAGTTTTATAAATGTGCTCTTAGTACCAGAAAAATTGCTCATTATTGGGCTTATGCCTACGTATACCTGTGTCTTCTATGGTTGAGGGGTCCTTGATTATATATTGTGCCCTTGCACCACGACCTCCTTCTTCTGAATATTTTCTCCTGCTACTGAAAGCTAAAGAAACTTTTTTTTTTTTAATTTGCTGAGTACTGGAGCAGTTGTGGGTTCTTAATGACCATGCCTCATCTACCAAGAGTTATTTTATTTTTCCTCTCCATGGCTGTGTGGCACTCCTATTAGTGTTAATTTGCATACATTGAGCCTTCTTCCACACATTTATTACTTCAAAAGTAAACTTGATTAAAGCCACCATGTGTCTGTACTCTGGGGAACAGTCTGCTCTTGAGCTATAACCACAACTGCCATTAGCACTAGAGAGGGCTACGTGTGTGTGCAGAAAGAATAATATAAGCCCAGAGCATGGCCACATGGTGGCTTTAATCAAGTTTACTTTTCAAGTGTTAAATGGACTGAGAGATTCTGAATGTTTCTGGCTACTCTCCAAATCTGAAGTTTTTCACACTACATTCAACAGTGGAGTTTCTGTCTTAAGTTCCAATTTTATAGTTGTCTATGAAGATTCTATATGAAGCAAATGGATTCCCTACAAAAAGAAAAAGAAATTATGCTGTAACTTATTTATATGTTAATTAGAGGTATGTGCTTAAAACAGTTGTTTTGAAAATCAGGGGGAAAATGCAGCCTTTTCTTCTGAGCATAAAGAACCTTGTTACTAAAACTGATTTTTGTGTCACTTAAATAGAAAGGCACTTATAAGATGATCAGATATGTTTCTTTTCTCTACTAGCATGAGTCTATTTCCACCATGACATACAAAATATAACATATAAAAAATGACATTCTTTCAAGTCCCACATTTTAATGTGGAATCCATTAGACATGAAGTCATTTTATTCAAGTTTATTCTTATGTAATTCTATAGTAATTGAAACATATATAACATTAGTAATGAGAGTTTACCCTAAATGGCAGACAATGCATGGAAATAGAACTCTAAAGACAAAGGTTAGTTTCAACTTTTCATCCATATGCTCCAGTCTAATGAAATCTGTCCAGTTGCTTAAGAGCCAGTGTGGCACAATGAATAGCCTGCTGGACTTCAACACAAGAAGACCTCAATTCAGATTCTCCTTGTATTGCTGGGCCAAGTACCTTAAACTTGGTGAGATTGTTATTTCATTTCAAATATGAGAATAATAATACTAGCAGCATAAAAGCTCTAACAAGGTGACTTTTGTGTATTTATGTAAATGCCAACCTTAAAATGCTACATTAATGATATATCATTATTTGCTATTTGTAGGAGGTAGTGTTTCATTGACATGATTACTATTCCTTATGCATAGTAATACAGATGTACATGTGCATGACAGTATTGCTCTACTCTCTCAATAGATGGTCTTTTTGGGGTTTCTGTGAACAAAATCAGCTTTTGATAGCTTTCTGGGGTCAGTTCTGTTCTAACCAAAATGGATTTGTTCTCCGATAGTGGTCCACCACATATAATCTAAGGGTTCAGCTTTGTAGGAACTACAAATGCCCTAATTACAATAGATTAACTCCTGGAAGACTTCCATTTCAACTTATATAAAATAATGCCTTTATTTTTATACTATTTTAGAGTTTACAAAGAACTCTTCTCATAGCAACCACATAAAGTAGACATTACAAGTACGATTATCATCTCCATTTCATGGATAAGGATATAGAGACTCAGGGTCCGGCAGTAAGAGTGACAAAACAAGCCAATACTCAAATCCAAGACTTCAAATTCTGAGACGAGTGGTCTCCATACTAAATTAATTCACTTGGGAAAATAATAATTAGCAATTACAAAGTCATTTGAGGATCACAAAGTATTGTTCCCCACAACTTCTCTGTGAAGCAGAATGCTAGTATTTTTATCTGTATTGTGCAGATAAGAAAACTAAGGCTTAAAGAAGTTAAACATCTAAGAATTATCTATCTTTACATGCATCTTCATTAACAACAAAGCATATTATAAAAATATATTTTCAATTAAAAATATCATATGACAAGGTACATGAAAAATATTTAGTAATTTAGCCGCATTAATTTAGCCATTTTGTTGAATAGAAGAAATATTACAACTGAGTTGTATGGATAAGAGAAGTTATCAGGGAAGAAGCATTTATATGCCAAACACCATTCTAATTACTTTACAAATATTATCTCATTTGGCCCTCACAATAAACCTGTGAGGCAGGTGCTGTTATTATTCCCATTTTATAATTAACGAAACTGAGGAAACAGAGGCTGTGACATTTCCAAAATCACACAACCAGGAAGTTTATGACACTGGATTGGAATTCAGGTCTTTCTAACTCCAGTTTTAATATTCTTTCTACTCAGCCAACTATAGATCACAGAGATAATTTGAACCAGAATTACCAAGTTTGCTAATATTACTGTTCAAATTCACAGGATAAATGTTCTGTACTGTCCAAATTTATTTAACTTTCTCTCACATGGTAAATAAATTAGCATGATAGCCTTTTATCTTCCAGGTTGATAAATGTTCTTTGAAGCAGGACCAGATGCATAAACATGAATTATCTTAATGAAATACTTAGTTCTACTTAGTTCTATGAACAAACCTATTTTTTCCACTTAGGTTTAACCATATATATATGTGTGTGTGTGTGTGTGTGTGTATACATATATATGTATATATGTGTATATATGTGTGTATATATATATGTATATGCACATATACATATATTTCTATGTCCCCACGTAGGTTGATTAAATAAGTCAACAAACATATATTAAGTACCTCTATTGTATAAGGCATTGGATGAGGCACTAGGGACACAAGAGCATAAGTAAGACAGTCTCCATCTTCAACGAGCTTACTATTGACAAATAATATTGACAAGTCACTTGAAAATTAAAAGCTTTAATCTAGTTAATTTCCGTTTCAATTTTTAATTATGCACAAGATGTGAAAGAACACTTGTATGCTTTCAAATTCATTTATACAGTAGAACTATAAGAGACCCTAAAGATTATTTAGTTATGTTTTAAAAACAAAAGCAGAGAGGTTGATTGCCCATTCTGATCAGCTAGTTAGTGAAGTGGTGTGGTTTTGAACAAGGGTCTCTTTACTCCTCAGTCAAAGCCTTATACCATTATGACATCTTTCTGGGATGAGTTTATGATTTGTTTCTATCCTATCTCAACATGCATTTTGTTCATTACTCAATAGCATGCAATCTTTCACCCAGGCTGAAAAAGAGGCATAGAGAAGGGTGTCACCTATCTTGCATAAATGTGTGTGTGTGTGTGTGTGTGTGTGTGTGTGTGTGTGCATCATCCATTTTGGAGATTTAAATTTTCCTAGAATGTCTTCATAGTTCCACTAACTTGTATTTTCTCTGTTTACAACTCTGGCAAATTTCTGAATCTCTGTAGAAGAATTATTGTTTCAGGGGAAAGGGGCAAAAAATCCATCACCAAAAATCAGGTAGCTAAATTTTTCCAGAAGGTGAAAGATTGCCTCATCTAGGTTTAATATGCAAGGAAAAATGAAGAAGCAGGAAAGAGAAGAAGTCAATGGAGTTGAGAGAAGAGTTATAACCTTTTATAACTCTCTCAAGAATGATATCTAATACTATACTGTATTATTTTTTTATAAGTTTCATTTTGGCTCAATTATCTGAATATACTTTCTTCAGTCAAAGCCAATAACATTTAGCCAACAGCTGCAAACAATCTGAGGTTCAAAGTATTTAAGCATATATGTATATAGTCCCACTGTCTGTGCATATATGTGTGTCGAGAAGATTTTTTTTAGGAGAAAAAGGGGAGTCAGCATCTTTCTTCAATGACATAGGGATTGAAACTAGGCTGTGAACAAGCAAATTACATTTTAAATAGGAAACCATAAAGCACAAATATGTCAATGTGATATATGTATGGTATGACTACAAAGTGATCAGAATGATTTTCATGTGTGGCTTAAGGAAAGGAATATTATTATTTTATAGTCATCCTTCTGTATCAACCACCCATTTTATTGACCAAATCCATGATATCCTGAGCTGTAGGAGAAGGGATGGTAAAAATGATTGGGGGCATGAGCATATTTTGAACCTATCTTTAAAGCTTTTTCTAAGTCATCATTCTGAGTCTCAAGGTACCAATATTTAGGTGGGTTAAACATTCATACATATAGTGGTTTATGATTTTTTTAAGTGAAAATCTGATTCTGAGCTAGTGCTCTGCTTAATGCATAACTTCAAAATAAATCAAGGGCTTTTTAAAAGATAAAAAGCAGTTCCTTTAAAAGAAGATAAGTTAACAATTATCAATGATATATATTCTCAGTTCCAAGGGCTTGCAGCAGGAGATTGAGGATTAAAAGTGCTCTACTTAGGAAGGATTTACAGTGGGGAGCTGAGTTATTTGTATGCTTAGTACAGCCAAGTTGCATGTTAGCATGCAACTACAATCATGGATGGAATGACAGACTTAAATGTTAACTTATATTAACTTGCAACAATATGGTCATAATTAATTAGTATTATTTATCTAGGAAAGAGTTTGTAATTGCTTAAAATAAATAATTTAAATGAAAAACATTGCTTAACATACAAATACAATATTTGACGCTTTATTTTCCATGTGGGTCTTACATAATTATGAGTGAAATTATAATCATATGATTTTCATTATCTGTTTTTGAAGACAGTGCTATTTATGAATTTGCCATCCTGAAGACTTTTTTTTTTTTAATTTTTAAGATTCTACTTTAAAGAATAAAAGTTCAGTTATCTTTAGTTAACTCTTTAGGAAAGATTAGGTAACTTAGAATAAGGGCCCATGGGAGAGAAAAACAAATTAGTTCTTTGGAGTGAGAGGCAGAGATAAGGACAAAAATAGGGAGACACTAAGAGAAGGGGTGGAAAGTACAAAAGATATAGTTCAACTATTCCATAAAGTTCTTTTGTGTCTTGCTCTCCACCATTATAATAAGACCAGTTTGTGTTCTATTTTTTTTCTGTTTTTCATAGGGGAGAAAGGAAATATGATATGAGGGAATACCACTGAGATCTAGGAATGAAGGACTAAAGGCTATAACACTAAAATATTTCAAGCTTTGTGATTTCTTTGGAATGTGTACTCCCTCCAATGATATGGATTGGTATACTACTACAATCTAGAAGACAGTCATCTGTACCCGAAAAATTCATAACCAAATATATTGTTGTAGCACCAATGTGATATTCACAGCACCTGTAGGGCCATGAATATCCCAGTGCAATCATGAATCACAAAATACAACCAAGTACCCACATGGAAGTTAGAACTGAAACATTTCTTCAGGCATCAGAAAGCCAAATCCATCATACTAACAAAAATCTATACACAGTAGCAATGCAGAGAATAACACCATCCTCAAGCCTTCCCCCTGCTAGGCTTCCCACAAACCAGTTCTCTTAAACAAATCAAAAGCAAGCCCCCTTAATCAAAATCACAAACAAGCTTTCACTCAGGCTAGCCAGCTGCCTGCTTGCCTTCATGCTTCCTATCTCTGATTAGACTCTGACCAATTTCCTCTCAGCTCTTCTTCAGCTCTGGCTCTTCCTGTTTTATCTTTCCTATTCCACCTACTCAGCAATCTACTTCCACCACATGTGACTTAGGGCTCCATGTGATTTAAGTAAGTCACATGGGCCTATTAATGAATAGGAAAGATCTTCCCATTTAAATTACCATTATATTTGGCCCCAAGATCTTCGTATTCATTAAATAGGCCAGTGGGGAAATTGGTGTCAGCAGAACTTTAACAGGGATAACAGAAAATAAGCATATAAAACAATATCTTAGGCAACTGTTGTCAACAGAACTTTACAACAACATACAGGGGTCACACAGAATAAGCACATAAAATAATATCTTAGAGTGGGACTTGAGCTCAAGTACCCGATTATTCTCCCCTTGAATGAATGGGGCCCAAAATCTTGGGGTGAAGGGCAAAGGTCTCTTCTTTCGTAACTAATTCCTGCTAAAATTGGATGTTGAGCTGTTCCTGTCCCAAGAGGTCCCATTCCAGGGGACAGTTCTTTAGCTGACATTCAGAACTTGGTTGAAGCCAGGTCCAGGGTGACACATCACAGTCACTGACAGGGGGTGACACCTGCCTTAAGCTCTCAGGCATCAGCAGGCAGATGGTACTTAACCTGTAGAAAATGAATTTGACAAAAAAGGTGAGCAGACAAAAAGCCAAAAAGAAACAAGGAAACAATAACCAGAAGCAGGAGAGTGAGCCCAAAGTGGAGAGTGAGTAACACAATGGATCTTTGTCACAATATGGATGTTCCAGACAAGAACCTGCCTCTCACAAAATCAGCTTGAGATGAAGTCATCCTCAGAGAGCCAGGTACCTGAGGGAGGCTGAAGAGACAGCTTAAAACAGGGCATCATGGCTGGTTCTACTCATGGTATGGTAATTCCAGACATGTACTCACTCATTATTAAGTCAGGCTCAGTATATCTATCTTTCCTTCTGTTCCTCTTCTCTGAAACCAATTATTTAAAATACATACATATATATATATATGTATATATACATATATATATATTTTATCGTTATTAACTTCACAAACATTAATAAACAAAAACATTTCAATGTACAGAGAAGAAAAGAGAAGACACTATGAAAATTTGATTTCTATTAGGTACAGTCTGCTTTTTAAAAAATGCAAAAGTATGTTAAATTTGACACAATTATAACATAAGTGCCCTAATTTTCTGTCACCTTCTTAATTTCCTAACTGCTCTCTTCTGTGTATTTCTTTTGTTAATATTCTTTTCTTCTTTTCTTTTTTTATCATTATTATTACTCAATATCAGAGGCCCCTCCACAAATAGAATACAACCTTTATAATAAATATTGTGAAGCAAAATAAAATCAAAGATTGTCTATGAAAAAATATATTTCATTCTATATCTAGAGTTGGTCTATCATCTCTATTTGGGAAGCATGTTTGAATATCACTCTTCTAAAATCATGATTACAAGTTGCATTGAATAGAATTCTTAAGTCTTTCAAAGCAGTTTTCTTTTACATTACTTTATAAAGTATTGTGCTAATCCCACTCTGCATTAGTTCATTCTAAACTTTGCAGCTTTTCTGAATATAACCTCTTCTTTATTTCTTATGGTACAACAATATTTGAATCCATCCCTATAGTGTGATTTGATCAATCATTGGAGGGGCACCCACTTTGATTTTAGTCTTCATCACAGCAACAATCAAATATTTTTGTGTATATGGTGATGATACTTAGCATACAAATGTCATCTACTATACATATATATATATGTATATATGCATAGCAAGCAGACACTGTGCTAAGAATTTTACAAATACCTCATTCAATCATCACAAAAATCCTGGAAGATAAGTTTTTTTTTTTACAATTGAGAAAACTGAGGCAAACATAGGTTAAAGTCACACAGCAGGTGTCTGAGGCTGGATTTGAATTCAGATTTTCCTGACATCGGGTCCAGTGCTTTATTTGCTCTGACACCTCACTATGGATCTTTTCCCTCTCTTTGATTTATTTGGGCAATGTGTCGGGACTTATAGTGCCAAATTACACATTTTCATGACTTTTAAGGTAGTTTCAAGTTGCATTACAGGAAGGTTAGAGCAATGTGGAGCCTATTAGTGCAGCTGTCTTTTGCATGGCCCTCCCAACAACTGACATTGTCCTTTCTTGTCATCCTTGCCAGTTACATGAGTTGAGGTGATATTTAAAAGTTGTTTTGAATTTTGTTTTTCTTATTATAAGAAATTTGATATATTTTTTATTTATTTGTTGATAAATGGCATTTTTTCTTTTAAAAAAAAGATCTCTTTCTCTAGAAATATTGCTGTTCATGTAACCTAACAATTTATCTAACAGTTTAATTTAGTTCTTTTCTGATGCTTTCATCAGTTCCCTATGTATCTTAGACCTTAATACATGATCAAAGATATTTTCTATATTCTTCCAAGTTCATTGTTTCATTTCTGATTCAAACTACGTTAATCTTATTTACTCAATAAATTTCAATTTTATTTAACTAAAATACCAATTTTATCATTTATCATCTCTACTTCTTGTTTAGTCAAGAACTGTCCACCTGTCCATAGTTATGAAAAATATTTACTGTCCTTCACTTCTTATTTCTTCATAATATTCCCTTTTGCATTTAGGCCATACATGTATTTATTTGCAGCTTATTGTAGTGCTAAACCTAATTATTTTCTGGTTGCTTTCCAGTTTTCTCAAGCTTTTGTTATATTCCCTATAGTAGTTAGTGTCCTTGAGTTTATCATATACAGTGCTTCAATATTCATTGACTTTTGGATCATCTGCACCTTATCTGTTCTATTAATGAACTTTTCTATTTTTAATTAAGTACCAAGACATTATGATTAACACTATTTTATAATGCAGTTTGAAATATGATATTGCCAAGCTTCCTTCCTTCCCACTTTTTTCCTTTCCCCATTATTTCTATTGACTTGACTTCTTCCAGATGAATTTTGTTACTATTTCCTCTAGTTCAATAAAAGAAATGTGTTTTCTAGTCTGGTTTGTATGACAATAAATTTCCAAAGCAATTGAAACTATATTGTTTGTAGTAAATTTGCATCAATTAATATCTTTTTAATTATTTATCTTTAACTGTAAATTATGTTTTATAGTTGTGTGATATGATTCCTTTGGATGCCTTGCTAGTCTTTCAGTGTATCAACAAGCATTTATTAAGCACTTTTTACATGCTAATCTGAAGTCAAGGAGCTCACATTTTAATTTGGGAGACAGTTTGAACATAATTATGAACACACATGTCACATACATGTATGTATGTATGTATGTATATGTATATACAGTTTCAAAATAATGTAATATTAGAGGTAAGCAGAGAGAACATTTCAGGCAACATGAGTGAGCCAGGGGAAAACACAGAGTTGGGAGATGGAGTACTACTTTATGTAAATAGATCAATGTAATCATAAAGTAAAAGCAATTAAAGTATAAGAAAACAAAAAGATAGAACAATGGAAAGTCCTAAAGAGTTTTAAATAGCAAACAGAGCATATTATATTAGATCCTAGAGGTAATAAGGAGCCTCTATAGTGTAGAAGAATGACAGTAAAACCTGTATTTTCAGAAAATATTTTAGTACTCAAGTTTGGATGAATTAGAATGGGGGAAAGACTTGAAGGAAAGAGACCTAGTTAGAGGTATATAGTAATAGTCCATATTATGAGGAAATAGGATTGCCATTGAATGAGTGGAAAGAACAAGATGTATAAGAAAGATGTTGCAAAAGTCGAAACAGCCATACCACAACAGATTTGTTACGTTGGATGAGAGCAAATGAGACTCTGGAAATCTTCTTGAACTCTCTTTGAATTTTCCTACTTTTCCTGATGCTATAATCTTCTCAACTGGCCTTTCATTATTGCTATGCCCAATTCTCTGTTACCCTTAACTTAGCCCAGCTCTTTATTGTCTGTTACCTTTAGATTGCCTCCCTTTCTTTTCACCCTTGACCTATCACAGATTAGGTTTTATTATGAAATGATTAACCACTAAACAAGAGGAAAGGAGATTAGAAAGCAGAGCACAGTACAGAGCTGAACTGATTGACCAAGTTATTATGAGAGGGAAGGAAGATGGCTTCAGAAAGAATTATGGGATGGAGGGATTAGAGGTTTCTGTGAGAAGAAAGGACAGGGTTGGAGGTCATGGTACATTAGGAAAAATGGAATTATGAAAGATCAGATAAAAGAATGTCAGAGCAAATTAACACAGGAGTGAAACATTTGTGGGTGATTGCAAGATCAAGGATATAATCCTCTGTGTATAGTTGAGGTGTCCAGGAGAAATGTCTTGGGAATTAATGGACTGAGGAACTAGGCATTTAGGATATTTGAGGGAGTATAAAAATATATGTTGAATTTCCTAGTTTGAAAGCAAGAGATGAAGAAAAAGACTGTGAACTATGCACTAACTCCTTAAGGAATGGAAGTCAAGTAGATTGAGAATCTCAAGAGTTTAAGTCATTTGCAGCAGTATCATTATGTATGAGAGGCAGATATGAGATTGACATGCTTTAGGGGTGCTGCCATGGTTTAGGGATGCTAGAAATCTCAAAATGTCAGGGAACAGGGCGGTGTTGCCTACAATGTATTCACTCATTCAAACCATCCTCCAGTCAAGTGGCAAAGTTTATGGTGATGACAGTAAGTTGGTTGAAGTTCCCAAGAGAACTGAATTGATAACCTGAAGATTCCTGAAGGAAGTTTTGTTTCTCTACCTTGTATCTGTCTGCTCAGTCCCTTGATGTAGCCACTAATTATCAAAGACATAGGGTGGAGCCTGGTTCTCTTGCACAAGAAAATACAAGGAACAGATTTCAGGCTTTGTTGGAGTTCTAAGGAGCCAGTTCCGTTTATTCAGAAACTTGGCTGATTTCAGTTTCTTCTGGTACTCACAGCCAGAAGGCATTCAAGCTTCCAGTCATTGTCTTATGTATTTTGGACTGGATGAAAGCACTTGATCATATTTCCCTTTGGTTTTATTCACTATTGCATCACCTAGTACTCTTTGAAAACATTCAGGGAACTGGGCTAAGCTGCAAAATTTCATGCCATCATCTTATTCAATTCCTAAGTCTATTCTTAATTCATATTATGACTTTCTTTTCCCCTATTTTCCCTCTTTTTTTTTTGAGTTCATTACCCCAAAATACTTTCATTGTCTTCCTCCCTTTACAGCTTTTGTCGCTATGGCTGACCAATGTAAATTTGCTATTGTTTCCCCTGGAAATTCTTGACCAATTGTCACTCAGAACTTTCCAAATTCTACCATCTGCTTTCTTGACTCCTGTTTCTATGTTCCTCTGGAGGAAGTCATATGTTTATACCCTCCCAAGTCCATTACAAATTCATGTACATTAATCGCAATTGAACCTTAACTGCAGCAGAGTAATCTTTTAATTCTTCCTGCTCACTCTCTCGCACAACTACCAGCAGTGATCACAAACCTTCTCATCTCTTCTTAATCCTCCTGTGTCACCTCCATCTCCTACCTCTCAGCAGATGACGTTAACCCATACTTTACTAAGAAAATTGAGGTCATCATCTGTAAGTGCTCCCTCCTTCCCTACTTCATCTGTCATTCTTTCCTCTCTTCTTACAGTGTCTGAGTAAAAGATGTCTCTCCTCTCTGTCAAGGCCAAGCCCTCTACATGTATCCTAAATCAGATTGCCTATCTTCTTCGTAATCTTGCTCTTTCCAGCATTCCTTATCTCTTACCCACATTTTAAAACTCTCCTTATCTACTCACTACTTGTCTGTTGGCTACATTTTTAAATTTCCCATCCTTAAAAATCTTTCACTTGACCCTTTCATCCCCTCAAGTCATTACTCTATACCTTTTCTCCCATTCATAACCAAACTTTTAGAAAAATATGTCTACACTCATTGCCTCATATTTCTCATTTCACAATCTAGCTAAAGCTATTCTGACTTCAACACATAATAAATCTATTCTCTATAAAGTTACTACTGATCTAATTGTTAAGTCTGATAACTTATGTTCTATCTTGAATTTACTTCACTTCTGTAGTTTTTAAGTCTTCTCCCTTGGTTTCAATGACTTTGCTTTCTTCTGGTCCTCCTTCAATCATCTATCACCTGCCCCCTAAATGTAGGTGCTCTACAAGGCTATCTTGGGCTTTTTCCTACCTTTATACTCTCCTTGTTTGTAATCTTATCCTTCCTGTATTCAATTATCATCTCTACTCAGATGATTACCAAATCCAGCTCTAATACCTCTCAATTCAAATCCTGCACGATCCACTGCTGAGTAGATGTCTCCACCCAAGGTTCTTCCCATATGAAACTCAACAAATATTAGCTAGACTGACTCTCAGCAAACAAATGTTTCATTTTGAGATTGGAAAAATCTGCTAGATCTTGTGTTCTTCTGGTTTGGGCTTTGAGAACCTAAGATCACTTAATTGCTGTGCTGAACATCAGAATTAACTTCTGTGGAGATCCTATAAAATGGTATAATTACAGCCAAGCATTACATTTACATTTTTGGCATCACACTTATATGAAGTAATTGAGTTTACATTTACAAAAAACTCCAAAGTTTTGTTCTTTTCCCCCATGTGTATAGAACACCATTTAACCACCACCAGAGTTCAGACCTTCAACACTTCTCATGCAAACTTGTTAATTGGACTTCTAATTGGTTTCTCTACTCCAAGTTTCTTCCATCTCCTGTCCATCCTACATAGTTGCCAAAACTGTTTTCATAAAATATTGCTGTTGATGATGTTCAGTCATTCAGTTGTATCTGACTCTTCATTGCCATAGTGTACCAGATTTTCAATTTTCCACTATCTTGCAAAATCTATTGAAGTTCATATTCACGATTTCTATGACACCATCCACCTCATATGCTCCCATGGGCTCTTCCTTTTAATCTTTCCCAGCATCAGGCTCTTTTCCAATGAGTTCTGTCTTCTCAGTTGGTTGCCAAACTATTTAGACTTTAGCTTCAGTATTTGACCTTCCGGGGTGTGGTGTGAATTAATTTAAGTATTTACTTATTTTATCTGCTTGCAGTCAAAGGGACTCTCAAAAGTCTTCTACAGAACAACAATTGAAAAATATCAGTTCTACAGCACCCCACTTTCCTTACACCCAACTCTCACAGCTATACAATGTTACTGGAAAAACCACAGTTTTGATAACAGAGACCTTTGCTGGAAAGATAATGTCTCTGCTTTTTTGTCTCCTATCCAGATCTGTTATAGCTTTCCTTCTAAAGAGTCTTTTAAATTTCATGGAAGCCATCATAATCTGAATTTATCTTTGAACTCAAGAATATAAAATTTGATGCTGCTTCCATTTCTTCTCCCTCTATTTGTCAGGAAATGAAAGGATCAGTTACCAAGCTCTTAGTTGTTTATAATATAGATAGATCGATAAGATAGACAAAGATATAAGTATCTCTACCTATCTTATCGATCTATCTATATTTAACTATTATTTCAAGTCACTCTGCTCTTTCATCTTCATCAAGAAGTTTCTTAATTTTTTTCACCTTTCACCATCACAGTAGTATCATCTGCAAAGCTGAGATTATAGATATTTCTCCCAGTAAACTTAATTTCAACTTTTGATTCTTTTGACCTGGAATTTTGCACAATATACTCTGCTTATAAGTTAAACAAATAACCTGACAATATACAGCCTTGTTGTACTCCTTTTCCAAACTTAAACTAATCAGTTGTTTCATGTTCAGTTCTAATTGTTGATTCTTGACCCTTATATGACCAACTTTTTTGAGGACTTACCACATTTTGTTGTGATCCAGTCAAAGGTTTTAATGTAGTCAGTGAAGCAGAAGCAAAGGTTGTTCTGGAACTCCTTTGATTTTTCCATAATCCAGTAAATGTTAGCAATTTGTCTCAAAGTCTGTTTCTTCTAAAACCAGATGGCTCTTCTCGTCATTCTTGGTTCACATTTTGCTGAAGCCTAGTCTGCGGAGTCTAAACCATAACCTAACTGGCATGGGAAATGAATGCAATTGTTTGAACATTCTTTGGCACACTCTTCTTTAGGATCTGGACACAAATTCACTTTTTCCAGTCCATTGGCCACTGTTTTGTTTTCCAAATTTGCTGTAATATTAAGGGCAGCACTCTAACAGCATTGTCTTTTAGTGTTTTAAGTAGCTCAGCTGGAATTCTATCACCTCCATTAGCCTTATTGTTAGTAATATTTCCTAAGGCTCACTTGACTTCATTCTCCAGGATGTCTGACTCTAGATTAGCATCCAGAGTATTATGATTATCAGAGATGTTAAAATCTTTTTTGTATTTTCCTAAAATGTAGATCTGTCCATGCCATTCCCATACTCAATAAATAAATGGAAGTAGTTCCTTATTCTCCTTGTATCAAATGCTTAGATTATTTCTTTGTTTTCATAAAACAAAAATTTTTTAAGTGTTTATTAATGTATTAACCATTCAAGATCAAAGAAAGTCAAGAACACAAAAATAGACTCTATTTACTTTCTACATTGGATATTCATTCCTCCCTGTAGTTATTAATTTGTAAATAGCCTCCAGCCTTCAGTTTCTCCTTGTAGACTGGTTCCTCCCAGGATCTCTAGTTTAAGGAGGATACTTAGAAAAATTATATCTCTAGATTTTATCTGCAGAAGGATACCTTTATCTTCACCTCCCACTTTCACCCCATATACTTGAGTTATATCTTTTTATCTTCCATTAGAATGCAAATTCTTCAATGGTGAGTACTGTCTTCCTTTCTTTCCTTCTTTCTTTCTTGTATTTCTAAAAAAATTTTCACCTTCTATTCTCATGTAAGTTTTCAGCACATTTTCTTTCTTTCTATCTTCTATTCCTTCCTTCTTTCTTTCTTCCTATTCCCAATACCCAGCATATTGTCTGACACATAGTCAGTGCTTGGAATAGTATTGTAAATGGAAAGATCTTTCTCATTCATTAATAGGCCCATATGAGGTGCTTAAATCACCTGGAAACCTAAGACCCATGTGGTGGGAGGAGCGTGCTGAACAGGTGAAACAGAAAGGGTACAGCAGAACTAGGAGGAAGTGAGTGAGCTCGGTCCAGTCAGAGAAGAGAGGACATAGGCAGGTGGCAAGGATTGGGGTTGTGAGTGCTTGCTTGTGAGAAGGCCCTGGAGGGAGGTGGGTGGGGAAAGGAAGGCTTGGGAATGGCTTTGCCCCCTGCAGCTATCATGTTTATTAACTTCTTGGTCACCATGACAGATTTTACTTTTGGGATCTGGGATGTGGCTTTCTGGTGTCTAAATTAATGTTTTTCTTCTGCCTTCTATATGGAGAGTCTGTTGCACTTGGTGACTGAGAACCATGCTGGCATATTCACAATCACCATCAATGCCTTGATGATACAGTGCTTAATAAGTATTTGTTGACTGAGGTTGACTGGTAAGGAGGGATGAATTCTGATATTTATTTTTGCCCTGTTTCATACCACAAAGTGAATATGGGTCATTCCTTCCAGACCCAAAGAAGTTGTCCATTACTAGAAGATTAAGTGGAACCTACCATTGAGTCAGACAGAAATTGAAATGCTAGAATGACCTCAGAGCAACAGTTTGCTGTTGCTGCTTTTCACCTTTGTTCAAATCCAATTTTGCCCATAGCCTGATTTCTAGCTGCAGGATTATAAGTATCTTTCTGGACCCTGATCTCTGGAAACTTTTCAACTACATGTCTTTCTTATATTCATTTTTTACAACACCTTGAACATGCATGCTATGCTGCAAATATAAAAAGGTGAATTATTTTATTTTTCAGGCTGTATTTATTATAAAATTACACCAAAATTCCATAAATTTTTTCATTAAAAACCTCTCATTTTCTATTTCCTGTAAAATGTGAAATCACTCCATAACCAGGAGAGAGGTGAAAAGAAAGCGCATTAGCTCGAGAGTCAAAGAATCCAGGTTCACATCTGACCTCTTCTTACTTTACTGGTAGCCTTGGGCAAACTTTTGACTCTCCCTCTGTAAAAAGAAAAAAAAAAGATGTTGGGGGCAGTTGTACTGCACAAGCTGCACCATACCTTTTAACTCCAGATCTATACCTTATGTTAAATCTCATGTATGTCATTTTTGGTAATTTGCTATAAACTATTTTATCCCAATCATGAATTTTTCCATTGTCCTGCCAAAATCATGGTATTCCTTAATTTGAAGTCATATAGCGTCACCAGGATAATATTGTTACCACAAATATGAGCCTTTCAGGCAACAAATAACTTGGAATGTTTGGAAACACCACTCAAAAAGTAGCATTTTTATTTTCCATTTCTACTTTAGGAAAATAGTGCATGGCTTATTTGTATTATAGGAATAGAGTGGAAATAACAGTGAAATCTTTCTTTACAATGCCTATTTGCATATATTCTTTAATTTTAATCCTCAAGCTGATGACATACCCCCATTGGAATCTTGTACATTCCATGAGTAACATCACCAGTTCATAAAAATATCTCTCTCCCACTCACACATGAGGCCAAAGAAAATTCCTATTTGCCCATAAAGTTTCATGATGAGTTGTTTGGAAGGATTGTGCCTTCTTTTTAACTAACCTCTTCAAAACAAGGACATTGCTATTTTTGAGATTTAAAGATTGGTAAAAATATATTCGAATGCATTCCAAGCATAAACCTCCAGTGTCTGTGAAGAACTGTCTGTAGTAACAACTATCTGTCTTGATCATAATCTTTGGAAACCATTCTATTCCCATTTGAAAGAGAAGTGTCATCTGTGAAGAGACCATCTCAGTCTCTAACTTGTCAGTTCAAGAGCATTGGAATTTCTATCCAGTTTTGCTCATTAAGATGTATATCCTTTGTACCCCTATGACAAGCATTAATATTCTAAAAATACTGGGAGTAGCCATAAGGAGAATGAATAACCTGGAGAATTCTCAAATACTAGACATTTGGTGCTTCAAGATTACTGCTGGATCCTATTTCCTCCTGCCAACTTATGCTTATAGCATAACAGGAGTGTCATTTTGAACCTTAAGAAAGCAGCTTGGGTCCAACTGCTAGTTATGAAATGACTTTGGCATCCTGAAAGATTTCAAAATAAGCATGGTTGTTATTTAGAGGAATAACTGTTGACAAGGCTGATGAAACAACTCATGAATGATGAACTATAGGATGTATCCAGCTATTCATTTAATACACCACACTATAACCTTGAAGAAAATTATAACAACATCCTTTTGCCTTATTAATTATCTTTGACCAAGATGGGCATGAATGAACAGCTAACCAGAGTATATTCCACCTGTACACATTTCAGAAACTATACGCATCCAAAAACTTTAAGATTGGTTGTGATGATTGAAGAACACATATATTGAGGGAGTTAAACAAAGGACTTCTTCATAATTTCACTTTACATTTGAAATTTTGATGAGATTCAATTCTAAACACATTTATAATTAAGCACCTACAATGTGCCAGGTACTTATTTGGTGTGGAGACACAGAAACAAAAACACTCCTATAATTTAGAAACTTTTTTTTGCTGGTTCTCAAACACATATATTCTACTTCTGTTTAGTCTTCTACTTCAAATTTTTTGAATACGGGCTTCTGCCTTGATTAAGACTTATAGCATCATAATTGTGCCTATCTCCCTGGTGTGAACTGCAAGGCTTTTGGAAATGCAAGCACATGCTCATGTGGTAATGGCCCTAATCAAGGTAGAGACCCTTATTAAAACCATTAGTTTAAAACTATTTAATTGAATAGAAGCACAGTACATATTTTTCTGATGGTTCTTCTTGCATTTGGTAGTACTGACCATAGCATATAGAAACAGATTAGAAAATATTGTAATAGATAAAAGAAAACATAGCTATCTATCCAGATGGAATATAGGACCATTTACAATTGAACATGACTCCACTTTACCTGAGCACCTTTAAAGTGCTTGCCTCATTAATTCATTATAATCGTGATCTTTGCAAATTGGACCCCATGGGAAGGAGGTGAATGACTGAATAAAACTATCGCATGAAAAGAGACTTTATTCTATTTTTCATTCATACATAGCTACTATCTCTTATGCTTCATACCATCTATACATTTCTTTTGGTATAGAATTATTTGTGTATAAGGTGCCTTGACCTCTTTCTCTTGAACACAGCTACCTTCTTATTCTGTTATTTAATGTTTTCTCTGCTGCCTAATGCCTATTTGCCCACCTTCCTGAGATTCTGGTTGCCTTCTTTGTTTCTTCTTCCACTTGACCTGGTTTTACTTTAGATTTCCTCCTTTCCTCAAACTCTTATGCTTGTCCAATTTTAACATAACTTTCAGACCCCTCATTGGAGCTAAATTTGAATTTTCAGAAAATATCTCTATTATATAGCAAATTATTTTCCAATAAAAACTCTTCCAAGATGACTCGTATTTCATATTCACAACTTTAGGCCAAATATGGAAATAGTTAAGAAAAGTACGGGATCCATTGGAAATGATGAGGATTTAGTGTAGGGTATCTGGGCTGCTCTACTTTCAGGAACATGGACTATGTTTCCTCTCAATGAAGCTGGTAATGAAGTTAAGCTTGTTAACCTTTGAATTCAAGGCTTGGGTTTAGCTTTAAGATTTTTCTTCAGTTGCTTTTTCAGTTTGCCTTATTCAATCACCTAAACTAAATGCAAAAATAATAATTCATGCCTCAAAAAAGCCACCTAAATCAGTGAGGACATTTTCCAATTTGCATGAAGACATCATAGTCTTCAGCAGGATGTTGCTAACTAAAGGAAAGCAATTTAAACATCTGCTCCTCATCACAGGTTTAATGAGAATGCTCTCCATTTTTGGTTTTGTTTTTATTCCCAACTAAAATGTAAAACTTCAGGGTGAAGCACAGTCTTACTGCAGAGGTTGTTTGACTAGAGATAGTGAAATGAAAGGCAGTATCTTTATGAGTGAATATTAAAGATATATTTGTTATGAAATACACTCAGTAAGGCAGGTATTTTATATTTTAGCATAGCTATAGCGATATTTGTGTTTTTGATTTATTTTAAAAGACATAAAACCAGATAACTTTAACAACCAAATATGATAAATATATGAGAATTTCAAAGAAACTGTTCAATAATAATAGCTGGCATCTATCTTAAGGTTTACAGAGCACTTTAGGTTGTACAAGCCCTTTATACTTACGTTGCTACCCTCTTTCTGTGTGCTACTCCACACAGAAGCTTTGGTACATGATAGGAAGTGAGAGGGGACAGAAAAGAATGATTGTTCAGATTGAAAGTCTTCAAGTCCAAATGTTGTTAGGGTGGCATGGAGGCATTAGTTTTCTTCTTGCCAGAAATAGATGCTGAGTCTATTCATTCTGCTCCAAAACTATTAAACTGATTCCAATGAAAAATCATAAAAGTTATCTTACTAGAACAAATCAAAGAAGGAGAAAGTGCCTGATACGGGTGTTAAATTTTCCACTAGATCCTTAATCTATGTCCCTATTCTAAAGAAAAAGTTGAGGCATGAGTTCAGAGTTCCTGAATTCTCAGTTACTAAGTAGAGCCATTGGGTATGTTCATGAGGTGAATATTGCCAAATTGATAAACATTTATTAAGCACCTCCCTTGTGCTAGCCGTTATTCTGTGTACAAAAGAGAGAAAAAAAGGGCAAAAGGTAGCCCCTGCCCTCAAAAATCTCACAATCTTTGGGAAGGAGGTGTCTTTATAACTTTTTATATTTTTATATCTCTAGTACCTAACATCATACCCATAGTTGTAGATGTGTAATGAATTCTTTTGGCCTGGTTAGTTAATAGATTGATTCAATAAATCTTTTTTTCTAGATAAACATCTCCATCATGCCAGTCCCTTAACTCTGGTCAAGCCAAAAGGCTCTTAGACTCTCCTCCCTTCTTTTTCTACACTCTTTCTCTTGACTCTTTCACCAACTCCTTTAGAATTTTATTATCATTTCTATGCAGAAGACTCACAAATCTAGACATCTGACTCCAGTATCTCTTGTAAACACCAGTAACTGGTAATGTGTAGTGAGGGAGAGTGAGGAATAAATGATGACATTGAGGTTATGGACCTGGGTGACTGCAAGGATAGTGGTGCCCTTGACAATCATAGCAAATTCAGAAGGGAGAAATGTTTGGAAGGAAAGATGAGTTTTGTTTTGAATATGTTGAATTTGAAGTGCCTTATAAAGCACACACTTCAAAATGTCAAAAATGTACAGTTGGTTATATGGGATGAAAATTAAGGAAAAATATTAGAGTTGAAATATCATGATTAGTGGGCATGATATTATTAATAACAAACAATGGAGAGTAAGGAATGGTCAGACAAATAGGAGGAAAGACAAGAGTGAGAAATTCAGCGAAGGTCTATCTAAGAAGTCAATCCAAGAGGATTCAGGAAAAGAAGGTGGTCAACAGTGGCATATGTTACAGATAGGTCTAGACATTTAAGGATTCAGGTCTAGACATTTGAGGATTTAGTAAAAATCCATCAGACTTAACAATTAAGAATTTACTAGATGGAGGATTAAGAGGAAAATTTTTGCCTAGATCTCCTAATACTCCTAATCCTCCACAACCTAGAAAGCATACAAGATTGAATTCTGACAAAAGAAAGTTAAAAAAAAAATGATGATGAGATATTTTTCCAGGGTTGCTTAGGAAGATACACACAGAGACCTGTGGACACTGGCATGAGGACCAGCCAGGACTGCACTACTGTGGCAGTGCCAGACCAGAATTTCAGAGCCAAGGTCCAAAAAGGTAAGGAAAATAGATCACAAAGGCCAGAATAACCAGGGATAAAAAGAGATCCCAAGGGGCCCCTGAACTAGTACTTGGAGTAGGAACAGGTGCCATTTGGCAGCTCTATTACCAATTACCAGTGCTGGGTCATAAATTGAGGGCAGAGAGGAACAGCCAAAATGGTATGCGGTGCCCTGGAAGAGGACTGAGCACAAAACAAATTCCAGAACCTTAGCTATATTGTGCTGAACATAGGAGTAAGAAAACCAATTGCAAAAAAGATACTATAATGTAGGGAAACTCAACAAACAAACACCAAAGACAGTCACTTGAAAACATTTACAAAGAAAAATGCATACTGGACACAAGCCCAATAAAAATTCTTAGAAGAGTTAAACAATAGATAAGGAAAAAGACCAAAAAAGTGAAAACCAAATAAAAGTTGTAGGGAAAAATAGAAAAAGATAGGAAAAGGAATGAGGTTTATCCAAGAAACTTATAAAAATAAAATTTAAAACATGGTAAAAACAACAAAAAAATGCAAAATTTTACTGAAAAAAACCTTCCTAAAATTAGAATAAGCCAAATAGAAATTAATGACTCCATGAGACATGAAAAAAAATTATGCTATCAAAAGACTGAAATATATAAGCAAATATACAACATATGACAGAAAAAACAATTCATGTAAGAAATAGATTGAGGAGAAATAATTAAAGAATCATTCATCTACCTGAAAGTTATGCACTATGAACAAACAAAAAGCATAGACATCACATTTCAAGAAATTATAAAAGTAAACTGTCCAGATATAACTACAGGACAAAGTAAGAATTCAGAGAATTCATTAGTTGCCTCCTGAAAAAAATAAAATAAAATAAAACTCCTAGGACGATTACAGTCAAAATCCAGAACTTTGGAATCAAGAAGAAAATGCTGCAAGCAATCAGAAAAAAGTACTTGAAATCACAGTCAGGATCTCATGAGATTTAGCAGCTACCACTATGAAAGAATGCAGGAGTTATAACATGATAATCCAAAAGGGCAAATGATATGGGCTAGTAGCCCGTACAATACTACAGGAGTGTAATAAATGTATCCTGATGTCCTCTTCTGCTATATGTATGAGTTAATTCTACTTATATTCACAGAAAAGGGTATACATATGCTCAACTGTGCATGACACCTTCACAAAACTTGACGATGTTTTCTAGCATAAAAAAAAAAACCTCACAAATTAATGCAAAAAAAACAGAAATATTTTTTTGAAATATTTTTCTGATCATAATATGATAAAAATTACATTCAATAAAGGGCCTTTGAAGCATAGGTTAAAATGATTAGAAATTAAATAACTTAAAGAATGGGTATGTCAAAGAACAAATCATAAGAACAGTCAAAAATTTTATTAAAGGTAATGACAGTAGTGAAACAACATATCAAAAACATCACTGGTGGGGGACAGAGACAAAATGGCAGAGTAGAAAGATGCAATTGTAAAAACATTTACCCACAGCTCATAAAATACCTGTAAAAATGACTTTGAACAAATTCTAGAACAGCAGAAGCCAGAAAATGGCAGAGTGAAAGAGATTTCCAGTCTAAGACAGCCTGAAAGGCTGAAAGAAAAGGTCTATCACACTGGGTTCAGCAGCCTTGGCTATGTAGCATGGCAGGGACAGGACTGGGGCAGGTCTCAGGGGGCAGAATCCCCAGCAACAACTGTGGTTCCCAGATTGCTCAAACCACAAATGTCAAAGACAGCTTCAAAGGCCAATGACAAAACTCTTTTACCTAGGTGAGAAGAGAACATGGACTGAATCTGCTGGGAACATCTACTGCAGTGGAAGCAGCAGCATCCATTTTTGGAGTCCTCTGCCTACAGACTCAGGGGGAATTGAGCAGTTGATCTGGATCTCAGTCCTGAGTGGTGTCCCTAAGTGCTGGCTGATCTGATGGAGCTGGAGGCAATTGTGGAGAGGGAATTCTGGTCACAGATACTGGGCAGAAAAAATTTTTGCTTGCTCTGAGACCAGTGTACAGACAAGGAGAGGAGTAAACTCCCTTGATTGTGCCATCTTGGAGGAGCTGAGAACTTATAGGTTCCTAGAAAGTACCTTCTTCTTGACAAAGGATGCAAAAGTCAAGTAACTGGCTGAAAAAAATGCCCCCAAAAGGGAAAACAATAAGACTATAGAAGATTACTTTCTTGGTGAACAGGTATTTTCTTCTATCCTTTCAGATGAGGATACCATCAGATGAAGACATAAAAGTCAAAGCTTCTGCATTCAAAACCTCCAAAATAAATATGCAATGGCCTCAGGCCATGGAAGAGGTCAAAAAGGCTTTTGAAAATCAGATAAGAGAGGTGGAGGAAAAATTGTGAAGAGAAATGAGAGCAATGCAAGAAAATCATGAAAAGTAAGTCAACAGCTTGCTAAAGGAGACCCAAAAAAATGTTGAAGAAAATGACACGCTTAACAATAGATTAACTCAAATGGCAAAAGAGGTCCAAAAAGCCAATGAGGAGAAAAATGCTTTTAAAAGCAAAATTAACCAAATGGAAAAGGAGGCTCAAAAACTCACTAAAGAAAATAGTTCTTTAAAAATTAGAATGTAGCAGATGGAAACTAATGACTTTATGAGAAACCAAGAAATTACAAAAAAAACCAAAAGAATGAAAAAAATAGAAGACAATGTGAAATAACTCATTGGAAAAACAACTGACCTAGAAAATAGATCCAGGAGAGACAGTTTTAAAAACCATGGGACTACCTGAAAGCCATGATCAAAAAAGAGCCTAGACTTATCTTTCATGAAATTATCAAGGAAAATTGCTGATATTCTAGAACCAGAGGGTAAAATGAGTATTGAAAGAATCCACTGCTCACCTCCAAAAAGAGATCCAAAAAGAAACACTCCAAGGAATATTGTAGCCAAATTCCAGAGTTTCCAGGTCAAGGAGAAAATATTGCAAGCAGCTAGAAAGAAACAATTTGAGTACTGTGGAAAGACAATCAGGATAACACAAGATCTAGCAGCTTCTACATGAAGGGATCAAAAGGATTAGAATGTGATATTGCAGAAGTCAAAGGAACTAGGACTAAAACCAAGAATCACCTACCCAGCAAAACTGAGTATAATACTTCAGGGGAAAAAAGCGTCTTTCAATGAAATAGGACTTCCAAGCATTCTTGATGAAAAGACCCAGAGTTGAATAAAAAATTTGACTTTCAAACACAAGAATCAAGAGAAATATGAAAAGGTAAACAGGAAAGAGAAATCCCAAGAGAGTCATTAAAGTTGAACTATTTACATTCCTGCATGGAAAGATAATATTTGTAACTCTTGAAACTTTTCTCAGTATTTGGGTCGTTGGACATACACATACACACACACACACACACACATATACATGCATACAGACAGAGGGCACAAGGTGAGATGAATAGGAAGAGATGATATCTAAAAAAATAAAATTAAGGAGTGATAGAGGAATATATTGGGAGGGGAAAAGGAGAAATGGAATGGGGCAAATTATCTCTCATAAAAGAGGCAACACAAAGCTTTTTCAAAGGAGGGGAAAAGGGGGGAGTGAGAGACAAAAAGTGTCTCTTATCACATTTGGCTTAAGGAGAGAACAACGTGCACACTCAGTTTAGTATGAAAATCTATATTACACTACAGGAAAGTAGGGGTGAAGGGGATAAGTGAGGTGGGGGTATGATAGAAGGGAGGGCAAGTGGGAGGACAGAGTAATTAGAAGCAAACACTTTTGTTGGGGGAAAAGATCCAAAGAGAGAATAGAATAAGTGTGGGGGGGTGGATAGAATGGAGGGTAACATAGTTTGTCTTACACAAAATGAGTATGATGGAAGTCTTTTGCAAAGCTACACATATATAGTCTATATTGAATTGCTTGCCTTCTTAGTGGGGATGGGTGGGGAGAGAGGAAGGGAGAGAAGTTGGCACTCAAAGTTTTATGAATGAATTTTGAGAACTGTTTTTGTATGCACCTGGGAAATAAGAAATACAGGTAATGAGGTATAGAAATCTATCTTGCCCTACAAGAAAAGAGAGAAGATGGGGATAAGGAAGGGAGGGGTGTGCCAGAATGGAGGACAGATGGTGGGAAGGTGTAGTCATAATGCATGGTGTTTTGGGGTCAGGAAGTGGAGAAATGGGGAGAAAATTTAGAACTCAAAATTTTGTGGAAATGAATGTTGAAAACTAAAAATAAATAAATAAACATTAAAAAAAAAAAGACACACCAAAAACAAACCCGGTTGGTGGCATTAGTTGGTGGTACAGAATCAGCAACAATTTTAGAGGTACTTAAGCCAGAGATAATAAGGAGACTTGGCAATTGCTCAGAAAGAGACTGCAGGGGACCTCTATGTTAGTACTGGACATAGGACCAAACACTGTTTGGAAACTCCATTGCCTATATCCACCTATAGATCACAGTTAAAGGGAAGAGGGGAGCATTTTCAGTCAAGAGGAAGCAGAACCTCGAAAAGCAACCCTTTATTCATTGCCTAGGGCTCCTGGGCTCAAGAACTGAATTTTGAGATTTTTTTCCATTCCCACACAATTACAGGTGAATGGGAGTAAAGGAGGGAAATGGTAGAAATAATTCAGAGATGGGTTTTGGTGAAGTGTGCTTAAGAACAGGACAAGGGGAAATAGATTTGAGGGAGAGTAAAGTATAGAACTAAACTGGTTTTCCAAAGGGTTGAGATAGTGAAGGAAAGAGAGTATAGCCAGTGAAGTAGTAATGACCCAGGTGGGGCTGGGGAGTAGAATTGAAGGGTGGAAGTTAATGGAGGTTATGGTGATGATGAAGAACAAGAACAGGTTTAGGAAAAAATGAAATAAGATTATGATAAGATAAAAGAATTTAAGAGTTTGTAATTTTTGGATCTTACACATAAGCGTTTTATTAGCAACAAAGCTAATGAAATGATAACACCACAATAGGCACTAATATATTAAAGCAATGCTTGAAAAATAAAATATATCAAAATTCATACATAAACTTTAGTGTGACTTCACTAAGGAACTCAGTATCTTTGGTGGAGAATGAATACACACTTACAGAAACTGGACAGGGAAAAAAGGCAAGGGAGGAAAATACCTGCTAAAGATCACTCCCAACACCATACTGTAGATTTTGATGTCCTTGTTCCATTCAGGAACATCTGCATTGTAGAAATCCAAATGTCTGCTAACTCCTTGTCTGCTGGACGTAGCTGCCCTTCCTCTCCAGGTGAGCAAATCTCCTCTTCTTCAACCAACTTGGCATTTACAAGCCCATTCAATTTACAATCACCCTTAAAAGAATGTGGAGAAAATGTTACCTCTTAATTTATGATAGTGTTTCTTTTTAAGGCAGAAAACTGCAAACTTCCTCATGCTTGCTATTTCTGAGTAAAACACATCAAAACCAGACTGCTACTCCCTTACCAAGCTCCTGTGTAATAAAAGTCCCAGAGAGTGAAAAGCTGGTGAGACTTTTTCGTTTTGCTCAGAAAGTCAAATTGAGATATTTTGTTATGAGTTTTCTTTCCTACATAATTTTATTACCCAGTTTCAGTATGACCACACTATCTCCTCTACTTTTCAGTGTATTAAATCACAGCCTTGTGGCATCTCAGTGATTTGACTTTCACCAAAAATGAAATAAAATAAATTTTAAAAAGTAACACCTAGTTAAATTTTCCCTTCAAAATCAATAGACTTTCTAAAATTAATTCGCAGTCTCATAATAGTTATGATTTCTCTCTTTTTCAGTGTTATTGTTTCAATCCTTAAATGTTATATGCAAATGAACTGGTAGAGCAAAATACCCTGCAGTTTTTAGATCCGTTTCATTCTGTGTCCTTGAAAATATTGTTTTAGTCATATTTTTCCAGTTTTTACTTAATAAAAATTCTTTCTCTGTCCTCTTTAAACTGTCAAACTGTTCACATACAAATAAGATATCATTCTCCATCTTTCACAAGATGGTTTTAGTTTTTATATTTATGCCACAGTTTATATTCTACCCAAAAGTGCACAGATCCTATATGAAAATTGGTTTTATACACATTTTAACCTTTTTTTTATTAAACCAAAGTTATTTTACCATTTCTTTCAGTTATCAAAATGCTCAGCTATGATAAAGGCAATGTATTACATTTTTTAGCCATTGATTTAAACGTTTCTTTTTTTTTTCTCCTCAGCTAAATTATTACATTTGAAAAGGGTAGCACCTTAAAGGTTTGGTACCTTATGGTAATATAAGAGACCTAAAACTGAAAAGAGATCTAAGAGGTGAACTACCCCAAACCTCTCATTTTCTAAGTGAATAAACTGAAGCCTGTGGAAACGAAATGACTTGTCAGTGGTCACATAGATAGTCAGGGTCAGATGTGCAATTTGAAGACAGATCTTCTAAATCAAGAACCATAGCTCTTTACCCTGTACACCATAAGCTGCCTCCTTTAGAGAAATGCATACAGTATATAAGTGGCATGAAATTTATAATAGCTAACATTTCTGCAGTCCTTCAAACTGCTTTACATATATGATTTCATTTGATGACATCTCACAAAACCATGAGATAAGTGCTATTATTATTCCCATTTTGTAGATGAGAACACTTGATTTGAGAGAAGTTAAGTGACCTACCCAGAGTCACACAGCTAATGAATGAGACAGGATTTGAATTCAGGTGTTTGTGATTCCAGATCCAGCAATCTCCTGTGTCATCTAGCTGTCTGTTTCCTCTGTGCCAGGCTGGGCATGCTAAATACACTGAGGGTAAATATAAGCAGAAGAATAGCCTGTGCTTTCAGAGAGCATCCTTATAGGGAAAAAGACAACACAGAAAAGAAAAGTAGAAAGCAGCTTGGGGTTAGGAATGAATGTAATCTCTTACAGGTGCATGATAGAGGAAGTCCTAGAGGAGGGTCATGAGGGAAATGTATGAACAAAAAACAGGATTACCTGACACATTGTGAAAAGTAATCATAGATATACTATTCAAATGCTCTTTGGCATCCTTTCAGGGTCAGACAAAAGAAGGGAAGCTCCTCATCACATTGGAAAGAATCCTGAGAGTGAACTCACATATGAGCAGACATGAATGACTAGTAGTCTATGTCATTGAATATCATGGCAAAGTTTGTGAGACCATAAATCAATTTGATAATATAAAAGAACGTTTTTCATTCCTTGTCTAATCCCCAAACCTGAAAAGGTTTTTGCTGGATTATACACAAATGAAAGTTGAGGAATATGTCTAAACTGGAAGTAGACATCAGTGTCATAACTTTGGACCCTGGACTTAGCCTTTGTGCTTTCTTAGGATCATTTCTATAACTGGTTAATCGGTTGGTTGGTGTTCTACATTCTCGAAAAAGAGCAAAGTAGCATCACTATGCCAGAATCAAGTTACAATGTGGTCAACTCTGACTGATCTCGAAATGCTCAACTACAGGTCAGGCACAAATGTGAACATCTGGGGTCGATTCTCTCAGTTTGCACATTCTCCATTTCCTTTGAACTGTTTCAATTCTGCTTTACTCACAGAGCACAGCACTTTCTCTAATGTGGGCACACCATGCTAAATGGTCCTGTGCCGGCGTCTCCCATGTCACACAATCAATTCCACAGTTCTTAAGACAAACCTTGCCTCTCTTCTTATGACCACCATGTCAACACTTGCCCTGTAGGAGGCATTTCTATAGCAGACACAAACAAAAAACATATAATTCTATGAATTTTCTGGGGCATAGATTTTCTGAAATGAATCTGGGGGGTTAGAATCTCCAATTAGGAATTAAACATTGCACTGCCACTCTAAGCTAGAGATTGGTGTCTGATAGAGGCACAAAACTGAGTAACTAGAGAACAAAATAATGAAAATAGAATAAATCATGAGAAGATCGGTTAGCTAGAAGTGGCTGGGGTAGCTGAGGGGAGGACAAAAGAGGTGAAGGGGGAAGGAAAGAGATTAAGCATTTATATAACACTCATTGTGTGCCAGGCACTATGATAAACGCTTTTTACCTTTTTTTTTTGTTGTTGTTGTTCCATACTAACCAACAACCCTATGAGGTAGGTACAGATTTCAAAACACTGAGACAAGACACCTGGAACAAGACCTCCCCTTCCAAAGAGGAAAATCCATTCTAGGTAAGACTTTGAAAACAGACAGATCAGTTTTTATGGGGAAAAGGTCAGAAAAGCTTTTTTCAAGAATAAATTTTCTCCCTGTACCAATGAATGGGCTTTTACTATTTGAGAGAGCTATACTTCAGGGTCAAACTTAAGGGCTGTAAACTCAAAGGATCATGATAGAATCCATTTGAAGTCTTAAGAGAAAAATAGTAACCTAGGTAAGGAATCCAACTTAACCTATAACATAGAAGCAGGGAGAAGTTCTTCTACTTCATGACTAAGGAAACAACAGTTGACTTCAACAAGCAGTAACCATGGGACTATTGAGAGTGTTAAAGTTAAGTAATAGCTATCTTTGCAAGACCAAGAGCAGGAGAATGTACTCCATGCAAGACTAGTGAGGATAAGGCTTTGAAGAAGCAACAGAGAGGCAACACCAATATGCTATCAACAGCACTGTGAGTAACCCCCATACCCATGCACCCTGGCAACATGTATTTCTTATACGTTCACCCTTCTTCCCACATATCCTAACCACATATGTTCTCTGTATGTTTCTGCTTTGCCTGAGGAAATGTAAGTTAAATGACTTGTCCAGGGTCAAAGAGCAAATGTCACAGGTAGGATTTAATCCATCTTCCTGTCTCCAAGGCCAACACTCTAACTACTTACCATGCATTTTCAAGTAAATTTAATATATAGTGAATTTAATTCAGTGTTCTTCTTTTCTTAACTCAGTGTCTTGATAAAACTACTTAATCCCTAGTCATAAGTGACTGCACAATTGCTGTTCTCTTGGTTTACCTCTTTGTGATTAGGGGCTAAAGTGCTTTGCTATCAGAACTAACACTTTCCTGAATGTATAGTCTATGATAAATCTGTTAGACTAATTACAACCCAAGCAAGCACACTAGTTTGTTTTTTGTTTATTTAATGTTTTGTTTTAAAATTTAGAAATTAAACTACGTCATCTGAATTCAAAAAGTTACAATTCAAGGTTTATAAAAAAGTAAACTCCTCCAAACACACACACACACACACACACACACACACACACACACACACACACACACAGCCTGACTATTTAATGAGCTAGGCGTGCTATTCGTTCTCGGATGTAATGTTGAAATAAAGTGGTGTGTGCTTTTTGCCTCTCTGCCTCAAGGGAGGAGAAAAATTCAGCAATTTAAAACAAAGGGAGAAGCTAATAAATAACCTTATAAATAGCCTCACCTTTCTTTCCAGTATAATTTGTTTTCCTCTAGACTTAAAAAGAAACCTATGGAAAGAAAGCATTTTCAATCTATTCCCATTTTAAAGACTGAAAATTTTAATTTTTAAGTATAATCCATTAAATATCTCTTGACAAGAAGTAAGCTGTAGATAAAATTGTCTTTATTGTTGACTTCTCAAGGAAAGTAAGATTTGTTATTTCTTTCTCTCAACTGGAATTTTAAATTTTGATATCATTTACCATTATGTTAGAAATGTTCATGAGTCAGTATCTAATCTATGCCAAAGAGCAAAACACTTTGTCCAGTTTGGTTATAAATCACAGTAAATCGAGGATGCTTGGGAAAATAAAGATTTGTTGTTGTTTGATTTTGTTTTAAGTCAGTGTACAAGTAGGTATCAAAGTGATCTCTTTTTTTTTTTTTGGTTTGAATTTTATTTTATTTTTTTAAATTTATTTATTTAACTTCTAACATTCATTTTCACAAAATTTTGGGTTCCAAATTTTCTCCCCATTTGTCCCCTCCCTCCACCCCAAAACACCGAGCATTCTAATTGCCCCTATCACCAATCTGCCCTCTCTTCTATCATCCCTCCCTTCCTTTCTCCCTATCTTCTCTTATCAACCTCTGACAGAAGGTACTATTTTAGGTCATGAAGAAACACGGTTACATTTAAAATAGATGCAAAACTTAATACCTGTATCAAAACCAATCCTGAATCAGGGTGGAGGAGTTCAAAGAGTTAAAATAGGAATAGTAAAAAATATATAAAATAAAAAATAATGATCTTTAGGGTTTGTTTGTTTAAGGAACAAAAACTGAAAATATTTGAAAGCTTGAAACCAGCCCCTTTAATAAAAATGAGCTATCATTATCATCATCAGACACAAACAATTAAGAAGACACAAACATGAGAACTTTTTCTGCTAATGCAGATGGCTACCTTCTCAATTTATGGTCTTAGAGACTTAGCTGGGACATGAAGAGGTTAATTGATTTGCCAAAGATCACAACATCAGTATGTGGAAGCTTTAGTTCTGACTCTGAGGCCAACTCTTTATGTATAAAATTATGCACTTCCTGCTTTAACAAAAAAAAATTTAAAAAATGAAAGCAAAAATGATAAAAACAAAGCAAAAAAGGGAAAAGTTCATATTACTCAAGAAACTTTTTGGGGCCTCAACACAGATCTGGAAACCACATATAATAAAATCTTTAACAGGCATTTTAAACTTTGCTATTTTCTTTGTGTGACCTTGACAATTTCCAAGACCTTTCAGAGTCTGTTAAGTTACCTGCAAAACAGGGACAAGTCAGCCAACTCCCAATTATCAGTGAGAATGGTGTACAAGAATAGCATGGATAAATTAACTTCTCAGATGATTTTAAAGTCTCATTTTAGTCAAGAGCTTCAAAAACTGTTTCCTCGACCAAACTTTTCCCCCCTAACAAGTCACATTGACAGGTTTTAGTTCCATTTCCCTGGTGGAAGTGCTAATGAAAAATGTCAATGACAACACTAAAAAGCAGCCGGTTGAAGAGAGAAAGTAAAGCTTTAAAATCAACCCTGAGAAATCCCAAGTTGGTCTTAATGCCTATTTGCTAAGTTTTTTCATATAAAGGAATTCTATACCCACACTTTATATTACAGAAGCCTAAATCCTTAAAAACAAACAACTGGTTGTGGGAGGGGGGGTTGGGAAGAGGGAAAATTGACATAGTTCCCAAACTGTCAATTTTATCCTTATTCCTGATCAAGAACCTCTTCTCTGTCTCTCTATGGTCCTCCCACAATCCCCAGATCAAGGATATTAATAATAATAACTTCAAAATATGGATTTGAATGAGTCGTTGTTTTTTACTCCTCTTCTCACCAAATTAGAACTTTGGTAGTGTAGGGATACTATTGGTTTTATACAAGAATAATTTGTAGTCTAAATCTAATCAATATTTAGAAACAATAATAAAACAATGTTTTAAACTTTTCCAACCTTTCTAAAAACAATTTTAAAATCTACAAAACAGCGTGTGTGTGTGTGTGTGTGTGTGTGTGTGCGTGTGTGTGGATTCCTTAAACAATAAGGAAACCATCCAAAAGAAGAAATGGAATTGTCCTTCCTGAATATCTATAGAAATTACATTTTATTAAATCTCTAAAATTCACGTAAATGCCTGCAATGGCCTAACATTTGTAAGACAACATATACAGGTATGCACAAATCAGATGGTAGCTGTACCTCATCAAGAGTGTGAAATTTTGAATAAAAGGCTCAATGCACCCACTAAAGATACAGGACTTTGAATCCTCACATTCTCAAATGTACAAATTTGTATTCATTTGTACAAAAATACCAGGAAAATAATTGAGTAAATACAAGGGAGAAGCAACTTGAATATTACCCCTATACATTTTCTCCACAGATAAACAGGAGAGACTAAGAGTTTAAAAAACTGAATAGCCTTAAATTCCAGAACCATTTTATTAATTGTTGGGCAAATGGCCATAGCCTCGTTATGGCCTATAGTCTGTAGATGAGCATTTGGGAAATGTAGTAGACAGGGAAATATCCTGGATAGTAACCATAAGTTAGGGTAAAGTTTCTCTCCAAGGGGACTTGACTATCAGGAAGTAGAGAATCTGGATATCTAGTGAGCAGGAAAATATTACAAGAAAGTGGAAGGATTTAGGAACACAATCCTATAACTTCAAAGGCAAGAGTTGTCTTGGTCTTCTTTGTTTCCTAAGCTGTGCTTGTCTATTTGTGTACTGGCGGGTTGTACATTTGATGGAGACTATATCTCAGGTTTGGAGGGAGAAATATTTGATAACTGTTTTTATTAGAATTCCATCTCAGTAATTACCTTAGTTTTGAGTTAATTTTGAGCTGTAGTTTTAATTGGAAAAACCTTCAGCATGCAATACACATGCAATGACTGCAAGTTGGTGGAGATGGGGAGGGGGCTCAAGGGGGGTTGGGTGGGGAGACAGGGAAGGAATGTCTCCAGAGACAGAACAATACAAGAAACTAACAAAGTGGGGAAGGGAGGAAGGAAGGAATGAAAGAGGGAAGGAAGAATTTGTTGTCAATATTCTATCACTATGGTTTTCTACTGCACACCTCCTTTTTCTTTTGCTATATTTTATCTTCTCTCATCCCTTTCTTTCTTCTTTCTCTACTCCTTTTTCTTCTCTGTCCATCCTAGAAACTCACTCTAGCCCTAGACTTCATTCATCAAAAGCGTCACCACCCCTAAAGTACTTCTTTTTGATCGACAGATTCTTCCCAGAAACTTCCATTTTAAGAAGGATATCCAGAGAATTTTCATTCTTTTTCAAGATGCACTCCCGACCCTCTTAGACTAACTCTATAGTGCCCTATCATTCTACCTGCATTATCTCCTCAATTTCTTATTACGTTTTATCTTTTCCCGTTAGAATATAAACTCCTTGAGGGCAGCGATTGCTTTTCTTTCTGCCTACATTTGTGTTACTCATCCTTAGCACAATGACTGGCATTTACCAATTATTTAATAAATGCTTGCTAGCTGACTCTTACCTAATCTTTAAGTATGTCAGGAGTACCCATAGTCCTACTAAACTGAGGAGGTTAAATGATACAACTCACTTAATTGGAAAGGACATATGTACGTACACATATGTCTATGTATGTATACATATATATATATTTGTATGTGTATATATCCTCAGATATTATTTCTCTTTACTGCAAAAACTACTGCTTTGAGTTTTTGTGTTAACATTATATATCACATTTTAAGGTTAAGGAAACAAAAGTGAAGTGACTTGCCCATGATTACGAAAGATGCCAACTTGAGGCATTTTATTCCAGAAATTGCAAGCAGCGATATCCCTGTGATAACTGATAAAATGGTAGTTGAGAAAGTGAAGAAAAATGAAGGAACTGGAAGAAGAATGATAGTATAGTACTCGTAAGATAAAGAAAGTAAGAGTGCATGCAGAAGAGTACGGGGTAGAAGATTGACAAGGTAATGGTGAAGGAAAAAATTATATTAAAATGATCCCCACTCAGTGTTTAGTCTAATTGATTTCGCAGACACTAAGCAGAGACCCCCATTTTAGCACTAAAACTGTTATATCAAATGGAAATGTTTCAGTCATAATGCAAATTAATCCTTACGTACAATTTCAGATTTTAGAAGAGTCTGGGCAAAAAGCTAGGCAGAGCTGGGATGAGGAATCTGTTGAGTGTTGTCAAAAAGAAAGGACCTCTACAACTTGTGCCTAGAAAACTTCTTTGTTGGATCTTTCTACCAAGAATATATCATGCAACAAACCAAAATGCTGACCAGTCCCTCTGGACCCCATTCTGTTCCCAGGGTCAGCACAGTGGGTAAAGACAAGGAGAAAGCCTAAGAAAAGAGTGGGCTATGAACTGTAAGATGATGTCTAGATGGAGAAACCATCAAGGAAAAAGGAAAAGATCAAAAAACAATAGAGAATGGGGATATAGTAAATTGTTTCCCTTCTGTGAGGGTGTAGTAGTAGTTTTCTCTAACTTAGGAGACCATATTTGCCCACTGTGGTGAAATCACTTTAAGTTTCTGTTTATACACCCTAGTAAGTATCTCTCCCCACAATGCTGAGAAGAAAGAGTAAAGAAAAATATAATCATAATTTTTACCTCCTGTTTTTTTCAAACCTACTTTGAAGTGATCCAACAATACTGCCTCATAGACTTTAAGAACGCAGATTTACCAACTCGTTCTTTCCTTAAGGAATATTTTTCTTACAAAAATGAGTGTTTTGTCTGATATTAGAGAAGAAAAGGATTAAGTTAAATTTGCAATAGAAAAAACAAAACTGCTTACAACCTAAATGTCTCTTTCCCTCCTATTCTTTCTAAACAATTTATTTCCCCTGTGTGCCTCTCCCTATCAGTACTCAGTTTGGATGTCTTTGCATGATTCAAGTGTGCCTTAGCCTCTACTAAAAGAAATAACAGTCAAGAAGGAAAACATAGACCACAAACTCCTATGAAGTATTCACTATGTAACAGGTGCCTTACCAAGTACTAGGGATACAAAGATAAACAAAAAATGAAAACATTCCTGCCTTCAAGGGCCTTACATTCTAAGGGGAGTACACATAACAGGGAGCTGAAAGAGGATGGAGGTGGAGAGACGTACTCAAATTGGGGGATAGTGTTGAAGTTCAGAAAGTAAAAAAGTAAACATGGTAGGGGAATAAAAGTTGACCTGATAGGAATATCTGTCCCCCTAAATAGAGCACCCAAGAAGAATTCACCAAAGGAAAAAGGGGTAGAAGGATGTAAAAAGGTCAAAGAAGTGGATGATTTGTTCCAGGGTGAGGAGATCTTAGGTGCTGAGAGAAGTTCCAGATGGAGACTATAGTTCAGAAAGCTACTAAAAGTTGTGAGCTACATGGTTCACTTTTCTCTGAATTTTAAATACTTAATATCAAATCTTGAAATCAAGCAAACCCTCTATGCAAATGGCACCTTTCAATCATGTTTTCCCTGATTCATCTATCTTTGCATATCTCACTAGAACACTAGTAGAGGTACATTGATATTTTCATACACTGTTTACCTCAGCATAAATGTTTGAAAACTGGTTGCAGATCAGAATCTTGATGTGCATTTTATCCATTATCTCTATACCTTACTGCTCAAGTTTTATAATTTGAGAGGGATGAAAAAGTAGAGTAGCTGGAATAATAACTACACTTACATAAAAAAGAGAATCAATCATACCGCAGGGCAGTAAGGATCTTTGTATTCATGTCTAAGTAGTGACTTCATAAAGATATTGGGAAGAGTACTGGTCGTCATCTAATAATGCTTTCCCCCCTAATTTCTCTAACATCTAACCATTATCAAACAAAATTAAAGAATGGCAAGGACATGGACAGAAATGACTTGAGAAGATTCAGCTCAAGGAAATAAGGGTAAGATTTGAGGGAGGTGGTAGGTAGCAATATAAGTTAGGGAACACAGAATAAATCCATACTTAAGCATAATGTCCCTCTATGTTTGTTGTCTGGTCGTTTTTCAGTCATGTCTGATTCTTCATGAATCCATTTAGGGTTTCTTGGCAAAAATATTAGAGTAGTTTACCATTTCCTTCTCCAGCTCATTTTTACAGATGAGGAACTGAGGTAAACAGGGTTAAGTGACATGCCCAGAATCACACAGCTAATAAGTGTCTGAGGCTTTATTTAAGTTCAGAAAAATGAGTCATCCTGACTTTAAAGGCCCAGCACTCTACCTACTATGCCACCTACCTCTGTAGACAACCCTACCCCAGTCACCTGTTGGGCCTGCTGATGGATGACTGGCCCTAGTCTAGGGTCTTATGAGGGTTCAGACTCTTAAAAGTCCTAACTTTTACAACCCTCACTCCATCCCCACCCCCACTTGTGCATTTTATTATAATCAGCAAAGGACACAATTAACCCAGGGCAAATAAATTTACCAAAATTTCAGAGTAAAAACAATGGAAATACAGCATCTGTCCAACCAAGATGTGATGTACTTTCAAATATGTGTTTGTGTTTGTGTGTGTGTGAATGGAATGGGTGTACACACATACGTGTGAATGCCCACCACAGAGGTGACCATTGGAGAGACAGATACATAGGGAATACATATGATCAAGGTACATGCAAGGATGGGCAACTCATACAAAAATGCTGTAGGAAAAGTGATGTCCTTACATTGTGATACACTTTTGCAAAGAACCAGAGTCCAAAGTACAACAGCTCTATTCCCTGGAATCTAAATTCTTTTAACTAAGTAGCTGGATTTTACACCTGGGCTCCTATTTGACTATATACCACCACATGCTTTTGCTGTAAGAAAACATTAACAGTGGGGGAGGGGAGGTGGAGACACTAGGGGAAAAGAGAGAGAAATCTTGGCCCTCTCCCACTGAAGTCTCTAAGAAGTAGAAAGGAAAGGGAGTTTGAAGAAATCAAGTCCTTGAAACAAATAACTGGCTTAAAAGAGGAATTTTTAAAGTACTAAAGATATAATATAAATACTTTTACAGCACTAAAGATATAAATGAAATAAAACATAAGCCTAATTATCATAGCATAAAATGTAAATGGATTGAAAAATACAGAAGGCACAGTCAAGATGACAGAATAGCAACTCAGACAACCTCTCCCAACATTCCCCTACAAATAACTTAAAAATAACACCTCAAAATGAAATCTGGAGTGGTAGAACAAATAAAAGGTATTTTCTAGCCGAAGATGATTTAGAAAGTCAACAGAACAGGTCTGTAACACCAGAGTAGGGGAAAGCCTGGAACACACACTGGCAGTACCAGTGGTGAGCCTTGGAGGTGGTGAAAGCAGCATCAACAGCTCTGCAGCAGCTGCTTCAGGAGCTCTCAGCCCAGAGATTCTGAGGGGATTGGACAACCGATCTCCTATTTAATAAAGACCACCAGAAAGTAATAGTAGTGGTAGCAGCAGCAGTAGCAGCAGCACTGCTGCTACTATTACGAATATTACTACCACTACTACTACTACTTTGTAATTCAGTTGTTCATTCATGTCCAGCTCTTCATGACCCCACAAAAGGCACATCAGGAGCTTCTATCGCTCACTATCTTTCAAAGTCTGTCCAAGTTCATATTTGTTGCTTCTATGACACTATATTCATCCTATTCTTTGCTGTTCCCTTTTCCTTTTGCCTTCAGTCTTCACATCAAGTTCTTTTCCAAAGAGTTCCGTCTTCTCTTTATGTGACCAAAGCATTTAAGCTTCAGCTTCAATATTTGACTTTCCAGTGAATAGCCTGAATTAATTTCTAAGAGTATTGGCTGATTTGATCTCCTTACTCCCCAAGGGACTTTCAAAAGTCTTCGCTAGCACCACAATTCTAAAGCATTGATTCCGCACTACTCAGCTTTCCTCAGCTTTCACAGCCATCCATTGCTACTGGAAAAACCATAGCTTTGATTATACAGGCCTTTGTCAGAGGGTGATGTCTCTGTTTTTTCAGAATGCTAATCAGATTTGCCATAGTTTTCCTTTCAAGGAACAAGAGTCTTTCAGTTTCATGGCAGCAGTCCCCTTCTGCTGTCATCTTTGAGCCCAAGAATATAAAATATATAAAATCCAACATTGTTTCCATTTCTTCTTTCTCTGTTTTCCAGGAAGTGATGGAAACAGCTGCTAAGCACTTTGTTTTGTTTCATTTTGGATGCTAGGATTCAAACCACTCTACTCATTCACCCTTATTAAGAATCTTCTTAATTATTTTCACTTTCTGCCATTAGTGCTATCATCTTCAAATATGAGATTGTTGATATTTCTCCTGGAAATCTTGTGTACTCTGCATATAAGCTAAATAAATAAGGTGACAATATACAGCCTCATTGTGCTCCTTTTCCAGTCTTAAACCAGTCAGTTGTTCTGTGTTTGATTCCAACTGTTGCTTCTTGGTCCACATACACATTCCTCAGAAGATAAGTGAGATGAACTGATAATCCTATCTTTTTGGAGGACTTGCCACATTATGGGAGGATCCATACAGTCAAAACCTTTCGTGTAATCAATGAAGCAGATGCAGATTTGTTTTATCTTGAACTTCCTTGCTTTCTCTATAATTCAATGAATAATAGCAATTTGGGCTCTAGTCCTTCTGTCTCTTTGAAAATCAACTTGCTCTTCTGATATTTCTTGGTTCACATTTTAATGAAGCATCCAGAATCTTAACTAAAACCTTGCTGGTATAGAAAATGGATGTAATGCTTTGATGATTTGAATATCTTTTGGCATTGCAGTTCTTCAGGACTGGGATAGAAATTGATCTTTTCCAATCCAACTACCATTGTTGTGTTTTCTAAATTTTCTGGTATATTGAGTTGTAGCACTTTAATAGCATCATCTTTGAGAGTTTTTAATAGTCCTACTGGAATTCCATCGTGTTCACTAGCCTTATTGCTTATAAAACTTCCTAAGGTCCATTTGATTTCATTCTCCAGGATGTCTGACTCTAGATCAGGAACTATACCGTTATGGTAATTGGTTATGTTAAGACCTTTCTCATACAGTTCTTTTGTATACTCCTTCCACTTCCTCTTCATCTCTTCTGCTTCTGGTAATCTCTACCATTTTTATCTTTTATCATGCTCATTTTTCCATAAAACTTTCCCTTAATTTCTGAATTCTTCTTGAAGAGTTTCTTGCCTTCCTGTTCTATTTTTTCCTTCTATTTATTTGCATTGTTCATCTAAGAAAATCTTGCCTCTCCTTACTATTTTCTGGAATTCTGCATTCACTTGGGTATAACTTTCCATTTCTCCTTTCCCTTTCTCTTTCCTTCCTTTCTCAGCTATTTGTTAACAATCTCAGCAGACAGACATTTTGCTTTCTTGCTTTTCTTTTTCTTTGATATTTTGATATTTTTTTGTTGCTACTTCCTGTTCAATATTGTGGACTGTCCATAGTTCTTAAGACACTCTTTCTACCAGATCGAATCCCTTGAATCTATTCATCACCTCCACTTTGTATTCATAAGAGATATTACTTAGATCATATGTAAATGATCTGATGATTTCCCCTAATTTCTTCAATTTTAGTCGAAGTTTTGTAATGAAAAGCTCATGGTCTGATCCAAAGGCTGTATAAAGCTTCCCTGCCTTTGGCTGTTGTAAAGTATATAATCCATCCACTTTCTATATTGGATATCCAGTGATGTCCATATGTACAGAAATTTGAGAGGTTATTGGAAAGAGGTTATTATGACCAGTCAGTTGTCTTGGCAAAACTATTAGTTTCTGCCCTGCTTCGTTTTGGACTCCAAGGCCGAGCTCACCAGTTAATCCAATTATCTTTTGATTTCCTACTTTAAAATTGCAATCCCCTATGATGAATGCAACAACTTTTGGAGGGGTGTCATTTCCAAAATATGCTGTAGGTCTTCATAGAATTGATTAGCTATGGCCTCTTTGACATCAATGGTTGGAGCATAGACTTGCATTATAGTGATGTTGAATGGTTTACCTTGGATCTGAATAGGTAGTTTTCAATCATTTTTGAGATCATACCCCAGCACTGCTTTTCTCATCCTTTTCTCACCCTAGGGCTACTCTATTTCTTCTAAGCAATTCTGGCCCACAGTAGTATATGTAGTGATCATCAGAATTAAATTCACCAATTTCCATCCATTTAACTTCACTGACACTCAAGAAGGTTTATGTTTCATCTGAGGTTTGACCACATTCAACTCACTTTGATTTATAGATCTTACCTTCCAGGTTCCTATGAAATATTGATTTTTTTATAGCATCGGACTTTCTTTTCATTAACTGCTGAGATTCCTTTCAGCTTTGACCCAATCACTTCATTAGTACTGGAGTTACTTATAGGCATCCTCTGCTTTTCCCTAACAGTGTACTGGACATTTTCTGACCTGAGGGGTTAATCTGATCTCATTTCTTTTATCATTTTAGTACTGTGCCTGGATTTTTTTAATATTTGTTTTTTTGGCAAAGATAACATAGTGCTCTGTTATTTCTTTCTCCACTGGACCACCTTGTTTTAGAACTCTCCACTATGACCTGTCAATCTTGGCTATCTCTGCACAGAATATCTCATAGCTTCATTGATCTTCGCAAGCCCCTTTGTCAATAATAACAAAAAAACCAATTATATAGCACATACTATGTGCCAGGTGCTAACATGCAAACATTTTACAAATATTATCTCATTTGGTCCTTACAACAACACTGGGAGTTAAGGGATATTATTAATATCATTATTTTACAGGTGGGGAAATTGATTCAATGGTTAAATGACTTTCTCAAGATCTCACAGAAATAATGTGTGAAGCCAGACTGGAAAGGTCTTCATGACTCTTGATTTAGTTCTATCTGCACTATGACACTTTGCTAGCTCTAGACCCCTCGGGGTACATGGCTGATCCTTCTAACCATGTGACTTCATTTAATCCAATGGCCAATGCATTATAATTCCCCCAGTTTCATTGAAGAACACATCATTTGTACATTTATTTTTCTTCTAGACTCCAATCCAAAGCCTGAGTGTCTTTTAAATTTTGTCCCTAGTGGGGCTGAAGAGAATTTTTGAGCCCTTCTTCTGCAGGACATGTCTTCTTCCTGTATTTGGCTAGGAAGCTAGTCACATCATCAAAGCAACTCTCTTTGACCTTGAGAAAATCATTTACAGTTGAAATAAATAATAGGTTGTGCTCTACCTAATATATAATGTCTGTACCATCCCATACATTTATTATATAATGTTATAATTAGAAAGAGTCTATCCAGTGTCCCCCCAGAGTTTTAGGTCAATGAATATAATATTCAATTGCCTAGCAAAAATTAAACCACTAAGACATCTTCCAAAACCTCTTTCAATTATGATAATTTATGAAATTGGCTTCAGTTATAAGTGACTAACATAGTCCTTGACTTTTGAAAGTTATAAGTAGACCTTTTTGAATACTTTTGCCCAGAAAAGCTTTTGGAATATTTCTCTAGGGATTATGTAGATATTTAGAAGTCAGCATTAAAATGTTGATATCTAGTAAGATTTAGATTGTTTCCCTAAATCAATGTAACAGAATTATATGAAATTTAACCTGCTACATAGTATATAGACCACAAGTAGGACATTAAATATTTATACATAGCTATAGCATTTCATCAAAGATAAATCTCCTTATTTTTATGAAGAAACTTACCCCTAGAAACCACAAAGAGTTAATTATTACCTGGAATCCAATAATTAATCATTATGATAGTTATTATTTAAGCAATTAAATTATTGTTTTAAGCACCAAATACAAATGTTTCAAAATAAGAATATAAACCCTTTTTTGCCCTAATAAGGATGAGGATAAAGGGTGTTGGCCAGGATGCAAAGTAGATCTTTAGTCTACCTGATTTACTGATTAAAGAAGAACTACTGCTTTAAAAATGTTAATAACTTCTGAGCTAAAGGATAAGTATCTTAAAACATGAGATATCTGTGGGGAGTTGAGGGTGTAAAACTGAGGAAATGAGCTTTGTGAATTCCATTTCTATGTATGAAGAGAAACCAAGAGAAAGAAAGACTGCAATATTCTAATGTGTGTGGAGGGAGGGAGGGAGAGAGAAAGAGAGAAAGAATGAAAAATCATATATGTATTCTATGCTCATGGATATTCCCATCATCATTAAAATGAAAGTAACCCCCTCCTTTTTCCCAGACACATCTCCCAGGCTACATGTTGCCTTACTCTTCTCATTCCTTAATAGGCTGTTTGATTGGAAAACTGATTTCATTTACTTCAAATTTTTGTTTGCACAGAACATCCAGGACTTACCAGGGGAACTTCACATCCCATTGGAAATTCTTACACAATCTGCTGCCAATTCCCACCTCTATTTTCCTAATATTTAACCAATCCTGAATTTCTGCTATAAATACAATCTGACCATAGTGAATAATGTTTTTCGGTATTGTTGTAACTTCTTTGACAACACTTTATTCAATATTTTTACCTTGATAATCATTAGAGGTTTTGTTTTATGTTTTTGTTTCTTTCTTCTCTCCCATTAAGCTATCAGGTTTCATAAAAAGGAACAGTTTGTTTAATCAATGAGCATACACTGGAGTTAATTATTATTTGAACATTTGACTCAATTCACTTGTCAACCTATTTTGTCCTTCAGTATTTTTTTTTCATTTCTAAGAATGCATTTTAGACTTGGGTTCTTTTTTCCAGGATCGGGAAATTTTAATTTTTTCTTTTTCCATTTGTCATTTTATTCTGTTTTTATGATTCTCTATGTCTTTTAAGTTTCCAATTTTGTTGGCATATAATTGAACAAAACAATTCCTGTTAATTTCCTTTATTTTTATTTTCTTTTCCGGTTTCTCCTATTCTTAGTTTTTTATATTAATAATTTTTTCTGTCTCTTTTAATGACATTTTATAAAAGTTTCTCTATTTTTGTTAGACTTTTACAATAATTCTATTTAATCTGTTAAATCAATTTTGTTTAATTTTATTTGTTATTTCATTTTCAGAATTTTTTTGTGTTCACTTGTGTTTTTTATTTGCTTCATTCAAAGCATTTTGACTTCTCATCTGATTAATTTTTATCTTGATCACTATTTTGATTAATGCATTTAGTGAAATAAAATTTCGCATAATGGCCATTTGGTTACTTCTCACAAATTTTTAGATAGTGTCTCATTGTTCACATTTTTATTTTATAAATAGATTAATTGTTTCTTTGACTTGTTCTGACTTTCATACTCTTTAGGGTTACATTGTTTAGACCCCACTTAAAAAAAATTCTGAAAATTGCTACTATTAATTACAATTTTATTTATTTATGCTCTATAAAGAATAGTTTAACATTTCTGCATTTCTACATTTTAAAAAAAATATGCGAGTATCTGGTAAATTTTGGTAAGGATTCCTTGGACTTACCATTTAGGTGTAGTCCTCAACTCTTAAATCTTTCTCATATCTCATGGCCAACCTGTTGCCAAGACCTGTTGATTTTATTTTCATTCATCTCTCAAAAATTTCCCCCTCTCTTCTCTGATAGTGTCACTATTCTGGTTCAGGCCCTTGTCATTTCACACCTGGAAAACAGCTTGCTTGCTGGTCTACTTGACGTAAGTTCTTCTTCATTACAGTTCATTGTCTACTTAGCTGTCAAAGTGATTTTCCAAAAGCACACGTCTGACCATATTACACCCCTACTCAATAAACTTCATTGACTCCATATCACCTTTAAGATCAGTTATAAATTTTGTTGTAATTCAAAGCCTAAAATATCCACCACCACCCTTTTCCATTCTTTTTACAACCAGTACCCCCTCCTTGTACTCTTAAGTTCAAATCCAGCCTCACCTGTTTACTAGCAGTGTGATCCTGGACAAGTCACTTAATCTCTGTTTGCCTTAAGCCATGGGAGAAGGAAATGGCAAACTGCTCAAGTACTTTGCCAAGAAAATCTCATGAACATTGTGCTGCCTGGGGTCACACAATCAGACACACTCGAGCAGAGGACAATAACAAATATACTCTATAATCGCCACTCGCCTCCTTGATGCTCCCCAAACATCTACCACCTGACTATCGGCATTTTTACTGGCTCTTCCCATTCTAGAATACTCTCTTTCTGGTCTCTGCTTGCTGCCTTCCCTTCAAGTTCGGCTAAAATCTCACTTTCTACATAAGTTTTTTCTGATCTTTAATTCTACTGCCTTTCTTCATTGATGATTTCCAATTTATATTAGAGAAAAAGATAAAAAGATTCATACATACACACATAATACATACATACATACATACATACATATATATATATATATTCTTTATGCATAGATATTTGCACCTTATTTCCCCTTGCCTTGTTTTTTCTTCCCTTTCCTTCCTATTTAAAATTAACTTAAATGTATCCCATAATGGTATTATTCTCATTCCACTCCCATTTCTTCCAGTTTTCTCTTCCTTTCTTTCCACGTATGTGTGTGTGTGTTTGTGTGTGTGTGTGTGTGTGTGTGTGTGTGTGTGTGTGTGTGTGTGTGTGTGTAACAGACAGAGAGAGAGAGAGACACCTTAAAAGATACCATCCTTTGGTCAATATTTCCTGGTAATAGAAAGGAATTTAATTTTTTTTAAAAATATATACTTTATTATCATAGCCACTCACAATTTAGTATATACTTTCCCTCCTTTTTTGTTCATTTTATTTTAAATTTTGTTCCAAGGTTTCTTATTTTTCTTTTGTAATCATTAGGATTCCATTCTAGTTTTTAGGAAATCTGTTATTTGAAAATTCTGTCTTCTGTTATAAACAATTTTCTGCTTATTTTTGTCCCCTACAGAGCTCTTGTTTCATTTTTGTAATCTCATGATATATTTCTTCCAAGTGCCTTTGTAATTCTTCTGGAAAAGTTGGTCTGCTACCTCCACTCTCTAAAGCTCTATTTTTATTTCTTGTGGAGTTATGTACTTCCTCATTTATACCTTTGGTATGTCTTGACCCAGAGTACTTCCTTGTAGAATATGGTATGTAATTCCGGTTACTAATGTATCTGCCTAACTTTCTTCCTCGTTTAGGACTTGTTGAAGGGTCAGATCCTGCTGTCTCCTAAACTCTTTGATGCAGTAGTCAAGACAAATTTGATCCTCAATTCAATTTTATGGGTTTCTTATTGCTGCTGTCCAAGTTTCAGGCTCATTTGGATTTTCCTGGGTCAGGATTTGTAATTTCCATTATTCTGGTGGAGATTGTAACCTCTGTGGAGAACTGTGTTCAGAGTATTCTTGATTCTTGGCCCAATGTCTGGGGTCAGAGCATTGCATGCCTCTGATTCTCCTTACTACCAGTTTCTTCATAAAAGCACTCTTCAATCCCTGTGTCATTCCTCCTTCTCCCCACTGTAACTCCCCAGGAATGGAGAGATGCATGCTTTAGATTTACTTGGAGGATTTCTGGTCAGTACAATGGTGGGCTTTTGGCTTATTTACCTAGCATTGAAGTATCTTCTCTTTCTTGTAAGCTTCTGGCTGTCACTTTATATAATCCTAACAAGTTTACTTTTGTTTTGCATTATATTTTTTGATTATTATACATTCTGGGTTCTATTTTAGACCATTACTGTTAACATATGTAGGAGAGTATTTTTATGATAGTTCATGTTGCTATCTTAATCAAAATCTCTTCCTGTCTTTTCTAGAAACACAGCAAGACTTTTTTGTGTAAATAACCACATGATTTTTAAATTGTCTCTCCTGGATCTATTTTCCAGGTCAGTTGTTTTTCCAATGAGATATTTCACGTTATCTTCCATTTTTTCATTCTTTTGGTTTTGTTTTGTGATTTCTTGGTTTCTCATAAAGTTATTAGCCTCCATCTGTTCCATTCTAATTTTTAAAGAACTATTTTCTTCAGTGAGCTTTTGAACCTCCTTTTCCATTTGGCTAATTCTGCTTTTTACAGCATTCTTCTCCTCATTGGCTTTTTGGACCTCTTTTGCCAATTGAGTTAGCCTATTTTTAGAGGTGTTATTTTCTTCAGCATTTTTTTGGGTCTCCTTTAGCAAGGTGTTGACCTACTTTTCATGCTTTTCTTGCATTTCTCTCATTTCTCTTCCCAATTTTTCCTTCACTTCTCTTACTTGATTTTCAAAATACTTTTTGAGCTCTTCCATGGCCTGAGCCCATTGAATATTTATTTTTGATGTTTGGGATACAGAAGCCTTGACTTTTATGTCTTTCCCTGATGGTATGCATTGTTCTTCCTCATGGGAAAGGATGGGAGAGAATACCTGTTCACCAAGAAAGTAACCTTCTACAGTCTTATTTTTTTCCCCTTTTTTGGGCATTTTCCCAACTAGTTACTTGACTTTTGGGTCCTTTGTCAAAAGTAGGGTATACTCTGGGAATCTGTAAGATCTCAGTTCCTCCAAGGTGGCACAATCAAGCACGTACACTGGTCTGGGAGTAGGTAGAGATATTTCATCCCAGAATATTAGCAGTTACCTCTCCACAGGCACCTGGTCTCCAGTTTCACCAAGCCAGAACTGGGGGCATAAATAACTACATGAAAGGAGGGGCAGCCATGGGCTTCATGTGAGATACCCCAATAACAGTTAGTACATTCACCTTGTTATGGGTAGGGCAAAGAGAAGTAGTAATGAGGAATGCTAAGGAAGAAATGATCCACTTTACAACATATGGAGACATTGGAAGAGTGTCTCCAGCTGATGATCCTTAATTGATTAATGAATAAATTAAGTGGAAAATGAATTTACACAGTGCTCAATGCTTAAAATGACATGTGCTTTAAGAACTAGCCTTTCTATTATTGTTTAGAGAAGAAATTCTTTCTTCTATTGAAGCTTAGAAAGGATAAAAATGATTTTGTTTTAGAATGCTAAAGTGAAAATAGAAGTCTAAGTATATTCTAAAGATACTGAAAAAATAATACACATAGAATAAAATACTGGATTTATTTATTTACTTAAAAGATAAATACTTTCATCTGGTCTTATTTGAATTAATTCATTTTGATAAGCTGGTGATGTTTACCGAGAGAGAATGTCAACTTATTTGCAGAACACTAAAATCCATGTGGAAAATATAACATCTGTTAATTATTTTCTTCTGGACAAATAATAAGAGATGAGATTTCTAATAATTAAATTAAAAAGCTCCCTGGAAGGTTAATTGTTTGTCTATGCCCAATATTACATAACTAGAAAAAATACAAGAAGATTGCCATGACTAGAAGCAGATTTTGGCCTTCAGATCATGTTATATATGGAAGCTCCCTTCTAAATTCATGTAATAACAGCATTTGCAATTTAGAGGGGACCAAACAGACCATTTAGTTCAAGTTCCTCTTTATATAGGTAAAGAAATTAAGATCCAAGGATATTAATTGACTTGAACTGAGATTCCGTACACACATACACAAACACACACACATATGAATAGTAGTAGCAGTTCTTATTTTTATTTACTCAACAACACATAGCTAATAGGAAAATAATCATTCATTTCTCTGAATTCCTATTCCTTTAGGAAGCTTTCAATTACACCTCAGCAACAACAACAAAAAATCATAAAGGATGATATAGAAGTTGAGGAGGAAGATAAAAGAACAATAGAGAAATAACATTTCCCCCATTTATTTCATGTTAATGTCATCTTTTTTGCAGGATTATAAGCTCCTAGAAGTCCTTGATGTTGTGGATTGTTCAATCATTTCAGTCATGTCCAACATTGTGATCACATTTGGAGTTTTCTTGGCAAAGATACTGGACTAATATGTCACTTCTTTCTCCAACTCATTTTACAGATGAGGAAACTGAGGCAAACAAGGTTAAGTGATTTATCCAGGCTTACACAGCTAGTAAATGTCCAAGGTCAGATTTGAACTCAAGAAGATGAGTCTTCCTGATTCCAGACTTGGCACTCTATCTACTGCTCCTCCTAGTTACTCCAAATCACATTTGAGCATGGTGTAACAGAACACTGGAGTAGTGGACCAGCATTTGGGAAATCTGGATTCAAGTCCTAACTCTAATACTTATAATTTTGTGATAATTTATATAATTTTTTTTAACATTAAGATGTTATATAAATGAGTTATCATTAGCTGGAGAGAAATATATTACTCATGACCCCAAACCAGAGCTCTGAAATTACATGGTAGTTTTCCAAAATGTGCAACAAGTTCAGACCCAGTGGAAAGCAGCAAAAGAGTCGGGGATAATACAAAGCAATGATCAAAATTATTAAATATTTGCAAATATTAATCCCACAGAAACAAATTTACTTTTAAAGGTGAAAACAATTCGAACTGAAAATCAACAAAGCAAGACTAGTACACTGAATTTACTCCAATGGACAATGAATTTAGAACAGTGATTATATAATACAACTTGTGTGAATAAATTCAAATCTGAGTTGGGAATTGGCATGCGCCATACCTCAAGCACCATCTGTCACCACCACCATTAGACATTTGTTGGCATAGACTCATGACACAGGTGAGATGCTGTCATGCTTGGTATATTTGAATATGAAGGAAGCTTGGTATATTTGAATATGAAAGTTATTGATATCTAATATTTCTTAATGTTGTTCATTTCAACATATGTGTTCCCTATGTGTGCTTCTCTAGTGGGGTACACTACAAGTAGGTCCACTTTTTCTACTGATATTGTATGTATATATGAGAAACTGAACCCCAGATTTGTAGTTTGTTACTATTTTTACCCCAAGCCATCATGATAAATGCCTTTTCTTTGAGCTAATTTTATTGACAGGCTATGTATTAAAGGAAAAGCACTGGAGAATGAGGAGATCCAAATGAAATGGAGAGGGATAATTCAGGCTGGAACTGTTGGGGAAGATCTGACATCATTTCATTCAGCTGTACTCCCTTTTGCTTGATCATAGTTTCTGGGCAGGCAGGGATCACTGTGGGGCCATTGAGAGGAGGGACCTCCTAAATAACTTAGGTTAATTATCTCAGTCCAGAATTAATGATTTTTCAGAGTTGGATATATTGTATAAACTGATCAGCTTACTGGGAGAAGAGAAAACAGCTCCTTCTAGAGGAATGGGTGGAGAGGAGAAAAAAACCTTTCATGGATTTTTAACCTAAGTAATATAACATGGTAAATTTTTTAATGACATGGATTTTTAATGTTTAGGGTCTGCATAGATCTTATATATTAATGTTTTTTCTTTTAAAAATATGAGCCTGTCTGAATAATTTCACTCTATGAGGAATACTTAGGGTGCCTTCCCACAAATCTGTAACCCTTAATACCTTCTTTCCTCCTGCCAAATAAAAAGATAAAACTTGTTAAAAGCATGATTTGAAGGTAATATAGTCTGTAAGACTTCAGACTAAGAGACAGATTATCAACTGATTGGAATACTTCAAAGCATTTCTTTTTTCCTATTTACTGGGTATAGAATATGGAGAAACAGAACGAAGTACTAAGATAAAAGACTACTTTTACATTTAAATGTATGATAAGTCTTTTAATTGCTCTAAGATATTGACGAAGCATACAAAGACCCATTCCCAGACCTAGACTTGACTCCAGGCCATGGAGGAGAGAGATATCTCTAAAGTATGATGGAAAAGACCCCAGTAGGACTCCTTAGACAATCAGTATTGTTACTAAAAATCAAGTGTTTAGATTTCAGCTTACAAACCCCAGTGTAAAACATGCTTTGCTCTCTGGAAGATGCAGTTACAGGAACCTCATAGACATTAAGTCACTTTGTTAAATGTAATAAGGGCCTTCCTGGTTTTGAATATGTCACTATATAATAACTTCTTTGTATATTTTGATGTATTGAGTTTCTCTATAAAAATCTAAGAATGTGATTGTTTCATTAATGTTAATTCATGGTTGATGATTGCTTCAGAATGTGCTCTACTAGAAAGATAAAATAAGTGCTAGAATCTCTTAGAAAAGAACTCATATATAAGATTAATTGCTACAAAACATCATTTACAATGACTGTCATTTACTGTCACAACTGTAAACTTGCTGGTATTAATGTCAGGGTGAAAAACAACTGAACCCTGTTTTAAAGCGTAGGAAGTAGAACTTTCTCTGTGAAGTGAAACCTCTTGGGACTGTAATTTGGTTTAATCTCACTTTGATTCTAGGTAAAAATGTCTGTACTGCTAGGTCAATAATCTACTGTTTAAAAGATGCCAACACAAGCTCACAAGAAGTGATACCTAGGGCATCTAAATGTTTTAATCAGTTCCAAATAGAAGAAGGCTGCTGGAAAAGTTGAGAAGATAATTTGACAAAGTTAATGCTTCCCATTGAATGGAAATGTTTCTCAGCTATTAGGCCACTGGCCTGGCTATGATACTTCGTGACTAATATGAAATTCTGAGACATTGATTGAGCATTCCAAAGAATCATTTCTGTGGTTGTTCAAGCATTTCAGTCCTTTCCAACTCTTCATGACCTCATTTGGTGTTTTCTTAGCAGAGATACTGAAATGGTTGGTCATTCCTTCTCCAGTTCATTTTATAGATAAGGAAATTGAGGCAAACAGGGTTAAGTGTCTTCTCCAGAGTCACACCTGGGGTCAAATACAGTGGACAAAGTCTTGTGCCATAACAGACAAATATCTGTTAATTTCAGGACCAGCTTTATATGGTTAAAATCACAGTCCTCTTCATCTTTTCATAGTAAATTCCTCTGACTACATCAGGAGACACTTAAATGTTTTGTAATGAATCTTTAACACCAATTTCACCATGCTTCCCTGCTCCTTCGTGAAGGGAAATGGGGATGGGAGAGGGGAAGATATTGCTTGTATTTCTGATGTCTTCTTTTTGTAGATACCTAGGTTATTTTGAGGAACTTGTTGCCCATTCTAAAGAATTGTAATCTTTTGAGTCATTTGTTCAAGGTCATAGATTTGGCCTTGTCATCTTCTCCTCTGCATCGTCTCACTCCTCTTTCTCATTACTCTGCTTTTTCTATTTTCTGTTATTATGAGATCAATTACTTCACACAGCAATATTATCCCACTCTTTTGATACTATTTTTTTCAATATTGCTAGAAGCAGACCAAAAAGAGCAATTACTATATGACACACTTTTATTTCCTTTAGCTTTCCAGACCAGTTTCAGTTCCTTCTAATCTTTACCACCCCAAATAAAATTTTTACAGATCTGTGTCATATGTTTGTATTTTTCCTTGGTTATCTGCCCTGACTTTCAACTTTTGTAAATGCCTTTTTTAAAAAATTCTATCTTGAACTGGGAATACAGATTATTTTTTACTATTTCCAAAAGAAGACAGTCACAAGGGAGGATTCCCTCTCTGAGAACACAGTGTTTTGGGTTTAAATGAGTATGATTATTCTCATCAGTACAGAAGTCATTTTTTTTTTCCCACAGAGTACTGAGTGTGACACAAGCCTCCTTCTTCTTAGCAGAGAGATAGTAGACACTAGGTGGCTTCCATTGATCTTTACCCCAGTGCTCTCTACCTGTGCTTCCTGAATTTTCTTCTTAATAAATATTGTTAAGAAGAAAGTATGTGCATGTCAGGAAAGCTTTGTTAGCTACACTATTTCTTCTATGATCTTCAAATCAAGGCTCAAATGTTGGCTTTCTGCCCTGTTCACCATGTATACACTTTCCTTCAAAGATTACATTCATTCTTGAGATGATTTTTAAAATTATTTTTAACATTAATTTTTTTAAAATTGTTTTTAAATTTTACCACCACCACCACCACTTATAAGTCTTAAATCTATTCCTCCAGCTCCAACATTTTCTAATTTCCCACTTCAATTTAGAGATCTCTACTTAACTGTCTAGTCAGTCCCTCGAATACAGTATATGTAAAACTGAATTCTGAGAAAATTCAATTGGAACTTTATCCCCTTCCTTTGGGTCAGCCCCCTCCTTTTCTTGGATTTTCATCCTACAACAATTGAGCTGTTAGAAGATTGTTAATATCCCTCTTTTGTGGGGGTATCTACATCTAGCAACAAATCTTATTCTTAGTATAAATAAATGGTCTGCAGCTTCCTACAACTGGAGAAGAATGTTCCAGCATGCCTCTGAAGAACGTATGCTGAGTCCATCTTTACTTTTTGTTAAGCATCCCTTTTAGAATGAGGAAATAAATAATTGTCCTACAGCTGCTGTGCCTTGTATAATGAATACACTCTACTTCTTCCTTGTGGAAAGTCTCTGGATATGAGCCAAAAATGAGCTTTAAGTAATTTTCCTCAGAGCTCCAGGATGTAAGTGTAAAAAGACAAGTTCAAAAAAGAAGAGGCTGGCCCTGCTTCTAGTGGTTAGACTTCCCCAGCACTAAACTTGATCCATGTGAAAGGGTCTGGGGCTCAGAGAGCCCCTTGGTAGAGAAGACATATAGAATGGTGAGGCAGCCTCCTGATCCTACAAGGAGTTTGTTTTCATTAAATGAGTCTCTGGGCCTGAGAAAACTCCTTCTTCAGTTATTGGAAGAACTGACAGATGTGATTCCTGAGCCACTGGCAGTGATCTTTCAAAGACTATAGTGAATGGGGGAAAGTACTACAGCCTTTGAGAAGGGAAAATGTCACAGTTTTCAAAAAGGCAAGATAACAGATTCTGAAAACTCTAGTTAGTAAACCCACTATGACAGATGGCAAAATTTTAAATATATTCACATGGTTAGTAAATATCTAGAAAAATAAGTGGTGACCAGGAAGAGACAATATGGCTTTATCAAATACAGCTTATGTTAGAATAATGTCATTTCATTTTTAGTTGGGCTACTAGTCTAGAAGATGAGGGAAATGCTACAGATTTAGTTTATACAAAGTTGAGCAACGTATTTGGCATTCATTCCTTCTAGTCTTGTGGAAAATTTGGAGAGTTATGAAATAAAAAGAAAACAGTGCAAGGACATGGATTTCCAATTTATTTAATAGATAGACCAAATGAATAAGCATTAATGATTTGATGTCAGCTTGGTAGTAGGTTTCCAGTAAAATGCCCCAGAGGTCTGTAGTTGACTCTGTGGTGTATAACTTTATTTTTCAATCAGTGACTTGCATAAACGTATAGATAACTATGAATGCTTATCAAAGTTACAGATGACACAAAGTTTGCAGGGATGTTTAAATACTTGGTAATAGAGTCAGAATTGAAGAAGTTCTTGACAGCTGGAACACCAGGTTATACCTAATTAGATGAAACATAGAAGGCATGAATATAATGTATTGCATATTGGTTCTAAAAATGATTTCATACATACATTATGGAGAAAGTACCACTAGACAGGCCTCCTGAATGACACCTGGAAGGTTTTTTTCTTTTTTTGGGGTGGAGGGTGATGGGGAGGAGACTACAGCTCAATAGAGTCAATAGTGTGATATGATAGCCAAGAAACAATGCCTATTTAAGCTTTACTCGGGATTATAGAGGTAAGTGCTCTGATCAAACCAAATTTGGAGCATTGTGTTCAGAAACACATTTTAGAAAAGACATTAATTAATAAGCTGAAGAATATCTAGGGGCAGCTAAGGGGCACAGTGAATAAAGTATTGACCCTGGAGCGAGGAGGAACTAACTTCAAATCCACCCTCAGACACTTGACACTTACTAGCTGTGTGACCTTGGGCAAGTCACTTAACCCCAATTTCCCCTTTCCAAAAAAAAAAATGTCCATAAGTGAGTATATAAGATAGTGATGGGCCTTGAATCTATGCTTTCCCTAGTGTAGATTCCATCAGATTTGACATAAATGGAATAGTCAAAGAATTTGAATTTTGTGGTTCATTTTTACTGAGGTATATAAATACACATTGAGCCTGCCTCTCCATGGCTTTCTATTATCTTCAAAGGTCTTTTCTGTATCCCTAGGTAGATGTTACCAGGAAGCTAGTTCCATCAGAAATGAGGAACTCCTGAGCAACAGACCGGGTAACTTCTGTATGCTGATAGTTGTTTATGAAAATATATCTTTCTGTACCCCACATCGTCCACCTGATGGTGTGGGAAGGTTCTTCATCAACTCTTGCCAGTTGCATCATGTTCTAGTGAAGTATCACTGGCACAATAAACTATGAAGGAATTGGGGATGGTAAGAAGAGAAGTCTCAAAGGGAAGATTGTAACCACCTTCAAGTATCAGAAAGGCATGAATCATGTGGAAGAAGGAAATGTTGGTAAGCAGAAGCTGTAAAGCCTCCATTTAGGTTTGATCAAAGGTGGGGAACACTTCCTAACAGAATTACCTAAAAACAGAATGTGTTCACTTGGAACATAGTGGGTTCCTGCTAGTCTTCGCGTAAAGGCTGTGTGGCCACTTGTAAGGTATAATTCAGATGGGGAAATCTTGTTTGGGTTTTAAAAGCTAAAGTAGACAGCATTTAATGTCCCTATCCAACTCAGAAATTTTGTAATACCTAATTCTTCTTCTTTGTATATCCCATACACATAGTAGGTGTGTCATAAATGCCAGTTTCCACTAATCAAGCTGAACAAAAGTGAGAAATTCAAGACAAGGGAACCAGAATACCCATGTCACCAGAGCCAATAAATATTTTCAACTAATTAGAACATGCCTAAGAATCCTGTTAATCAAACCTATTGTAGGGCTTGTCTAATACAAAATAGCTTTATCAGATTGGTGTGTGGATGGCCTTCTATAAACCTCTTCTATTACACCTCTCATTTCTACTTGGATAAGATGACATGACTAGTCACCTCTTTTCCACATCTGAATGCAATCAGTGCTCTGTGTCACTACCACTACCACATACACACACAGACAGTTATTTGACCAACAATTGAGTCTTCCTGGGTCTAGGCTAAAATCCCTTCACTTCTTTTCATTTGCATTTAAGACTAGAAACACTGAAAGGTGAAAAAACAAAACAAAACTACTGGCCTTCATGGTTAATCAAGTTTCAACAGAAAATGTTTACATCTCTATAACCTTATTTTTTTTTATTGTTAGATACATCTGTAATGGTACAGGATATTCTAAGGAAATACTGTTATTCTGCTTATTCTATATTCTGAAATGGAATTGACAAATGATTCTACAATATTTTTCAAGAATAGTTTACAAATAAAAGATTATGTTAGCTCCCTATTATGCCTAAAGGAAACAAACATGGTGAAAGGATGCTAAAAATCCAAAACATAATGTAGTCTTAAAAATAGTAATATTTTAATTACAAGTACAAGCAGGAAATAGATTACAAGAAGGCTAGAAAAAAAGAAGAGCAATGATCAGTCAGCATTCTAACTATTCTGTCCCTCAGAAGCTGTTTAACCAAAGAGACTGTCAAAGGACAAAAACTTGATAATTCTTCAACAAGAATCTTTTTGTTATAAATCTGGTGTCCCCTAAAATTTTTTCTGTTGGGAATTGAAATCCCTGTCCAGATGACATGAATATTCTGGTCCCCTTGCCTTGAATTTCTCATTTCTGTTTAATTTAATTAGTTGAAACTAACATTTAGTACGTCTGCTATGTGTATGGCCTGGGATATACAAAAAAGAAAAGTTAAATTATTATTGTCCTTGAGATGTTTACATGTAAATGAATAAATTAGAATTATTATAAACCAATCTTTTGTGACAAAGTTTGTCACTGTAAATCAAATCTATAGATGAACTTTTAAAAATGAGCTTCTTGGACAGAGTCAAGATGGTAGAATAAAAGTAGGGACTTGTGGGAGTTCTCCCCAAAACCCCTATAAATACTTGTAAAAAATGACTCTAAACACATTCTGGAGCTGCAGAACCCACAACATAATGGAGTGAAACAAGTCTCAAGACCAAGACATCTTGGAAGGTCAACAGAAAGGATCTATTGCACCAGGCTAGGAGTGGAGTACAGTCCAGCATAAGCCAGGCCAGCATAGACAGGACCTGAGCAGACTCAGAGGAATGAATCACTGACAGCTGTGGTGCTTTCCAGAATTTTTGGCTCACAAACACCAGAGATAGCATAGAAGGTCAGTGGGAAAACTCTGTCAGATGTGAGTGAGAGAGGAGCATGGTCCAGCCCCAGCCCTAGTGTGGTGTAGCACTGGTGACAGTGGCAGCAGCAGCAGGCAGGGATGTTTCCAGAGTTCTTGGCCCACAGATGGTGTGGGAATCAAGTGTCTGCTTAGAGGGGCATTGCAGGGATCTCTTTGAGGGTGCTGAGGATATCTTGCATTGCCCAGCTTAAATCTGGGTCATGGTCCTGGCTGGCAGGCCTGGAGTGAGGAGGAGCACTAATGTGGTGCAGCTTGTGGTGCAGTGGAGAGGAAATCCTCATCACAGTTCCAAGGCAGAAAAAAGTGCTTGTGTTCACTCACAGACAAGCACATAACCCAGGAAGAGAGTAAACGCCTTTCCTTCGATCATAACACTTCAGAAAAACTGAAAATTTTCAGGCCCCTGGAAGTATCTCTGAAAACTGCACAAAATCAATGAAGTTTGGGACAAGTTACCATCCACGCTGCAAGCAGACTCCTACCTTAACAAAGAGCTTAAAATTCAATTAATTGGTTGGGAAAATGAAAAACCAGTATAAAAAAAAAACTGACTATAGAATCTTACTTTGATGACAAAGATCAAAACATAAAACCAGAAGAAAATAAAGTCAAAGTTCCCACATCAAAAGACTTCAAGAAAAATATGAATTGGTTGCAGGCCATGGAAGAGCTCAAAAATGATGTTGAAAATCAAGTAGGAGAAGTAGAAGAAAACTTGGGAAGAGAAATCAGAGTGATGGAAGAAAATCATAAAAAATGAGTCAACAACTTGCTAAAGGTGACCCCCACCCCCACAAATGCTGCGGAAAATAACATCTTCAAAGATAGACTAACCCCAATGGCAAAAGAGATCCAAACAGCCAATGAAGAGAAAAATGTCTTAAAAAATTAAATTGTCCAGTTGAAAAGGAGGTCTAAAACCTCACTGGAGAAAAGAATTATTTCAAAATGAGAATGGAGCAAATGGAAGATAATGACTTTTTGAGAAATCAAGAAATTATAAAACAGAACCAAAGGAATGAAAAAAAAATAAAAGACAGCATGAAATATTTCACTGGATAAACCACTGACCTGGAAAATTGCCCCAGAAGGGATAATTTAAAACTTACTGGAAGGGGGCGGAGCCAAGATAGCAGAGTAGAAAGACACAGATATGGAGACTCTCCCCACACAGCCCATAAAATATCTGGAGAGAGGGCCTCTCAACAAATTCTGGAGCAGCATAAGTGGAGAACAACAGAGTGGAGGAGATTTCCAGCCCAGGGTGACCTGAAAGGCCCACGGGAAATATCTGCTGCACTGGACACAGAGCTCAGCCCAGCCTTGGCCCAGCATGGCTCACGAAGAGTCCTCGGGGGCAGAATGTCCAGTCATAGAATCCTCAGTCATGGAATCCCCAGTCATGGAATCCCCAGTCACAGCAGCAGCAGATTCACAGATCCCTCAACCCACAGGTGCCAAAGCTCAGCGATGGGGTTTTTTCAGCTGGCCAGGAAGAGAAAAGGGCCTTCCATAACTGTGGCCTTAGGCAGCCACTGCAGAGGCCACATTGGCAAGTGCAGCAGCTAGATCCATTGTAGGAGCTTAAAAACCCTGGGGGCACTGAGGAGCTAATTCTTGCCTCAGCCCTGTGTGAAGGCCCTAGGGGAGCTGGTCTTTGTCTCACACTGAATGGTGGCCCTGCCCATACACCTTATCTGAAAATCAGCTCCCAGTGCTGACTTGGAGGAACTGTAGGCCAGGTGGCTGTGGAGAGGTAACTGCTAAGATTCTGGGCACAAAAAACCCTTTCTGAACCCAGGCAAGTACACGCTTGACTGTGCCACATTGGAGAAACTGAGATCTTACAGATTTCCAGAGTATACCCTACTCTTGAAAAAGGACTCAAAAGTCAAGTAACTGGTTGGGAAAAATGCCCCCAAAAAACAGGAAAAAAATAAAGACTATTGAAGGTTACTTTCTTGGTGAACAGATATCTTCTCCCATCCTTTCTAATGGGGAAGAACAATGCTTACTATCAAGGAAAGACATAAAAGGCTTCTGCATCCCAAACATTCAAAATAAACTCAATGGGCTCAGGCCATAGAAGAGCTCAAAAAGGATTTTGAAAGTCAAGTAAAAGGAGTGAAGGAAAAATTGGGAAGAGAAATGAGAGAGATTCAAGAAAAACATGAAAAGCAGGTCGACAACTTGTGATAGGAGACCCAAAAAAATGTTAAAGAAAATAACACCTTTAAAAATATTTGTAATTCTTGAAACTTTTCAGTATCTGGGTAGTGGATGGAATTACACACATACACACACACACACAGACAGAGAGCACAAAGTGAATTGAATAGGATGAGATCATATCTTAAAAAAATGAAATTAAGTGGTGAGAGAGAAATATATCGGGAGGAGAAAGGGAGAAATGGAATGGGGAGAATTATCTCTCATAAAAGAGGCAAGCAAAAGACTTTTTAGTGGAGGGAAAAAGAAGGGAGGTGAGAGAAAAACATGAAGTTTACTCTCATCACATTCCACTAAAGTAAGGAATAAAATGCACACTCATTTTGGTAGGAAAACCTATCTTACAATACAGGAAAGTGGGGGAGAAGGGGATAAGCAGGGTGGGGGGGGGTATGGAAGGGAGGGCAATGGGAGGAGGGAGCAATTTGAAGTCAACACTCTTGGGGAGGGACAGGATCAAAAGAGAGAATAGAAGAAATGGGGGGCAGGATAGGATGGAGGGAAATATAGTTAGTCTTGCACAACACAACTATTATAGAAGTCATTTGCAAAACTACACAGATATGGCCTATATTGAATTGCTTGCCTTCCCAAAGGGAATGAATGGGGAGGGTGGGATGAAGAGAAGTTGGAACTCAAAGTTTTAGGAACAACTATTGAGTACTGTTGGGTACTTACTAGGAAATAAGTACTTACTCAACTGTTGGGTACTTACTAGGAAATAAGAAATGCAGGTAATGGGGTACAGAAATTGATCTTGCCCTACAGGACAAAAGAGAAGAAGGGGATAAGGGAAGGGAGGGATGTTAAAAAGGAGGACAGATTGGTAATAGGGCTAATTAGAATGCTCAATGTTTTGGGGTGGAGGAGGGGAAAAATGGGGAGAAAATTTGGAACCCAAAATTTTGTGGAAATGAATGTTGAAAACAAATAAATAAATTTAAATACAAAAATTGAACTTATTGGACTACCAGAAAACCATGATATAAAAATAAAAATAAAAAACCTAGACATCATCTGTCAAAATATTATCAAAGAAAACTGCTGTGATATTCTAGAACAAGAGGTAAAATAAAAATTGAAAGAATCTACCTATCAACTCTTGAAAAAGCTTCCAAAAGGAAAACTCCCAGGAATGTTGTAGTCAAATTCCAGAGTTCTCAGGTGAAAGAGAAAATATTGCAAGCAGGCAGAAAGAAGCAATTTGAGTATTGTGGAAACACAGTCATAATAACACAAGATCTAGCAACTTCTATATTAAGGGATTAGAGTGCTTGGAATATGATATTCTGGAGGTCAAAGGAACTATAATTAAAACTAAGAATCAGCCATTTAGCAAAACTAAATGTAATACTACAGGGGAAAGTGAATATTCAATTAAACAGATGACTTTCAAGTATTCTTGATTAAAAGACCAGAGCTGTATAGAAAACTTAACTTTCAAATACAAGGATCAAGAGAAGCATGAAAAAGTAACAGGGAAGAAAAATCATAAGAGATTTATTAAAGTTGAACTGTTCACATACCTACATGGAAAGATGATATTTGGAACTCTTGAGACATTTCTCAGTATTAGGATAATTGCAGGTAATATAGATAGACAGACAGATAGACAGACAGATATGGATTCAGATATAGATACAGACACAGATAATATAGATATAGACATAGATACAGAGATAGACAAAAAGCACAGGATGAGTTGAATATGAAGAGGTGATATCTAAAAAATACAATTAAGGAACTTGAACTTCTGGGAGCCAAGATGGTGGAGTAAGTATCAAGTGCTCTCTCCCTCTCCTTGTTAACCTTGAAAACGTCTAGAGAATATTTCCCCAGGAAAGATCCTGGAATAGTGGAATTAGCCAAAGTGGTAGACAGTCTCTCAGCTAGGGAGGCTTAGGAGATCATCAAGGGAAGTCCTTTTTGTTGTGGCTAAAGGGGAACAGTGGAGGACCACAGCTGTCCCAGACAGCTCCACCTCAGCGAATCAGGAGGAGATCCTGAGTCCCAGCGGGTAGAACCTGTAAGTGCCAACACCAGGACCCCAGGCATGCTTTAGCATAGACAGGGGAATTGGGGAGACACTGGAACAGATGGGGCTTCACCAGTCACTGAGTCTGCCTGTGGTCTAGTTCAGGGGAGGAGCAGACTACCTGTGGCCAGACTATCCCTCCTCTACACTTCATGAAGTGAGGTTCAACACAACCCCAGGGAAACTCTGAAAGACTTCACCTGGCCTCTGCCTTGGTACCAACTAGCCATCTCTGCACCAGGTAAACTGCAGCATTGTAGCTTCTAGCTGAAAGAACCAGAGGCCACAACACACAATGACTCAAGTTCTCAGCACAAGAAACATGGGACAGAGCCACCTGTGCCCCAGAAGCAGAGATCCACCTTAAAAGCTAGAAAAAAGGCAGTCATCATGAGCAAAAAGCAAGCCAGAAAAAAACATAGTGTCTTACTATAAGGATAAAGACCAACTGACAAATTTAGAAAAGGACAGCATTGAAATTGTACTCATATCTGAAACCTCAAAGGAGAATATGAACTGGTCCCAAACCCAAAGAGCATTCTCGGAAGAAATCAAGAAGGATTTTAAAAGTCAAATGAGAGAGGTAGAAGAAAAACTGGTCAATGATTTTAAAAATATGAAAAAAGAATTCACTGAAGAACTTAAAATTAAAATTGGGCAAATGGATAAGGTGATACAAATCCTAACTGGCAAAATTGGACCAATGGAAAAGGAGATGAAAAAGTTAACTGAAAAAAATAACCTATTAAAAATTAGAATTGGGCAAGTAGAAGCTAATGACTCTATGAGAAAACAAGAACCAGCCCAAAAGAATGTAAAGAATTAAAAAAATAGAAGAAAATGTAAAATATCTCATTGGAGAAACAACTGACCTGGAAAATAGATCCAGGAGAGAAAATCTAAGAATTATTTGTCTAGCAGAAAGCCATGATGAAAAAAAGAGCCAGGAAAATGTCTTCCAAAAAATCATCAAGGAAAACTGCCCTGAGGTCCTAGAACCAGAGGAATAAAATAGTTATTGAAAGAATCCACCAATCGCCTCCTGAAAGAGATACAAACTGAAAATGCCAAGGAATATTGTTGCCAAGTACCAGAATTATCAAGTTAAAGAAAAAATACAGCAAGCAGCCAGAAAGAAACAAATATCAAGGAACTACAGTTAGCATCACACACGATCTTGCAATTTCTACATTAAAAGATTAGTGGGATTGGAATATGATATCCCATAAGACAAAGGAGCTTAGACTATAACCAAGGATCAAGCAAAATTAAACATAATATTTGAGGCAAGGAGTTGTACATTCAAAAAAAATGAGGGATTTCCAGACCTTCCTGATGAAAAGGCCAGAGCTCAATTGAAAATTTGATGTTCAAAGATGGCGGAGTAGAAAGACACACATATGCTAGCTCCGAACCCACAGCCTATAAAATATCTGTAAAGAAGAACTCCCAACAAATTCTGGAGCAGCAGAAATCACAGAACAGTGGAGTGGAGGAGATTTCTGTTCCAGAGAGCCCTGAAAACCTCTCACAAAAGGTTCGTTGCACCCTAGACCCAGAGCCGAGCCCAGCCCTGCCTTGGTTGCCCAGGACCAAGAGGAGCAGATCCGAGCAGGCTTCAGGGACGGAATCTCCAGCAGCCGCGCAGGTCCCTCAACCCACGGGCCCCAAAGGTTGGTGAGAGGGTCTTCTTGGCTTGCCAAGAGGGGAGTGGGGTCCCCCCATAACTCAGGCCCCCTTGGGAGGCAGCAGCAGAGGCGGCAGCAGACCAGGGCTCCCAAAGCAGGCAGGAGCTGGGATCCATTGTTGAAAGTCTCTGCATAAACCCCCTGAGGGAATTGAGCCTGAGAGGTGGCCCTGCCCCAACCTGAGCACCTGAACTTAATCTCACACTGAGTAGCAGCCCCGCCCCTGCCCAAAGCCCTGAGGCTGGGAAGCAGCATTTGAATCTCAGACCGCAAGCGCTGGCTGGGCAGATCTGGAGGCAAAGTGGGTGTGAAGAGAATACTCAGAAGTCAAGTCACTGGCTGGGAAAATGCCCAGAAAAGGGAAAAAAAAATAAGACTATAGAAGGTTAGTTTCTTGGTGAACAGGTATTTCCTCCCTTCCTTTCTGATGAGGAAGAACAATGCTTACCATCAGGGAAAGACATAGAAATCAAGACTTCTGTATCCCAGCCTACCCAATGGGCTCAGGCCATGGAAGAGCTCAAAAAGGATTTTGAAAATCAAGTTAGAGAGGTGGAGGAAAATTTGATGTCAAATACAAGATTCAAAAGAGGCAACAAGGGAAAAAACTTGTTATTCAATATGGGCAAACTGTTCACATGCCTAGTAGGGAGGATGATGCTAATTAATCTTGAGAACTGTATATTTAATATGATATTTAAAAGGGATATACATAGAGGGATTGAGTGTAAATTAACTAATATGATAAAAATAAGAATATGATTAAAGGGTGTGAAGGGATTGTAACAGGAGAGGAAAAAATAAAGAGGCAAATTGCATCACAGGAAGATGCACAAAAATATATTACAGTAGAGGGAAAGAGAGGAAAGAGATGAGCATTGTTTGAGATTTATGCTTATCTGATTTGGTTCAAGGAGGGAACAACATACTCAGTTAAGTACAGAAATCTAACTTGCCCTACACACAATAGGAGGGGAAAGGGGAAAGAAAAAGGGGGGAGTTTAAAAAACTAGGAAAGAATTAGTAAAGGAAAGGATAATTAAAAGAGGGTGCTGATAGAAGGGAGTAAAGACTGAGGGTGGCAGTGGTCAAAAACTAAAACCCTAGTGTGGAGGGGAAGGGAGAAGTGAGATCTAAAAGCAGAATTAGGGGGGAAATAGGATGGAAAGACACAGTAATTGCAACTTTGAATGTGAATGGGATGAATTTTCTCACTAAAAAGGAGGCAGATAGCAGAACGGATTAAAAATCATAATGCAATAATATCTTGTTTACAAGAAACACATTTGAAACAGGGGTATACATACAGGGTAAAGGTAAAAGGTTGGAGTAGAATATATTATGCTTCAGCTGATATAAATAAAGCAGGGATAGCAATCCTAATCTCAAACAAGGCAAAAGTAGAAATAGATCTAATCAAAAGAGATAAGGAAGAAAACTATATCCTGCTAAAAGGCATCATAGACAATGAAGAATTAGCATTACCATACATATATGCTCCAAGTAATATAGCGTCCAAATTTTTAGAGGACAAGTTAAGGGAGTTAGAGGAAGAAATAGACAACAAAATTTTATTAGTGGGGGACCTCAACCTCCCCCTCTCTGAACTTGATAAATCTAAACTCAAAATAATCAACAAAGAAGTTAAGGAAATGAATAGAAATCTGGATTAGGTAGATATGAGAGATCTCTGGAGAAAATTGTATGAGTATAGAAAGGAATGTATCTTTTTTTCCTCAGTGATGCATGGCACTTATATAAAAATGGATGATGTACTAGGGCACAAAAATCTCATAATCTATTATAGAAAGGCAAAGATAGTCTATGCATCCTGCTCAGATCATAATGCAAAAAAAATTATGTGCAATAAAAGTCCATGGAAAGATAGACCAAAATTAATTTGAAACTAAATAATCTAATCCCAAAGAATGAGTGGGCTAAATAATAAATCATAGAAACAATCAATAAATTCATTCAAGATAATGACAAAAATGAGACAACCTACCTAACTTATGGGATGCTGCCAGAGCAGTTCTTAGGGGAAGTTTTATATCCTTGAATGACTACATGAATAAAATAGAGAAAGAGATTAATAAATTGTGCATGCAATTGAAAAAGCTAGAAAAATAACAAATTAAAAATCCCCAAGTAAACGCCAAAATAAAAATACTGAAAACCATAGGAAAGATTAATAAAATTGAGCTTAAGAAAACTATTGAACTAATAAAACTAAGAGTTGGTTTTATTAAAAAATACAATAAAATTGATAAAACTTTGGTCAATTTGATTTAAAAAAAGAGAGAATAAAATCAACTTATTAATATCAAAAATAAAAGGTGTGAACTCATTTCCAGTGAGGAGAAAATTAAAACAGTAATTAGAAACAACTTTGCCCAACTGTGTGGCCATAAATTTGACAATCTAATTTAAGTGGATGAATATTTATAAAATATAAAGTGTCCAGGTTAACAGAAAAGGAATTTGAATACTTAAATAACCCCATCTCAGAAAAAGAAATTGAGCAAGCCACCAGTGAACTCCCTAGGAAAAAAATATCCAGGATCAGATGGATTTAACAGTGAATCCTTTGAAACATTTAAGGAATAGTTAATTCTAATACTAAACAGAATCTTTGGGAAAATTGCAAAGGAGTCCTACCAAATTCTTTTTATGATACAAATATGGTTCTGATACCTAAAACAGGAAGAACCAAAACAGAGAAAGAAAATTATAGACTGATTTACCTAATGAATATAGAAGCAAACATTTTAAATAAGATTGTAGCAAATTATCATGAGAAAAGTAAATTGTGATTAGTTAGGATTTATTACAGGAATGTAGGCTGGTTAAATATTAGAAAAACTATCAGCATTATTGATTGTATCAACAAGAAAACTAACAGAAAACCACATGATTATTTCAATACGTGCAGAAAAATCTTTTGACAAAATACAATACCCATTTCTATTGAAAATAGTGGCGAGTACAGGAATAAATGGAGCCTTCCTTAAAATAATAAACAGTATTTACCTAAAACCATGTCCCCCATATGCAATGGGGACAAGCTAGATGCATCTACAGTAAGATCAGGGGTGAAACAAGGTTGTCCATTATCACCACTATTATTCAGAATGATACTAGAAATGTTAGCTTTATCAATAAGAGAAGAAAAAGAAATTGAAGGAATTAGAATAGGCAAAGGAGTAACTATGTTATCACACTTTGCAGATAATATGCTGATATACTGAGAGAATCCTAGAGAATCAAGTAAAAAACTACTTAAAATAATAAACAACTTTGGCAAAGTTGCAGGTTACAAAATAAACCCACATAAATCATCTGCATTTCTATATATTATGAACAAAGCCCAACATCAAGAGATAGAAAAAGATATCCCATTTAAAGTTGCAGTAAACACTACAAAATATTTGTGCATCTGTCTGTCAAAACAAACCAAGAGACACAATTACAAAACACTTTTCACAGAAATAAAGTCAAATCTAAGTAACTGGAAAAACATCAATTGCTCATGGGGAGGCCAAGCTAATATAATAAAAATGACAATTCTACCTAAATTAATTTACTTATTTAGTGCCGTACCAATCAACCTACCAGAAAATTATTTTCTAGAGTTAGAAACAATAATATCAGAATTCATCTTGAAGAACAAAAGATCCAGAATATCAAAGAAATCAATGAAAAGAAATATTAGGGAAGGTGGCCTGGCCGTACCAGATCTCAAATTTTATTATAAAGTAGCAATCATAAAAACCACAACATACTAGCTAAGAAACAGATGGAAGATCAATGGAATAAGTTAGTTACTCAAGACACAGTAATCAATGAAAATAGCAGTCTACTATTTGATAAATTCAAGGACCCCAACTTCTTGGATAAAATCTCACTGAATCACAAAAACTGCTAAGTAATCCAGATAATAGTGTGGTGGAAATTGGGCATAGACCAATGCCTGACACCATACAACAGAATAAAATCCAAATGGGCACATGATCTAGGTATAAAGCCTGCTCCTATAAACAAATTAGGAGATATGGGATAGTATATTTGTCAGATTTATGGAGAATGGAGAAATTTATAACCAAATAAAAGATAGGGAACATTATGAAGTACAAAATGTATAATTTTTGTTACATTTATTTGAAAAGGTTTTGCACAAACAAACCCAATGCAACCAAAATTAGGAGGGAAGCGGAAAACTGGGAAAGAATTTTTACAACTAGTGTCTGTATCAAAGGCCTCATTTCTAAAATATATAGAGATCTGAGTCAAATTTGCAAGAATACAAGTCATTCCCCAAATGATAAATGGTCCAGGGAAATGATCAGGCACTTTTCAGAGGAAGAAATTAAAGCTATCTATAGTCATAAATATAGTCTAAATATAGTCTAATATAGTCTAAATATAGTCTAAATCACTATTGATTAGAGAGATGAAAATAAAAACAATTCTGAGGTACCATACCACACCCATCAGATTGGTTAACATGATGAAAAAGGAAGATGATAAGTATTGGAGAAGATGTGAGAAAGTTCGAACACTAATTCATTGTTGATGGAGCTGTAAGCTTATGCAACCATTCTGGAGAGCAATTTGAAACTATGCCCAAAGGGCTACAAAAATGTGGAGACCCAGGAATATTGATTCTAGAACTTTCTTCCAAAGAAATCATAAAAGTTGTAAAAGATCCCCCATTTATAAAAATATTTATAGCGGCTCTTTCTGTGGTGACCAAGAACTGGAAATTGAGTGGATACCCATCAATTGGGGAAAGGCTGAACAAGGTGTGGTAGTATGAATGTAATGGAATACTATTATACTATAAGAAATGATGAAGAGGAGGACTTAAAAACCTGGAAAGACTTATATGAGCTGATGCTGAGTGAAATGAGCAGGAGAACATTATATACAGTAACAGCCACAGTGTATGAGGACTGTTTCTGATAGACTAAGTCCTTCACAAGAATGCAAGGACCTAAAACATTCCCAAAGGACTCTTCAGGCAAAATGCCATCCATATCCAGAAAAAGAAATATGGAATCAGAATACAGAGTGAAGCAGACTATATTGTCTTGTGTTGTGTTTTGTTCTCTCTTGTTTATTTTCATGGTTTCTCCCATTGATTTTAATTCTTCTATGCAATATACTAATGGGAAATGTGTTTAATAAGAATATATGTGTAGCTGAAAGCAAATAAATTGATTAGAAAAATAAGAATGTATGTATAGACCCCCATATAACACTGCGTGCTGTCTCAGGGAGGGAGTGGGGGAGAATAGGGAGAAAATTTATGACTTACGGAAGTGATTATTGAAAACTGAAAACAAATATATTAATTAAAAAATAATAAAATTAATTAATTAAGGCACGAAAGAGGAATATATTGGAAGGAAAAAGGAAGAGATAGAATGGGGTAAATTATCTCATATAAAAGAATACACCACCAAGGCAATATTCACAGCACCAATGACAACTATGAATATGCTGATGTAGTTCTGAATCACAAAGTACAGCAGACTCTCCATATGGAAGGCAGAAGAAAATCATTTATTCAGTCACCAGAAAGCCAATTCCCAACACCTGAAAGCCAAATCCATCATGATAACCAAGAAGTTAGTACACATTATCACTGCAGGGGATTACCATCATTCCCAGGCTTTCCCTTCCCCTCCTCTCCAAACACACACTCAGAATCCTGGCTGTATGCTGCCTGGGTATTCTCTCTCACTCTGGTCTCACTCACTTCCTCCCAGTTCCGCTCCACCTATGCTTCCTCTTCCACCCCTTCAGCAAGCTCCTCCCACCACATGTGACTTAGGCTTCCATAAGATGGAAGCAGGCCACATGGACCTATTAATGGGTGGGAAAAAGCTTCAAATTAAGCAAAAATACATTAGCAATACAAAGAGACAAGAGAAAGCTTTTACCATGGAGGAGAAGGAAGAGGAGGTGAGAGGGAATGAGTGAATTTACTCACATTGGATTTGGCTTAATATACACACTCAATTAAGTATCTTACCCTACAGGAAAGTAGGAGGAAGGGGATAAGAAAGGGAGGGATGATACAAGGGAAGGCAGATTGGGGGAGGGAGTAATCAGAAGTACATTTGAAAAGGGACAGTGTCAAAGGAGAGAAGGCAATAAATGGGGATGGGATAGGATGAAGGGAAATGTAGTCTTTCATAATATGACTATTATGGAAATGTTTCTCATTACTATGCATGTATAACCTATATTGAATTGCTTGCCTTCTCATTGAGGGTGGGTGGAGAGGGAAGAAGGCAGAGAATTTAGAATTCAAAGTTCTAAAAAACAAATATTAAAAATTGTTTTTACATGCAACTAGGAAATAAGATATACAGGCAATGGGGTATAGAAATGTATCTTGCCCTACAAGAAAGTGAGGGAGAGAGTGAAAGGAGGGGTTGGCGTGATAGAGGGGAGAGCAGGGTGAGGGAAGGGGTGATCATAATGCATACCCTCTTGGAGTGGACGGAGAAGAGAGATGGGGCGAAAATTTGCAACTCAAAATCTTGTGCAAATGAATGTTGTGGACCAAAATAAATTAATTAATCAAAAAATTTTTAAATGAACTTCATTCTACAAAACCTTAGGGTAATAACCTAGATTGTGCTGATCCCACCAGTATACAGGCATCCTATAAAACCTTATCCCACCATCAGATAAAAACCATCAAGATTATCCCTCAAGATAAAGTGATGGCCAACTTTGAAGACCATGAAATCTCTGACTAAACTAAAGACAATCTCATCATTCAACAGGGTAAAATCCTAATTCTTTTGTACTTAAGTGAGAGTTTGAAAAGATAGGAATGATTAGGAACCACTTAAGAAGAAAGAATTCATTTAAAGTTTTCCTGGAATTCAGCTTATCCCTGTAGAGTGACCAGAAATTAATTAACCTCAAGACCTCGTAGAGAAAGGCAGAGAAATAGAGTTTTCTAAGTTTCTCTACTAGTAGCTACCACTAAGGTAAATCACCTCTTCAGCCATGGCTATTTTGTTCCTCAGTACTTCCCCTTATAGCACTTTATCTCAATCTTCATTTGAAATTTTCCATCCCAAGCAGCATTTTTGTCTACCAAGTAATGCCCCCCTCCAAGATGCCTATTATAGAATATCAAACAGATCAATAGAAATAAAACCAGCTTTCCAGATCAATAACTTGCTATAAGTTCTCACTGCCATGATCAACTATGAATTTGGTTTCAGTTTCCTGATTAGAGGATCAAGAAGCATAAAGTTAGCAAAATCAATTCCTGTAGCAAATTAAAGCTGATTAATCAAGAAAAAACAAGTATCTGAACTCTTTCTTTGCCTAATTGAGAAATTAATTGATATCCTAAGTGAGCTTACAACTATTATCTCATGTGATCCTCACAACAACGATGGGAGGTAGATGTTATTATTATTGGCATTTTACAAATGAAGAAACTGAGGCAACATAGGTTAAATTACTTGCCTAAGGTCATACAGCTAGTAAGTATGTAAGGTTGTATATGAACTTAAGACTTCCTGATACAAGGCCCAACACTCTGTTATGTATGGGCATAGGCATAGGTATGAACAGAGAATATCTATCTATACTCCATACATACACAAACATATGTTTGCATACATATGCATACACACACACACACATATATATGTGTGTGTGTGTGTGTGTGTGTATAAGCGTATGCATTATTATGTATAGCAATATAATCTCTGGTAGAGTGTAATTATGTTTTTTCGTGGACTCTTCCTCTGCTGGAGCCTTGAGCATTGTTTATGCCTCGTTTCCTCCTTCACTCCAGACTTTCTCTCCCAAGAATATAAGGCTACTAGGTTGGTATTTTCTTTATTCTCAGTAACTTTGGTATAATTGGAAGAGTAGTGCAAGTCCAGTAAATTGTCAAGAGGATTACTATTCTATTGTATTAACAACATACTTAGTCTGAGGAGGGACCCAGCTGTTTTAAAGAGAAATATGAAAACTAGTAGGATGCATTGACTTCCTGCTGTAGGGCCTACAAAGCCACAATTTTTTTTGTCACTTATTGTTGCTTTCTATCCTTAGGTTTCAAATGCCGTAGGTTATTCCCTCGAGTTCTGAATTTATTTATCCAGTACATTACAATGTCAAAAAAGGGAAGTAGGGGGAATTATTAAATTCAAACCTCCTTTGCTAGAATAAAAGAAGAAAATCCCACAGAACTCATTCTTCATGGTAGAATCGTTTGCCCCCATAAACACAGACTCACAACAAAGAACTATGTGCATCTTATCTCCCTCTGTCCCCAGCAGTTTCCATTTTCAAAGAACCACTACAAAGTTCTTTTTCCAGTTATCAGAGAAAGTACAAAAGATTAAATGATGTGGGGCAGTTTAGTATATTTTTTTTTTGTTTTTGTGGGGTTTTTTTTAAGTTTCTCCTGAATAAGTAATATAGAAGTTAATATGAGATTCACTTGGTGATTCTATTATGGACAGAAAAAATTAGATGAATTATACTTGAATATGTCCTAAAAATATTTGAAGATCTAACTTACAAAGTAATCATTCAAAGCAAAAAACAAATGTATCTTTTCATATCTCTGTGATTTCAGATTCATGACATTTGTTTGTGTTCATCAATAATACAATCACACAAACTTAAAATAAACTACAGAGAGGAGTAAAGTCCCTACCTTTCCTCCCGTGAGAAAAACTATCCCATTTTAGCTCCAGGGAAACAAAAATTTTAACCTATATTTCTTACTAATGAAGCTAATTAATGGTTACAGAACTAACATGAAACATGTTTCCTTACAAGACTAGAGTTTGCTGACCACTAAAAAAACATAAATGAAACTGAATGTAAATAATTTCAGTAATAAAAATAACATTTTTACTTCTTTACAGCACAGTGCTAGCAATGTAACAGTACAATTAGTGGTAATGTCACAGAAATTTCTTATTGGAAAGATATCCATCTTTTAAAATGTTTTTAACAGTAATTTTTTGAAAACAAATAAAAAGTAACATCTGAAACAGAATGAATTTTAAACTAATCATACATCTTTATTCTTTCATTTTCATTCTTAATTTCTAAGACTCTTTATTCCAGCAGAATATTTAGTGTCAAATAAATATAAAATAACCCATGTAAGAAGTAATTACTCTGCTACTCTATCCCTGTCATTCTCTACCTCTCCACTTACTAGGCAGCAAGTAGAGTTTATTCAGTAGGGAGGAGTGACATGATCAGACCTGTGGTGTAGAATAATCAGTTTGGCAAATATAGAGGATGGATTGGAGTAGGGAAAGACTTGTTCATGTGCACTAGTGGGAAAATTATTGAAATAAGTCCAGGAATGGATCTAAATTAGGGTGGTTACTATTTGAGTAGAGAGAAAAGAACGCTCTATGAGATGCTATGCAAAAAGAAACTAGATTTGAGAACCGATTGGTTATATGCAGTAAGTGAGAATGAGTCAAGAATAATAGTGAGATTGCGAACATTAGTTACTTGAAGAATAGTGGTGACCTTTACAATAATAAGGAACTTCAGAAGAGAAGTGGGTTTCAGGGGTAAAGATAATAGGTCCTATTTGGATATGTTGTTTTCAATTGCCTATGGGAAATGCAGTTCCAAATATCCAAATGTGTAATGATAAGTAAAGTAGGATCTTTGGCTATTTTTGTTTTAGTATAATCAAGTGCTTCTGACTGAATCTTAACTTTATCAACCAAGAGTCTTTACTAGGAGTAAAATACAGAAGCAAGAGCTTCTTTAATTAAAAAAAAAAGTAAATATATTTGTGGTTAATATGATCAAAGATCTTCCCCATCCATTAATAGGCCTCTGAAGATTTGTAGGAAAGTCTAAGCCTTTTTTTTAAGGAGGCACTGGTTCTCAAGGGTTGTGACGCCCTCTGGCTCTAAAAAAGGTATAAATGTTCTGAGTTGAGGTTTTACTTTGAGACTGACTGACTAGAACTGTTTGTTTGGACAGAAAGGACTCTGGGAAGCCACTAAGGAGCCTCCCTGGCTTTGAAAACACAAATGTTGGTGCTTCCCTCTCTGGTAACTATGGTCAGACAGTTGGACCTGTCTTGATCTGTCAGACATTTGGAAGCTCTGTCTATTGACCTTTGATTTCTCTGTATTTTCTTTGAAGTTCATGGTGCTGACTTTTCCCCCCGAAATAAGAGAATAATACATGTGCTAGATTACATTGATTGTTGGCCCCTTGAAAGTTGCCTTTTCTTTTAGAAATGCAGATCTAAGAACCTGTGACAACAGGCCCCCCTGTGTATATTGGTATAGGATTAAACCTTAAGAAAAATGTGAAGCCTAGATAAACAGATTTGGGAATCACCTGCTTAGAGATAACAATTGAACCTATGGGAGGGGGTGGTATCACTAAGTGATTGAGAAAAGAAAGAAAAAAGAAGAGTGTCCAGGATAGACACTTGGGAAATACCTATATTTAGTGAGTCTTACCAGGGTAATGATCCAGCAAAGGAGGATAAGGGGAAATATGGGACAAGCAGAAGGAGAAACAAGAGAGAATCATGTCACCAAAAGCCCAAAGAGGAGTGGGCACACCTTAAAGGTGATCAACAGTATCACATGCTGCAAAAGTTTAAAAGATAGAAGAAAGGAAAACTTCTACACCTTTTAAGGAAAAGCTAGCCTAACTTGATGAGAGAGAGACTAAGATATTGATTCTGTCAGAGATGACAAGTATTAGTGTATAATTGTCCCTATGTGTAGATGAAATGGAGTTAAGGAATTAGTTGTGGAAGTTGTAGAATTAGAAACTTGGAGTATTTGAGGGTATTTGAAGGAAAAATCAATGAGTATATTAAATATTATAATGACAGCTGTTGAGGTGAAGAGGGAACCTGTGAGACATTACTTAAATTCATTTGGAAAGAAGAAAATTTGCATTAAGAGCTCCAGAGCACACAGTGCAAGGGGGAGGCCGATCTGAAGTGGGACATTGGAGGTATAGGGTTGAGGTGTAAGGAAATAAGGGAGAAGACATCTATGATTTGGAGGGGGAGGGATTGTTCTTTTTTCTTGAGCTCTAGTCATTCATTATCACTGGGATGAGCATAACAAGAATCGGTAGGAGTATGTTAACCATTGGGAAATGGATGAGTCCTGGCAGAGTGTCAATGGGCAAAGGTATAGGTTAGAGGCATGGTTTTAATGTCAACACTCTTTTAGTTCAGATTCAACTTTGGGAGTTAATGAAGAACTAATAAGTCATTGAATACTAAGCCAAAGAATTTTGGTAGATTCAACCTACTTCTCCTCCTCATATAAATGTTTAATGGTCATTGGACAGTAGAGCCTTGGATGGTCTTACGCACCCACAAAGTCTGAAAGATCTAGCCTGGGACTTTTTAATGTCCCTAGATTACTAGAAAGCTAAATTAGGGTCCTAATTGCCCCTGAGGAAAGTCAGTCATATTGTATGGCAGGTCATGGAGAAGCTGTATAAATCTAATCAATCAGACCATTCCCTTCAGAAACTATCTTCTCCCTTAGAGATTCCCATGGAGGTACGAGCTGCAAGGAGAATTCTTTAAGGAGCCATGTATGAGTAACTCTCCAACTCAGCCACGTAAAACGGAACAAAGGTCAGTGCCTGACTGGAGCCTCTAATTGATTAGTTGACTTTGTAGAATGAAGATCTCAGAAAGCTCCCCAAGTCTATTTCATTTGATTGCATTAGGCCAAATACTTATGAGCCACTGCTCCAGTGACTCATTAGGTTGCTATTTGAACTTCTTTTGTGACCTAGAAAATTTCTTTGTAGTAATACCTGGCCCATATTGGGCTAACTCAGTGGAGAACCTAATACTCTGGGGTATAGCAATAGGGTAAACTAGAGGCTATCTTAATATGGTGGAGTTCCCAAGCTACTTTCTCACTTCCACTATCATTCTCCTGTATCTCTAATTTCAGTGGGGTGTAGAACAAGCTCTGGATTAGAAACTTTACTTAAATACCCTGCTTCATGGGTTTCATGCTGTAGACTATTGGTCCCCAAATCTTTAAGGATAGCTCCCTTCATTTGTGCAGTCTCTCTTTGGCCTTGAGTGTACGGCCTTTAACAGCTGAGAGCTCTACCAATAGTTACTGGATATACCTAGCCAGTCTAATTCCAATAATTGTACTGATAGTTAACCTTTGGCTATATGGTCAACAGTAAGAGGGGAAGATGGAAATGATGCACCATCCTGACTCTCTCAGGCTTCTCCAGTACACAATGCTTCAGGTATCCTTCATGGCTCATGCACCCATACATATATACTTCATTGTCAGCTAATTATCAGCTAGTCAGACTTAATTATCTCATAGAAATGTTATTTAATCCAGTAGTATAGTTGGTACAGGTTATACAGGATAGTCCCCCCCCAAAAAAACAACCTAACACACTTTCCTATAGTCATATACAGTCTAAGGGAAAATAGAGTCAGATATATATGACTCAGTGAATGTATGACAAAGGAGTCAGTCAACTTCTAGAAGTCTATTTCCTAGAATCTTCAAAATATAACTTTTAAATTTGAGACGGTTTTTTATTATGAGACTTTCAATCTGAGTCCAATCTATCTTTGACTCTTCATGCAGACACCGTCATCAGTTAATAGGTAATGTTAGGGAAGAAGAGAAAATCTCTGGATCTATAAAATGCACGAGACCTTTCTCAGTGGAAGAGCTGGGGATCAGTGGAGACAGGAGTGTGTTTTTTCTCCCCCCAACTGATTCCTTTTAGGGGTTTAACTTGTATGTTCTTTCTTCTACACTTACTTAAATCTCTTAGATTCTGAACACACACATCCCAAATTTTCAGACAAATGATTCAACTCCAAGAGTTGTAACCAGAAAAAAGAAAAAAATAATGTAAAGCTTAAACTATGTAATGTTCCTTGCAAACTTTAAAGCACTATGCAAATGCTGGATAGCATTATTTTATTCTTTCTATTCCTTTTTTTATATCAAAAGTTCATGTTATTGATATTTATTAAAGTCATCATACAAATAAAAAAACCTAAAAAATGCAAACAATGACTATTTAAATAGTGTGTGCTAAGCGAATAAATGCTTCCACATATAGCAGTGTAGCCCTGAAAGAAAATCCAGTATGGATTATTAAAGAGATGATTTGTGAGTCCTCAGAAACCAGTGTGAAATTCATTCACTCTTTCTTTCCACAAAACCTTTATGAGTTTTGCATCATTTATTCTTAGTAAATCCGTTGTTTTTGGTCTGGTTATTAAATTGGTAGATCAGTTGAATACTATAGACGTTATGTATCTCAATTTCAGAAAGATATTTGATTTTAGTAATGATATTCTTGTGGACAAAATGGAAAACTATAGACTAGATGATAACACAGGTAGGAAGATTTATAACAGTTCTATGTTTATTAATGGATCCATATCTATCTGGAAGGGAGATTTTAGTGATGTCCAAAGGCTCTACCTTTGGTCCTGTCCTGTTCATTTTTTTTTCAGTGGTTTGAGTTAAAGAAGGAATCTTTGACTATCAAATGTGTGGGTGATAAAGGGATTAAAAGGATAGAAAATATAATCGATGATAGAATTATGACTCAAAATTATGATTTATCCAACTGGAACACAGAGTTGAAACTACTATTAATTTTAACAGGGATAACTAAAAAGTCCTTCACTTTTTTTTTAAATCACTTTCTCTCAAATAGGATGTAAGAACTCTAGTTCTATCACTAACTTGATACGTAAATATAAGCAAGTCACAACTACTCTGGGCTTCATAAGACGAGTTGTTTAGACTAGATGATTCCTTAGATCCTTCCTACCTCTAATAATCTATGATTTTAGTTAACATGAAAATATACTGAAGGTATTCTCATCTTCCTGAATTCAAATTTGACCTCAGACACTTAGTAGCTATGTGACCCTACGAAATTTTGCCTGTTTGCTTAAGTTTCTTCATTTGTAAAATTAGCCAAAGAAGGAAATGAAAAACCATTCCAGCATCTGTGCCAAGAAAACTCTAAATAGGGATCACAAAGAGTTGGACATGACTAAAAAACTATTGAATGATATTTGACCCTAAGGTTAACATGTGCCAACCATGAGATTTGGTTGTTGAAATGCTAAGTCAAAATTGAACTGCATTAGTAGAAATACAGATTCATGGAAATAATAGCCTCACTGGACCCAAAATTATCAGGAAATGTTTCAAGTGTTATGCTGCATTCTGAGTAACAAATCTTAAGAGAATGCTTTAAAATGAGATATTTTCAATTCTAGGAGATGGCAACTAGAGTTGTGAGTGGTCTAGAAATCACATCATTTGAGAAAAGATAGAAGGAACTGAGGATGTTTAACTAAGTGATAAAAAAGAAAAAAATTAGGATAACCTTTCTCCAGATACTGGAAAAGCTAAATTAGATATCATTTTTCTACTAGAAAGCAGACATAAGAACATTTGTGTTCTAATGCTCTATCACTTTCAATGTGGATTACAATGCCAACACTAAACCCAAACTTTTCTTTCCAAAGTATTCAGTGATTTCAGATTTTATGGTATTTTTTTCATTCCTAATTCTATTTCTGTTTCCATCAGTTTTTGACACTGTTAGCCCTGGTATTGTCTTACTTTTTGACTTCTGTAATGGTAAAGGTATGACCATGTCACACACACACACACACACACACACACACACACACTCACACACACACACTCATACACACACTCCTGCTCAATAAACTCCAGAGGCTTTCTATTGTCTCTAGGAGCAAATGGTGTTTAAAGGTGCTCAAAACTCTTTATAACCTATCTCCCTCTCACCTTTCCAGTCTTCTGAAAAATTACTGTCCACCACGGGCTTCCTGGCTATTCCATGAAAAAGACACTCCATTTTATTCTCTAGGAATTTTTTTTTTTGGTCATTCCTCTATGCCTGGAATGCTTTCTCTCTTCAAATGCACCTACTGACTTTCTTTTAAGTCCTGAATAAATCACATCTTTTATAGGATGCCTTTCCCAACCCCACTTGACTTGTCTTTGTAATTATTTCCCATTCATCCTGTATCTGAATACAGCTTGTTTGCTATTTGTTCATGTGTTGCTTCCCTCATTAGATTATGAGCTCCTTTACAACAGGGACTGCTTTCTGTTTGCTTTTATATCTCTAGTATTTAGCACAGTTCTGGACTCACGGTAGGGGCTTAATAAATGTTCATCGACTGAATGACTGATTTTTTCTTATTCTTTTCCTTCCTATCTCCTTGGTGGAATCTTCATCTAATTCCTATGCCCAAAGTGTGAACACTCCTCAGAATTCTTTCAATGACTTTCCTCATTTTTCTCTATACATTCTCTCCCTTAGTGATCTTATCATTTCCCAAGAGATGGATTCTAGCACTAAATGCAAATATCTAGTTTGAATCTCTCGCCTAAATTCCAGTCCCATATTGCCAACTTCACGTTGAGCATTTGTAAGGCAGATAAACACAGCACACTTGAGGGGTGCTAGCACAGGTTCACTCTTGATTTGGTCAGACAGGAAAGACACTAAGAAAGAATCAATATTCTTATTTCATTCTATTCTAGTTCTCTTAGAAGAGGATTGTTGATAACAGGAGCATAACTCCTGCGGCATTCCTAATCACCCTTTGCACAGGGACCAGTAAGGAAGGGAGGGAAACTACCCCTCCGTCTCGATGGGGTCAATTGAGACAGGAACAATTTGTGCTTCCCCTAAGTCCCCTCAACCCTCAATGGGGTTCAGTTGAGGCACATACAGAATTTGTGCATTCAACCCTAAGGTTCATTCACTGACCAGTGACTACCTATTTTATAGAGCAGCAGACAAAGAAGGCATATACAGAGAGCAGCAATAGCCTCACAAGTTTACATCATCCCATCCCTGTATTTCACTGCATAGCTGCAGTGGATGTTTATAATGTTTATCCCTACATAATGTTGCACAAGCATGATGATGTTTTGAACCATAATCCTGGGAACTCTTATCTAATAACTGGGAACAAGAGATTGCTATGTCTATGGATCCTGAGAAACAATTCAAAAAATAATAACAAAAATGCACTTTACACACACTAAAATTCACCTTACTCACACTAAAATTCACCTTAGATATAGTATTATTATCTCAAAATCAGCTTTTCTAAAATCATATCCATCACTGTTCATCATCATTTTCCATAAATGTCCTCTTCTCTATTTCTGTTGAAGGTAGCCCCTGTTGCTCAGTTGTTAAGTCATGTTTGACTTTGTGACCCCATTTGGGATTTTCTTTGCAAAGATACTGAAGTAGTTTGCTATAGATGGGGAAACTGAGGCAAATAGGATTAAATGATTTGCCCAGGGTCACATTGCTAGAAAATGTCTGAGTTCAGATTTGAACTCAGGTCCTCCTGATTCCAGGTATAGCACTCTAATCACTATGCCAGCTAGCAGTCCAAGGTACTCCCTACCTCCCAATCAACTAGGTTAATAACTCTAGAATCATCGTCGATTCTTCCTATTTCCTTACTGCTATGTTCTGATATTTAGTTAGTTGCCAAGTCCTTTGAAATCTGCCTCCAAAATAACTCTTATTCATCCCATTCTCTCTGATTACATGGCCACTATCCTACTTCAGATCCTCATCACCTCTCAGCATTACTATGATAATAGCCTCCTAAGTGGTCTCATTGCTTCCATAACCTTGTCTCCCAATCCATCCTCCATAGAGCAGTCTAGATTAGCTTTATAAATGCAAACAGGTCGCTGATATTTTTTCCTATTACTTTCAAGGGTACCATCACCCTCCCAGTCCTCTGCATTTGCAATCTTTGGCTCCTTGCTTTCTCTTTTCCCCCACATCCAAACTGTTACCAATGCCTATCACTTTTACATTTGTAAAAACATATGAATATGCTCATTTCTCTCCTTTGATATTGTCATCTCCCTCATATAGGCCCTTAATTCCTTATGCTTGTAATACTGCCATAGTTGATGTCTGCCTAACACAAGTCTCCCTGCTCAAGTCCATCATTCACCCAGCTGCTAAAGTTATTTTACTAAAGTGCAGGTCTAAACATATCACTATCCTAGTCAATAAGCTCCACTGGATCCCTATCATCTGAAGAATTAAATATAAAACCCTCTGGCAGTCAAAGGCCTTCACAACATAGTTCCCATACCATTTTATATTTTAAGCTTTGTCGTGTTCTCTTTGACCTAGTCACAGTGATGTCTCTTGCCTTCCTTGAACAATATTCTCCATTTCCAAAGTCTGCTTTTCCATCAGCCCTTCCCTTATGCATGGAATGCTCCTCATCTCCTCCTCCAGGCTTTCCTGGCTTCTTCAATTCCTATCTAAAACCTTGCCTTCTAGTAGAAACCTTTCTCCATCTTTCTTAATTACAACACCTTCTTTATGTTGCTTATGTCAAATGTATCTCATATATAATTTGTTTGTACATAGCTCTTTTTGTGTTTTTTCGCCTGTTGAGGTCTTCTAGGAAAGAGACTGTCTTTTGTCTCTCTTTGCATTCCTTGTGCTTGGCATACAGTAGTAAGTGCTTGATAAATGTTTGTTGACTGACTGATTGATCTCTAAAAGCCCATCAGTGAACAGCTGTTACTTCTACCATTAAAAACAAACCTGTTTAGCCTATCATTTTAGATTCTCCACAATGACTAACCATCTATCTTGCTATTTCATGTTATTCTACTTTAGGCAAATGATATTTCAGCCAACTTGTATTATTACTTGTTCTCCATACATTCAGGACTACAGACTCACAGAATCTCAGAGTTGCAAGGGATGTTGGAAGTCTTCTAGTATAACCCATTCTTGAACAAGAATTTCCTTTATAATATAGAAAAAAGTGATTGCACAACTTTTCCTTGAAGAAAGAAGCAGCTAGGTGATGAAGTGAATGAAGAGCTAGGGCTGGAGTAAGGAAGACCTGAGTTCTGATCTCGCCTCAAACACTTACTAGCTATATGAATCTGGGCAAGTCCCTTAACTTCTGTCTGTCTCAGTTTTCTCAGCTGAAAAATGGTGTTAATAATAGCCCCTACCTCCCAGAGTTGCTGTGAGTGTCGAATTAGATAAAGCACTTAGTATGGCCCATGGCACATAGAAGGTGATTCCTAAATGTTTATTCCCTTTCCCCTTCCTTATCCAAATGTAACAAATCCAGTCTTTCTCCTTTAGGTCAGAACTTCAAACATTTTAAAAATTTATTTAATTATCTCTAAGTCTTTTTCTAAGTGAAACGTTCCTAGTCCCTTTGACTGATACTCTTATGTCATGATCTTCAGGCTCTGTATTATCTGAGATGCCCTCCTGTGAAACTCTTTCATCTTAACAATGCCTCCAATGTGGTAAAAAATCTCATTCCTGTAACTGATTCACAAAATCTTCCTATTTAGTTTTTAATATTTTTCTGAATAAGACCAAAAGGTATAAGATATTATCCTTTTCAGCTAGTAAAGGAAAAAAAGCAGGTCTGAAATCAGAATATCCAATATTGCTTAATCACAGACACTTTTGAGTTATGTAAGACTTTAAAGGGCATTGAGCCTGATGTTAAACCTAATATTATTTGATACTGCTGATATAAAAGATTTATTCTATTGTGAATTTTGTGAATAAAAACCAGGGCTTGGGTCTTGCAGGAAAAGCTTTAGAGTTTAAAATTCTGTCATATAATGGAGAAGGAATAGTTATTTATCTAATGGAGGTGGATTGCCTTTTTGGGAGCATGTGCTTCCAGAAAAGAAAATGAAAATCTATGAGTCTGGAAAATTTTCACCAAGGTCCACTTATCAACTTTAGTCAACATCTTCCCAAACCCTCTTTCTACTCCCCAAATCAGTAAACTAAGAAAACGAAAGTGTTTGCCTAAAGCCAAAAAACTCTTGGAGGTCATCGACAAACACAACTTCCTCTAGATATCTAATAAAAAGCTAATAGAAAGGAACTTTAAGAAAGGAGAGATAAGAGATAAGATAATAACCGTGTATTTCAAAGCAGTGAACTTCAAAGAGAGCAAAGGTGAAAGGGAGAAAGAAAAGGAGAAATCAGCTGATGGGTGATCAGAGAGCAAAACACAGAATTTATTAAAATGATTAGCTTCCTTGTTATTAGTTATTAACTATTATTGTTAATATTGAAATAATATTTTGTAATTCCTTATTCTAAAAAAATCCCTAAGTTGTATGTTTGTTTTAAGATTTTCCAAAGATAAGACTTATGAAATCTTAGAAAAACAGCGTACTCACAATGAGTATAGCAACCATACAAATGGGAAAAGAAGTTGGGGGTAGGGGACTAAAAACCTGAAGGTGAAAGCTTTGAAATTTTAGAAGAAAAGAAGAGAAAATACAGTACCCTTTCTTCTTTACATAAATCATGGATTATGGGTTTAGATTTTCTATTTACCTTAAGATTTTAAAATATTGGCTAATTTTGCCTTTAAAGTTTTTCTTTTTTGATACTGGGAAGGGATGAGATGGGAACATATTTGGAATAAAAGTAATTTAAATGCAAAAGATAGCAGTACATATTTTTAAAAAAGATTTCATGAAGATAAGGGATCTTTATTAAAATTTAGCAGATTGACATATGAAAGCATACAAAGTTCAGATTTTCAGAGATTCACTTCTACAACCATTAAAATAGGTAAATATTCACTCCCTAAGAATTCCCTGAGCAATTGGGAACCTGACAATCAGCAGCAAAACAAATTTCATGCCAACCAAGTTGATAGGTGGGTTAAGTCTATGAGAGGAATTGGAGTGACTTTCAATGGTCTATCCTTCAATACCTGTCTATTCCTCATGGTGTCCCAACTATTGAGTTATTATTCAGCAGATGAGGAGACAACGAGCTTTATTGATGGTTACCAGGCCATAAAGGACAACAAAGAGCAATAATGTTCATGGAAGAACATGGAATAAAGTCTTCATTTTCAAGAAAAGGAAGCTGATTCCTAGCTATTGTGTTAATGAAAGTCAGGTGATATAGAACACGAGCATTACAAAAGTTTTCCCATTTTCAAAAGTTATTGAGTTCAGCTTAATCATGAATGAGAGACAGACAGGATACTAATTTTTCATATCATTTCTATAGATTGTTATTTAAAGGGACTTTGCTTTATTCAAAAATATCCTGTGAGACAAAAAAGTACCATTAACTTATGTCTCAATGTTTTTGCATCTGCTATATAAATAATTTGTCAAGGTCTCATAGTAAGATTGAAACATATAAAATACTAGCTTTTCATCTGTTCTCTCCAAACCTGATTTCTATTTCCCAAGAAAGATTTTTATTTTTACATTTTAGGGCCCAAAGCCCAACAAAATCAATAAAAATAAAAAAAGAAACTGCCAACTCATGAAAATCATAAAATAAAGAGAAAAGAAAACAATTCAATTTCATTATTAGTGTACACTATGATTCCTTATTCTTCATATATAATGAAACTTGTGCTATTGCTACTATTTTCCTGCTTAGACTTCCCAGCATCATAAGAAATTATGCTTAAATAATTTATTCAGCATCTTTCCCCTGGAAACCTGAGGTGCTCTACTGAGAACTTCTTAACGCAATGAACTTTTTTTTCCTAACAAAATATGCTACTGGTAAGAAATAAGAACAGTAAAAATAGTCGAAAAAAAGGAGAGGACAGCACAAATGGGAAAGTAAAATGGTAGAGAAAAAAATAGTTGGTAAAAGTGAAAATGTTCCATACAATTCCTTTGTGAAGTCATTTCAGAGAACAATTCAGTAGTTCATTCATTGATAAGACATTTAAAACAACCATTTGCAGAGTTAGAACCATAAGGGGAGGATAACAAAAGGATCTCTTCTCTAGAGGGCCAAAAATAGGATCTGGTGTTTCAGCAGGCTTAAACAAACAAAATAAAGCAAAACTCTAAAACTTAACACTTAGTTAACCGAAGAGGAAGCTAGCACATCAACATTTCCTCCTAGAAGACATTTGCGCCTCATTCATCTCTGTTCCTGCTCTAATAGTAGCCTCAGTATCTTGGGGTCTCTTTCTCCCCTCTCCCCAAATGCTAGTGTCCAAGAGTTTCCTCCCCAAGGAGTCATATGTCTAGAAGTAAGGTCTCCAATTCATTACTTTTCCTTGTGCTTGATACTACTGTGAAACTGCTAGCTAGTGCTTTGCGCAGAATACTCAACTAGAAGCACTTTGGAAAATTCCAGGATTAAATAAATATAAATTTTCTTTTTTATTCTCATGGTCTAATAGGATATCACATAGACATGAATAACTGTAACAGCCCATAATCCTTGAGCACACAAGAGAGGTGGAAAATTCTTTATGGGGTGTGAAGGAGAAAAGATCACCACTAACTAGAAGACAACCCAGCATTTGAGTTGGGCTTTAAAAGATTGGTACCGGTAAGAAAGGTGAAGTGTAGGGGAGGAACATTCCAAGAAGAGGGAATGCTATAATCAAAGCAGGGAGGGAAGGAGTACTAGATGTATATAAGAGATAATAAGTAATCCAATTTAGCTGCAACATAGAGTAGGTTAAAGGAAGTTGAATGAAATAAGGCCAAAAAGGAAAGGCACTGCCAGATTGTGAAAAATCTGGAAATCTATTCTGTAGACAAAAGATTTTTTTTTAACAGATAAATGCAAAAGGAAAAATAATCTCACACTGGGATAAAGGATGAGATACTGTAGTGAAGGTAAGAAGATCCTTTAGAAAGCCATCAATATTTGCTGGTGACTGAAAGTTAATTGAGTGATTATCCTGAGAAGAGAGATCCTTGAGGGCAAGGACTGTTTTATTTTTATGTTTGCACTCACTGGGCCTAGAATGGAGGCCAGCACAAAGTTGGTACCTAAAACATGAATTCTGATGGATTGACATATGGATGAGCCCTTGCAAGGGCAGCACTGTAAGGACTTAGAGTCTAGTGAGATATGGGAAGTGAAGGATACAGAAGAGTCAAAGATTGCACCAAAGATATAATCATAAAAGAGTAAAATGAATTTAGAGACAGTGGAACTTCTGAGAGAGATAGCCGGAATAGGGAAAATATTTTTGAATTAAAGAAAATATGTTTGGCCACAATTGATTCACCAGCAAAGCATTTACACAGAGTTGGTAGTTGTTCGGTAGGCAGCTGGAAATGCAGTCTGAAAGACGTCAGAGCTAGGAAAACACAAAGATCGCTAGGATAAAGTGCAGAGAAGAGAACAGCGCTGATTCCATGACTTCATACAGGTCATCTAGAATATATCGCACATAGATCTGGACTGTTCATCCTCTTCGCCTGTGCTTGTCAGAGACAGGTGGGTCGTATGGTGTAGAGAATATTGGACCTGGACCCAGCAAGTTCAGAGTTCATATCCTTACTGAAATATACTTGGCCCAGACATTTACCCTGGGCAAGTCACTTAACTGCTGTCTGCCTCAGTTTTCTCAACCATCAATGGATATAATAATAATAATAATAATAATAATAATAATACCAATATTTACTTTCAGGGGTTATTGTATCAAATGATGATAGAATTTGCAAAGTGCTTAGCACAGAGCCTGGCACATAATAAATACTTGCTTCCTTCCTTTTACATAAACTTGTCTTCCTTAGAGTCTCAGCTGAGGTGTCATATGAATGAAGAAGGCATTTCTTCAATACTTGCTATGTGGAAAGCATTATCCTAAGCGCTAGGAACACAAATCAAACAAGAAGCAGCATGCATTCTGACAGAGGAAGACAACACATACACATACACACTAGGTGAAGAATAGTCCATAAAGGCGACTTGGAGATAAAAAACAATGAGACAAGTGAGAGGAGGGGGAGAGGGATGAAGGTAAGCACTCAGCTTATTGAGGCTTCATCTAGTGAGGAACACCTGGGGTAGAGAAGGTGAAAGGTTGCCAATCATAGCCCAGGGACTGAAAGACAGGAGTCTAAGTTCCAAGAGGAGGAGGAGGCTAGAGTCCTGTCAACATGGGTAACTGGTAGATATGGGTACCACAAGGTGAAGTCCAAATTCCTCAGTCTGTTCCTCCACAATCTGTCCCCAGCCTACTTTATTGCCTATTTTTCTCTTGTGAAAAATCTTCTTTTGATCAAACTGTGCTGCTGACAACATGGCAGACAGCAGGAATGAGCTAATAAATATTTAATGATTGATTTTCTGAAAATGCATTATATACTTCAAAGTTTAATTTGTATCATTAATACTTTCTCCATCCTAGACAAATCAAAACCTGATTTGTAGCATTTGCTCATTTCTGAGATATAAATGCTGTTGTTCAGATGTTTCAGTAGTGACCCCATGTGCTTAAGAAATTTTGAATGATTAACTAAATCAACCAAAGAAGTTCTAATCATCTCAAAAATATGTGGGCTTTGGAAAACTCAAATTCCTCAGTTCCATAAACCTCTGTGTGTGTGTGTGTGTGTGTGTGTGTGTGTGTGTGTGTGCGCCAGGCTGTGCCAGGCACATAGTAACTGGTTAATTATTTTTCATACACTCCTTCATTCATCCATTCATATTATCATCATCATTAGTGAAAGTTAATTTCAAGAAAGGAGAAAGTGTTTTACCTTATTTTCAATGACTTTGAGAGGTGGGACTTTGAAAAAGTCTTCTCCAGTTGCCTGATGAAGTGACATTATGTTGAAACTAAAACATCTGTATGTTTATTTTTACTCAATTAGCTAGGCATGAGCTAAATGTAACAGTCCCTCCCCTCAAGTAGATGACATTCTATCATGTTTTCAGCATATACACAGAGATACTAACTTGTGTCTTTAACATTCAGAGTACTATTGAATTGTGAACCTTTCTCTATACGTATTGGGAATTGAGGTAGATAGTATTTGTGGGGCTGTTCTGCAATTTAGTGTTCGATTTTGATTCTTTATGGTTGGAAGTAATGGTATATCCCAATCGAGAATCTTTCCAACACAACATGGAGAGTTTCTCTAGATGTTTTCATTTTTCTTCTTATTCAGTTATTTAAGGTAATTTGTCTTTTCCTTCATAATGGTGGTCCCCTATAATGTTAATTATGTTAATGAGAGTTAAAGATCTTCCCCACCCATTAAAGAGAAGCTTAATTAGGGGAGATTTATTTTGTAGGAAGGCACCTACCTTTTGTTGATTTCTAATGAGGCACTGGTTCTCAAGGGTTATGATGCCCTCTGGCTCTAAAAAGTGTATATATATATATATATATATATATATATATATATGTATTCTGAGGTGAAGCTTTATTTAGAGGTTTACTCACTCTAAGTGTTTCTTGGGCAGATAAGACTCTGGGTAGAAGCCAAGGGGCCCCTTGGTTTTGAAAACCCAGATTCTGGTGCTTCTTTCTCTGGTAACTATGCATGTAGGTAATAGTTAGACAGTTGGATCTGTCTGTTGATCTGTGATGTATGTATTGCTTATTGTTAGACAGTTGGAAGCCCTGTCTGTCGGTCTTTGTTTCTCTGTTTGCATTTTCTCTGAAGTTCAGGGTGCTGACTTTTCCTCTAAACTAAGTGAATGATATTTGTGCTTGATTAAAGTAGGTTGTTGACCTCTGAAAAGTTGCTTTCCTTTCAGAAAAAGGAGATCTAAGAACCTGTGATAGCAGGCCATCCTGGATGTGTCAGGTTGCTTGCTTTACATCCTCTCCTCTGGTGACATTAAATATGTACATTTTAGTTTGGGACATATATTTCCAAGCAGTATCAGTAAGTCCCAGCTGCTACCGACATAAAACAAGTGAATATAGGCTTGGTGACAGAGAACAGAGAATATCAAGGTAAAGACAGTAACTTGTGTAGACAGAAAGGTTTACACTTAAATGCAATTTCTGATTTCTTAGGAGAGAATTATTGGACTTTTCTGAGTACTCTTTGCTTATTTTGATTGCCCCAGAGGTCTTTCTTTTTCCTTTTTTAATACTAGATTTTGGGGGATTCAATTGGCTGCAGTGCCTTACTGCCTAATCTGCCAGTTTAAAAAGAAAGCCGAGCAAGGGAAAAAAAATTTAAGAGATGTCAGCTCCATAAAAGTCAACAGAGATAAAGAGATTTATTGCTTCTATCCACAATGCTGACCTGATTCTATTGGAGTTTGAAATCAAGAAAATCGGATTGTTGTTTGTGTGGGGTTATGAAACACAGCAGACAAGCACAAGAAATGGATTTATTTTGCCAGGAAAGGGGGATCATATTTATAAGTTGTCACCACAGTCCTGAGAACTTGGATAGTTTACTGTGCTACCTGAATTTCTGGTGTTTACTATGGATGCTTACATTATTTGGCTTTTAAGGGAGAAGTAAGCGAGATGCCAATCGATCAAAAAACAGTAAGGGAACTGATGGAGAGTGAAGTGAGAAGAACCAGAACAGTTAATGCAACAATTGTTCATAGAAAAATAACTCTGAAAGACTTGAGAATTCTTATTAATGCAATGACTAATCACAATTCTAGGAGACTAATGAGAAAATATGCTAACCATCTCTTGATAGAGATGATGGACTCGGTGCAGAATTAGACATTTCAATTTTTAGACATGGTCACTGTACAAATTTGTTGTGCTTGACTGTGCATGTTTGTAATAAAGATTTTTTTTCTTTTCCAATGGGAAAGGGAAGGTGGAAGGGAAAGAAAATCAGTTTTTTGTTCATTAAAAAAGAAATTAAAAACAGAATAAGGAAGAGTTGAAAGAAAATAAAATGGCAAGCACTGAATTATCTTGAACAACTTTAGGTACAGAAGAGGATTTTGACACTTTCATAAGCTCTAGTTATCTAGAAGATTTATCTGAACATCCTGTGGATTTTCTTTTATTTATTTATTTTTTATTGTTTTAGTTTTCTCTTATATAGAGCACAGTGCAGGAGAAAGAGTGTTGTTAAGTTCAGAGGAAGGAAGGAAACAGATTTTTTCAGTGTCTAAAATGTTCCAGGTTCTGTGTTAAACACTTTACAAATGTTATTTCATTTGCTTTTTACAACAATCTTGGGAGATAAGTTCTATTATTATCCTCATTTTACAGTTGAGGAAATTGAGGCAGAGCCTAAGTGAGTTGCCTGGTATGACACAGCCAGCCAGTGTCTGAGTCCAGAATGTGAACTCCGATGTCTCTGACTCCAGACTCAGCACTCTGCTCACTGCACTACCCATCTGCCTCTGGGTGTACATTCCAATTCTACCATTTACTACTTGTGTGATTGTGCACATCATTCAAAGCCTGTTGGTCTCAATTTTCCCATGTGTAAAATGAAGGAGCTGGACTAGACTATATCTAAGGTCTCTGCCAGCACTGATTGGTCACTACTTTGCTAAAAGTTCTGAAGCCTTTCAAAATTATGTTCCTCTGCATTGCTTCAATCACCATGTCATAGTTTTACTGGTTCAGCTCCTTTTCACTACACCGGTTCACCTCAATCCAAATTTCTCAGATTCTCCTATACTTAAGCTACAGTTTGTCCAGTCATCTCCAAATTGAGGGATACCCATTTCTTTCCAGGTCTCTACTCTAACAAAAGTATTGCTATAAATATTTTTGTCTATATGAGTCCTTTCCTCTGTCTTTGAGAGATTTGGAGTGCAACCCTACACCTACGTCCTATTTTGTATCTACTCAAACCTTCACTAACCATGTACTGACCATCTCTTCATGTATTCCCTCCCCTCCCCCTCCCCACAGTCTATGTTAACTCCCTGGTCATCCTTTACAGTGCTGTTTGTATGTTTTTTCATATCCCCTGAGTCAATTTTCCTGGAGTGGCTCTTAGAATATACCTCACTCTCTATTGTTTATTCTAGAATCTCCCTCTTTCATCACTACTCAGACCTCTCCTACTTTTAGATTCACACTATCCAAATAATATCGCTCAGTTTAGATCCTGATATCTCTTACATGCTGACCCCCCAGGACACTTTCTGTCCTTTCTCAGTGAGGTCAATGCCTCCTGCCTTCCTACTAGGTATAGGCTATCTATATCTATAGCTACTGTATTTAGTATATGCTATAGAGATACAAATTGTATATATTCTCTAGATATGTTATAATATCTATAATATATCATATATACATTCACATATATATTCCCAGTCATATATGTGACATATAAGTATATATGTGACATATAAGTATATATATGTATATATACACATAAATATATGTGTGTATGCTTGTATGTGTTCACATATATATGACTGCTCTGTCAAATGCCCAAACCTAACAGTTAATCTACTCCTCTCTTATGATGTATTCCTCTGCTCCACCTCAGCTATACATAGTGATGAGCACACCCATAATCTTTCCATTAATCACAAATGTTCCACTTCCATGATCAAGAACTATGGAATTATTTTATCTGACCAAAGCCTTTGTGGGATCAGAACCTATTTACTCTTTTCTAAACCCGTCTGAATTGTAGTTTCTAGCTGCTTCCCTTTTCTGAAACATCACCTGAAATGTAGTGTGTCAGACATCATTAGAACAGCTTTATCATAAAGGACCCAGAACACCAAAAAGTTCCTCCAACTTTGCTAAAGAGGCTACAGAAGCCTAAAGTGAAAAAACTCGTAGTATAAACTTCATTTTCCCGGTGTTAACAAGTTACTTACTGGTTATGAATGATACCCTAGGAAAGATACTTTTATTATTATGTTCTATATTCCTTGGTACATTCATTGTAAATTTTAGTTTTTATTTTTGTCCCAAACTGACTTTTTCTCCACCCTCCCTTCCTCTTTATCCTCTCTCTTTCTCCCCGTGTCTCTGTTTTCTTCTATCTCTGTCTCTCTCCTTTCCTGTCTCTATTTCTGTGTAACTGTCTTTCTGTCTCTCCTTTTCTCTCTGCCTTTCTGCGTGTCTCTGTCTGTTGCTATTTTTATCTGTTTCTGTCTCTCTAGTTCTACCTCTGTATCTGTCTCTTTTTCTTATTGTTTCTGTCTCTTTTTCACTCAGTGTCTTTATCTCTGTCTCACCCTCTATATCTCTCTGTTGCTCTGTTTATTTCTGTCTCTTTCTTGCTGTCTTTATATCAGTCTCTGTCCATCTCTCTTTCTGTCTTTCCCTCTCTCCCCCCCTCCCTGTCCCTCTCTCCCTCCCTCCTTCTCTCTCTCTCTCTCTCTCTCTCTCTCTCTCTCTCTCTCTCTCTCTCTCTCTCTCTCTCTCTCTCATACACACACACAAACACACACATTCACACACATGCACATTTGCTCTTTCTTTCATCTCCTTTCCTTTACGTTTGGTTCTATTCATCTCCCTTTTGTTTGTGTGGTTTATGTATGTCTTCTCTTTGTGGCATGAATGATTTACTCCTTAAAAAATATCAAAGCTAAGTTCCTGGTGCAAAATAGCTGTGTAATTGAAGTAATTGTACATTTTGCCAATTAATAGTTTGCATATTCCCTATGAATATACAATTTCTCTGGACTATTCAATAGATTTTAATTTTATATGCTTAATAAATGTAAACTTCTGTTTTCAAAGAAAATTTTGTGAGAGTATGAATTGTTGAGTACAATCTGCCAAAATGTATCCTTGCCCAAACTAAAAGATCCTAAGTTCATGAGACTCTTGGAATAGGTGTAATAAGAAGTACTTGTTCATGACAAGATTCTCACTAACAGTCGAGGACTGAAAGTGACATTGAAGAATACTCATTTTGACACATTGTGGGACTTTAGATTACAGTGACTTGACTGTTACAGATCATCTAATCGTGATTGGTCTCTCTTTCTTCCAATCATAAATTTTTTAAGGTAGAATGTCGCTAATATACTTCTTAGTTGGAAAGTTAGTGTCAGCTACAGGGACATTTCTTTGGTGGCAAATGTTATCCACCACTATCTCTTCCTTTACTTTTTTTTTTTTTTTAACTGAGATGACCCTTCTGATTTCTAAAGCCTTCATGTATTCCTAATGTCTTCTCCTGTCTTCCAGTACATTGCCTCTACCATCCTCTCCATTTTCTCTAATATTTAATCTCTCTCTTTATACTGGCTCATTAACTGCCATATACATACGTGTCCAAGTCTCTTCCATTCTTAAAAGCTTGCCCCAGGTTCCAGAATATCTACCAGCTATTGTTCTGTATATCTTTTCCCTTTCTCTGCTAAACTCAGTGAAAAAGTCTTATATCCTAAGTAACTCCACACTCTCTTTTCTTTCTCTTTTAACCCCTAAGGCTACCTTCTGTTTACTCATTTTTATCATGTAGATACTGATTTATCAGCCTGTAAACTCCTTGAGGGTAAAGACCAATTTTTTTTTTCTATGGTTTTATCCATATCATTTAGCATAGTTCCTCACATGCAATAAACATTTCGTAAGAGCATCTTTGATTGGGGAAGAGAAGGAAATAAGCATCTATAGAGATAAGATATGTACTGCGCCAAGCCATTTTTACAAAAATATCTCATTTGATCCTCACAACAACGCTTTGAGGTAGAGGTTAGTATAATTCTCATTTTTAGAGTTGAAGAATGTGAGGTTACCTGACTTGCCTCAGATCATACAGCTAGTCACACCTGAACTCAGATCTTCCTGACTTCAAAACATAATACCACCAGTTACCTTTGATGGATTGACTGGTTAATGGAAGGATGGTGCTAATCCTGAAAGTTTAACTTGATTCCTTTGTCACAGAATATGGTGCCTCCAACTTAATACGTTCAATACTGAATTAATTTTCTCCCCCTCAGTCCCTGCTCCTCCTCCTCACCTCTCTTTTTTCGGTTGACAGATCCATTATTCTCTGAATCATCTAGGCTAAAATCCTAAGAGCTATCTTTGGTGCTTCTATTTTCCCCTCACCTACCATATCTCATTTCTAATTCATGTCAATTTTACCATCAAAATATTTCTCATCTTCAATCTTTGTTTTCAAATTCCATTCTCACCATATTAATTTCAATTCTTATTGCCACCTGCCTTGCCTATTTTAATCACTTTGGAACTGATTTTCCTGACTTCTATCTCTCCTGGGTCCATTCATCCTTTGCCTTGGAGCCTGTGTGATCTTACTAATGTAATAATCTTCCAGTAATGTCATTCCTCTTCTCAAAAGACTTTTGACCACCATGAATGCAGTATAAACCCTTTATTCTGGCATCTATGGCTCTTTATCATTTGACTCTATTTCTATCTTAGTCTAAACACACCACTCCCCTTTATATATTCTTTCGTCCAAACATATTGCCCTACATTTTGCTCCCTCCATCCCATTCTTATCCTTCCAACTCCCATTTTCATGCTTTCACACAGTTGCTCTCTATGCCTAGAATACATTCATTTCCTAAAGCAGTTGACTCTCTCACATCTTTTAATATTCAACTTAAGAATTCCTGATGCATGAAATATTCCTTCTTCCCCTTAGCTGAAAATGGCCTTGCCCTTCATATGGAACTTTGGACAACTTCTTTCTACTTCTTAATTTGTCATTGTTGTTCAGTCATTTAAGTCATGTCAGACTCTTCATTACCCCATCTGAAGTTTTCTTGGCAAACATAGTGGAGTGGATTGCCAATTCCTTCTCCAGTTCATTTTACAGATCAGGAAACTGAGGCAAAAAGGGTTAAATGACTTGCACAGGTTCACACAGCTGGTAAGTGTCTGAGACCAGATCTGAACTCAAGAAGATGAGTCTTCCTGACTCCAGACCCAGCAATCTATCCATTACATCACCTATCTCCTCTTCCTTCTTTTTTTAGTGTTTTGAGGGTTTTTTTGCTGTTAAAATTTGTTCTCAAATCTTGCTTCATATTTAATCTATGTTTGTACACTTATTTAACCTTCATTCCCAATTAGAAGGGAAATTAAGGACATTTTTTTCATTCTCAATAAAAAGTGATTTTGCACATAATAGACATCTAATAAATGTGCACCAACTTGAATTGTGGTAAGGACCAAAAGGAATCATGGGAAATAGGAGGAACTCTGCAGCATCAAGTATGCGAAATGTTTTGTGAGTTAATTTTAGGGACTGTGACATTTATGATTCCAGGATATTTGTGTTATGCTTCATTACCTCAAACACCTACCTTATTTCTAAAAAAAATAACACAATGACTAAGCAGAGTCATCTCTGACAGTACCGTCAACAATGCAATAATTGCCCAAAAAGCAAACTGACTTTAGGAGCCTGCTATTTGATCATGTCCATCACTTAGTTATTAATACCTGATGGCTGTCAGAACCTTAGCTAATTCTCAGTGAATACTGATATCTCACCCTTTATCTACTGCCATGACCAAGAGTAGCTCCAGTAAAATGAGTGATCCTATATGGCTGTATTCCTACTTAAAGGAAGACCATGCCATACTTCCTTCATTATATGCCCAGTACCTACCATTTCAATCATGCCAATGGCACTGAAGAGAGAAATACATTCCAAATATGAGGTACAGTCTGTTCAAAGGCAGGAAGGAAGGAGCTGGGATGATATATGTGAGAAGCAAAAAGAAAGCCACTTTGGCTAGACTAAAGCATGCATGAAAAAGAATAATGTATAATAAAGCTGGACGTTAGGCTGGAGTGAGGTTATGGAGGGCTGTAAATGCCTAGCAGAGGAACTTGTATTTGATTCTAGAGATAATTTATTGAACAGGAAAGTGATATGCTTAGAACTATGCTTTAGATATATTACTTTGGCAGCTTTGTGACTGAGCATATTTGCTTATTATTTTCAATTTTAGTAGTAGCTAAAAATTGTCAGGGTTCTAATGAAGTAGACAGGTGCTGCAGCTAGAGAAACAAGAGGACTGACAGTCCTAGGCTCAAAGGACAGGTCTTCATGGATTTTAGGCTGTCAGGGACATATGATTAAATTTCCCTTTTCAGGGACTATACCATACTGAATATGTAGTAAGGTCAATAAATGTTCACACAATTCATTCATTCTTTCTTTCACCAATATTGATTGAACATCAATCAACAATATTGATTGATATGTAAGCAAAGTGATAGATGCTGTGTTAGTTGATGAATGAATACAGAGATCAAATGAAATTTTTTATAAAATTCTTTGAGATAAGGGATATCTGATCAGCATTAATGCTTTATTTTTATTAAAAAAAAACAGTTCATTAAGTGTATTTATTGATGTACAAGTCACAGATGTGCTGGGGCCAGCTTAAACTGGCTCATGAGAGAAAACTGTTAAATTTTTGTTGTAAGCATTTTTACCTGTGAAATTGGCAAATGCTACAAAGTAGAGCTCAATTTATTATTCTATTGATTTCCTAGATTTAAAAAAAGTAATGGAGAAAATGTTAACAATGCAGATTAAATTTTAAAGTATGTTATGTATATTTTCCCCTGCCCTGGAGAGCTGGTTGTTAAACATTTGCCAGTAGACTCCCATTATAGGCATGTGTCTATCTATGTATATGTATGTATACACATATACATATACATGTATATATATGTATACACATATACATATACATGTATATATATGCATATACATAAAAATATATATCCATATTCATTAGTAAATAGAAGGGATCTTAAAGAATTTCTTTTCTAGTGATTCCCAAAGTATGGTCCACAGACCTCTCAGCTATTATTTTCTTTACAAAATATTCATCTCTTTTCATACTACATGTCTATGTAAGGTTGAAATATCTTATGTATTTTGACCAAAATAACATCACAACAGATTACATGCAGGAGCATATATGAAAATTCAGTCATCTTATATTGAGTCAGATATTTAAAATATTTGTAAAAACATGAAATAATGCCATTCTTCTCAAAAAATATTTGTTAGGAAAAATACAGGAATTTTCAGAAAAATGAGTTTTAATGTTAACTTCTAATGAGTTTATTTTTTAATTATGTTAACATGTAATGTATTTATTATTTTTAAATGAATGAAAATAATTACCTTAGGAATGTATCATTTCAATTTCTACTGTGGTATATATTGATAAATATAAACAAGGTTGTTCTTGAGCTATCCTCAACCAACTTAAAAAAGTATTAATGATACAAATAAAACTTAAAAGTAAGTGTGCATATTTTTTTCTCTCTGTGAAGAGCCTAATTGTTAAATATTTGCCATCATCCCATGTATTTCTCTATAAACAATAAATGAGTTCAGAGATCCAGGAATTGAGACATCGGCAGAGTGGAGACTTGGTATTTGCATGTTAACAATGATAACAATGAAAATAACTGGCATTTATAGCACTTTAACATTGCAAAGTGTTTTATACCCCTTGTCTTATTTGAGCCTCACACCATCCTTGAATATAACCTACACAAACAAAAGCTCTTTGGGGTCCTCACCAATTTTTAAGAATGTAGAAGAGACCTGAGACCAAAACGTTTGAGAATTCCTGTTTCAGTCTTAGTAGATGATAAAACTGTGACTTAGAAGTAAAGTGTCTTGCCACAGATCCCAACAGAACCAGCATTAATATAATGCTTTGAGATTTACAGAGCACAAGGACACAAAGGTAGGGCAGTAGGAAGGGATCACATTAGCTCCAAATTGTGCCATGCCATCTCTATGGAAGAGCACCTAGGTGGCACAGTGGATAGAGTGCAGGGTTTGGAATCATGAAGATTCATCTTCCTGAATTCAAATCTGACCTCAGACACTTACTAGTTTTGGGACCCTGGGCAAATAATTTAACCCTAGTTTGCCTTAGTTTCCTCATCTATAAAATGATCCAGAGAAGGATATGGCCAACCACTTCAGTGTCTTTGTCAAGGAGTCCGCAAAAGGGGTCACAAAGAGTCAGACATGCCTTAGCACAACTCAACAGCAACAACATTTGCTATGACTTTGGGAGGAAATGCTCTGCCACTACCATACTTTCCAAAAAAAAAAAATACATATATATATATGAGATGTGTATCAAGGCCCCTGGCCCCAGATAGCTTCCCCATTGAGTTGCCAAGGTATTTGAGATTCCCACCTTTGGTGTCACTTTTGGAGCTTGAGACAAAAGCATATATCAGCACCACTAAAATGCAAATATCTTACCTAGAAAGCATAGAACACTAGACTGGTTGAGAGTCTGTCAGCTTCTTAGAATTAGAGAGTCCCAGAGTGGAAGGGCTCTCAGAGATCATTTGCTCTGGTCTCATTTCAAAGTCTTCCATATAACAGCCGTTGCTGTTCTGAGATACTGCTGCAGGCAGGCAGGATTGTCAGTTCCTCTTACCCTGACCTTTTTCTGGATTAGGTCACCCTTCCCGTGGAACACAAATTGTTCTCTAGCTACTTCTCTGACATCTCCCCTCGGTAGAGCAGTTTTCCTTTCAAATCTGGGGAAAATGGAAAAAATATGTCCGATGCTCAACCATGTTAACCCAAATGGTTTGTGACTCTCAACACCACTTCTAAATTATTTGCCTAGAGAACGCCCAATAAAAGTATACTCCCTGCTGTGGGAAATTACAAGATTGAGTTAATAAATTTATTTTCTAACTCAAGCCTCCAGACAGAAATTGTACTTTTGCAAAACACCACAGTTTTAAATCTATCTGACTCCCTTGTAAGAGTCCCCCAATTGCCCCTCCTAATGTATTTCAGTAATGGCACAAATATTAATAATGCAAGTAGTTAACAAGTTCATCACAGTTTCTGACTAAAGAGCAAATGAAAAGTTAAAACACAGGAAGTCATACAAACTTTTAAGAAACAAAGATGAGCCTCCCACTCACTGCTGAGGAATCCGATAGTTTCATACCCTCTTGGGACAGTGGGAAGCAGAGAGAGATAAAGAATTTGATGGGCTAGGGGAGAACAAATGAAAAATCACTAGAATTCATCAGCAGCCCTAAGGAATTCTAGCATGATAGACCTGCCATGCCTCAAGAGTACTGACAATTCCAGTACTCTTCCATGGCAGCAGCAGCAACACTTCTACAGCTTTCCTTGGCAGTTTCTGAATCTCTTACCTCAATAGCTGTTCCTCTGACACATATGACTGTTATGGCATCTTAGATTCTTTCTTCCCACAAGTCCAAATGAATGGGAGGGATAGGATCATCATTTCCCTTTTCTGATATGAAAGTTAGAGCAAAACTCTTCAGAGATAGGAGGGAAAAAAAAGAAATTCATGAAATCTCTGACCAGAATCTAGAGCACGTTTATGCTAGAGGTCTGTTTGACAAAGTTAGAAGGGTCTATGGCCAAGGCAGCAACACATTACTCCCCAGGGTCAGAAATATTTTAGTCCTTCATAAAATTAGTCATCATGTTTGAGATTTGAAAATATACAATACAATAATCAAATTTAACTTAAGAACTTAACAGAATAAGGACAATCAAAGCAGTATCTTAGGTAATTATTTCAGGATGACATCCACAGAAAATACAAATCACAATGCATGCAATAGATATGGCACAGTGTAAAACGTTACTTGATAGCCTGCTTCCATTGCTAAAAGTCTAAATTTTTTGTAAAATATTGTTTTACACCCACTTATCATAGTAGGACATACATATCCAGGGAATTCAGGGAAGTACATGTAATAGCCATGTGGTAACCCTATCAGCATGCCTATGTAATAATCACACATATGTAAACATCAACATTTATCAAATAAACAAGCAGTCAAATTATGCATAGGTAACAGACTGATAGATCTATAATATAAAGCATGAGAATCACACAGAATCAGAAGAAACAGGAAGAGGAAAATAATTTTTAAAAAATCCCGAAACATACTGACACCGTGTAATAGTTGATATGTGCATCAATTAATCAGGTTGGAAGCATTTCTTGGACACCTACCATAATATTCAACCAAATACATAGAATGAAATAATTGCTATACTTGAATACTTACATTCCAACAGGGGAAGCAGCAAAAACTTACATAAACATATTTGGAACGAATATAAAGAGAAAAAAACACTGCGAAGTACTTGTATTCTGTAGAGAATCAGGAAAAGCTTTATGTAAAAAACGATTCTTGGGCTGTATTTTGGAAGTAAATATTCCTAGAGGTGAGGATGACATCAAAGTGTCTTCCAGGCACTGGAAATGGCTAGCACCAAGGCAAGGAGACCGGAAGTGGAGTTCTGTGTGTGAGGAACAGAAAGGCTAGTTTGTCTGGATTGTCAGGTGGATGTGGGTGAATAATGTACAGTAAGGCTGAAAAGAGAGATAGGGAAAATTTTATAAAGGGCTTTAAAACCCAAACATCTAATTTAAGATTTGTCAGAATGTAAATTTGTGGAATATTGTTAGTGTACACCTGCAATTTTTCTACATAAATTCGTACACACGCACATGCACACACACACACATATACACATATAAATAAATGTTTTTGAATGTCTAAACCAAGAACTCTAGGTTATATATTTGATAATGAGTCTTACTGTTACTCATCTCTCTGATGGAAATTGAACCACTTTCACATATCCATCACTCTCTTGGTATAGGACAGCTCCCAGTCCCTTCAAGCTGACACCTATGGGCAGTAGGGATCTGCTTAAGCCAATAACGTAAAAATGTTAATCAAATCTCACATCTCTCCATACTTCCATTTCCAAAGGGCTTCGTAGGTTTTACAACAATTTGGACTTACTTGCCCTTCTGGTTCTCTTCAATTATTGAAGCATGAGTAATGTCACTTGGTACTTCAGTGATTGAAACATAGTTCTTAATGAATTTATAATGGTCTGATAGATCATAGAAATGCCCTTAGATCTCAAAAGCTCTTTGGACATGGCAGATCAGGAGTCCTTTCGTCTTCTCTTGACTCTGCAAACTGGTATTTCTCAAATGAAGACTTCAGACAATTTTCCTCTAACCTATCCAGCAATTTTATCATTCACTCTTCATGTTCTTCTTATGTTTATTTCTCAAAACAATGAGGGTCCACCAACTTTTCCAGATACTTCTGTCTCAAACCACTTTCTCCATCAGTTTCTAGGTGCCTCTGAGATTTCTGGAGTTACACATTTGAACTTCAAATCCAGGTGAACAGATGAACTGACTACTTTTTGTTTTCTTCCACCATAGCAGTTTGATAGTATCTTAAACTTCCAGTTTGGCTCATTTGTCTAATATTCTACACCCATTTTTATCTTTCCATTCTTCCTCTGTGATCCTATATATATGAAATAAGTAAAAATAAATAGAAGAATGCTTTCTTGGCATTCAGAATGAGAGTAGAAAAAAAGCAGGCATCTTTTTGTAATAATTTTCAAATTTATCCTTATAAGTTATTCATTACAATTAACCATAAGTTAAAGCTGTGGCTTTGGCACATGAGACATGTCACAAACTGAATGTTCTAGCTTGGTAAAGTTAAAAAGAAAGAAAGAAAAGGAGAAGAAGGAAGGAAGGAAGGAAGGAAGGAAGGAAGGAAGGAAGGAAGGAAGGAAGAAAGAAAAAGAAAGAAAGAAAGAAAGAAAGAAAGAAAGAAAGAAAGAAAGAAAGAAAGAAAGAAAGAAAGAAAGAAAGAAAGAAAGAAAGAAAGAAGGAAGGAAGGAAAGAAGGAAAGAAAGAAGGAAAGAAAGAAAGAAAGAAAGAAAGAAAGAAAGAAAGAAAGAAAGAAAGAAAGAAAGAAAGAAAGGAAGGAAGGAAGGAAGAAAGAAAGAAAGAAAGAAAGAAAGAAAGAAAGAAAGAAAGAAAGAAAGAAAGAAAGAAAGAAAGAAAGAAAGAAAGAAAGAAAGAAAGAAAGAAAAGCCTACTAACTGTTGAGCAAGATTATTCCTATTCTATTACTTAGCTGAAATGCAGAAGCCTTGCAGATATGTAACCCCTGGGATAGTGAGAAAAGAATTTGAAGTAAATGAAGTTCAGAATTGTGGTGGCCAAAAAAGTACCTTTTGGCAGAAAAAAAGCAGTTTCTCTTCTTCAAAGAAACTATTTGTGTGACACTTGCTATGGACATTACTTTGCTCCAAGACACATATTAATTGACTACCCTGGTGCTCAGACTTACTGGAGAACTGACGTGCTTATTAAAAAACATTATAAGAAGGCACAATGCAATCGCAAACATGATTGCCTTGATAATAACTAATATCTGTGGGCCAGCCTATAGCCTAAATCAATAAAAACTACTGTCCCCACTTTCAAATTTATTACATTCCAGGCATATCCCCTCTTCCTCCCCCTCCAACTAGTCTACAGAGCATCAAAACACAATGCCCATGTCAAATTCATGATGTTTCATCTGTTGCACATATAATGAAATGAGAGAATACCTAATGAGCATCTACAAGCACAATCAAGTTGCCCATTTGGCTGAAGCCACTAATCCGTTCAGTAAAAGTACCAGACAATTCAGTCTTACACTGATTTGACAGATAAATTCTGTCAAAACAGTCAAATTAAATAAACAGAAGCTTAGTCTTCTCCCTTGCAACTCCTTGGAGAAAAATGTGGTGGAACCTCCATAATATGGATTGACCTCTGCTATAGGAGAATAGAGTTCATACCAGTAAGTGCAAAAGAAAAAAAGTGCACTCACTTCAGTTATGTGCAACTCATATGTACACGAAAAGGACATAGGTAAATAGCATCTTTCAGAAGAGATGTTCTTTCCTCTTGACTAAGGGCATGCCTGCAAGTTCAACACCAGATTTTCTAATCATTGGCATGAGAAGGATCCAGAAGAGACACTGCCCCTAGCCACAGCATAATTGGCTCTATACATACAGAATAAACATAAGGTTACTGAACAGTGGGCACAGGGATACTGAATTAGAAAACATATATGAGTCCTCTCCTATTACAGCAAAAACAGAACAGGGGGCCTTTCTAAAGCCCCAAACAATCATGGTAGTTTACTTGCCAAATTGCCCAACCTACAATAAAAGAGACTAAGGCAGAGTTCTGAGTCAATGGCACTTTATTAAAGGGTCCTTTGTCCCCTCTAATGAAGTGGACTTCATCTCGCAATCTGAGATGCCCCATTCTTTCATGGTCTTATTTTTGTAAGATATTAAAAATGTATATAATGTTTTACTTTCCCTCAGTACATGTTAAAACAGTTTTTAACGTTATGAAGAAAGTTTTAATTTGGAATTCTATCCTTCCCTCCGCTTCCTTTACTCTCTCTGAAATGGTTAGTAATCAGATATAGGTTACATATGTGCAATTATGTAAAACATTTCTGTATTAGTCATTTTGTACAAGAATAGGAAGAAAGAGGAAGGAAGGAGGGGAGGAAGGAAAGAAGGAAGAATGAGAAAGAAAGAAAGAAGGAAGGAAAGAAGGAAGGAAGGAAAGAAAGAAAGAAAAAAATCATGCTTCAGTCTGTATTCAGATAATATCTTTCTCTGAAGGAAGATAGCAAGCTTCATCATTAGTCCTTTGGATTGTCTTGGGTCATTGTATTGCTGAGAACAGTTAAATTATTCCTAGTTCTTCATTGTTCTATATGCAATTGTTACTATATACAATGATTTTCTGATGCTGATCCACTTCACTTTGCTTTTGTTCATGTAAGTCTTTCCAGGTTTTCCTGAAATCATCTTGCTTGTCATTTCTTACAGCATAATAATATTCCACTACAATCACATACCATAGTGTATTTCTCCAATCCTCAATTGATGGGTATCCCTTTGATGTCCAATTCTTCGCTGCCACAAAAAGAGCTGCTATAAATAGTTTTGTACAAATGGGTCGTCCTCCCTTTTTTAATGTCTCTGGTACCCAGATCTAGCAGTAGTTTTGCTAAATCAAAGGGTATGCACAATTTTATATCCCTTGGGCATCATTTCAACTTGCTTTCTAGAATGGTTGGATCAGTTCACCACTCCACCAATAATGCATTAGGATCCCAGTTTTCCCACACACCTTCCAATATTTATCATTTTCCTTTTTTGTCATATTAGCCAATCTAATAGGTATGAGGTAGTACTTCACAGTTGCTTTAATTTGCATTTCTCTAATCAATAGTGATTTTTAGAGCATTTTTTCACATGGCTATAGATAGCTTTGATTTTTTTGTCTTAAAACTGCCAAGAACAGTCATTATTGAGAATGCTCTTTGTCTATAAAATGAAGCCCAATGCAAATGAAGTCCTACCAGGTTATGTATGTTCCACCTTCTTATAATGTATTTTATTTATGGAAAGAAGAAAAACTACTGTGTTTGCCAGAGTATGCATAGACCATGTAATTATTGAATAAGATGGTAGAAAAATATATTACTTTTGATATAACCAGTAACATTGCAGCCATCAGAGTCAAAAAAGTTCTATTTTTGTAAATTTGCAAATGTGCCTGTGGCACATAAAAAAACACACACATTCAGACTTTCTGAACTAAGGTCTCTATACCATGGAAGAAAAATGGCAACTTTTAAGAGATAAAGTCGTGTTCATGTTTTCATGGATGCAGTAGGAAGGAATACATTTTTTTCTAATTAAATGCATGTGCTTTCAGTTTACAACATTCACTTCTACAAAATTGTGAACTTCAAATTTTCTCCCCATCTCCCTCCTTCCCCCACCCCAGGACATTATGTATTCTTATTACCCTTTACTCTAATCTGCCCTCCCTTCTATCACCCCCCCCCACCCTCTCTTATGCCTTTCCCTTCCATTTTCCTACAGGGCACAATAGATTTTATACCCCATTATCTATACATCTTACTTCCTAGTTGTATGTAAAAAGAATTTTTAGCATTTATTTTTAAAGTTTGGAGTTGCACATTCTCTTCCTTCTTTCCTCCCCATCCACTCTCATTAAGAAGGTAAGCAATTTGATACAGGCTATGTATGTGCAGTGATGCAAAACACTTCCTTAACAGTCATGTTGTGAAAGACTAAGTATATTTCCCTCTATCCTGTCCCACTCTCCATTTATTCCATTCTCTCCTTTGACCTGTCCCTCTACAGAAAGTTTTGCTTCTGATTATCCCTTCCCCCAATCTACCATTTCTTCTATTATCCACTCTTTCTTATTCCCTTCCCCTCGTTTTCCTGTAGGTAAGGTAAACTTCCATACTCCATTGGATGTGTATGTTATTCCCTCCTGAAGCCAAATCTGATGAAAGACTTAGTATTCTTTCTCACCTTCACCCTCTTCTGCTCCACTGTAAAAAGTCTTTCTTGCCTCTTCTATCTGAGATAATTTATTATATTGTACCTCTTCTTTTCCCTTTCTCCCAGTACATTTCTCTCAACACTTAATGTTATTTTTTTAGATATCATATTCAGTTCACCCTGTGCACTCTGTCTGTCTCTCTCTGTCTCACTCTCTCTCTCTCTCTCTCTCTCTCTCTCTCTCTCTCTCTCTCTCTCTATATATATATATATATATATATATATATATATATATATATACATATATATATATATGTACATTTTCATACACACACACACACACACACACACACATATATATATATATATATATATATAGGCATACATACTTACACAAAGACACACACATACACAGACCACATAGATTCCTTCCAACTACCCTAATACTGAGAATGGCCTCATGAGTTACAAATATCATCTTTCCATGTAGGACTGTACACAGTTCAACTTTAATAAATCCCTTATGGTTTCTTTTTCTTGTTTATCTTTTCATGCTTCTCTTGATTCTTGCATTTGAAAGTCAAATTTTCTACTCAGCTCCAGTCTTTTCAACATGATTGCTTGGAAGTCCTCTATTTCATTAAATTCCATTGTTTCCCCTGAAGTATTATACTCAGTTTTGCTGAATAGGTGATTCTTGGTTTTAATTCTAGCTCCTTTGACCTCTGGAATATCATATTCCAAGCCACCCCCCCATCCCACAGTGCAGAATGTGGTAAATCTTGTGTTATCCTGATTGTGTTTCCATAATACTTGAATTGTTTCTTTCTGGCTGCTTGTAATATTTTCTCCTTGATCTTGGAACTCTGGAATTTGGATACAATATTCCTTGTGGTTTTCCTTTTAGGATCTCTTTCAGGATGATTGATAAATCCTTTCCATTTCTACTTTTTCCTCTGATTCCAGAACATTAGGGCAGCTTTGCTTGATAATTTCTCAAATGATGATATCTAAGCTATTTTTTTTTTTGATCATGGTTTTCAGGTACTTCAATAAGTTTTAAATCATCTCTCCTGAATCCATTTTCCAGTCAATTGTTTTTTCCAATGTTATACTTCACATTGTTTTCTATTTTTTTCATTCATTTGGTTTTGTTTTATAATTTCTTGATTTCTCATAAAGTCAGTTGCTTCCATTTGCTCCATTCTAATTTTTAAGGGATTATTTTTTTCAGGGAACATTTGGACCTCTTTTTCCATTTGACCCATTCTGCTTTTTAAGGCATTCTTCTCCTCATTGGCTTTTTGGATCTCTTTTGCCATTTGGGTTAGTCTAATTTTAAAGGTGTTATTTTCAATATCCTTTGAGGTTTCCATTAGCCAGCTATTGGCTGGTTTTTCATGATTTTCTTCCATCATTCTCACTTCTCTTCCCATTTTTTCCTCTACTTCTCTTACTGGGCTTTCAAAATCTTTTTTGAGCTCTTCCATGGCCTGCAATCAATTCATATTTTTCTTAGAAGCATTGGATGAAGGAGCTTTGACTTTGTTGTCTTTTTCTGGTTGTATGTTTTGATCTTTCTTGTCATCAGTGACATAAGAAAATACCTTTTCATTGAGGAAGTAAGAATCTATAGTCTGTTTTGCCCTTATTTGCTCCTTTTCTCAGCCAATTATTTAGCTTCTGAGTTTTTTGTTAAGTGGAGGACTCCAGAAGTAGCCACTGCTTCAGCAGTGGCTGCTGCCACCCTGGGGCTGTGGCTGGGGCCAGAATATGCTTCCCTCTTAGACAGGTGAGAGACCCTTCTCCCTGACTTTCAAGGCTGTCTTTGGTGTTTGTGGGTTGAGAAGTCTGGAAACCACTGCAGCTGCTAGCAATTTAGCTCCCCTAAGTCCTGTTCCAGTTCTGTCCACACCCTGAGGGGTCCATGGCACACTGAGGTTCACTCCCAACCTGTTTCATTAAACTTTTCCTATTGACTTTGGTTTGGGCTGGAAATTTGCTTCAGTCTCTCATTTTGCAGCTTCTGCTGCTCTAGAATTTGTTTAGAGTCATTTTTGCAGGTTTTTTGAGAGCTCTGAGGGGAGAGTTCAAACAGTTCCCTCCTACTCCACTATCTTGGCTCTGTCCCCTATTGTATAAGGTTTGATATTAGATATGATGCTTACACATTTTAAAGAGGCTATATACAAAGTATAGAATCTCATTGGTTGATAGATATTGCTTTGTAGGGCAAAAAAAGATGTATCATCTAGAAATAGTATGTCAGCAGGGGTCTCCAGTTAAGTGAAGCATGAGGCATCTACACTATAGATAAGATGGATACCTGCTCATGTGAGAAAAGAGAGAATGGTGCAGAGTTACAAAAATAAGTTGAGGGACTTTTCATGTAATTAAGTCACCTCTCCTATGATGGAATTGGTCACCATAACAAGGAAAAGCAAGAGTGGAGGACATGTAGTTAGCTTATTATGATGAAACAAGCAAACTTACAATCTGTAACTCTCAGATCTTGGGCCTGATATACAGAACTTATAATCAATACTCCTATAGAATTGGAGCAAACTGAATAATACTGATTGGAATAGAATAGGGATCCAAATAAATTATTTCTCATATTTCCACCCTTCAATCAACAGAAAGATTTAATTCTTTGGATTTTATAATATAAATGCATGGAAGGCAGTCCTTCATGGGCAACCCAAGACCAGTAAGGGGGCAGTTCCCTCATTTAGGTGCAAAGGTGACATTAGTGAAGAGGGAAGTGGGCACAACATATAACATATTGATTATGTTCTATTTCATTAAAAATTAACTCATAGTATCCTAAATGCAACATTAAATGTCTGAGGTTACTCTGTCACTAACCAAGAATCATGACGGACAGGTATCTCTTAATAAAACATGCTGTCCAAGACATGTAAACTGGGGGACCATAGGACATTTATTCAAGGGCAGCAGTGCAAGCATTTTTTGTCCTACATATGGGTTCTAGAAACCTATTGAATTTGTGAAAAAGATTCAAGCAGTTTTGGCAAACAGCCACTCCATTATGGTAATGAGAAGCAACATCCCTGCAGACAACACAAACAGTCCTAGATGGCTGTAACATAGAGAGTGGAGGGAAATAAGGAATAGGTTGAGTTCCATGAACATAAGAATTATCAGTCATTGCTTTTGGTGGTAGCAGAAAAGTTAAAGAGGAGACTGAAAAGGAGTATTCAAAGTTCCAGCACTGCAAGTTCAGGAACAGGTAGATTAGGAGTCATTTGTGGAGAGGATGGCAATGATGAATATGACATGTCTACTGAAAAACAAGGCAGAGTGGGAGAGAGTGTTGATGATAGAGCCGTTAGAGTCAAGGCCTCAAATTAAAATTGTGTGACTTTCTACAGAGATACAACCTTATGGGCTAAGGTACATGCCCTTAAGGTGGTACTTTTTAAGGTGACATGCAGCACACCTGAGATGAGTAGCAAGAGTAATAAGACAATTATTTTTTGAAGTGGCATATGGTGCTTCCTTGAAGCAGCATTTTAAAAGTTTCCACAATGATCACAACCTATAGCACAAAGAAAAATCAGCTGTTGTGGAATAATTCACTTCATCCCATCTCTTACAGTTGCCTAGTGTCTAAAACATCCACTTATGCAGTTCTGTGGTCCTCTGGAGAGCTCTCCTCTTAGGAATACTGGAATGAGAGAGGTTTCATAGATGTTTCTAGTAGACTTTCTTCTCCAATTCAGGTCACTTGGAGAGAGACTCTTCTCTGTTAAAAATCTGGCAAAGGAGATCTTGATACATTTCTAGTTTTCTATGACAATAACTATGTCATGTAGTGAGAGTCAGTTCAAACCTGAATAGCACCAATATGAACACCACTAGACTAGAGAATTTACATTTTTAGGTTTGCAAATTCAAATGACACCTGAAAATTTTTAAAATTTCTAAACCCAAATTTTATATTTGGCATATATAATTGCCTAATCTTGTCACAACTATTTATTAAGATCAACTGAATTTTTTTCACTCAAGCTGTTATCTACTTTAAGCTGCTCATCCCTCCTTTTATTTCCTCCCCTAGGAGAATGAGATTCTGCTAGTGAACTATTAACAAAACACTTTTTAATAAAATAATGATCTCTAAATCACAACTGAATTCATTAAAAAGTTGCCAGAATAACTGCAATTGTCAGAAAAAAGTTCTGGAATGGAATGTATAAATACATTGAGTAGTCGATTTCAAGACAGTGTAGATCAAATGAGTTATTTATAATAAAACATGTTTGCTCCTCAAGACAAGCTCAGTATCTAGATGCTAATAATAAACCCAAATAAAATTGGCTTTTCCCATTTAGACAATGTAAAATCTATCCTTTTCTTCATACCAAATTGAAGGTGTTTATTATTATTAAAACAACTGTTTGTTCTCATAAACTGTTTCATCAATACCAAATTATACTCACATTAACTTTGAGGAATGACTAAATGCTTAGGTTAAATAGCTCAAATACCTATAACTTATTATAATTGCTCAGATGCACTCCAGTATTAAACTATGAAATAAGAATTTAATATTATACTTATGCTTATAACCTGCTATCATTATAAAAATTTACCTTGAAAAGAAAATAGGGACATTGGACAGTAAGGGAAAAATGCTTTGCTAACTTTATGTCAGTTCCAGGATAGAGCCGTGTAGATAGCCAATTTTGTTGAGCCAGGCTTAAAAGATGCCATATTTTCCATTTAAGAGGAAATGTCTTACTGGGTAAATCAAGTCAGGTGAAGCCTAGCTCTGCCAGTGACAAGATGCCAAGAACTGTTGTCCCAGCCTTCTCCACGAGAACTCCACCTGTATTCCATGGATGTCAACCCCAATAGGGTTACTTGCCTAATAGGATTCTTTGATGATCATGCCTGGAATTAAACTCAGAGTAATAACAGTCCCATAAGTTCTAACACAAAGTTCAAATAATCATAGTTTCATAGCTTTAGGTAGATTCTGTTATTAAGAATCACATATTCTTGATGCAGATGAAAAAAATCCAAGGTCTATAATTTTATATTTCAAGAACAATTTGGTCAGCTTTGAAGGGACTTCTGCTTCATAACATAAACTCAATGTAAAATAGAGTTATAATAAACATCATTAAATGAAGAATACACAATTCACCTGAAACTTGAGAGAATTTCAATTGCTGCATTATGAGGGCCTGAACTGAGTCTTTGTCTTTCTTAAATATTATTAGATAGGTAGTTCAAACAATTTTTATAGGTAAAACTCTTGTTCCCATTTTGAGAATTGTGTCACATTTTTCACTAAGTGAAATTTCCCACTAATCATATTATCACAAAGAAATGATGTCATAAAGTGTTTTCTAATAAACTAAATAACCCACTAGTAATAAGTCTTCATGGTCTTTATTGTATTCATCCTTCACTGCAGAAGAAGACTATGCCATCAGAGAAATGGTGACATGACTTGCACTTGACTTTGTTTTGAGTGAGGGAGGGCTTTACAAGGTCACCAGCCTCATTTCTCCTCCAGAGCCATCTGAATCCAGTGACCAGATATTCATCAGGATGACTAGAGATGACCCAGGATGAGGCAATTGGGGTTAAGTGACTTGCCCAAGGTCACACAGCTAGCGAGTGTCAAGTGTCTGAGGTGAGGTTTGAACTCAGGTCCTCCTGACTCCTGCACTGGTGCTGTATCCACTGCACCATCTAACTGCCCTGGGTGAGGTAATGCCCCATCATTGAATAGGCTTGTCTAAGAAGTTGCCAGGGCATGGCCCCTTTAATAGGGACAAGAAAAAGAAAGACATGAGGCTGGGAGGAAGATAGCAACAGTTACTCTAAAGCTAGGAGGGTCCAGAAGAGCCCTTAGGCAGGGGTCCATTGGCATGCCAGGTACAGAGTGCAGTAGGTTTAAGGTTTTGGGAGAAGAGGAAAGGAAAGGAAAGGAAAGGAAAGGAAAGGAAAGGAAAGGAAAGGAAAGGAAAGGAAAGGAAAGGAAAGGAAAGGAAAGGAAAGGAAAGGAAAGGAAAGGAAAGGAAAGGAAAGGAAAGGAAAGGAAAGGAAAGGAAAGGAAAGGAAAGGAAAGGAAAGGAAAGGAAAGGAAAGGAAAGGAAAGGAAAGGAAAGGAAAGGAAAGGAAACTAGCGGGTAAAACCCAAGTCTACTGGGTATCTTTTGGTCATCAAAATTTAGGAGAAGGAAGAGAGGGAGGCAGACAGGAGAGGAGGCGCTGAGTTACATTCAGCCAGCTACTGTTATTTGTGATCCAAATGACAATTCAACATGATCCCTCTCTATACCAGCATGCATAACTTAATCAAAACTCCCCAATAGGTTTCACTGTATCTATGTGAGGAGAAAGGCAGGGACATAGCAGCATTGGTTCTGTTTGATTTCAGGTATGATTCAGAGGCAGTCAGTTGTGTGATGGGATGTCATAGTCAGTCTCAGAATTAACCAGGTGGGAAAAGGTTTTCTTTATCAAGGTGGGAAGAGTTCAAGAGAATCCTACCTTCATCTTCACAAGGTAATTCTCTTGACTTTCCCAGGGATGAACATCTACTTGTGGCAGTCTTCACACTGTGGGGACACATGGCATTTTCCCTGAATGATGAACCAGCAGCCTTTTGTGTGATTAGACACTTATATCCAGAATCAAGACTTAAAATAACAAATTGAAGTCCAACAAAACTTCCTCAAACAGCAAAATTTCACTAATTATAGCTCAGGGCTAGATAATTGATTTTTTTCATTATTCACCTAAAAATTTTATCTACTCATGAATTCCATTTACTTACAATTATCCTTCACAAATTTCATCTATTCACAACCATCAAGCCCGGTCCCCCATTTGGTCTGCAAATGAAGTCAAAGGGAGAGCATTAGAATATTTCTAGAATATGATGACATGAACATGTGATGAGATTTCCTCTGCAGAGTCTATGTAGACAAGTAGGTCATACTTGGGCATAATTTCCTTGGTGAAGGTTATGATATCAGAGAGAACTGTGACTTTAGAAGCAGGGAATAGTTCAACCTTGGTCAATGACTGACTTGGACACTATAATAACCTTTTCTCTGTAAGTGCTCAAAAAAGGGTGCAAGTTAGTTGATGGCCACCAGTGGATGTGACTTGAAACACAAACTTATTAAAAGCTAGACAAGTTGGGCAAATGTTATACAAGCTGCCACTGGAGTGGTCTCTGGAATCAACTACCCTTGCTTGATTGAATCCATTATCCATTACCATAGCAACCCTTCTTATGACCTAAAAATTGTACCTGGGAAAGAGTGGCTCACCTTCTTCAGTCACCCAAATACAAGACACCCATTTAAGCTTTTTGGCTGTTTTCACTTCTTCATCACAAGTTCATACTCAGTGAACAGTTGGTTCAAAATAATAGAATTAAAAGGCACAATTATTAGTTTCCAAATGATCCCAAATGAGGCCTATTTATTATATAAAAGTTTCTTTTCTCCATTTTGGGTGGGAAAGGCCCTAGGGCTCATCCCAAGGAAACTCACAGACAAAAATCTCCTAAGATGAATTTACTATGCTTTTTTTTTGTGTCCCGACAGTAAGTCATTTCTATTACTAGTATTTTTGTTGTTATTTTCTAGGTTTTTTTTTTCAAAATATACTCTAACAGAAATATTTTTAATGTAACAGTATTCAGGTTGAAAAGAGGAAAAAAAAAACTTCTCTGACAACTTCTTTTAGCTTTCTTGTATTTAAAAAAAATCACTAATCAGGTGATAATAATTTATTTAAATACCTTTCAAATTTATCAGTTTATATAAAGTCATTTATCTTATGACTCCCAGCCTGTTCATGCTTATCATAGTAGTTCACATAGTGCCTACTATATGCTGTGCTTTTTTTGTCAAAAACATTGCTGAAACCTGTTTTCAGTAATACTTTAAAATGTTTATTCTACAATTGCTCTATTTTCTTATTATTGCATGCCAATCAGAAAATGAACCATAGATGGGATAGAATTTTGTTCAATTGTTTTCCTACAAGGTATGAACACCACTGTGCTCATCCTTTACACAAGCCATGCACTGTGCTAAACACTTAACAATGATGCATTTCTCCCAATAACCCTGGTAGAAAAGTATAAATATTCATTATCCTCTTTGTATATGCAAGCACTGATTAGATTCTCCAATTTACTAGCATTACAATATTTTTAACCTAATCAATTTTGATTTATAATGAGTAGTAAGTTTACATTATTTTTAGTTGGCTTATTCAAAAAAGAAATAATGTAGACACTGCTATTATTACTTCTTTGTTTCTTTGAGTTACCCAAAGAGGTAAACCAACTCCTTCAAATTTTCTAAATTATTAATCCTTTCAGTGTAACTATTTAAACCAGAGCAAAGAGATCAACCTTCTTCCATTAATTAATTAATATGCATCTTATTGAACATTTTGTTGTTTATATTGATTGGGGAAAGGAAATATGCAGCAACTATTCAAGGGACATTGCATTAAAAAACCATTTTTAAAGAAAATTTCAGTGGAATTGAGATCTCTGAAATCTCCTTTTCAAAAGTCCAAAACCCTTTACTTTTAAACACTAAATTTACACTGTGTCAGTGAAAAGGGACTCCAACTTGCTTAAGCTTTCTTCTCATTCTTAACTCCTTATGCAACTCTTTCTTTCTTCTATTTGGTTTCTTTAGTGAGCCCCTTTTTGACCCTTTATTCACTACCAATGCACAGTTCATACCAACTTTTTTTAAGGGCTTTTGGGCAATTAGAATGAGTTGCAATCCCATACTTTTTGTGATAGGCAAATCAATTCAAAAACTCACTCAGCACAAGTTCCTCATTGTCATGTGACACAGATTTCAGTAAGTAAGATAACTTTGGAGAAGAAATCATTTATCTCCTCTCTTTAATGCTGGAAAAGCATTCATCCAGCTATTTTGGCAATGCCCATGGGCATCAGTCAAAACCCAATATGGCATAGGAATGCCACAGACATTGATACCCTAAAGTATCTCTACTATTCTTCTCACAACAGTAAATACTATTATTACTTTCCTATGTATTACCCACTCAATAAAATACTGAATAGTTTTCTCAAAGGCAACTTCCATTTTGGTACTTGTTGACTGTGAAAGACCCTGATTCCTATTTGCCTTTTTCTTTTACAAAGTTTTGATAGTTTTCAAAACTTTAGTTTCCCTATTAGGAATTTATGTTTGCCTCTAATCAAAAGAGGAGCTAATTTCCTAATGGCTATAAATTAACAGAAATCCTTATTACACTAATTTAACTTTAAATTCACCTAAAAGAAATGTAGTTCAATAATTTAAAAATATCAATTTTCACAAAGGCCATTAACTGGCAAGATTTCAAATTTCAGGGCCCTCACGCTTTAATATATAATTGACAATGATTTTAATTAGAAAGATTCTTTTATTTTTAAGCATAACAACTTCTTGATTTAAAGATTCTATTTTTATTAAAACAGTTTTTGGCTTCATATAGAAGTACCAGGGATTTCACTACTAGAAAACATCCAGTGGATATTGTACCTATCTGCAGGGGCTCAGAGAATAGTTTTTTTTCTATTTCCTTTCAACTGATTAAAAAATTAAGTACATTTATTTTGTTGTATTTTTAACCTAAACTGTTATAATATATCATTTAGATGAGATTCCAAAATACTATGGTTTCCTTTACGACCTTACAATCTTCCAGTTGATAAAAATTTATTCTCTATTGTAAATTTCTTTACTTCATCCTATAAAACGTTCATTTGATCTCAAATAATTTGCAAGTTCTGCTTTTCCTTCTCAAAACTTCACTCTTATATCTTTATAAGCCATATGCTCATTGTAATTTGATCTTTTATAAGCCAAGCACCCTCTATTAGTTGTGCTTGCACTTAATTTAGTCTTATATCTGTCTTTTTTATTCTTGTTTAATTCTATTCTCAATAATTCTTTCCTTAACTTCCTATAGCCTTATTAATACAATTTGAACCTATTTCCACTAATCAATTAATTTCAACACAAGTTTTACTGTGCTTTAATTTACCTAAACAATTGACTTAAACGGCAGAAGTATCATTAAATTTCATTTGACTTCAGTTGCTTTCTGATTTTAAAAAAAAGTTTTCCTTTTCTGGGAACACTTTGGGATACACCTTCAACTGCAAGTCCCAATCAGGCCTTGTTTGGTGCTTTCAGGTTGGTCGTTTAAAAGCAGTAAACCACAGAAGGGTAACCGAACTTCAGTTCTATTTACTTTTATTCTTTTATGAAAATGGTCTAAAATTTCCTGATTTTTGCCTTCTAATAATAAAGATTCCTTCCTGCAACAAATATCCCTACTTTAAATACAGTTTCAAATATAACTTTATTCAGCATTAAAATGAAAACCAATTTCACTTATTGATACTCCAAAACTTCAGACTTAGAAATTGAGTAACTGAAACTTCTTCAGACTCAGCAAATGTGTTTTTTTTTCTAAATTCTGAGTTGTGGAATTATTTAAGCTCACAAGAATTTTAATCTAATTTCTTATATAATTTCTTCCTTAATTTTACACTTCCTTGAATTTCTATTTCACTTAACAGTTCTTAAATTGTAAACTTCAGCTTTAAATGAGTCTCTAGTCATTTTCAAGGTCCCTTTTAAGGAATTTGACCTGGGAAGTTTTATTGTTGTTGTTTCTGTTGTTTTCATTAAACTTTAAAGATTTTGCTAGTATAAGCTCATCAAAATACTTCATAAAGATATCCAGATTACAGTTTAGAAATAAAAGAAATCTGATTATTCCTTTTCCAATCTTTTTTAAATCTCAGTTTTCAATTAATTCTGTAACTGTCTGTATTAGTAAGATGCACAACCCCAAGATAAAACCCCAACATACACAGGGAGGCCTGCTATCACAGGTTCTTAGATCTGCATTCATAAAAGGAAAGGCAACTTTTGAGGGGTTAACAATTCCTTTAACCAAGCACATATATCACTCACCTAGTTCAGAGGAGTCAGCACCCTGAACTTCAAAGAAAACACAGAGAAATCAAAAATTCAACAGACTTGTCTTACTCTGCCTGACCATAACTCGACAGACAGGTACAACTGTCTTACCATAGTTACCAGAAAGGGAAACACTGACATCTGGGTTTTCAAACTCCTTAAAACAGCTTCCCAGAGTCCTTGTCTAGCACTCAAACCTTCTTACAAAAGCTAAGTCCCAAAGTAAAACCACACCTCAGAGTCGATACACGTTTTAGAGCCAGAGGGCATAACCCTGGGACCCAGTGTCTCAATAGAAAAAACAAAAGGTACTTGGAACTCTCCTACAAACAACTCCTCTAATCAAGCTTTCCACATTGGGCAGGCCCAGCAATGGGTGGGGAAGATCTTCTTCAATCACATTATTCAATCAGAGGCATGTTTAGTAAAATAAAACCGCAAAAGATCTTGATTTGATTGCCATTACACTGTCTTTCATATCAGCAATCTTCAATTTGACCAGTGTTAGAAACAGAGAAAAATGAGAGATTTTTCCTCTTTTAAGACTCTTTTTGAAAGTTTATATTTTTAACATCCTGTTTCTCTTGGTTGATGACGGTCATGGAAAGGCACAGGTAAAATATCTACTAACTATGGGTTATCACTTAGCATAAATAGCATAACACAACAACAAAAAAAGACTCATTTCTCATTTTCTTAAAGATGTTCCTAATTGTATAAGGACCTTTCCTATCTGAAGTAAGGAACTCACCATTCCTAAACTAATTTTCATCATTTATAAAATGGACACAGATAGAACATATAACAAGACACAACATTAAATTAGACTTGAACTTCTAAGTTTTCTCTAAGTGATTTTGAAGTCAAGATCTTACCTGTGTCTTATCTTAAGTACAGAATTTAAGACCATCTTATGGCCAGGGTCCTGCTGTCAGCCTAAAATAATACTTTTGTTTCCTAATTATGCCAATGCTTTTAGAATATCACCAAAAAAAATGTAATCCAGTGAGAATACAAAATTGCTTCAGTGTAATTTGTCAATTGGGTTCAAAATGCACTTTGTATTTAGAACAATTTCCTAATAAATAGAAGAGCTAGTGAAAGTTCTATTCCAATAAACTTTTTGCCAAAGCATAATCACTGGAAGAAAAATTGACACTGATGAAGGATCTAGCAACATCAATAGTTCATTTGTTCTATGCTGACTTATTAGATTATTCAATAAAATTCCACAATTTTCTAAATAAACAGAAGCTTCATGTTTTGGCCAAAACAATCCCCTAAAGTACTTTTATAGTCTCATGGCCAGCTTCACACAGTTTAATAGCTCTTTCTTTACCCATCCCTGAGAGGTAATTCACCTTTATCCTAATGGTATGCTGTAGGATGCATCATGTCTGATTCCATATCTTCTGGGGGCATCCCCAACCAGCAGTGGCACTCCTCCAATAAATTTCTCCAGAGAGAATTGGATTAGATTCATGAGGGACCCACCTTTTGGCTTATTCCATCTGAAAAGTTCTCCTCTGAAGAAAATAGAGATTCCCAACCCCCCCCCCCCCCCTCACTGGAATCCCATCTCCCAACCCCCATCCCCTCTTTGATTATGGATCATTAGTGGGAATCTTCTATCTGCCTCAGTTTCATCTATATGGCAGTTCTTTTCCTATAGCTAGCACTGTAATATTCAGAAATTTGTTTTGGCAAATTTTCCAATACTTCCAATTCTTAATTTCTGGGCTTAAATTCTAGGGTCCTAATACCAGTGTATTAGGGCCTAAAGGTCATTTAAAAGTGAATAATCAGCAAAATATATACCTATTTTCCTTTAAAACATTCTAAAAATTTAGCTTTGATTGTCAATAACTGACTTAATTCTAAGCAAATATAAGTGATAAAAACCTTACTCATTAAATGAAAGGGAACCTTCTCTTTTCCTCATCTCCATAAAACTAAATAAGTTCCCCCTCAATTAGTTTGAGAGATTACTCTACTGACGACAAATATTGTTTAATTACTACTTGATAGAAATAATTTAAAGGCAAAACAGTCTACTTTAACTTTGCTAACAGGAAGTTTTAAAATTAGCCATCAGTGAAAATTTTATGCAGTGTGCACTTCTGTTCTAGGTCCTTTGTAGGGGCCACTCTAAAGAGTCTGAGATCCATGCACTGCAGTCCCATCTCAGCGTGCCAACAATGTGGGGATTAAAATTGTTTAACCTACAATAAAAGAGACTGAGGCAGAGTTCTGAGTCGATGGCACTTTATACAAGGATCCAATGCCCCCTTTAATGAAGTGGACCTCATATCTTCCTCATTATCTGAGATGCCCTTTTCTTTCAGGTCCTTATTTTTATAAGGTTTGATACTGGATGTGATACTTGTACATTCCAAAGAGGCTATACAAAGTATAGAATCCCATTGATTGATAGATCTTGCTTTGCAGGCCAAAAAATGATGCTTCAGTTAGAAATGGTATGTCAGAAGTGGCAGAGATGGGGAGGGGAGTCTCTGGTAGAGCAAAAGCAAGGGGCATCTCCACTGACTAGGTGATCATAAGAAGGTCACCTGCTTATGTGGAACAAAATGAAAAAGGATGGAGGTATAAAAATAAGTTAGGGAACTTTCTTGAATCACCTGGGCTTGGTGACTATAACAAGGGTGGTGGACCTCCAGTTAGCTTCCTATGATTGAGTAAGTGATCTTAAACTTTGTAGCTCCCAGTTCTGGGGCTTAATATATAGCACTTACCTTTTTTTTAGTACTATCTGCTTAGGATACCACTCCTTTTTCTTCCTCCTCCACCTCTCTTGTCTTCCTCCACTGCTGCACAGCTCTGGCCACTTTGTCCCTGCAGCAGCCACAGATCTCAATATTGAGAGGTCTTACAACATGGTGGACATTGACAATAAAGAAACTGAACTTAACCAACAAGATATGGCAGATGTTGAAGAGGTGGAAGAAGAAGAAACTGGTGAAGATGTAAACAGCAAAGCTCATCAATCGACTATTTAGATGATGCAGAATTCTCAGATTCTTGCAGCTCTTCAAGAAAGATTGGATGGTTTAGTGGGAACACCAATTAGATACACTGAAAGCTTGCCAAAAGTAGTTAAGCAATGTGTGAATGCCCTCAAAAACCTTCAGGTGAAACGTGCACAGATGGAAGCCAAGTTCTATGAGGAAGTTCATGCTCTTGAAAGAACATATGCTCTTCTTTACCAGACACTTTTTGATAAGAGAAGTGAAATCATCAATGTCATTTATGAACTTACAGTGGAAGAATGTTAATGGAAACCAGATAATGATGAAGAGATTTGAGAAGAAGTGAAAGAGAAGCCTAAGCCTGAAGAAGAGAAAAAGGATGAAGAAAAAGAAGACCCTAAAGGAATTCCTGAATTTTGACTATTTTTAAAAATGTTGACTTGCTCAGTGATATGGTTCAGGGACATGATGAACCTATTCTGAAGCATTTGAAAGATATTAAAGTGAAGTTCTCAGATGCTGGACAACCTAGGAGTTTTACATTAGAATTTCATTTTGAACCCCAATGAATATGTCACAAATGAGGTTTTGACAAGTACATATCACATCTGATCAGAGCCAGATGATTCTGATTCCTTCTACTTTGATGGACCAGAAATTCCGAATTGCACAACATGCAATGTTACTTTGAAAGCTATTAAGAAGAAACATAAACACGAGACATGTCACATTTGAACTAAGACAAAAGCAGTTTCCAGTGATTCTTTCTTCAATTCCTTTTCTCCTCTTGAAGTTCCTTAGAGTGGAGACCTGGATGATGATGCAGAAGATAACCTTGGAGCAGACTTCAAAACTGGTCACTTTTTATGTGAATATATAGTCCCCAAATCAGTATTATTCTTCATAGGAGAATCTATTGAAGATGATGATGATGATGATGAAGGTGAAGCAAGACTAACAACGGGGAAGGGGAAGAAGAAGCTGATAAAGAAAATGATCCAGGATATGATCCTATGAAAGATCCAAACCCAGCCAAGTGCAAGCAGCAGTGAGCAGTGTGTGCTGTGACCTTGAGGATTACTGCAACTCTGCCAGCCTAAACACAACCAGTAATTACTTACAGCCTTATGTTTTGCAATTTCTTGGTAGAATCAAGTAAGCAATTTTTGTTAAAAAAAGGAAATAAAAGAAAAAAGTGAATGTTTAAGAACCAGTTCAAACTATAGGTTTATTCTATCTAGCATTTTAATAGTATAACTTCTGCCAGATACGTAGAATACAGTGAATCCCCTAACACATGCCCATTGCTACATATTTTAGTTCTTGTGAAGTCTTTTGTCAGGCAGCTATTAGACTGCAGCTGCAAAAATTATCCAAATTGTTATATGAGACTAATATTGGTTTAGAAAAAAAGAAATCTTTCTGAAGAACCAAAGTATTTTTTCATCCCAGTAATTGAACGGGTTTAAGTCTTCTTGTACTACCTATGCCTTCATTACTTTATTAGAAAAATGCATTCATCTAATGTTTGTTAACTGTCTGCTTGTTTACGGATTTCTGTATTTTAATGTGACAGGGAACTACAAAGAAACTTAGTCCTCCTATTAAGGTTATTGTTTACCACTGGGGTGTGAGTAAAACCTATTGTTTTCAAAAGTTAGCATCCTCTTCTATTTGTGTAACTGTGTCCATTCAAACTGAAAATATCTTTCCTTTCTTCAGTGGTATTGTGGCTGTTGTGTTTGTCTGTTCTCCAAGAGGACCATGATATCAAGATGATGACATGACTTTCAGTGTCAACTTTGATTTGAGGGAGGGAAGGCCATCCAAGGTCACCAATCTTACTTTCTTCACCTGAGCCATCTGGGACTAGTTGCCTGATATTCATCAGGATCACTGGAAACCGGTCCAGGATGCAATGGGAGACCCTTTCTGGCTAAGGTCTTAACATATTCTCACTTTGAGTGAGAGACACCCATTCAATGAATAGGTTTCTTTAAGTTACTGAAGGGAAGGCCTCTTGAATAAAAAAAATAAAAATAAAAAAAATAAAACTGGGAGGGGAAGGTAAGGGTTCCTGGGTAAAAGAGAAACAATTACTGATATGATAATACATATCTGTATTATATATATATTATATATATATATATACATATATATACATATATATATATATGTATATATATATGTATATATATATATATGTATATATATATATATATACATATATATATATATATATACATATATATATATATATATATATATATATATATATATATATATATATATATATATATATATAACTGGTGGGGGTCTCAGTCTCCCCAGAGAGGGGCGGCACCCCCTCCTCAGGTTCCCCAGTGAAGTCCCTCTCCTTCCACACCTCAACGACTACTGCTTGGGACCTTGCACACAGGAAGGGCTCAGGAAGTATTTGCTAATGTGCTTGGCTGACTTGATTTCAGGCACACACTTAGTCTCTCAACTCTCCTCTCCCCACTCACCTATTTCTCTTTCGCCTCCCTCACAGACCCCCCGCCCCCAGCTGCCTCTAGGTCGAACCCGTTTTCCCTCTTCCCACCTCCAGCCCTGACCCCCCGCCCCCAAAACGCTGGCAGTCTCTGAATTAGTGCCAGCCAAAGTCTCCAGCTTGCGAAGGGCAAAGGCGGGTCGGGAACAGAAAGGAGCTGTCCTGGTTTCCCGGTATTGTGATGTACCTTCACTGAAAATGATCACTTATCCTACCTGATAGAAGCCCCTCGCGAGTTATTTTGCTGCAACTGAAAAAGAAAATCCCGAGCAGAATGTTAGTCCTCACAGGGAAATGTCTTCATTGGACACTTTTGGACGTTGACCTTGATAGTTGTAACTAATGGACATTATGTGGGCGAAGGGACCAGATTTTAAAAGCAGTCCTGTATCTACCAACACTCAAGTGTGAAGGAAGAACCAGTGGACAAAATTTTAAATCTAATAATCCTTTAAAGATCATTATTGTTAAAGTTAAATTTATTCCAGTCTTGGAGTTGAAGCTAGGGAGAGAGCTCTCTTCCAATTCTCATTGTTCAATACGGGAGTACATTATTTACTCATACTTCTAATCTATCCACATATTTAAATATTGTTTACTTACCTGCCTCACAAGAGTGTTGAGGCTTTTTAAGTTACACTACATAAAAATTGTTCCTGGTCATTAAACGGGCAGAAATCTTATATATATATATATATATATATATATATATATATATATATATATATATATATATATATATATATATATATATATATATATATATATATATATATACAGAACTTATAATCATTACCCCAGTGAAATCAGGATTAATTAAATTGATACTGATTAGAATAGAGTAGGGGTCCAGATAAATTATTTCTCACAATGAACAGACCTCTGCTATAGGAGAACACAGTTCATACTAGTCAGTACAAAAAAAAAAGTAGACTCACTCCAGTTATGTGCAATAATATGGACAAGTAGAGGACATAAGTAAATAGCGTCTTTAAGAAGAGATGTTCTTTCCTCTTGACTAAGGGCATGCCTGCAAGTCCAACACCAGGTTTTCTAATCATTGGCATGCGAAGGATCCAGAAGAGACATTGCCCCTAGCCACAGTATAATTGGCTATATACATACAGTATAAACATAAATTTACTGGACAGTGGACACAGGAATACTGAATTGGAAAACATGCATGAGTCCTCTCCTATGATTATAAGAAGAACAGACAGCACAGGGGGCTTTCTAAAGCCCCAAACAATCATGGTAATTTGCTCCCAACTGTTGCCCTGTTGGCATTATTCCTATGCAGACAAGCAAGAGCTGCTGCATCTCTCTGATAATAAGGTAATTAATGTATAAAAGGAGAACATTTTGAGGAGGGTCAGTGATAGCACTGGAATTATAAAAAAGGAAAATCACAAATTCTATTTCTCTTTACCAATAACTTTCTTTTAGGAAAAAAAAAAGGTTATAGCATTGCTTTTAAGAGCTTTCAGTGGCAGAGGGAAGAGAACATGAACAAAGGATGGTGCAGTGAAATTAATATTATTTTTCTCACATCTTCTCCCTTTTGCAGAACACTTCTGAACAAGTTCTCATCTCTAACCACTCTCCCAAGCTCCACTTCCATGTTACCAGATACTGTTAGATATTTCCTGGTTTTTCCATTCCCATCTCAAAGCCAACATGTCCAAAACAATTAATATTATTTATTCAGATGATCCATCAATGTAGGGAATTCTTCTTCCAATGTAGACCTCCAAATATTTTGAAACTTAAAAAAGTTTTAGAGAGTTCTCTTGAGCCCTTAAAGGTTGAGTGACTTTCTCAGGGTCACATGGACAATATGTTTCAGAAGCAGATTTTAAACTCAGGTCTTTGTGACTCCAAGTCTAGACATCTATATGCTATGTCTCACTGCCTCTCAGAATTCATTATATTTTCCCCAAACCAACTGAACCTGGACCTGGGCCATCCCTCCTCCAACTCTTTTAATTCCTATCAATGGCCCCACAATCCTTCCAGTCACCTAGATCTGCAAATTAGGAGTCATCTAGAATGTTTAACCTCTATACCTACCTAGATGTCAAATCTTACTTCTTCCAGCTCTACAACATCTCTTATATGCATCCCTTTCTCTCCATTCACACAGCTTCTGCCTTAGTTCAGACACTCATTACTTCTTATCTGGACTTAATGACTCTGAATTGATATCCTTGTTTCCACTCCTTCTCCTCTCTAATTACCCTCCAAAGAGCTACCAAATTGATATTCCTGAAACATAGACATGACTATGTCACACTCACATTCAAAAACCTTTAACAGCTCCCTATTCCTTCTAGAATAACATACAAACGCTGCAGTCTGGCATTAAAGCTTTCTGTAATCTGACTCCTACTGATTTTCAATCTTACTTCATATTACTCCCTCCAACTACTCTTAATTCCAGCCAAACATAATAGCAATTTCCAACAATGACATTCCTTCTTACTCCTCCTTCTTTGTTTATTGTATATAGTAACCAATAATTATTTTATTTTAATTTATTCTGTTCATTAACACCTCTAGCTATTAAGACAGTCTTACTAGAAGCTAAGGTTCAGCTTTATCACTTCTCCTCCATCACCCAGTTTCATTTCTGGTAAAATTTGCATACACAACCTAGCCTTGTACTTGATAATTCATTCAAATGTTACTAATTCCAACACTCCAATCTTACAGGAGTATCAACAATGTTCTCTAAGAGAAACGTAGCAATGACCTTAGAGTAGGGTCATAGGAGAACCAAAAATAAGGTGGATATATTTGGAAAAAGAAGATCTCTATGGGAAAATTTTAGGAACTAGGAATGTTCAAGTTAGTAAAAGAAAAAACTTTTACAGGATGGTTGGTAATTAAATCATCTAAATCTTCTCTGAAGATGAAACAAAAGGGAGAAGCCCTGATGAGCAAGTTTCACATAAGGTCTACTAAGTGAAACAATAAGAGGTCTTATGTTGATTTATCAAAAGAATGTGAACATCTTTAAAATTTGAATAAATAGGTCATTTAAAAGAAATGTTGCTTACAGAAAAAGTGATGGAAATAATGTACTCTTAAGAATGCTTCTAGAATTCCCTGATAATAAAAATAGTAAAATATGTATATTATATTAATATACATAATATAACAATAAAATATGTATAAAGTGTGCTAAGAGTTTCTCCATCAAATGGTGACCTCCTCAAGAGCAGAGACTGCTTTTTGACTTTTATTGTATGGCTAATGTTTTTAGCACAGTACCTGGCATACAGAAGGTGTCAAATAAATGGTTTTGACTGACTGAATTTATACATTTTCAGGCTTTAAAATATTTAGCAGGCTTGGTTAATATACACATGCAAGGAATATATCTTTTCAAAATAAAAATTTTGCCCTTTTTTAAAAACCTTGTGGAACATAGCATATGCCAAAATATGAATTCAAAATTCACTAAGACTGATGACTGGAAGTTATGCCTCTATCCAGACCAATAGATATGATTGTAGACTTCAGAATCTATCTAATACAGCTACCTCATTTTGAGGTAAGTAAACTGAAGCCTAAGGGACTTAAATTACTTGTCGACTGTCACACAGGCAGAAAACATAAGAGGCAGAATTTTAACCCAGGAATTCTGACTCTGAATTCAGGCCTTTTTTCTTTTACACTGATATTACCTCTCCTATTTGCATAGGACATACTACCTCTCCTAGGTCCTGGGAGCGTAAGCAGACAGAGAACATAAAAGAGTCTGAGATGTGCTGCTTGCTATCTTGACTACATAGTTAGAAGAAATCTCTGACTTTAGGCAAATCTTTTCATCTCAATGTGTTTTTCACATGTATAAGAGGAGTAACTACAGGTCTCTCCCACAAATTTAGTCAGGTTTTTAATAATTCAAAAGATATCAATGTGAAACGAGTAATAACAAAATACATTTGAACCCTTTAGATTAAAAAAAAAACATTAAGCATAGCTAATGAGGGTTGTGATATAATACAATAGAAGACAATCAGAGGTGCCATAGTCCCTGGGATTCAGGCATGCCTTCAGTTAATACAAAATGTCTGGCCAAAGAAATAGTAAAGTTGTGATGTTTAAACTGCATTGTGTGCTTATACAGACCATTCTTAACCTGGAGAAGGTCTGCCTCATTAACCTCAAGATGATGGCAACTGAGGGTGACAGCAGAAAAAAGTAAGTTGGAACAGCTCAAGGAAAGATGACAAGAAGTCAGAAGTAAGATGGGATATGACAGGGAAGATCTCTGAGAGGAAGAAACCAAGGATATGGGAGACACAAATGGGAAGTGACAGGAATAAACTGCCTGGGACTGTAAATGAGCTCAGTGGGAAAAGAAGTGGAACATTCATTGGAGTGAGCCCACTGAATTATGGGATTATGCCCCCAGAACTCTTAGCATAGCAATATTGTCTCCTAGCCAACTGAGCAGTTCTAGATTTATTATACTTCTTACTGCCTTTTTCATTCTGTCCTTGTAGAAAAAGCAAAGTTGATGCTGACTGGAAAATTAACCAACCCTTTCCTCTTCTTGTCTCTTTTTTCTTAAATTAGTGAGAAAATGTAAATGTTTTTTTCTCCCTCTCTTTCTGTCTCATCACAGCCAGTGATATATTAGGAAGTCCTAGTGAGAAAATTTAATTCGGAGTTTTACTCTTTTCTTAGAGGTCAATGGTCTTTTGAAGGTGCTAATGGACTCTTTCCTATTCAAACTGTAACACATTTACTGCTAAATCTTTTTTATTTTCTATAGAAGTTCTTTAAAAAGGAGGTACATGGTCATATAAATGCCTCAACTTATTTCCTGTGTTTGAACCTTAGGTGCTTCTTTGTCCTATTTTTTCTAAAGGGTTGATTAGCAACGTGTATACAGCTGGAATTTTCTGACATTTATAATGAGACCACAAACTTTTGACTATTTTACTCAGCATCTACTTTGTTTCTAGGGACATCCATTCCCCATTTGAATTTAGACTATTTAGCAGTTATATAAAAACAGTGAAAAGTTATCTAGTTTAAAAATTCAGTGGAACTGAAATACCAATTCTGATACTTATTGAAAGCTAGGCAGTAATGGCCATGGTCATTCCACAGCATGCCTCATGCTGTTTTGCTTTAAAATCAGTAACCATATAACAATCAAGTATACTGTGTGGAATACATCACTGCTGGCATTAGCATCTCAAGAAGGGATTCCTTCAAAAAGTAAAGGACAAAGTCATTATGTGGCTACATGCACAGCCTTTGAAACAGACGATTTTCATTTGATTTGCAATAGTAGCAGATATAGCAGGTATAGAACAGGACTCGTTAGCATTTAATTTTAACGAATGTCTTGTGGGGAGGAGGGTGTCTTCTGATAAACTGATTCTTCTCCTTCACACCACACACATACACACAGACACACAGAGCTTGAGCAACTAACAGAAATAAGGAGATGTTGCAAAGCAAAACTCTGTTAGCTTTGAATCATGAAAAAGTTTGTTGCTAAATCATTTTTCAGCACTGTCCAACTCCCTGTGACTTCATTTGGGGATTTCTTGGAAGAGATAACAGGGCTGTTTGTCATTTACTTTTCCAGCTCATTTTACAGATGAGGAACTGAGGCAAATAGGGTTAAGTGAATTGCCCGGTGTCACAAAGCTGATAAATGTCTGAGTCCAGATATGAACTCAGGATGATGAGTCATTCTGGCTCCATGCCTACCACCCTATCTCATTGTCCTATGAAAAAGTTTATTTAACTGAATTGGAAGGGGAGCTTGCATTGATCAGGTGAAGATAGGCCATAACACTCATACTCCTTAGAAAAGAGAATCTTTTCCTCATTTCTCAATCTAGGAGAAACCAAGTTCTCAATGAGCTACGTAGAGGATGCTGTGAACTGAAAGAGAAAAGACCAAGAGAAGCCTTGTGAAGGTGAACAAGTAGTTTTGTGAGAGAGGATGGACACCAAGAGGAATGGGTTCTAGGATTCTTAGAGAGAGGCTATGGAGGCCACTGGGGTGTGATATTTCTCAGGCTGAAACCAAAAGTGGCAATTCTTTATTTTCTTTCTTCCCTTGGGCTCCCCCATGAGAGCCTAAAGCTTTTTCCTTTGGCCTTGGACAAAATTTCCTTCTTCAATGTTTGCTTACCTTTATTTGTTTTTAGTTATTTTCTTTTCTTAGAAGTAGAATAATCTGCAAAGAACTGGAGACATTTTAAAGTTTAATTTATTTCACAGGTTGCCACAGTAACAAAAATAGATAAATAATAGAAGAATGAATGTATAAATAAGTGAAAACACAAATTGCATCACTATGTCTCTAGATTACTAATAATTCACCTTTTCATAATTAGGTTAGTTCTCATAAAATGGACTTTGTTACCTGGACCATACTCAAAGCTTGTAGAGCCTTCTAGAGCCTTCCAAAGCATGCACTCTGTTGTCATCATTTTCAGGAAACAAGAAGAGTTTCTTCCTTTCTTAATGAAACATTGTATTTCTAAAAATTGTGATTGGAAAAAATAAAAAGATAATTTTGTTTACATGAAATGAACAAACTTTTGAATGAACAAAATTAATGCAACTAGAATAAGAAGGTAAAGGTCAACTAAGGGAAATTATATTAATTATCTACAAAAAGGATATGATAGAGGGCAGAAACATATAAAATCAATAAATAACTGATCAATAAATAAGTGTTCAAAGCCTTCAAGAAAACTGTAAATAATTAAGTATATAATATTAAAAATAATAAAAGAAATAAAATTCTAAAGAAACCTGAGATTTCAGCCAAACCCAGGAGTCCCTACAGCCTACTATAAATTGCTGAGTATATCAGCACACATTTATGATAAATGTATGGAATAAACATAATGAAAGAGTCTTTCTTTAATGATAGTACTAATAATAAAATATATTCCATACCCCAAAGCTACTATTATTTGCAATGTTAAAACAGTGGAAGATTTCCCACTAAGAAGAAGAATGAAGTAGGAATTCTGTCACCAGGTTTTTATTTAACAAGAAATTAGAAATGCTAGAGACAAAAAAAGCAATAAACACTAGAGAAGAACATGCAAATTATCACCATTTGTGAATAATATAATGGGTTATTTAGAAAACCTTAGAGATTCAACAAAATAAACCAAAAATAACAATAAACTCTAAGAGTCACTTTATCAAAGTGGCAGGATATAAACTAAAGACAAAAACGATTCGTATTCTATCACAAATAGAAAACAATAAGAAGAGATAAAAGAAAAATACCAATTAAAATAATTATAAAACATGAAATATCTGTGTTAAAACCTACCATGATGCCCATAAGACTTTTATAGATATACCACAAAACAGTTATGACACAAATAAAAGAAAACCTGATAGAAATGTTCATTGTTTATGCTAACAAAATAAAAACAATCTATGCATTTGATAGTATACCCAATAAAAGTCCAAGGAATGTTTTCATGGTACAAAAATTATTTATTCATTTAGGAACATAAAATTTTTCTCTGAGTTTTATTAAGTTGTTGGCCAACTGGGGAAAATTAGTTTCATTATTATGTGGTATTCTACCCAGTCAATGAATCAAAATATTTACATATAGCAGGAAACAGAAAAGAAAGCCATTCATGCTAGAGGGACCAGGATATCTGTTATAGACATTCCCATATGGTTTGATTGAAGCATCTGGTCATAGAAGCACAGGCAAGGCCATGAATTTAAGAGAAACCTACAGGTCACTTAGTTTAGTCTGGCTTTAACAACTAGGCAAGATCTTCCCAGGAAGAAAAGGGAGATAAAACAAGAGTACTATGCTACGTGCTTCCCCACTTCAAGGAACAAGAAAAGGAAAAGGAAACTAGATTTTATAGGTATTATGTAAAATTAGACAAAGTAATGACAAAATATACACATGAGGAAAAGGAAAAAATAAAAAGATTTAATTCTGGATTCTATGTATATATATTATATGAGAGTAGGCAAGTTAATATAACAAAGTGTATATAAAAGAAAAATGGCAAATATGAAAATAATGGGGAAAAATAAGAATGAATGACGTTTGGCAAGAACAATTCTTAAACTGTATCATATCAAACGTATCCACAATAACTAAAAACAGAAAAGCTGACCAGTGAAATAGTTTAGATAACCAATTCTAGGAAAGAATCAGTGGTCAAGTCCAAGAAATCAAAGAACATCAAGCACTGAATGAAGAAATGAAGAAAGCTCAGAAAATTGGTCAGAATTTTTATAGAAAATAGGTTTCATGGACATTTTACATGAAGTACTACAATAAATTCCAAAAGGATAGGAAGTAAACAATAAACCATTATACCATTAAGAAGTTAGAGAAGAATGGAAAGTTACATCTTTCACAACTAAAAGAAAGGAACGTAATAACCCTAAAAATATTATTTAAAAAAAGACAAAAGAGATTACATACGTTGTATAAAATATTTCTGAAGATTTTTTATCAATGGAAATGTTGAGGCTAGAATAAGGAGGAAAAAAACATAATGGAAAAGAGACTTCCCATGAAATGTATATGAAAAGATTCTGACATTAAAATTCTGTGGGGAACAGACATGAAAGTATAAAATTAAGAACAATTCTTGAATAGATAATACAAAGAAATAGTTCTGAAAAAAAGAAATTCAGACTCTCAAGCACCACATAAAATGTCCAGAATCCCTGTTAATCGAAGGATGTCAATTAACAACTCACCAAATTCAGTATAAGATTATAATATAAGCAACAGATCTTACTGGAGAAATAATCAGACCAAACTGCGAACTGATCCATTACATCCACTGAGTCAGCACATTTTTTGAGCATGCTTACTCCTCATCTCTTTTGTGGGGAGCAATAATTCCTTCATCAAGGTGATATCTTTCCCTTTCCAAACAACTCACCCCTTCCTCTGAGTGGTGTGGCTTTCTGGTGTTCTTACCAGCTCACAATTTTATTTCTATGGATGTTGTTAGACTTGAATAGCCTAGTACTGCTGTCTCCTTTTCCCAACTGATTTAAATCTATACTAAGTCCACGGATACACTCTTAACCCAAAATTTCATCTTTAGAATAACACACTCTTTTTGTATCCATTTGTAAGTATTAAATAACATACACACATAGCTTGACATTTTTGCTGGCCAGCATGGTTCTGTGGTAGATGAAGAAAATGGTAAATGAAAACAACTGTCCAGGAATCAGCTAAAATACCAAACCCACTAGCCAAATGAACAACCAGCCAAAAAAAAAAAAAACCTCCCCTCTCTTGTTTACTCAGAGTCTTGTCTACAAAGGCCAGAATCTCTTCTATTTCCTAGCAAAGCTATTTCCTTCCACCGCTTTATTGAGGAGCTAGACATACCAGCTAGTTTTTGCTTTTTTAGTATGACTTTCAATTAAGAATTATGAAATGGAGCTGATCATTAGAAATTTTAAGCTGTGTGTGTATATGTATGTATATATACATATACATAGATACATACATAGATACATACGCACACATATGGACTAAAATTACATCACCATGATAAAGTCAAGTTTCAATGTATCCAACTGTGGCGGATCAGGCCAATATGAGCTTGGAATGCTCTACCACAGATTGGGCACAGATAGTCAGTGTGAACATTTGGGGTGGATACTCCAAATTTGTGCATCCTGCATTTACTTTGTGCTGTCTCAATTCTGCTTTGCTCATAGAGCACAGCACTCTTTCTGATGTGGATACACAATGCTAAGCAGTCCTATGCCAGTGTCTCCCATGTCCCACAGTCAAATCCAAAGTTCTTGAGAGAGACCTTGAGAGTGTCCTTGTATCACTTCTTGTGACCACCATGTGATTGTCTGCCCCATGTGGGTTCTCCGTAAAATAACCTTTTAGACAAGCACACATTTTGCATATGAGCAATGTAGCCAGCCCTTCAGAGTTGCACTCTCTGTAGTACAGTTTAAATGCTTGGAAGTTAAATTCAAGAAAGGACCTCATTGTCTGGTACCTTATCCTGCCAGGTGATCTTCAGAATCTTCCTAAGACAATTCAAATGGAAGCAGTTCAGTTTCCTGGCATGGCTCAGGTAGACTGACATATATGTAGACATATCAATGTATCACTTAAAATAGAGAGAGGATGAGAGAGAGCTAATTCTTTACCCCATGGAGATGAAAAGTTTGATCAGAAGAAGCTGATCTGCATATTGGGAATTATTAGAACCATGGGGAAAATGATACTAAATTATATAAACCATATGAACTTAGTATTCAGATATGCAACTGCTCATATATATCTCTGCTATCACTAATTTAGGATTTTCCTTCAATAATGAAAGCCATAGTCCATCGATGCTTTTCATTTCTGTGAGATTAACATCCACATCTTCCTGAAATTTTGCCACAGGTACCTATCTACCCAACAGGCTATAGGACTTCCTTGCTGCCCCCCAAATTTGTGAGGCTGCATTTGAGGCAATAACCATCATTCTATTGTAGCATGTTAAAACTAACCATGCATCTTTTGATTGCCTCATTGAGTGCCATGCACATCTTTATTTCTGAGCCAGTAGTGTTCCAGTTCTCATTGCCATACAGCATTACTGGTATAACTTTTGTATTGAAAAGATGGTCTTTTTCTACTTTAGGAAACATGTGGTTGTGTATTTATAAATGATTTTTGTCTTCTCTAAAAGAGCCAAAGAAAGCCTATGCAAAAGCTTTAAGCAAAGAAAATACGATACCACCCACTTTTCAGTAAGGAAGAATGCAGCGTAAAAAGTATAGCTGTGTTACATGCGTCACAGATGATGGGTCCAGCCACTGCTGGACTGCATATGTCATATACCACAGTATATGACATTGATTATGAAACCAACAGAGAGCAAGCCCATGTGGCAGATATCTTTCTTTTATTCAACTGATGTTTAAAAGATACCGTGACTATAAGGAGTGGTTGGATCCATCAGCAGAAGAAGATACCAATGGCCATCCACCACTGGAGGTAAGAATTTTAGTTCCAAACATGTGCCTTGGCCACATGTTCCCAGCTTATGCAATTCTCTACCCATGTGCCCTAAACACACTCCTGTCCTACATTTGTACTTCACTGTGTGTTCCCCATATAAATTCCCTCCTTCTGATGCTGTGTATAATTGTGAAAGAGACTCCAGGATTATGGAAAAAAATGACTTATTGCTGTTTTTCTCATTATTCCATTTCTTTAAACTTTTTTTTTCAGAATGAAGTGTCCTTTGGCTGACTGTAAAAGGTAAATAAATTGGCTGGTGTTTGTGAGCTGTGGCTTTAGGAAACATAGACCTAAAGAATATATCGAACCTGGAGTTCCCTAGGAGACCTACTCTGAGAGTTTGAAGTAGGTAACTCCAGGTGCCACACACATAATTACTAAAACTATAAAATTAAAGAAAATATTAGATGTCAGCAAAACCTACATTAAAAAATTTTGGCATATTTTCCGTTACCAGTTAATTACTAAAATGTAAATAAATGTCATATAATTTTCAGTTATTCTTTCATCTTTTTGTAAAGCTGTTTCAAAGATTGGGGGATTTGAGTGTGCGTATGCATTGCATTTCTTTATGATGTCAAAATAATATTTGTCAATTAAAATGGGAGCGACATGAATGAAGTCCATTTCATTATTTGGAAGGAGAAGGTTGGGTTGACATTAAGAATATCCAGTGCATTTGAACGTTTTTCTTGAAGAAAATACTCATTGTATTTAGGTAGATAGTAGTCTATAAGTCTTTGGCCTCTTTCATTTCTTAAACAAGAATAATATTTTCTAACATACCTTTTTGTCATTCTCCCATGTGCCTCTCTTTCCACTGAGGTCATTGAACATGAAAGTATCTATGTTGACTTGTTTTGGATGATGTGGTGATATAAACAAAAGCTTGATTTATGTTGGGTCTTTGTTTATGGTTATCATGATGACCACAGGGAGACATGATGAAGTGCCTAGGAAACTACATTTCTTTTACCTTGCACTCAAACCGAAATCAATTCATTTTTTATTCTCTCAAAGAAGAAGGTAGGGAAAACTTAAGTGATCAGCATACTTAAGAGTATCCAGCCATATAAGCTAAGACACCCTTCCATTTGACTGCAACTTCTATATGCTTTCTGGATTTATTTATCTTCATACTATCAATGTAGTTTGATACAGTTCTTTCAATAATATGTAAACTTTGTATATTGAACACATTTTGTACTTAAAATATTAGCAGAAAACACTATAAATTATAAGATTCTTGGTACCCTCCTAGAATCATGCAGATCATGAAACCAGAAAATGATTAAAAAATAACAAATCTTATATATCAACCAAGATAAGTGAGGAGGTAGTAAGAGAAACTCAAGCTTCCTTCAAAAACAACTAGATGGCACAAAGGATAGAGCTCTCTGGGCCTGGATTCAGTAGGACCTGAAATCACATTTGGCCTCTGACACTTACTATGTGACCCTGGGCAAGGGCACTTGACCTTTGTCTGCCTTAGTTTCCTCAGCTGTAAACTGTTCCCAATGTACTTTCCAACGTTCAAAGTTTTTGATTTAAGAAATATCCTTAGAAAATTTGGAACAGATTATCCCCTTACTTAAGCAACATGCCTCTTCTAGATAGATTTCTAAGACTTCTTGGCTAGGCAACAGTTGTTTAAACACAACAAAATGACTTATCTGCCTTACTATGAATGTACCTGACACTCAAAGGCTTTTAAGTTCTAAATATCTTCTCCTAATCTGCCAAATGTTCCCTTTCATTTTGCACTCAATTTGTAATCACTGTGTTCAGAACATTACTGTTGGTCAACTAATGGTCATTCCTAAAAACTGAGTAAGAGAGGAATTTAATTAAAAATACAAATTTACAATTAAAAATTTGAAATGCCACATTGCATGCTGTTCCATTGTGTCTAACTCTTTTTGACCTCATGAATCATTTCACAACAATGCTGTCCATTTGTTTTTTGCAAAGATACTGGAGTGGTTTGCCATTTTGTTTCTCTGATAGATTAAGGCAAACAGAGGTTAAGTGACTTGCCCAGAGTCACACAGCTACTAAGGGTCTGAGGCTGGATTTAAACTTCTCGCTCCAGACCCAGAGAGCTCAATCTACTGAGCCACCTACCTTCCTCACCATTTGTATCTTCCCTTAAAGCTCTTTTGATCCATAGTTCTCAAAGAAAAGCAGTTAAGCAAAACTGTACATTTCTAACGTATACCATAAACAACACCAACATTTTAACAAGCTCTTAAAAATGCCCATTGATCAAGTCACAGCTAAGTAACTTATAGAGAACATAAGTAATTTATACAGAAGTCACAGAACAATTCAACAAGGGCCCAACTTCCAACTGGAAACATTCCTAATATAAGGGGAAGATAATGAGAAATTATGCTTCCTGTTCTTACAAGGAAATATATGTAATTATTTTTATAAACATTTCCCTAAGAGCTAGTATTTTACTTCTCTTAATTAAATCCATTTAAGTGTTTCTTAATTTAATGGGTTTTTTTTGAGGATTTAAAAAAATTTGTTGTGCTACAGCAATCATTTTCTAAGTGCCTACCACAGACAACATACATGCAAATTGTATGAGGGATAGAAAGGAAGAAAAGAAGGCTCTTTAAATTTGTTTTTTTCCCAGAAAATATGGTCCACTTTGCTCAGAAAAGTTGTCTACCTGGCCTTCAAGAATATTTTAATGATATGTATAGCCCTTTCTTGCTTCTGAAGCAGGTATCTTTCCTTCCTTTCTTCTTTCCCTCCTTTCTTTTCTTACTTCTCCTGAGGAGAAAACTACCTCTGCAAATGAAGATGCAGATTTGCTCTGTAATTTCTAGTCTTGGAGAGATGCCAGGAGCACTGAGAGGTTAAATGTCTTTTCCTTGGTCACACAGCAGATTGGGTCTGAGGCCTGCCTTGAATTAAGGTCTTCTTAACTTTAAGGCCAGCTTTCTATCAGTTACAAAATGAGGCTGTTGAAACATCTGAAGAATTGGATGCTCCTCACACTAACAATAGCACTGCTTGAAAATATATATTTGTAAACAAAAAAAAAATGCTTTTTTTCAAGAAGTGAGCAACACAACAGGTAGAAAATATTTGCAATCCATGTTTCACCAGTACTTGTGTAAAGTACAGAAAACACCTGAACAAAGTATTCTATCTACAATTCTGACACAGCTAACTTACCACACTTGAAGACAACTATAAGTGCAGGGGACTATCACAGAGGTATACAAAAACAGAACTGAGATTTCCCCTGATAAGATGACATTTTATTAGAGACGTATTACATTATTAGAGGCACATAAAAAAATAGAAAGTAATATGAGGAGAGAGAAAATATTAACAAGGAGAAAAGCCTAAGAAGACTTCATAGAAGAGTTGAAACCTGAACTGATCTTTCCATGAAAATAAAAATTCTAAAGACTGGAGAGAAAGAAAGAGAGCATTCTTGGCAAGGTCATGATCATTAGTTTGGTAAAGGAAAACTTAGGGAGAAAGGGAGACCTGATAAATTTATTTGTGCAATTAAAGAGCTACCATTTGGAAGACAAATTATATTCATTCTGAAAGGCCTCAAAGGACATAAGTAGATAAAACAGGTAGAGTTTTCTGGTAGATATAGGCTGATATAATTATTGAAAGCAATAACTTCCTAATAATTACAGTTATCAAGAAAAGGTACTTTGAGAGATAGATAATAAATTCATTCTTATTGGAGGTCTTCAAGCAAAGATTGGATCCACATTTTTTGGAGATGTTATCAAGAGGATTTCTATACTGGTGTTGATTATTTGTGATGACTTCTAAAGATCTTTCTCTCATTTTTTAATTTAATTTTTTTTTAATTTTTTAATTATTTATTTATTTTTAGTTTGCAACATTCACTTTCATAAGTTTTAAATTTTCTCTGCCTCCCTCCCCTTCTCCCTTCCCAAGACATGGTGCAATCCAATATAGGAGCTACATATACATTTTTATTAAACTTATTTTTACAGTCATGTTGTATAGAACAACTTGAAAGTTTGGGAATATCGATGAGAAAGACATAACAAAACAAAAAAGGAGAACAAATAGCATGCTTAGATCTACATTCAGACTCTTTGTCTGAGTATTGATGGCGTTTTCCATCATGAGTCTTTTGGAGTTGCTTTAGGTCCTTGCATTGCTGAGAAGAGCTTAGGTCTATCAAAGTCAGTCATCACACAATGTACTCCTGGTTCTGCTTACTTCACTTAGCATCAGATCATATGAGACTTTCCAGGTTTTTCTGAAGTTTGTCTGCTCTTCATTTCTTCTTTTTCTCTTTATTTGTTTTCCAAATTTATTAATTTATTTGTTTTTAGTTTTCAACAATCACTTCCATAAGTTCCAATTTTTCTCCCCCTCTCTTCACTCTCCCTCCTCAAGATAGAATGTAATCTTACATGGATTCTACACATTGATTCCTTATTAAATCCATTTTCACATTAGTTACATTGCACAGAATAATTAAAGTGAATGGGAAAAACCATGAGAAAATAAAACAAAACATAACAAAGGAGAAAATAGTCTGCTTCATCCTGTATTCCAATTCCATAGTTCTTTCTGTGTATGAGGATGGCATTTTGCATCATGGGTGCTTTGGAAATATTTTAGATTCTCACCTTGCTGTGAAGGACTAAGTCTATCAAAAATAGTCCTCTCACACTGTGGCTGTTATTGTGTGTAATGTTCTTCTGGTTCTGCTTGCTTCATTCAGCATCAGTTCATATAAGTCTTTCCAGGTTTTTCTAAAATCCGACTGTTTGTCATTTTTATAGCATAATAGTGTTCCATTACATTCATATATCCCAGCTTTTTCAATCATTCCCCACTTAATGGGCATCCCATCAGTTTCCAGTTCTTGGCCACCACAAAAAGAGCTGCTATAAATATTTTTGTACATGTGAGTCCTTTCCTCATTTTTATGATCTCTTTGTGATACAGCCCTAGAAGTTGTATTGCTGGGTTAAAAGGCATGCACATTTTTATAGCATTTGGGGCATTTTTCCAAATTCTTGTCCAGAATGGTTGGATGAGTTCACAACTCCACCAACAATGCATTAGTGTTCTGATTTTCCCACATCCTCTCCAGCATTTATAATTTTCCTGTCTTATCATATTAGCCAATATGATAGGTATGCTGTGGTATAAGGTTCTTTCTCTTCAAAGATAATGTAATTGCACAACTTAATTACTGGAGGCATTAGAATTTAAAGTTCACTTGAAATACTTGGTTATGTTAATAAATAAATAATGAGTTTCTTTAAGAAAAGAGCTTATTTCCCTAGGACAATAAGATTCTAATCCTGATAATATACCATTTGAAGTAGCAGTTATTTAAACATTAAAAAAAGTCTAGTATTTTTTCACATTATATAATATTTAATTTGTTTATTATTTGTATCATAATACTGATATTTATGAGATAAAATATTAATATTAGTTACAATGGGAAGAAAATAATAATAGTGTTTTGTTTTATGGTTTTAGTAGTAAAAAACATATTTTTTTTACATAAAAAGTTCTGCTGTTTTCCCTTGATACTAGAAACGAGAATATCTCCTTTCAGGGTGTAACCTAGGAGATGAGACAAATCAAGTAAAGAAATATCTGATTCATCCCCAGGAGGGGTGTTTATCTATATTCATCACATGTGTTATTCTTGTCAAAGAAAAAATGTTTTATACTGTAAAACAAATCCTATCAAGCCCCTTGACAGACTTCATGAAAAGATAGCAACTAGCAATTTTTTTGTATTTGAAGTTCATTTATCTTCATATTTGGATTAACATTCTTAAATAGCAATATGAAATTCAATTCTAAGAACATTTGTTAGACATGAATTGCATGCTAAGTATCATGCTAAAAACTGGGGACATATAGGCAAAAAATAAAAGTCTGTACCCTCACAGAACTTCTATTCCTTTGGAAGTAACAGATAAAGAGATGAGAAAATACAAAATATTTAAGCACTAATACCTAGGAAAACAGCAAAGGCCTTCTGTAGGAGGTGCCACCTGAACTAAGCAATGAAGAATTTTCTAAGAGGTGAAGGGGAAAAGAGAGCGTTACAGGTATAGGGGACAAAGGGGGCAGAACCATGGTGGAATGTATTGGAATATATGAATAGAATAGGTACTTGGCTTTGGAATACAGAAACTGTGAAGGGGAAAATTGTGAAACCAATCTGGGAAGACAGGTTGGAGCCAGACTGGGAAGACTTTTGAAAATCAAAGAAAGGAGTTTGTATTTTCTCTCAGAGGCAAAGGGAACCAGTCAAGTTTCACAGGCAGGTGAGTGATATGATCAGATTTTTAAGGGAAAAAAATATGTTTAATTTCTTATCATTCAATTTTGTTCAAAATGCCAAGTTTGAATACTTTCTACACCATAAATAAATGGAGTATTTGATATGCTATTTATTAGGTAAAGGATAGTTTCAGATACGAACTTCATGTCTAATAAGTTATTATTAAAAAGTATGGATAAGATTTTATATATGCTTTCCACATGCATGAATGAGAAAGAAAATGAAGCTTTTACATGTTTTTTTTTCTGCTCCCTCAGTTTCACCTTTTCTTTTCTCATAAAGAATATTCTTTGTACACAGATGCATATTGAACAGACTGAATTTAACAAAAACATTTCTTGTATTTCCCTTTTGATCAAGAATAGACAATATATTATAGATTGTGTGTGTAGTGGTGTGTGTATGTGTGTGTGTGTAGTGGTGTGTGTGTAGTGGTGTATATGTGTGTGTAGTGGTGTGTGTGTAGTGGTGTGTATGTGTTTGTGTGTAGTGGTGTGTGAATGTGTGTATGTGTATGTGTGTATGTGTGTGTAGTGGTGTGTGTGTATGTGTGTGTATGTAGTGGTATATGTGTATGTGTGTGTGTATGTGTGTAGTGGTGTGTATGTCTGTGTGTAGTGGTGTGTATGTCTGTGTGTATGTCTGTGTGTGTAGTGGTGTGTCTGTGTGTGTAGTGGTGTGTATGTGTGTGTGTGTTTGGTGGTGTGTATGTGTGTGTGCAGTGGTGTGTGTATGTGTGTGTATGTGTATGTGTGTGTAGTGGTGTGTATGTGTGTAGTGGTGTGTATGTAGTGGTGTGTGTGTATGTGTGTGTATGTGTATGTGCGTGTGTAGTGGTGTGTGGGTAGTGGTGTGTATGTGTGTGTAGTGGTGTGTATGTGTGTGTGTAGTGGTGTGTGTGTGTGTGTGTGTGTGTGTGTGTGTGTGTAAGGTTATTATGTATAAGAGTTGGTGCAGGCAAATTTCCAGGTGAGGAAATTACAGGGGGTCACAAAGGCAGCATGTGTCAGGACTTGAACTCAGGTCTCTCTATTGCATAGTCAGCTCTGTTTGCCTTATGTCAGTCTGTCTCTCTTCCTCCTCCTTTGTACCATCAGGACTCGGAAAGTTGAAGTGAAAATGAGAAAGAGGAGTACTCATTGCCCTGGTCCCCACCCTTGGAATTCAGGCATTTCTGGCCTGATCTAGGGATTCTCTTGATCTTTTCCCCTCTCATGATGTCCTCTCCATCACTTCCCTCAATGGTATCTCTATAGAAAAATTTTTCTGACCATGAATTTTCAGGGGAGGGGAAGAGAGAACTGAAAACGAGGAACAGTATCTTATCCTCTTCCCAGACAGCGATAGTGATTAACTCACTTTAGCCTCAGGGTAAAAAACCCAACATTCAGCTTTACCCAGTTTGGAATGTTAATTAAAATTAATAAATCAATATCATTCTCATTCACATCACTCCTAAGCCCCCAGTCAATATCCAGATTTACTGATGACTCACTTTTGCCTGTATGCTCAGATCAGTCACTGTTCTCTCGTGAAAATCCCTATTCACAAATAATGAAACACACAAATCAAAATTGGTCTAATCATATTTTATCTAAAGTAAGCCCATGTTAAAATACTAATTAAATCAGGAGTTATGAGCAAACTTAAAAAAAAAAAGAAAATCTTTGAAGTTAATGCCTGCAGTCTCAGGCAGGAAGTAGAGAGAGGAGACTTCACTAGATTCCCCAGAGCTAAAAGGGTTTTTGTTTTTTTTTTCAGCTGTTCAGTCATGTCTGACTCTTCAAGACCCCATTTGGGGTTTTCTTGGCAAAGATACTGTAGTTGTCTGCGATTTCTTCCTCTAGTTCATTTTATAGAGAAGGAGCTGAAATAAACAGAGTAAATTGACATGTCCAGGTCACATACCTAAGTACAAGTAATAAATAAAAATAAAAGTTTAACATACATTAATCTGTTCCAGCAACTCTGATTCTTATGGTCCCAACAGGTAGAGAAAGCTTGAGATACCTGCAAGGTACACCATTTCTCATTCCCTTAGTCTTTCTTGACATATATTCCTAACCAGAGGCACTGTTCTTTCTATTCAACACAACATCTCCCAATTCCATTCATTTTCACTGGCAGTCAGTCCCCCATGCCTGGAATTCTCTTGCTTCCTGGCTTCCTTTGAATATCAGGTTAAATCAACCTGCCCTTCCCAATCATGCTCAATGCTTTCCTTCTGAAATTACCTCCAGTTTAACCTGTGTTTATCTTGAATATACATAGTTATTTGCAAAGAAATGCTTCCGTAGAGGGACTATTTTTGCCTTTCTTTGTATCTCCAGGGTTTAGCACATTGCCTGAGACATAGTAAGTGCTTAATGACTTGAGCTTCCCAAACTAGTTCCTAGTGCTTGGTTCAAATCAGCATGTTGAGTGATCCTCCTCTCTCATCCACTTCCAGCATATTTCATTCAGCATGGAGGGGAACAATTGTCCCATTAAGATTTACAGCTTGGATTCCATCTTTAGATAATGCAAAAAATGAAGAATTTCTTCCTTCCACCAGAACTTCATCCCTTTACAGTGATACCTCCAAGAGATGTCATGGGTTATATTTTTTCCTCAGGGTTAGGAATTTTGAAGTCCCTTGCAAAGTCATTTGTGGTATATTTAATATCTGGAATTGTACATTACAGTATCAAAATGAACAATTGTAATTAACAAGACAAGGATGATTAATTCAGCATCCCCGGTAATTATCCCGGGTGTCATTCACAGAAAATATGTATCAGCAATATGTACAATAGCCATAGCACACGTACAACATAGCTTGACAGGCTACACTAGTGACTCAGTGTCTAAATTATACGTAGGACATAATAAATGCATGTGACACAACTGTACATGAATACCCACAGAACACAAGCAAATATGCCCAACAGTAAACAAAGCAAGAGTGATATCCATAGGTCTATAAAATAAAACAATATGAACAAACAGCTAAACTTGCACAAGAACACACTGACACATAGTTAACAGACTGATACATTTATAATATATGCATGATACACAAAAGCAAGTAAAACAATACAATACTCAAAATGTGCAGTAATAAACATATTCATCAAAGAACATATGGGATTAAAAGAAGGTACACATTACACTGGATAAATATGAACTTCCTTGGGACCTACTTACTGGTCTTCTCCTATAGCTAAGATAGTAGATCATAATTCTCACTACATCTACAATCCTGCCTTCCTAAAACTACACTTATAGAAAATCTGGGCAATGGAGCACTCTTACTACATTTTGTGAGACGTGTTTGTATACTAGAAGTCTTTTCAGCTGAAGTGCTAGATAGGAAAGTTCCTGGATTTGACTTTAGTTCTCTCCCATTTTTTGACTCATTCATTGGGTTTTAGTTCCTAAAATCCTCTACTTTAAATACCTATTTCTGACAGGATTCTGGGAAGATGGCAGAGTAGGTCATAAAATTCCAAACACTCAAGATTTTCCCCCACAAAAGACATGAAATATTGCCTCAGCATAAACTTAGAATGTGGAAAATGCATAAAAATAGGGTCAAAACAGAGGTTCTCCTGGGACAATCAGAGAAGATCTGAAGAAAAATCCTAGAACAAGATCTGATCCCTATGAAGAGTAAACACCTACAAGTTAGGGACCTCTTAAACAAGTGACATGCTTTGGGGATCACTGGGTTAAGAGGCTCCCTCAGCCCTGGCCATAGGTACTTTTATACCTGAGACAGCGAGAGGTGTAGGGCACCTGAGCCAGGGAAGATCAAGGGAAATTTTGCTGACAATCAATGCCAGATACAGTCATGCTTTGGGGATGCAGCCAGGAACCAGCACACACCCATTGAATGCAGGAGCAGTGAGGCAGCGATGCTGGTTGTGGGCACTTGCAGTAGCAAGAGATCAGTTTCAGTTCCAGGCCTGAGGGGAGAACTGAAGAAGGATATCCAATCCTCTTCTATGTCAAAGAGTAATGTTAAATGGTCACCTGCCTAAAAACAATTCATAGAAGTACTTTAAAAATGACTTTAAAAATCAATCGGAAAGAGATTGAGCCAAAACAAAACAGAACAAGAACAATCCAAGAAAAACATGAAAATTATGTGAACAAAGTAAACCAATTAGAAAAAGAGATCCAGAAACTTAAGGAAGAAAACAACTCCTTGAAAATAAGAATTGGGCAAGGGAAAGTCAGCTAAGTTATAAAAGATCAAGAAAAAAATAAAACAATACATAAAAAATGAAAAAATAGTAGATAATGAGAAGAACCTCATTAAAAAAAAAACTGATCTGGAGAACAGATCAAGAAGAGAAAATATAAGAACAATTGAACTACATCAAAGCTATGATCAAAAAATGAATCTTGATATAATAATAGAAGAAATAATTAAAGAAAATTGTCCTGAAGCAAAAAAAAGAGAAAAGTAAAAAGAGAAAAGTAAAAAGAGAAAAAAAAAATCCACTGATCACCACCTGAGAGAGTTCCTATGAGGAAAACCTACAGGAATATTATTGTCAAATTCCAAAACCCTCAGATGAAGGATAAAATAATATAAGTAACAAGAAAAAAAATATGACAGTGCCACAATTAAAATCACATAAGATCTAGCAGCAGCAACACTGAAAACTACAGTTTTTGAACACTATATATCAAAGAGCAAAAGAACTGAGGTTCCTGGCTGAAAATATCCCACATAGCAAAGTTAAGCATAATCCTGAATGAAAATAATGCACATTTAATGATCTGTCAGACTTTCAGAATTTTGTTTAAAAAAAAACTGAACTTAATGGATGATTTGACATACAAGACTCAAGAGAAATATAAGGTATATACCAAAGACTAATTACAAGGGCCTCAATAAGGACATACTGTTTACCTTCTATGTATGTGAAATGTAAAAAATATATCTGATTGTAATTAGTAATTTGGTAGTTCATAAGAAAGACTGGGGTAGACCTGAGTATGATATGATTTTAAAACTATTTAGGAACAGCTAAAAAGAGTAGTTCTCTCATACAAATGAGGTGGGAGAGGAAGAACCGTCATAGAGGAATTAGATGGAGAAAGAGGGCTGTTAATTCTGGAAACCTACTTTCATTGGGAATGGGCTCAAGAGGAAACATATATTGTTCTATATACCAGATAAAATACTAAGGGGATAGAGAGAAGGGAGAGGTTAAGGGAGGGATCTCTAGAGGTAAAGGAAGATGCTAAAGGGGGGTATAGAAGGGTGTTTAGATTCATGGGAATGGGAGGATAAGGGAGGAATCCTTGGAGGGAGGGGTAGGTTAAGTAATAAGCAGGAAAGGTAGTGGGTAGAAGTAGAGGAGTCAGGAGGGATAGGAAATAAAAAATAAGTACAAATACAAAAACAAAGATCAGGAGTAGAATTAGTTAGGGAAAATATATGTTTATGTGTATGTGTATATTTCTATAGTTACATATAAAGATATCTGCACTGAACTATAGCCAGGGAATAGGGGAAGGAAGGGGGAGAAGAACAAAGTAAAAAGTGCATCATAGAGAGGAAAACTTAAAAGGAAGCAAAGAAAAGATGGGCAGCTCTCAATACAATGTGTAGTATTTATTAAATAGGCTTTCTAAAAATGGAAATTTATTGCTACGTATTTTGAATCATCTCTTCTGTTCTGCTGTGCGCATGACAGTTTTTTCTTTTCTTATTTTGTATGTAAGTTTATAATATTTCTCTTTCTTTTTCTGTGTATTTAAGTTTTAGTATTTAAGTCCAAAATACAAAAAAAAGATTAAAAACTAAATAAATAGCTGTTTCTGAGCCATTTTCTGTTATAGTCTTTGAATGACTGGCAGACAGTTACTTTTACCCAGCATCTATCAAGGTATCTGTCGGTGACTATTTACTCATCAGGCAATCTAACTCACTTATAAACGATAAGTGTGGACCTTGTCCTTACAAGTTTTCCACCAGGCTTAGGATTATTTTGTAAATGGACAAATTTTTCTCAACTATTAGATATGGAATAGATTTTTACAATTCTGCGAACATATATGTCTCATGAAGACAAAACATTTCCAGCAAAATTTATATCACCTTGTCAAAGGTCTGAGTTGGGTCCACTCAGGTTGTGTCAAGAGTTAGGTGATTTAAAGGACTTACATTTGATTCTTTTGAAATTTCTAATTTTTTCTTGGCTTGTCTCACTTCACTCAGTCCTTTGTCAGTCATTTTTTCTCTTCACCAATAATATACTTACTACCATACAAGGGAGGTTGCTTCAACAAAGTTACATTAACATATTGCTTTCCTACTATTTGGTAGCACTTCCAACTTTCCAGGTATACTAACATTTGCTTGTGATCTAGCTCCATGTATATCTTTCAATCTTTTAGTATTGCCATGGCTTCAGTACCTTCAGGAGAAAGCAACTGCATCCACCTTAATCTTCCACGGCTTATGTTGAATGCCAAATTAAGAGTTGATTGATGCTGCCACTCATTTCTAGCGAACAGCATGGACAGACCTAAGCACTAGTGAGAATATGTCATTAGATTGTCCTCATTTCACAGCTGAAACTTTATTCCATTCACAAGTTCTTTGAGCTGTTCAGTCCACTCCAGTGACAATCTACTCCAAAGGCAAGAGCTCTAGCTTGTGTATGGGGTAACATGCTGCTAGCATCTATATGCAGAACAAGAGACTTACTTGGATCTATGTAAGCCAACATTGTTGAATGAGTGAAGGAAATAACTAGGTCTTTGAAAGTTTGTTCACATCTATAAGCCCACTTTTTTCCAGAGGGCTTTGTAAGTTTATATCAGCTTTTCATTTTTTACTCTTATGCTCCTGGGTATCTTCAATCATATATATTTGAGTGAGACCATTCAGTGGCTTACCAGTTGTGATATGTTTCCTAAAGCATTTGCAATAATAACTGTCAAAATCTTTAAAAAGTCCTTAGATCTTAAAAGTTTTGTTAATGGACAAATCAAGATTATTTCTATTTTTTCTGCTTCAGTGCTCACACATTGAAGAGATGCCATGTGACTCACAGACCTGACAAATATTCCAGAGAACTGGCATTTGTAACCTGTTCTTACTCATGCTTTTCCAGGGTCTTTTCAAAGGCAATGATGTCATCAACATACAGAGATAATTCGTATTTTCTACACCAGTCTTTGAAAAATAGCAGGTTAGTCAAAGCGATCATGGTGCATATGCTCAAATTAGTAAAGTGTAGCTGGGCAGATGATAGGAGTCTTCCACTTTTCTTCTTCCACCATAGGATACTGACAGCAGCTACATCACAAATCCAATACTGAGGATCACTGGCTATCTAAAAGACTGTCCAAGATGCCTTGAATATTTGCCAAACTGTACTGGTTCACTTTAGACATTTCTTCAAAGTTAAGTAGTCTAAAATATATGTGTCTTTCTATTCATCACTGGAGTTATTTGGGTGGTGGAGTGGAGGAAATATTAAGGTCAGAGTTCAAATATAGCCTCAGAAATTTACTAACTGTGTGATTTAAAAAAAAATGACTTAATTTCTCTTTGCCCCCATTTATTCAATTATAAAATGGGAATAATACCTACTTCTCAGAGTTCTTATTGTATCATCAAGCACCCTAGAATCCAGGAGTGCCTGCTACACAGGTTCTTAGATCTGCTTTCCTAAAAGGAAAGCAACTTTAAAGGGATAAATAATCTTACTTCAATTATATATACCAACAGAGAAAATAGGACCAACAGACAGGGCTTCCAACTGTCTGACCATAGACAATACATACATCATTACCAGAGAGAGAAGTACCAACATTTGAGTTTTCAAACCTGGAGGGCTTCTTAACGAAGCTGCCCACAGTCTCATCTGGCACATGAATGTCATTCCAAAAACTAAACCCCAGAGCAAAACTTTACTTCACAGTATATAAATATATATATAGATAGATAGACAGATAGATATAGATATGTAGATATGTAGATATATAGATATAGATATATAGATATATAGAGAGAGATATAGAGAGATATTTATATATATATGTCTGTGTGCATATGTGTGTGTATATACATAGATATGTGTATATACATATATGTATACATGTATGTATACATACATACATACACATGCATATACACACATAGACATATATATACATATATGTATATATATATATATATATACATATACACACACATATATACATGGCATGACTCCTTGTGACCTAGTGCCTCATTAGCAATCAGTAAAAAGTATGGCCTTCATAAAAAACAAGCTTCTATCAATCAAGCCTACCTCAATAGCCCCATCTGAAGACTATCAATAGGCAGGGAAGATGTTTAACTCCTATTACAATTGTGTGGATTAAATGAAGCAATATTTACAAATGAATTCATGCAATGCCTGGATATGGTAGGTGATTAATGAATGCTTGTCTCCTTCTTTCTTTGGTTCCAACATTATTGGACCTGCGTATTGGCTAATAGTCCCTGTGCTGATGCCAATGACTAGCTGATTCTTGATTCACATCTTTCTCATTCATTAAGAACACATCTGTTTTCTAAATTTCTGCTTGAAATGCCCCTTCCATTATCTAAGAACCAGAAGATATTGAAAGTCAAATTTCTTGGAATATACTTCTGAAATTTGAGTCATTGATTTTGTGATGTTGCCTGCTTGCTCTTGGCTATTCTCTTTCATGCTTCTGCACAGGCTGAATGGATGGTCAAAGTGTACAGGTATTGAGTCCAAGTTTGTTGTTTGCAGTATCTACTGAGATTTTAATAAAAATTCATTAAACCTGACAGTCTTCATTGATTTGTGATGTTCTGGTCATCAGTACCAGGGTGTCTACCATGCTGTCCATCCCAATTTCCTTAGGAAAATTTGTGGTTACTTCAATGTAAGCACGGATGAATTTTGTCACTTAATTGTTCAAGACCAAAGCTTTCTGGTAGTCATAAAGAATTTCTTCCATTGTCTCTTATAATCTAAATGGAAGAAAAATGCCTCCCTTTTCTTCAATGTCCAGCATAGCAGTGTAGTTTATATACTAAACTTTACAACCTCTATTCCATAAGTCCAGCTGGAAAAGACAACTATGCTAATGATGTCATTCTCAGATTACATAATTCATTTATTAAATATTTGCTATATCAGGTAGCATACTAAGTGCTGAAAATACAACGACAAAGAAAAAGGACAGCTCTTGCCCTCAAGGAGTTTGCAGATTTTGTTACTCTTTTGTTCTTTTTTTTCTTGTTTTAAATTTATTTTAAGTTTTCAACATCCATTCATTTCCACAAAATTTTGAGTTCTAAATTATCCCTCCCATCTTTCCCCTCCCCCACCACAAAACACCGTGCATTCTGATTGCCTCTCCCACCAGTGTGCCCTGTCTTCCAACACCCCTCCCTTCCATTATCCCCATCTTCTCTCTTGTATAGGGCAAGATAAATTTCTATACCCCATTACCTGTATTTCTTATTTTCCAGTTGTATGCAAAAGCAATTTTCAACATTTGTTCCTAAAACTTTGAGTTCCAGCTTCTCTTCTTCTCTCCCTCCCCACGCATCACCACTGAGAAGGCAAGAAATTCAATATAGGCTATATATGTGTAGTTTTGCAAATGACTTCCATAATAGTCATGTTGTGTAAGACTAACTGTATTTCCCTCCATCCTATCCTTCCCCCCATTTCTTCTATTGTCTCTTTTGGCCTTGTCCCTTTCCAAGAGCATTTACTTCTAATTGCTCCCTCTTCCCATTTGCCCTCCTTTCAATCATCTCCCCCCACGTTCCTTATCCCTTTCTTCCCTACTTTCCTGTATTGTAAGATAGATTTTCATACCAAATTGAATGTGCATGTTATTCCTTCCTTCAGCCAAATGTGATGAGAATAAGCTTCACTTTTTCCGCTCACCTCACCCCTTTTCCCCTCCATTGGAAAAGGTTTTTCTTGCCTCTTCTATGAGAGATAATTTGTCCTATTTCTTTTCTCCCTTTCTCCTTCCAATATATTCCTCTCTCACCCCTTAATTTAAGTTTTTAGATCTATCTATTTGATCTCCTCCTATTCAACTCACCCTATGATCTCTGTCTCTGTCTCTCTCTCTCTGTATATATATGTGTGTGTGTGTGTGTGTGTGTGTGTGTGCATGTGTGTGTGTGTAATCCCTCCAGCTATGCAGATATTGAGAAAAGTTTCAAGAGTTACAAATGTTATGTTTCCATGTAGGAATGTAAACAGTTCACCTTTAGTAAACCCCTTGCATTTTCTCTTTCCTGTTTACCTTTCCATGTTTCTCTTGATTTTTGTGTTTGAAAGTCAAATTTTCCTTTCAGCTTTGGTCTTTTCATCAAGAATGCTTGAAAGTCCTCTATTTCACTGAATGAAGTATTATACTGAAGTACTCAGTTTTGCTGTGTAGGTGATTCTTGGTTTAAATCCTAGTTCCTTTGCCTTCTAGAATATTATATTCCAAGCCCATCATTCTCTTAATGTAGAAGCTGCTAAATCTTGTGTTATCCTGATTGTATTTCCACAATACTCAAATTATTTCTTTCTAGCTGCTTGCAATATTTTCTCCTTGACCTGAAAACTCTGAAATTTGGCTACAATACGCCTAGGAGTTTCTCTTTTTGGATCTTTTTCAGGAGGTGATTGGTGGATTCTTTCAATATTTATTTTACCCTCTGGTTCTGGAATATCAGAGCAGTTTTTCTTGATAATTTCATGAAAGATGATGTCTAGGCTCTTTTTTTTGATCATGGCTTTCAGGTAGGCCCATAATTTTTAAATTGTCTCTTCTGTATCTCTTTTCCAAGTCAGTTGATTTTGCAATGGGATATTTCACATTATCTTCCATTTTTTCATTCTTTTGGTTTTGTTTTGTGTTTTCTTGGTTTTTCATAAAGTCATTAGCTTCTATCTATTCCATTTTAATTTTTAAAGAACTATTTTCTTCAGTGAGCTTTTGAACCTCCTTTTCCATTTGGCTAATTCTGCTTTTTAAAGCATTCTTCTCCTCATTGGCTTTTTGGAACTTTTTTTACCAATTGAGTTAGCCTATTTTTAAAGGTGTTATTTTCTTCAGCATTTTTTGGGTCTCCTTTAGCAAGTTGTTGACCTGCTTTTCATGATTTCTTGCATCTTTCTCATTTCTCTTCCCAATTTTTCCTCCACTTTTCTTACTTGATTTTCAAAATCCTTTTTGAGCTCTTCCATGTCCTGGGTCCATTCCATATTTATGTTGGAGGTTTGGGATGCAGAAGCCTTGACTTTTATGTCTTCCCCTGATGGTATGCGTTGTTCTTCCTCATCTGAAAGGATGGGAGAGAATACCTGTTCACCAAGAAAGTAACCTTCTATAGTCTTATTTTTTTTTTCCCTTTTGGGGCCACTTTCCCAACCAGTTACTTGACTTTTGGTTCCTTTTTCAAGAGTAGGGTATACTCTGGGGACCTATAAGCTCTCAGTTCCTCCAAGATGGAACAATCTAGGGAGAGGAGTTTACTCCCTGGCCAGGCTTGTGGCAGAGATGCAGATCAGCTGCTCAATTCCTACAGGGATTTTAGGTGGGTATAGGGCCACCATCCAGGGCTAAGATTCAGAACAGCTGCTCACTTCTCCCAGGCACTTTAAGCTGAGCCACTCCAACAATGGACCCTGGCTGCTGCCACAGCCACGGCCATCACAGCTACCTGCTGCCTGCTGCTGCTGCTACCTGGAGCCAAGGGTAGGGGAGAATCCTGATCCCTTCTCGCTGTGGTTGAAAAAGCCCTCTGACTGACCTTTGGAGACTGTGGGTTAAGGGATCTGCAAACCACCGCTGCCTGCTCTGGTACTGCTCCTCCTGGTGCCATGCAGCCAAGGCTGGGCTGGTCTCTGCTCCATATTTGGTCTGATAAACCTTTCCTGTCAGCCTTCCAGGTCACTGCGGGCTAGAAATCTCCTCCACTCCATTGTTCTGTGGCTTTTGCTGCTCTAGAATATGTTGAGAGTCTTTCTTTACAAGTATTTTATGGGCTGTAGGGGAAGAGCAAGGGTATGTGCCTCTTTCTACTCTGCCATCTTGACTCGGACTCTAGTTCTTTGTTCTTGAAGAGGATCAGGACGTTAGGAGGGTGATGTCTTGAGTAGAGTTCAATGGCAGCACATGGATAAGGATGACTAGTAATATCCCTGGAGGCAGTGGGAGACCTCAAGGAGTTTACATTATAATACAAGGTGGAAGAGAAGAAAGTACTTATGAGAAGCCAAGCTAAAAAGTAATATAGGGTCTCAGGGGCTGAACCAAGTTATAAATGAGCCTGATTGGTGAGGACATTTCATCAAATGGAGGTTCTGGGGAAGAGGTCATCAATCAGAAAAGGAGGTTGCAGATGTATAGGTATTGTTAGTATGAAGAGGCTGCTGGGGAAGAACTGGAAAAATGTTGTAGCACCTCAGAGTTTGTGTTCTTCAGGAGATTTCCTTTCAACCCTTCTCCTTTTCCTAAAGCTGGTCATGTATTCATAAGTTTCTATAAACTCCAAATTTATATCTGCTTCTTGAGGACTTGTAGCCTGCATCTGGCCATCTCCACAGTTGTAAAGAAAGCTATCTCTGCCTTTGTGTTTTCTCCTAGTGTTCAAGTGTTATTCTGTTGTGGTTTCCATTCCCCTGTTCTAATACCTTTCCAGATGGAATGGGTTTCCCTTAGAGTTCATTTATCAGATAAGTTTATTCATTTGACTCTTTACCCACAGGACAATTCCTCTAATTTCCATCAACTAAGAGTCTTCTTGTCATTTGGGGTTGCTGTTTTTGCAATCTAATTAATCAAGATATAAAGTCAAAGACAATGGTTCCTTTAAACAAGATTTTATTGCCCTACTTATCAATCTCTTAAAGCAAAAGTTGGAATCAACTACACAAAGCCATAACTGAATTTTTAATTTTCTGAGGTAAAGAATAAAACTCTACTAACTACTAATTTTAAATGTCTGTCTTTCTGTTTCAGTTATGTTTCCTGTAGTCATCAAACTGTTACACACTTTTTTTAAAAAAAAAAGATCTATTGTGTAACTCAATTTATTTTATTTCAATCCATTAATATTCAGTTATAATTGTTATATTTGGTTTTCCCTCATACTATTACAATCTTTATCATATGAGAAAAAAGAAAAAAAATATGTACTTCCTTCAGGTCACTCGCAATCTTGAATGTAAACATGAACATTCACTTTGACATCCTTCCATGAGCCTAACATTACAAAGATACACGACACTTTCTATACTATTAGTTCAATTACCTTTGTATTTTTAAAATCTTCAAAATGTCTCCTCTTTGTGTTATAAACAAAATTTCTAACCCACTAAAATTTCTCACACACTAGACCTCGTTTTAACTTTTTTCACCTTTTATTAGGGTTTTATTTTTCGCAGTTACATATAAAAACAATGTTTTAACATTTTTTTTTAAAATCACATTTTGTTTTTTAAAAAATTCCCTCCCTTCCTTCCTCTCCAATCTCCATCATTGAGAAAGCAAGCAATTCCATATAGGTTATATATGTGTAGTCATGTAAAACATCTCCATAATAGCCATATTATGAAAGAAAATATGGACCCCATTAAAAAACCTTCAAGAAAAATAAGGTATAAAATATGCTTCAATCTGTATTCAGGTATCAACAGTTCCTTCTCTGGGGATGGATAGCATTTTTCCTCATAAGTCTTACAGAGTTGTCTTGGATCATTATATTGCTAAAAATAGTTGTCAATCACAGTTGGTCACCATGCAATACTGCTGTTACTTTGTACACAGTACATTTCACTTTGCATCAACTCATAGAAGTCTTTCCAGTTTTGTTTTTTTTTCTGAGAGCATCCTGCTCATCATTTCTTTCTTTTTTTGTAATTTTTTTGCTTTCTTTTTTTTTATTTTATTTTTTTTTAATTTATTTAACTTTTAACATTCATTTTCACAAAATTTTGGGTTCCAAATTTTCTCCCCATTTGTCCCCTTCCCCCACCCCAAAACACCAAGCATTCTAATTGCCCCTATCACCAATCTGCCCTCTCTTCTATCATCCCTCTGTTCCCTTGTCCCCATCTTTTCTTTTGTCTTGTAGGGCCAGATAATGTTCTATGACCCTTTACCTGCATTTCTTATTTCCCAGTAGCAAGAACAGTACTCAACAGTTGTTCCTAAAACTTTGAATTCCAACTTCTCTTCATCCCTCCCTCCCCACCCATTCCCTTTGGGAAGGCAAGCAATTCAATATAGGCCATATCTGTGTAGTTTTGAAGATGACTTCCATAATAGTCGTGTTGTGTAAGACTAACTATATTTCCCTCCATCCTATCCTGCCCCCCACTGCTTCTATTCTCTCTTTTGATGCTGTCCCTCCCCAAGAGTGTTGACTTCAAATTGCTCACTCCTCCCACTGCCCTCCCTTCCATCATCCCCCCCACCCTGATTATCCCTTTCTCCCCTACTTTCCTATGTTGTAAGATAGGTTTTCATGCCAAAATGAGTGTGCATTTTATTCCTTCCTTTAGTCGAATGTGATGAGTAAACTTCATATTTTTCTCTCACCTCCCCTCTTTTTCCCTCTATTAAAAAGTCTTTTGCTTGTCTCTTTTATGAGAGATAATTTGCCCCATTCCATTTCTCCCTTTCTCCTCCCAATATATTTCTCTCTCATCCCTTAATATCATTTTTTAAGATATGATCCCATCCTACTCCATTCACCCTGGGCTCTCTGTCTCTGTGTGTCTGTGCATGTCTGTGTGTGTGTGTGTGTGTGTGTGTGTGTGTGTGTGTGTGTGTGTGTGTGTGTGTAATCCCACCAACTACCCAGATACTGAAAAGTTTCAAGAGTTACAAATATTGTCTTTCCATGTAGGAATGTAAACAGTTCAACTTTAGGAAATCCCTTATTACTTCTCTTTGCTGTTTACCTTTTCATGTTTCTCTTCATTCTTGTGTTTGAAAGTCAAATTTTCTTTTCAGCTCTGGTCTTTTCATCAAGAATGCTTGAAAGTCCCTAATTTCATTGAAAGACCATTTTTTCCCCTGAAGTATTATCCTCAGTTTTGCTGGGTAGGTGATTCTTGGTTTTAGTCCTAATTCCTTTGACTTCTGGGATATCATATTCCACACCCTTCGATCCCTTAATGTAGAAACTGCTAGATCTTTTGTTATCCTGATTGTATTTCTACAGTACTTGAATTGTTTCTTTCTAGCTGCTTGAAATATTTTCTCCTTGAACCAGGAATGCTGGAATTTGGCCACAATGTTCCTAGGAGTTTCTCTTTTTGGATCTCTTTCAGGTGGTGATTGGTGGATTCCTTGAATACTTATTTTGCCCTCTGGTTCTAGAATATCAGGGCAGTTTTCCTTGATAATTTCATGAAAGTTGATGTCTAGGCTCTTCTTTTGATCATGGCTTTCAGGTAGTCCCATAATTTTTAAACTGTCTCTCCTGGATCTACTTTCCAGGTCAGTTGATTTTCCAATGAGATATTTCACATTATCTTCCATTTTTTTCATTCTTTTGGTTTTGTTTTGTGATTTCTTGGTTTCTCATAAAGTCATTAGCTTCCATCTGTTCCATTCTAATTTTTAAAGAACTATTTTCTTCAGTAAGCTTTTGAACTTCCTTTTCCATTTGGCTAATTTTGATTTTTAAAGCATTCTTCTCCTCATTGGTTTTCTGAACCTCTTTTGCCAGTTGAGTTAGCCTATTTTTCAAGGTGTTATTTTCTTCAGCATTTTTTTGGGTCTCCTTTAGCAGGGTGTTGACCTGATTTTCATGCTTCTCTTGCATCTCTCTCATTTCTCTTCCCAGTTTTTCCTCCACCTCTCTAGATTGATTTTTAAAATCCTTTTTGAGCTCTTCCATGGCCTGAGCCCATTGAATATTTATTTTGGATGTTTGGGATACAGAAACCTTGACTTTTATGTCTTTCCCTGGTGGTAAGCCTTGTTCTTCCTCATCAGAAAGGATGGGAGGAGATATATGTTCACCAAGAGAGTATCCTTCTATAGTCTTATTTTTTTTGCCCTTTTCTGGGCATTTTCCCAGCCAGTTACTTGACCTCTGAGTTTCCTCTCCACACCCACCTGGCTTCCAGTTCAGCCCAGCTAGTGCTTTGGGGCTGAGATTCAAATGCTACTTTCCAGCCTCAGGGCTTTGGGTGGGGGCAGGGCTGCTATTCAGTGTGAGATTAAGTCCAGGTGCTCGGGTGGGGACAGGCCCACATCATGGGGCTGAGTTCCGTCAGGGGGTTTATGTAGAGACCTTCAACAACGGATCTGGGCTTTCAGAGCCCCTGTCCACTGCCGCCTCTGCTGCTGCCTCCTGAGGGAGCCTGAGTTATGGGGACACCCCGCTCCCCTCTTGGTGAGCCAAAAAGACCCTTTCATTGACCTTTGGCTCCTGTAGGTGGAGGGACCTAAACTGCTGCTGGAGATTCTGTCCCTGAAGCCTTCTTGGATCTGCTCCTCTTGGTGCCGCATGGTCAAGGCAGGGCTGGGTTCTGCTCCGGGTCCAGTGCATGACCTTTCCCATTGGTTTTTCGGGTCTCTCTGGAACAGAAATCTCCTCCACTCCATTGTTGTGTGGCTTCTATTGCTCCAGAATTTATTGGGACTTCTTCTTTACAGGTATTTTATGGGCTGTGGGTTCAGAGATAGCATATGTGTATCTTTCTACTCTGCGATCTTGGCTCCTCCCTTCATCATTTCTTATAGCACAATAGTATTCCATCACAATGATGTATCACAATTTATTTAGCCATTTCGTAATTAGTGGGCATCCTCTCAGTTTCCAATTCTTTGCCCACCAGCTGAGATATTTAATACTTTTGTACTTATAGGTCCTTTTCCTTTTAGTTTTTTCCTATCTTATTTGGAATACAAACCTAATAGTGGTGAAATGGTATGTCTGGTTTTACAACTTTTTAGACATAATTCAAAATTGCTCTACAGAATAGTTGAATCAAGCTCACAACTATATCAGCAGCACATTAATATCTCAGTTTCCCCAAATCCCTTCCACCATTTGTAATTTTTCTTTTTTGTTCTATTAGCCAATTAGGTATGAAGCAGTACTTCAGAATTGTTTTTAAAATGTGTATTTCTGCAATCAACAGTGACAGCATTTTTCCATATGATTATAGCTAGCTTTGATAACTTTACCTGCAAACTGTTCATATCTTTTGATCACTTATCAATTGAGAAATAGCTCTTATTTTTATAAATTTGAATCAGTTCTCTATATGTTTTAGAAATGAAGGCTTTATCAGAGAAACTTATTTCAATTTTTTCCCCACAATTACTATTTCTAGCTATATTTCCCTCCATCTTTTCCCCCCATGCTTTCTCTTACTCCTTTCACCCTGTCACTCCTCAAAAGTTTTTGCTTCTAACTACCCCCTTCCCTAACCTATCCTCTGTTTAATCACACACACCCTCACTTATCCCCTTCCCCTACTTTCCTATAGGGTAAGAGAGATTTCTATATCCAATTGAGCATGTATGTTATTTCTTCTTGGAGCCAAATCTGATGAGACTAAGTTTCACTCACTCTGCCTGAATTTCACCCTCTTCCCCTCCACTGTAAAAGTTTTTTCTTGCCTCTTTTACATGAGATAATTTACCTCATTCTACTTCTGCTTTTCTCTTTCTCCCAGAACATTCCTCTCCCACACGTTAATTTTATGATTTTTAATTGATTTTTAGTATCCCTTTATATTCAACTCTCTCTCTCCTTCTCCCTTTCTTGACCTTGAATCATAAAACATTTCCCCAGAAAAATCCTGGATCGGTGGGCTCAGCAGAAGGGGCAAACAATCTCATAGCATGTGAGGCTAGGAAAAATACTAAAGAGGACCCTTTTTGCTGTGGCAGAAGGGGACCAGTACAGAACCAGAGTTGCCCCAGACAGTCCCACCTCAGTGTACTGGGAGGAAATTCAGAGCCCTGGTGGGTGGAGCCCATAACCACCAAAACCAGGACCCCAGGCATGCCTCAGCACCCCAGGAGAAATGGGAAGAAACTAGGGCAGTTGGAATTACTAACTGCTGAGCTTGCCTTTGCTCTAGCTCAGCTGAGGGGACCTCCCATGGCTAGATCACACTCCTCCACACTTAATAATCTAGCTCCAGGGCAAATCTGGGGGAAACACAAAAAGGCTTCACCTGGCCTCTGCTTTCTCACACCACCCAGCTGAGCACCAGGTTCTTTAGGTTCTAGCTGAAAGAACCAGAGGCCACAACACAGAAAGCCTCATTATCATGAATAAGAAGCAAAGCAGGAAAGAAAAGAGCATAGAATCTTTCTGTGGGGTCAAGGACCAAAACACGAATACCAGAGAGGTCAGCATTGAGACTGTACTCCCATATAAAACTTCAGAAGGGACCATGAACTGGTCACAAACACAAAAAGCACTCTTGGAAGAACTGAAGAAGGATTTTAAAAGTCAAATTAGAGAAAAAGAAGAAAAATTGGCCAATGATTTTAAAAGTACAAAAAAGAATTCACTGAAGAGAACAGTTCCGTAAAAAGGAAAATTGGACAAATGGAAAAGGAAGTACAAAAACTAACTGGAGAAATAATTCCTTAAAAGGAATAATTGGATAGATGGAAAAGGAGATGCAAAAGTTAACTGAAGAAAACAATTTGATAAAAATTAGAATTGGGCAAGTAGAAGTTAATGACTCTATGAGATATCAGAAGTCAGTCAAACAAAATCTAAAGAATGAAAAGATAGAAGAAAATTTAAAATACCTAATTGGAAAAACAACTGACCTGGAAAATAGATTCAGGAGAGAAAATCTAAGAATTATTGGCCTACCAGAAAGCCATGATGAAAAAAAGAGCCTGGACAATATATTCCAAGAAATCATCAAGGAAAACTGCCCAGAAGTCCTAGGTCCAGAGGGTGAAATAGTCTTCAAAAGAATCCACCATTGACCTCCTGAAAGGGATCCCAAACTTAAAACACCAAGGAATATCCTTACCAAATTTCAGAACTATTAAGTGAAGGAAAAAACACTACAGGCAGCTAGAAAGAAACCATTCAAATATCAAGGAGCTACAATCAGGATCACAGAGGACCTTGCAGCTTCTACATTAAAAGATCGAAGGAATTGGAATATGATATTCTGTAAGGCAAAGGAGATGGCAATACAAGCAAGGATCAATTACCCAGAAAAGTTCAGCATAATAACTCTTTCAAGGAGATGCACATTCAATGAAATAAAGGATTTCCAGACCTTCCTGATAAAAAGGCCAGAACTCAATAGAAAATTAGATCTTCAAAAGTAGGTCTCAAGAGAGGAATAAAAAGGTAAATAAGGGAAAAGAAAAAACTTGTTACTCAATATGGGCAAACTGTTTACCTCCCTATAAGGGAAGATGATGCTTGTTAATCTTGAGAATTGTATATTTTTTAATGAAATATAAAAGGGATATACATAGATAGAGGGAGCAGGTATAAAGCAAATGATATGACAAAAATTGATTTGCAGGTGTGAAGGGATTGTAACGGGAGATGTGAAAAGGAGGAGGCAGAAAATAGTAAATTACATCACAGGAAGAGGCACAAAATTATATTACAGTAGAGGGAAAGAGGGGAGGGAGATGAGCATTTTTTGAGAGGTACTCTCATCTGATTTGGTTCAAGGAAGGAATAACAAACTTAATTAAGTATATAGATCTAACTAGCTCTATAGGCAGTAGGAGGGGAAAGGGGAAAGAGAGGTGAGGGGAGGCTAAAAGGGAGGGAATAAGTAGTAAGGCTAAAGGGGAGTAAAAGGGAGGGGGGCTGAAAGAAGGAAGGGAAAATTATGGGAGGTGGTGGTCAAAAATTAAAACTGTGTAGGGGAAGGGAGAGGAGAGAACTAAAAACACAAATGGTGGGAAAGAGGATGGAGTGAAAGACACAGATAGTAATCATAACTGTGAATGTGAATGGGATGAACTCTCCCATAAAATGGAGGTGAATAGCAGAATGAGTTAAAAACCATAATTCAACAATATGCTGTTTACAAGAAACACATTTGAAACTGGAGAATACACACAGGGTAAAAGAAAAGGTTGGAGCAGAATATATTGTGGTTAGACTTATATGAACTGATGCTGAGTAAAAGGAGCAGAACCAGGAAAACTTTGTATACAACAACCACCACAGTTTTCGAGGAAATTTTCTGGTAGACTTAGTACTTCATTGCAATGCAAGGACTTAATAATTCCCAGTGGTCTCTTAAGGTAAAATGCCTTCCACATCCAGAGAATGAACTATGGAATTCAATCACAGAATGAAGCAGATCATTTTCTTTTGTATTTTGTTTTGGTTTGTTTTATGATTTCTCCCATTCATTTTAATTCTTCTATGCAACATGACTAAGGTGAAAATGTATTTAATAGGAATGTATATGCAGAAACTATATAAAACTGTATGCCATCTCAGGAAGTGAGTGGGAAAGTAGGGGGGATGGGGAGGAGGGAGGGAAAAATCTAAGATATATGGAAGTGATTGTAGAGCACTGAAAACAAATAAAATTTTAAAAAAGAATTCTCCAGGGAACATCAAAATACAGCTTTGGTCTCTAGGGCAAGGTTAAGTGGTTTCAGCTTTAATGGAACCACTTAGGCTCCCAATACAATGAATATGGTAGATTTTATTTTACTTGACAGAAACCACCAAATAATCTTTAAATAAACCAGCCCATTCACCTTCCATGTCTCTTGAATCTCTGACTTCCTGAGGAGGCTATATAGTTTCCTAAACTTATATTAGTATTATTCTAGGTTGGATCCCCTTTAAAGGTGAAGGAAAACAGGATTTCTGGAGCTTCAAATAACTTACCCTCACTCTCCACCATGAACCCAACTTTCCCCAGGTACTACTGTCTCCATTAGAGTTTCTTAAACTGTTTTATCTCATTCCCCCTCCCCTCCTTTATGAAATTTTGTGAAACCTATAGACTCTCAGAATGAAGTTTTTCAATGCATAAAAGACAAAAGATTACAAAAGAAATTAACTGTATCTAAAACAAGTTATCAAAATATAAACAAAATTGTTCACAGATGACTGTTTAGGGGCCTCTGCTATAGCATAACTTCTAGTCTTGTAAAACTCTGATGCAGAAGATCACTCGTGGAAACTAGAGTTATTCAGCCTTTCCTTCTGATAAGACTCTCTTTTTTTATTTTACAATAAGTCCTTATTGATGTCATATTTTTATATCATCATATTTATCTCCACTTTTCATCCCTATCCTCACCCAGATATCCATCCATTATACAGTAAATAGTATTTCTTTAAGATAAAAACTGAAGAAGAAATAAATAATCACATCTAATTTATACATGGGAAAAATCTAAATATTTGTTCAATGTCTAACAGTTATGGATTTCAGCCCTTTATAAACGGATATGTGAGGGGTGTCTTCTTACATGTCTTATATGTAGTTGGCCTTGATATTTATACTTCTGTAACATTCACTTTTAATTTGTGTGTGTGGGAGAGAAATTGCTCTTTCTATTTCTCGTATTGTAGTCATTGTTTATATTGCTTTCTTGGCTCTGCTTACTTCCCTCTGCATCAATTCATGTAGATCTTTCCGTGCTTCTTTCTGTTCATCACACACATAATGTCTTACAGTATAATTACATTCCAATACTCTTATGCAGCACAATTTGTTTAAACATTCCCCAATCAATGAACATCTACTTTGTTTCCAATTCTTGGTAATCACAAAAAGTATAATATTGTGATGTATATACAGGTTTCATTTGATCAGTGGCTTTCTTGGTTACCCAAGTATACATAGTCAGTAATTGAATATCTAGTTCAAATGGTATGGATATTAATCTCTTAATTTGCATTATTCCCAAATATTTTTTTAATTTTTCATTTTTAACACAGTTTATATCACATAACACAATTCCAACTTTTGATCAGGTGATATTTCTTTTAAAGTATTTACAATATAGACCACAAATGGATTTTTTTTTAACATTAACCAACTGAGACACAAATAACATATGTATACTAACTTCATAAGCCCTTGACCTAGTTGTCTCCACAATATTACTAAGAATTAAAGAACCCTAATTTATTGTTGCTGGTCTAAAGTCCTAAGCCTAATAGCTTAATTTTAGACTTGATCTTGGATGTTCCCCTACCAACAATCTATAATTTAATAGATCTGATATTAAGCTTACAAACCTTTTGACTATAGGAAATTGCCACTAAGAGTAGGAACATTGCAGGGAAACAGTATTTCCCCAACTTCATGTCAGTTCCAGGCAAGAGTAGATTGTCAACTTCCATTCAGTGAGGCTTAGAGTCTGCCAGGTGTCACTGGAGAAATTGAGTCAGAAGAATCCTACCTCAGCTCAGGCTGAACAGCCTCTTTCCCACCCTTCCCATGAGATCACTTTTTTCAGTTCATACCAGCATCTCACAGGCTTACTGGCATCATATATTGGAGGCTCAGATTGCCTTTCTTGCTATCCATACCTGGAGTTAGACTCAGAAGAACAATCATTTAATAGTCTCATAGCATCTTAAAATAGCAAGTTCCAATAATCAGGTTTCAGATATGACTATAATTTCACATTGGCTAAGGAACATCTTTTGAGGTACGTCTTAAGTGGCTTACATACCTTTCTATTCCTGTTCTAGTTCCTGCTTAATTAACAATCATAAAATCAAATTTATCATTAAAACCTTAATTTTTCCATCAATGCCAGATTTTACCCAAAGTTACTTGCCTCTAGGAGACTTAGACTAAAATCCAGTTCCCCAAACTGAAGATGTCTCTGCTTTAGTCTCGGTAATTAATTCAGTCAATTATTTTAATACTAATTACTTTTGCATCACTTTGTAACATGCCCAATTTTTCTCCCCATCTCTCCCCTTCCCCCACCTCTTAATACCTTGCATTCTGATTACCCTTTTCCTCAATGAGCCCTCCCTTCTATCACACACCACCTTTCTCTTATCCCCATCTTCACTCTTTTCTTGTAGGGCAAGATAAATTTCTATATTACTTGAATTTCCTATTTCTTGTATATATGCAATAATAATTCTCAAGATTCATTTCTAATACTTTGAATTCCACACTCTTTCCCTCCCTCCCTCCCTACCCATCCCCACTGAGAAGGCAAGCAATTCAATACAGGCTATATACGTGTCGTTTTGCAAAAGACTTCCATAATAATGATGTTGTATAATACTAACTGTATTGTCCTCTATCCTACTCTATTCCCCCCCTTTTTTTATTCCCTCATTTGACCTTGCCCCTTCCCAAAAGTGTTTATTTCTAGTTACTCCCTTCTCCCATTTGCCCTCCCTTCTATCATTCCCCTCACCCCACTTGTTGCCTCCTCCCCTACTCTCCTGTAGTATAAGATACATTTTCATACCAAATTTAGTGAGCATATTATTCCCTCTTTAAGCCAAATGAGGAGAGAGTAGTTTCACTTTCCCCCATCCCATTCTCTCTTTTATCCTTCATTGAATAAGATTTTTCTTTATCTCTTTTATGAGTTATTCCCTGCCCCATTCCATTTCTCCTTTTCTCTTCCCACTATTTTCCTCCCTTCCATCTTAATTTTTATTTTATATCTTTTTTTTGTGGATATTACCTCCTCTGATTCAACAAAGCCTGTACTCTCTGTCTATGTGTGTGTGTATGTGTGTGTGTGTGTGTGTGTGTGTGTGTGTGTGTGTGTGTGTATGTCTGGGTATGTACAATCCCTCCACCTACCCAAATACTGAGAAGTCTGAAGAGTTATAAATATTTTCTTTCCATGTAGAAATGTGAACAGTTCACCTTTAGAAAGACTTTTACACTTTCTCCTTCCTGTTTCCCTTTTCAAGCTTCTCTTGATTCTTGTGTTTGAAAGTCCAATTTTCTGTACAGTTCTGATCTTTTCAACATGAATGTTTGAAAGTCCTCTATATCATTGAATGACCATTTACTCCCTTGAATTATTATACTCAGTTTTGCTGGGTAGGTGATTCTTGGTTTTAATCCCAGTTCCTTTGACTTCTGGAATACCCTTTTCCAAATCCTTCAATCCATTAATGCTGAAGCTGCCAGATCCTGTGTTATCCTGATTGTATTTCCACAATGCTTGAATTGTTCTTTCTAGCTGTTTGCAGTATTTTCTCCTTGACCTTGGAATTCTGAAATTTGGCCACAATATTCCCAGGAGTTTCTCTTTTTGGGTGTCTTTCAGGAGGTGATCAGTGGATTCTTTCAATATTTTTTTTGCCCTCTGGTTCTAGAATATCAGGACAATTTTCCTCAATAATTTCATGGAAGATGATATCTAGGCTCTTTTTTTGATCATTGCTTTCAGCAAGTCCCATAATTTTTAAGTTGTCTCTCCTGGATCTATTTTCCAGGTCAGTTGTTTTTCCAGTGAGATGTTTCACATTATCTTCTATTTCTTCAGACTTTTGGTTTTGTTTTCTTAATGCTTGGTTTATCTCATAGTCATTCATTTCCCTGAACTCAGTTCCCTCTTTCAGAGAACTGTTTTGTTCAGTGAGTTTTTGAACCTTCTCCTCCATTTGAGTAATTCTGCTTTGTAATGCCTCCTTCTCCTCTTTGGCTTTTTGGACCTTTTTTTTCCAATTTAGTTAACCACTTTTTAAAGGTGTTCTTTTCCTCAGTATTTTTTTGGTTCTCCTTTAGAAAGCTGCTAAGAGCTTTTCAAGCTCTTCTATTGCCTGAGCCCCATTTAAGTTCACTTTGGAGGCTCTGGAGGCAGGGGTCTTAACTTCCTGTGACAGTACTCATCTGAAGGGATGGGAGGAGACACCTGTTCACCAAGAAAGCAACCTTCTGTGGTCTTATTATTTTTTCCCTTTTTTGGGCATTTTCTCAGCCAATTACTTGACTTCTGAATATTTTGTCAAGAGATTAGACTCAGCTGCTGGGTTCTCCTGAACTTTGGGTGGGGGTGGGGTCATCATTTAGGACTGGGGTTTAGATCAGCTGCTCCCTAACACCAGAGGCTTTAAGTTGAGCTGCCTGAATAATGGATCCAGGTTGCTTTCTGGCCTCCGTAGCTGCCTACAGTCTGCTGCTGCGGCTTCTGTCATCACCTGGGGCTATTGCTGGAGAAACCCATGTTCCCTCTCGCCCAGGTGGGAAAGCCCTCCCACACTGACCTTTGGAGCTTTCTTTGTCACTTGTGGGTTGAGGTATCTGGGACCTTCCCTGCTAGGAATTCTGCCCAGAGGTCTGTTCAGGTCCTGTTCTTCCCAGTGCCACTTGGCAAGGGCTGTGCTCCACTCCACTCAGCATCTGCTGAGATAGACCTTTCCTGTTGGCCTTTCAAGTTACGTTTGGCTGGAAACCTCTTTCCCTCTGTTGTTCTGTGGCTTCTGCTGCTCTAGACTTTGTTGGGAGTCCTTTTTACAGATATTTTGTGGGCTGTGGGGGAAGCAATAGAGTATATGAGTCTTTCTACTCTGCCATCTTGGCTTTGCCCCCCCAATTCCTGATGAGACTTTCTTCCCCAGGAATGCATATGGCCCTCTTGACTTTTAATGCTACTGTAGCTTCTCCCTCCCTCCGTATGAAAGGAAAATTAGAGCCAATTGATCCCTTATTCCCTACCAGACCTACATGGTACATATAAGTTTATACTTACATTACCAATAAATGGAACATGAAGGTGACATAGTAGTTTGTGTGTTGGACTTGGAGTCAAGAAAACCCAAATTCAAATTCTGCCTTAGACCACTTTTCTGACCCTGGACAAGTCATTTAATGTCTATCTCCACCAGCTTCTTCATCTATAAAATGAAGATAATAGTAGCAGTCTCTCCAAAGCTTATTGTGAGGATCAAATGAGATAATAAACCTTACAGTGCTACATAAATGCATGCTATTATTATTAAATGCAAGGTATGGGTCCTCTTCCATAACATCTTTCTATCATTCCCTACTCTTTCTTGGTCTATAAACTTTTTCCTCACTCTGCTGCTGTGTCTGTGCCTGAGAGGTTCACTGAGAAAGATCCCCACATGTGCAAGCTTTCCACTCCTTCCCTTGCAGTACATGAATTCCTTTCAATCAATTGGCTAATTCTAATATGGTCAATGGGTCAAAATAGAAACCTTATTAAGGAAAGATCACTACTGCCAGAAAAAAAAGTCCTCCATAATAACCTTATAAAAATGGATTTAAACTTGTCATGAGATTTTTTTGCTTGTTTATATATTTCATTTCATTGATCAAGGGAACTTCTGGTTTTTAAACTTGTTCCACTGATTTGTGCCAATATCTTTGTAACCTACCTCAAAGTTACAGTCTTAGGTTATCTGACACATTATCACACAACTAGTACATGTCAAAACTAGGACTAGAACCCAGGTCTGCTTAACTTCTAGGACAGGACCTCAAACATTCAATCAGACTGCTTTTCATGTGATTATCACTTCACTACAGAATTGTTTTTTAAAGTAGAAAGAGCCTACATCCCTAGACATAATATTTATGATTCCTTCACTTTCTCAATCTTTTATCCTTTGAAAATTGTCTTTGTTTTTATTGTTGAGCTATGTAAATGAATGATGCTTAAACATTTAGTGACTTCTTTGTACTTCTCTCCACATATATTTATGACCTTTATTGACCAATAATAAACTTGTTATGTATTAGCTGATAAGCAAATCACAAGAAGAGTGACAATATTTCAGTTTCTCTAGGATGCTAAAGAGAATGAATGCACCAATACCTGAGTTAATGTATCAGAGCTAATTTATATCACAGAAAACATCAAATTTTCTAAATTCATCAGTGATATCAAGAAAAAGATGGAAGGAGATATGCACATGAGCACCTACTTCATCCCTTCCTTTTTTACTTTTATATTAATACAAAACTATATTTCCTTTTCAAGTAACACATCATTTTCATCTACTCACACCTTTAAAAGATTTTAAATGACCATGCCTCCAGATGGATAATCAGGAGTTGTTACTTATACTACCTGCATTTTCACTTGCAATTAAATACATGTATCTATTACATGATTGTAATTGTATGTTTACATACACAGTAAACCAATGTACTATGAAAAATAGGTAAGAAGACTCAAGGCAGTGTGATGTCATAGATAAATACAGATGGTTCTCCCTTTATGCAAATTCAACTTTATTTAGAGAATTCTGAAAGAAATCTGCATTAAAAAACATGCTACATTTACTGAACAGTACTGTGCTCCCTCCTCTTCTACTTCCTCCCTCCCTTTGCTGCCCAGTACCCACCCCCCAAAAAATGTAAAAAAGACAAATCCAAATAAAAACATAGAAGGGGATTTGTGGAGAAACTACCATCATCACCACCAGATACACTTTGGCTTGAGTCTTCCACTGGAGAGAGGAGACCTTTGATTTTTGTTTGCCCACCTGCCTGTGTTTCTCCCAGTATATGTGTCTTCCATCTGTTCACGCTGGGGCACCATGTGTCTGTTCCTAGCCCCTGCCTGTTCCAGTCCATCTCCTGTCCATGCTTGTTCCAATGTGTCTGCCCCCTACCTCTTATTCCTTTAGGTTCTGGCAGGCACCAAAGTGACTGGCTCTGCGAGTGCTCATCCTCCTGCTCTGACTTCTCTGTCCCCAGGAGCCCCATGTCCTTTAACCATGTGAAGACCACATACCTCTAAAGGCTAATGGCTCTCCTCTTGTCTTCTCCCTCCCTGCCTTCCCCATGTCCAGGGCAAATTCAACTTAGGGAAAACCACTTTAAGTAGAGTTCTGCGAAACAATCCACTTAGGTAAAGCAAGAACTGTTTGTAGTCTTCTTGGGACTAAGGAAGACAGGTTAAAAATTCTATGCCTAAACTGTGTGACCCCCTTAAGTAGGTCAATTAAACTTTTTGTTCCGAAGGAACTGGGAATCTAAAAGTTTCAAAACAGATGTCAATCTGCATTGGTAGAGGGACATTTCTGTAGCTATGATATCTCAGGTCCCTTAAGATAAGGAAGAGACTTAAACCTCACTCTGTCTTTTATTTTTCCCATAAATGCAGACTTTTTAAGTAGATTGAGTAAGGTAACATTCATGACACTTAATTTCCTTCTTCATATACTTTGGGTGGTTCTATAGATATGTAGAATGTATCTTGGGAAGAATCCCGATCCTTTTCTGCCACCCCTTAGGCCAGATCCTCTCACCCTGAAGGTGTTACAATTAATTAAACCAGCGTTTTCTCTTTTGCAAGTATTATGATTGCGATACCTCATGATGATTAGTTGGGATAATATTGTTAGTCTCTCACTTCCAAGCTTAGGGCTAGCACTTTCATTCTAAAGTGTTGATTGTTTCTTAGATAACTTTGAAAATGAGATTAGATGCATTTAAACTGATGTTTCCTATATTGTCTAACAATGGAGATTTATATGGTAATTTAAAATCTGATAAGCTATGAGTGGCATAAAACTGCATAATAAAGCAATCATAGGCACTGACACATTGGGAGAAATTAAATGCAGTCTGCTTAGAGGGGAAAAAATAACTTACCACCACATGCTCACATGTACAGGGTAGGGGGAAAGCTTCTAGGGCTACATTCATCACTTAACTTACACATGCATGTCTTCATCTTGTCCCATTTCTTTCCATATCTGAACAAATTAATTCTGGAATTTCAACAAGAAACACAGAGAAAACAAAAGAAGGGATGCCCATTGAGAAGCTTGAAATCTGGTTCAGCAAAAAGTGTCTCTGCTCCCTTCACCTCCAGAGATAATTTAGGTCTCATTCTGACCCAGACGGTAAAGAAGGCTGTTCAAGTCATCATCGAGAAGTACTACACCGACCTGGGCAATGACTTCCACACCAACAGGCAGTGTGCGAGAAGATCACCTCATCCCCAGTAAGAATCTCCACAGCAAGATCTCGGGATATGTCACTCATCTGATGAAGTAAAGCCAGAGAGGTCATATGAAAGGTATCTCCATCAAAATATAGGAAGAAGAAAGAGAAAGGAGGGATAACTATGTCCCTGAGGTCCCTGCTTTGGATCAGGAAATCACTGAAGTGAACCCTGACATCAAAGAAATGTTGAAACTCCTAGACTTAGGCAGTTTGTCCAACACGCAAGTTACCCAGTGCAAGGCTGGGATGAACTTCAAAACACCAAGAGGAGATATTTAATATTTACTTTTGCCTTCTTTCCAATAAATATGCGAACCTCCCCTCCAAAACAAAGAATCTCTGGAGGTGGTTCTAATGGAGGAGGAATTTTTCCCCTCCAGGTATAAACCAACTACATTTCATCAAAGATATGACTTTTTTTGTCATCTAGTTTAGAATGTTAAGGAAATTAAGGCTTTCTTAAAATACAATTTTGTTAATAGGTATTTGATATTTTACATAACCTAAATTTCCCTTGTCTCCCTCTCAGAGAGCAATACAGTATAACAGAATATTTCCAAAAGACAAAGAAAAGAAAAATAATCACCAAAGCGAATGAATACTGGAATTGAAACAATGTGACAACATGAGATGATTCACACCTATGAATCTCTCTTCCTACCTGTACAAAGTCATGAAGGAGATGATTTTTCAGATCTCTTATTCTTTGTCATTTTGGAGCATTCACTTTTTCATTGAACAATTTCTGTTGTTCCTTTCATTTACCTTGCTATAACCATGTATGCTGTCTGCTTGGCTTTCCATGCTTCTTTGTATTCACCATTTCTCACAGCACAGGGATGTTCTACAGCTAGTTCGGCCATTCCCCCATCTATGATAATCAACTTTGCTTCCAAATCTTTGCTATCACAAAAAATGCTCTGATAAATATTTTGATCTATGTGCAGAATTTCTTCTTACAAGCCTAATAGTGGAATGTTTATGTCAAAAGGCATGGATAATTTAAGCACTTTATCACTTATTATAAATTATACTTGTATATGTATATAATACATATATGTGTGTGTGTGTGTACACACACACACACACACACACACACACAAAATCTTTATTTGGACATATTTCCCCTAAAAGTATCTTTTTCTGATGTCCTTAATCTCACTAAAATAAAATGGGTCCTCTGAATAGAAGACAACCAGTTCTAGGGGGAAATCTTGATTCCTTGAGAATGAGACTTATTCTTGTTTATGCTAACCAGAAAAGAACTCAACTTTTTTAAGAACGGTGTCTGTTTATTCCCAAGAAGTAGCATAGAGTAGTGCTTTGTAGAGGATTATATTGACACTAGAAAGACTTGACTTTAAAAAGTCCTATCTCTGACACATAGTGGAAGTCATCCTGATTAAGCCATCTGATCTCTCAATATTCTAGAATAGGGTTCCTTAACCTTTTCCACTCAAAATCCCTTTTCACCTCAGAAATTTTTATGCAATCCTGGGTACATATGTATACAAAATACAAACACTTACTGATAATATATCGTAAAGCAATTTATTTTAAAACAGTTCTTTGTTATACATATAATATTACCATTTATTAAAATGAAAGCAAATTTGTATACTAATGAAATGGATGTGCTTACTTATTTTTACATAAAGAATTAAATCTTGGCAGAATATTTGACACTTCGAGATGTAAAAGATGTTCAATATTTGTCAGAGCTGATTAATATTTTGATTTTATAATTGTCAATGCTGATAATACCACTTTGCTGTTTAGGGCCATTTCAGAAATTGTTGGAAATTCTGTCCTAATTCCAAGCCAAAATTCATTTAACAACTTTTGAGCAAACTCTAGTTTTAAACCTGTTTCACTTGATATCTTGACAAATTCTTCTTGAACTTTTAATGGTGGATGACTGAAATTTTTTTAATTCCAATTGAGTACGGTTTATGAATTCAACTTAGTTTTTTAGAATCAAAATCGGAAGGGAAGTATTTCTGAAATTGTATTTCCAGGTACTTTAAATGATCAATTATAACTTACAATTAAATCTGTGGGAAGGCTATTTTCACTTATAAAATTATGTATAGCTGTAAACATTTTTAAAGAATCTTTTTTACATATGCTAATATTTTAGTACAACTTCCAATTTTATCTTTTAACATAAATATGTGGTGATTATTTTTTTCCTGAAGTGGCATGTTTAGGTCATTGAGTATTTTGAAAATATCTAAAAAATAACATTTTTGAAAGTAATAAGACATTATGAAAAGAAATTAATAAAATTAGATTTCTGCTCAATCAAAAATACAAATTCACCTTTCAATTTCAATAATCTGTTTAAATTTTCCACTTCTTGCAATTTTTTTGCTGTAAACCTTCATTTATAAAAAATATCATCACTTTAATATGTATGTACATATATATACATATATTTTGTATGTATGTATGTGTATATATATATCTTCTCCTTTGTCTGCCCTTCCAAAAGGTGACAAAACAATAATTTCTCATGTATTCTTCCTTCATAAATGTATCTTACATAAAGTAAAAACTGTGCCATGTTAGAAACATTGGTTGTTTGATCTAACTGAATTGCAAACTTCAATTTGCCACCCTTACACCTGGTAATAAATTGCTGGAACTGGTCATTACTATTTTCAGAAATTCTTTTGGAAATAGTATCACTCAATAAAATAATTTTATGAAACTAATCCCCATGCTTTTTCCCATGAATTATTTCTGATATTTTAATAGCAGCAGATAACCCAAGATTTTATCCTGTCACATAGAACATTTTAGCTTTGCAAATTTTGTAAGATGCAAGTAAATACATTGTGTTGACAGTAAGAAATTTCTCAAAACATTTGTTTCTTTTTTTGAAGATTTTGAAAGTTGTTCAAAATATCCTTTTGGCTTATTGCATTATTTGACTGCATGCTTGGTTAAGATGGCATTTAGTTCAGCTGGTTTCATGCCCTCCACAGCCAAAATTTCATTATAAATTAAGCAAAAAAGGTTTGTCCACACTACCATCATCATTAGAAGTAAATCTATATGTCTAAAATTATTCAACATATTTTCATTTTCTTATTAATTTAGTTGTACTACAACCTGGTAGTGAAGACTCTGCCAAATTGTCATCAGTATTTTTACATCTTCTATCTGAATTTAGCCACTTATCCATAATCAAAAAAAATACTTTTGTCCTAAAATATAAAGATTGCTAATAATTTCTCATATAAATAGCAGCTTTAGTCTTTGAAATTTCATTTGTTTGTGCTTAGTTTTAAAAATTGGTATTCACACTTACACATACATCAGTGAGGGTGGATGAACATTATTAATAGGTCTATGTCTTCACTTGCTGTAATTAAATACATATTTCTGTAAAAGGAGATAGGAGCAATTTTTAAAAACAAACATTCTAACACAATACAATCTAAAGACATACTAACTTGATATTTACATGCCAAAGAATGATGATGTGAAAATATTAAAAGTCTTCATTTTCCGTAATTAAACAATTATGTTTCTGTAAGAGCAGAAAATGTTGTGTATACATTAAAATGGTGCAATTAATAGCACACAACAGTCTAGAATCTGAGCCAAGATGTTTCTGGCTTCATTGGTGTTGCATGTAATGCAAAGTACAAAGCACTCATATTATGTGTTCAGCACCAAGGCTGCAGTGAAGTTATATAATGCAACATGGGCAAGGGCTAATTCATTATGGATTCATTATTTATTTGATTTCTAATTAATGTAATTAATTTTTGGTTGTTGCTCATTCAGAAACCTTTTACTGTTGCCAGATTTTTGGAAGTCCCCACATTCAGTTACCTGACCCTGTATGGCATCACAACCCACAGTTTAAGAAGCACTGTTCTAGAATAGGAGTTAAACAGAAAGACCAGGAGCTACATGAAACCAGTCACTATCCTGAGAGAATCATGAAACAAAGTAAAATATAATTTAGAAATATTTAACAAAAGAAATAAAAATTAAAATAGATAGCATTACTTTTTTTAAAAAATGCAATATGTACACACACACACACACACACACACAACACAGGGATCCTTATTACAGATTGTTTATTGTTGTTCAGTTGTTTCAGTCTTATCTGACTCCTCATGACTCCATTTGGGGGTTTCTTTGCAAAGATATTAGCGTGGTTTGCTATTTTCTTCTCCAGTTCATTTTACAGATGAGGAAACTTAAGTAAGCAAGGTTAAATAACTTTGCCTAGAGTCACCCAGTTAGTAAGTGTTTGAGGCCAGATTTGAACTCAGGAAGGTGCATTTTCCTGACTCCAGGCCCAGTACTGTACTACACCCTTATTTACAGATTATTGGCTCCTTTCTATCTGAGTTTGTCACTACTGCTGTAGAAAACTTTCCAAATTGTAGAGACAGTAGCTATTTTCATCAGTAATAGGAGTTTCCTCACCTTGTCAAGTTCCTTATCAATGAAATCATAGGTCTATCACTATCCCTATTTCTCTTTTTTTACCTTTGATGAGATTAAAAGGATATTTAGAGGGATTAGTTAAAGAGAGAGCCAATGATCTCAGAAAGATAGATCTCTGAAGGGGCGCTCTGGCATTAACACTACAGTTGTCCTTTTAGGTAAAAAAAAATCCCCTAAACCTTAAGTATGTATCTTGTCTTATTTACTATGGAATTCAGCTTTTGTGACAGGTTTAATATAAATTGTTTATAAAATTATTATTTCTCTCATGTATTAATAACTAGTTATTGAATTAGGACCACGGTTTTTTCCCCTTTCTACTTCCTTATTCAGGAATCAGCCCCTCTAGGTTACTCAGGCAACCTTTGAAGTCCAGGGCTGATATTGACAGGGAGAAGTGAGATCTGTTCAAAAGGTAAAGTTAGGTAAATTGATGAATTCCAGCCCACTGTGTTTCACTCAGATATGTCTGGGAAAGTGTGGATCCTCCCTTTGTCAGAGAAATGATATGAATATAGATACATCTCTATGACCAAGATTGAGTGATCAGTCACTGCTGCAGATCATCATTAGGACAGGTCATGTCATCATTTCTCTGATGGCATGGTCGTCTTCAACAACAAAGGATGAACACAACTACAAGAATAGGTTCACCTCTCATTATAAATTAATTCTCTCACTAATTTTTAACCAATCAGAGTTGATTTCCACCCTCAGGAAAATCCACTCTTCCAAAGGCATATAAGTGTTGAGTGGGTTCCATGAGGGGTGTTTGGTCTGAGATTGAATGACCATCCTTTTATTAATATGATGCTAGCATTTTTAATAAAATGATTAATTACCCAGAAACCGAGTCTCTTGAACTTTTATACATCACAAAGAGTTTACATGCAGGGAAAAATCCATTATAAGTATGGAAAACAAAGGCACAGAGAGAGTGGAACAAAACTGGTAAGAATTCCATTAAGACTGAAACACAGAATGAGTAAAAGAGCATAATGAGAAATTGCTCTGGAAAGCTAAAGAGTCAGATTGTAAAGTATGAATATCAAATTGAGAAACTGATATTTTTTCACTAAGTAATGAGGAATCATTGAAAGGTATGGGACAACTTGGGGTCAAGAAAACTACTCTTCCAGAGTTCAAATCTGGCCTCAGATTAGTTGTGCAACCTTAGGCAAGTCACTTAACCCAGTTTGCCCCAGTTTCCTCATCTGTAAAATGAGCTAAAAAAGTAAATCACAAACCACTCCAGGCTCTCTGCAAAGAAAATCCCAAATGGGATCACAGGGAGTCAGACACAACTGAAAAATGACTCAGTGACAACAAGTTTGGGATTTACGTTGAGTTTGTTTCAGGACTTACAAATGCGTCCAAGTTCTTATTCTTAGCAGGGAGTAGGAAATGTGGCCCTCCTGGAGCTCAAGATACTAATTTGAAGGTTTTCTATTCTGATCTAATCATTGAAACCATGGAAGTGGATAAGGTTTCCAAGAGAGAAAGAACATAAAATAAAGGTAAATATGGGAAGGAGAGCCTTAGGAAATACCAACATTGACAGTGTAAGAGGAGGAAAAGATCCTACATAGAGGAATGATCTGAAAAATAGAAGGAACCTAGAATTATAGATTTGAGGCTAGAAGAACCCTTAGAAGTCATCCATCTCAACTCATTCATTTAGAAGATCAGGAAACTGAGGCCCTGAGAAATAAAGTGATTTGCTTAGAGTCACACGGAAGCATATCATTGAACCAGTGTTCAAAACCAGGTCCTCTAACTCCAAATTTAGCTTTTTCTACTACATGGTAGCTAAGGAAGATGGAGTAACAAGATGATGGTCCAAAGGGTCAAATGCTGCAGGGAGATCAGAGAGAATAGGGACTGAAAAAAATAATGGATTTAGCAATAAACATGTCTTTAGTGGCCTCTGAGTTATACAATTGCAGAATTAGAAAGTTCAGCAGAAGTCATGTCTAGCCTCATCCCAACACAAAACATAAATCTTGCCTACAACCTTCCTGACAAGTGCTAAAAGGCCTCCAGCAACAGGAACTCACTACTCCCAGAGGATTCATTGTCTTTTAGGAAGATTTTTCTCAAGTTGAGCTGAAATTTGACTTCTGGTAAACTTTACCTTGGAGAGCAATGTTTCAGTAGAATAAGTTGATTCCTTCTAGCTAAGTTTATCACCCAATCCAGATCCTGATTGTAATTATCTATCTGCCCAGAGATTGTGTCTCTCCCTTCTCAGGGAATTGGATTCCTGTATGCTGCTTTCTTCCTGAACTCCTGCCTTTATACTAGAAAACTTCAAAATAAATATTGACATTCCCTCAAATCCCTTAACTCACCAGTGTTCAACACATTGGCTTCCTTTCATATTCCAGCTCAAATCCCACATTTCCTGATTCCCCCATAAAGCTAATGCCTTTTCTGTGTAGATTATTTCCAGTTTATCCCGTGTATTTTATTTATACGAATCTGTATGTTGGACTATTAGCTCATCAAGAGGAAGGGCTATCAGTTTTCTTTCTTTCTCTTGTATCCACAATATCTGAAACATAGGCACTCAATAAATGTTTCTTGACTGACCGATTCTTCCACCCCTCAACAACACCAGACTGGGACAAGTGTTCCACTTCCTTGACCAAGACCTCTGAAGTTCTTTTATATTAATAATTACTCCAAATCATTCCATCTCTCCTGAGACTTTAGTCCTCCTAAAACTTGTCTTCCTCTTCATTAGGTATGCAAATACTTCACTGTGAAATCCAGTATAGTCCTCAGTACTTCCCCAGGTCATTACCCCTGCTCCAGTCTCACTTTCCTCCCTTCCCAATCTCTACCCAATAACAACTGAAACATTAAAACATTATCTATTCTCAAATGCCTTGCCTCCTGGTCTCATCAAGAATGTTAAAACAGAACATTGTATGATTTCCACCATCCTATTTATTAGCCATTGAAGAGAGAACAAGGAAGCCATTTAGCCAGAATAACCAGCTCTCATAAAATTTCATTTTTTCTGTTCTCATCTTGAGCCTCATGCAAGCAAAACAATCCCTTTATTCTTCTCTAATCGATTATACCACACTAGATAGTGGCTGTTTCATACCTTCTTTTTTCAAGGTTCTATACTGCCTCTTCTCTCAATTCTTTGAGTTGAGTATCTTTCCTCCTACCTCACTAGGAAAATAAATGTTATCCATTTTGACATCCTACTTTTCAAAATCCCCTGAAATGATCCTGTATTTACCCCTTCCTTACTCTAATTTTGTATTAAAGAGAATCCTTCTACTTGATAATGGAAATTCAGAGCCTTGAAGACTTGATCTGAGCTCTGTCAGCCTCCTCTAGGAGATATTAGATTGCCTCAACTATCGTTTTCTGTTTCTGTGTGTTTGTCTCCTTCCTTCTGTCTTTGGTTCAATACTGAAACAAAATGAGATACTTGTAGGTGTGACAGGCCTGTGTATATGGAAATACTACTACACACATTGGTGCCTTGAGATTGGCTCATAATATAGATTTCTCCATCAAGTACCTTTGAATAGCCCCTACTCATGGAGAAAAGTCCCCTATGGCTAACATATACCTCTAAAACGTCTCTAAGACTGCTGTTCCCCTAATGCTTGATGTCTAGAACTACATTCTCCCCACACCCATACATGCTTTCATTCCTATTCTGTTTAGTTCTACTTCTCTCCAGGTGTTATTCTCACACTACACACATGAGTCTCTTCCACTGTGAAAGTTGTGGAAAGGGCATTGTCTCTAGTGTCTGAAGATTCAGGGTTGTGTGCTGGCGTCAGCATGGATCTTGTGGAGAGGGGAGATTGTTAAATTTAAATTTTCCAGTATGAACATTTACACCCCAGAAATTAGCAAAGTCTGTAAGTTATGACTTGATTTATTGTTTTGTTGATTTCTAAATATAAGACATTGATGGGAAAAAAATAAAACATAGGTTAACTTTAAAAGCATATTGTGTGTAATTTTTATTAATTTACCAAGGTCCTGGTACCCAGGTTTAAATCTACCTTATGTTTGTGTGACCTTGGGCTAATCTTTTAATTTCCCTAGGCTTCTCCTCATCTGTAAATGAGAGTGTTCATCTAGACTGCTTCTGGGGTTCCTTGCAGCTCTAGATTTATGATCCCATGCTCTTTGCTTCATTGTAAACAAATACCCTTTCATCATCTTCCTTTCTCTTTTACACTCCTATCCAGGTTCATTAATTGAAAGCTTGACTTTCCTCAGAACACCAAGGAAAAACTGGTTTTTGCCTAGAAGACCTCTAGTAATGGGGATTTACATATGGGTTAGTCACTCACTGTATTTCCTGAACAGTGGGTAAGATCACCCACCAGGAGATGGCCTTATCTCCTCCTCTGACAATTGCTGGGTTCAGGTCTTTTAGAAGATCCCAAGTTTTGCTTGCACTTTTCAACTCTATCTCTCCGAAGAGAACTACCAGAGGTTAGTTCCAACACCCTGATATGGCTTTGACAAGCCTGGCCAAAATTTCACTGGCTGGGAATCCTTTTTATTTATGATCAAGCTGTCATCAGGATCTATCTCCCTTCTTAGAGAACCAATTTACCTTTTGCTATCTTCCTATGTGTTTCTGACCGTATGGAGTTGCTTGCTTGTATTCCTTTTCCATTTTAATTATCACTGTTTCCTTTAGAACCCATTAAAACAATTTCTCTGGTATTTGTTGTGGGATCTGAACTGGATAAAACCTTTCATGTTACCTCTTGGACAAGAAATCTGGCATCTCTATATTGTTAATCAGAACATGATTGGACAGTATCATCTCTTGTCATATCATCTATCAAGGGATTTTGTGTGATTTCAACACATGTATTGGAAAAACTTTGTTAAAGTAACCTTATTTTAGGCTGCTTTTTGATCTTCTGAGTAAATTTTTAAATTAATAGTTCACAAATAGTAAATGCAATGGAATTTGTATTTTTGGTACCTTTCAATTTTGTGAATCTATAGTTATGGCCTACTTACCACTAAAAATCACTTGCAGGAAAAAAAATAACTATATGGGTTGTTGATCATTGCCTTTTTTTGCGCTGACCTTTTTTATATTCATATAACTCATGATTCCACCCCCAATTTTTGGCATATCCTGATTTTTTAGAGGTGATTTTAAATCTTCAGTTCCTTCAAAAGAGTGTCCCCTCCCAGATGGATTTTGTGTGTACATATTTGGTTTGGTCCAGTTATTTTATCTTCTCTAGTGACATTTATTCATAGTCTTTTAAGTGCCACTTTCACATTTTTATAAACTCTGTCAGAGATTTAGACATTAGTGTTTAATCTGGTGGTTGCACTGACATCAAATGAAGAAAAATAAGTTTTTAATGCTGACAGATCTGTTCTATTTTGCATCTGGTTTTGTGCTCCTAGTTTCATCTATAAATGCTTTGGGGATGATCTTGCTTAATTGAATATCACAGAAAACCTTTTATAAGATCTTTTTTTTCCCCACCAGTTCAGTTTGCTTTATGAGGCAATACTGCTTATAATCTCCAACCATATTCCACTGTAAGGTTTATAAATGAGTTTGTACTGTTTATTGCTACTGGGGTGTTTCACCAAGTCACACATGTCTGTGCTGGGAGGGCCTTTTAGTAGTCACTGACTGCCTCTCCCCACTTCTAACTGGGCATTTTTGAGAAAGGTGATAGTGTAATTTGCTTAACTAGGTCCAGTTGCCTTGGAAGAAAATAGGGAGGAAGGAAAAAAGGGGGAAGAGGAGGAAAAAACAGTTGTATAAAGAGGAGGAACATCTCTCTAAACATCAAGACTTAGTGCTAGTATTAACAGAAGCACAGAATTACCTAAGTACTAGGAGATGGAGGGGTAAATGTGATGAATTCACTATTGAATTTCAAATGGAAAAGATTTGAGCCAAACAGCAAAGTTAAGCAGAGGAAAAAGAATGGTAGAGAGGAGTTATACCACCTCCTGGGTATAAAGGACAACAACAATAAAATGGTAAAGAAAAAGCAAAGTGTAAAAACCATAGGTAAACTGCTAGGAAAAAAAGCATTATAGAACTGGGCATGAGTGAACTAGTCTCACATCATGGTACAACTATAAAACATGAAGATTGTGCAATTCCTCAACAAAGGTGCTCCATTTGAGGACTGCTTTTGATTCTCTATGAGATTAGATGAGAGTTTTTGTGATTATTAAGTAAATGAAATTATATGATATTTTGAATATTTATAAGCTTGAGATCTTATAAAGAGAGTTGATTGTTAAGTTGGTAGAAATATTAGCTCCTATGCCATAGTTGTTAGTCTGTCTTGGCATGCTTTCCATAAAATTCATCAAGACTCACTTAGTAGAGACAATTACTAAGAAGGAATAGTAAAAATCAGTAGCAACAAAACAGTCTGACACTCCTTGAAATCTTGGGCAAACTTTTTCCAAATCCACAGTGTCTGTGAATCACTTTCTCTGCTAATCACTTTCAGATAATCTGCCTTGGTCTCTTCTGATTCTACCTTCTGGATCAGCTGCCATCCTCAAATGGATACTGCCAAGTTCTTTTGGCCAGCTTATTTAGAATAAACAGCCAACCTTATCACAAGACCATTGGAAGATTTCCCACTTCTATGCCCTCAGAATCTTGACACTATGGCTGTCCATTCTTCCAAGCAGGAGATTCTCAGGGCTAGGTACAATATTTCTGCAACAAAAAATCAGTCATACCATTAAGATCAAGCTCTTAGTATTAGGATTTTCCTTCAGTGACTCTTCTGGTATGGGCCTGGGTTCCCTTGGTCATTTTTTGGTGAACATCCAAAAAAATTCCCTAATGTTATTTATAAACAGCCCTGAGGATAGGGGTTCCTCAGTTTTTAAATGCTAATTCTCCCATTATATCGAGTAAATGAGTAGCTAGAAGAAAGCTATTTATATGTAGGGTGTGAGTTCCTGGATTCCTAAGTACTTACCCATATCCCTGACCTTTATATACGCAAATGTTTCCATTCAAAATCTAAAAGGTCTTTTTGGTCCAGTCCCTTACAATTTGCCAATGTGACTCTGTGTAACTGGAGTAAAATCTGAAAGGGGTTTTGCCCACCTTACGTTTCCTTTCTTCATTTTTTTCTTTCTTTCTTTTTTTCCTGACATGAGAACATTAAAAATTAGAGCAGATATCTGTCCTCTCAAGCACTGGACAAAAATCTCATATTTAGAGTGCTAACAGCCAAGTTAAACTGATTGATGGTCTAAATTATGTATGATATTTAGAAACATTTACCCCTTTTTTCCATCATTACTGTAGAAATGAAAGGGGGATATATGGAACAAAGAATCATTTCATATTTTTCTTTGTTGCATGATTTGCTACGGACAATGAATTCATTACTAAGTAACCAGCTTATTGGCAATAAGCCTAACTGCACTTAGACTGGTCCTCAAAAAGGAGATTCTGATTCTTGGCCATACTTGAAGCTTTTCCAAATAGAAATTGTCAATCTTGAAAACCCAGAGTCATCTTCATGCCACAGTTAGGCATCAGAATAGGGGTTTATGAACGTATTTAGTTAGCAATTTTTTTTTTTGGGGGGGGGGGTATGTGGAATGAAAAAAAGGTGACAAAATTATCCCTCTTTTCAGATTATGTGAAGACTCCTTTAGAAAATTCCATTAATGAAGAAATTAATTTAGAAAGTAGTTTTAAAGATGTAGCAGTACACAGATTTTTTTGTTGTTCAGTCACTTCAGTGGTATCCAACTCTTTGTGACTCCATTTTGGGGTTTTCTTGGCAAAGATACTAAAGTGTTTTTGTTGGGGTTATGGTACCTGGACCCCTAAAGGAAGAAAAAAAAACAACTATGTCTCTGGAAACAAGCCAGTCCCTGAACTTTTCCATACATTTGCAGCTGCCCAGAACACTGGCATCTCACCTTAGGTTTATGACTCACCCAAGTGCACCTTGATTACTTAATTAGCTTACTTGATAATCCGTATCCCATCTAGATCTTTTGGTAGTTTACAAAACAAGAGGGATCAGCAGGGAACCCTGAGAAGGGGCTTCTTATCCACCCCATCTGCCTGTGGACTGTGCCTTTTGACTAGCCCTGAGCACTGCTCTGAATGGGTAAAACCAACTGGAAGAGGCTTTCACCTCATCCCCTCCTTTCCACTCATACACAGTAATCAATTACAAGTTCTAGGTTTTAGCCTTAAAAATAACCCAAATATCTTAGTTAACAATCTTCTAATTTTCATAAGTGAGAGCCAAATTGTTTTAGCTGAAACTTCCTCTTAAATATAGGCAAAGATGAAAATACCGTTTCCTAAATGGCAGTTACAAAATATTATAAAATAGGGATAGCAAAGAAATAGATTTTCCACTGTCATCTTAGTTTCTGTCATCCATACTCTACTAGCATCCAGGTTATGAAAAGTTGCTTGATATAACTGATACAAAGGTTTACCAGTTTGAAACTTGAAACAAATCAGGTGAATTAAATTTGGGTGAATGCATTTCCAAACTACTGTACCCAGAGAATCAGCATCACACCATTAACATGTTAAAACTACAACTTTGAAAGAGTGGGCTTACCAAGTGCAGTGCCTGGCTAGCTTCTTACCTTGTACTGCCTTGACCCCATCTCACTTTCCTCTCTCAACACAGCTGGGGGATGGGGTGGGGTGGTGATGGTGCTGGTGGTGATGATCAGTATTCTCTGAATTTGGGTGATAGGATTTCTGGATGGGCTAGAGGGTGGCCAAGGACCAGGGACATTGCCAGTGGGGCCCCACTGTAGCTGCTGCCCCTTCTTCTTTTGCCAGGTGGGGGAAGGTGAATTTGAAGATGGAGGAGGGTGACTCAAATTCCCTAATATTCTCCAGCACTGTCTCCTCCTAGTCTGATCTGATGAGAGAGGTTAACAGAAAAACACAGAGGTGTTTGCAATCCTTTCACTGAGATACCCTCTTGACTCAAGGGAAGGGAGTGGGGGAAAGAGAGTAATTGGGATTGTAAGGAGGCATTTCAAAATATTACAAGGTCTCAGGTTCAATCCCCTCATGGTTCACCAAATATGTTGTGGTTTGGGGTGCTGGGAACCCTGAAATGTAAGGGTACAGGGGTCTGTCTGGAAAGAATATGAGCACTCAAACCTTCTTTCAGTCAAGGAGGCAGTCAAGGTATATTGTAAAACCAATAGAAGCAGGTAAGATTCTTAGGGAATCTGCACCTTAATGGGGGTGAGATTGGTATTTATGTACAAAAAAAGACAGTGAGAAGATCTGGATGAGATTGAGGAATGGTAAATAGTCTGGGGTGGGCCCGCTGCTACTATGAAAAGATATAGATGGGATTAAGGAAAATCAAGTAAACTAATTAAGTAATCAAGGTTGGCTGGGGTGGGCTATAAGATGCTTTAAGAGAGGCTAGTGATCTGGGCAGCTGAAAATGCACAGGAAAGTTCAGGGACTGCTTTGCTTCCAGAGACAAAATCTTTTCCTTTTGGGGTCCAGGTCTCCTAATCCCATCAGTTCGGCATTTACTTCTCCAGCTCATTTTACATATGAGTAATTGAGACAAACAGGATTAAGTGACTTGTCCAGAGTCAAACAGCTAGTAATTGTCCAAGGCCAGATTTGAACACATAAAATAATAAAAATCAACACCATCTTGATATGTATTAACAATAAAATGATGGAGAGAATTTCAATTCAAAATAATCTACCAAGACAAACAAAGGACTTATAAACGCACAACTACAAACATTCATTATATAAATAAAGGAGAATCTAAGGCATTCATTCTTCATGGTAGGACAAAACAATATAATAAAAAGGAGTTTACTACTTAAATTTATTTACAAATCATGTCAATAAGCACCCCAACATACACAGGGGCATCTGTTACCACAGGTTCTTAGATCTGCATTCCTAAAAGGAAAGGCACCTTGAAGAGTTAACAATCACTTTAATCAAGGACATATATCAATCCTTTAACCAAGCACATATACAATTCACCTAGCTCAAGGGAGTAAGCACCCTGAAATTCAAAGAAAATACAGAGAAATCAAAGATAAACAGACATAGCTTCCTCTGCCTAAATTCAACAAACAGCACCAACTGTCTGATCATAGTTACCAAAGAAATAAGCACCAACATCTGGATCTTCAAAGCCGGGTGGCTCCTTACTGGCTTCCAAGTGTCCTCTTCTGGCCAAAAAACACTTCCAGTCAGTAAGCCCCAAAATCAACAGACCTCCTTTGCCTGACCATAATTGAACAGACAGGTACAACTGTCTGACAATAGCTACCACAGAGGGAAACATTGACATTTGAGCTTTCAAAGCCAGAAGGCTCCTTAAAGTGGTTTCCCAGGGTCCTCATCTGGTACGCAAACCATCTTTTATTATCTATCTACCTATGTATATACATATGTATATATACATATCTATATATGTAATATATAGATATGTATATATATACATACACATATATATGTATATATATGTGTGTGTGGTGTGTGTATGTATGTATGTATGTGTATATATGTACATGTATATATATATGTGTGTATATGTATATATACATATATATATTGAAAATTTATTCATTTTTCAGTTCTTAACTTTCACTTCCACAAGAATTAGAATTCAAAGTTTTCTCCCCATCTCTCCCCACCCTGCACCCAAGGACAACATAAACCCCATTCAACCCATCCAGTTGGTCCTCCCTTCTATTACACACATTTCTTCCATCCCCCTTCACCTCTATTTTCCTGTAGGGCAAAATCGATTTCTATGCTCCATTGTATGTATAGCTTAATTTCTCTAGGATGCTAACACAATTTTTAACATTCATTCTTAAAGTTTTAAGTTCCATATTCTCTCACTCCCTTCTTATGCACCCTCATTGAGAAAACAAGCAATTCAATATAGGTCATACATGTGTAACAATGCAAAGTACTTCCATATTATTTATGTTATAAAAGACTAACCAAATTTCCCTCTGTCCTACCCTGGCCTTCATTTATTCCATTCTCTTGCTTAAGCTGTCCTCCCACAGTAGTGTTTGTGTCTGATTATTTAGTTCCCCAACTGGCTATCCCTTTTCTTATCTTCCCTCTCCTATCCCCTTTCCCCTTGCCTTCCTGCAGGGTAAAGGAGATTTTCATATCAAATTGAGTGTGTGCTATTCCCTCCTTAAGCCAAATCCCATGAGAATAAAGCCCAATTATTTCCTTTCATCTCTATCCACTTCTCCTCCATTGTAGATGCTCTTTCTTCTCTCTTGTATGTGAGATGATTTGCTACATTCTACCACTCCCTTTCTATTACTCCTAGTACATTCCATTCAGCAATAAATTTTATTTTTGCAAGTATCCTCCCTTCATATTCAGCATATCCTGTGCCCTCTATGTGTGTGTATGTATGTGTGTGTATACATATATATAATGTGTGTACACATGTATGTATACATATCTACACATATATAATATACATATACATGCATACCCATACACACATGCACACACATATATGTGTGTGTATATACATATGTGTGTGTATATAAGTGTATATACTACCTCAAACTACCCTAATACTGAAAAAAGTCTCATGAGTTACAAATGACATCTTTCCAAGTAGGAATATAAACAGTTCCACATTAATGAGTTCCTTAATGCTTCTCTTTCCTGTTTACCTTTTCTTGTTTCTCTTGTTTCTTGTATTTGAAAGTCAAATTTTCTATTCAACTCTGGTCTTTTCAACAAGAATGCCTGGAGGTCCTCTATTTCATTGAAATTCCATTATTTCCCCTGAAATATTATGCTTAATTGTGTTGAGTAAGTGATTCTTCATTTTAATCCTATCTGCTTTGACCTCTGGAATATCATATTCCAAGTCCTTTGATACCTTAGTGTAAAAGATGCTAAATCCTGTGTTATCCTGATTTTATTTCCACAGTACTCATTTGTGTTTTTTCTGACTCTTTGTAGTATTTTCTCCTTGACATGGGCACTCTGGAATTTGGCTACAATATTCCTAGGAGTTTTTTGGGGGGAGATCTCTTGCAGGATGTGATCAGTGAATTCTTTTCGTTTCTATTTTGCCCTCTGGTTCTAGAATATCAGAGCAGTTTTCGTCGAAAATTTCTTGAAAGATTATGTCTAGGCTCTTTTTCTGATCATGGTTTTCAGGTAGACCAATAATTTTTATAATATCACTCTTGGACCTATTTCTGAGATCAATTGTTTTTCCAATGAGATGTTTCATCTTTTCTCCTATTTTTTCATTCCTTTGTTTTTTTTTTTTTTTTATATATATAATTTCTTGGTTTCTTGGAAAGTCATTACCTTCCGTCTGCTCTATTCTAATTTTAAAGAACCATTTTGTTAAGTGAACTTTTGGACATCCTTTTCCATTTGACTAATTCTCCTTTTTAAAGTATTCTTCTCTTTACTGGCTTTTTGGACCTCTTTTGCCATTTAGGTTAATCTATTTCTAAATGTATTATTTTCATTAGCATTTTTTTAGTCTCCTTTTGCAAGCTGTTGACTCACTTTTCATGATTTTCTTGCATTGCTCTCATTTCTTTTTCCAATTTTTCCTCCACCTCTCTTATCTGATTTTCAAAATCCTTTCTGAGCTCTTCCATAGCCTGAGACCTTTGGTTATTTTTTTGCAGGTTTTGGATGTAGAAGCCCTAACTTTTGTGTCTTCCTTTGATAGTATTCTTTGTTCTTCCTCATCTGAAAGGGCGGAAGAAAATATCTTTTCACTAAGAAAATTTCCTTCTATAGTCTTATTTTTCCCTCATTTTTGAACATTTTCCCATCTGGTTACTTCACTTTTGAGTCTTTTTTCAAGTGGAAGGTATACTCTTGGGAATCTGTGAGTTCCCAGTTCCTCCAAGGTGACACAAACAAGGGAGAGGAGTTACTCCTCTCTTGGCCTGAGTTCTAGTCTGGGAGCAATCACAAGCACTCTTTTCTGCCTAGGATCTGCAAGCAGGATTCCCTCTCCAGAGCCTCTACCAGCTCCACCACACCAGTGGTCCTCCTTCCCCGGGACTGCCACTCAGGAATGAGATTCAGATCAGCTGCTCAATTCCCCCAGGGTCTTTAGGCAGAGGGCTCCAAAAATGGACAATGCTGCCTAAGTGGCTGCTGCTGCCCTGGGACCAATGCTGGGGCAGGATCACACTCCCTTCTCACCCGGTTGAAAGTGCTTTCTTACTGACCTTTGAAGCTGTCTTTAGTATTCATGGGTTGAGAAATCTGGGATCTGCAGCTGCTATCTGTGATTCTGTGCCCTGAAACCTGATCCAGTCCTGCCCATGCTGTGCAGCCAAGGCTGGGCTGCACTCTGCTCTGAGTCCACTGCCACAGACCTTTTTCTGTCAACCTATCTTGATTGGAAATATCCTTCACTCTATTGTTTTGTGGCTTCTGCTGCTATAGAATTTGTTTAGGGATATTTTTTACAGGTATTTTATGGGCTATGGTGGGAGAGCTAGAGAAGATCAATCTTTCTACTCCACAATCTTGGCTCTGCCCCCATCCAAAGCTTCTTAGTAAAACTAAGCCCCAAAGTAAAACTTCATTCTCAAAATATTTATACACTTTTTAGAGCCAGAGGGCATAACTCCCTGACCCAGAGCATCAATAGAAGAAAAAAAAAGGTACTTGGTACCCTCCTACAAAACATCTCCCCTAATCAAGCTTCCCACAATGGAAGGCCCATCAGTGGTTGGGAAAGATCTTCTTTAATCACGTTATTCAATCAGAGGCACTTTTAGTAAAACAAAAAGAGCAAAAGATCCTAATTTGATTGCCATCACACGAATTTAGTCTTATACCAATCAAATTGCCAAAGGATGACTCTACAAAATTATAGTGAAACATATGTAGGAACAAAAGATAAAGCCTTGTGAGTGAGTCAATGTTTTACAGGATAAACCCTTTTATTAAGGGGAATTTGTTCTGTGACGTTTGGATTCAATCAAAGGGAACTCAAGTTTCCCAGTCTTAGAAAATATCAGAGTAAATGATGACATAAAAACTGAAATGAAAGGGGAACAGCATTGCCTTATTTTAAATTATATGACAGAGCACTATTCCTCAAAACTACCTGACAATGGTTGAATAAATTTTCAAAAATTTCATTAGTTTATTTGTTTCAAGTTTTCAGCGATCACTTCCATAAATGTTAAACTTTTTCCCCCTCCCTCTCTCCTCCCTCTTTGAGAGAGCTTTTAATCTTATATAAGTTCTACACATATATTCATATTAAACACATTTTCACATTAATCATATTGCATAGAAGAATTGCAACAAATGGGAGAAATCTTGAGATAAAAAATAAAACAAAGCACAACACAAGAGAAAATAGTCTGCTTGATTCTGCATTCTGATTCAATAGTTCTTTCTCTGGATGTGAATGACATTTTGCCTCAAGAGTTCCTTGGGAATGTTTTAGGTTCTTTAATTGCTATGAAGGGCTAAGTCTATCAGAAACAGTCCTCACACACTGTGGCTGTTACTGTGTATAATGTTTTCCTGTTGCTGCTCATTTCATTAAACATCAATCAGTTCATTAAGCATCAGTCTTTTCAGGGTTTTCTGACATCCAACTGTTCATCATTTCTTGTAGCAAAATAGTATTTCATTATATTCATATACAACAATTTGTCCAACCATTCCCCGATTAGCATTCCCTCGATTTCCAGTTCTTGGCTACCACAAAAAGAGTTCCTATAAATATTTTTGTACATATGGCTTTCCCTTTCCCATTTTTCATGTTCCCTTTGGAATATAGCCCAAGAAGCAATATTGCTGGGTCAAAAGGTATGCATATTTTTGTGGCCCTTGGGCATAGTTCCAGATTGCTCTCCAGAATGGTTGGATCAGCTCATAGCTCCGCCAGCAATGAATTAATTTTGCAAATCTCCCCCATTTTATCCAACATTTATCATCTTCCTATTTTGTCATGCTAGCCAATCTGTAGGTGTGATGTGGTACCTCAGAGTTGTTTTGATTTGCATCTCTCTAATCAATAGTAATTTAGAGCATTTTTTATGTGAATATAGATAGGTTTAATTTCTTTCTCTGTAAACTGCCTGTCCATATGCTTGTACCATTTATCAGTTGGGGAATGATCTGTATTCTTGAAAATCTGAATCAGTTCTCTATATATTTTAGAAATGAGGTCTATATTATAGACACTAGTTGTAAAAATTCTTTTCCAACTTTCTGTTCCCTCCAAGTCTTGGTTGCATTGGTTTTGTTTTTGCAAAAATGTTTCAATTTAGTGTAATCAAAATTATCTATTTTGTACTTCATAATGTTCTCTGTCTCTTGTTTGGTCATAAATTTCTTCGTAAATCTGACAAATACACTATTCCTTGCTTCCTTAATTTGTTTATACTATCAGTCTTTGTACCTAGATCATGCATCCATTTGGACTTCATTTTTTGTACAGTGTCAGACATTCATCTATGCCCAGTTTCTGCCCAGAAGTTTTTGTCAAAGTGAGTTCTTATCCCAGGAGCTGGGATTTATCAAACAGTAGATCACTATGACTGCTGTGCCTTGAGTTCCTAACTTATTCCATTAATCTACCCTCTATTTCTTAATCAGTAGTAAGTGGTTTTGATGATTGCTGCTTTACAATACAATTTGAGATCTGGTAGGGCTAGGTCACCTTCCCTAGCATTTCTTTTGATTACATCCCCTGATATTCTGGACCTTTTATTCATCAAGATGAATTTTGATATTATTCTTTTCTAGCTCTAGAAAATAATTTTCTGGTAGTTTGATTGCTATGGCACTGAATAAATAAATTAATTTAGGTAGAATTGTCATTTTTTATTATATTAGCTTGGCCTACCCACAAGCAACTGATGTTTTTCCAGTCACTTAGATCTAACTTTATTTGTGTGAAAAGTGTTTTGTAATTATGTTCACATAGTCCTTGGGTTTGTTTTAGCAGGTAGAGTCTCAGATATTTTATAATGTCTATCATAACTTTAAATGGGATTTCTCTTTCTGTTGGATTTTGTTAGTAATACATACAAATGCAGATGATTTATGTGGGTTTAGTTTGTAACCTGCAACTCTGTGAAAGTCATTTATTATTACAAGTAGGTTTTTACTTGATTCTCCAAGATTCTCTAAGTATATCATCATATCATCTACAAAGAGTGATAACTTAGTTTCTTCTTTGCCTATTCCAATTCCTTCAATTTCTTTGTCTTCTCTTATTGCTAAAGCTAACATTTCTAGTTATAACAGGGGTGCTAATGGACATCCTTGTTTCACCCCTGGTGTTATCGGGAATGCATCTAGCTTATCTCTACTGCATATAATGCTTGCTGATAGTTTTAAGTAGATACTGCTTATTATTTTAAGGAAGGCTCCATTAATTCCTATGATCTCCAGTGTTTTCAATAGGAATGGTTGTTGTATTTTGACAAAAGCTTTTTTTTCATCTATTGAGAAAATCATGGTTTCTGTTAGTTTTGTTTTTGATATGATCAATATTGTTCATAGTTTTCCTAATATTGAACAAGCCCTGTATTCCTGACATAAATTCTACCCTGATCACAATGTATTATTCTCATGATAAGTTGCTGTAATCTTTTTGGTAATATCATGTTTAAAATTTTTGTGTCTATATTCATTAGGGCATTGTGTCTATAATATTCTTTCTCTGTTTTGATTCTTTCTAGTTTGGGTATCAGAACCATATTTATATCCCAAAAATGATTTGGTAGGACTCCATCTTTGTGAGTTTTCCCAAATAGTCTATATTGTTTTAGAATTAATGGTTCTTTAAATGTTTCATAGAATTCATTTGTAAATCCAGTGGGTTCTGGAGATTTATTTACTAGGGAGTTCATTGATTGTTTGTTCAATTTCTTTTTCTGAGATGGAGTTATTTAAGTATTTAGCTTCTTCTTCTGTTAATCCAGGTTACATATATATGTGTGTGTGTGTGTGTGTGTGTGTGTGTGTATTTAATATTCATCCATTTTGCTTAGATTGTCCAATTTATGGGCATAAAGTTGAGCAAAGTAATTTCTAATTATTGTTTTAATTTGATATTGGTAATTTGGTTACCTTCTTTATTTTTTTAAATCAAATTTACCAAAGCTTTGTCAATGTTATTGGAGTTCTTTTTTTGTAAAATCAGCTCTTAGCTTTATTTATTAGTTCAACAGTTTTCTTAATTTCAATTTTGTTAATTTCTCCTTTAGTTTTCACAATTTCTAATTTGGTATTTACTTGGGGATTTTCAATTTGTTCTTTTTCTAACTTTTTCAGGTGCATGCCCAATTCATTGATCTCTTCTTCCCCTATTTTATTCATATAGGCATTCAATGATATTAAACTTCCTCTAAGAACTGCTTTTGCAGCATCCCATAAGTTTGGTGGTTGTCTCATTATTATTATTCTTTGTAATGAAGTTATTGATTATTTCTATGATTTGTTATTTAACCCACTCATTCTTTAGGATTAGATTATTTAGTTTCCAATTAATTTTTGGCCTATCTTTTCATGGTCCTTTATTACATATATTTTTTATTGCATTATGATCTGATAAGGATGCATTGAATGTCTCTGCTTGTCTGCATTGAACTGAGATGTTTTTATGTCCTAGTATATGGTCAATTTTTGTGTATGTGTCATGTACCACTGAGGAAAAGGTATATTCCTTTTTATCTCCATTCAGTTTTCTCTAGAGATCTATCATATCTACATTATCCAGACTTCTATTCTCCTCCTTAGCTTCTTTCTTGTTTATTTTGAGGATAGATTTATCAAGTTCAGAGAGATGTAGGTTAAGGTCATCGACTAATATAGTTTTGCTGCCTATTTATTCCTGTAACTCCCTTAATTTCTCTTCTAAGAATTTGGATGCTATACCACTTGGTACATATATGTTTAGTAATGATATTGCTTCATTCTCTAAGGAGCCTTTTGGCAGGATACAGTTTCCTTCATTTTCTCTTGATTAGATCTATTTCTGCTTTTGCTTTGTTGGAGATTAGAATTGCTACCTCTGTTTTCTGATTTTTCTTTTACATCAACTGAAGCATAATATCCTCTGTTCCACCGTTTTACCTTTACCCAGTGTGTATTCCCCTTGTTACAAATGTGTTTCTTGTAAACATTATGCTGTGGGATTATGCTTTTTAATCCATTCTGATATCTGCCTCTATTTAAAGGGAAAGTTCATTGATTCACATTTACAGTTATGATTACTATGTGTGTTTTTCTCTCCTTCCAATTTCCTCTGTTTGTTTTTATTTTTCCCTTGTCCCTTCCCTTCCAGTATAGAGTTTTATTTTTGACCAATGCCTCCCTCAGTCTTCCATCCCTTCTATCAGCACCCTTCCATGTTATTCCCCCTTTACTTTATTTCTTTTCCCCTCCCTTTTAACATCCCTTCTGTTTTCTTTCCCCTTTCCCCTCCTACTGCCTATAGGGCAAGTTAGATTTCTATAATTAACTGAGTATGTTGTTCCCTCATTGAACCAAATCAGAGGAGAGTAAGTCTCAAACAATGTTCATCTCCTTCCCTTCTTTCCTTCCACTTTAATATATTTTTGCGATTCTTCCTTTGATGTAATTTACCTTTTTCTGCCTCCTCCTTTTCTCTTCTCCCATTGCAATCCCTTTGCCACTCTTTAATCACATTTTTTATCATCACATCAGTTAATTTATACCCACTCCCTCTATCTATGTATATCCCTTTTGAGTGTCATAATAAATATATAATTCTCAAGATTGCAAAGTATCATCTTCCCATATACGGATGTAAAAAGTTTGCCCATGTTGAATGACAATTTTTTTTTAATTTCCTTTGTTTACATTTTTATGCCTCTCTTCTATTGAGCTTTGGCCTTTTCATGAGGAATATCTGGAAATCCCTTATTTCACTGAACATCCATCTCCTTGCCTGAAATATTATGCTCAGTTTTGATGAGTAGTTCCTTGGTTGTAGTCCAAACTCCTTTGCCTTATGGAATATCATATTCCAATCCCCCCATTCTTTTAATGTAGAAGCTGCAAGGTCCTGTGTGATCCTAACTGTAGTTCCTCTATATTTGAATTGTTTCTTTCTGGCTGTTTGTAGTATTTTCTCCTTAACTTTATAGTTCTTGACTTTGGCAACAATATTCCTTGGCATTTTCAATTTGATTTCTCTTTCATGAGGTGATTGGTGGATTCTTTTGATGATTATGTTGCCCTCTGTATCTATCACCTCAGGGCAGTTTTCCTTGATAATTTCTTGGAAGATATCATCCAAGCTCATTTTTTTTTTCATCATGGTTTCCTGGTAGATTAATAATTCTTTGATTTTTCTCTCCTGGATCTATTGTCCAAGTCGGTTGTTTTTTTCAATAATAATTTCTTCTATTTTTTTTTCACTTTTAGGTTTAACTGATATTTCATTTCTCATTGAGTCATTAGCTTCTACTTGCCTACTTCTAAATTTTAATATATTGTTTTCTTCAGTTACCTATCCAATTCTTCTTTTTAAGGAGTTAATTTCTCCAGTTAAGTTTTGTACTTCCTTTTCCATTTGTCTAATTTCCCCAGTTAGATTTTCTGCTTTCTTATCCATTTGCCCTGTTTTGCTCTTTGAAGGAGCTGTTCTCCTAAGTGAATTCTTTTTTTCATTTTGTCAATTATATTTTTAAAATCATTGGCCAATTTTTCTTCTACCTTTCTAATTTGGCTTTTAAAATCCATCTTAAGCTCTTCCAAGAATACTTTTTAGTCTTGAAACCAGTTCATATTCTCTTTAGAGGTTTCAGATGTGAGTAGTCTCAATGCTGTCCATTTCTGAATTCATATTTTGGTCTTTGTCCCTATTGTAAGATTCTGTGTTCTTTGCTTTTCTGGTTTGCTTCTTGCTCATGATGAGTGCCTTTTCCCTGGTTTTCAAAGTGGATCCCTGTTTCTGGGGCACAGGTGGCTCTGTCCCACATTCTTGGACTAAGAAATTGAGGTTTTGTGTGTGATGACCTCTGGTTCTCTCACCTAGAAGCTAGGATGCTGCAACTCACTTGGTGTTGAGCTGGCTAAGGTGTGCCAAGACAGAGGTCAGATGAAGTCTTTCTGAGTTTCCCTGGGGTTACCCTGAAGCTCCTGACATAAGGTGGCCATAAGAGGTCTTCTCCTCACCTGAACTAGAGCACAGGCAGGTTCAGTGGCTGGTGAACTTCTGTCTATGCTGATGAATGCCTGATTCCCCTGGCTGTGCTACGGCATGTCTGGGGTCCTGATATTTGCACTTATGGGCTCCACCCCACTTGGGCTCAGGATTGGTGCCTGGTTCATTGAGGTGGGGCTATGTGAGACACCTCATGTCCTGCACTGGTTCCCTTCAGTCATAAGAAGAGAGTCTCTTCTTTATGATCTCCCTAGCCTCCCAAGCTGAGGGACTGTTTATCCTTTTGGTTGATCTCACTGTTCCAGGATTTTCCTGGGGCAGTATTCTCTAAGGTTTTCAAGGTCATCAAGGGGAGGGTGAGAGCACGTACATTCTACTCTGCCATTTTGGCTCTCAGAAGTTCCTGGGTTAAGTAATTTTTTTTTTTAAAAAAAGCAAATCTGTAGAAGAGACTAGATAAGCAGGATCTAGAAGTAATTTAATACTGCAATACATTATTCACAAAAACTAAGATTTTATCAGTCAATAAGCATTTATTAAGCACTTACTCTCTGATAAGTTGATGTATAAAGCATGGGAAGCAAAGATTCTGCAATAGTGTTCTAACATTATGAATTTGCATTTGAGTCCAATAAAACTGAGGTAATTCACCATTTCCTCTTCAAAAACAGACTTCTTTTCCTCTGTGCAGAGATATAAAATTTGGATCAGGTTCATTTTAAATGGAACTTGGTCTCATAAAATCAGGGCCAGATTCCCTTTTCTCGTACTTTCTACATATCAACTCTCCCAGTCCTCTGCTGTAGATGTTCATTGTAATAAGGTTTATCTTGAATTTAACTTTAAATCTTTAAAAATATCAGATTCCAAAAAGATGGAAATTTCAATACTAAGTGGCACCATTTGGAAGGAGGTAGTTATAGATTTCAAACTGGAACGGACCTTACAGACTATCTAGTCCAATCCCCACATTTTATAAATCTGAGGCTTCTGGAGGCCAAGTGATTTGCCCAAGATTAAAAGTATTAAGTGTAAGAGGCAGAATTCAGATCTAGATCTTCTAATTCCAAATCTAGCATTCTTTCCACTGTACTATATTTGATTTATATAGGAGTGACAGTAAATGGCTTAATGTATATTACATATGGCATATGCAAAAAAAAAATGCCATGAGAATGCATACACTAGTCAAATGTGATGAGAAGATTTTAAGGGGATTTTATCTAAAATCCATTCAAAAATGTTTCAGTTACCCATATTGTGACAAGACCATTTTCAAGACAGGATTCATAGCTGGTCAGGTGTCCACAAAACATAGAAGCAACTGCTCCTTCCAAAACTCACAGAAAATGAGGGGAATATACAGCATTTGTGACATCTGGAAGTTATTGGTCGATGTCTGAAAATGATGGGCTAGTTGCCTTGTTCCTGACAAGATCTCAGGCTAGCTACAATACTAAGTGAAATAGGAAGGATTAGATAATATTATGTGCAGACTTTAACCTTACAGAATTTTGATGTCAAAGATTTCAATAAGTAATGTAAGACAGGAGGACATTCCAGGCAAATAAAAAGTCATAAAAAGGGAAGAGCATGGGGGACACACTTATTTTTGTATAACTGGGAGAGATTGTGAAGATTGTGAATTGAAGAAACATTTTATTAAATATCTACTATTCTGCGCTATTAGAATACGTAAATTTTAAACTTCAGTTCCCGCTCTTAAGGGGCTTCAAGTCTATTGGGACAAGCAAGTACAAATACATAGAAGGTAGAATGTGAAAGAGGCAAAGAAGGGATCTTGACAAACTGATATAGGACAATTTGAGAAGAGAGAGATAATTTTGATCTTCACAGAAAGTTTTGATGGAGGATGTTGTGGTTAGCTAAGCCTCACAAGAAAAGGATGTTCATAGGCAGAAATAAGGAAGGAGTACATGGACACTGACCTTAACAAAAGCATAAAGACAGCAATAGGGCAGGGAAAGGTCAGCTGAAATATATATATTAAGAGGAAGGATATCTTTAATGGATTTATAATTTCGTCCATATAGCGACTCCCTCCAATGATGTAGATTACAATTTATCTGAAACTTCTTCTGTTACTTGACTCTCACCCATTTCCTTCTGCAATCCTTCTACTGGACATATACCCAATACACTGGGGACCTTTCTCTAGCTGCTTCACACAACATCAGTACCAGTAAAATTGTGATCTGTCCGTCAACTAACCCTTACTATGTGATTGTCCTTCCTTTTTCATTCATACAACTTTCTGATGATCATAAGGTTTTCAAGTACAACTCATTTGATAATATGTTAATGTCTATGCATGTCCACTATAGACCTCTCCATTGCCCTTTAGGTGACCCACAACTTTAATTTTTCAGGAACTGTGGTATATTATGATTTGCAGTCATACATCATTACTGGAAAAATATGGAACTTTGTTTCAATGAAAGTGAAGTCATTAAAAGCACTATGCAATTTCCCAAAGATAATCTAGCTAATTCTCTCCTGATCTGACTTCATAATCCATTTACAGTGTGTATAAGATAAATGTACTAATCTCAATTATAAAGATCCTACATTTACTTCGGAATTGTCTACCTAACTGTATATGATATCATAGTCTGGACAATAGGCATATTTCATCTAATTAAGTGATGCACTGAATAAGAGCCCTGACCTGCAGTCAAGAAGACTTGAATTCAAATTTGGTTTTGGACACAGTAGCTGTGTGAACCTGGACAAGTCACTTAACTTCTGTTAACCTGAATTTCCTCAAATGAAAACTGGAAATAATAATAGAACCTACCTTAGAGTATTGGTGTAAGGATTAAGTGGCATGTTTGCAAAGTGCCTAGTACAATGCCTGCCACTTAGTAGGCGCTTAAATGATTATTTCCTTATTCCTATCCTTCCAATTATTTTTTCTGTATTAGGTTAAGTCGTTACTTGAGTTGTTTAGGAAGTTCTCTAGTATTGCATAGTTTAATAACCTTGAACATCAGTGGCAAATGCTTTAGAAAACATGTCTTTCCATTGTATTTCATATTCAACAATGTTACACCTAATTTTAGATGATTTCAGAAGAGTTTTATATGATTTTGATCTTTATGTGGGAGACATTCTTTTGAAGGAGAATTTGTGGAATTTTAGTTTAACTAAACATTTTTTATAGGCAACAAAAAATAAACATGGGGATAACTTGTATTTTCCATATCTTTCCGTCAACTGTTTGATAATATGGATATGACCTGTCATTTGTGGAAGCCTACTTGTTTCCTTACTTCCTTTCATCAAGAATCCCCTCAGTATGTATGGTGTTGTTTTTCTTGCCCAAAGAGGACCAAAATGACATTATGTCATGACCAATGTACAATATGTCCAGCTGCGGCCAATTTTATCAACATAATCTCAAAAGGCTCTACCACAGGTTCAGGACAAATAGTCCATATGACTAGAGGGAGATGTCTCTAAATTTGTGCATCTCACATTTCTTTTGAGCTGCAACAATTCTGCTTTGGTCATAAAGCACAACATGCTTCTTCAACAGGAGCATATTGTGCTAGATGATCTTCTACCAGTGTCTCCCAAGACTCACAATCATTATCAAATATTAAAGTTCTTCACAGAGAACTTAAGAGGGTGCTAATATAGCTTCTTTTGAGCTCCATGTGAGTACTTTCCTTTTGTGAGTTCTCCATAAAACAGTCTTTTAGAAAAGTACATTTGACACTCAAATAATGTGGCCATGTGGCCAGCCTATCAGAACTGTACTCTTTGCAGTAGAGTTTGAATGCTTACAAGTCCAGCTCCAGAAAGAACCTCAGTGGCCAGTAACTTCTCTTTCCAGATGATCTTCAAAATCTAAGACAGTTCAAATGGAAGCTGTTCAATTTTCTGACATGGTACTGATAGACTCTCTAGGTTTCACAGGAATACAATAATGAGTCACAATACCTGTGTAGACCTTCAGTTGGGTAGGCAGTCTAATACTTCTCTCCTAAATATTCATTTAGAGTCAACCAAACACTGAACTTCTTTTCAGGCCTCTGTTTTACTCTTGTCATTTCTTCTGGAGTTACTGGGTGGCAAATTCCATGTCAACCATTCCTCATTGCATTGTTAATGTATTTCAGCATATATTTGGATAATGAGATCTTTCCATCTATTAAAAGGCTTATGTGACCTTCTGTGAGTCACATAGAAAGCCGAGTCACATGAGTGTGTGGTGGGAGGAGCTTGCTGAATGGGTGGAAAAGGAAGGGGTGGAGAACAAAGGGTGAAACAGGGAGAGGCTGAGTTGGAGCAGAGCTGAGAGGAAATTGGTCACAGCAGTCAGAACTGAGGCAGAGAGAGAAAGTAGCCACCTGGCTAGCATGAGTGGGAAAGCATATTTGTGATTTTATTTAAGGGAGCCTGTTTATGACTTGTTTAAGGGAGCTTATTTGTGGGAAGCCTAACAGAGAGAAGGCTTGGAAATGGTAATGACCCCTGCATTGTTATTATGTATAGATTTCTTTGTTGCTATGATGGATTTGGCTTTCTGGTGAATGAATAAATATTGTGGTTCTGTTGTGGAAAGACTCTTGTATTTCATGATTCAGAATTGAGCTGGTATATTCATGACTGCTGTAGGTACTGTAAATATCATATTAGCACTATACTCAGACCTTTCTGAAGCCACACTGGATCTCTGGCAGATGACCATTTTATAGGTGAAGGATCTGTTGATTAAGGAAGACTGTGGTAAGAATTTTGCTGGCAATGACTATGAGAGAGGGGCCCACCCACCCAACCCCAATCCCTTCATATATATATATATATACATGGAAAATAAAAGCATCCTTGATCTCCTAGGGGAAAATGTTCTCTTGCCATATAACCTGAAAGATATCTGTCAGCTTTTTTATGAGCAATGGATCCTCCGTCTTGTAGATCTCTACTTGAATGGATACCAGATACTTTTCCATAGGGAAAGAAACCTAGTAGCATTCAAAACTTCTTCAGTTGGAAGTTTGGCTAAAGAAGAATTGACTTCAGCTTGAGATAATAGTCAATGGATTTAGTATTGATTGATGATGGTCTGTTGAGCATGCTAAGATCTTTCTAAGATCACACTGTTATCACTAATCTGTGTGCCTTTATCAATGCAGAGTAGTTGAGATCCACCAAAAATTGTTGTTCCATTAATAGCCCTCAGGGCATCATAAAAATGCTTTGGATTGTTAATATTAGTGTAAAACTGAATTTCATCTGCCTTCTTACTGAGCAAGAATCCTGCCTCTCTCTAAGCTTTCTTTGCACTTTACTTTTGATGGAATTAAATGCTGAGTTTTAGAGGCAGACAAACTATCCTGCTGGTAAACATTTGTAAAGTTCTCTTTTTTATTTAATAGCTTCTGAATTTCCCTATCATTTTGATCAAACCAATCCTGATATTTGCAGGTGTTCTGACCCAGATGGGAAAATTCAATACTATATATCAAACACCTGAAAGCTGCCTTTTCTGCTCCACTGTTACCAACAGTGTTGTCTCAGATTTCCCTCCAAGTCAGTGACAAACTGTTCATATATGGAGAAGTGCTCTAATCTGTTGATTTTGTGTCTTCTGATAACCATAATGCTAAGAGGTCACTGCTTTTAATGAATGCAAATGTTTTCACTTGGAGAGTATAAATCTAATCAATCCAGGCCTCTGTGCCACAGGTCACTTTTGTCACTCTCACATCCTGTCTGTCTCTTCTCCTTACAATGATATAAGTTATTAAATGCCAGTGTTTACTCTGAGGGGACCTGCATGAAGTTTTCATGTGTGTAAGTATGTAGAAGAGAACGTTGGTGATGAGAAGGTCTTGAGATGCACAAGTCTTCAGTAGGAAGCAACCACTGATGTTGTTTCTCACTGTATTCTTCCTACCACATTTAATAGTCTATGCCTGCTCTGGCATTAAGGTCACCCTGAATTCTAAGCTTGAGCTCTTTCAACACACTGATGAAGAGGGTTTCCAGCTCTTCATAAAATTTTTGTTTAACCTCATCAGGCTTCATCACAGTGGGAGAATATGCATTAATGATAGAGGCATGACATTTTCATGCATGTAGCAATCTCATTGTCATGAGTCTGTCATTGACTCCTTTTGGGAGACATACAAGCTTATTGATTAGTTTACATTTGATTGTGAAACCTACAACAGTTTCTTGGTGTTCCTTCATCACTATGGTCACTTCAGAAAAATTTATATTCAGCTCCAACTTTGATGAGATGGCCTTCATTTGCCATTCTTGTTTTACTCGGAGTTGCGATTTGGGTGTAATATCTGCTGGATTCTCTCACAACAATTGCTGTTAATATTTGCAATCTACTAGATTCCATAAGTGTGCAAACATTCTATGTACTAATGGGGAGTGGAAACATCCTTGCAAAGTTTTTCTACATTTTTGTGTGTGATTGGACCGCAGGTTGAGGACACAATTAGGTGAAGCAACAATTTTTACGGCACTTTTTCTAATACCTTTCTCATGATAGAAAGTGAGTAGTATAGTCCTTAAGAAAGCTGCTCAGACATGCATGGGGTTGCTGAATCTCGCTGCCACTTCAGCCCATTGAGAATGTGACCATATGTCCTGGACTACCTGTGTGTAGGGTTGTGACTACAGTTTCCAGTGTATCTGTACCTGCTCCCTTATCACTAACCCATAGCCACAGAACTTCAAAGTAGGTAAAATAGTAAGATGATAAACTAGTAATAAAATAAAATGAGAAATAATGAAACAGTAAAATGATAAAATTGTAAAATTGTTGAATAATAAAATAGTAAAATGATATGGATGATGCCTTTTGACTTGGTTACATTGGACTTAAATGAGGTAGAATTGTGGGAAGTTCTGAGGCTCACAATCTCTTCCAGAGACATCTGAGCCCAATGGCAAGACAAAGTCAAGAGGACCAGCAATATCTCTGGTGCAATGGATGACACTGGTGTCTTGGTCTTCTCCTCATTGGCTTTTTGGACCTCTTTTGTTATTTGGGTTAGTCTATTTTTAAACATGCTATTTTCTTCAGCACTTTTTGTGTTTCCTTTAGCAAGTTGTTGACTTGCTTTTCATGATTTTCTTGCATCACTCACATTTCTCTTCCCAATTTTTCCTCCACCTCTCTTACTTAATTTTCAAAATCCTTTTTGAGCTCTTCCATGACCCGAGACCATTGCATATTTATTTTGGATGTTTTTGATGCAGAAGCCTTTACTTTTAGCTCTTCCTCTGTTGGAATGCATTGTTTTTTCTCATCTGAAAGGATCACCAAAAAAAGTAGCCTTCTATAGTCTTATTTTTTTTTCCTTTTTTGGGGCATTTTCCCAGCAATTACTTGAGTTTTGAGTCCTTTGTCAAGAGGAGAGTATACTCTGGAGACCTGTAAGTTCTCAGTTCTTCCAAGGTGGCACAATTAAGGGAGAGAAGTTTACTCCTCTCCTGTCCTGTACTCTTGTCTGTGAGCAACCACAAGCACTCTGCTCCAGAGCCTCCACTGCCAGCACACTTCCCCAGGAGAGTCATTCAGGGCTGAGATCCAAATCAGCTCCTCAATTTCCCCAGGGTCTTTAGGCTGAGGCTTCCTAAAACAGAGGCTGTCACTGCAGTTGCTGCTGCTCACAGGGCCAGATCACATTCCCTTCTCACCTGGGTGAAAGAGCTTTCTCACTGACTTTGAAGTTGTCTTTGGAATTTGTGGGTTGAACAATCTGGGAACCACAGTTACTGCTGGGGATTTTGCCTCCTGAGGAATGCTCTAGTCTTTTCCCTGCCCAGTAACCTGGCCAAGGCTGGGCTGTGCTCTGCTCCAAGCCCAAAGCAATAAACTTTTCATATCTGCCTTTCAGGCTGTTTCGGACTGGAAATTTCTTTCACTCTCTTGTTTTGTGACTTCTGCTGCCCTAAAATTTGTTTAAAGTCATTTTTACAGGTGTTTTATGGGCTATAGGGTGGGAGTTTCTACAGGCTTGTCTTTCTACTCTGCCATCATGGCTCTGACACCAAAGGGTGAGATTTCTCCTTCACTTTTATTTCTTAAACAACTTTTTATTTCTTGTCTTTTTATGTAAAGTCATGAAAATTGATCTTTCTATGCACTCAAAACTGAGTGAGAAAGACTCTATTATAAAATCTTTCATTGATGGGGAAGACTTTGTTATGAAAAAATTGCAGATCTTTCTCTGTTTTTAGCTCTTCAATGTCCTTTCAGTTTATAATTAAACTTGGGATCTCTTCTTAAACTTTTTTCAGGTAAACTTTCTTTTACCTCATCTATTTTTTATTTTGGGAGTCCATAATGCTCATAATGTTTCATACTCTTACCTGTACAATTTTAATTTTTAAATATTTTTTTTGCTGTTGACTCTCATCTTAACACTTGTAAGGTAATGAAGTGTTTACAGAATGGGGAAATATCTAAGGTGTTTTGTTCTTCTGTTGTGGAAATCTGTTGCTAGAAGCAAGTATTTAATTGAGGTCCCAGTGCTGGTGACCTTTATCACTCCCTGTTCTGAAACCCAGACATGTCATTGTATACCAGATTCATTGCAAAGATATTCTCTTTGCATATATGTTGCCAACTTCTCAGAATCATCCTCTTTACATTGGCATTACCAAGGAATTTTTCTGATTATAAAATAGTGGTCGCTAGGGTTCTAAGTTTAAGAGATTTCCCAGGAAAGGCAAAAGTAAAAATGGTGCCTAAATGTATATCATGCAAGAAACATGTCATTTATTTTTAAAAAATGAAAGAGAATACTAAGTATCAATGAATTATAACATACATTAGGGAGGGATTAGATAAGTTTTTAGTATACTTGTAACTTTGGTTACAATTTTAGGTAGCCTATGTCACAGTTGGGAAAGTCTGCTAATTAGCATTTTGCCTCTGGATTGGATGTTGTATGAATATTTTTTTTTTTGCCCCACTCCTGGCGTAGTCAAAATGTCTATTGTAGCATTCCCCTTTTCCATCAGCTACAATCACATCACTACAATCACTTGATGATGGGAGATTCCTTCACTATAATTTCCTTAGACCTTACAGTGTTCACAAGGTCAATACCAAAAAAAGGATACTCCCAAGGAGGTAACAGAATTCAAAAACACCAGTACAAACCCAGCTAGTAGAGTCTATCCTCCATGTAGGGAGATATAGGACCCTAATGTCATTATGCTTGGAAAAGAGAAATACCATCGTCCACTCCTTGCTGAGATCATATATTGTCACTTGGAGAACTGCACACAGGAAGGAAATCAGATTGAAGCACCCTCGTAATCAAATAGCTGTGGCATACTAACTTATCAGATCTTTGACCTGAGAAGCCAATCAATAGATTTTCGTAAGAAAAGTCGTACATGACCAAAAGGTATCTCCCAAGAATAGTCTTAGAACTGACCAGAATGATGGAAGTAGATAGTGGAGGGGGGAGGAGGGGAAAAGGGATCTTATGATATTCTAGATCTGGAGATAGTATGTGTTAAGGCCTGCTTAGCCAGTTCTATTTATTTTTCAGTGAAAATATTTTGTTTAGATAAGGCAGACTGAAGTTGATTCAATTGTACATACATCTCATTTTCTTATATTCATTCCTCCAATTTGGAAATGATTTTCATCTTTGCTCTTATAAATTAGTGATTTGTCTATGTGAAAAATTCTTCCCACATTAGTCAATAGTTGATTCTTGCCAAAAACGTAATCAATCTCATTTTTTATGTGTATAAATTTCTTTGGTATATTCCATGTCCATTGCCTCCCTACTGTCTTCTTAAAGGACTTTCTTAAGATATTTAGATGTGAAGATACAACATGACATAAGCCTTGGTTATCTCTTATTTCTGAGTAGTAAGCCATGCTTTCTAGATATGTTTTGCTATCTCCCCATTTCCATGTTTTCATTGAAATTACTGATTATTAAAGTAGATGTTAATTTAATTTGAAAGGTCTTATTGAGTTTTTCATAGAACTTCACTGTTTTGTCATCATAGATGCTAGCAAGCCAATAATTTGAAATTGATCCATGGGGTCTTTTTTACAAATATGTCTCATGAGCACTGCAATATGAGGTGAACAAATCCCACAAGATTATTTTTGTTGCATTTAGAGACACTATAAAACTAAATCCTCTAATATTTACCATTTCAAAGAGAACCTATAAGCTAACTTTAAATTTAGTAACTCCCTTTTGTCCTTAGATTTCATTTATAATTAGAATTTTAAGAAATATGTGATTGATTTCTTAAAGGAATATTCTTATTTTTAGTCATTTAGAAAGAATCATATGTTTAGGGCACAGGTAATTAAATTCATGTTTACAAATCATTTGAGAACTGATTCTTAGCACCATGTGTCACTTTTTAAACCTTTCTTCTACATAATTATAGAAGTGGGAAGGAATGGTTCCCTCAGAATTGAGGACCATTTTTTGGTCTAGTTTCATGGTTTGCCATATATAAAAAAATCATTCACTAAATTTCCTGTCTATAGGCTAGTCTAATTTAGTTACACTCATCTTCTTTCTCTGTGACTGTACTTTATATAGTCCTAGAAAGAAGGATGAGAAATGGTGTGAAATAAAACTAGAAAAGGAGATTGGAAACAGATTGTAGGAGATGCAAAATTCAAAGTTAAGAAAATTTGTATTTTATTCTACAGACTATAAGGAACCAATAAATGATTTTGATCAGAAGACTGACACATGTTCTTTTGGTTTTGTTTTATAATTTCTTGATTCCTCATAAAGTCATTAGCTTCCATCTGTTCCATTCTAATTTTTAAAATTTTATTTAATTAATTTATTGTTTTCAACAATCGCTTCCATAAGTTTTAAATTTTCTCCATCTCCTTCCCATGCACTCTTATTCGGGTTCTACACATGCACTCTTATTAAACACATTTTCACATTGCATAGATGAATTAAAACAAATGGGATAAACTATGAGAAAAAGCCAAACTGAAACAAAACATAACACAAGACGAACTAGTTGGTTTCCTTCTGCATTCCAATTACATAGTTTTGTATTTGGATGTGAATGGCATTTTGCATCAAGAGTCCTTTGAAAATGTTTTAGTTCCTTGACTTGCTGGGAGGGGCTAAGTCTATTAGAAATAGTCCTCACACCCTGTGGCTTTTACTGTGTATGATATTCTCCTGGTTCTGCTCATTTTGCTCAACATTAGTTCATATAAGATTTTCCAGGTTTTTCTGAAGTCAGGACTATAAAGTGCTCAGGAGAGATCACTGAGGAACATTCACAAATAGAATATAGGGCACATATGATAAATCTATAAAGATAAAGAGTTAAGACATAGGAAGAGAACCATGGAAGAACAGTGTGATGAAAACCTAGAGAAAAGGGGTATACAGAAGGAATACGTAGTTAAGCTGCAATGAGGGCAAGAAGCAAGATGACTAAGAAAAGGTAATTAAATTTAACAACAAAGCAATTTTTGGTGATGTTAGAAACAGTGTTTGAATCCAGTGGTGGAAATCGAAGTCAGATTTCAATAAATTCTCATGTTGACATGAGGCAAAGTAGTGAGAAAATGAAGGCCAAGAATATAGATAGCTTTTTTCTACGAGTTTGGATTGTAAAAAATAGGAAAGACAGAGCATAAGAGACTGAGGTGATACTAAGATATAATGAAGACTTCCTTAAGGATGAAAAGATATAAATATGTTTGTAAATTGCAGTGTGAGCCAGTGGATAAGGAGGTCTGAATTGTGAAGGGGAAAGGAGTGGCATGGTCAGACCTTTACTTTAGGTTTATTGGTTTGGTAGCTATTTGGAAGATGGGGTGTAGGTTATGTTCAGGGGATACTAGTACCTCTGGTGTGAGGGTTGCCTTACCCTTTCCAGGGCTGCTTTCCAGCTTTGGTGTCCATCTGCTCCACCTAACTCATCTGTGGCTCCATGAAACTGTCCAACAGTGTCCAATAACCCTACTCCAGTAAGCCATTTCAGCAGACAGGCTAAACCAGGTTGATGGCAACTGAGGGGTCTCAAACCTGTCAGTAAGTTAGGGTGGTGTCTACCACAAGCATGTGAAAACTTCCCCTGGTGCAATAGGTGGATGAGAAAAACTTGTTCTAATGGCCATGAAGGCAGCTGAAGCAGGCACTGTGGAGTTCTTGGAGCCTGGTTAAACCTAAAAGATGCCAAGGTCATCCACTGTCATCTTAACTCTTTCTGCCACTGTACTGTGATGACACTGGAGAAGAGAATGAGACCATCAACTTTGTGCAACTCTCCCACAAGTAAATCTAATTTATACATGAATCAAAAGACATCACCCATACTGTTTAACTATTTCACCTCTCTCAAAGTCCTGTGGCCACCACCAAGCAACTGAGCAGCAGGTGTGAATAGACTGGAAGCCATAGTCCCAACCCCGCACATGCGCAATCTAGGCCTTGTCTTATTACTAGAAGAATCAGCTGGATCTGGCAGCCCCTGTAATGGTAATTTAAATGGGAAGATCTCTTCCATTCATTAATAGGTCCATGTGACCTGCTTAAATCACATGGAAGCTTAAGTCACATGTGGTGGGAGGAGTTTGCTGAATGGGTGGAACAGGGAGTGTAGAACAGAACTGAGAGAAAGTGAGTGAGAACATTTAGGGCATGTGAGTGTTTGTTTGTGGGAAGGCACCAGCAGGGCAGGAGAGGCTTAGGAATGTGTTTGTTCCCCCACAGTGCTACATGTGTTGACTTCTTGGCTACTATGATGGATTTGGCTTTCTGGTTGGGGGATTTGCCTTTCTGGTGTCTGAATAAATGTTTTTCTTCTGCCTTCTGTATGGAGAGTTTGTTATACTTTGCAACTGAGAACTACACTGGCGTATATAGTCACCACCAGTGCTGTGAATATTGCCTTGGCGATACAGCCCCCTGGGTTTCTGAGAAGCCTTTTAAGGGTCATACTGCTCTCCTCTTAGTGTGAAGAAGGAGTTAGAAAAGGTACCCTAAAAATTGTCAGCTTACCCACCCCTAGCCTGATTACTGAAGAAGACAGGGATCTCCCCCTGCTATCAAATCCCCTTCCCCCAAAAAGATACAACAAACATCTACAAAAGTTATTCTACTCACCATTGGCACATGGAATGTGTGCACACTTATAGACAAAACAAAACTTACTATACCTGAAAGAGTAACAGCTTTTGTTGTGAGGGAATTTAGCAGGTATTTCATTCAAATAAAAGCCTATGTGCAGCAAGACTGGCATATGATGTCCAGCTGACTGAAGTTGCAATTGCATAAACATTTTTCTGGAGTGACCACTGTGAAGTGCAGTGGTTGATTTTGTAACCAAAACTAATCTAGTCAACAATCTTGTATGCCTACCAAAAGGAATGAATGACAAGGTCATGATAATTTGATTGCTTCTTACAGAAAAATGTCACCCCACAATCATCAGTGCCTGTGCTCTCACCATGATCAACCCTGATGAGGTCAGAGAAAAATTTTATAAATACCTGGACACCCATTATAATTAACATGCCAAAAGAGGACAAACGTATTTCTGGATGACTTTAATTCTAGAATAGGCTCAGACTACTGGACTTGGCAGGGAGTTCTAGGGAGGAATGAAGTTGGAAACAGAAACAACAATTTACAGTCATTTACTACTAATGACATGTGCATCTCATGACCTTCTCATCACCAACATGATCATCCATTTTCCTAAATGCAACAAAACTTTGTGAATGCACTATCACAGCAAACACTGGCATCTAATACATTATGTGATTGTAAGGAGAAGAGACAGACAAGATGTAAGAGTAACAAAGGCAATGTGTGGTTATAATGGTAATTTAAATTGGAAGATCTTTCTCATCCATTAATACACCCATGTGACCTGCCTGGGTCACATGGAAGTCTGAGCCACATGAGTCTGTGGTGAGAAGAGCTTACTAAATGGCTAGAGCATGAAGGGTAGAGCATAGCTGAGAGGAAGTGAGAGAGAACAGTCAGATCTAGGAATGAGAGAGAAAGCTGGTATTTGGTTGTGAGTGAGAGATGGGCATTTTGCTTGAGGGTGTTCATTTGTGGGAATGCTCTAACAGAAGGAAGGCTAGGGGATGGTAGTGCTCACTGCTTTGTTATCATGTATAGATTTCTTTGTTGCTATCATGGATGTGTTTTTCTGGTGTTGAGTTTTGGCTTTCTGGTATTTGAATAAATGTTTTGATTATGTCTTCTATGTGGAGAGTGTGTTATGTTTTGTGGTTTAGAACTGTGCTGTCATATTCATAACAGGTGCTATAAATATAGCATTGGCGTTACAGTGGTGCAGAGTGCTGCACTGATCGTAGCTTTATCCTCTCCAAGCTATATATTCACATTCAACAAAAGTAGTTGCCTAAAGGCAAAGTGATTCCAGAAGAATTAATGAGAGTTTCTCTGATGAGGAACACTTTGTTGCTAATTTGGAGGGAAAGTTAAGCCAACATACAGTTGGCAATAGCTGAGCAGAAAAGGAGTGCAACTTTCAGAGATTTGATGTTGAACACCTCATTTGCTGAGTCAGAGCACTTGCAAGCATCAAGACTAGTTTGATGAAAATGATGGAGAAATTCAAAAACTGCTAAATGAAAAAATACAACTCTACAAGTTTTCCCAGAAGGATGGTTCATCCATCTCTAAGACAGTAATATTTAATCCCATCAAAAGTAAAGTACAAAGAAAGAATAGAGAGATACATAATTCTTGACTTAGTAAGAAGATAGATGAAATTTAGCTTTATGCTGATAGCAACAATCAAAAATTCTTTTATGATGCCCCAAAGGCTATTTATGGGCCAAAGACTTATGGTGTACCTCACATTGATTTGTGATAAGGACATAATCCTAGAGAGATGGGCTGAAACAGAGGTGGGGATCCTGTGATCTCAAGACCATATGTGGCCCTCTAGGTCCTCAAATCCATTTGTTCTTCAAGTTTGGATTCAGTCAAAGGGGGACAATTGAGGACCTGAAGGGCCAGGTTCCCCACTCCTGGGATAAACACTTCCATAGTATTCTCAATGGACAATCATCAATCAATACTGAAACTATTGACTTTTCCTCAAGTTGAAGTCAATCCCTCCCTAGCTGAAGTTGCAACTGAAGAAGAGGTTTTGAATGCCATTAAGTCTCCTTTCACGTGACAAAGCACCTGATGCTGATTCTATTCTAGCTGAGATTTACAAGGTAGGGAGTCCATTGCTCATATAAAAGCTGACTGAAATTTTCTGGGTTAAATGGCAAAGAGGAGGTTATCTGACTAGATTCAAGGATACCTCCATTGTCCATCTTTATAAAGGAAAAATAAATAGATTGTTCTGTGATAATCACGGTGGAGGTCTCTCTCTCAGTCTTTGATGACAAGATTCTTGCCAGAGTTCTCCTTAATAAGTGAATCTTTCACCTGGAAGATAGTCATCTACTTGAGAGCCAGTGTAACTTCAAAAAGTGCCAAAGAACAGTTGATATGGTTTGAAGAATTTAGCGTCAGTGCAATGGCTGACCTTAATGCCATTTTTGTCCTCATTAAAGACATTTAATAATATGGCTGAAAATATCATATAAATAGCATGGGAGAAAACACACAGCCTTGTTTCACTCCATTTGTGACTAGGGAAGCACAAGGACATTGTCCCTTTCCAGAACCTGGGTACACATGCCATCATAAAATTGCTGTACAATGATGATGAACTTCTCCAGGCAATTAAATTTTGACATTTTCCATAAGCCCTCAAGACTGACAGAGTCAAAGGCTTTGATCAGATTTGTAAACATTTTGTACAGACCTATATTTTGCTCCTGGCATTTCTCCTGGAGTCATCAGGTAGCAAACGTCATGTTGACCATTTCTTGGCCCTTGAACTAAACTGCCAACAGTCAAACTCTACTAGAGAAAGTGTAACTCCAATGGGCTGGCCATGTTTTTTGAATGTAAAACATATGCTTGCCAAAAAGAATATTTTATGCAGAACTCACACAGGGCAAGCACTCACTTTTTCAAGAAAGTGATACAAGGACACTCTCAAGGTGTCTGTGAAGGACTTTGGATTTGATAGTGGAATTGATTGAGAGACACTGGCACAGGACCACTCAGCATGGCATGTCTTCATCAGAGAAGGTGTTCTACTCTATAATCAAAGCAGAATTGCAGTAGCTCAAAAGAAACACAAAATGTGAAAATTTAGAGAATCCACCCCAAATGTTCATATGGTCTATTTGTGTCTGATCTGTGGTAGAACATTATTAGCTCATATTGGTCTCTTCAACCACAGTCAGACAGACTGTAACCTGACTCTGTCATAGTAATATCATTTTGTGCTCCTCAAGAACAATGGGCAACAATCAATCATGTAGAAGATTCATTACAAGAGATTCTGTATGCAGGCAAGCCAATTAGGAGACTTTTATAAAAGTGTTGGCAGGACCTCTGTTGAGAAAAATGAGTGAAACGGTGGTAGTATAAGAGAGAAGAGAAGAAAAAGGAACATATACTTTAGAGTAACTGGTATGACATGAAATAACTGGCAAAAATTTTTATTTTATTCAGAATGAATGGGAGCTTTAAGTACACTATGTTCTAATATCATTCGGGGGGCGGGGGAGAGAGAAATATCCATTCAACCTTATAGATCATCCTTAGTATATATAAAATCAAACAACCTCAACAAAAAAACATATTACAACGTATGATGTCCATTTTGGTTCTCACATGGACATTCAGATGAATTGGTTGTGCTTGAAAATTAAATATAATCAAAATTATTTGATAGTATTTTGTAGACTTTTGCCTAATTAGAGAGGAATTAATATGGCCTACTCTTCTTATTTGAAATTGGAGAAAGAAATCATTTTTCAAATATGTAAATATGTAAATTCATAAAGTGTTAAATCCTATGTAGTCAAAATCTATCATTTTACAGATAGAGAAAGTGAGCCCCAAGGAGGGGATATGATTTATTTAAGACTGAATATTCTATTGCTGGCAGAGCTGACACTACAAACCAGGTCCTTAATTCCCAAATCAATGCACTTTTCACTATGCCATACTATATGGGTCTATTTAAATGAATAACAGAGCTTTTTAGTCACTCCATTAAGTTAATTCATCTCAGTGACCTCAAAGTAAGACTTAGATGGCACATTATCCATCCCTCTTGTCCTTTAGCAACAGTCACAATGTCTTTAATGTAGGACACTCCTAATTTTTCATGTAAGTCATTATTTTCTGGTACCTGCTTCACACAGCAATTCCCTGAAGTGTAGCTTCTATTTCTTATGCCAGAAGTGTGACCTGTTTTGGTCTCATTTGGTTTCAAACTAGACGTTACTCAAACAAACCATGTAATTAGGAACAGAAGGAATCTTTTGTAAATATACAGCATCTTCTATATTCCAATACAAAAAAAGAAAAAAAAATCCTAGAAAGTAATAAGCTATTTTTATTATTTAGAATGAACTACTTCTGCTTATAGAAGTTGCAATATGTGTGCCGTGGCAAAAAAAGCCATCTGTACATGATGTAGATCCTACTTTAATAGGAAGGAAAAAATAAATATGTGCTATGCAAGACATGTGCTTTTGCAGTGGCAAGTGATCAGACTGCTTCAAGATCAGAGGTAACTCTTGAGTTATTTACCTTGGTTATGATTCATATTTTGAAACTACATTATGATGAAAGAGTGCCATAAGCCTGGGTCTTGTTCCTTTTTCATGTGATCAGTAGATGAAGCATTAGCTTGTGACCAATGTGGAACAAATGGTGTTCCACTTCCATGATTCCCCTCTGCTCATCAGAATATCTGATTGCTCATTCATCAAAGCTGGTAGAAGTAAAGACAGCAGGCTTCTAAGACAATAGAGGATTGATGTCTTGTTTTGTTTTGTTTTGTTTTGTCAGAGACATCTACTTTTGGGAGAACGACAACAACCTACTCCCATGGGTTGTAGAAGTTATTTTTACAGGTTCATGAACAAAGCCTTCAGCAATGAGTAAATTCTGGTTGTATTTTATAACTTGGCACCAGACTATTGTTTCAGAAGAAAGACATGCCAATGATGGAAGGAAAAGAAGAAACATCTTGTCAAAAGATAATTTTTTTTTCTTTGTGTGGTTCTTTTTCACCTTTTTTTTTTTAAAAGAAGCAAGCTAATTTCTCAGAAAGGTTATATTTTCTCCGTTATAATTATTTCAGTTCATTAAGTACCCACAGTATTCAAGAAGTATAGAAAAAGCATATTTTTACTTTTCAGAAAGTATGTGTTAGGAAAGAGAACTTTTGTACTTCCTTGGTTCCCTAGACTTCTGGAAAGACAAAAATGAGTTCTTTTGTCTAAATGATAAAAGCCAGTCCTAGATACAATTGATCTTGAGGGTCAAGGGTGGTTTGTTTGTTCGATAATGAAGAACAAAACCTTTTGTTATTATATAGAAGTGTTTGAATATGCAACTTCATTGATATGGGGAAACTAATTAAAAAAATCAACTAATTGAAAAAAAAAAAGTAGTCTGACCTACTAATGCAGGTCAGACCTTTCTGTGGAGTTTATAATCTCAGAGAATCTAGAGCACTGAAAAATTACTTGACTTGCTTAGGAACACAGAAATGGTATGTGTCAGAAATGAGACTTGGACCTGGATCTACTTGACTTCAAGGCCCCTTCTCTGTTGATGCTACTTTCCATGTTAGCATATGAAGTATAATCTTTGAGTATTTCATGAATAAATTGTTTAGAAAGTGTCAGTTTTTGGAGAAAAATAAAAATCACTTTTTTTACCACTTCTATATTATTGCAACATCTGGTAGGCATTAGGGAATGATGAGGATAAAAAGAGTAATGGTAGGACTGAAACTGAAAAAATGCCAAAATGCAAATAGGGGGAGGAAACAATCCTCAGAGTTACCAAGAGAAGAACAAATGTCTCACAAGAGGAAGTTGAAATGATTGAAACTGGCAAGGAAGAGAGAGGGGGAGACAAAGAATATTGCTAAGAAAAGGAATCAGGGATTTGTATGGGTAAGGGTCAGTACCATTGTTGGAGTGCCCATGTCTGTGTTCCTTGAGAGCTTTAGGAAGATCTCATATACAGTAAGGTCTCTCATATATAGGAAGGTCTACAAGCCAAAGGATCAAAAAGTGAATACTCATACTGAATGGGAAAGAAATTTATTGACCTAATAAGGAAGACTACTGGACTGGGTGTAATGCTAGCTAATTAGCATACTGATTGGATTTTTATAACTTTTTAGATCTGCTTAGAATACACAACCAATAATCACCATTTCTTGGAAGAATTGGAAATAGTAAAAGCTGTACAAGTCTTAGGGTCATAGAAGTTGCTAAAGGTCAAGTTTGTTCTTGTGAGGAAACATTTTTCTCTGAGGTTAGTCTTATTTGAATTCCTTGAAAATTAAGAAACCTCCAAGATGGAAGAAGCTCCTTTACAAACAACATTATTTTTTGTTTATTCTGTTGTTGCCAGTTGGGATAGAAGCAAAGTACAAAACCCAAAGATATGTTGCCCTGTTCTCAGAGGTTTCTTTATCTAGGAAGAACATGTTTCCCCACAATACCAACATGGAAGATAAGTTGTAGTGTTTTGTTACCTATTACATAGTTTTGAATATGGTATGGGAATTGACTGATCTTTTCCTTACAAGCATCCCAAACAGACTCCTCCTACCCATCTTCTTTTCATAAACAGGAGAATTGCTGAGAACTGAAAAATTAGTAATGAAGATCAGGCAAGTGTCCTTATCAAACAATTGGAAAGTATTATGATCAGTGATTTTTGGATGATGATAAGGAGGAAATTGATTTCTGAAATTACTACAATTAGCAGTAGTATTTGATGTCAGGGGCCTAGATTCAAATCCTGCTGATGGGGGGCAGAGCCAAGATGGCGGAGTAGAAAGACACACATACACTAGCTCCGAACCCACAGCCCATAGAACATCTATAAAAAAGAACTCCCGGAGAATTCTGGAGCAGCAGAGGCCACAGAACGGTGAAGCGGAGGAGATTTCTGTTCCAGAGAGCCCTGCAAACCTCTCGCAAAAGGTACGTTGCACTGCAGACCAGGAGCCAAGCCCAGCCCTCCTTTGGCGGCGTGGCGCTGAGAGGAGCAGATCCGAGCGGGCTTCAGGGACAGAATCTCCAGCAGCTGCACGGGTCCCTCCACCCACAGGTGACGGGGGTCGGTGAGAGGGTCTCTTTGGCGGGTCGAGAGGGGAGTGGGGTGCACCCATAACTCAGGCCCCCTTGGGAGGCAGCAGCGGAGGCAGTGGCAGACTGGGGCTCCCCAAGCAGGCAGGAGCCCGGATCCATTATTGAAGGTCTCTGCATAAACCCCCTGAGGGAACTGATCCCGTGAGGGGGCCCTGCCCCGACCTGAGCACTTAATCTTACACACAGCAGCCCTGCCCCTGCTGAAGCCCTGAGGCTGGGAAGCAGCATTTGAATCTCAGACACCAAGTGCTGGCTGGGAGGATCTGGAGGCTAAGTGGGTGTGAAGAGAATATTCAGAAGTCAAGTTACTGGCTGGTAAAATGCCCAGAAAAGGGAAAAGAAATAAGACTATAGAAGGATACTTTCTTGGTGAGCAAGTATTTCCTCCCTTCCTTTCCAATGAGGAAGAACAATGTTTACCATCAGGGAAAGACACAGAAGTCAAGGCTTCTGTATCCCAGCCCACTCAATGGGCTCAGGCCATGGAAGAGCTCAAAAAGGATTTTGAAAACCAAATTAGAGAGGTGGAGCAAATCCTGCTGATGATTACTTTTCTTTCCTTAGTACCCCATCTGCTAGTGCCTCTCTCATCTCATCCTTGTAATTACTTAGTACTTACTATATATAAATTTTCTGTGGATCTTTTGTTGTTGCTCATGAAAAGAATGGGATTATAAAAAGGAACTTTGAAATTTTGGGACAGTTCCTCTTAATACAAATAATCTACTGGTGGTACTATATTGCAAACTATGAATTAAAAATTAAGATCATGCAGAAAGCATTGGCAAAATGTGCAGTGGGTGGGAGTAGGCTGTAGCATGTATCCAACGCAGAACTTCAATAAAAAGGAGTAAAAGATGAAATCAAGGAATGGTTTGAAAGAAAAGGAAGATGAGCTACTGATATGGAAAAAGCAAGGACTGACAGAAAGAAAGGCAAGGTGTTCCAGTGATAAGTTTTCTACGTCAGGAGAAATTGTGAAAGACCACCTGAATGTTAGGTTGGGTGACCCCCTGTGGCAAACTTTTGGGAGACAATAGACAAGGGTCACAAAAGATGGGCAGGAATCAATGGGTTGCAATCTTCATCATTGGAGGGAATGTTCAAATTGATGAAATAATAGATCCTTTGAGTGTGTTTACCATATGCTTACATGTACACATGTGTGTTCATCCTTCATTGCCAAAGAAGACTATGCCCTCAGAGAAGGAACGACATGACTTGCATTTGACTTTGTTTTCAGTGAGGGAGGCCTGTGCAGGTCACCAGTCTCACTTCTCCTCCTGAGCCATCTGAACCCAGTGGCCAGATATTCATCAGGGTAACTAGAGATGACCCAGGATGAGGCAATTGGGGTTAAGTGACTTGCCCAAGGTCACAAAGCTAGTGAGTGTCAAGTGTCTGAGGTGAGATTTGAACTCAGGCCCTCCTGACTCTTGCACTAGTGCTCTATCCAGTGCACCACCTAGCTGTCCCAACATGTATCCATATTGACTCCCCTGATAGAGGAGAGAGACTGTTTCATCTATGTACTCCCAACACTAAGCATAGTTTGTAAAAAAAAGTGCTTAATAAACGTTTGTTGATTGTTCATAGCTAAGTAACTTTGGCTCAGTCACTTTTAGTATTCTGGGCCTAAGTTTCTTCAACTGTGAAATAATAGTGTTGGACTAGAAGACATCTAGGGAATCTATCCAGTTTTAATTCTATGATTCCATCACATTGTTACTAACATGAGAGAACAAAGTAAAAGAAAACTGAATTTTTAGGGTATTTTTTAATTTTTAGAAGCAAAATAAAAGATTTCAGAATGACTTTGCTTCTGAGTGAAAATGGACATTGTTATCAGAGAATATCATTATATTTGTTTACTCAGAAACATTCATCATTGGATCCTACTAATAAAATGATTGTCAACTGTTATTTTTTAAATCCCAGAAACAAAGTAGAAAATGATGAAACTAGTTAATACTACATCTACGTCAGTACATTGGTCTTATCACAATGATGTTGTTCAATGAGAGTGCTGTTTCATTATCTTGTTTTGTTACTTCCTTAGTGCACAGCTACTTACTCTTGGGTAGAGTGGAGTCTATCTGATGATGCCCAGGGGTAAAACTTGGAGGGAGCCTCAAGACACCCTCCAGAACTTCATGTATTTTTGTATTTTTATTTTGTAAGAAAGCATATAGAATCATGAAATGGTCAGGGTTTTTAGTTTGCAATCTTTTCTGTGAATATGAATAATTACTAAAATTGCCTATGCTGTAGTATTTACTTTTGTCCTTATCTTGTAAGAAAGGAGCACATTTGGTATTTGTCAGTTTTCTCCATATATCTTCTGGAGATATTTGCTTATTGTTCATTAGCATTTTTTAGGCATCTCCATAAACAAAACACCCATTCAATACTCTTTTACTTGCTCCATATGGCCCAGGCAAGAAAACTTTTGCCTGGAAATTGCCTGATTTCCTGGTATTTTTCATAAGCAAATTGTTCATTTGACATTCATCAGTTTTATGTGTATGGGTTCTTCTCTCTCTCACTCAATTTTCCCCCAGGAGGAGGAAGTCTGCTCAGTATTCACTCACAGACAGAGTTGAGTCTCATTACAGGGCTGTCGATGAGCAATTTACCAAGCGTAAAGTCAAATACCAAACTAGAATTACAGGGAAGTGGACTATGGTGGGTTACCCTTAGTGAAAGTATCAAGTAAAAAACAGTTATTTACGGGATAATTAAAACCATTAATCTCTTTAATTGATCTTTGACTTTGTTAACTACTATGTTTAGCAGATGAGACCCAAGATCAACAAGAATGTGTTCACTGTCATAGATCTTCAGCAATTGGTATCCCCAGAATAGAACTTCAGGGCAAAGGAGCATTTATTTGATTTATTCCTATTTTTACTCAAACTCTATCCAAGTTTGTGCTTTATCAAAAACAGTCTTTTGAAGGTTAATAATTCTAGAAAACTGTAAAGTCACTCTTGCTATTAAAAGAACACCAAAAGACAAATGCCTTTAAAAAATAAGGATTTATTCATTTAGTAAAAAAAAAAAAATTGGAGGGATTTGGTTCTATTTGATCATATTCTAAAAATACTTTATGTCAGTTAACAACCACTTATTAAGAACCTACTATTTACCAAGCACTGTGTTAACATATTAAAACGTAGATGTTTGACTGGATTGCTTCTCTTTATGTCTCTGAATTATGCAATTGTTAGTTACAAAGTATGGCTTAGGTCAGAGATCACTGATACACTGAATTTTAATAAGTGCATAGGTGCTATCCCAGGCTAGTCTATCAATGCTAGGCTCAAGTATCCCAGCTTTTAGACAAACTTTACTAATCATCCACAATTTATATTTCAGCTGTCAAAGTAATCTTTCTAAAATATAGATTTGACCATGCCACTACCACTATCCCCTTTCAAACAGATTCCATAGGCTCCCTATAACCTCCAAAAGCCAATGTAAAACCCATTATTTGGTATTTAAAGCACCCTCATAATCCAGCCCTTTTTACCTTCCAGTTTTCTTACACTTCCTCATACTGTTTAATCCATTTACACTGCTCTCCTGGCTATTCCTCCCACAAGGTACCTCATCTCTGTACTGTGGCATTTTCACTGGCTGCCGCTCAGGCATGGGATGCTCTCCATCTTCGTCACCATTTGCAGACATCCCTGACTCCCTTAAAGTCTCTACTAAAACTTCGTCTTTCTATGAAGTCTTCTTGGCTGTCTCTTATGCCATTGCGTCCCCTCAATTGATCATCTTCTTTCATCCTGTATGTATTTTTTATGTATATGGTTGTTTTTTTTTTTTTATCATGTCCCTCTGACCAGAGTGTAAACTTCCTCATGAAGATTTTTTTTTCTTCTGTCTTATATCTTTAGCACTTATCACCATATCTGGCACTCAACACTTAGTAAATACTTGTGAATTCATTGATTTCTTCTAATTTTTACATTATGATGGTATAGTACATCATACTATACTATATAACACATTCTTCAATATGATATTCTGAATATAATATAATATTCTGAATAATTAATATATAAGTATAGATTAGGCTCAAAATTCAAAGTAACTGATAAATTAGAGTTTCAATTAGTGTTAGACCCATACTAAATTATCAAAAATATAATAATGTAATGATAAAAGGGAAAGGTTGCTTCAGGAAGATTTTGTTACTGTACTCCATGGACCACAGTTTCAAGATCTTGTCTTTGAACCTTTTTGGCCTAAACCCTTAATGATTAGCTTATACAGAGGAAACAAGGCAGAATAGTCAATGGAGTGCTGTACTCTAGAAGACTGGAGTTCAAATCCTGCCTTAGGCAGCTGCTTAGCAATGTGATCCTGAGCTAGTCACTAAGTATCTTTCTCTCTCATTTGTAATATTGAGATAATAATATCAGCTATATCCCAAGGTTCTTGTATGGATCAAAACAGACAATAATTCTAAAGCATTTTGAAAATATTAAGGCTGCATATAATACTATCTATTATAACTATTTCATTAAATATTAGTTGCTTAGAGAAATTAGCTTGTGAATGCCAATGTTACATAACTGCTTTGGAAAAGAATTCCAAAATATTAACATTTGGAATTATGACTACCAGAAAAATGAAAACACTCTCTTCTTTGTTACACTTAAGAAAAAAAAATAGAAGTTATGAATTTGGCTATCCAATTCCTAAATGAGGTTGTCTTCCAAGGCTTTGTCCTTAAAGTTCAGCTTTTCTTCTCACAGATCTCATATTCTCTGTCATCCCCACTATGTAGAGGACTACCAAGCCATTTTCTCCAAATCAGACCTCTTTTCTGAATTTTTAATTGTTTTCTAGGCACTCCCACCATATTTTTTACCATTATTTTAATGCTTAAAATAATAGTAACCAATTATTAGCCAATTAACCAACAATATTTATCAGTGCCTACTATGTGCCAGGCACTGCACAAAGCAAAGGACACACAGAGATAAAAATTTACATAGTTCCTGCCATATAGAAACTTTTATTCTATCAGGAGAGGTAGCGTGCACATAAATAAGTATGTCTAAACATGGAACAACTGATTGATTTAATATTGGAAAAGATTATGACAAGGTTGTACTTTGTTACCTTATTTATTTAACTCATATGCAAAATACATTACGCAAAATGCCAAACTGGATGAATCGAAAGAGGGGATTAAGGTTGCCAGGAGAAATATCAGCAATGTCAGCTTTGCATACGATAACACTCTGTAGCAGAAAGTGAAGAGGAATTAAGATGATGATGAAACAGAAGGGTGTAAAAGCTGACTTGAAGCTTGGTATAAGAGTGCAGAATTGAAGGTGTTGGATTGCTATGGTCCATGGGGTCCTGAAGAGTTAGACACAATTATAAATTGTCACATTTTGGACACAATTTTTATAAATAAATAAGAAAAGAGAATTTATACAAAATAAATGCAAGGCAATTTGGGGATAGAAGATACCAAGGCTTAGGGAATTGTCACAAGTTTAACATACGAGGTAGTCCTTAAAGTAAATCTTCAAGGAAACAAAGGATTCTAAGAGGTAAAGGTAAAGAGAAGATTCATTCTCAGGCAGCCATTGCCAAGGTATGTCTTGACAGGAAATGAAATGTCCTTTGTAAGGTATTGTAGGACCAGCTAGGCGAGACAGTGCATAGAGTACCAAGCCTGGAGTGCAGAAAACAACTTCCTGAATTCAAATCTGACCTCAGACACTTACTAGCTGTGTGATTCTGAGCAACTCATTTAATCCTGTTTACCTCAGTTTCCTCATCCGTAAAAATGAACTGGAGAAGGAAATAGCAAACCACTCCAATACCTTTTCCAAGGAAGAACCCAGTGGGGTCACAAAGAGTCAGACATGACTGAGCAACAAGTGCAACAAATATATTATAAAGACAATTTATGTTGAAACACAGAGTGTAAGGAAAGGAGAAAATATAGAATCAGGATAAAAAAGAATTCTTCTGCCAGTGTCTGAATAGCTTTAAATGATAACAAGGAATTTGTATTTTCTTCTTGGAATAATAAGGAGCCACAGGTTTGGGGGTTTTCTTTGTTTTGAATGGGAGAGATGTGGTGAGAATTGTTGTTAAGAAAAGCCTCTTTAGCATGTATGTGCCAACTGAAGAGACTTGAGACAGAAAACACTTGCAATAGTCTGGATGCAAGGTGTAGACAGTCTAAATCAGAGTGGCACAAGGTAAGCCATCTTTCACTTAACAAGCACTGTGGATACTAATATAGCATTATGAAATAATCCCTAATTGCAAAGATTTTATTTTCAACCAGGGGAATCTTTGCCTAAAAACATTATTCCACTGGCTTAATTCCCCATTCCTAGATTTTTTTCTGTCAATAAAATACCAAAGTTCAGTCATTTTCACAATTTTCTCTTTCTGGTCAGTCACTATACTATATCCATACATATCTGCATCTATATGTATATGTGTGTATATATATATAAAGATATATATATATATATATATATATATGTATATATATATATATATATATATCTACATATAATTCTTTAAAGTTTTCTGTATACCTGCTGTAATGCCTTGTAAGGCACAATGTATCACAGAATGCACAAAGGATATTGGGGGGGAAAGACAAAAACATTTCAAAAGCTACACACGTATACATGACTGCGATCAGCTTGCTAAGACTTCTGGAAAGATGACAGAGAAGTGACAAAGTATACTCACAGTGAAATAGGTTTCATTTCCCATTCATTTTCTTCTCTTCATTCAAAAGACATCAAGCCTGGTTTAAAGCCTCATCCCCTCTCCCTTGGGCTTTTGTAATAGCTTCCTTACAGCTCTCACAGTTTCCTGTCCCTTTTCAAGCCATTCTCTACAGAGCTAGCAAAACAAACAAAAACCCAACAACCCTTTCCAGAACCTGGAAGTCTGACCAAGTCACTCTCCTACTCAAAAAATTTAGAGGACTTCCCTATTGCTCTAAGAGAAAACGAGTACTTCTCAGCCTAGAATTTAAAGTCCTACACAATCTAAAATTTGTCTACTCTTCCAAATTTATTTCATGTCATTCTCCTTCACGTAGTTTTCAATTTTAGCCAAACTAGATTATGAGTTTTTCCATGAAATTGATATTTCCACCCTTATATCTTTGTACAGGCAGCCCACAGGCCCGGATGACATTCTTTTCTCATGTCACCTACTGGATTCCCTAGTTAAGTCCCTAAGACTTAGATAATGTCTCCTTCTTTTATTATCTACCCCTTCCTTACTCCTTTATTTGTAACTTTTCCTTCCTTTATTTTGTATTTGGCCTTTTGGGCACATTACAGAACACTTCTATTGAAAGTAAACTCTTGAGGGAAAAGGCTGGGTTTTTTTGGCCTTTGTACTACCTAACCTTCTAGACAGTGCTTGCAATATAATGGACACATATATTTGGAGCTTCAAAGGACCTTGTAGGTGATGATTCCATGTGAGAACCCATTCTCATAATAATAGGAAGCTCCTGAAAGATAAAGTCCTCAGATGCAAATTTTGCCTCTGTGTGCCCTTGTATTCAAGGGCATTTAACCTCTTTTATTTAACCTCTTTCAGCCTGTTTCCTCATCTAGAAAAAGAAGTTGGGTTAGATGGCTTCTAAGGTCCTTTCCATCTCTTTATATATGTTCCTATGAATTTTAAACTAAAAAGGAAATGGGAAATCTGAGAATATTTGACTCATAAGCAAAAAGATTAATATGTTAGAATATTGAGTAAAAATAATCATTTTTAAGATGTCAGTGATATAGAAGTCATATCCAACCTAGAAGATACTAGAAAAGACATGATCACACAGCCAACTTGTAAGATATTAGAGGTTGCCAACTAGCAAAGAAAGTGCAGGCTAGTTTCTTGGGAGAGACATTTATAGACTTGGCATTTGAAGGAAAGGAAACAGATTTGAAAAATATATGTGCATGTGCATATATACATATTCTATATTTATATATACAAAGAGAAAGGTTTTTTTTTTCTTTTTTTCGCTTTGCTGTACTTGATATGATCCTTAGTAATTTAGGGGGAAAAATCAGTTGAATCTACAGGTCTTGGTTACATAACTGGTTAGAAGGTCACACTCAAAGAGCTATCAATTGATCATTGTCAGGATTTGTTCCAGTTCAGTGCTTAAGATTTTCGAGAACCTTGATTACTGAACAAAAAACAGTTGTTAAGTTTAAAGATGAATTTAATCAGGGAAGGTGTCTGGTGGCAAGTAACTTGCAAAATGTCATTAAACTTTTTGTAAATTGGGAAAATATCCTTTAAATTTTAATATTTGTAGTATATATTAGAAGGAAAATTAAATTGACTTCATATAAAATAAAATCAGGTTCTAGTCTAGTATTTTTCTATGTGACCACAGAAAGGACAAATCCTCATGACCTCCAACACAGGCTATTTTCCCTGTCTCATTTTCCCTCTCTGCATAATGGGACACTGCCCCATTCTACATACTTAGTTCTCAGTAATGAGGCACATATAAAACCAAAATTGTTATGGTCAGTCATACTTATATCTCATGCCAACTTGCCTTGCTAATTAAATAGAAATGCCAAGAAACTCTAAAAATCGGTTAGCTTTGGATTTATCACGAACTCTCCCCAACACAAACGGGAGGAAGAATAAGATAATCAATCTGGTGCCAGTTTTTTTGAACAGTTAGTTTAGTTACCATTGGTCCATTCAGACCTTTCTCTTGATGTTAGACTCCCTGTCCACAGTCGGTGGAATGGCTGCTTAAAAGTTGGCCATGCTGCTTGACTTGTTGCTTTCTCCAGTATCTCTCTTGTTTCCTCTTGAAACTCATGAACCCCCTTCACGTCCATATCCCTGCTCACACTCCTCCTCTCCTGAGATTACTCCAGCAAAAGAGGAAGGCATTATCATCTCTTTATATCAGAATCACATGGTTTCTATGGCTCCTAGAAGCTCTATGTAGCTAAGTGCAAGGCTTTTATATTTGTCTACAGAAGGTGATGATCTCTAGTAATATTCCACATTCTCATAACTGATTGGACACTTCTTCTTGCCCAGATATTTTGAAAAAAATAACTCAATCTGGTATTTTAGACTCTAAAATTCCAAATCTATTTCTGTCTTTTGAACCCAATTGGAACATATAAAACATGTAGAGATATCCGAAAGTAGCTAAATAAGCTGCTAAGAATAGTAAAATCTGAAAGTATTTATTTGAGGAAATACACTTGGCAGTCATGGTCAAATATAGGGAAAAATGTGTATGATTTTCACTATATTATTGAATATCAAAATACAGTTAAAGAAAGTGTGGATTTGGGGTAGGTTACAAAAATAAACCAGAAAGATAGAACCTCTTGCAGTCATTCTGACTTTGATGATGTATTAATAATTGATGTAGTGTCCTGTCTGAAGGATAGTATAGAGAAAATGACAAGGTAACCTCCAAGTATATGATTCAATAATTTTTTGAAAATTCTGCCATATGGAAGAAGGACAAAATTTGTTCCCTGTGCCCCCAGTACAGGGAACTAGGACCAGCATGTCATTTATTGAAGGTAGATTTCAGCTCAGTAAAAGAAAAGACTTCATAACAGTTAAAGTCTCTAAAAGTGGAACAAACTGACTCTTGTGGTAGTGATCTCGTGTCAGTGGGGGTATTCAAGCAGAAGTTGTATAACCACAAATTAGGTAGAAAGGATTAATTCATATAGGGATTGAATTAGACGACCTCTATCATCTCTCCCTGCTCCAGAATGATTTCTATTACATGATTCAATGAACTCATTAAGCAAAGTAGAAAATGATGTCATTTAAGATAATACTTTAAAATTCCACTTTATAAAGTTGATGTATAATAATTTCATTATACATACTAAATTATATATACATATATGTTCATTTTCTTGGTATTTAATACAACAAGTATTTATAAAAATTGTTCAAATTAATACATATGAAACTTAATGTTCTTGTGGCACTGGATAGTTTCATTTCTTATTCTGGATTTTTCTTGGAATTCAGAAGCTACAAGAATATTTTGCATGTAATTTGAATGTAAATATACTTTGGACTCTGACCTTGAAATTCCCCTGGGTTCCAATTAATGAGTTTTTGCCCTGATTTGCTCAGATGCAGGCCTCCACCATACTTTTCAACCATGTACATGCCATGTAAGCATGTAAGTATATGCTGGCCCTTTTATGTTTCATTTTTCCCCATAAGATTACAAGTTCCTTGAGGACAGGACCTGTCTTACTTGCATGTATTTTTATCTCCAGTGCTAAGCACAGCTTTGTAAGCACTTAAATACTCTATCAACCTTCTCTCTCTCATCTGTGTCCTATCCATTATGTGTCTGCTCTCTATCATCTAACAGGTATCTATCATAAAAAGATACTCTTTCAAATTTTATTAGCCCAAAATTTTTCACATATTATTGATAATACTGTTACAAACATTCAGATGTAAGGAAAAACTTCCCAACAATAGAGCTTCCCCAAAATAGATTAAACTCCCTTTGGAATATCCTTAGAGGTCTGTAAGCAGAAGATGAGGGCTCACTTGTTGGGAAGACAGCTGATGGGATTCTTATTCAAGGGTACAGATTGAACTAGGTGACCCTTAGGGTCTTTCCTAGTTTGGCGATTTTGCTATTTCCACTGTAGCCTGGTGCCTGTTGCTGAATTGTGTTATTTCAAACCATCATGTAGTGAGACAGCCTAAATCAGTCCAAACCCAGCTTTAAAACCTTAAATCCATACTAATAAGGACTATTACCATTTTCACTAATTTATTAATTTACTAATCACTAATAAGAATTAGTTACATTCATTTCTTTTCCATAAACTTCCTCTTCCCCACCCCACCCCCTAAATCTGGGATAGTTCTTTGATGAATCATAATCTTGTATACATTTCCTCCAATGATACATGGCAGATTCATCCATATCCTCACAGTGCTTTGGGGGTTCTATTCAACATCTTTACTTTTTCTTGACATCACAGCTGTCCCAGTAGCATATGTAAGTTCCCGATAACCAGGTGCTTATTACTTTTTTACTATACTTTTCTTTGATAATATTGTTTATGCTGCTGGGGTAGCAATAAACAACTTAAAGTTGTTCCTAAAATAATCTGACTCATGACATATCACCCATGATGGATTTGAATTCTATCTGGATTCTATTATTTATTTAATTTGGATAAAGTTGGTTTACTATTGCTCAATATTAAAGTTCTAGAACTCAAAATAATAGCCTGATTTTGGTTATTCAGTCTAAAGAAAGGATGCCATGTCACTAAACATTCTAAACAGCAGTTAAAATTCTAGATCATATTTTATTTTGGAATGTATTTTTTGAGTTACATTTAAACAAAGTCGTGGCTTAAATATGGATCATATGGCACCACCAATTAAATATTGGAGTCTCTTTCTGAATAATTAGTTCAGAGGAGGGACATACATGTACACACATACAAACATATGTATACATATATGCATGTTTTTTTCTTCAGTCACATATATGTATATACATATATATGTATATATGAATTATCAAAATTTCTGCTGCAGTCCCCACTATGTGTAATCTGCAAAATAATTCACTTATAAATGATATTATCGACCAAAATACCCAATTCTGCTACAAACTTTATCTAAAAGAAAACTTATTAGCATCTTGACCAGAAAACAAAATAAAAGACCTGAGATGGTATTTTTGAATTTTCATTGGCAGTTGTCTACCTTCACAATAGCAAAACCATTGCATTATTGAATTCAATTGTGATTTAACGTGAGGATGCTTTCTCTCCAGTTCTATATGCCTATGAATGCAGTGATATAAATATTTTATTTGGTCTCTGCTTCTCCTGCTGAATGATTTGCATTTGTGAATTAGTGGAAGTGTTTAATCTGGTCTGTTGCACATCATAATTTCATAGTACATAAAGCCACCAAATGAACTAAATAAGAGCTAACAAAACCAAATTTGCCACTGGAAGGTGTCTTGACTTTTTCAAGCTACTAAGATTCCTTTTAGTGGAGTAAAGTGGTCATTTTCTCAGTGGTACTCTGGTAATCTGAAAGAGATTAATGTTTCTTCCAGAGGTAGGTGACAAAAAACTAGAAAATAGCTTAAAATCCTGAAAGCATCCATCTGGTTGAATGTTTAGTAAATTTTCAGGATTTTCTACATAAAAATGCCTCAGTGAAATATCCCAGAGAACAATTAAGTTTAGGATTTTGGAGAAACCACTATTGTGAATCTGTTTTGTCCTCATGATCTCATGAAATAAATTTTAACATAAAATCTGAAGTGTATTCCAGAGCAAGTTAATCAACAAGTTAATCAATATGCAATATTACTAACTTCAAGAGTCAGAAGGAAGAGAAAGAAACAAGTGGCAGTATTATGGTCCTTATAGCATTTATTGAGCAGTTATTCTGTGCCAATAACTGTGCTTAGAGATAAGGATACAATTTCAAAAGACAGCCCCTGTCATTAAAGAATACATATTCTAATTGGGGGAGACTCCATCCAAAGAAAAGTGGTAGCCACGGAAGAGAGTTTTGATTGAGGCAATCATGGGGATGGTAGAGGGAGCCCATTGAAGAGTTGATTGACATGTTCTTTCCATAAGCAATGACAGTATTGATGTCTTGATGACTTTAAAGGTAAGATGAAGAAGAGGGCTGGTGCATGAAAGAGGTAGGCACATGGCAGTAGGTAAGCAACAGAAAGAGAGTAAAACATGAGTAGAGTTGTAGGGAACTTAGAGAATTTGAGTTTTTACCAATTAGGACATCATGATGCCAGGGTGGAATTGTCAAAGCTAGGCAGCTTAACTCCTCTGGGTCAAGGTTTTCCTATATTGGATTAGAAGGGCAAAGCAGAAGGTATGTCAAGAAGATGTCCAGAAAAGCATCGTTGGAGGTCTAGGGCTAACTAGACGTTGTTGGTTCTCACCAATCAGGAAAGCATAGTCCCAGGGCAGGACTTTCCCAAATGGAGTGGTTTAACTATTCCAGGATTTGGTTCCTGTGCAACAACAGTGCTGGCAGCAGAATAAATGATTAGAAGTGCAATAGGAGCAATACCCTAACCACTATCCCCATGCAGGTTAGGCTACTTGTTTCTTAAAAAGGTATTGAGATCAACCTTGAGACTTGCTTGGCTCAGGAGGCTAAAGACTTAGACTGTTGATATTACCTCTTGGTTGTTGTTATTGTTGAGTCAAGTCCAACTCTCTGTGACCCCATTTAGGGTTTTCTTGGCAAAGATACTAGAGTGGTGTGCAGTTTCCTTCTCCAGCTCATTTTATGAATGAAGAAACTGAGGCAAATAGTGTTAACTGACTTACCCAGGTCACACAGCTAGTAAATATCTGAGGCCAGATTTGAATTCAAGAAGCTGAGTCTTCCTGAGTATAGACCCAGCAGTGTATTAACTTAGAGAATAAAACCTTAAGCAAGTCCAGAGGCTCTTCCTGATGCCTGCCTGAGTGGTAGAAAACAATGGGGAATTTAGGTAAGGGAATTTCACTCAGTTGAATAAACTGAAGGTGTCTCCAATTCCCATCCTTCTCTTGCTGTAGCTAAGTAAATCTCTTTGTCAGTTGTTCAGTGATCTATGGATATCTCATTTTGTTTCAATATTGAACATAAACTACCAGGAGACTAACCTGAGTCAGACCCAGCTAAGAACAACATTCCATTCAATCCTTCTCATCCTGTGTAATTCTTGTTGATGTCTTCTATAGAGGACTTAAACAATACTTTGTTATCAATTGAATGAAAAATTCATTTATTTCTATACTTTCAACTATTTTTAAGAAAAATGAGTGTTGCATCTTTCTCTACATTTTACATTTTCTGAATATCCATGCAACATTCTGGCTTTCCACCTAATAATCCTTTATCACAATATAGTTATTGAACTATGTTCTTGTTCAGTCCTACCCATCTTTGTTGATATTTTACTTCTGTAATTTCAGGTAAGTCATTTAATCATTCTGGGCTACAGTTTCCTTATAGCATTGAACTATATGGCCTTCAATTCCCGTTCTAATTCTGAATTTATGATCTTATGACCTGAATTCTTATATAGCTTATGTATTCCATTGAGTTGCCTATAATTTTTTCCTCCTAAATCATGAATGAAATTCCAGGATCACAACCATAAAACATAGCTGAAAGAATACCAGTATTTTTTAAAGGGGGCTTTTGCAAGAAAGAAATGCCTGATACCATTAAAGGTTCTGTACCATTTCCTAAATGTCTCCTAGTCCACATTATTTCATTTCAGTCATATAGTCAGCTCCTTATCTTGTTGTCTATCTACATTTCATATCCAAGGCATATCAACTGATGAACGAACAAAATGAATTGCCCATAATCTTGGCATTATGAACACCACAGGCCCTCAGAGGTTACTCACCCTATTCATACTTACATTGGCAGATTGAGTCTTACAGGAGTGGATTTTCCAGGTTTCTAGGGATGATATCATGGGTGTCTATCCTCCTAAATGCTAATGCATAAGCCTTAATCAGACAATGATGCTTAGTTCTTTAGCAAAAAATTTACTCAAATGTCAATTCACAGACAATAATAATGAAGAATTTCTCCCAAACATCACAGGTGTATCTTACCTAAACAAGCCTGGATGGGTTGAGTAGGCTACTCTGGCTGTATTAGTTTCTCTGATCACTGATTTTCTTTGGAAGCTGCAGTGTTCCCCTACCTCCACCCCTTAGTCCCTATTGCTTACCCCTACATATATATTCAGTCACTGGATGGGCTGATGAGGTGTTTCTGTACTCTTATCAGCTGGAATATAGCTGAAGTATTTCAGGTGGGCAAGACCTCTAGTTTTTCTTTGTTCAAAAGTATCTTCCCCGCCTTATCCCACTCTATGTTGCCTTAGATTGATTGGTTTCAGGTCAGTCATCGTTTTTTACCTCCCATACTCCTTTGGTACTCATATAGATAAGTAGTTAGAAACAAAGATGTGATTGCACTCTATGTCTTGTAGAAGCACATGTACTGTCTTCCAGGTTTCTGTATGTCTAATTAAGTGTTTGCAGCTTCCACTCTCTCTAGCATAGTAAATGTCTTCAACATCTATCTGAAAGTATGCATTTGCATACTTTCAAATTTCTTGGTCTTGTTAGGACATATATTTCCTTACATATATTTTTCAATAGACATTCTCTTCCCCCACACCCCAATACGGATTGTTCTTAGAAAAGTCATCAAAATAATAATTGCTGGAAAAGTCATGTCAATTGGCTGTCCTATGGATTGATTGAATATCCTTATGACTACTCAGACACTTTGTTCACTTTCCAATCAAATGTGTTTCCACCTCTTAGAATTCAAGTTCATAAGGAAAGAGACTCATACTTTTGTATTTTTATTTTAGTAGTTAGCCCAGTGACTGGCTTATAGGACATAGAGACTGGATGTGTGATTACACTGCTATATGAGATTCCTAGTTGAGAAAAATGACTTCTTCCAATTCAGGCAGTACTTTTCCCATAATTCATTGTCCTAGAGAGTTGCCTAGAGCATTGAAGGACTAAGAGAGGTGCCTAGAATCACATAACCAGTATTTTTTTTCCAATTTATTTATTTAGCTTTAGTTTTCAACATTCATTTCCACAAGATTTTGAACCTCAAATTTTTCCCCATCCCTCCCCTCCCCCACCTCAAAGCACTGTACATTCTGATTACTCCTTCCCCCAATCTACTGTCCTTTCTGTAACAACCCTCCCTTCCCTTATCCTCATCTTCTCTCTTTTCTTGTAGGGCAAGATAGATTTCTATACCCCATTACCTGTATTTCTTATTTCCCAGTTACATGAAAAAACAATTCTCAACATTTGGTCCTAAAACTTTGAGTTTGAGCTTCTCTCCCTTCCTCCTTCCCCACCTATCCCCACTGAGAAGGTAAGCAATTCAAAATAGGCTATATAGTTGTAGTTTTACTAAAGACTTTCATAATAATCATGTTGTGAAAGACAGACTGTATTTCCCTCCATCCTATTCTGCCCCCTATTTATTCTATTCTCTCTTTTGACCTTATCCCTCCCCAAAAGTGCTTACTTCTAATTACCCCCCTCCTCTCATTAGTCCTCCCTTCTATCATCCCCCATACCCCACATATCCCCTTCTATCCTACTTTCCTGTAGTGTAAGATAGATTTTCATACCAAACTGAGTGTATATGTTATTCCCTCCTTAAGCCAAATGTGATGAGAGTAAGCTTCACTTTTTTGGTCTCACCTCCTCCTTTTCTCCTCCACTTAAAAAGTTTTTTCTTGCCTTTTTATTAGAGATAATTTACCCTATTCCATTTCTCCCTTTCTCTTCCTAATATATTCCTCTCTTAGCCCTTAATTTTATTTTTTTACATATCATTCCTTCCTATTCAACTCACCCTGTGGCCTCTGTTTATGTATATGTGTGTACGTGTGTGTGTGTGTTTGTGTGTATGTATAATCCCTCCAACTACCCAAATACTGAGAAAAGTTTCAAGAGTTACAAATATTATCTTCCCATGTAGGAATGTAAACAGTTCAGTTTTAATAAGTCCCTTATGATTACTCTTTCCTGTTTATCTTTTCATGCTTCTCTTGATTCTTCTGTTTGAAAGTCAAATTTTCTATTCAGCTCTGGTCTTTCCATTGAGAACACTTGAAAGTCCTCTATTTCACTGAATGACCATATTTTCACTTGAAGTATTATACTCATTTTTGCTGTGTAGGTGATTCTTGGTTTTAATCCTAGTTCCTTTGACTTCTGGAATAATATATTCCAACCCCTCTGATCCCTTAATGTAGAAGCTGCCAGATCCTGTGTTATCCTGATGTACTTCTACAATACTTAAATTGTTTCTTTCTGGCTGCTTACAATATTTTCTCCTTGACCTTGGAAATCTGGAATTTGGCTACAATATTCATAAGAATTTTTCTTTTCAGATCTCTTTCAAGAAGTGATCAGTGAATTCTTTCAATATTTATTTTGCCCTATGGTTCCAGAGTGTCAGGGCAGTTTTCCTGAATAAATTCATGAAAGATGATGTCTAGGCTCTTTTTTTCATCATAGCTTTCAGATTGTCCCATAATTTTTAAATTGTCTCTCCTGGTTCTATTTTCCAGGTTAGTTGTTTTCCAATGAGATATTTCACATTGTCTTCTATTTTTTTTCATTCATTTGGTATTGTTTTGTAATTTCTTGGTTTCTCATAAAGTCCTTAGCTTCCATCTTCTCCATTCTAATTTTTAAAGAACTATTTTCTTCACTGAGCTTTTGAACCTCCTTTTCCATTTGGCTAATTCTGCTCTTTAAAGCATTCTTCCCCTCTTTGGCTTTTTGTGCCTCTTTTTCCATTTGAGTTAGTCTATTTTTAAAGGTGTTACTTTCTTCAGCATTTTTGGGGTCCTCTTTAGCAAGTTGTTGACTTGCTTTTCATGATTTTCTTGCATTGCTCTTCCCAATTTTTTGTTCCATCTCTCTTACTTGATTTTCAAAATCCTTTTTGAGCTCTTCCATGGCCTGATACCATTGTCTATTTATTTTGGAGGTTTGGGATGTAGAAGTCTTGACTTTTACATTTTCCTCTGATAGTATGCAATGTTCCTCCTCACCTGAAAGAATGGAAGAAAATATCTACTCACCAAGAAAGTTGCCTTGTATAGTCATATTTTCTTTCCCTTTTTTGGGCATTTTCCCAGCTGGTTACTTGACTTTTGAGTCCTATGTCAAGAGAAGGGTATACTCTAGGGTCCTGTATGTTCTCAGTTCCTCCAAAGTTGCACAATCAAGGGAGAGGAGTTTACTCCTTTCCTGGCCTGCGCTCTGGTCTGGGTGCAGGATTCCTTCTCCAGAGCCTCCACTAGTTCCACCATGACAGTACTCCTCCTTTCCCCATAGCCATCACTCAGGGCTGAGATTCAGATCAACTGCTCAATTCTCCCAGGGTCTTTATGTCAGGGCTCCAACAATAGAGGCTGCTAGGGCTAGACTGCTTGGTTCTCTTCTCCCCTTCTCATGCAGATGAAAGAGCTTGCACACTGACCTTTGAAGCTTTTTTTTTTTTTTTTTTTGGCAGTTGTGAGTTGAGAAATCTGGAATAAGCAGCTGCTGCTGGTGATGCATTGGAGCCAGCTCCAGTCCTGTCCTTGCTGTGGTACAGCCCATGCTCTGCTGTGTTCTACTCCATGCCTGGTGTGATAGACATTTCCTGTCAGCCTTCCAGACTGCCTTGGACTGGAAATCTCTTTTACACTGTCTTTTGTGGCTTTGGCTGCTCTAGAATTTTTTAGAGTCATTTTTACAGGTATTTTAAGGGGTCTGGGAGGAGAGTTTCTAGAGGTGCATCCTTCTACTCTGCCATCTTGGCTCTGCCCCTCCACATTAGCAGTATTTATCAGAGACAGAATTTTAACCTTTTACTGAGAAAACAACTCTATATCCCTAATATCACACTCACTGCTTCTATCTCCCTTATACATAGGAGGCATTTAATAAATACTTTTCCATTCACTCATATGCCTTCCTCTTTCTTGCATAGTTAATCATAGTACTTTTTAGAGAATTTCTTTCTTTTGTTGAACCTATTAAAAATTCTTGAATGAGCTAAACATATGCGTGGAATATGTCTTACTAAAGATAACCTTTAAGGACATGGGTGGTTCTCCTTCAGAGATTCTTAACTTGTTTGTGTCATAGACTCTATAGTCTAGTGAAATCAATGAACTCCTCAGAATGTCAACTAACATTTAATGCAATTATTAGGATATTTGAAACGTAAATTCATGGACCCTAGGTTAAGAACACCTGCTTACGTGAAATGTTGCTTTATTACCATTATACAGTAAACAAAATATGCTAGATATATAGACATCATAATAGTTTTTATAATTTCAAGAAACTAGGTATATTGGTTGGTAGTTTTTAATGCTCTTTTTCTTTTTTTGTTATTGTCATAATAATGTCCATGATAATTTCTATTTTATTGGGGCAGGGGACTTACTATCTTTGTGAGACCTTGACAATTACTGCCCAAATGCTTTTTAAACTTATGTCCCCTAAAGTATGGATCATTTTTTACCTGTTTTTTTATATTCTGTTTCCTCTTCCTGATTTTATATTGCTATGTATTATTTTCACTGTGCCGAATCTCGGAAGAGATCTCAAAAGCCTTCTACACTTCTCTACAATTGTATTCAACCTTTCTTGAATTTTTCTGATAATTAGAAAGTTTTTCTTATATTGAACCTAACTCTACCTCTTTGCAACTTTTACCTATAACTCCTAGTATCTCCAATTAGGGTACAATAGAACAAGACTTACATTTCTTCCCAATGATAGTTCTTCAGCTACCTAAAGAAAATTCTAATGAAGATTTTCATAGATACAGAAAGGATGACATACTGGTTGATAATTATTAATCTTTCTTTTCTTTTCCCTTATTTATTTATTATTAACAATGTCTATGCCATTTTCTTTTTATTTTTCAAATTTATTATCATTATGAGTCATTAAAAATTGATCCCCAAGCACATTTTTCTTATTTTTTACTTATTTTTTCTTCCCCAGTCTTGTGTAAAAATGAATTTTTAACATCTGTTTTTATAATTTTTGAGTTCCAAATTCTTTCTTTTCCTCCCTTCCCACTCCTCTCATTGAGAAGGCAAGCAATTCAATATAGGCTATAGGAAATGCAAAACATTTCCATAAAAGTCATGTTATGAAAGAGAACATAGACCACTGCCCCCCCAAAGAAAATTCAAGAAAAATAAATAAAGTAAAAAACGTATGAATCAATCTCTATTCAGACACCCTCAGTTCATTTCTGGGAATGGAAAGTGTTTTCCATCATAAATCCTGCAGAGTTGCTTTGGATCACTGTATTGCTAAGAATAGCTAAGTTATTCCCCGTTGATCATCTTGCAATATTGCCATTACTTTTTAAATAGTACATTTCAGTTTGTATCAGCTCATGTAAGTCTTTCCAGGCTTTTCTGAGAATATCCTGCTCATTTCTTGTAGCACAATAGTATTCCATCATAATCACATATCACAATTTGTTCAGTCATTTCTCAGCTGGTGGGAGTCCCTTCAATTTTTTTCAAGTCTTTGCCCCCAGAAAAGAGCTGCTATAAATATTTTTATACATGTAAATCCTTTTCCTTTTTGTTTTTTATCTCTTTTGGGATACAGACCTGCTAGGTCAAAGGGTATGCATGGTTTTATTATCCTTATTGTGCTTCCATAATACTTGAATTGCTTCTTTGTGGCTGCTTGCAATATTTTGTCCTTGACCTGAGAACTATGGAATTTGGGTACCATATTCCCAGGAATTCCTATCTTGGGATCTCTTTCAGGAGGTAATTGGTAGATTTTTTCAATGTCTATTTAACCCTCTAATTCTAGAATATCAGGGCAGTTTTCCCTGATAATTTTTTGAAAGACAATGTCTACCCTCTTGTTTTCTTAAATCTCAGCTTTTAGGTAGTCAGATAAATTTTAAATTATCTCTCCTGGATCTCTTTTCCAGGTCAATGTTTTTTCCAATGAGGTATTTCACATTGTCTTCTCCTGTTTCATTCTTTTGTTTTTGTTTTATTGTTTCTTGATTTCTCATAAAATCATCAGCTTCCATTTGCTCCATTCTAATTTTTAAGTAATTATGTTCTTCAGTGAATTTTTATGCCTCTTTTTCCCCTTGGCCAGTTCTACATCTTAAGGCACTCTTCTCCTCATTGGCTTTTTGGACCTCTTTTATCATTTGGCCTAGTGTGTTTTTTAAGGTGTTGTTTTCTTCAATGTTTGGGAAGGGTGTCCCCTTTGCCAAGATGTTGACTTACTTTTCATGCTCATTTTTATCACTCTCATTTCTTATTCTCAATTTTTCCTCTACCTCTTTTAATTGATTTTTAAAATTCTTTTTGAACTCTTCCATGTCCTCACATCAATTTATATTTTTCTTGAAGGCTTTGGATGGTGGAATTTTGACTTTGTTATCTTCTGAGTGTATCTTCTGTGTCACCATAGTAATTTTCTTTGGTCAGAATTTCTTTCTGTTGTTTGCTCATTTTTGTAACCTATTACTTTACTTTTAACTCTTTGTTGAAGTAGGGCTCTGCTTCCAATATGGAGGGCATGCTGACCCAAGCTTCAGGGGTTTATGCAGCTGTTTTTAGAAATACTTCTGGGGACCTATAAGTTTTCAGTTCTTCCAAGGTGGTAAGATCTAAGGAAAGGTATTTACTTCTCTCTTGGCCTGTGCTCTGGTCTCAGTGATCATAAACACTCTTTTCTGCCCTGGGATTGTGAGGAGCATCCCTACTCCACTCTGGCCACAAGCTCTGGTGTGTTAGTGTTCCTCCTCACCCTGGCATCCTGTACTGCATCCCAGATCCACGTATGGGCAAAGCAATGAAGTCCTGACTCAGGGCTAGCAAAGAGACCCCCATAAACTCCTTCTGACTAGTTGTTTCACCATTACCCCCTTACCATCTGTGGGTAGAGAGCTTCAGACGAAGTAGCTGCTTTTGCTGCTAATTCAGTGGCTCCCAAGGTCTGTTCCTGGTTTATTGGGGCTAGAACTGTACAGGTGTGGCCTGTGCTCAATTGTGCTCCACTCTCACCCAGGTGTGACAGATCTTTCTTACTGATCTTCTAAATTGTTTTTGGTGTCTTTTGGCTGAGAGGTCATTGCCTCTGATTCAGTGACCCAAGAGTCCTGCTCCTGGTTTGCTGGGGCCAGGTCTTCTCTGGGCAGCCTCTGCAGAACTGCATTCCTCTTTTACCCAGGTCTGATAGACTTTCCAAGTCTTGGCCTGGAAAATCTTTTCACTCTGTCTTTGTATGGGTTCTCCTGCTCTAGAATTTGTTTAAAATCATTATTTAAAGGTATTTGAGTGGGTTTAGGGGAGACAGCAGGCAAATCCCTGCCTTTATGCCTCCATCTGAGCTCTACTCCTTCCCAAACATTTTAAACTTATGTCAAATTTAGCATGGAATACTTTTGTAATTATATTTTTGTATATTTTACATATATATTTGTGTGTTATACAAATATATATGCTATTTCATACATTTAAATTATATTTTATAATTTTAAGCTGTTACATTTTCTCTTCTCCAAGTTAAAAATTTCCAGTTAATTAAGTCTTTATAATGACATGATCTCAAGGCCTTTCACCACCCTGTTTGCTCTTTTCTGTATGTCATTAAGTTCACCCATGTCTTGGTTCCCAGAAATGAACAAAACACTCCTTATATAGCCTTCTGAGTGAAGAAATGTTAGAGTCTAAATGCAGTGGTTCCACTAGCATTAATGATGAGATTAACTCTCTATAGAAACCCTGGCAAATCTATTCCATTTCACATCCAGTTGTTGCATTTTTCTCATTTGTCTTCATAAATGCTTTGGGAAGATACAGATAACTTGGTTGTCACAGTAGTGTCAGCACTAAAATAATAATAACAGCAAAAACAATAAATTGTTAAGCAAGGTGATGGCATAAAAGGACCACCAGACTTGAGTTCAAATAAATCACAGGTGTGACATCTAATATCTGTGTGACCTGGGACAAGCCACTGAGCCTTTCTGAGTCTAGATTTTCTCATCTATAAAATAGAAATACTAATACAGCACTACCTGTATCTTAGGTTTACTATGGGGAAAGTGGGAAAAGCTTTAAAGTTACATATAAAAAAAAGTATGTGAAATAAAATGTTTTTTTTTATTTTTATATTATATATTTTTGTATACCATTGAAGAAGTAGCTAAACTTCTTAAGCCTCTAAACTAAACTAAATTTTTTAATTCTTTAATGAGATTAATAATAATGAGCTTAATATCTGCCAAGCTATTGGGATATGTGTTTAAAATTCCATACATATCAGTATTTATGAGTGGTTTTTAAGGGGTCAATGTGACAATGTGTAAAAAGCAGAATCACAGATTTAGAGCCTGGAAGAACCTTAGAAGCCATGGTGTTCTAGGCCTTCCTTTCATAGATGAGTGAACTCAGTCCCAGAGGTAGTAAGTGACTTGTCCAAGGTCATGCAGATTATAAATGTGTATGTGTGTGAGTGTATGTGTGTGTGTATTTGAATTCAAGTCTTCTTGACGTCAAAGCCAAAATTCTTTCCAATTTCCTTGATACCTTTTTTGACAAGAAGTCTCAGGGGACTAAGGAGACCAGCCTAAACCTTTGTGAGCTTGGACAAATCAATTAGCTTCTTTGTGCATTAATTTCTTCATCTGCTTTGTGGAACTCATAATATTTTATACAATGTGCATCACAGAGTAGTGGAGTGAATGGGTTTTTTTACACCTTAAAGTGCATATAAACTCAAGCCTAATACAAGTACTTTTTAAGAACTCTAGCCTAGCCTCTTTAGGCTTAGGTAGTTTTTCAAATACTGAAATGGGTGAAGAATCAAAAGAACAAATCATAGACTTTTAGAAATTTGAACAACCTTAGAGATTATTCATTTCAACCCTTTCTTTTATAGGTAAAGAAATTGAGATCTCTGAGGTCAAGTGACTTCAAAAAGGTCACACATTGAGCTAGTGACCAAAGTGGGACTGGAATCCCTGTTTGTTGGCTGCCTTTCACATTCATATTTTTTTCATTCTCACTGCCTCTACCCCCAGCTAAAGCTCTTATCACCTCACACCTGGGACATTTCAATAGCTTCTTCACTTTGCCTCTCTCCCTCCAGGCTGTCTCCTTATTGGTCGCGTAGGGCTACCAGATTAATTGTACTAATGCTCAGCTTTGATCTCCTTAATCTTCTGCTTAAAAGCTTCTGAGGGAGAATAAAGTTCAAGCAGTAGCCTGGAATTTCAGGTCCTCCCAAATCTGGCTGCAGCCCACCTTCCACTACTCTCCCACATTCCACTTAACTTCCCCATTGAACCCTATGCTACACAGCTTGCTTTCTTCCCCCCCACTTCCCCCCACATCCAAACACATGGTACTCTCAGAGGTCGACCTTTGTTCCCACCATTTCCTCTGCCTAGAATGATTTTTTCCATCTACCTTTCAAGACGTAGATCAAATGCTACCTCTTCTACAATATTGTGTTTCCTTGACCCCTCCAACAAGAATTAATTCTTTACATTCGTTGAACAATCAGTTTGTGCTTACCATCTAGCGTTCATAACATGCTTCTCTTGTATTGTAGATATTTTCCTGTCATCTTTCATAGTATATTATAAACTTCTAGAATGTAGCGACCAACTTTTGTGCAATTTTGTATTGCTTAAATTGCTTTAATGGGCTTATAATAAACATTACACTAATTTATATATGCCCTTCACAAGCCAATGTTAAAATTCTGTCCCTACCTTTCATGCCTCCCTCCTCTCCCCTGCACCTTGCCTCAAGATAAAGGAAAGAACATTTACACATCTTATTTCTAGAGCTCTGTTAAGCTAGAGATTTTTGTAACTTTTTGTCCATGAAAAGCGATGCAGATAAAGTACAGACATCCCCTAAGGTGATTAAAAACACTCAACCAGTTTCTTGTAGCTAAATTCTCCTTACTTTCTCAGGTATACATACAGATCCATAAACTTTACTTGACCTGTGATGTCAGTCGGTTCCTGCCTATACTCCTGATTTCTGCTTTGTTAGACAGCCTGATGAGACTGCTTATTGAATTTCTTCCTCTCACATCAAAGACACTCACTGTGTTCTCCAATTATTTAATAGATTTTGCAGCAGTGGAGACCATGGATTCATTTTTACCGTGGATATCCATTCCTTGTAAAAAGCAATCATATTAAATAACAGCCTAGCAGTTCTGCAACAAACTCAAAAAGGAGTGATTACCCAGACAGGCAGTGATCTGCTAAGGAAAATGACACATGATGCCTTCCAAAGAATTTTTAAACCAAATGCTAGTGAAGGTTCCAGGAGGTTGAAGATTGTCCCAGCATAAGCCTGGTCAGAGTATATTTTGATCCTGGTATGGATGGCTTTTAGCTCCCAAGATTCCTATGAACCAATTTGATTTCACAGAGCTTTGAACCAACGTATCGTGTTCACAGCCCTCATAAAAGTTTGATAATCTGCTTCATCTCCTACTTCTTTTGTTTTTGCAGAAATGGTCCCTAAAAATGGAATGTAGTGTTTCATGTTTTTCTCCTATTATCAGAAAAAAGCCTCTAAGATGGCTCTTGTATGTATCTGTAAAAGCTTCTAATTTCTCTTCTCATAGTTTAGGAGTAGCTGCTGCTTTTTACCATTTCCTCTCTTTCAAGATTATGTTAGCTATCCCCCTTGGTCAAAAGTGTCTTTTTTCTCTTCATCTTTCTTTCCATTTTTCCAGGTCTAGGGAGAAAAATTTCTAAGGTCTAGGGAGAAAAATATTGTTTGTATGTATTTGGGAAAACAGAAAAACAAATAAGTTCCAATCAAACTTTGGCTTACCATTTTATACTTCCGTGTAAAATTTATCTGTGAAACTAGAATTTATAATGAATTTTCACAAAGAAATAACTATGACCAAATGAGAATTTGATAGATGTCCTTTCTCCTCTTTCTCCTAAATTCCCATAGTTTCTTGAAAGAGTTGACTCCTTTCATTTTGCTTTGGTTTCTCACTCTCTTTTTCTCCCAATTTGTTCTGGGCCTAGTTTAGTCCAGTCCAATGATTCAGGCCTGGAACTGGAATGCAATGAGGCAGTAGTAGATTAGGTTTTAAAAAAAAATCAATAAAAATGAATTACTTAACAAGAAAATATTTTAAAGTGATACACCCATTGATTCAAATCTACACATTTCTTCCAAAAATATTTGTTCCAGATTACAAAAATAAATGAACTGCCAAAGTACTGAGGAATTTTCCCAAGCCTTAGAATCACCAACTCTCTAAAGGCAGGGCATTTTATGCCTCATGCAAGCCATACCAATGGGTCAAGCCCCAGGGTCCTATATGAATTAAGACCAAAAGATAGCCTCCTTGCCCAGGATAGTCAAAACAGGTCATTCCTGTCAGATGATTGCTATGGTTTGCAAATTGCATTACATTTTAAAATGTTCATACATTTCCCTTTTTTTTCAATAGAATTAATTATTGGTAGAAGTTATACCTAAGAAATTGTCTCAACACAAATCACCGTCTGATGGACAGTTTACAATCTGAGCGTTGTCTGCAGTACTGAGAAGTACAATGATTTTCCCAGAGTCCCACAGTCTGTGTGTGTCAGAGGTTTTCTAGCTACAAAATCCAAGTCTAACTAACTATAAAGTCAACTCTCCATCTGCTACACTGTGCTGCCTGTCGCACTCAAATCTAAATCTAATAGAACTAATTCTGGTCTCAAAAGGTAAGGGTAGTAATACACATGCTATGGATGTCTGATTTTAATGACCTAATGTGCATCAGGACCATGATTTCATCTAAAATATCATTAGGCCCAGAGTACAATTAGTTGTTTTAAGGCAGAGTTTTATTGTACAAGGAAAAATATATTGTCCCATATTAATCTTGCCCTATCTTCTAGACTGATGGCTAAGGAATGGTCTACTATTCATGAATAATCCAAGGTTACTGAATTTTCCTCCCTCAGAGTGCTGTACTTTTATCCTCAAAGGCAAATATATGTTTCTGTACTTGTTTTCAAGAAACGCTTTTAACATGGAGACATGTGTGTGTACAGAAACTTTTATGATATATTTAGTTTTCAAAGCAATTGGAAGATGAAATAGGGCCAGTAGTATTAACTCCCATGTTTGTCACAGGATGATGTGAGCTGCTGCGCAGCCCCGCCCTCTGTCCCTATCCCTCACATTTCTCTCATAGCTCATGTCTCAGTATGGTCACATCCTCAGCACATCCAAACAACTAATTTGGCCCAGATTGAATATGAGATCCAGGAGATAGAAAATAGTAGTTTGGGAACAATATATCATACAACATGCAACAGACAGCTTTTCTTTTGCATTTTTAAAGATAATAACAATACTTCACATTTTTATTTTGCTTTATAATTTTTAAGGGGTTTTCACCATCTCATTTTATAAAAGGTGGCATCATATGGTGAAATGAGAGGCGGACCTGTAGTCAGTCTCAGTTCAATTGACAGCTCTGAGAGTTTACTAGCCGTCTGACCTTGGGCAAATCACTTCACCTTCTTTGAAAGTAAATTTCCTTATCTGTAAAATGTTGATATTTTCACCATCCCATATGAAGGAAAATTCTTTGTAAAGAATTACGTAAACATAGATCTCTATATAAAATATATTATATATATTGTGTATTATATATATACATGCATATATAGAATATGTATACATATAGGCATACAATATGTCAATTGAACAGATTATAATTCTTTAACCTATACAGAAATTGGAAACTTTCCATTTTTCTTTGCTAGGAATTATCATTTTCCATATTCTTTATGAGGATCAATACCACCTTAGCACCCAATTTTGTGGAGTTTGAGAGTACTGGAATATAATATAACAATATCATAGAATAAATTGACTATATTTCCTCAAATAGTCTGACCCCAAATATTTTGACTATGAACACTATGGAAATTAAAATTTAGTGAAATTTTTTAATATGTTTCTTTTAAATTTGTTTTTCATATACTTTATGTAAAATATCAATTCAAAAATTGGAAATGCCTCAAAGCTACTCTGTAATACTTTTACATTCACTTATGAGATATTTTCTAGATGAGATCTACACAACTTGGCAGTAGGTAGAGGCCAAAACTAAACTTCTTGGGACCACAGATAGGTTTTTGGCAGCTCGCTTTCCAAGTAAAGGTATAATTAAACTATTTGGCAAATAAACCATATTTTTAAAAAAGGAGAATTTCAGTTCTAAATACTTATACTTATTACTTAAGACTTTTATTAGTCATGAAATCATATTAATGTTAAAAAAATTTTGCTTTGCTTAATGATACAAGTTTTAAGGTATTTTTCAGGTTTTCTTACTATATATATTTAGTAACAGTCAAAAACACAGGGAAAAGAAATAACTCTCACTCCTCTCAGATTAGAGACAGATTGAGGATCACTGGTTAATCACGTGGGGTTATGTGACAAGCAGGAGACAATGCACAGTGGCAACCCAGCCTCCAGATTACATGAAGGGCATGATGGTAGCTAGTGGAAGATGGGTAAAACAGGGCATAGATAAAGAGTTCATTATATCTTTACTTTCTTTTACATCCTCTACACTCTTCAAGGGCTACCCAAAATCCTTTGGAGGGTTGCTTGTGACCCCCAGGCCACATGTTGTTCAGGCCTGTCCTATATTTGAAAGACTTGCTAGAAAGTGGATCTTTTAAAAAAATCTGTTCGTGAGTCATGACTACGAATGTATGACATACATTTGTACTAGGCCCAAATGCATTTGTAAGTACTGCTAAAATTCACATTTCCTACATATAGTTACATGTTTATATGTGATTTGTGACCCACTGTCACCCATTAGTGCACTTGACAACTCACAATGCATTTGGTTTTATATCCTTGCAACTTTCTATAACATTTTAATGAAATTAGACATTGTGACCGGCAGTCTAACTTGGTACCTTTTTTCCCCTAATACAATTAATCACAGCCTTCAGGAAATAGTCAAAAAAGTTTCTCAGAATTCAATTTGACCATACAAATTTTACAACTCACTTGAACTATTTTGCTACTGGCAAAGAATCTCACTGTCAAAGACTACTGTAAAGTTTTCATTTGCCATCTTTTGAACCATGAATACAAACATAACTCTAAAAGAATACAAATAAAATGCAAACACTCTTCCCGTCAATGTTTCTCTCTCATATCTGTGGCAGTTTAGCAGATTAGTGTAATTTTGACTAGAGGGTAGCTAAGGTGAAGACATTTTTTGAAGCTTAATTTGAAAGGTCATGGCTTCCTGCAACTATATAGATGAAAGGAAGAGTTATAAAATACTAATAAACTGAATATCTGGGTCTAGTAATGAATTAAATAGGACCTCAAGGTATTCTGGTCAAAAGTAGACAAGCATTTTCAACAGACAGAAGAGCACTTCTCTTCCACATCTTTCTAAAGGCTCTCACCTTCCAAAAATTCTTTTAGTTTAATTTGCATTAAGTATGAAATCTTTTATTTGCATCTAGTCTTAAAATGGTGTTTCTTACTGGGAAAAATTCAAGATGAAAGAATTGTGCTGCAGATAGGAAAACACGACAATAATAGCAATCTTTCTGATCTGAAATCTCATTCATATGGGTACTCCCTCCACTGGTACACAAGACCACAACCATGATATATGTGGCATATTTATACTTGTCTTTACATAAATCCTATCTAAAGTGTTAGGTAACTTCTAGTTATTTTAATACTTCATGGAGAGCATATGGATGTCCTTGCTATACCTGCCTGATTGGCCCAATTTCCTTTCTAGTCATATTTATCCTGTGCTATCTTCTACATTGATTCTTGTGCAAAATTATCATTGGTATGCTACATACCACTTAAAAATTCCATTTGCCTTTCCATTGCCTTTTGAATTACCTACTAGTGATTCTTCTGAGATTGTTGTGTTCCACTATTTGTAGCTATATATTCTACCACTGGGAGAATAGTGTTATTTAAATGATGGGCTTTTACACAAGAGGGTATGTTGAGTTCACTTAGCATATCATCAAACGTTCCAAATTTATCTCCCTCCATAAGTGTACTCTTTTTCAAATCTGAGACCATCTAGTTGTCTATCTTTAGTCCTTACTCAAGTAACAATTACTTGTGTTCATCCTTCAATACCAAAGAAGGAGACCATGCCATCAGAGAAATGATGACATGACTTGCACTTGACTTTGTTTTGAGTGAAGGAGGACTGTGCAGGTCACCAGCCTCACTTCTCCTCCAGAGTCATCTGAATCCAGTGACCAGATATTCATCAGGATGACTAGAGATGACCTAGGATGACCTTTTAGGACAAGGCCTATGCAGGTACTCACATTTACTTATGGATTAACTGTATGAGGTACCTGCCCAAATGCACCATAAAATCCCTGAATTAATGACTTACCTTAGCCTTGAGGTGAGCCAGAATTCTCAAAGCCTAAGTCAATAGAACACAATCTCGAAGACCTTTGAGACATTGTCTACTCTGAGAATCATCTTAACCAGAATTTGAAGAACTCATTAAGAGAAGACTGGTGTTTTGTGAGTTCTTGATCAAATTTTGAAAAATTTCCAAATTTAGAATTTCATTGTCTATCTGTAGTGTGTATGTGTAGATGTATGTATGTCGGTATTAGAATACTCTATGAATTGATTGTTTGTTCAGTTGGATGCCATAAATTGGGTAATTAGAATTATTCATTCACTTTCTCCCTTCAGTTCTGTCAAAGTCTCTTGAACAGGTTAGTGAAACGCTTAATAAAATCAAGAAACTCTTAGTCTTTTTTAAAGTTTATCTTTTTTAAAGTTTAATAATATTTTATCTTTCTCCAATTACATATCAAGAAAATTTTTGGCATTCATTTTTACAAGACTTTGCATGTGAAATGGTATCTCAGAATTGTTTTTTGATTTGCATCTCTTTAATCAATGTGATTTAGGGAATTATATGCCTAACGATAGTTTTGATTTCATTGCCTGCAAACTTGCCTGTTCACGTCTTTTGACCACTTCTAAATTGGGGAATTGGCTTATGTTCACATAAATTTGACTTAGTTCTCTTTATATTTGAGAAATGAGACCTTTAACAGAGATACTTGCTGTAAAGATTGTTTCTCTCTTTTTTGCCTTCCTTCTCATCTTGGTTGTAACAGTTTTATTTGTACAATTTTATTTTATTTTAATCTAATCATAATTATCTATTCTACATTTTGTGATGCTCTCTGTCTCTTATTTGTTCATGAATTCCTTACCTTCTCCATAGATCCAACAGGTAGGCTATTCCTCGCTCTTCTAATTTGATTGCTTCGTTGTCTATGGCACCTTTTAATAAGATATAGTTTCCTTCCTTATCTCTTTTAATTAGGTCTACTTTTGTTCTTATTTTATCTAAGATCAGGATTTCTGTTTCTTTTTTAATTCAGCTGAAGTATTATAGATTCTACTCCAGTCCCTTACCTTTAGTTTGTATGTGCCTTTCTGCTTCAAGTATGTGTCTTGTAAGATTCTGCAGAAATATTGTAGGATTCTGATTTTTGATTCACTCTGCTATCTGCCTCTGTTTTATGGGAGAGTTTATTCCATTCACATCCTCAGTTATGATTAATTGTTCAATATTTCCTTCCATCCTATTCTTCCTCTGTTTTTCCTCTCTCTCCTTTCACTCTTTCCCTCCTCACCAGTGTTTTGCTTCTGTCTACCATCTTCCCTGATCTGCCCACCCTACTGTCAGTTCCTACACCACCCCCCCTTTACTTAACCTTTTCCCCTCCTACTTCCCTGTCAGATAAGACATATTTTTATGTTCAAGTGATGGTGTATATTATTCCCTCTTTGAATTAATTCTGATGAAAGTAGAGTTCAAGTAATGCTCGTCACACACTCTCCCATCTTCCTCTCCACTGTGACAGGTCTATCTCATCTCTTCATCTGAAATAATTTACCCCATTCTACCTCTCCCTTCTTCTGTACCCAATATACTCCTTTTTCTCATGTCTTTTTTGGTCTTTCCCTCAAATTCATGTGCCCATACTCTCTATATATACATATTCCTTTTAGTTATACTGTCAGCTATAATTTTTAAGAATTACAGGTATCATCGTCCCATATATGTATATAAACAGTTGAAATCTATTGAATCCCTTGTGTTTTCTTTTTCCAATTTACCTGCTTATACTTCTCTTGGGTGCTGATATGGAGATCAAAATTTTGATTTAGTTCTGGTCTTCTCTTTATGAAGCCTGAAAACCTTTAATTTTGTTAAATATTTTCTATTTTGTTAAATAACCATTTTTCCCCTTTATGTATTATACTTAATTTTGCTAGGTAGGTGATTCTTGGTTTAGTTCTAGCTCCTTTGCCTTCTGGAATATCATGTTCCATGACCTTCAAACCATTAATGTTGCAGCTGTCAGGTCCGTGTAATCCTGACTGTGACTCTTTGTTATTTGAATAGTTTCTTTGTGGTCACTTGTAGTACTTTTTACCTTAACCTGATAGTTCTGAAATTTGGTTATAATATCCCTTAGGGTTTTATTGGATAAAGAGGACACATTTCTTGAGCTGACTGACAGATTCTTTCAATACCTATTTTGCTCTCTGGTTCCAGGACATCAGGACAGTTTTCCTTGATAATTTCATGAAAGATGCTGGCCAAGTCCTCCTTTAGATCATGACTTTCAGGTAGTTCAGTGATTCTGATTTGTCTCTCCTGGATCTATTTTCCAAGTCAGTTGTTTTTCCATGAGAAATCTTACATTTTCTTCCATTTTTTTTCATTCTTTGAATTATTTTTATTGGTTCTTTATGTGTCATTGAGTCATTAACTTCCATTTACCCAGTTCTGACTTTTAAGATGGTGTTTTCTTCAATTAGTCTTTATATTTTCTTTTCCATTTTGCAGTTCTACTCTTTAAGGAGTTGTTTTCTTCAGTGGATTTTTGTATTTCCTTTTCCATTTGGTCAATTCTACTTTTTAAGAAATTTTCCAAGCTGTTGAGCATCTTTCATAATGTTATTGCATCACTCTCAATTCCCAATTTTTTGTGCCTCTTTTATATGATTTTTAAGCTCCTTTTTGAGATGTTCTGTGAGTTCCTTATGGACTTGAGGCCAATTCCTGTTTTCTTTTGGGATTTTGCCTTGTTTTCTTTTGGTGTTTTGACATTGTTGTCATCTTCTAAGTTTGTGTCTTGGTCTTCCCTGAACCCATAATAACTTTCGGTGGACAGATGCATTTTTTGTTGATTTTGCTTATCATTTTTTGGGGGTGGGGGACTTTTCACTTTCCCTTGATCTCTGTAGAAGGGGTACTGTCCTAGGCTTCTTGTGTTAGTGGCTTTGTGGTGTGGCTGTTTACCTGGTGCTGAACTGATGTTGCCCTTAGGCTGTGGAGGGGGCAGGTCCAGTATGCTGAGGGGTGTGGGGTGGGTGTTGGCTGGTGCTGCTGGAAGCTATAGGGTCTGGCAGCTTATCTGGTGCTGAGCTACTGGTGGTGTCTGATGTGTGCTGACCTTGGTAGGGTGTTTCTGTATTTCCTGAGTCTGCACTGAAGCATGTGGTAGTCTGGCCTCTTGAAGCCACCTATTTGCCCAGGACCACACTGAAGCATGGTGGAGCTGGTGCTGGCAGCTGCCTATTTACTTAGGCCCCCCCTGTAGGTTTGATGTCTATCCGTTTGAGGTCCATCCACTGAAGGATGCCTGCCCGCCCTAGAGCTAGACTGAAGCCAGTGGTGATTCTTGGAACTCCTATGTACTGGTTTTCCTGGCTATGCTAAGGCGCATGGGGTGTCCTGATGTTGGCATTTGTTGCTGTACCACCCTGGGGCTCAGGATCTCCCACTGTTTTGCTGAGGTGGAGCTTGCTGCTGGCTTGCTGGGGTGTTCCCATCCAGGACTGTACTTCTTCTTCAACTGATTAGACAACCATTTCTCCCACTCCTCCAAGTTTCCTGGACTAAAAGATTATTTCATCCCATCTTTTGGCTGGCTCTGCTGTTCCAGGATCTGTCTTAGAGATCTATTTTATGGTTGTTTTGGAGGTGAGTATGGGAAAGTTACAGCAATTTATGGCTTACTCCACAGTCTTGGCTCCCAGAAATCTATTCTGTCTTAGTCTTTTGCATTTTTTTCACCATTTGAGTTGGTTAAGTATATGCCCTTTAAAGAGATCAAAAATCAGTAATGATTATAAATTCAAAATTTTTTGTTAGTATCAGTGAAATACTACTAAAATTAAAGCTGTCACCAAGAAGAATTTTACATAACAAATGTGTTTTAAGAGGTGATTTAAAAAGACAATGTTTTATTGATCTCACTATAATAAATTTGAAACAGAAAATAATTCTGTACAGGTGATTTTTCTCTTCATTGACATCATAGCATTCATTGAAAAATATATAGAAGCTGTTTACATTGCAGAGGAAACAATGGCTTTTTATTCTGCAATCATGTACAAATTATCCTTAAACTATTCAGTTACCTTATTAAAGAAACAGCATCATTACCATTACATTTTCCATAAACTCGCCTTTGTAACCCATTAGCTAGCTACTTTGCTAAATTATTTTTTCACAAACTGCCCTGCATTTTGAATATTTTAAGTTTTATTTTTGCTCCTTCTTTTTACATTTCTGTCACTTAAAAATGACCACCGCCTTCTGTCTCTCTAACTCCTATCCTATTTTCCATAAAATCTTTCCTTTTTAACAAGGAACTCTCAGGCAAAACTAATCAACACAGCAATCATATCTAAAATGTCTGTAGTAAAATGCCTCAAGTTTAGGCAACAAATAAAAGTCACTAGAGATCCTAACACAAGGGCAGAGTTCAACTTCATATTTATTATTGAGCTTCATAGGATGAAAATCATGACTTGACTCTGAATGGTTCTGAATGGATATTTCTTTTTCAATAGAAGCAAGATGAGTAGAAAAGATATTGAAGGCAGCTAGGTGGCACAATGGGTATTGTAGCAGACTTGGATCAGTAAGACTCTTCTGTCCTTAAATACTTACTAGCTGTGTGACCCTGGGCAAGTCCCTTAACTCTGATTGCCTCATTTTCCTTACCTGTAAAATGAACTGGAAAAGGAAATGGCAAATCAACTTAGTATCTTTGCCAAGAAAACCCCAAATGGGGTCACAAAGAGCTAGATACCTAGAAAAAATACTGAAATTGAGCAATAGGTAAAAGTGGTTGTGAGTTGAGTAGCATTATATCTAATTTTTTTTTTTTACTAATATGAGAAAACATAGGGATCAAATAAGTGAAGCATGATGGAGAGTATTTGAGTGAAGGTCAAAGGAGGAAGAAATAGAAGTGATTTGTGTTTTTGGAGTTAACAAGAGATCACAAGGACAGAAAGAGTAAATAGATGGAGAGTTTTGAAAACTGCTCACAGGCTTGGCACAGAGGCATGATTAAATATTGAGGTAGATGTGAGATATCCAGATATCTGTGGAAATGACATTCTCTCTCTCTCTCTCTCTCTCTCTCTCTCTCTCTCTCTCTCTCTCTCTCTCTCTCTCTCTCTCTCTCTCTCTCTCTCTTTCTCCCTCCCTCTCTTTCTCTCCTGCCAAAATCAGAACTGTTAGTCATTTCTTGACTTGCTTTAGTGAATTTCAACTTTAAAAAGAATGAAGAACCAACAAAGGAAATTCTATTCTACATATAATTCTTGCTAAATGTGAAGAACTTTTTTACTGTAGTACAAATAATGGAATCCTTGGAATCCAGTAGCCACTGCATTTCAGTTTGTGATGGAGAAGGAAAGGAAATCTGGGCATGGATTAAAATGAAACCTACATTTTGGAAAAACAGATTTCAAAGGATTCAAAGGACAAATTGGTAGAATTTTATGGAATAAAATGTTATAGATGGAGTCATCTCAATAGGGATGAGAAAAGTTCCAGAGAGAAATTCTAAAGACACAAAGAAAAATTATTTCAATGAATAAGAAAAGGAGGTCTGAAGAAACTGATGTGGATGCACATGAAATTCACAAATAAAATTAAATGTTTTAAAAGAAATATGTATTACATGGACACAAGACTAGGCCACAGAAGATGAACATAACAGGTTGATGTGGTCCTGTAAAAAAGTATTCATGAACCCTAAAACTCAGAATAAATTGAGCAACATGGGAAACTGAAAATGACAACAACAACAAAAACCTTTAAAAATAAGATGGTCAAGGGGAAAAGATTATTTCTTGAAGAAGAAAAGATGATAATAGTGACAACAGAGAAAAGAGAAAAAAATATTCAAATTTTTTAAATTCATTTTTTTATTTTGTCAGAAGAGTGACTTTTATATAAGAATAAATGTGAGAGAACAAAAGTGACCAGATAGGATTATTATTTTAACTCTTTATTCCACCTGTTAGGTTAGCATTTTTTTAAAGTGGCTGAAAACATCTTTGAGATTTGATTGACTCAGAGGATTATGCCTCAAGCTGCTGACATCCCTTCCTGATCATTTGAATACATAGCCTTGAGGAACTTAAGATGTTTTTTGATAAGGAGGAGGAAAAGTGAAGTCACAGAAAAGGTTATGGCCTGAAAAAAGTGCAGTCAGAAAATTCCTAGTTCTTAAGACTTTCACCCACAAAAGAGATGAAATAGCTCCTCAGGCCACATATTGAGCAGTAAAAATAAATTTTATATATATAATGTATGTGTGTGTATGTGTGTAAAAGTCTTCTAAATTCAGAAAAAAATAAGGTGGATAAGGAGGGGAGAAAGGATAAAAGAGTGATCTCTAGTAGGGAGGACAAAGGAATAGATTAAAAGGAGTGGGGTATAAAAGGGTTTTTAGATTAATGAGAATGGGAGGATAGGAGAAGGATTCTTGGATGGAAGACTAGGTTAAATAATAGAAAGGCAAGGGAGAGGGTAGAAGTAAAGTGGAGGACTTTGGAGGGATAGGAAATAAGAGATACACGCAAACATAAAAACAAAGAACAGAAGTAGAATTTATTAGGGAAATTGTATGTCTGTATATGTATGTATATGTATATGTGTCTGTATGTGTCTGTATGTGGATATATGCATATGTGTATGTATATCCCTATATAAATATATCCCTGCTTAATTGTAGCCTTCTGGAGGGTGGAGGGAGACAAGGGGGTAAAAAAAGGACAAAGTTAAAAGGGCACAGCAGGGAACAAAAAATAACTAACAAGGAAGCAAAAAAAAAAAAAAAGATGGACAGCTCTCAACACAACACATTGTAATTATTATATAACTTTCTTGAAATGGAAATTTATTGCCACATAATTTGTATCCTCTCACATTCTGTTGTGCATATGACATGCTTTTTTTCTTTTCTTAATCTGTATTTAAATTTCAGTAATAAAAAGAGTACAGATGGTGCAGCAATTAGAAGTTTCAGCGAGGGCAGAAAATAAGTTTAGGAGAAGTGAGGCATAGAGGTTAGTGGAAAACAATGGTTCCCTCAGGCAAGGGAGCTTTTCTTGGCTAAATGAACTGTCTTTTCATTGCTTACCCTTATTGGATGGCCTTCTTCTGCAATAGCTAAACAAATTTTCTTTTGTTTAATATTGAATGACAAACAAATTTCTCATTTCTTTCCAATATTGAACCTGAACATGAACCAGGGGACTTATTTTATTTGAGTTAAACCTAGGCCAGAAAAATTGGTACAGTCAGCAGGATTGGAACAGATGATCTCAGTGATGTTCGGGATGCATGCTGTTCAGGAAAGTGATCGCAGATTGATCTTTGTGCTTCTGGGAGTGTTTTAAGTCATATTTCTAGAGTTTTACGTTGTTTACCACAAGGTATCCCACTGCCACCACCCCTGAGAGATTAAAGATTAATCTGCCATCACTGAGCAAGGAAAAATTGATGTGAATAAACTCCCTTCCCACTGGATGGATCCCCACCTTCCACCCCCCACTCCTTGCCTGGAACTCTCTCCCTTCTCATCTTTGCTTACCGATTTCCTTCATGTCTCAGTTAAAATCATATAGTCTGAAAGACTCCTTTCCCCAAACTACTTAATGTCTTTCCCCTGAGATTATCCCCAATTGATCCTGTGCATATCTTGCCTGTACAAAGTTGATTGTATATTCCATCCGTTAATCTGCAAACTCTTTGAGAACAGGAACTTTCCTTGGCTTCCTTTGTATACCCACTACTTAGCATACTGCCTGGTGTATAGTAGGCAGTTAATAAATGCTTGTTTACTAATTGAATGCCTACCTAATCAAAAAACGTTCCTTGAAGATAATTACAGCCCTGTCCTTTGAGCCCACTTGCTGTGTTATCCCTGGGACTTGAAACTTGGTAATTGAAACTTCCTCCAAGTCGTATTGAATTTCCAAAACAACCAAGAGAAATTGAACTTGGAGAGATGGAAAGAGATTTTTTTCACCTCCTGAAGGAATGCAAAATACAGGAAAAGAAGAGGTGCTCTGTCCAAGCTGGATTTGAAGTCTTTGTTTAATAGCATCATAATCGAGTTGCCTCAACAAAGGAATTCTGAAAGAGACATCTTCCCAGCTTTCAGAGAGTCTTGTTTTTCTTTGAATGCACAAAAAATGTTACTTGTGATTAGCTTTTTGCAAATGACAAAGTAAGTAAACAAAAAGTCTTCAAAAGTGAAACTATAGATGGACACAGCTATAGCTAGCCTCGAGGAGTAAAACATAAGAGATCTCCATAATCAAAGATGTATACCACAACATAATTATGAGACTTTTGAATTATCTAATAACAATGTTAAAGGAATAGAGCACAGCCCAGCATAGGCAAGGAGCAGAGCAGGGCCACACTGTGGCAAGGACAGGACTGGAGCAGGCTTCAAAGTGCCACCCCACCAGTAGCATTTGTGTGTCCCAGATTCCTCAACTCACAAATGCCAAAGGTCAGTGAGAAAGCTCTTTCACTTAGGTGAGAAGGGAACACAGCAGTCTAGCCCCAGGCCCCAGGAAGCAGCAGCTTCCATTGTTGGAGCCCTGGCCTAAAGACCTTGGGGGAATTGAGCAGCTGATCTGAATCTCAGCCCTGAGGGGCTGCTGTGGAAAGAGGAGGAGAGCTGGCTGGCTTGGTGGAGCTGGTGGAGGCTCTGGAGAGGGAATCCTGCTCACAGACCAGAGAGTAGGTCAGGAGAGAAATAAGTTCCTCTCATTTGATTGTGTCACCTTAGAGGAACTGAGAACTTACAGGCCCCCAGAGTGTACCCTCCTTTTAACAAAGGACTCAAAACTCAAGTAACTGGCTAGGAAAATGCCCAAAAGAAGGGAAAAGGAATAAGACAACAGAAGGTTACTTTTTTGGTGAGCAGGTATTTTCTTCCATCCTATAGGATAAGGAAGAATTCACTGCATACCATCAGAGGAAGACCTAAAAGTCAAGATTTCTGCATCAAAAACCTCCAAAATAAATATTCAGTGGTCTCAATCTGTGGAAGAGCTCAAAAAGAATTTTGAAAATCAAATAAGACAGGTATAACAAAAATTGGGAAGAAAAATGAGAGCTATGTAAGAAAATCATGAAAAGCAAGTCAATAGCTTATTAAAGGAGACCAAAAAAATGCTGAACAAATCAACACTTTTAAAACTAGACTAACTCGAGTCCCCAAACGCTGGCTGGGAGGATCAGGAGGCGAGGTGGGTGTGAGGAGAATATTCAGAGGGCAAGTCACTGGCTGGGAAAATGCCCAGAAAAGGGAAAAGAAATAAGACTATTGAAGGCTACTTTCTTGGAGAAGAGGCATTTCCTCCCTTCCTTTCTGATGAGGAAGAACAATGCTTACCATCAGGCAAAGACACAGAAATCAAGGCTTCTGTGTCCTAGCCCACCCAATGGGCTCAGGCCATGGAAGAGCTCAAAAAGAATTTTGAAAATCAAGTTAGAGAGGTGGAGGAAAAACTGGGAAGAGAAATGAGAGAGATGAAAGAAAGGCATGAAAAGCAGATCAGCTCCCTGCTAAAGGAGACCCAAAAAAATGTTGAAGAAATTAACACCTTGAAAACTAGCCTAACTCAATTGGCAAAAGAGGCTCAAAAAGCCAATGAGGAGAAGAATGCTTTCAAAAGAAGAATTAGCCAAATGGAAAAGGAGATTCAAAAGCTCACTGAAGAAAATAGTTCTTTCAAAACTAGAATGGCACAGATGGAGGCTAAGGACTTTGTGAGAAACCATGATATCACAGAACAAAGAGAGAAGAATGGAAAAATGGAAGATAATGTGAAATATCTCATTGGAAAAACAACTGACCTGAAAAATAGATTCAGAAGAGAAAACTTAAAAATTTTGGGACTACCTGAAAGCCATGATCAAAAGAAGAGCCTAGACATCATCTTTCATGAAATTCTCAAGGAAAACTGCCCTGAGATTCTAGAACCAGAGGGCAAAATAAATATTCAAGGAATCAACAGAACACCGCATGAAAGAGATCCAAAAAGAGAAACTCCTAGAAACATTGTGTCCAAATTCCAGAGTTCCCAGGTCAAGGAGAAAATATTTCAAGCAGCTAGAAAGAAACAATTCAAGTATTGTGGAAATACAATCAGGATAACACAAGATCTAGCAGCCTCTACATTAAGGGATCGAAGGGCATGGAATAGGATATTCCAGAAGTCAAAGGAACTAGGACTAAAACCAAGAATCACCTACCCAGCAAAACTGAGTATAATACTTCAGGGGAAAAATTGGTCTTTCAATGAAATAGAGGATTTTCAAGCATTCTTGATGAAAAGACCAGAGCTGAAAAGAAAATTTGACTTTCAAACACAAGAATGAAGAGAACCATGAAAAGGTGAACAGCAAAGAGAAGTCATAAGGGACTTACTAAAGTTGAACTGTTTACATTCCTACATGGAAAGACAATATTTGTAACTCTTGAAACATATCAGTATCTGGGTACTGGGTAGGATTACACACACACACATGCACACACGCACACATACATAGAGACAGAGTGCACAGAGTGAATTGAAGAGGATGGGATCATATCTTAAAAAAAAATGAAATCATGCAGTGAGAGAGAAATACTTTGGGAGGAGAAAGGGAGAAATTGAATGGGGCAAATTATCTCTCATAAAAGAGGCAAGCAAAAGACTCATTAGTGGAGGGATAAAGAGGGGAGGTGAGAGAAAACCATGAAGTCTACTCTCATCACATTCCACTAAAGGAAAGAATAAAATGCACACTCATTTTGGTAGGAAAACCTATCTCACAATACAGGAAAGTGGGGGACAAGGGGAAAAGCAGGGTGGGGGGGATGATAGAAGGGAGGGCATGGGGAGGAGAATGCAATTCGAGGTCGACACTCATGGGGAGGGATAGGATCAAAAGAGAATAGAAGTAATGGGGGACAGGATAGGATGGAGGGAAATATAGTTAGTCCTATACAACACAACTATTATGGAAGTCATTTGCAAAACTGCACAGATTTGGCCTATATTGAATTGCTTGCCTTCCAAAGGGAATGGGTGGAGATGGAGGGAGGTAAAGAAGTTGGAACTCAAAGTGTTAGAATCAACTGTAATGTTCTTACCACTAGGAAATAAGAAATACAGGTAAAGGGGTATAGAAAGCTATCTGGCCCTACAGGACAAAAGAGAAGACAGAGACAAGGGCAGAGAGGGATGATAGAAGAGAGAGCAGATTGGTCACAGGGGCAATTAGAATGCTTGGTGTTTGGGGGGGGGGAGGGGATAAAAGGGGAGAAAATTTGTAACTCAAAATTTTGTGAAAATGAATGTTAAAAGTTAGATAAATAAATTTAATAATAAAAAAAAAAAACTAGACTAACTCAAATGGTAAATGAGGCCCAAAAAGCCAATGAGGAGAAGAATGTTTTAAAGAGCAGAATTAGCCAAAGAGAAAAGGAGATTCAAAAGCTTACTGAAGAAAATAGTGCTTTAAAAATTAGAATGGAGCAGATGGAAGATAATGACTTTATGAGAAACCAAGAAATTACAAAACAAAACCAAAAAGACTGAAAAAATAGAAGATAACATGAAATATCCAATTGGAAAAACAACTGACCTGGAAAATAGTTCCAGGACAGACAATTTAAAAATTATGGAACTACCTGAAAGGCATGATAAAAAAAAAAAGCCTAGACATTAAGTTTCATGAAATTATGTAGGAAACCTGCCCTAATATTCTGGAACCAGAGGGTAAAATAAATATTGAAAGAATTCATTGATCGCCTCCTGAAAGAGATCCAAAAGGAAAAACTCCTAGGACTATTGTAGCCAAATTTCAGAGTTCCCAGGTGAAGAAGAAAATATTGCAAGCAGCCAGAAAGAAAAAATTCAAGTATTATGGAAATATAATCAGGATAACATGGGATCTGGCAACTTCTACTTTAAGGATGAAAGGGCTTAGAATATGATATTCCAGAAGTCAGAGGAACTAGGATTAAAACCAAGAATCACCTACCCAGAAAAACTGAGTACAATATTTCAAGTAAAAATATGGTCATTCAATGATATAGAGGAATTTCAAGCATTCTTGATGGAAAGACCAGAGCTGAATAGAAAATTTGACTTTCAAACAGAAGAATCAAGAGAAGCATGAAAAGGTAAACAGGAAAGGAAAATCATAAGGGACTTACTAAGTCTGGACTGTTTGCATTCCTACATGGAAAGATAATATTTGTGACTCTTGAAACTTGTCTCAGTATTTGAGTAGTTGGAGGGATTATACACATATATACATTGACTGAGGGTACAGAGTGAGTTGAATAAGAAGGAACGATATCTAAATAAAAAAAATTAAGGGATGAGAGAGGAATATATTGGGAGAAGAAAGGGAGAAATGGAATGGGGCAAATTATCATTCACAAAAAAAGGCAAGAAAAAACTTTCTCAATGGAGGGGAGAAGGGGAAGGTGAGAAGGACAAAGTGAAGCTTACTCTCATCACCACTGGATTAAGGAAAAAATAATATGCACACTCAATTTGGTATGAAAATCCATCTTATACCATAGGGAAGTAGGGGAGAAAAGGATAAGTGAAGCATGGGGAGATGAGAGAAGGGAGGGCAAATGAGAGGACATGGGTAATTAGAAGTAAACACTTTTAGGGAGAGACAAGATCAAAAGAGAGAATAGAATAAATGGGGGGCAGGATAGTATGGAGGGAAATATAGGTAGTCTTTCACAACATGATTACTATGGAAGTTTTTAGCAAAACTACAAACATATAGCCTATACTGAATTGCTTGCCTTCTCAGTGGGGATGGGTGGGGAGGGAAGAAGGGAGAGAAGTTGGCACTCAAAATTTTAGGAACTAATGTTGAGAATTGTTTTTATATGTCACTGAGAAATAAGAAATACAGGTAATGGGGTATAAAAATTCATCTTGCCATACAAGAAAAGTGAGAAGAGGGGATAAGGGAAGAGAAGGGTGTGATAGAAGGTAGGGTAGATTGGGGGAAGGCATAATCGGAATGCAAAGAGTTTTGGGGGGAAGGGAGAGATGGGGAGAAAATTTGGAACTCAATTTTGTGGAAATGAATGTTGAAAACTAAAAATAAATAAATTGTGAAAAACAAGAAAGACATGCAAAAAAACAATATTGAAGGAACTTTTTGATTTTTTTAATTTATCTTTTGAAAGGCTGAAATGCCAATGCTCTATTCACTAGTGCCTGTGCAGCCATGAATAAACAGGTACAATTCTGAATCATGAAATATAATAGACTCTCCACAAGGAAGACAAAACCAAAACATTTATTCAGAATCTGAAAGTCAAATCCCAACACCAGAAAGTCAAATCCATCATAGTAACAAAAAAATCTATACACAATAACTATGCAGAGGCAATACCATCCCCATGCCTTCCCTCTGTTAGGTTTTCCAGAAACCAGCTCCCTTAAACAAATCACAAACAAGCTTTCTCACTCATGCTAACTAGCTGCCTATTTTCTCTCTTTCCCTCAGTTCTGACTATTCTGACCAATTTCCTCTCTGCTCAGCTATAGCTTTGCCTCTTCCAGTTCTACCTCTTCCTGTTCCATATGAAACTCATGTGACTCAGGCTTCCATGTGACTTAAGAAGCTCACATGGGTTATTAATGGATGGGAAAGATCTTCCCATTAAGAAACAAAATTACAATAACAACAAGCAAAAATGCATTATCAATAGAAAGGCCAACCAGAATTGTGCCCCATGTATTTTATTGGGATTGTTTGATAGAAGCCTTCACAGAAGGAACTTGAAAAGCCAGTACTAAATACTCCCCAGGAAACGATAAACATTTGTGGAATGAGGATATGGACAAAGTTTACAAGTATACCTCCAGTTAATTTGCTTAAGTCAGTCAGGAGTGCTGATTCAATTTACAAAGTTTGTAATCTCTTTACTAGACTGTGAACCATAAGCTGTAATGCTCTCTGTCTTTCTCCACAGCTTCCAGTGAAAGGCTCTTAAGAATTTAGGCTCCAGATATCTTTCCCAACTCTAGCAAGATGAGTTCTGCTTGCCCACGGGTACATCAAGTACATGTACTAGATGAGAACAGTCTTTTGTTTTGTGTCGGAGCATAGGCAGGCCATCCTGAGCTTGACATTTCTCATCTTGGTGTAGGTCATGTGAGTTCAAGACATCAGACCCGTCTGGGTCCCTCAGTGAAGACCGAATGCCAGTAGGAGGATTTTCCTGCATTGCTAAGGACAACCATTAATAAGAAAGGGAGCCCAAGCTCTGGCAAATCCTTTGGAGTTAAGTGAACCATCTTGTCAGGGTGATTTCTGATATCATCAATTATGGTGGATCATCTATGACCAATGATACTGTAGCCTGAAGCACCTGACCCCAGCACAAGAGAACAATTAAACCTCAGCAATAGCAACACTGCCAGCACTGGGAGGCAGTGATGGGATAGGTCAGCAGGAATACTCTTCATTGGGGGAGAGGAAGGATAAAGTCAGTCCTCAGCAGTGGCAGCACAATAGCAGCTTGGTTGATTCTGGTAGGATGGACAATGGAAACATAGGTGGGCTCAGGTAGTGGTGATCACGGTGCAGCAGATAGGGTTCCAGCACCAGTGGTAGACCTGGGCTGCACCATGGGTGTTCAGAAGACAGGAGGGGCAGATACCAGACCCTTCTGCAGTAGATAGCAGTGGAAAGTGGAGTGCTCTTCTGCCCATTGTCAGAAGAGTAGACACTGGTATGTACAATGGCAAAATGTATGACATTATTGGAAGATGACTGGCTTTCTGGAACTAAAGAGGAATTAAAAGCACCTAACCAAATTTCACAAAAGAAGGAGGACAGCCAGAGTTTATTATGCATTCAATATGCCACAGGGACTATGGTAAGTGCTAAGGAGACAAAAAAAGCAAAGAAAAGGTTCTTGTTCTCAAAAACCTAACAGTATGATTAAGAACATGTGAAAACTACTTCTGACACATACAGGATAGGTGTAGAAAGCCAGGAAGCCAAGATATAGAGGAAGAGTATTCTAGGCATAAGGAACAGCAAAGTGAAAATGCCCAGTCTCATGATGGAGTGTCTTATGGGGAGGAACTGCAAGGCCAGTGTCACTGGATCATATAATACACTAGAGTAAGGTATATAAGACCAGAAAGATAAGAAGGGGACAAGCTGTGAAGATGTCTAAAGGCTAGAGAATTATATTTTTGAACCTGGATGAGGACAGAAAACCACTGGAGTTTATTGAGTTTATGTCCAGGGGAGTGACCTGGTCATATCTATTCTGCAGTAAGAGTAATTTGCCAGTTGAGTGGAGGATGAATAAGAATGGAGAGAGATGAAATTTGAATGATGAGGGCTGGAAAGGGGGTGAAACACCTACAAAGATGAGCACCGGGGCCAGTCACCTGGAATGAGTTCTCAGACTCAAGCATTCTTGAGGTCAAGGTAAAGATTAATTATGCTTTTCAGCAGGCAAGAGTTCTTAGGCAACCTGAAACCTTAGAGGGGAACAGGTAAAGTTTATATAGGATATTATACAGTAAATCATGTGCCAAATATGCAACTAGGTGATTCAGAGTCGAATCAGGGAGTGGTTAGTTCTTAAAGGAGCATGCACATCTGGTATCTACTGAGCAGGTATTTTACCCAGAGTTCTTTGGGAAATAGCTCAAGGTTGGGGGGAAAGGGGAGAGCTACATAGAGGTGTGGTTTTCAACCTGAAATGGAACTAAGTCAACTTAGGGTCAGGACTGACTAAAGAATACCAGGCTGCTCTCAACAATGTCTTGTTAGACAAGATAGATGTAAGAGAGTGTATGTATGTCTAAGTCTAGTATATATGACTGGTCAGTGAGTAGTAAATGTTATGATTCAGTACACAGCCAGTTCAGCCAGTACACAGGTGGTTCAAACTAATAAATTCTATAGGTGAAGCTGACTACTATAGCAGGAAAAGAGATATCAGTTTTGCTAGGACAGACTGTGTCCTTGGTGTGGGGAGAAACTGCCTGGAATTGTGTTTTGAGGCTAGGGAGAAAGGTCACTTTTAGAGACAAATGTAATTTTAGAATTGGGGTCCAAGCACATGCACACAAGCACCCCATCAGGAAGACCAACCAGCAGGCTGTTGGAGGAGTCCAGATATGAGGTGATGAGAGTTTGCACTGTGTTGGTGTCAGATTTGGAGGAGAGTCATATATGAGAGACATTAGAAAAGTAAAAGTGACAGGATTTGGTGACACATTGGAGATATGAAGCAGATGGGGGGAGGAGGGGAGTGAAAGTAAAACCTAGGTTGCAATCCTGCTTGATTAAGAGGATAGTGGTTGCCATAAAGTTGAGAAGGGAGGAGGAGAGTTTTTGAGGGAAGATAACTCAGTTTTAGACATCCAGATTGAGATGCTTAAGAAATAGTTGGAGATGTGAATGTGGAGGTCAGCAGAGAGGGTAGGTAGAGCTGAGTAAGTAGACCAGCATGGAGATCGTAACTGAAACAAATGGCAGCTGATGAGATCACCAAGTGAAAGAGTTTCTTTCCTCCAAACTTATATACTGTGTTGCTTATGAGTAATGTCTCCCTGAATCTAACTTCTCCCCTCTCTTTTCCTTCCTCCATTATCTCCTATTTCTCTGTTAACTTGAAAGCTCTGCGTGTGTGTGTGTGTGTGTGTGTGTGTGTGTGTGTGTGTGCGTGTGACAAGTTCGGATGGAAATGAAGTTCAAGGGATGCCCACTGCTCCCCTCGCAAAGCTCACTGGTTTTGACATCTACTTGTATACTCTGATTATATGAGAGAATAAGGTCCTTCATCTTTCCTACGCTGTTCTTTACTAGTATATCCTTTTCACACTCTCTCCTCTTTCTTAAGATTACAAAAAGTAACAAAACTTTTCCCAGGCACTCTCTTGCTCGATTCTCTCCAAGACCTTACGGTATTGCAGTTCTGAGGACACAATTGTATCATTCTTCAACTTCACCACCATTAGTGTAAACATTTCATCCTTTTAAATTTCCTTTGATTGGTCCCTTGTATGTGGATTTTTAGGTTTCCTTTGAGGCCTGTGTATGTATTTCAGTGTTCTATTTAGCCTCATTCTTTTCATCAGGAATGTTTTAAATCCCTCTATTCCTTTAAGGGTTTATTTTTTCCTCTGTAGATTTATACTCTGTTTTGCTGGGTAAATTATTCTTGGTTGTAAACTTTTGTCTGTTGCCTTTTGTAATATCATATTTCATGTTCTCCTTTCATTTTTAATTGTAAAATGTTAAATCTTTTGTGACCCTGACTGTCTTTTCAACTTGAACTCTTTCTTTATAGTGGTTTACACTATTTTTATTTGACCTAGAAACTTGGTGTTTTAGTCATAACATTTTTAGGAATTTTAATTTTGCAATTTATTTCAGAAGATGACTGGTGAATTCCTAGTATTTTCACTTTGCACTTTTGTTATAATATGATAAAGCAATTTCTCTTTAAGATTTCTTGAAATGTGGTATCTAGGTTTTCATGTGGTGTATTTTTTTTAAGTCTATTCTTGATTTGTTTTTATCTTATGTTTTTGATAAAGATGCCTTACATTTTCTTCCTTTTTTTCAATTGTTTGAGAACATTTCTTGTTGGCTTATAGAGTCGTTAACTTCTGTTTGGTCCATTCTAACTTTCAAAGAGTCTGTTCTTTCAAGACTTTGTATTTCTTATGCTAAGCTACAATTTGCTCCCAAAATGTTTATTTTTTTCTAATTCTTTCCTTTTTGTACTCTTATTTAATTTATAATATAATTTTATTTTTTAAGTATTTAAAAACAGCTTTCATTTTGTCTCATTGATCTTGTGGCCAAGTTAAGTTTTTCACTGAGGCTTTGTTTGCAGGTGCTTTGAAATTATTCTCCTCCTCTGAGTTTCTGTCTTGAGTATCCCTGACACCACAGTTTTATTTTGTTTTGTTTACTCATTCTTCTAGTCTTATTTAGCAGCTTGGGATTTTTATTTAAGGGAATATTCTGTGCCTTTCTTGTAACACCATATGTTACTCTCCTGTCTTATCTATGGTCTGGTTGCTTCTTTTTCCTGCTAATGAGTGGTTTTCTTCAAATATCACGGGGACACTGGGAGGTAGAAAGATGTAATCTTTTAGCAGGTCCTATGTAATTTGATCAAGGACAGGTTATAATTACAGCTCTGGGCCCCAGTTTAGATCTTGGAATACAGAAGCAGATTTGCCCCTGAGCAGAACTCCTTAACAAAATTTCTGAACTTTTCACTCTCAGCTAGCTACAAGATTCTGAGTTCCCAGCAAGAAAGATGCCTGCTTATCCCTGTTCTACAACCTAGAAATAAGCTACTTGTCCTGACCCCTGCTGGCCTAGCCCTGTTCTCAACTCTAGAGTTGACTCCACAATCCTGCTTTGGGGTCAGAGCTGCAGAAATATAACTCTCTTCCCAGTTCTAGGACTGAATCCACCATCCTACTGGGTCAGAAAAAATGTAGCTGCTGCCTGCCTACCTTTGATCTGAACTGAGGGCTGGATGCTATGATTTTTCCCTTAGAATCAGAATAGCAATGTTGCTACTTATCTTGAGCTGCAAAGATGACCATTGTTGTTTCTCATTAGACTTCCCGACCACTCTTTGGTGGAGTGCACTTTTTGATGGTTTTCCATCCTTGCATTGGAAGAGGGCCAATGCCATTATAGAGGGATGTCTTGATTTGCCCATGAACAACATTCAAGTGAGTCAGAATTGCACAGAGTTGTCAGCCTCGCTTTCTCTTTCAGAGTCATCCAGGTCCAACAGCAAGACAAAAATCAAGCCATCATGTGATGGCCCAGAATGCAGTGGGTGACTTTGGGGTCTTTGATGTCTGACCAAGCTCTAAGCACTCCACAGTTTCTAGTTCAGCCACCTTCATGGTCATTGGAACACATTATTCCGATCTGCCCACTCCAGCAGGGGAAGTCTTCCTATGCTTCAGGTAGATAGACATCCCCTAACTCACCAATGGTTTCATGGCCCATTGATTACCCTCAACCTGGTACAGCCTATCTACTGAGACTGTTTTACTGAATTCTGGCCACTGCACATGATAGAACTTCTTGGAGCCATAGGTGAGAGTTGGGTGGTAGGTGGACACCAGAAGAGTATCCCTGAAAAGGGCTCAGCAATCTGTCATGTCAGAGGTGCTCTTAGGTCTTTGTTGGGAGTGTTTATGGGAGGACGTAGGCTCTACCACGAACTCCTTTGCATATTTGCTGGTCTTATCTTCCTCTCCCCTCCTCTTCTTATATATGTTAATTTTGTTTTATTGCAGTACTAAAACAAGCCAGATGATAATGTTGCCAGGAAGAATGTTGGTGGGAAAATAAGTCATGATAGTTTTAATAAGTCTCTGAGATTTAATTTGGTCCATCTGCCTTTAATCAACACAGAGGCTTGTGTGTACACAGTATTTTTCCCCAGTAGAATGGTCTTTAGGAAACAAATGGCCCTGTTCTTATTTTGTATTTTCTCCACCTTTCATAATGCTTTGCATATATATAGTAGACACTAACAAATATTTATTGAATTATATTCAATATTCAAGTATTAAATAAGGTTAAAATAACTTCCTTTCCAAAACTCTTTGAAAAATCAATTTTCACAGTAGCAGTTGTAGTAAGAAAAAAATAGCACGTACTTTATAATTCCTAAATTTTCTAGAATTCTAAATTGGCAGCTCCAAGGAAGTTGCAAGCTATGCCACCACTGTAAAAAACTGAAATGGCATTAGTTTTCCAAAGCATTTCCTAGGGGAAGAAATAAGACCTTATTAGAATTTAAGAATATGTTGGTCTGAAGGCTATTAAAATTGAATGGTAGTTATTTAGCCTTACTATTATATTTCCAACCTGACCTCAGTCATCTGAGAGGGAGTATAGTTAGAGGACAATACAGTCTCTATATAGCTGCCTGAGAGCCTCATTGGATATGTCCTGACTCAGGCTAGAATTTCTAAGGCAAATCTCATCTGTCTGAAGTCTTGCAATTTTCCCTAAATGATGAGTGGCAGACTAAGAAAGGTTATTCCACAAAGACCTCCACAAGAATGTAATCCAGAAATGTCTCCATTTTATGTCAAAAATTTGTATTAAGCTTAAAATTTTGTTTCTGTTAATGATAACTGAGCAATCTGGGATCAGTGATGGATTTTCTTAGTAGAGCTTTAACTTTATATAGCTCTAACTCAGAGAAAACATAGAATATTTCTAAAGACTTCAAGTAAGTGGTATTTAATTTCTATGAACATGCTTCTCATTTCAATTTTAGTGTTAACTTGGGCTTAATTGTAACTTTCAGATTTGATTTTCAAAACTGAATAGAGGTTAAGTTATCTAAATTTATATTAATCAGGATGAAAATAGAGTAAAATAAAAAGAAATATATAATAATATTCACCGATTCAGCAATGATGTATTAAGAACCTCTATATACAGAGTAGTGTGATATGATCTTAGGACACCATTTCTATCTGCTCTAATGTAACTTATTGGCAAATGGAGAGTAGATACAGATAGCTATTAATGATCAATATTATAAGATACTTGAACCAGAGATATATAAGGAACTAGATTAAATTTCTACTCCTTACTCTTTTGCTATATGTTATTGAAAATGCTTTGAGTATTTTTTTAGCTCTCATTCCCAAATATTGAGATAATTTATAGTTGGTCAATAGAATGCTTTTGATTTATTGAAGCCCAATCACACAACAGCTTAACAGAAAGAAAAAGTGTATTAAATAAATCATGAAACTAAAAAGTAAATAGCACTTGGTCTAATTTAGCAAAAGTTAGCATTCAATTCAATCCTCTAAATCCAAAGCGAAAATATCATCTACCAAATGAGAATCTATCTTTCAAAACTAATCCTATAGTTTAGATATTCATAAATATCAAATGAAGGAACATAAAATTAGAATATATCTTACCAGAATTCTAGTGTCACATATTATACTTTGTTTTAAAGTACATGAACTAGCTCATCTTCTCCATCTCTCAGCCACCACATGACATAGACCTACCATGTGGCACCAGACCAACAAAGTATCTAATCTAAGTGTTGCAGCACACCCTGCTACTTATTCTAAAGTTTTTCCTGTCCCTCTCTACAAAGTATTTTCTCTACTCAAACCACACATGCAGCGACTGACTTCAGTTCTAGAGGAGGCTGGTCACTCATAGAAACTTCCTACCTTCACCTCTGTATAGAACTAAGGTAAAAATGTAAAACTATTTTTCAGAATTTCCTTAAACAGTGTTATCATACTTTAAATGTCAGCATCTGGCAATAATATGGTAGTTTTTATGTTATTACTACTGTTTAAATTTTTCAGCTAATATATACTTGGGAGTCTTTTATGTTTAGCATCCTTTCATGTCAAGGAAATAAATAGCTCTCCCATACTTTATCTACATTGCAAACTAAATTAAAAATATATAAAGAGCAGACCTTTTTACTTTCCTCTTACACATGAAGCAAAACTTCACACATAATGGATCCCATTCTTTCAGAAATTCAGTACAATTGTCCTTAAATCTAAAAGTAATGGGATAGTGAAAGGGAAGAAGCAGCTTTTTTATTTTAAGAAGAAATGTTGTCATTATTGCTGAACAATTGATTTCACATTTTATGAACTGTTTCCAATATTGGCTCATTAGTTTATAAATCATAATATTTTGGAATCATAATATTAGAATGGACCTTGTGTGCCTTGAGTTCATAGGATTCCTGTACCAGATATCTCTTTCAGGTTTTTAACTGTCATTGCTTTGCTTTCTAGGGTCTCATTTTATTCCAGTATCAAACATAAAATGCCATAGGACTACTCTGAGTCAAGTTCAGCACATAATAGCCTTCCCCCTCTCTTGCTTCTTTTAGATCTTAGATCTCTTTTTTTAAATCTTTAGATCTCTTTGTCCTGGATCTATTTAAATACCAGGTAGAATAGCAAAGGAGATTGGTGAATGGTGAGCTTGTTGAGAATTTCATGATTTGTAGTACTGCTTTTAGTTAATCAAAGTCCTCTACAATAGTTCATCAGCTACACCAAATGGAGGAATTTTGAATGTTGTGCATAAATTCACTGAACTTAGCAGTATACTTTCCAGCTGTATAGATAGATAGATAGATAGATAGATAGATAGATAGATAGATAGATAGATGATAGATAGATAGATAATGAGATTGATGAATGCATTGCCAGAACTAGCTCAGTATTTGGGAGGTTCTGAAGGAAAGTGTGGGAGAGAAGAGGTATTAGGCTGCCTACAAAGCAGAAAGTCTAAAGATAAGCTGTGCTGACTGTATGCATGTGAAACCTAGAAAGTGTACCAGCATCATGGCAGGAAACTGAATTGCTTCCATTTGAATTGCCTTCAGAAAAGTTTGAAGATTACTTTGCAAGATAAAGTACCTGGCCCTGAGGTCCTTTCTCAAGCTGAATTATCAAGCATTCAAATTCTACTGCAGAGAACACAGTTTCAATGGACTGGCTATGTTGTTTGAATGGCAAAGTTATGTTTGCTAAAATACTATTTTACAGAGAACTCACACAAGGCAAGAGCTCACATGAAGGAAGAAGTGATACAAAGACATTCTAGACGTCTCCCTGAAGAACTTTGGAATTGATTGTGAGGCATGGGAGATAGTAGCACAAGATCACCCAGCATAGCATGCTCTTATCAAAGAAGGCACTGCCCTGTATGGGCAAAACATAATTGTAGTAGCTCAAAGGAAAGGTGAGATGTGCAAATACAGAACTAGCCTCATTCTATGTGTTTATATGGACTATTTGTGCCCAACCTGTGGTAGAGCATTCTGATTTCATATTGGTCTGATAAGCCATAGTTAGATACACTGTATCCTCAACATAATGATGTCATTTTGATCTTCTTTGAAAACCAAGGACAACAGAAAACCAAATTAGTTCCAGTTAATGTGACTTGGATTTAATTGACTGAGGTTTCTCTTCTGATCCCTCGCCAATCTGCTTCTCTACTCTTCAATCTGATGATAGAATCTAGACAAGGATTTTCTTATCCTTATTGTCTCCACAATTCTAAGGATACCTTTTGTTCTCTTACAATGTTTCACCCTCAATCCACTGGCCATGGCTTAGGAAAAACTTTCCTGATTTCCTGACTCCCAATAAGATTAGTTTGTACTTTATGACTTTCAGAAATAATTTTGAATTTTAGAAGTCTTTATGATCTGGTGTCTTTGAAGATTGTTTACTTACATTTCTTATTGCATGTATTCTTCTAATTACCCTTAAGCAAACTCTTGTTAGCTTGATCTTTTTCTCCACTTCTGTCCTTGATGTTAATGCCACTTCTTTCTAAACTATATGGTCCCAGATTTGTCATCTGGCCCATGTCAAACCACTTTGAGCCTGAAGACTTTGTGCCCAATTAATCTACTTGTGCCAATTAATTAAAGGCACCTAGCTGATTAATCAATATACATTTATTAATTTATATTAATACATTTATTTACTTATACATACATTGATACATTTATTAATTTATATGTCCAAGGCTCTATGCTTAGTAATGTAAATGAAAAGAAAAGAAAGCTAAGATCCTTCCCCTTAAAGGACTTATATTACATTTCTCAAGAAGAGGCCCATTACCTCTCAAGGTGGTCCGTGACACTTTTGGACCATTCCTTAAGAACTTTTCCCTGAGAATGAGCTTGACTTTACACCTTTGTGACTTCATCTGATTCACTTCAGTTCAAACAAGTCAGACCACTCAGAATAAGGCTAGTCTTGATTCCACATGACCACCTTTCAGATACTTGAAGGAAGCTTGTGGTATTCTTGAGAATTCTGTTTTTCAGGCTAAACATGCCCCATTTCCTTCAATAATGGAAATTCTTGGTTCATACTTTCTTATTCCCAAATTCAAAGCCAGCTTCTAAGTGGGCTACCACAGATACTCTTCTACAGACATATTCTTTTTTTTTTCCTTTTACCAATATGAAAATTCCATCCCTGGTACTCCATACAAGTAGTTGTATTCTAATGTTTTTAATTTGAACAAATCACTTAAAATAATGCACAAAGATAATATCTGTAAAATGATCGTAATCAGTCTACCTACCTTTTAAAAGAGGTTATTATGAAAAGCATCATTATATAAAATGTAAATTACTCTAGCTGTTATCATTACCTATTCAATCTGTAGACCAAGACTTCTCTTCTTCAAGACTTTATGTTCACATAAATTGGTTATAATTCTCTTTTTTTGGCTTATTATGCCTTTTCCCAGAATTTTCTATGGAAAATCTCCAAGCATACTTATATTTATGTTTTCAAAAATGTGAGTAATAAGATTCCTATATAGTATAATTATTAGACTTCCTGAAAGCCATGATAAAAAGAAAGTCTAGACATCATCTTTCAAGAAATTATTAAGGAAAACTGAACAGATATTCTGGAACAAGAAGGTAAAATAAATATTGATAGAATTCACTGAACACTCCCTGAAAGAGATCTTAAAATGAAAACTCTCAGGAATATTAGAGCCAAATTCTAAAGTGCCCAGGTAAAGGAGAAAACATTGCAAGTAATCAGAAAAAAAAATCAAGTATCATGGAGACACAGTCAGTATACTACAAGATTTAGCAGCTTCTACAAGACAGAATCAATGAGTTTGGAATGTGATACTGCAAAAGATAAAGGAGCTAGTATTACAACCAAGAATTATGTACTCAGCAAAACAAAATATAATCCATTGGGGGGGAAATGGGTATTTAATGAAATAGAGGTCTTTCAAGCATTCTTGAGAAAAAGATCAGAGCTGAATAAAAAAGATACAAGACTAAAGAGAAGCATAAAAAGGTAAACAGGTAAGAGAAATCATAAAAGACTTAATAAGTTAAACTGTTTATATTCCTTCATGAGAAGATGATACTTATGACTCATAAGAACTTTCTCATTATTAAGGCAGTTAGAAGGAGCATCTATGGATAGAAGTCACAGGTATGAGTTGAATATGAAAGGATAATATTTTAAAAAACAAAATTAAGGAGCAAGAGAGGAATATACTTGGAGGAAGAGAAAGAGTGAGGTAGAATGGGATGAATTATCTCACATAAAAGAGGCAAGAAACTTTTACACTAGAGGGCAAAGAGGGGAGAGTGGAGGGGAAGTAAGTGAATTGGTGCTCATCAGAATTGGCTCAAAGAGGGAATTACATACACAAAATTGGGTATAGAAATCTATCTTATATTACAGGAATATATTACGAGATAAGGGGTTTCATAGAAAGGAAGGTATATTGGGGAAGTGGGTAGTCAGAATGAAAACACTTTTGAGGAGTGACGGTAAAAAAAAGAGGGTGAATAAAATAAGTGGGGGAGGGAAATATAATTAGCAATAATAGTAACTGTGAAAAAGTATTTTGAAGCAAGTTCCTCTGATAAAAGCCTTATTTCTCAAACATATGGAAAACTGAGTCAACTTTGTAAAAATAAGAGCCCTTCCCTAATTGATAAATTATCCAAAGATATTAATAGTTTGCCAATGAAGTAGTCAAAACTATATGTCACCATGTGAAAAAGTTTCACTATGAATTGTAGAAATGCAAATTAAGAAAATTCTGAGGTAGTATCTCCTACCTATTAGAATGGCTAATAGGACAAAAAGGGTAAATGACAAACATTGGAGGAGATAGGGGGGAAATGATGGATTGTTCACTGATTCAACCATTCTGTAGAGCAATTTGGAACTATGTCCAAAGGACCACAAAATCATGCGTACCCTTTGACATAACAGTCTGTATCCCCAAAGAGATAAAAAACAAAAAGTAAAAGGAGCTATATGTATAAAAATATTTATAGCAGCTCTTTTCTGGAAGCAAAGAATTGAAAGATTGAGGGGTTGCCCATTAATTGGAGAATGGCTAAGGAAATTGTGGTGTGTGGTTATGATGGAATACTATTGTGCTATCCATTCCTAGAGAAAGAACTGACAGTGTCTGAATACAGACTGAAGCATATACTTTTTATTTTATTTGTCCTGGGGGGTTTTTGGTCTATGTTTTCTTTCATAACATGAACTTTATGGAACTGTTTTGCGTGACTACACAATTATAGCCTATATTGAATTGCTTGCCTTCTCTATTGGGGGTTGGGGGAAAATGCTGTGCAAAGGGAGAAAGGGAGAGAATTGACAACTCAAAGTTTTAAAAATGAATGTTAGAATTTGCTTTTGCAAGTAACTGGGGATAAATAAAATACTAAATTTTAAAAAAAGATAAAAGGTAAGGAAGAAGGTAAAATGACAAAGAGATACTTGTCATTCTCTTTCACATGTCAACATAGAGGGATGGCTCCTCTGACCAGAGTCTGTCTTCTCCAGAATTACAGACTAATTTATTATTCGTTGAGGTAACACCCATCATTGAAAACTTATTAGGACTTGTTTGTGTCCCCTCATCAAGGCTCTAATTGTCCCTCCTCTAATATGCCCCTACCATAGGGGAGTCCTGCTCAAAAGACCCCAAAGTGCCAGAGATTGTGTTTCTGCAAGGTATAGAAAGACAGAAAGAAACAGTCACTCTCTTCAAAGAGCTTTGAATTCTTTAAGGGGAAGCAACATGTATACACATAAAAGAGATCATCAAATTGACCAGAGACTCCTCATTAATTCCTTTTACATTTATTTCTTTTGAGGGCATAACCATCCTTCAAGTCACTGTCACTCATGACCCCTCCCTCTTTAGGGTTCAAATCCAAAGAGTTGTCATTTCTTACTTATGGTCCCTCCATGAATCTCTTGTTCCCTTAAACATACGAAAGACACTAATTAATGTCTTATTACATTTTTTCTAGATTATTGAAACAGCTTCCTGCAATGGTGTGTAAATATTTCAGAAAAGCAATGATTTTGATATGGTTTCAATGTGTCTCAGAAGGCTATCTCAGAACATCTGACCTTGGTCAACTGGTTGAATTTCATGCCATATATCTAATTATTTTCTTTTGCTGTGTTTTGAATTTTGCTTTTAAAAATGGATATTTAGTTCTTAAAATGCACAGTTAAATTATTGTTGAAAATTAATATGTGGCTAATTAATATAATACAATTCACAGGCTATTGATATAAAAAAAATAAAATATTTCAATTTCAAGTTGAAATAGGATCAGATAAATCAATGGTATGTTGACTACAGTCAATAATTGTAACAAAAAAAAAAAACCAGAAAGAACACATTAGTGCTGCAAAACAGCTAGGAACTTGAGAAATTGACATTGATTCCTCTAAAGCATAGGTGTATTGAGTTTTGTAGAACAGAGAAAGACTAGGAAAAACAAATAAACAAAAAAGTTGCTTGTCATTGCCATGAAGAAAAAGCACTGGGTAAAACTATACAAAGTAAAAAGACTAGATTACTAATGGGGGGAAAAGTAATTTTTATTCATGAAATTCACTTTTTATTCAAGATTATGTCAAAACCATTGTCAGAAGAAGTTTAGGGGGTGTCTATGAGTTCTGGACTTCTTTATAAGACTATAAACTGTCTAGTTACCCACTTCCCCTGCCTCTACCACTCAAGAAAAGAGATTGTGGTATGTTTTTAATTTTAGTGGACTTAGATATTTTGGCTACACTAACAGAATGATGAACTCAGATAAATGAACGAGACCATATATGATTCTATCCTGAGCCCCAGAGATCATTGTAGAGAGGGGACCCATATTCTCAATCATCACCAAAGATAACTGCTGTCTGCCACCAATAGACACGATCTCTGGGAATGGTAATACCCATTTCCCATTCATCATGTTTGTAGCCATCATCTGGGTCACCATTTTTATCTCTCATGTCCTGATGGAGATAGCCCAGAACTGTCTCTGAGAGGGTTGATTCCAATGCAGTGTCTATAACCATGATCCTGAGAAACAACCTCTGCGGAAGTGATGCTAAACACCTGTAGTTGCTATAGCAATGCCTATTGATAACTCAGAAAAAGGACATCCTTGCCTGCAAAGTCCTGGGCATTTTGAAATGGTTCAACACCATAAACAGATATGATTTATTAGCAGGCATGACTTTAAAGAGGTATTACAATCTACTTTGCCATTGAGCACTAGGGACCATGGGATTTTTCCAACTGACTTGAAACTGAAATGCTCCTTATATATTTTCTCCCTAATTTGAATGTGAGTTCCTTGACAAGAGCAACTGTTTTTTGCTTTCTTTTGTTTTGATTTTACAAATTCTCTGTCTGTATTCCCAGCACTTATTAGTGTTTGACACATCGTTCATTCATTTTATTCATTTATTAAGTATATAAATAGACTAAGAAATGCAGTTGTTATAACATTAGAGAAATTCTCAAATAAGGAATCCATCCCATTCATATTCGTAATTATGACTATTATTTTCCTCCATCCTAAGCTTTTATATTGTTTTCTCTCTTTATTCCTATCCCCCTCTTTGCAAAGAAGGAAAAGGAGCAAGAGAAGGACTCTGTTCACCAATAATAGCATATAATTGGTCTGTTATTACTCCTTTGACACTTCTTTTGGGACCTGTTCTATTTCCCTATTTATTTACCTAGAGCAGCCTCAGTTTCACAATTTGCTCTGACAGACTAGAGCCATGATTTGGCTTCAGATCTCTGAACTCATGTTGTCTTGCAATCTCATTGGAATATACTCTTTCAGAGAACTTATTGGTTTCAACCCCATTTATTGAAGTTGTCTCCTGAGTTCTGACAGCACAGCTTTATTCCTCTGGGAAAATCATTTAAACTCAGTATACTATATAGTCCACTCCTTAGTCATGATTCACTAAATCATAGGCTGTAATCTTTCTAGGTAGTAGTTCTTTCCACCCAATAGATATCCTCTGACTTGTAAAATCCCAAATTTTTTCAAGTATTTACATTCCCAATATTAGCAGAACTTTCTCTTACTGACTATGTTCCACTCTTACTTTTGGACTTCAGAAGGACTTAGATCTGTATCACTTATTTGGCACTTACCTTATGACTACTTCTGATGTCAATTATTGTTTTATATCTTGTACTTTGTCCCAATTAACCTGTTAATTATTTGAGGATGAGATAGAAAAAATTTCATTTTTCCTTTTAGAATGTCCAGTACAGTGCCTGACACATAGTAGGTATTCAGTATCCCCAGTACCTAACCTAATTCTAATTAATTTATGATAAGATTTATGTTTACTGTGAATGAATGTTTGCCATGGTTGATGATATAATACCATAGAAATTGCAGTGCTAGGTCCGAACCCGTGACACATCTTACTCAATATTCTGCTTGCACCAGAGACACCAAGGGAAATATAATAGAAGTATGTAGTTTCTTTGTTTTTTATTATTTTTGGAGGGGTTAAGGTTTTATTTTTTCAATTTATATAATATTTTATATGTCCCAATATATTTTGACTGAAGAACAATTGAGACTGACATCTTCTGGGAATAATTTACAATCTACAATGACTCCATGATACTTCTCTAGGATTTTAACCAATAGCTTAGAGCCTTTGACTTTATTTGTAGGGTTGGTTTATTCTCAGAATAAAGTACCATCTTTAATCTTTACTACAGGCTATGCTTCTATGCCTTTCATTTCATTCCCTCTCTGGTTAGCAAGAATGTTACAGCAAAAGAGCAGAAATGAAAATAATATTTTTAAAGACTTCAGTCTCAGGTTCTTTGAACCAACACAAGGCCATGCATGTGTGTGTGTGTGTGTGTGTGTGTGTGTGTGTGCATATCCATATGCATAACCCATACTGAAACACTGAAATAGGCAAGTGGAAACATGAAGGATTTACATAGTTTTAAAACCAGAAAAGAAAAGAAATCTGTGTCCTACCCACAAACAACTAAAGCAGCACATCTGTTGAAATCAGCATTGTAACTTTATAAAATGCCTCTGAGAGCAATATATTGTTTCTGCAATATTGAAGTGGCAAAAGTTGGCATAATTGAGGAGAAGAAGAAGTCATCTGTGAGCCCTAGGCAAGGTTTAAAAATTGAGACTTGTACTTGAAAATTGTACCTCCTTTGTGTTACAGTACTCTAGAGTAATTAGGCTTCACCAGAAAACATACAACTTAACACAAAACAGATTGGTGCCAAGGAAAGTAGAATTTTCTGACATTAAATACATATACTTTTATTTAAAGAAAATAAAAAAAAAATGTTTCTACTTTGCTCTTCCCATTAGGAGAGTCTTTAGCTCCCTAGCCCTCCTTTTTCTTAAGACCAATAAGAATAATTTACATTTAATTGGTCTTTAAGATAATCAAAGCAAGACTTGCCTCAAAAAAACCCATTTCTCTTTTTCATCAATGATCCTTTTTCATCAATGGCTCCAGTTGTCTTCTTCATTATATGTCTTCCATCAACTATCTAACAGGTAACCCTGGTCTTCCCAGGCATCTGGCTCCCTACATAGCTGCTGCTCAGTCACCCTCTGACGTGACCTCCAGATATCACATCCCCCTTCTCTTGCAGAACTAATCCATTCCGTTTTGTAACCTACCTTTGTAATCTACTACTGATCAGTGAGTGAGTGAAAGCAAGCTCACCTATCCCATTATGTCTATCTGGCCTCAGATCTTGCTTCCCATCCCATCCAGCTGTCTACCAGAAACATGGGACCATCAGTCATATTACTACATCTTTACACTCCCACATTCCTATTACAGCTTCTGCCTCTTGTTATGGAAATAGCAATCAAGCCAATGCTACCTACCACTACTATGAGAGGAGGTGTGACACTTGAATGCCCTATGGACCCACTCATAAACTCTCTATGACTCCTTAGGCCAAATGTCTCTATCCTCAATTCTACTCTCCTACATATGTGTTGTCTCTTCCTACTAGAATGGAAACTTTCTAAAGATAGAGATCCCTTCACTTTTGTTTTTGTATCTCCAGTGCTTGAAACATACTAAATGCTTAATTCATATTTTTACTCTTTCTTCCTGTTTCTTCCTGTCTTTATCTCAACCTATCTTTCCAATCTTGATGTACATCACTCTCTCTCCTATAGTCTATAATCCAAGAAAAATAGCTTTCTCTTTTTTATTCCCATATAATACTCCATCTTTCTTTTCTGTGCCTCTACATTGGCCATCCATCATGCCTAGAATGCACTCTCTTCTTATTTCTACATCACAGAGACACCGTATTCTTTTAAGGTGCAGTTCAAGCACCATATACTACAGGGATTCTTTACTAATTCTCCCAACTCCTAGTAGACTCCCTTCTGTTTAGCCTATATTTAACTACTTTACATATATTTGTATTTATTCTCTTTATAGTTATTATATATAATTACTTTATGAGGTTTTGTCTCCACTGTTAGAATATGAGCTCCTCTTATTGTTTGATTCCTTGTACTTGTATCCCTGGAACATAAAAGGCACTTATAAAATGCTTACTATTTGAATGATTTACTGACCATTACTCTGTTTCCCTAATGGTTAATTTGTCATCAGCCTACAAATATGCTCACGTATTTAACACACAATTCTGGAAAACAACTCAGAAAAAAACCTCTCCCAATGAAAGACTCTGGATCCTGCCACCATGCTGTTATTACCCTATGCTCTATGTTCCTTCTCAAAATTCATTCACTCCAAATTCAGTTTCCCAGTTCAAATAAAACCCTATCCATTCATCTGTCTGTCTATCTATCTATCTATCTATCTATCTATCTATCTATCTATCTATCTATCTATCTATCATCTATCTGTCTATCTCTATGCTTTCATTGGTGTGGGATTTCTGTGAGGTAAGTTCCCTGACAAATACAGGTGGGCAAATGTTCTACATTATCTCATTTGAGAAAGCATAAATTCAGAATGTTGCATGCATATTTTATCAATGAGATAATGTGCATAAGTTCTAAAGCTTTACATAGAAAAAATAGTTTTATTGGTAAATAAATTTTATAAAATGTGATGTAGCAGTTTAACATTAGTGGCAGCAAGGTCATGTTTCAACAGTAATTTTTGGTATCTGCAGTCACAGGTAGCACCCAGCATTTGTCCCCCATTGGTATATGTGTATATTTGTAGTGCTCAGATACAATTTCAAATAGGTGATATTTGCTCCATGTGCCATTTTTGTACCTAATCCTTGACCCCCAAATCCCTGGTGTCTTCATGCTGATGGTTGGCTACTCAATTGTAGCCCTCCACTAAAATCTGCCCTGTTAAGCCTGTCCCATAATTCTAAATAATTTTCTAAACTCTGCATAATTTCAAACAAAATTTTATTCTTGGTGAGTGTAAATTCACTTTTTCAAAAACCAGGTTTCCTAATTTGTGAATGAGTTGTTTTCAACCAATGTTTATTAAATACCTTGTCATGTTCATCCTTCCTTGCGGAAGAAGACCATGCCATCAGAGAAATGATGACATGACTTGCACTTGACTTTGTTTTGAGTGAGGGAGGGCTGTGCATGCATTTAAGTTCAGGAGATAATTTAATAGTAGAGATATGTTTAAGGGAATCATTTTTATAAGTATGGTATTTGAAACCAGAGACAGATAAAATCCTTGAAGGCAAGTGCATGGATAAGAGGGTAAAAAATCTTGTGCAAGGTCATTATAAAGATGGAAGGAGGAATATGAATGATCAAAAAAGGAATTCTGAGAGAGGGAAGAGAAAAATTAGAGTTGAGGGAAGAATCCATCCAGGAGAAAGTGATGATCCACATTGTGAAAAGCTTCAGTATGTTAAAGATGATGGAAGAGAGTAATTAAGTTATTTATAACATCAATATTATTTTCTATAGAATGATAGAAGTCAAGTAGTAAGGAGTTGATGAATGAATGTATAGTAAGGACATGGTATGGTGTGTATGCATTATTCCTTCAAAAAGTTAATCAGACAGGACTAGAAATTGAAAAGTAGCTTGGGGTAGTGAAAGGGTTCATGGAAGGTTAAGAATATCTAATCATAATTTTAAGAAGAGGAGAAGGAGTCAACAAAGAAGAGATTGCAGATGTAAGTGAGAAGTGATGACTGATAGAACAAGGTCTTTGACAAGATGACCAGAAAGGGATAGGATCAAGGACATTAGTGATGGGTGTTGTCGAAAGAGATCTTCATCTTTCTCTGAAAACGAAGACAGGATTGAAGAGTGGGTAAGGACATGAACAGGTTCTGAGATGGGCAAGAGGTGAGCTCAAGAATTTATATTGAATATTCCACAATAGTCCCTGATTCAACTAAGCATACCCTGCCATAGAAGAATGCTTTATAAAAAGATGTTGCATGAAATAACTAACTATTCTTACATATTCTGTACTGTTTCTTTTATAATGTTACCTGGCTAACTTGACTATGATTTTCATCATCATTCTTCATTGCATCCCCAACTTCTACAAGCTTGACTGCTTCTCTGAGCTCTACTTCAAAACTCCTTCATAGTATTTTAGATTTGTTAAGACCAAAGACATCTTTGGCTTGATATTTTGGTAAGGTTTTGCATATTGGTTTCACTCAGACTCTGTCTCTTCAGGCAGTTCTCTCCCACTAGGTCTACTAATAAGTCTATTCATAGCAGCATATAACTCCTAGGTAGAAGTGGACTTGACAGAGGTACTTGGAATTGTGGATATTAAGAGCTCTAGGGGCAGCAGCTCTTAGGAGACATATAGAGACTAGAGGGGGGAGATCTAGAAGCAATATCTCTGTTATTCAGAGATTGGTAAGAGATAAACTGAGCTTTGCTTAAGTTTAGAGATTCAGATGAATTTTAATAGCAGGAGCTCTCATGGTGACTGATCTTCTTTGGGTTTGATCAGTATGGGGAATTGTGTATTGCTCACTCCCATGGCAGTGGTTTTGGTGGTGGTTGGGCTAATATCAGGAAAAGCATTGACTAATAGTTAGTTATTTATAGCTTTGTTGGTTATGTCAATACTGGTTATTTATAAGTATACTAGTTAAGAGTTGGAGATTACTTGTTTCTGAATAAGCAATCTATATCTAATAAGGGAGGAATGAATGATGAAAGAATGAATGTGTGAGTGGAAACTGAAAAATCAACTTAAATGTCACAGGAAACATCAGCCTTTGAAGATAATATATTAATACAAGTAAATTTCTAAGTTTTAGACTATGAGTGAGGAATACAGAGGATCAAGTGAATTTCCTCTCTCCATGATCTCTCTAAATCCCTAAGCTCAAGGTAATAGGATCATCAGGTGTTTATGGACCTCTTCACCAATTAGTGCACCATTTTCTAAAGGGATAAGTCACTTCTTATCTGGTTCCTCAGAGGCAACCAATGAGCATAACCTAAGTTCTAGGCACATTTTTGAAGTTCAGACTTTTGATCTCTCTCTTAACTTTCTATGTCCTCAAATCTATGAGACCCCATGTCTAATTCATAAGTGAAGGCTTTAATAGGTAACATATTATTTTCTGGTATTTTGCATTTGTATACACATATAATTAAATGTTTATCAGATTTTTGTCATAGATTCTGCTTATTGTCCAATTTTCCACAACTGAAATTATTTACATGATATTTATCAGATATGCACTGTCTTTGTAAGTGAACTTTGGCTATTATTGGTCAGGTATCAACTTCTAGGATGTATGAATGTGACTTCTGAACTGTGGACTGTAAATCTAACTAATTCATTTTTTATACATGTGCTGTGCTTTGGGTTTGCATGTTCAGAACTAATTAAAAGTGTCACCAGTATGAGCAATACATGGATAATATGTATTTTAATAACACAGTAGATTATGACCATTCCCAAAGGAGCATTTTAAAAGACGTCTCAATTTCCTAATGTCTTTACTATTTATATCTAACCAAAGAATTGGCTTTTTTTTTTTCAGAATTTAATCCTGATGTTCAGGGTAGGCAATGCTCAGAGGAACATGCCCATCAAGTTTAAGACCAATAACAATTGGTGAAAGAGAAATGTTACCACTCTTTTTTCCATTGGATATATTTGCTTGTAGAATTGCATCAATCTCTTCCACTTGACCTGGATTTTACTACATATACACATGTAAATATGCATATGTAGTAAAATCTGGTATGTGTGTATATGTACATGTGTACATGTATATTTTACTGTCTATATCTATAATTGTCAGTATGTGTGGGGATATGTGTGTGTGTGTATATTCGGGAAAAAATGCTACAATGTCTATACACAAAACATTAGACTTACTTTTTTAATGTCTTCCATATAGTTAACTTAACAGTAGGAGTCTACAATGTTGAGATATGTTAAGAAGTATTTTTTGTTCTTTTGGAGGGATATTATCTTTATAATAAATACTACCAGTATTTACCTAAAAAAATGAAGATACCCTTAAACGTGTTTGATAAATATAGATCCTAGACATTTTTTTCTTCTGAATAAACTGATTTTAAATCATATTGTAACATAGACAACTATTTTCTAAACGCTTCACTAATGTGGATTAACTTGTAGGAAGGCTTGCTTGACTAAAAAGAAGGTTTATACGTTGATAATTGAAATTTAAACTTATATACATGTATATATACATGTATGTGTGCATATATGTATACACACAATGTGTAAAATATCTAATTGATTGCAGTCCAGGTCACAGTTTAACACTACCACCTATGGATCTCTGTATATAGTTGCTTCCCAGGGCAGATTTGAGTTCAGCTCTTATAAATTAACCTTATCTAGAGACTAAGTGGAAATGTAAAAATGTTTAGAATTTTATTATATAAATGATTAGGTTAATACTAAAGATTAATACTTTAAAAAGACAAATGACCCATAATTTTTGTTGAAACTGAAGCTGCCACAGAATTGTTCATTTATAATGCCATTCAAGAATTGACATTTGATGATACTTTCTATTGTACTTTAGTAATTAAAACACTCTAAGGAATAAGCCAGATTTCTTTTGCAGCAAATCATTTCATATTTGGATTTCTGTGTGTTTCTTTAGTGAAAGTTCACAGAGGATCTTAAGAGCCAGAGGGAAGGAAGGAAGGAGAGAGGGAGAGGGAGAGGAGAGGGACAGAGATGGGAAGAGGGAAAGAGAAGAGAGGGAGGAAGGGAGAGAAAGAAGGAGATAAGGAGAGAGAGGGGGGAGAAAGAAGGAAGAGTATGTTACAGGAAGGCAAAAAGAGACTGAGAGAAAGTCAAGTGAGAGACAGACAATGAGAGTGAGAGTCTGTGGAAATGAGTTTTGTATTTGAGTCACTTAAACAGGAAACAAAGTTGTACGAATGTGCTGCTTTAAAAGGTCATCTTTTCTTGCACAGTTTTTCATTCTGGCACTTTATACTGAATCCAGCTCCCTAAAGCAGATGCTAGTGCCACTAGCAGAAAAGAAAAGCAATTTAGAACAGGGAGATATTGCTTAATAAAATAAACCAGATACAAAATCTTACCTTGTATTTACAGATAGGTTTTTAATGGAACATTTCATGGCCTAACACAAATATCAGACCCAATGACTCTAATTCTTATACAGCCTTTGGCTTACCCTGTAGAACAAAATCTGATATTATAATGTAGGCTATAAGAGACTTGGTGGTAAGTGAACTTCTAAAGACACAAAGAAAATCCTCCATAAATCTGAAACTTAATTGAAGTTCCTAAAGAAATGTACTTAGGAGAGCAATATTATAAATTCAGTTATCATAGGTAGTTGAAAATCTTGATTTTGATTAATGTGTGAATATATGGAAGAAAAAAAATTCTGCTTTTGGTACTTTCACTTCTGTTTCCAGTCAACACCAGTAGACAAGCATGAATGGATGGAAAATTACCTTTTAAAAGGGTCAAATTTTGATGACCTCAAGCCAGTTTTCTCAGATCAATAATGCTTTATACCATAGCGATATGAAAGAGTATATTGCAAGATACATTTTTCAAAAGAAGAAATGAAATGTTATCAAATACAAAAGTTTAATTTAAGAAATGTCTCCTTGGTGTATTATGAAAAGGATGGACATCTTTTGGCATACTAAAGTAAATGGACAATGGATGCAGACAAATAAAATGTAGAATAGATGTGATTTGGGATAGACAAATGTCTTTGTACCTCTTCTTTCAACTAGCCTTGCAATATAAGAAATACAACAGTCTATGGAACTGATAAAAGGAAATTTCCATCTTTGAATGCCCGTCTTCCTCTTTTTCAAAAGCATCAGCATATGCACTAAATGAATAGACAATTCAGTAATGTCCAACAGATAACTAAAATTCAAATTTTATTTTTTCAATAATATTCATCAGACAATTTTTTTTCTGACAAGACTTTACTGAAAGATGAAGTGCAAATGGGAACCCTGTAAGAATGTTTATAAGAGTTGTACATGACATATCTTAAGCGCCACTAAGTACACATTGAATACTTTGTAAGTATATAGGCATATCAACATGCAAGTGTCATGTACCTAACATTACAATATGCATTTTGTTTGTTTAAAAATATTAATGACAAAGTAGATTAAGCAATTATTATTCTATCTTCAGTGCAATATGCTTAATTCCTGTGGATCCTACTTACATGAAATTAACTTTTACAGTGTCAGAAATATACCCTTCCAAATGTTATGAACTCTGTAAGCCATACAAGTGGAACATTTTAGTTTAATGCTAATTAGTGGGCCACAGTGGTGCAGTGTACCACGCTGAGTAATAGACATTTTAATCCTAAGATGGCAGACTTGTTTCCAACACTGGTTAAGTTGAAATAATTACGATTTATAAAAGAGGTTTCTTTCGATAAAATTTAAAAGTTAACAACCAATTCACAAACAATTATGTGAACTTAATATGAAGCCCATATGTCAGCAATCTCCAACTCAAATACTTATGTCACTTCTAAATGGCATTATCGTAGTCGTATGCAGCAGGTACAACAGATACAGGTAAACGAAATTTGCAAACATTTAAATTATACACACAATAAAGAGAAAACAAGTTTTGCAAAAGCTTCTAAAACATTTGCTTCCCCCATCCGTCAGAATCATCTAATACATTGGAGAAACAGAGATAAAACATAATGGCTGTGGGTAGGGAAGAAACAACCATCCAGTTCATGTATCAGATTCCCCATCCCCCAATGTGTGATCACTTGTGGCAACTACAACATATTTATATTTTACAAAACTTTCTCTGTCATCAAAATATAAACAAAAAGTTTCCAATGTTCACATGTTTAAAGGAGAAAGCTTGTGACGAAAGTATCTGAGGTTTTACAGTACTGTGCGTAAGAAAATTGTAAGTGCAGTTCATGCTGCATTAGAGTTCATACAGACACCACTGCTGGTTTGACCCTGGATGTGGGGAAAGTGCTTAAGTGCTGAGCCCCGGTGGGTTGATCTTTTTTATCTGGAACCTTCAAGAAGTATTTTAATTTCCTCTTCCAGAAGACTGAACACATCTTATTGGGATAGATGCCATTTCCCCCTTTGTCTCTTGGGCCCATCCTTTGCTGATAATAGTAAGGTTTATGTAGCTGACTTGTACGTATGCACATATGTATGTATATATCTCCATATGCGTAAAGATATATACATTTATACATGCACACATATGGCATGTATGAGAACAGAGCAGCCACAATATTATTTGCAATATACCAACATCAGATAAAGTCAACTTATTTTAATTTTTACTTTTAAGCTTATTTGATGAACATCATTAATACCACCAAACTGAGTAGGTTTTATGTTCTTTTCTTCCTATATGAACATCTGTGCTTTTAACATGTTATTCCCCTAAAGGATAATTAAATGGCATCGTTCAAGACATTCAAGCTGTGGTTACACAGGCAAAATAAAGTGGATATTTGAGGCAATTCTCTGGAAAATTCAGACTAACACATACTAATATAAAGAAGGTACAACGGAATTATTTCCATTGGTTGTCTGCATCCATCAAGATCACTGGGAAAATAAATTATCCATTTCATTTTGTTCTATAAAAACACAGAAAATTGGCAAGAATTTTTAATATTTGTTTTTCCTTGAGGCAGAATACCAGGTTGGATTCCAAAGTGCTGCCGCTGCCGTTCATCCTTGAAATACTGAAAGGCATGGAAGTTGCTTCGATTTTAAAAGGTGACTATCTCATTTTGCCTATAGGGGAGCTTTAATGCTAAAGAAACAAACGTACAGATTCGTTCTCTGTTGAACACAATCAAAAAGGTGGCTTTTGGTATTCACAATGGAAAGATGGTTGTGATAATCTCTTCTGAATGCTGCCTAGGAGATCTTATAAATACCTCTTTTCATTTATTCTTATTGAAATCTCATAGCCTATGCTAAAAGTGAGAGGTAGAAGGATCATTTTAAGAATATATAGCACAAGACTTACCAGTCATAACCAATATCTATTGCGTTCTATACTGACAATCTCAATACATTAAAACAGATATATACAATGCAAAACATAGAGTAATTGGACTAACCTAATCATTTTTGTTTCCCTTTTTATCATTCATTCTTCATTACTTTGCTACTTCTAACTCATTACCTTTGGAAGGGTATAACAGTGGGGTGGAGAAGAAGAGAAAGAAGTGATTGGAAAAAGAAAATTTCAGTATACAAAATTTAATGTCAAGGAAAAATTACCCTAAGTATTAAAGGCTATATCTCTATACCTTGATGGAAGCATTTTGTAGTTACATTATAGGAATATGCCAATCTAGCATGAAGGAAAAATGTGGAAATTCCAAGGCAAATGAGAATATTCCAATTTTAGAGGGTTAGACAGTAGATTGCAGTATATTTCTTTCCCTCTTGTTCATGTAAAAAGCCAAATGGCAATGCAGTCATTTAAGTCGTAAATGAAATAGTAAAGAAGAAAGTTTTCATGAAGGAAGGGAACTAGGGGTTGCGTACTATGGAACAGCTATAGCTAGGCTGTTTATCCCTACTGTCAAAGCTTTAGTTTGTGGGCAGTGGAGGTGAAAAAACTGTAGGCCTTAATTTAGCAACCAAGTTTTAGAGTGGTCCTTATAGGATGGGAAGAAAAGGAAATACATGTGGCATTTTTGTGTCTACATTGATGATCCCAGGTAATCGAGGATATTGCACTAAGGGTAAATATTGCAAAAACACTAAAACAAATTATTATATCTCCTGCACGTTTTCCTCTTTAAGGATAATCAAAATGCATATTATAATTACATGGGTTTCCAACATCCATACACAGCAAGTACAAGATACTTACATGTAAATACACTGTAGTTACCTATATTTTTGCATAGTTTTTAGTGTGTACTTTGTGCCACTTAATAAAAAGCATTACTCATCAGTAATTTCCATTAGATGTTTTTCTCATTTCAGCTGGCATTGCTGAATTTTTTTGGTATGTTTATCATGGATTACCATTTGCAAAGAGCGACTATATTGGACATTTGGAGGACTCTAAGTACAGAGTGTCGGGTGAAAGGGGAAGTTGCAGTGTGAAAGTGAGGTTTTGCATGACCTCTTTATTAAAGAAATAGAACGTCAGATTTAAGATGTCACTTTCATAAAATTACCTTTCCCTTCCAAGAAAAAGCAAAGGTAAGAATATTGTTCTCCTTTTGGTAACACTTTACAATAAGTGGCACTAAATTACACTATAACTGCTATGTTACATGGGAGTACATGTAACTACACTGTAAGTGTTGAATAGCTACTGTACATGTGCGTACACGGAACCTCAATGCTATTACAATCATGGTTACATAATTACAAATGAACCAATCCTTTCTTTTCATTGAGAGATTTATATATTTTTTTACATAGTAATGAAAATACATGAGGTGTTAGCTTCCTTGCCCTATTTAGAAAAAGCAAAAGTTTTCTTCCCGTTTTATTTATTTATTAACGTAAGGGAATTTTAGTGCAAGGTTTGCCATTATGAAGCAATATGACAGCATCCATTTTCTAGGTTAAATTCTAAGCTTCAACTTAAGTATCAGGTTCCTTAAACTGCTTCTTGAATTCTCTGGTGACAGAAAACAAGTTAAAAGAAGCACCCCCCTCACATATGAACACACGCACTCATGCACGCACACTTGGTTAAAAAAGAATCATTCTGTCTAAGATACAAGCAAATGGGGAAAAAAGGAAGAAATGCTGTTTGGACAATTTTAGATGAACAATCGATGGACACTGTAAACAGTACACTGGCAGAGATTAGCTACTTTCTTTTGAGCAAAGAACAATGTGCCATATTCTACCTTTGGGTATGTGTGCACTTCTCTCACTGAGTCCTGTAATGACTGTGCTCACCTAGCCGAGACAGAATTTGACTCACTCTTTATTAATGTGTGTATTCCAAACATTATAAGTACCATGATTTAGTTTCCCATATTTATCTGATTTGGGGGAACAAAGTTGGATAGAATGGGATTTTTTGTTTAAAGAATAGTAAAAATAATTTTTTGAGGGGTTAGAAAAATGATAATTTCACTCAGGTATTTTTTGTTAAAAAGAGTAAAAAGTAAAAATATTTTTGTTAAAAATCTAGCAATAACTAATTGCTGAAACGTATAACTAGTGCCCCCCAAATACAATAGTCCAGTTATTTTTTTTCTTCCCTCATCCCCCTCCCAAATTCCAACACTGATATTATTTAACTCTGTGGGTAAAGGTTAAAAGAGTCCAAAATCCCAAAATGTTCCAAATTTTGCATTTTTTCTTTACACTGCTATAGATAATAATTGAATGATTTAAGCAACAATTCAGCAGTTTGAGCCAAGTCAGATTTAGATGGAATGAAGAGGGATGTGAACACACTAGCAATGGAAAGTATCAATTTGGAAATGCATCCTGAAATTAAGCTGAAAATAGTATTTGATGATACTTTATGCAACTTGTTGTTGTAATAAGAATTTTCTGTTCTGTACTAAACAGGATGAATTTTGTTTTGTGTTTGTCTTTTTAAAGACTTTGCTTTGAAAGACATGAACGTTTTGTAAACCTATACTAGTTTCAATGTGTCTAGTAGCACCTACCTGGTTCTCTCAAACTACCATACTATATTAACATATTATTGCATTTTTCCACAGATGGTATGGAGTGAATTGTAAAAAACAAGCATGCAATCACATCAATGCAGACTTATTTCTTTAAAATGTCATACTGTATATGATTTATTATGTTAACACTCAACCACATTATATTATTTATGTTCTGTATATTTTGAAAAAGTGCTGCTTGACTGACATTGTCCTTTCTCTTTTTTGAAAAGAAATCAACAAGATAAATGTTTCAACAAAAAGTTTTAGAATTCTAACATTGTCCTTAAAAGATTTATACTTTTTTGATAAATAATCTATGATACAGCACCCTTGCTTTTCATTTGATATTAATACATGATGTTGTACTCAAACATTCCCCTACCCCAAAAATAAATCCCAAGAGATATTTTTTAACCATAGCCCATCATGATTTTCTTTCCAGGTATAATTACCTTATACCATTTTCCCTTTAAAGGTGCAACACTTGGAAAAAGGGAGAGTAACATTAATCAGTCATGGTTTTCATTCTTTAGCATGAAATAAATAGTGAAACCTGATCTAGTAGCATAACAGATAACAGAGAGACCATTAACTCTGAGTAAAAGTGTTAGGCTAATTTTGTTGTTGTTGTCATGTTTAGGAGTAATGAGATTTCTTTAATGGTTAATTACATCAAAATTTCAGAACTAATCCAGAGAGAGAGAGAGAGAGACTTTCTCTGTGAAGCTAAAACATGGCAGAAATTCTCTTTTACTTGCTGTGACATAAGTTTGTACCTCACAAAATGCATAGACAGGAATTTAATATAAATAATTAGTCCATTTTTACACAAAACATATATCTGAATTTTTTTCTTTTGTTTTTGGCAAATCAAGATAGGTAAGCAGCTCTGGAACTGCCAATTTTTTTTTTTAAATTGAGATTTTTTTTTGGAAACTAAGAGTTTATTCCTTAGGATATTAATCAAATGTGGTTGTAATTTAAAACCTGAGGCTGTGCACTGGTTATTAGCTTAAAATTACCTTTCCTTATAACATTGTGCTTCCATTGTATAACAAATAAAAAAATTAACAAGAACTAGAAAAAATTTGTTGTTGAACAGTGCTAGGACATACAGACAAAAATACTAATACATGTTAACTACTTATAATATTGGCTTGAGTCATATCTAAAGGGATATAATGGACATTAGAAAATGCTTACTTGTGACTGACTTACCTACAGCCCAAAAAGTTAAATATGTATCAAATAATGTTTAATTGGATTTATTATATGCACTATATACAGATTCTAAAATGTCTTGAAATTGTGCCCTATGAATACGTCCAATCTGTGTAGGCAGGTGAGTCCTTACAAAGCAAATAAATTATGAAAAAAAAATACAGAAACGTATCTAATCTTTGTGATCCTCAAAGCAGTAAAAATGTTGGAAAAATTTATTTGTAAATGAAACTACAGTAACCTAATGCAGAATGTATATAGATATACAGCATGGTATGATTGCAACCCAAACACATGGCTCCAGTATCAAGTACTGTTGGATAAACACCAAATTGATACATCTCTACCACTGAGTCCAAGCATTCTAGAAACTATACTACAGTGTTTTCAGTTTGTGTTTTGTAGGGCATATGTTTCAAAATCTTGTCTTTGAAGTATAGACATGTATAAAACATTCTTTGTAAACCTCTAATCTTAGATTGAACTTGAGCACACTAGGTATTCACCTAATAGTGTGGGTTATGAAAACTGTCCAATGGCATATTAATAAAGGACTGTGATTAAAAGGAGGAAAACTGGAGAAGAAAAGCTTGCATACAGTTAAAATTTTAAATGTAGAAAACAATTCAATACCATGGTTCAAGATGATGATTAAAGTTGTTAAGGCTGTATATTCAAGCACTGTATGTTAAGAGAACAATAATGTGAATTTTAGGCAATAAGAAATATCCTGCATTATGGATGAGAGGGTAATTAAAGAATGATGTTAAAGAAAGCTGATTGTTGGTATAAACTGGCTACTGGTAGCAGTACAGGATGGAGGTTAATAAAGGGAGCAGAAGATGGTAGAAATGAATTCTGAAAGATGATAGCCAGTTTTCTCCAGCAGTCAGCCTGATAAGTAAAACTCAGAATCTAGGTCTGCATCTAAATGAAATATTCTTTTTTCTCTTCTGCGTTGACTTGGCTGCCTTCTGCATTGATAATAGCTGTGTCAGCATCCGGTGCATCTTCAGCTCCTTTAGCTTCATTTGTTAAATATGTTCCTATGGAAATTAACATGAAAGAAATTGGTTGGCACATTTATTTCACCAGCCTCCATCATCACTACATTCAATTATTAGACATCTGTACCCCATTTCAATTAGGTTGGCATGAAGAAGGTATTCATTCCAATTTTAAAATAATACACACAAGCTCACCTTCTTATTGGAATGTAATGGGTTAAGCTTGAGCCTAGAGAATGGCCAAAAGATAATTAGGGACATACAGCTGCAAATAGTAATTGTCATTAAAATGATTGAGATGCTTAGATCCATTATGGCCACATCCAGAAAAATGATTCCACAGTATTGTACTGTTCTTCTGTTCTTAAATATATATATATATATATATATATATATATATATATATATATATATATATATATATATATATATATATATATACATATATATATATGTATGTGTATATATATGTATGTATGTGTATATATATGTATATATACATATATATACATATATACATATATATATGTACATATATAAAACTTTCTACTATGACCTTACATGGGCATATCTGTGGAAATTCCAGAAATCAACTTGGAATCAATTACTAATGTTGAAGAGACCATAAAGAGGGGGATTCTCTGCTTTCTTAGAAAGGAAGAGCAGACTTGCTTCTAATTTTTCCTGAGCCACTCACCCAATGTACAACCTTGGATGAGTTGCTAGATATGCTTTTGCCTCAGTTAATCTAACTGTAAAATTAGGTAAAAGGCAAGGTCTCTCTGGAATCCAGATGCTGAATGTTAGCTGAGCTTTTCTGAGTAAATGATTTACAAAAAAGAAAGAGAAAAAAAGTGTTATAGAGTGACCATAACCACAAAGAAATATTGCTACAAAAGGTGAGTACACTTTGATTAAATCTCTCCTACCTTTATGTCTTGCCAGATATCGACCAAGCAGAAATATAGAACACAGTGTGACAAATACGACAACAGCCACAATTCCTCCTATAAGAGCGTGGTCAGGGCCAGTCGGTCCAGACAGAGCATTAGGATCTAGATTGAAAAAAACAAAAGGAAAATTAGGTTTTTTTTTGTTTGTTGGTTGGTTTTTTCCCCCAAGTAGTTAGTCTTCTGTCACAATTTAGATTATATAATTTTTCTAAATGCACAAATTTCCCTTTTACAACCTCTGAGGGGATGGTTTCTTTTTAAGCTTATATTTTCTTAATAGTGCACTTCTAATTGTATCCCAGTCTTTAAGGTCCTGATGAGCAACTGAAAATGCTATTTTATTCTGTTATATATGGGGAAGGTTTCAATAGCATTCACCTTGTCTTTTCTCTTACTCATTTTAGTACTGAATATCTGTTCATAGCTATCTATAGGAACTAAAACAAGTGATTGAGAATTGGGAATCAGATAAGCATCAGCTGAACAGTGTCTGAGTAATACATAATTTATATGGCTGAATCTCAGTGGGAATCCCTTATATATATTCTCTTCTTGTCGTCCCTCTCCTACTGCAACAGAAATAAAAGAGGGCATGAAGTAAACCCTTTCTCAGTTCCTCTGCAGATAGCAGAGTCTGCATGAATTGCATCCCATATATGTATCCTGCATCCTTAAAAATCATTATTCATTCTATAGTGTTTAGCCCATGAATCATTGTAGTTATCCGATCAACACTGCAGTGAGTAAGCGCTAATAGATTTAGCAGTATTTTGGGAGCCTTACTTAACTGACTAGGCACAAAACATTGAGAAGGTTCCTAGGTTTAAACTCTCTCTGCTTAGCATGTATCAGCAAGGGGTATCTAATTCTTGTGAGAGGACTACAAAGAGGGAGTTCTGTCAAGTGACACCATTTAGGGTCAGTAATTTCTCAGATGTTTAAAGCAATGGATCAGTTACTTTTAAGTGTAGGGTCATTCTGAATTTTTATGGGAAGAAAAAGTAAATGATTTCACTCTACTGAATCCTAAGTGAGTCCTACTTCCAAAACATATGTCTTATTTATTCAATTAATAGGGAAATTATAAATCTCACTTTTTTCTTTTAATAAAAAAAAGAATGAAGAGCAATATTGTATCATATAAGTGAAAATATGCATCAAGCATTACATACAAATGACAAATCAAAATAATCTCATGGAAGTACCAGAATTTTCCTCACAAGTAATATTCCATATTAATTTTTAAAAATTATGTGAGGGTAGGACTATTCCAGGGTTGGGGGCCATGTGTGGTCTTCTAGGTCCTCGAGTGTGAGCTTTTGACTAAGTTCAAGTTTTACAGAACAAATCCTTTTATTAAGGGGATTTGTTCTGTGAAGTTTGGATTCAATCAAAGGGCTGCACGTGAGGACTCTAGAGGGCCACATGTAGACTCAAGGACACAGCTCCCCTACCCCTGGAGTCTTCCTCCCAAGTAAGTCTTGCCTTGATCTACTACTTTTCTTCCAAAAATCTTCCACCATTACGATCGAAGCTCCTTGAGGGCTAGGGTTGCATCTTATTTCTCTTTGCATTTTATCAGCATAGGATTCCCCACCCTCGGTGTACACTACAGTTGTGATTTCATTAGTATAGACTTGTAGCAGAGGTTACCATACAGGTCAGCATGAGCTCTGCCACATCTAGTATTTAAGAATTACCTATTACAGAATTATGTGTAGAGCTTTTAGGATTACAATGGGTTGTGCAATTTTCCTTAATGACAATCATAATTACAAATGATTTAAGAACATGATAGATGCTCACACCTATAAAACGTAATTTTGTAATTTCTGTCATGTACACTTATCAGATGAATGTAATACTAATAGCATTTTTATCAAATTACTTTATAAATACTTAAAAATACTTCAATGAGTTGAAACACAAAAATCATCTTTGGATCTACTCTCTGTACCCCACACACATCTTCAATCAGTTTCTGATGCTTTCCCATTTTCACTCCACAACATCACTTGATTCCATCCCCCTTTCTTTCTTTACCTAGCTACCATGATGGTTTAGGTCTATATCACTTCTTCTCTGGCCTTCTGTCATAATCTCCTAGTTGACTTTCCTTCTCACATTCATTTTCTGCATAGCTCCCAAAATAATTTTCCTAAAGCACAGGTCTAATTATATCATTTTTCTGCTCAAAAGTCTTTAGCACTTCTGGAATAAAATACAAACTCCTTAACCTGATACTTGGTGTTCTTGTAATCCAGTTCCAGCCTATCTTTCCAAAACATCTTTTTCACATTAATTTATTTTATGTATCCTGATACAGTCAGTCTATGCCACTCAATTTGATACACTACTGTCTGCCCTAAGCATTCACTTTCTCAATTAACAGTGCAGCAGCCATGACTAGGAGGATTCAGGCTAAAAGGCCTGAAAGGAATTGAATCATCCCATCTCCTTTTCCCCGCACTGGCCAGAAGAGAGACTGAGGGAATGTGTACAGTAAAAGCTCTTATCTGTGTCTCTGGGAAGGACAACTATGAGGACAGTGAGGCACTGACTGGCACTAAATGTTGATAGCATTCTGGGTCAAGCTGGGAGCTCCAGAAGTTGGGACAGCTGTAAATATGGTGCCTGCGAGACAGAATTAAAGCACTAAATACTGACAATACTAAAGCAAGGGACCAAACAGATCTTAGAATGATCTTGAAGATGGATGAGGAGAATATGTGGACGGTCCCAGGAACCATGATGCCTAAGGCATCATGACATGACGTGTCATCATAATATAAGCTATAAGTCCCTTTTCTCTTTGTTTTTCTTTTCAAGCCTTTTAAGAACTATTATTTCTATATTTAAATAATATTTTTAGCCTAGAATGTTTTTAGGAGATTGGGGTGGGTGCCAAAATTGAAAAGTATGCTTTCTATTTGATATTGCCAGGAAGAGAAAAGGATGGAGGCAAAGTAAGCCAGACATTGCTAGTAGAGTAAGTATAGAAAGATCCCCAAGACTGAATCTGATGAACATGAGCTCAGAACTACAGTTCTAAGCCTTAGTTATTGAGAGATTTTTTAACTAAGTTCATGTGTGAATTATAGAGAAGTAAGTAGATGCTGTCTTCAGGGAGAATTAAAGCAAACACTAACAAAAGAGACAAAAATAAACCACATAAATACGAATATATACATATATCTACAAGTGCATCATACTATACACATATGTATATATACATGTATGTATAATTATCATGCATAGACATATTACACTAAAAATTGCTAGCCTAGCCTACTGCCTGTTCATGGCATGGAACCAACTATGAGTTACTGAAAATATTGTCAATGGAGTAAAATTTTACTCACACTGGAAGGGCTTTGATCAAAGTTCTAGCAATATCAGGACTCTTAATCGCTAGCTCAGAAAGGCTTATCACCTGACAGTTTGACACTGGGTACTTTTTTTCTTTTTTTGACCACAGTAAAGAAAAAAAAGAATGTCAACAAAGACATGGAGAGACAACGATAAACTGATGAAACCACAGCTGATTTACAAATATATCCTCCCCTTATAAATAGAAGAGTAACTAAATTGAATTTTCATTATTCATGGAAGTTATTCCACTATACATAGCATGAAATGTCAAAAAAGTCCTTGAAGTAGAGTCTGATACAACTGTGTTCCCCGTGCCACTTATTCCTGAACTTGTTCATATTCTTTTCCTGGAGGAGAAGCAAGAGGCTAAGCTCATATATGGAGGAATAAAGGTCTAGATTTTTTCTTTCCTGCTGCCATGAGTTACTGGGATGGGGCAAGTCTGATAGGTTGTCTCTAGCAAAATCAAGTTTATTTTTCCTTATGAGGAAGTCTTTAAAGTCATGCCATAAAGCTGGTAGCCTAGGATTAAGATGGGGCTCATTGAAATGTAAAGGGTGGCCTATAAAGCAATCCTGAGGTAGTTTCCATCCAGGGAAGTCCAAGCTTTAGGATATTACTTTAAGGCAACAGATCTACACAAGCCTACAGTGAATGCAGAGTTCACCAAGTGAGAAATGAATAAGCTGTTTATGAAACAATGTCTTGTATGTCCTTCTTGAAATTTTTAGTAGAGTAAAATAAAGGCAATCCTACATCTAATATACATTGTTAACTTGCATGCTTACAAAGGAACCAAGGCCCTTTTACTCACTTAAATGGAACTCTTGATACAAACTATTTTTCTGAGTTCTCAGAAGCCTAAAGTGGTATAATTTTAGAGAAACTTATTAAGAATGAACCCAGTTCATGTGAATGAAGAGTTCACATGGGTTTCACACAGTTGTATATTCTCATTTCTTTTTTACAGGATCCTTGTAAAATGTCAGACATTGTCATCCCCATTTTACAGAGGAAAAACCCAAGACTTAGACAAATTACATAACTTTCCTAAAGCTAGTCAGGTGGTAACCAGTAGAGTCAGGAATTAGACTCAGACTTTCCAATTCAAGTTAAGAGGTTTTATATTCCAGTCTTATTGTATGGAAGGGAAAGAGTTCATAGGCAAATAATTGTAAAATCTTTAACTTTAATGTTTTTATAAGAAACATTTTGAGCTAGTCTAGGTTTTTTAGAAGGGGTGAATGTAATCAAAATGTCACTTGAGCAACATGATTCTTATTCATAGGATTATTTAGGTGAGAAAGAATCTTAAGAGTGAGGCCTATAGGATAGATATTGTAATGCTAATTTATTGGGGAAAGCGAATGCTGTAAGTTTCACGGAATATTTCTGCACACAAGAAACAATATACTAGAAATCAGGGGTCAGGATAAAAGATACTGATTTATTCAAGGGGGCACTGGTATAACTCAGATGGAGTATGCAATTCATGCCTTGTAAAAGTCAGTTCTTTATTATTAAAAGAAGGAACCATTTAATTTACACTTCCATCATAAAAAAAGGTCAGAAAATAGTGATGTTGCATACTTGGGGGTAGTATTAGCAGGATAGAGTTTGGGAATCCACAAATTAATTTATTTACTTAGGAGTAGGAATTGGGGTTCTTGGAGTAGCAACGAAATATTTGTACTGTATAAATAACTGTGTTGATATGATACACATAGTAGAGGCTTAAAAATTTTCTGTTCATTTGAATTAGATAACCAATTTCTATTAATTGCCAATGAAGTCAGAACAGGAAATATAGATCCACATATCAATGGAAGACATTTAGATTCCAAGGAATGTCTTTTTGTCAGTAAGGTTGATAAACTAAGTTGCCAAGGCAAGTTTTGGAATACGCTGTGAAAAATCTTTATAACTAAGACTGAACACCATCTGTTAGGGAAAGCTTAAGTAACACCATTTTTGGATGACATATAATCATGGTTGATTCTGATGTTCCATCTTTTTAACTGTGTTCATTTTACTGATAGGGAATTCAATGGACACGAACCAGTGAATGAATTTCTGAGAAATAATGCTGCTTATTCATTTTAACATTCCTTTACCTCTCTACTGTCTCTGTCTAAATTCTAAATATCCTTAAGAACTTGAAAGTAATGAGGAGCTTTTATTTTCTGATTGTTGATACAGTACTCTAGGTAGTCAGTCAAACAGCGTTCTTTAAGAGTTCTCATGTGTGCTGAGCACTGTGTTAAGCACTAGGGATAAAGGGGGAAAACCAGTGTGTGCTATCAAAGAGTTCATAATCTAATCAAGGAGATAGCACTATAACAACTATGTACAAACAATGTCAGTACAGAATTAATAGGGGGGAAATACAGAGAGAAGGTGGTAAGATTAAAGAGGATTGGGAAAGGCTGCTTGTAGAAAGTAGGGACTTTAGTTTGAGTTTTAGGGAATCCAGGGAAGTGAGGAGGTAGATATGGGAAGGGAGACTGTTCCAGCATGGGAGTCAGTTAAGGAAAATGCTTGGTATTGGGAGATAGTGTATTGTACACAGCAAGGAGTACAAAATATCAAAGAGTATGTAGAGGATAATGGAGTGTCAGAAAATTGGAAAGGTTAGGAGGGTGCCAGGTTATGAAGGACTTTGAACAACAAACAGAGGAGTTTATATGTGATCCTTAAGAAAGTCATTGCAATATTTTGGATGGGGAGAGTGATATGGTCAGATGTGTTTTAGGATAATTAACTTGACAGTTGAATGGAAGATGGAATCAAGGGAATACAATGAATGAATGATAGAGCATTTATTAAAGGTTTACTGTTTTCAAAGCACTGTGCCAAGAGCTGGGGATACAGAGAGAAAAATAGAAGAATTTTCTACTCTCTGGGAGCACACATTGTAAAGAAAACAGCTTCTTCATGAGAGAAAAAAGTGTACTAAACAAGGAACACATGCAGTAATAATACCTAACAGAAGTGCCCAATGCAATAAAGAGCTTTGAATGATTTGATTACAAACTCAATTTTGATATTTTACATGACTTTAAGAGACTACCTTATCTTCCTCAAATGAAGTAGAGATCTAGGAAGAGGAATGGTTAAACATTAAAACTGTAAAAATAGCTTTGCATAATTTATGGATAGAAATATACTGTCCTATGGCAGTATATGACATTAGCAGAGTCCCTAGAGAGAAATACATCCTCAAATTTACTCTGGGGCAATCTATTATCTTATAATCTTATATGTAATTACTGTTTCTACCCCCCCAAAATTCAAAAACTGGTCTTAAAGGATAAAAACATTAAGATATATTGCTCTCTCAGTGGGTATGGGGCAGGAATTTAGATATAATTTCCACTAAAAGTAATTAAATCTGCATATATTAATTTGAGGCTACATTGCACAGCAAGTTTTCCAAAAACTATAACAACAGATTTTTCCTTTTAAAATACAGAAAGTTTTTAGAAGCAGAATAGTGAGACTAAACTCCACACCAACTGAATAAATACTAAATTCCCTTGTTTCATTGCCCCAAAGCTCCTGTATTTATTTTTTAAGAGGACACTTTTCTGAACATTGTTTTTCTATGGTTGTTTAGTTTTCATAAAAAGTGATACCCACTACATTGGATTTGCCTTCAAGAGCAGAATTTTCTTAAATGCCCCAGACATCTATTCAGGAGAGGTCTTGGGAGGCAAGGCCATGAGCATTGGTGCATGAGAAATTGAAGGGTCATGTGTATTTGTAGCCTATATTTGTTTGGGTAAGTGTGCTACAGTTTACCTTCTCTGAGCACTAAATCTTTAAGTTCCACATATAACTTTTCAAAATTAATTGGTTCCTGGTTATAATTCACCTTTTCACCAACAGGTCATAATGTGTTAAGCATAGCACACAAAGCAGACCTACAGAAAGCACTGTCCTTGAGGAAAGTGAAAGCTTTCAAAGCAAAACAAAATTCTATTTGGGACTAGGGTAGGTTCCAGCATAATTCCCTTCATTTCGGTGTTTTCTTCCAGTTAACTCAGTCTTGCTTTCCCTAGGCTGCTTCAGCCAAAGGAATGATTTGGGTAGGAAGAATTTGAATGACCCTAGAGATGATTCTCCACATTGAGGAAAGCAGTGTAGCTATTAGGTCTGAGGAGTCCTTCACTAAATTTTTTACCTCTTTTAGTATTGACATTCAAGGGAGCACAGAACATTGGAGGAAAAGAAAAAAGTATTCATGGGAAAATGGGAAAAAAGTAATATAGAGGAATGACTTTAAGGTTATATTGGTACATGAAAAATGAACAAAATGCATCTAGGGGAAAATCATGGAACATGATATTCATTTGTGATTGTGGAAAGGCATAACATTCATTTCTCTATTAGGGAAATGTCATGGAATACACACACACACACACACACACACACATTCTGCACTGGATAGTGAGTCACATAATCTGATTTTTGGAATTGGAAGAGGTCACTGCAGTCATCTCCTCTAACCTAACCTATACATAAATAGAATTAGTCATCGAGTCTCAGAATTGGAAGGGACCAGAAACCATCTGACTGGGCACTCTGACTGACACACTAAGTGTCACCACTTAGTCTATCTGTTTTTGCATTGAATGCTGGAAGAGTCCCCTCTCTAGCCTTCCCAATTTGTTGACAGACTGTTAAGAGAAAAGAACACTAGCAGGAAATCAGGAAATATGGGAATGGAAGTGCCTGCTGGCTCAACTCAGTTACCAACCAATTTTATGACCTTGAGCAAGTGGCCTTAACACTCTGGGCATCAATGCCTTCAAAAAGAGGATAATGATATTTCTGCATGTACCTCTAAAGACTGTCACAAAGTTGAAATGAGAAAATTGACATAAAAATTTATGATTACAAAGAGATAAGACAACTGTTTTTAATCATGCTGTTTCCATTACTAGACCCTAAAATCTCTAGAATTTTCTTCCTTCATGTTTTTGTTCATCTGGCTGCATGAAAGCCATCCTGCATCTGATCCCATGAAATAAGTCTATCAGAAGCTATAATTGTAATGTATGAGTTTTTAGAACGTGCAGTGATGTCCTAATAACATCTTCCAAATGATGAGATCACTAAGAGAAGTAATATAAAGGGAGAAGAGGACAGGGCAAGAAACAGAAACATGAAGGATACCTACTGATAGAAGGCATTTAGGGAGGAAGATCCGGCAAAAGACACAGAGAAGGAGTGGTGAGATATGTTAGGAGGAAAACCAGGAGAGAGTAGTGTCCCAAAAACCTAGAAAGAGTGGGATGATCAACAGTGTCAAAGGCCGGAGAGAAGTTAGGGAGAATGAGGACTGAGAAAATGTCACTGGATTCGGCAACTGTGAATAACTTTAGAGAGAATAGTTTTGGTGCAATCCTAAGGTCAGAAAGTCACATTACGTAGATTTAAGAGGAGAATGACAGGAGAGAAAATGGAGGCACCTGTTATAGACTGCCTTTTTAAAGAGTTTAGTTGCATAGGGCAGAAAAGATATAGAACAATAGCAGAAATGGAAATATCAAGTGAGCGTTGGTTAGCACATAATGTTTGTATGCAATAGAAAGTAAGCCAGTTTAGAGGGAGAGAATGAGAATATGTAAAAGCATGGAGGCAGCAGAGGAGGCAGTCTCTTAGAACCTATGGGATGGAATAGAATCACTCAAAGAAATAAAGGAATGAGCCTTGGCAAGGATTAAGGACATTTCATCATGTGAAATGGGTGAAGGAAGAGAAAGCATCAGAGGGCACCTGAGCGATAAAATAGGAGGAAAAAGGGAGAAGAGGGAGTTTGAATCAATATTTGAATCAATTAATTAAAAAATCAATTAATAAAAATAATTTAATAAAAGAATCAATAAAAGATATTATGTACCTCTCCCAAACCTGGGCATCCCCACACTGACTTTGGGTTCGATGTAGGGGAATAATAATATATTTTCAGCTTGACATCTCATTTAGCCAAAGCAGAATTTATTCTTAGACCAGAGAATCTTTAGATATAAAGCATTTAACTGAAATATCCATATATATGTACACACATATACACACATGTACACGTATGTGTGTATATACTAAAACATATATGTATATGAAAAACTCATTCCCAAAAATGTTTCTAGATCTTTCATATAACAATGGGGAACAATTTTCTCCATAAACTCCCATGTCAGAGAGAGAGAGAGAGAGAGAGAGAGAGAGAGAGAGAGAGAGAGAGAGAGAGAGAGAGAGAGAGAGAGAGAGAGAATGAATCCCAGAGGTGGAACATATGTTCTCTAAAAATATTGGTGGACAGGTTCTCTCCTGTTGCTGCTGGAACAACTCCCTGATTAGTTGCTTGCTTTTTCACCTTTTTTGGCAAGGTTTTCTCTCTGTCAGTCACAGTGAGCTGCACTTCTCAAATTATCAATCACTGTATCCCAAAGCCACCACTGTACATAGGTCTACTGCATAGACTCTACACACTATAAGGTTAGGGGCTCTTGCTTAATAGTCTTTTGGATGAAAGCTGCATGTGTCTCAGGTAAATGGCTTTTGTACCTCAGATAAGTGTTATTTCTTTTCCCCCACTCAGACTGCCTAGTGTGCCTAAGGGGAATTTTTCATACGCTTTTGGTCCATCTATTTCACCTACTGAACTATTCAAGCTGGTGTTCCTTGAAAGGCTTCTCAGGCAGCTATTGTCAGACATTTCTCCACAGACCATCTTCAAACCTAACTAACTACTATCTGTGTTAGGGTGAGTACATTTTTTTAACCTCCTTTTCACCTTAGGGGGCATCATCTTTTCTATACCAGTTTTTTATGAGTGGGTTCACACACCCATTTTTGTATCCTCCTCTTCATTGATATATTTTATTCTTATCGTGCCTTGTCACGCTAAATATACAAAGTTTTCATAAGCCTAAAGAATGTACCAAAATAATAAGAAATAGTGAGGTATTTTTTATAACATATCCTTGCCATAGCAGCAAACCTATTGTCCCTTCTTATATTTGTGTAAGGAACTATGACAGGTACCTTTTTAAAACAAAAACAAAATAAACAAAAAAAAAACCTCAACAATTCCTACCCTCAAGGAGCTTATATTTGACAACAGTAAGATAGAAAGATTGGTAGGTAGATAGGTAGACAGATGGTAGATAGATAGATAGATGGTAGATGGATAGATAGATAGATAGATAGATAGATAGATAGATAGATAGACAGATAGAAAGATAGAAAGATACATAGATGATAGATAGATACATAGATGCATAGGTAGGTAGGCAGTAAGTATAAGGTAATTTGAAAGAAGGAAATCAACATTATTAAGTGCCTATTACGCATCAGACACTGTGGGAAGCATTTTACACATTTTGCCTCATATAATCTTCACAGTGAACGATCAGTATAGGTGCTACTATTATTCTCATTTTACTGTTAAGGAACAGGCAGACAGTGGTAGTTAAGTAATTAGCTCAGTGCCATACAGCTAGTAAGTGACTGAAGCAGAATTTAAATTCAGGTCTTTCCGACTCAGCACTCTACTGTAACACCTACCTGACCCTTTGAGAAGGGAGATCATTAACTGATATTGTCTTTCGTAATATTTTCCTTTCTTTAAAAAAAGGCCCTTTAAGTAAAGAAGAGTTGTTGGGTTTTTTTAGTAGAGAGATGAGGATTTAAAAAATAGATTTGGTAAGAAAGTGAATGGGTGAATATCTCATGTAACTGTGGAAAGGTTTGTGGAACAAATAGTCTAATTTGGCTATAATGTGAAGGGAAATGATATGAAATAAAACTGACAAGAGATTGGAGCCAGATCATGGAAACTTCAAAAGACAGGCTGAAGAATTTTTATTTGTTTATAGAGTAAAGAGAGACATACTGAAAGGTTTTTTTAATTACGAAACTGACATAATAGGATTATTATTTTGGAAATTTTGTGGAGCACAGACTAGAGATGGAAGATAGAAATGGGAGATACATTTGGAGATTATTGGTCTAATTCAGGTGCAAAATAATAATGAGTTGAATTAGCATGGTGGCTATGTGAATGAGGAGAAGGGACTGGGACTTGTTGAGTAGTACAGACAGGACTCAGTACACAACTGGATATGAGTGGTGAGGTAGAAGGAAGAGATAAGTATGATTTCATGGTTATGAATCAAGTGGATTCACCTCTTCATGGTGGTGACCACAGAAGAACAATTTGGAGGAGGAAAAGATGATGAGTTTTATTGCGGACTAATTGAATTTGAGATGCTTGTAGGACATCCAGGTAGAAATGTCTAGTAGACAACTGGAGATACCAGAGTGAGAGTCCCCAGAATACAATTTCTTATAACATAGCTGAAATATGTTCAGTGCCATTATGGATTAAAAAGGGCATTGTGGATTAATTTTTGGAGCACAAATATCCATTTAAACATTATTTCTATGGAAATACAGTCCAAGGAATTGTAGGTATGTGACAAGCAGAGAACTTGATTACAAAATGAGTTAAATAGGTTTTGATGGGCTCTCCTATATGAAGGTAAGACACTCTAGGAGCTTTTGCTCTACTACTTGAAAAGGAACAGGACAACAGACATTCTGAGAAATTAGTAGTTATGCTTCTAGACTTAGGAGAAACCTTTCTCTGCTTCAAGGACAAAATGCTTCCTTCTAAGTTTTTGGAACATTTTGAGGACAAAGGAATCAAAAAGTCTGTTTCCCACTGCTCCCACAGGCTAATGTAACCTGTTTCCTAGTCTCAGGTGGATGAACTCCTTTAAGGAGAATGCTATTTCCCATTAGTTAATTGTCCAGTGGGTTGGGTTACCCCAAAATTTCTCTACCCAAATGCATAGTAACTAGTCAATCACAACACCTTAAGTACCATTCTTCACATGTCTTGCGACTCCACACAACAATTTCTCATTGCTTTCAGCAGACAAGTTTTCACCATTAGATAAGGCAAAAACAAGACCCATTCCAGGCAGCTTGGGAACTTAGTCTTTATAACATACTATGAAGAAACATAGCGAGTTCCAAACAAGTGGCTTGAAAATATTTTTTTGACACAAGTTCAATCTATTTAATGTCTAAATATCCTTTATGTACTTAGTGACTGAAATGGAAAGACTCCAGAACATCATTAAGATACTGTCCACCAGTACTCCAGGAGATCTTCCTAATTTGGATATTCCCATTAAAATGGAGATCAAAATCTACCTATGCCTGCCTTCTGTGTGCAATTACCATCCACAATCTCCCATGAGTTCACTTTAGGGAATTCAACTAACTAACCTTCCTCAAGTCCCATTGACAGTGCATGGTTACCAGTGGAATTTGTGGACTGGCCATCAATTATGCCATGCTTTCACTATATAATCAACCTGCCTTTTCCTCCAGGTATGAACTTTCCTTATGTCTTCTTTTCAAAATTGCTTCACCCATGTAATTTATTATTTTTGATATGTTGCATCCTGTACATGTCCATCACATGTCTCTCCTTTCCCTTTTGAGTGATCTTCATAGACTATATTTTATGACTTGTAGCCATACACAATCATGCTCTTATAAAGTGAAATACAGTACATACCAGTCTACATTACACTGTTTCTAAGGGGGCTTAATTACTTAAGTACAAAAAAAAATCCATCACAAGGCAGTGAGTATCAGTAAAAAGTTTCATAATGTGGCTTCTAAAGGTATTAGAAAGCAAAGTTCCAGTGGAGTTTACTGTGGAACTCTGAGTATATTTTAAGTTTTTTATATATCAAATTGTTAACTGGAAAACAAACTCTAAAAATGCTTTCTCTTCAACTTTATTCTCACTTAACAAACTGGATGGACACGAGCTCTAGGATATTGTCTATATAATGAAAGAATTAGTGTGATATCCTAAAAGCATTCCTGTAACACACACAAAGCAATTGCAATAAGGCTATGCTTACACTGTGACAATGCATCCAATTTAAGCAAACATGAAATTTGCATATCTCATGAATTAATAGAGCATGACAAAAAAGATCTTGAGAAATAGGTAGGCAAAATAATGCCAACAGAAGCTGAGACCAATTTCCCCAAGGAAAGTCTGACTCAAGAATTAATGACTGACAGATCTGTCTATGAAACAATGCTGGCCTGACAAGTGAATATGAAGCATGATCATCTGTACAATTGTGTCCCACATCTTTGCTGAAAACCTTTGGGCTTACTGCCTTGTCATTTCCTGACATAGAATTACATGCCTTTTCTGCACAGAATACAAGTATTCATTCTTACAATTAAAATAGTTCTCCTTGGAGTACCAAATTCAAGGACCCCTTGAAATGAGGGATTAATTAAAATCAGTTACATTAAAGTTGATGCTAAGTAGCAATTTGGATAATAAAACACTGTATATGCTATCTTGAGACCATGAAAATTAGTGTTTAAGTCTTTTCACAATGGTAAATAGCACCTAAAAATGTCCCAGTATTTTAATGATAGCCAAGTGTTTATTCTTTTTTTCATGCTAATGATTGGTTTTTCAGTAAGAAATCAAGGAAAACTGCTGTCTACAGGAAGATTCTGTGACCTTCACAGATGTCATCAAACATTTAAACCTAAAATAAATCATATTCTAATTGTGACAGATAATTCAATGTAGTCATTACCAACCTTCTAAAGCTGGCATAATCGTCTGCTTCTATTCCTGTAATCAGTAGGGTGTTTTGGTTAGTGTGTGTGTGTGTGTGTGTGCATGCATGTGCATGCACACGTGCATGCATGCACACATGCACATGTGCACATGTGCACACTACAATGTCACCAGCCCTTTTCTGGAGCCTTCTATTTCCCAGCAGTCTAAATGGATATCTGTGGTACCATGTTATACATACACATAGTAGAAGACAAATCAACTTTTCCAAGGACTTATTGTACATTAATGATTCAGTTCACTTTAGAACCTGTGACATTTGTCCATTCTTTTTATTCACTTTGTCCATCAAATTATCTACCTGTTCACTGTCAGGAATTAAATTAAACACATTAAAAAGAATGTCTTTACTTAAAAAAGAAAAAAAATTGATAGATTTCTTTTCTAATTATATCAAAAAGCAGCCCAATTCTTAGAAATTTTTTTCTATAATAAATAAACAGAAAAAATTAGAAACCTTGTAAAGGATGAATGTGATTTGGATATATTTGACAATTGCATAGAATGTCTTTAATGAAAGATAAAAGTTGGCTGTTAACCATGAAGAAAGCATGGCTTCTCTTTAATTTTATTTTGGTTGAGCAATGCTTTTTAGACTACTCTAGTCACTTGAGGTGAGAACAATGCCATGGTAATAAAAGAAATCATGTTACCCATTGGTACTTGATTAATTGAAATATGAGATGGCAGCCAAATTGCCAATGGTATGTGTCATTTTGGTATAATATTAAAGAAACTAAGTAATGAGTCATTAATGAATTTTTAAATAGTCTTTCTAATTGGGGATATAAAATCCTGTGTAAGTTTTTGTTATTGTTGTTATTTAGAACAATAAATATAGAGATTGACAGAGTTTTTGACCAGGTATTAAAACTCACAAATGATTTCCTACTGCACATGTAGTTTAACTTACCTTTCCTCCTATTTATGCTATCTCTGTACCAATACAAATACCACTATTTCTTCGTTTAATCATCACATGCTTGACAGAATTCATTGTCCTAAAACCATCCTCATTTGGGAGCTAAAAAGTACCTTCAATTTCCTGCAAGTTGAATACAAGCCAATCTATGAAGGGTCATATTTTCTTTGAATACCTTTGGGTAGTTAAGTTTTGATAGAAACGTCATTCTGCTTTGATTACACCTAAAAATAATGCACATTTTACTCATCAGTATTCAGTAAGGGCTTTATTATCTATTATTTTCCCAAGCAGAAAATTCTGGAAACTTCATTTCTCATTTACCCCAGTACACGTCTTTGTTCCTTTAACCTGAATGAAAGCTAACAGGAACCTCTAGAGGTAGGCTGGAAAAGAGATTAGAGCTACTTTTGTGGAAGTTTGATGTAACAACTGTTAGGGTTTGGGGAAACTAAAAAAATATTCTGTTGTATATAGCCCTTGGAATGATTGCAATTCATTAAAGCCATTAATCATTTTTTTCTGATGCAAGTAAAATGAATACATAGAATTTCTACCTAATCAGCTCCTACCATTCACCACATACCATTTAAAATGCTTCTGCTCTACCAAACTTTCTACTGCTTCAGCAGTGTTTACATCAATGCTCTCTACAGTGGTATAAATGATTTCTACTCACCAGGTCATAGCTACACTAGCAGTTGCACTTGACAGGCTCATTTTCTACCTTCTCCTGAGACAGCAGGAGGGAATTGAATCAAAGGTCCAGTGTAATTACTATGTGTATTTCAGATTAAATAAATGTGATAAAAGCTTCCATCTAGCTCTTGATCAAACATGTTAAGAGATGCCGATTCCCAGTGACATATTACAATATGTCTGTTGTAACAGTCCCTGATGCCATAATGTAAATTACTTACATTTGGGATTACTCGACTAAGGAAGACAGAAATATTACTCACTTCTTAAGAGCTGCCCACTGGGAGCTTGTGAGATGTGGTCTAATCTTAAACTTGTTAAACAAGACATTAAGAAATAATGGAGCCATGTTTGTTTTACTAAATGTCTATTGTGCTCAAACTATTTGAAAAAGACAGCCTCAATTTTATAATGGCTTGAACTGTGTTCTCTGTGACAAAAGGCTACATTACGTCTAAGCAGACTAGAAATTAAGATAAATAAATGTTTGGTTGCCTGATGTAGTAACGAAACCTTGAACATGTTTGTGTATATGTTAAATAGTTTTATATTTCATCTTATGCATTTATTTTAAACAAATTACTTTTAAATATTCCTCAATTACATAAAAAATTTTGAAAATCATTTTTAGAAATGTTGAGTTCCAAATTTTCCCCCTCCCCCCGGCAAATGTGCTACTGTAAGTATTTTCATACAAATAGATCCTTTTCCATTTTCTTTGATCTCTTTTGGACACAGACATAGCACTGGTATTGCGGGATCAAAGAATATGAAGTTTTATAGCCCTTTAGGCATAATTTCAAATTGTCCTCTAGAGTGATTAGACTAGTTCACAACTCTATCAACAATGTATGAGTGACTCAATTTTTCCCCATCTCCTCCAGCATTTGTCATTTTCTTTTTCTGTTATGTTAGCTGATCTGATAGATGTGAGGTGGCGCCTGAGAGTTCTCTAATCAGCAGAGATTTAGAACATTTTTTTAGGTGGGTATTTATAGCTTTAATGTCTTCTTCTGAAAACTAGCTATTGTTGTTCATTGTTCATTTATCAATGAAAGGTTTTTTCGTAAATTTGGCTCCTTTCCCTCTATTTAAGAAATGAGACTTCTTTCAGAGAAACTTGCTGCAATCACCTTCCCCTGCCCCCAGTTTTCTATTTTCCTTCTAACTTTTGCTGCATTAGTTTTGTTTGTGCAAAATCTTTTAATATTTCATGTAATCAAAATTAAGGGACAGGTAAGTGGTACAGTAGATGGAGCACTGGGCCTGAAGGCAGGAATATCTGAGTTCAAATCCAAGCTCCAACACTTACTACCTGTGTGACCCTGGACAAGCTACTTAACCCCTATTTGCCTGAGTTACTCTTCTGTAAAATGGTGATACATTGAAGAAGGAAACTGCAAACAATTTCAGTGCTTTTGCCAAGGAAACTCCATGGACAAAAGTGGTTCACAAAGAGTCAGAAAGGACGGAACAACAGGAGAATCAAATTATCTATTTTACCTCCTGAAATCCCCTCTATTTCTTAGTTTCTAATTATTTTTAATCTATGCTTCCATAGCCCTTTATTAAATGCAATTTTTATTGCATTGTGTTTTGAAAAGGATAGATTTATTAATATGTGAATGTGACATATACAGCTGAGAAAAAAAAATGAGTATAGTTACGCTATTTCCATGTGCAATTCATTTAATACTTCCTTTAAGAATTTGGATACTATGCCATTTGGTGCATGTATGTTCAGTATTGACTGACATTACCTCATTGTCTGTGGTTCCTTTTAGCAATATGTAGTTTCCCTGCTTAACCCTTTTAATTAGGTCTATTTTTGCTCTTGTTTTATCTGAGGTCATAAATGCTTCCTCCTCCTTGTTCACTTCAGCTGAAGCATGGTAGATTCTGCTCAGATCCCTTATTCTAACTCTCTATTGCCAGTGTGTTTGTTGTAAAATACATATTGTTGGATTCTGGTTTCTAATCTCTTCTGATTTATGGATGAGTTCATCCTGTTCCCATTCACAGTTGTTATCAATAACTGGTCATTTCCCTTCATCCTATTTTCTTCTGTTTACCCTCTTTTTTCTCCTGTCCCTCTTCCAAAGTCTGTTTTGCTTCTGACCACTACCTTCTTTTATCCCCTCCTACTTAACTACTGGGTAAAATAGATTCTGTGACCAATGTGTATGTGTGTTTGCATGTATGTATACATACGTGTGTGTGTGTGTGTGTGTGTATATATATATATATATATATATATATATATATATATATATATATATATATATTCCCTTTTTGAATCAATTTAGATGTGAGTGAAGTTCAAACACTGGCCATTCCCTCTTCCTCCCTCATTGCAAAAGCTATTCCTTCTATGCCTCTAATGTGCGATAATTTTCCCCAGTCTTTTTCTCCCTTCTCCCAGTGCATCCTTTCCTCTTACCTATTCATTTTTCATATAAATCCAACAAAACTGACTCACTTCCATACCCCCTTTCTATGTAGAATCCTTCTAACTGCCCTAGTAATTTCACAGCTCTGGTCTTTTCATCAGAAATGCTTGAACATCCTCTATTTCCCCCTGAAGAATTTTACTCAGTTTTACTGGATAGGTTTCTTCTGGTTGTAATTCCAGCTCTTCCATAATATTATATTCCAAGACCTAAACTCCTATAATGTTGTAGCTGCTAAACTTCTTGTGATCCTAACTGGCTCCATAGTATTTGAATGTTTTGTTTCTTGCTATTTTAAATATTTCCTCTTTGACCTAGAACTCTTGGAACTTTTCATTTTGGGATCTCTTTTAGGTGGTGATCAGTGAATTCTTTCAATTTCTATTTTACCCTTTAATTCTAGAATATTGAGAAAGTTTTCCTTGAAATGTGATGTCCATACACTTTCTTTGATCATAACTTTTAAGTAATCCAATAATTCTTAAATTATCTTTCCTTGTTCTATTTTCCAGATCATTTGGGCAATTCTGTCTTTTACAGTCTTATTCTCTTCACAGTTTTTGTGCCTCTTTTTACCAAGCTATTAATTGCTTTTTCATAATTTTCTTCCTTTGCTTCCATTTTCCCTAGTTTTCCCTCTATTATTCTTATTTGATTTGCAAATAATTTTTGTATCTTTCAGAGATTCTTGTTAGGTTTGTATCCAATTCACATTTTTTTGTTTGAGGCTTTGCTTTAGCTGTTTTGACTTCATTATCTTCTGAGTTTGTGTCTTCCATGTCACCATGGTAGCTTTATGTGGTCAGGACTTTATTTTATTCTCATTTTTCCACTCCATTTATTGATTAGAAACATTATATTAATGATGGGCTATGTTCCCAGCATGGGAGGTGGGAGGTTATCTCTGCTTTAAGCTTCATGCTTTTTTCACTGCTGTTTTTGGATTTGGTTATGTGGGTTTTAATATTTTTAGTGCTTCCAAAGTGGTGTTATCTGGGGAGATGTGTGCTCACTGTTCTCTTCTTCTGCACTCTGGTCCTTACCCAGGAAGAGCCTTGATCTTTTGGAATTGCAATTAATACTGCTCCTTAGAGTCCCTCCTCCCTTGGGACAAGAAACAATAAGGTTTTTCAAGATCCCTGATCCCTTTGGGGCCAGAAGTCATATTGCCTCTCAGGCTTTCCACTCCCTTTTGATTGTAAATGCTCCTCTCTGCCCCTGAACTGTGACCCAGAAGTGGGTATAGGTAATGGAGTTTCCAAACATTGTCTGGTCCTGCATCCAGTGCTAGCATAATCTTTTTCTGACTAGTTGTCAAGTTTCTTTACCATTTCTGACTTGAGCTGCTCCTGTTACCACCACCTAATCCCACCATTGGTGTTTCATCCATGTGACTTCTGAGTTGGTCTCTACTCCTGTTGTAAATCTCTCTTTCTGACCTTCTAAGTTGTCTTGGACTGGAAGAATGCCTCACTCTGACCTTCTGTTGACTCTGCCAACCCAGAATTCAATTCCAGGTGTTTGGAGTAGTTTGGAGGAGAATGTGGGGAGAACTTGGCTTAATGTTCTCTACTCTACCATCTTGGCTCTTCCTCTAGAAGAGATTTTTTTTGTATATGTAGATAGATATTAACATGTAGTACTATATACTTATATATTAGCAGATTAGATAATCACAACATTGAGTAGTGCTTTATATAATTCCATAGATAGGTTATATAAAATAGGACAGGGATCATGACTAGATCTTATAGACATTAATAATGGGAACTCTTAGTTGGAACCTCTATCAATGTTGTCTGTTGGAATATTTTTTTAAACTAAGCATTTCAGAGACTTCACTCACAAAGGTATCAGAATGTCAAGTGTACCGTATGTCAGAATCATAATTTTATCTTGAAGTTTTTTTGGTTCTGAGATTGGCTCTTTATCCATTATGACATGCCTCTTATATGCTATAACTCATATAACTCATATACTATATGTCATATCATAGAGATTGAGTGGCATAGTAGATCGAGTGTGGAGTTTGGAGTCATGAAGCCCTGGATTAAATCCCACTTCTGAAATATACAAGCTCTTTGACTCTGGAACATCTCTTTAACCTTTGTGTCCCTTTGTGTTTCTTCACAAATGTGTTCCATTTCACAATGAAAGTTCCCTACAGTGACAAAAATCACATACTCTCCCTTTTTTCAGTACTGCCATATCAATCACAGGATTACAGAGCAAGCACAATTGTTTAGTATTTATTTAATATAGACAGAGAAATGGAAGCAGTGGTGAAAAAACAGAATCACAGAATTTCAGAGTTAAAAGGGACCTCCAAAGACCATTGAATTCAGTCCATACCTCAAAAAGGATCCTCTAGACAACATATGCAGCAATTGCATATTTGATCATTGCTTAAAGATCTCCACTGGAAAGTAAAAACATAGCATCTCCTAAGGCAGGACATTCCAGTCTGGGACAGTTACAACTGGTATTCTGTTTTGTCTTACACCAAACCTAAAGACACTTCTTTGCTCCTAATGGGAGAGTTTGTTTCTGTTGGAAATTGATAGATTGGGGAAAGACTGATATAACAGAAGGAAAATACAGTTCAGCTTCAGTTCTTTGAAGGAGTCACCAATTATGTTTGAGATAACTCTAGAGATTTTCTTGAATCCATGAGGTACATAGCTGCTGGAAGAAAGGAGACTGACTTGATCATATTGTCTCAGCAGATATACGACTTATCAGGAACATGTGAATAAAAGGAAAATATTCTTTAGCTAGAGAAAAGAAAGGACCAGCTAATTAATCAATAAATAAGAATTTATTAAATGCCAACTAAGTTCCAGATTGTGGACATGTATAAATACAGATGTTTACATTATTTTTGGTTTGTTTTCACAGTATATAACAGCAGTTAGTTGCCTGAAGTCAGGAAGACCGACCTGAGTTTGAATTTGATCTCAGATGTTGATTAACGGCATGAACCTGGGCAACTCACTTAATCCCTCTATCTGCCTTAGTTTCCTCATCTGTAAAATGGGGGTAATAACAGCACATACCTCTCAGGATTGTCATAAACATCACATTAGATAATAATTGTTAATTGTTCATTGGAGTCCTTGGCACATGGTAGTATATAGATATTAATTGTTATTATTATATATGTCACAAAAAATTCAAATATAATCAAGCAGTCAGGGAAATATCTGTGATAAAAATCCCCAAAGGCAAATTAAATCAGGGTTCAAATGTTCAAAAAATATATTTTAAACCATATATATGTGTATGTGAATGTGTGTATATACACATGCACATATATCAACAACATTTGATAATGTTAGAATGCTGAAGGAATTGACAAACATTGTTGCATTTACTATTATTTTTAAGAACTTGGTCTCTCTGATAACTGGAAAGAGCCACTGTAAGTGCCCATCTTCACAAAAAAGAGAAAAGGATGACGGGAAAATATAGAAAAATTGACTTAAGTTAGATACTTAGGAAGATATTAGAATAAATCACCCATCAACCAATCAATCTGTATTCACCTAAAAAAGGCACAAGATACTCTCCACCTTAGTGATTTCAGATATTCCCATGGCTTCAATTATCTGTATAGAAGTGATTTAGAGCTTTCTTGGTACTCCCTAGGATAAAATAGTAACTCTTCAGCCTGACATTTAAAGCCCTTCACAATCTGAGTCAAACCTCTTTTCAGGCTTACTCATATTAACTCTGTTCATATATTATATTCCAGCCAAACTGCCACACTAGGTGTTCCCCAGTCTTGAAATTAAATCTTTTACACTGGTGCCTTTGCACAAAGATGGCAGAAGCCCAGCTCTGAAATCCAAAAAGAATAAGTGTCTTGACTTTGCAATAGCCTGTGAATTCTTCTCACTGCCTCAAATCTCTTCCTACTCCAATCATCCTCCATCCAACTGTATAGTTGATCTTACTAAAGTGCAGGTCTGACCATATCACTTCCTCTTTCTCTGTTCAACAAGCTATAGTGGTTCTTTGTTACCTCCAAGATCAAATATAGAATCCTCTGTTTGGCTATCCATAACTCGGATCTCTGTACTTTTCTAGGCTGCACATACCTTACTCCGCTGTGATATTGACTATTTAGCTGTTTCTTGAACAAGATACTTCATTTATTTATTTTTACTTCATACATTTTACCTGTCTGAAATTCTCTCCATCCTAACCTCTACCTTTTGACTTCCTTATCTTCTTTCAAGTCTAAGCCAAAATCCATTCTGCAAGAAGTTTTTCCTGAACACACTTAATGCTAACAATTTAAACCTTCCCTCTAAGATTATTTCTAACTTATCCGTTATTATGTTGTTTTCATGTAGTTGTCTCCACTACCAGATATGAGTTCTTTTTGTGGGGAGAGGCACGAGAAGGTGCATATTTTTGCCTTTTTTTAAATATCCAGCTTTCAGTATGTCACATAGTAAGTACTTAATAAATGCCTATTCATTCAATTTTTGAACCTCTGTTCATTCTAATAATCTCTAACAAGTTATCTTATATTCTGATCTCTCTGAAATATGTATATCTGTAATCATGTCGTCTGGCTCAATCTCTAGAAATAGAGTTTAGAATCCCAGTTGGGGGAACCAAACTGCCAATCCAGGGTAGAGCTGAAGAAGGAATTATTATAGAGAGTAGTCAAAGTCAAATGAGGTTGAAGCCTGCACAAGATTATGATCTGATTTAGTCAAAATTTAGTTGGATAGAGTTTCACTTCTCAAGATCTGAAGACCATATTCTACTGCACAGCCAAAAACTCCATTAAGTCCATCAGAGATAGGTGGTAACCTATCTCTTGCCAGTCATATTACACAACTTCACCTCAGTCCCATAACTTTATTATTGATTTCTTTACCTAAACATAAGATTTTATATTTACACTTGAATTTCATTTTTATATTTAGAATTTCAGATTATAGATATAATTTTTAATTTAAAGTCTACCATATATGCCATTTATTTAGGCCTATGAGATTTGTTACCAGCAAATTAACAACAACAGATAGGAGCCAAGATGGCGGAGTAGAAAGACGCACATACACATAGCTCCGAACCCACAACCCATAGAACAACTACAAAGAAGTAACTCACGGCGAATTCTGCACCCAGAGGCCACAGAACATTGGAGCGAGGGAGATTTCTGTTCCGGAGAGACCTGCAAACCTCTCGTAAAAGGTCCTTCGTGCTGCGGACTGGGAGCCGGGACTGGGAGCTGAGTACAGCCCTGCCGTGGCCGCGGCACCGAGAGGAACAGATCCGAGCGGGCTTCAGGGACGGGATCTCCAGCGGCCGCACAAGTACCTCCAACCACAGGTGACGGGGGTCTGTGAGAGAGTCCCTTTGGTGGGTCGAGGGGGGAGTGGGGTGCCCCCATGGCTCGGGCCCCCTCGGGAGACAGAAGCTGAGGGGCAGCGGCAGAGCAGGGCTCTCCAAGCAGGCAGGAGCCTGGATCCATTGTTGAAGGTCTGTGCATAAACTCCCTGAGGGAACTGAGCCTGAGAGGCAGCCCTGCCCTCACCTGAGCATCTGAATTTAATCTCACACTGAATAGCAGCCCTGCCCCCCGCCCAAAGCCCTGAGGCTGGAAGCAGCATTTGAATCTCAGACCCCAAACACTGGCTGGGAGGATCAGGAGGTGAGGTGGGTGTGAGGAAAATATTCAGAGGTCAAGTCACTGGCTGGGAAAATGCCCAGAAAAGGGAAAAGAAATAAGACTATAGAAGGTTACTTTCTTGGTGAACAGGCATTTCCTCCCTTCCTTTCTGATGAGGAAGAGCAATGCTTACCATCAGGCAAAGACACAGAAATCAAGGCTTCTGTGTCCCAGCCCACTCAATGGGCACAGGCCATGGAAGAGCTCAAAAAGAATTTTGAAAATCAAGTTAGAGAGGTGGAGGAAAAGCTGGGAAGAGAAATGAGAGACATGAAGTCAAAGCATGAACAGCAAATCAGCTCCCTGCTAAAGGAGACCCAAAAAAATGTTGAAGAAAATAACACCTTGAAAACTAGCCTAACTCAATTGGCAAAAGAGGTTCAAAAAGCCAATGAGGAGAAGAATGCTTTCAAAAGCAGAATTAGCCAAATGGAAAAGGAGATTCAAAAGCTCACTGAAGAAAATAGTTCTTTCAAAATTAGAATGGCACAGATGGAGGCTAATGACTTTATGAGAAACCAAGAAATCACAAAACAAAACCAAAAGAATGAAAAAATGGAAGATAATGTGAAATATCTCATTGGAAAAACAACTGACCTGGAAAATAGAGCCAGGAGAGACAATTTAAAAATTGTGGGCCTACCTGAAAGCCATGATCAGAAAAAGAGCCTAGACATCATCTTTCATGAAATTATCAATGAAAACTGCCCTGAGATTCTAGAACCAGAGGGCAAAATAAATATTCAAGGAATCCACAGAACACCACCTGAAAGAGATCCAAAAAGAGAAACTCCTAGGAACATTGTGGCCAAATTCCAGAACTCCCAGGTGAAAGAGAAAATATTGCAAGCAGCTAGAAAGAAACAATTCAAGTATTGTGGAAATACAATCAGGATAACACAAGATCTAGCAGCTTCTACATTAAGGGATCGAAGGGCATGGAATAGGATATTCCAGAAGTCAAAGGAACTAGGACTAAAACCAAGAATCACCTACCCAGCAAAACTGAGTATAATACTTCAGGGGAAAAATTGGTCTTTCAATGAAATAGAGGATTTTCAAGCATTCTTGATGAAAAGACCAGAGCTGAAAAGAAAATTTGACTTCCAAACACAAGAATGAAGAGAACCATGAAAAGGTGAACAGCAAAGAGAAGTCATAAGGGACTTACTAAAGTTGAACTGTTTACATTCCTACATGGAAAGACAATATTTGTAACTCTTGAAACATTTCAGTATCTGGGTACTGGGTGGGATTACACACACACACATGCACACACACACACACACACATAGAGACAGAGTGCACAGAGTGAATTGAAGAGGATGGGATCATATCTTAAAAAAAAATGAAATCAACCAGTGAGAGAGAAAGATATTGGGAGGAGAAAGGGAGAATTCAATGGGGCAAATTATCTCTCATAAAAGAGGCAAGCAAAAGACTCATTAGTGGAGGGATAAAGAGGGGAGGTGAGAGAAAAACATGAAGTCTACTCTCATCACATTCCACTAAAGGAAAGAATAAAATGCCTACTCATTTTGGTATGAAAACCTATCTTACAATACAGGAAAGTGGAGGATAAGGGGATAAGCAGAGTGGGGGGGGATGATAGAAGGGAGGGCATGGGGAGGAGAGTGCAATTTGAGGTCAACACTCATGGGGAGGGATAGGATCAAAAGAGAATAGAAGTAATGGGGGACAGGATAGGATGGAGGGAAATATAGTTAGTCCTATACAACACAACTATTATGGAAGTCATTTGCAAAACTACACAGATTTGGCCTATATTGAATTGCTTGCCTTTCAAAGGGAAGGGGTGGAGAGGGAGGGAGCTAAAGAAGTTGGAACTCAAAGTGTTAGGATCAGCTGTAATGTTCTTACCACTAGGAAATAAGAAATACAGGTAAAGGGGTATAGAAAGCTATCTGGCCCTACAGGACAAAAGAGAAGACAGAGACAAGGGCAGAGAGGGATGATAGAAGAGAGAGCAGATTGGTCATAGGGGCAATTAGAATGCTTGGCGTTTGGGGGGGGAGGGGAGAAAAGGGGAAAAATTTGAAACCCAAAATTTTGTGAAAATGAATGTTAAAAGCTAAATAAAAAAAAAAAAAATTAACAACAACAACTTCTATATACTTACCCCCCAAAAATGACGCAGAGCTAATTACAGACAATGCAATACTTCAGGATACCAATAACTAAATGGAAAATATCTTCCATGAAGGCAGAAACCATGTATTTATTTTTGTAACTCTCCTAGTTCCAATATATCACATAGACACTTAATATATGTTTATTGAATGATTGCTTTAATCATGTTTGGATCAATTTTGGGGTAGAGGTAAGTGAAAAGTCAAGGATAATTCTGAGATGGTGAATTTTGGTGGCTAACTGCAAAGATGGTCATTTCTTCAATAGAGATAAGGAAGTTTGAAAGAAAGGTGGATTTTAAGGGAAAAAAAAACAAATTCTCTTTTGGACAAACTGCATTTGAGATTAATATGGACATAGTTTGAAATGTCCACTATGCAGGTGGTACCAGGAACCTAATGCTTAAACCCCTTATAATAAAGTAAATTATCTTAAAACTGATACTGGAGGAATTTTATTCCCTAGTACCTAATAACTTTATTGTTAATTGGAGAATCAAAGAATCATAAGGGACTTGAGACTTCAGATGTTCTGTTATAGACCCTAAAACTATTTACAATTTCAAGTATTAAGCATTATAAAGTTGCACTGTGGTGTATTTTGTTAAATATTTAATGTATTTATCTGTTAGTTCACATTCATTCAAGTTGTAAGTTCCAATACCACAATATGTAGGGTTCATTTAGAATTATAACTTCAGCACAGCAATTGATCAGAATGTCGTCATTTAGTGAAATCTGAATTATCCAATAAGGTATGCTTGTCAGTTACATTCCAAATCATTCACCTTTAACCATTCCATCTTGTGCTTTTATTGCAAGGATATATATATATAGTTCATTGACTTTAATTTCTTCTAAATGGTCAAAATTTTTACGGTTGTAGGTAAAACATAGTTCATCTCAAATTCATTAGGAAGTTTCCTTTGAGCTATTGCTTTCTTATATATTTTATTATAGCAATTGGTAAGAAGGAAAAAAAAAATATGCCATTAAAATCCCAGTCTGTATTTATGTTGCATTGTTTACTGAATGTTTAAAGTCTGTTCTAAACATAGCACAGCTGTCCTTTGAAACACCAGCTGTTTTTTAAACTTTATGTACCTGCTTGACAACTGGCAGATAAATCATACGTAAGACTATTCTGAAAGAAAAGACACATGGCCTTCTATGACTTAGAATGGAAGCAAATGCATCCCTCTGAAGTATTTTGTGTAAAACATCCTAACACAAGCTATGTGGGGGGATAAGGTGTTAAAGCTGATCATTCCTTTTGACCTAAACATCTCACTAATGACTATGTATTCCAAGTTGACCCAAAATAAACACCTAGCTATTCACAGAACTCTTTTAAAGAAAAAAATGAAAGTGGGTAGCAATTAACAAGGGAGAGGCTAACAAAATTATGCAACATAAATGTGACATATGTAATATAATACAGTGAAAAAGTATGACATAATATTTGAGAAGAGGGCCTCATAGCCGGGAAGGGTTACATACATTCAATTCGTTCTGCTTCTGATACGTATTTGCAATGAGATCTTGGGCAGAGCCTAATCAATTCTCTAAGACTCTATGTTGAATAGGAAGTGCCAAGTTATAATGATGAAGGGAATTTTCTTACCCATGAATTCTGGAATTTGAAGCCTTAGGTAGACAGCATTCTCTTCTCATCCTAGCAAAGACTAATAACTTTTTTTCAGTTTGAGGGTTAGGGAGTTTAATCTGGAAAAGGAGGGATTACGTAGTAGAATTCTGCCATGCTTCAGTTTTTGAACTGGACTGAAGCAGTAACAGGGCCACTTGAATAAAGCCAAGATTGGAGCTGTGGGCAGCAAGAGCTAGTGGGGTGAATACCAGTAAATAAAATTTAGAGAGACAGAGAGAGAGAGAGAAAGAGAGAGACAGAGAGACAGAGACAGAGAGAGAGAAAACAAGAGTTCCAGACACGATCATCTGAGTATTGAAGGGTGGGCTTGTGCAGTCAGGCCTCTACTTCCTAGGACAAAGAACATTTAAAGGGGTGACTGATACAGCTGAGTGTGCCCGTGCTTGGGATCACTGTAAGGGCAGTTAAGGTTGAACTCAGTTCCTTGCTGAATGCTGCTCACAAGGACTTTCTGCATGATTATTTGTTGAAGCTGTTTCTATTTCCAGACAGTGTCTCCTCTGAACCGTAAATGGTCATAAGTGATCTGTGACTTGTGTCTGCTAATTAACTGAATGTAGGGGGAGTGTAATGAATCACATTAGTCTCTCCTTTGTAATACAAAGGACTCAATGGGTTGAGAGGTTTCAGTTTATGTCCAGAATATCACATTTCCCCACCCCTTTCATCTGGGGGCTGAGTGGTATAAGAGAATCTTATTTTTTGCTGTTCTGTAGTCATTTCAGTTGTGACTCTTCGTGAACTCATTCAGGTTTGTTTTTTTGGCAAAGTAGAGTGGTTTGCCATTTCGTTCTCCACCTCATTATAAAGATAAGGAAACTGAGGCAAACAGAGTTAAGTGACTTGTTCAGAGTCACACAGCTAGCAAGTGTAGGAGGCCAGATTTGAATCATGAAGACCAGTCTTGCTGATTCTAAGCCCAGTGCTCTAACCACTGCACAATCTATCTGCCCCCAAGACAATCTTACAGTTCTGGTTTTATAAGCAATTTTGATAAGTTTCCTAAATAGGAGAAAGAGAGAGAGAGAGAGAGAGAGAGAGAGAGAGAGAGAGAGAGAGAGAGAGAGAGAGAGAGAGAGAGAGAGAGAGAGAGAAACATGTGACTCTTCAGGACCATAGATCCCTAGCCAAATTCAAGTGAACATTAGAAGGCAGGCATTTTAGTTAAGCTCCAGAGTCCAAAGCAAAGGTGGTATGATCAAGAGAAGGTCATATCTTTGACACACTTAGTATGCTGAGAAAAGATGAATTGCCCAAAAATTGATTCCACCCACACTGTCAAGTTGGAAGGGAGAAACAAAAAAAGTGGAGAAAAAGAAAACAGGGACAGCTCACTAGTCATTTTTATGAATTGCAAGAGGAAGGATGGTTGAAGAATTGAGCTGAAGTCCTTCCTTTCTATTTGCTTTAGTTCTAAGCCTTGGAACCTTGCCAGATAACCACTCTTGCTAGATTATAAATACAACAACCAACTGTGACTCCAGAATTCTGATGATAAACTAGAGCAGCAAAATGAACCATACCTTTTCAGACTCTTAGCTATACTTATTCGCTATCAGGGATGCGTTTTAGGGGAAGGGAAAGGTAATGATAGAGAAACTCCCCCCCCCCAAAGAAAGATCATCAAGGAAACATTTAAAAGCAGACAGACTAGAGCAGAAGACTGTTCTAGATCAGAAGAAGATGCTTGCAGAGAAGTTACGCAGAACTGGAACTAAGATGTAATATTGAATCCATTCCTCAAAACAAACAAAATCCTGTTCCTAACTGATGTTAATGGTATGTATACAGTCCTCTTTTCTTGTTCTTTTAACAAAATATTGTACAAATTTATTAATGTGGATCAAATACACAATAACAAAAACAGGAATTTTAGAACAAATAAATAAGACACAAAGATATTTTTATACTCTTCTTTGTACAGTGTAGGTTCCTCATGATAAATATTTCTTCATTGACTTAAAGAAGGCAATTATGTGCAAGGATATATTGTGCTAACTTCAATTCTCTATAATTCTCATATAAAATGATGGATTTGGACAATTCAGTCAAATGAGCTGTAGGTTTGCTATTTTTTTAATTTAATTTAATTTCATATAGTTTTGCTTCATCCCTTCCCTGACCAAAAGATTAAAAAAGTGATTCTACAGAATTCAATTTTATCTTTCCTTCTATTTTAAATTTCTCCAAATTCTAGGTATTTCCCATAGCTACATTTTCCTTTCCATCTAAAGAACTTACTGCCAAATTAGGATTCTATCGCTGTTTAAGATAAGTAATGGTTGACATATCTTAAATGCCTCTACTTTCTAAAATCTTAGTTGTATCATTTCTTCCTTTATCCCAATTTCCTATGCTAGTGGGCATATTTCTCCATAGTGTGATAAATACTTATTCTTTTGAAAATAATAAAAGCAATTTTGCAAAATTTTTCACAAACTCATGATCATTTTTTTATATATTGATAGGTAATTAATTTAGGTGGTTCTAGATGTGTGACCTTTGATTTTGTTACATCCAGGGTCTACACATGTCCAAAACGTGTTTACAGACAAATTAAAAATTTAAACTACAAAGTCAAAATATTACAAAATAAATATCTGGGAACTTTTCTACATGGTTGTCATTGACAGTCAGTCATGTTAGTCTGGTATATTAGCCGTAACATATCACTTCAATTGCATGTAGCAGGTATGGTCATTGTAACAAGTTCATTAGGGTTAGCACTGTAGTGTAAAAGTCTCAAATAAAAATTTTACTTGTTTCAAATTTATAGTCATTCATCTATATGGGCCTTTGTTAAGTAAGTTTTTGTTAATCTTCATAGAGACTTGTAAATTTGGAGACAAAAAGTTATATATTTTGATAGGACTGAAGGAGCCCCATTTAACCTCTAGATGGTAACTATGAGATTCTCTGGTCTAAAGTACAGCTAACATATGAATGTAATGACACTAGAATTATGTCTGCCTCTGATATTAACTGAAATTATTGCTCAATTATCCATTTTCTTTTTTTTTCTCCCATGAAAGAAATAGCCTGTGGTTACCATTCATTACTCTCATGCCTTTAGGTTCAAATAAAAGTGACTTTTAAAGATTGTTTTCTTTTTTTTTAGCTTATTTACCCACATTCCCAGTTTGAAAACTAGAAACTTTTGAAATTATTTGAAATCTATATATTTGGTTTTTCACTATGCTAACAATAATTGTAAAAGGTACCAGATGCATCCTAAATATTTTCATAATAAAAAATAGATGAATAAATGAAAAAAATATTAAGTTCAGATCATGTGCCACCAAGTTTGCAAGAATACAATTATATGAAAAAGTTCATTTTTGCCCTCAAGGAGCTTAAATTATAATAGAAAAACAACAAAAATATGGGAGAGGTTCCAGAGAGGGGAATTTTTTTGAGAAGGCGAAAAGTAGCATGAGAGAGGGTCAGATAGTGAAAGGGTCTAGGTGGATGGCTGGATAGAATGTCTAGAAGCAGCCAGTAGATATTGTGAGGTTGTGTGCTAGTTTGCATATACTCTTTTACTAAATAACTGAACTGGGCTGTAGATCAAGAGTTCAATAAATGAGTGGATTTAACTTCCCCAGGGATTAGGGCACAGATATAGGAAGAGTTGCCATCCAGTGTGAATGGGTCCAAGATCTATGTAGAGAGGAGCAAGTCTGCAAAGACAGGAAAGATGATAAGAATGACTGGGTAGATATCTGAATGGATGGAGGAGATATGAAGTTGAAACATGATGCAGTATAAATTCAACAGAATTTATATGAAACTTCTAGTCCAGAGGTTCTCAGATTGTGATGTGAGAGCCACTGGGATTGCTGAGACACTTTCAGGGACTCCATAAGGTCAAAATGATTTTCATAATAACAATACATTTTAATTCTGAGTATGGCAAATATCTATAGTTATAACCTAGGCTTTTTGAAGGGTTCCTCAATATTTTTAAGTGTATACAGGAGTCCTGAAACCAAAATATTTATGAGCCCCTGTTCTAGTCTCATCTCCTCCCTTCAGACTTTTCTAAACCATCTTAGAAAAAGAAAGTGAAAGAAGTTATCTTCACATAGTCACAGGACTTGAGCTCAATACTTTCCTTCCTTTAAATATTCATAAAAAAGATTTTGTGAGTTGTTCCTGTTGAGCTTTTTCCTAGCTGTGTTATACGTAAAGTCTTCTAGGACAAAAATGAAGTTGTCTTTTCTAATACCTTGTGCTTGATACACTGAACCTATGAACTCTATTGAATTGGATACAATATATGTAGTTATAGTTGTGCACATTGAATGTCATTCAGAAGAAATAAACTCAACCAGTATTATTCACTTAGGTTTTAAAAACAAAAATATGTCTATAAGTAATTACAGTAACAATATTTACTTTTTAATCTAATATGGAATGTCATTTTTCCTGCTTTAAAGAAAAATGAAAATGTGAAGATCAAGTGTTTTTTATAAAATTCATCTTTTTGTGAAATGTAGTATATTCAGCCTAAGAGACCCTTGGAATCAGGAAAAATGTCAGTTGTTTGTCAAAATGAATAATCAATCTTTGGAATACCCTAAAGGGCAGAAATGTCATTTACCCAGAGAAGCATCTTATACTTTTTAGGAATGGTGAAGAGGTAGCAGCAGGAGTAGTATAATGCCATAGACATCTGGCTAACATATTTCTTTGAGGTTCCTTTAAAATCTTCAAACGGAAATACTGTCATGCCGAAACTATCAATTTGTTTTTTTTCTATTTTTGCCTTATTGTAATAACAATAATAGCTAATATTAGCACTTTTTGCTTTATAAAGTTCTTCACCAACATCATCTTATTTGAACCTCACAACAAATTGTGAGGCTGATAGTTCAAGGATTAATATTCCTGCTTAATAATTTTTTGTGGCTTGAATACTTTCTGTCTCCTTCTGTCTGTCTGTCTGTCTGTCTCTCTCTTTCTTCTGTTCTCCCCATCATCAACTTTTAAAAGCAGGTCTTTTGTAGTTAGAAGAATGAGAAAGGAAATCTCTCCTCTCTGTCCCATCTCTTCCACACATGGCAACTTCCAGTGGAGTAAAGTCTTCATGTAAATAAAGCAAGCTCAGAGTCAGGAGTAAAGAGAAAGCTGAACTGCAAAGAAAAACAGGCTCAGGGAACCCGTATTATGGCAAGGGAATGGAAGAGAAGTGATGTTTGTTTTGCATAAAAGAGAAATGTGAGAATTTGAAAGACATTCAGTGGAAACATTAATTGTGTAGGTTCTTAAATATTTAAAAATATCTAGGCAAGATGACACACTGTGCTGGTGGGGAAGATGAGGTGCATCACTTGAGCTTAGGAGTTCCAAGCTACAGTAGGGCTGACATCAATTGAGTGGTCCGCTGAGTCCAGTATCAACATCACAAGCCCACAAAGTACCTAAGGAGGGATGAATCAGACTAAATTTGAAACACATAAAAGATTAAAACTGCCATCCCAATTGGTATTGATTTGGGGCTCATGGGAGGCTTCACATTTTCAACTTGTGCCAGATAAGAAAACAAAGCCTCAAGTAAATATACAAACAGGAATGAATGAAGTTCAGTGACTTTGCTAGTAGAGTTTATATTTCTTTCCATCTATGGCATATCAAAGTATCAGGATTTTCATCCTCTGGTTGGATTTTTCCCCCATGAATGTTCCCCCTTGATAATGTTTAGTTTGGAAGAACCTGTCAAAGCCTATTTTGTCAATTTTTGAGATATTCCCGTTGTTTAATAAGCTGAAATACTGCATATGCTTCCAGGAGAGTCCTTCTTCACTGACAGCCATCAGGATGCATGTATTTGAATATGAGTAGGTATGATTCCTCCATTTTTCAACATCAGCAATTACTTCCCTCACCAAGTTGTTATAAAGATCAAAGTATGCATACCTTTCTCAACCATAAAGTGTGATGAAAATGTGAGCTACAATAACTAAATGTTAGCTAGTTATTAGTCATCTATGAATATATTTCCAAATAATGATCATAGTTTTCAACCCAAGAAATCAAATTATGTTACTAATTATATTTGTTATCTTTTACTATGCATTTTGGATGATAAGTGCTTTTAGGGACTTAAGCACTGGGATAACATATCAAAAAAATGGGCTCCTTAGTCTGTTTAAATTGCCAAATTAAAAGATATCCATTAGAATTGGTTCCTGCCAAGTCATACAATAAAATCTAACTATTACGATAATCAGAATAATATTTAATTTTCACATGAAAGCAAGAAAGGAGGAAATGGTTTAGGTAATTTCTTTTTAAAAATAAGAGAGGAAAAGAGACGGAAAGGCTCAGAAGACATGATAGACTCAGTGAAATTTCTGAAAGTTACTGCTTTGCTAGTAAAAATTCACAAAGATTTCAAAGAAGATCAGGTGAGCATTTTGGGCCAATAGGAAGCTAGCGAATACTTCTAAAATTCTAACTGCCTAAAACTAATAATTCTTGCTTTTACTTCCCAATAAACATTCCCTTTAGTTAAGAACTCAGAGATCTCCAGTAACTTTGGTGGCAGAAGTGTTTGCTAAAGTACTTGACTGAGAAACAGCACTTTGCTGGTATCAATTAGAGCCAAAATATGTTTCCCAATTGGCATATGTGTCAAGGCTACTATTCAAAGAATAAAAGTGATTGGACTTTATTAGGGGAGACAGTTTATGAAAAACTGAACAGAATTACATATAAACGTTCCTAATTACTTCTAATGTCCTAATCAGTGTGAATAAAATCTAAGATCATAATTTTCAACTTTCCTGAGCACTGCATAATAAGTAGAAAAGTTAATACCCTATATAGTACATCATGGCTAGAATAGAATTTCGCTTTATTTCAATTAATGTACAATATGTAAGTCATATTGAATCACTGTTTAAATTGACAGTAGGGATTCAGATTAATGAAGCTCTAAGCCAGCACAAATCCAATAAAATAATAAATTTTCTGAACTCGATTCTGAATCAAGACTGGATAATGATAGAACCACATTCTGCTCTACACACATTAGAAGAGATGACTGCTTGGTTATGCAGCACTTGGGGTGGGGGAGAGAGTGGAGGATCTTTGATCTATGATGTCATCAATGTTGGGAATTCCCAACATAGAGACATCTTCCACTCATGAAGCTTTACAACTTGAGTATGTGTTCTAAGTGTTTTTCTAAGGAATTTTAACTTGTGATCTCAGCAGCTCCCATGAGTTCAATTACTGCAGGGAATTTTCAAATGATATGTCCAGCTCTGGTTCTGACCACTGTTTCTTTTTGTATATGATATGCCTGTTAAACTCAACACATCCAAAACTGAACTCCTTATCTTTTCCCTCTAAACCTTCTCTCCTCTTCCTAACTTGTGTATTACTACTGAGCATTTTACCATCCTCCCAGTTGCCAAGAGTTGATATCTCAGAGTCATCTTCAACCTCACTCTCTTCTGCCACTCCTCCACAACTATTTTTAATCTCTTCTCAAGTCTTGTTGTTTCTACCTTTCCAATCCTCTATATTTAAGCCCCATTCTATCCTCTGACAATGCATCTTAGTGCAACCTCTCATCATCTCATGTCTTGAGTACTGTAATAACCTGCTGGTTGATTTCCCTACCTTGTCCTGTCTTATTCTAATCCATTCTCCAACCTCCCCAATCACTAAATCTATACACATGTGTGTATGTATATGTGTGTGTGTGTATATGTATATATGCTATACAAATATTATTATTAACTCCCTACTAATTTCAGGATCAAATAAAAAAAATCTGACCTTTAAAGCCTTTCATAACATGACTCCTTCCTCTAATTCCAGTCTCCTTACATCTTACTTCTAAGTATAATCCAGGAACATTGACCTCCTTGTTTCTCATGCAAGACACTCCACATCCTTCCTCTCTCTGTGAATTTTCACTGGCTACACCCCATTCCTGTAACTCTCTCCTTCCTCATCTCTGTCTTCTGGCTTCCCTGGTTTCCTTAAAACATCAGCTAAGTTCTACCTTTTCCAAGAAATCTTTTCTAGTCCTCCTCAATCTTAGTGCCTTACCTTTGAGATTATCTCCAATTCATCCTTTCTATATCTTGTTTGTATATAGTTATTTGGATATTGACTCACTCAGACTATGAGCTCCTTTACCTTTGAGACGAGGAACTGTTTTCATTTTTGTTGTTGCTGTTTATTTGATTTTTTGTTGTATTTTTTAAAAACTTTCTTTGTATCCCTAGAACTTAGCTGACATATGGTTGCGCTGTGATTTGTTCTTTCTTCTTGAAGAAGACCATGATATCAGGAAGATAGTGCTATGATTTGCAACTGAATTAAATTTGAGTGAAGGAGGGCTGTGCAACGTCACCAACCTCACTTTCTCCTCCAGAGCCATCTGGGTCTAGTGGCCAGATAGAGATCAGAACTGGAGATAGTCCAGAATGCAGTGACACTTGGTAAATACTTGTAAGTTTAACTTCACTTAAAGTGCGCACATAGAGAATATGTCAAAAGTAGGACCTGATCCTAGTTTTTCCTGACTCCAAGGTTGGTCCTCTGTCCTCTAACAACAATATGATTTAAGGATTATAAGAAATGTCCATCATAAATCATCTTTCTTTGACAAAGTTGACACAGCTCAGATTACTGTCACTTGAAAACTATTTAAATAGACCTATGTAGCGTACTGAGAGGGAAAAGAGTTCATAGGATATAGCTGAAAGAATAAATCATTTATTAATCTGTGTTTTTAGAGAACAAAGGATTTAAAGTTGAAAGAGAACTTAGATAACCTTCTAATATAACACTCATTTTATAGGTGAAGAAGATTGTGCCTAAAGAACAACAATGACTTGCCCAAAAGTCATTCAGGACTAAAGTAGTGATGGATCCAGGAGAACTACTTAAGTCTAAGCTTTAAGCAAATTGCTGAATTACTTTGGAAAAGTCATTTATCCACTCTGGGTCTCAGTGTTCTCAGTTGTAAAGGGAGGCGATTAGATCAGGGGATTTCTAAAATCTCTTTGATTTATAAAATTCTGATCCTGTGATTTAAAGGCCTGTGGAGTCAGTGTTATTTTATTAACATGGAGAATGTAAGTCACATGACATAATAGAAAGACTACTATATTTAAAGTTAGGTAACCTGGATCTGGCATCTATTCCTCTGTGTGACCACAGACAAAATGAGACTTAATCTCTTCATCTCTAAAATGGTATACTCATACCACTTCATAGCTTTGGTGTGAGTAAAACATTTTCTGTTCCTGACATATATTGGCTATGAAAACATGGACAAACTACTTAGCTTTTCAATGTCTCAGGCATCTCTTTGGTACTATAAATCGTTGAGCAGTTGCAGATTAGCATGAGCAAAGAGAATTTCCTCACTGGAAATTTTCTAATCCAATAAAATCACAAGCCAGGTCCAACAGAAAGTGATATATTAATCTGACATATTAATTTAGGAAATTAGATAGTCATTATCTTGGAAACAAATAAACAAAAGACTAATTAGATTATGATGGGTTGAGGTGAATGTAAGTGATCATAGTACAGATGAGTCTGTTTTTAAGACAGATGAAAAAATTAGAGGAAAAAATCATACACCACCTTAAAAAGGAAAGCTGCATGTGACATTATGTACTCAGGGAAAGCTGCATGTATAAACCCTGAATTTAGGGGCATGGGAATAAGGAAAAAAGAAGATAATGACTGACAAAATTCATAATTTTGCTTCAGCTGAATGTGGCCATTTGTGATACTATTGAGACTGGAATAAGAAAAAAAAAGTTCCGTTAGCATTTCCCTGCATGAAAGTTGCCCATCTCTAATTATGGAGGGCAACTATGGTGCCATGTTGAAAGTAGAACAGGGCTACAAACCCATTTTAAAAACTGCCCCACTGACTGAAGTGAATCTTCTGTTCCTGAAAAACACAGTAACTACTTCTGTTCCCAAAATATACTTAGATTCAGCCTAAAGGCACTAAAACATAAGTTGGAATTTGGAGAAAAAGCACCATCCTTTTCTTGGTTAATATCTGTCAATGTTAGTTCAACTGTGTTGTATGTCTGGGGTATTATATTTGCTTATTTTCTCTTTCAACCGGATGCAGAACGTTTCCATCACACACAAACTGAAAAAGAAAAGGTGGGGGAGTGGACAAAGCAGAAAAGGAAAGATTCAACCCCCTACTGATCTCCGTCACAGAGTGACAGTCTGAGGTATTGCCAAGGATGTTTTCATCTCCTTGAAGTATAGCCCCAGTTGTGCTAGTGCCAGAGGAAAAGCCTATATTTGGATGTTACAGTCAGTTACTAAAAAAGCAACAATAGAAAAAGATCAGATCATATTTTGAAATCTCACATTTTTGGGTTTCAAACCTGAATAAAGAAACGCTAAAATGACAGAGGAAGTGAAAGGTTAAGCAAGGATAAGAAAAGTGTTGGAAATCTAGTTAATCAGAATTCTGGTGATTAGTGACGATATCATTCATGGGCCCTTACAAAAAAAAAAAAAGGAAAAAAAGGAAAATACTAATGATGAAGATTGCTATTATGCAGATTTGTATAGACATCAGCTCCCTTTCAAGTTTTTGGAACAAGGCCAAAGTGCAGATCTCTGCCTGAAACAGGCTTGAAATGTTAGAAGGACAACACGTTGAATATCTCTATTGAAAACAGGCAGGAGCCATTGTGACGATTCCTACACTATACAAATAGCCAAGTCATTTCAGGATACAGCAATTAGATCTAGAACAAGAGGGTTAGTCTTAGATTTTCCAGTCCAGCATATATTGTCTAATTTTTTACTGATAACTTTAAACAAGACTTTTTTTTAAAAAGGGTCTTATTAAAATAAAGTCTATATATGTATGTGTGTATTGATGTTTGTGTATGTATGTGCAGATATATACACACATATGCATGCATATGTGTGTGTATGTGTGCATACGTATATGTGTATTATATATATATATGTATATATATATATGTATGTATGTATGTATGTATGTATGTATGTATGTATGCATTTCCCTAGCTAGAGTATTTACGTGCAACACTATCTTCCTCAAATATAGGGCACAACAGGTTATTTCTTGATGAGTGAGCTAACTGGTTTCTGTTTGGTTAATAGACATTTTAGTAATTGGAGAGAGAGAGGTAGGATGATTCCCAAAGATCATGTTTAAGGTTTCAAACAATTAAAGAAATCATATGGGGAGCCAAGATGGCGGAGTGGAAAGATGCACATACACATAGCTCCGAACCCACAACACATAGAACATCTGTATAAAGTAACTCACGGGGAATTCTGGAGCAGTGAGGCCACAGAACAGTGGAGCGAAGGAGATTTCTGTTCCAGAGAGACCTGCAAACCTCTCGCAAAAGGTCCTTTGCGCTGTGGACGCGGAGCCCAGCCCAGCCCTGCCGCGGCTGCGGCACCGAGAGGAATGGATCCGAGCAGGCTTCAGGGACAGGATCTCCATCGGCCGCACAGGTCCCTCCACCCACAGGTGACGGGGGTCAGAGAGAGGGTCTCTTTGGCGGGTGGAGAGGGGAGTGGGGTGCACCATAACTCAGGCCCCCTCAGGAGGCAGAAGCTGAGGCAGCGGCAGACCAGGGCTCCCCAAGCAGGCAGGAGCCTGGATCCATTGTTGAAGGCCTGTGCATAAACCCCCTGAGGGAGATGAGCCTGAGAGGTGGCCCTGCCCCAACCTGAGCACCTGAACTTAATCTCACACTGAATAGCAGCCCTGCCCCTGCCAAAGCCCCGATGCTGGGGAGCAGCATTTGAATCTCAGACCCCAAGTGCTGGCTGGGAAGATTTGGAGGCTAAGTGGGTGTGAAGAGAATATTCAGAGGTCAAGTCACTGGCTGGGAAAATGCCCAGAAAAGGGAAAAGAAATAAGACTATAGAAGGTTACTTTCTTGGTGAACAGGCATTTCCTCCCTTCCTTTCTGATGAGGAAGAACAATGCTTACCATCAGGCAAAGACACAGAAGTCAAGGCTTCTGTGTCCCAGCCCACCCAATGGGCTCAGGCCATGGAAGAGCTCAAAAAGAATTTTGAAAATCAAGTTAGAGAGGTGGAGGAAAAGCTGGGAAGCGAAATGAGCGACATGCAGTCAAAGCATGAACAGCAGGTCAGCTCCCTGCTAAAGGAGACCCAAAAAAATGCTGAAGAAAATAACACCTTGAAAAATAGGCTAACTCAATTGGCAAAAGAGGTTCAAAAAGCCAAATGAGGAGAAGAATGCTTTCAAAAGCAGAATTAGCCAAATGGAAAAGGAGATTCAAAAGCTCACTGAAGAAAATAGTTCTTTCAAAATTAGAATGGAACAGATGGAGGCTAACGACTTTATGAGAAACCAAGAAATCACAAAACAAAACCAAAAGAATGAAAAAATGGAAGAGAATGTGAAATATCTCATTGGAAAAACAATTGACCTAGAAAATAGATCCAGGAGAGACAATTTAAAAATTATGGGACTACCTGAAAGCCATGATCAAAAAAAGAGCCTAGACATCATCTTTCATGAAATTCTCAAGGAAAACTGCCCTGAGATTCTAGAACCAGAAGGCAAAATAAATATTCAAGGAATCGACAGAACACCGCCTGAAAGAGATCCAAAAAGAGAAACTCCTAGGAACATTGTGGCCAAATTCCAGAGTTCCCAGGTCAAGGAGAAAATATTTCAAGCAGCTAGAAAGAAACAATTCGAGTACTGTGGAAATACAATCAGGATAACACAAGATCTAGCAGCTTCTACATTAAGGGATCGAAGGGCATGGAATAGGATATTCCAGAAGTCAAAGGAACTAGGACTAAAACCAAGAATCACCTACCCAGCAAAACTGAGTATAATACTTCAGGGGGAAAATTGGTCTTTCAATGAAATAGAGGATTTTCAAGCATTCTTGATGAAAAGACCAGAGCTGAAAAGAAAATTTGACTTTCAAACACAAGAATGAAGAGAAGCATGAAAAGGTGAACAACAAAGAGAAGTCATAAGGGACTTACTAAAGTTGAACTGTTTACATTCCTACATGGAAAGACAATATTTGTAACTCTTGAAACTTTTCAGTATCTGGGTACTGGGTGGGATTACACACACACACATGCACACGCACATGTACACACACATAGAGACAGAGTGCACAGAGTGTATTGAAGAGGATGGGATCATATCTTTAAAAAATGAAATCAAGCAGTGAGAGAGAAATATGTTGGGAGGAGAAAGGGAGAAATGGAATGGGGCAAATTATCTCTCATAAAGGAGGCAAGTAAAAGACTTATTAGTGGAGGGATAAAGAGGGGAGGTGAGAGGAAAACATGAAGTTTACTCTCATCACATTCCACTAAAGGAAAGAATAAAATGCACCCTCATTTTGGTATGAAAACCTATCTTACAATACAGGAAAGTGGGGGATAAGGGGATAAGCAGGGTGGGGGGGGGATGATGGAAGGGAGGGCATGGGGAGGAGGGAGGAATTTGAGGTTGACACACATGGGGAGGGATAGGATCAAAAGAGAACAAAAGTAATGGGGGACAGGATAGGATGGAGGGAAATATAGTTAGTCTTATACAACACAACTATTACGGAAGTCACTTGCAAAACTACACAGATTTGGCCTATATTGAATTGCTTGCCTTCTAAAGGGAAGGGGTGGGGAGGGAGGGAAGTAAAGAAGTTGAAACTCAAAGTGTTAGGAACAACTGTCACGTAATGTTCTTGCCACTAGGAAATAAGAAATACAGGTAAAGGGGTATAGAAAGTTATCTGGCCCTACAGGACAAAAGAGAAGACGGAGACAAGGGCAGAGAGGGATGATAGAAGAGAGGGCAGATTGGTGATGGGGCAATTAGAATGCTTGGTGTTTGGGGGGGGAGGGGATAAAAGGGGAGAAAATTTGTAACCCAAAATTTTGTTAAAAAGAATGTTAAATGTTAAATAAATTAATTAATAATAAAAAAAAAGAAATCATACAACAAAGCTGAGTCCTATTGATTAGTAAAGACTTGCAGAAGACAGAGTATTCAGAAATGATAAGAAGCCTAGGAAGAGAACCATTGCTGTAACAAGGAAAATAAACCAAAAAAAAAAAAATGTTAAATAAGAGATAATGGTTTTAGAGTGGAGAGGGATAGATTTAAGATCTGCAAAAGATGAAATGAGAAGTAGAGAGGAATTTTTAGGTCACGTAAAGGACTATGCATGTATGCCCACTATATTCTCTTTCAATAGATCATAGATTTAAACCTGGAAAGGACTTTGGAGTTCCAGGGTCATACAGGAGCAGGACTTGGACTCAGGTCTAGTACTCTTTTCATGTCACCTAGTTTTCTCTGTTGTGTCCTTATAGCAATAAGTTTTAAATTCTTTGTAATCAATTAAAATATAGTGATTTTTTAAAAAACACTGTATTGCATCTGAAAAGCAAAAAATGCTAAAATAATGTGATTAATTTTTTTCTATATATTTATGAAATAGTGAGAAGATATTTCTGCACTGATCTTAGAAATCTATAACACTGGAAAGAAAAAAGAAACTTTTTGAATTTCTTCTGTGATTTAAACAATGCCTTCTATCTTTCTATCTATCTATCTATCTATCTATCTATCTATCTATCTATCTATCTATCTATCTATCTATCTATCATCTACCTATCTACCTATCTGTTTGTCGGTCCTTATACATTCATGTACAAGTGTGCAATCAGAAAAATCTTTGTGACTACAAACTGGGCACTGGGTTTTATTCAGGAACAAATATGGCAAAATTATTCTCTGATCAGTTATTCTGGAGTAATATAAACCCACATTTAGCTTAATAGGAAAAGATTTGAGATGTGGTACCACTGGAATCAAACACTAACACTTTACTTTCAGTGAGAAGAAAAAAAAATTACACTAATACTTTTCTCAGTTCTTTCTTTCTTCTAAATAAAAGGATGATTGCATATGGGGACTTAAATGTTCATATACTAAGTTTTGTCTCTTTAGAAAAAGAGATGATGGGTACAACTTCTATATTGATCCTCTTGTGACATTTAAATTTGTGTTTAATCCCAGAAATCAATTCCTAGCAATTTTGGTTTTTATTAAAACAAAAACTATTCTAAGGAACCAGACAATTTTACTCTTGATTATATATCAAGCACATATTTCTCATTCTCATACATGAATAAAACATTTGATTCCCTTTAAGTTAAAATTATCATAAAAATACTAGGCTAAATTCAGTAGTTTAAGGTCTTAGAAATAATTTTCAGTGGTGGCAAAAGGATAGGCTTAGGCATCTTTTTTTCTTTTCTTTTAAACCCTTAAGCTGATGAGAAGGATGATTTTACCTCACTGTGATTAACAAAGCTTTTACTAGTTTTCATGCTTGAAGGAAAGAAAAGGAGAAAGTTGCACTTTGTCGTATATTATTCTTCAACTACTTAATTATATTTTCTTCTCTCCTTGTCTGACAATTTTCCTCGTGTGTCATTAACCTCTGAAGTCACAAAAAAATTAATAGTAAAATGAGAAAGGATGTGTAATAATTTTCTCTAGCTCTTAAATTATCCAAAAACCTTTACAATACTGCATTATTAGTAAACAGAGTAAATCTCTACTTAGTGTATTCTCTTAAGGACATTTATTTAAAATGAGTAGGTATGTCTGTACGCACACACACACAAACACACACACACACACACACACATATACCTCTGTTATATAAAACAGCTGCATTTAAATATGATTATTCCTCTCTTTTAACTTCTTCCACCTTACCATGACACAAATTGCCACCCACTGGAAATTAATTGAGCTTAATCAAGAAGTAATTTTCTACCTTTAGTGTGACATGAACCAGTTACATGGCAAGGAACATTTCAAGCTGTATGTAAAATTATTTGTCCTGTAGACAGTACAATGACTGACTATTTTTTGAGTTTGCAATTCTTCTTAAGTGACCCTGACTATAATCAAAAGAAGCAATATAGCTATGAAGTAGAAATGAAGTGTATTACTTCATTCATCTAAAAGAAAAATAGTGAAGGATCTATTGTGTCCCATATCTACAACCATCAAAAAGGTATAGGTGTTTTCCTTCATGTGTGTTCCAGTATAATTTAGAGGCTAACACCAAAAGATGATATATAAATGCTACTGAATTCATACTGAAACTGAGCTATTAACTTATGAAAATTCAAAGTCCATTTCAATAGTTAGCATAATTGAGTTGTATTTCTTTTGTTTAGGATAAGAGATGCTATTTTTGTTTTATTGAATGAATATACCTTCAATTGAACACAGATGTCTTTATTTTCAGTGATGGGAGATCAACACTTGGAACGTTTTTCTGGTTAAGCTTATCCACGTGGATGGTTTAGTCACTTGTGTGATCAGTAGACACCAAATTCTGACCTATGTAAGAACTCCAAGAAGCGTATATTCTTTGACAAGAGTCGTGTTTGGAACAGTTCTTATGATACTTGTGCTATAGTAAATAAACATTTATTAAGCACTGACTATGTGCCAAGCACCATGCTAAGTCCTGCGAATGCTGTGCTCAGTACCTCTTTCTCTATCCCTAGTGCTTAGCACAGTGCTTGGCATATAGTAGGGGTTTAATAACTGTTTATTAATTGATTGATACAAAGATAGTCCCTGCCCTTGAGTAGCTAACATTCAAACTTGAAGCTCGCTAATCTCCACTGCTTCCACAATTTCAGTAGGGTGGGATAAAAAGGGAAGGGTTTTACAGGTCGTAAGTGGTCATAGTCAAATAATTTGATTTTAAACATGATAATAAAACATTTAGACAGATGAGGATCTGTTCTTTTCCAAAGGACTCTAAAAAGGTAATTCTAGTCTTTCATTCAAATATTTGCTCTTTGACTATTTCTGACCTAATTTTTCATGTTCACCCTTATTTCTATAATAGTTCTTTGTGGACTTAGGTAACTAAAATATTTTAAAAGTTTTATTTTTAATATTTTATAAGTATATAAGTGAATCAAAATATTTCATGAATAAATTTAATACACTGCAACAATCTTTATATTGAGGATGGTGCTAAATTTTGTGTCTTCCTAAAACCTAGTATCACAAATTTCTTAAATAAAATGACCAAATGCACAACATTTTTGTGTGCCGTCTCCCCATCCCATCCCAGTCTTTCTTCATCTTCCTCTCTGATCTGAGTTTCCTTAGTAATGATAAGTTGTTTAAGTCTCTATCTGAGAAGAATCTGGCATAATGGCTAGAAATCTGGCTTAGAGACTAGAAAATTCAGGTTCAGATTGTGCCTGTAGCATAGGCTGGCTATAAAATCAGGTGGGGAAGGGCAGGGAGGCAAGTTATTTCACCTTCTAAAACAATAAGCTGCAGGGAAAGTGCTTTGTGGCATTGGTAGTGGGGGTTCCTAAAACCAATGAAACTGCAGATCCAGTCTCTAGTCCTACATAGGACAATTAAAAATTTTCAAATTAAAAAGAGTCAAACATTTTGCTATCTTAATTCTCCCCCCCCCAAAAAAAAAATAGACAAGTGACTTAAAAATAATTAGCTGGAATAGTCTTTAGAGAGGTAGATTAGGAAGATAGTAAAAAGTATGTGTGTGTGTGTGTGTGTGTGTGTGTGTGTGTGTGTGTGTGTGTTCATCCTTTATTGCCAAAGAAGACCATGCCATTAGAGAAATAATGACATGACTTGCACTTGACTTTGTTTTGAGGGAGGGAGGGCTATGCAGGTCACCAGCCTCACTTCTCTTCCAGAGTCATCTGAATCCAATGACCAGATATTCATCAAAATGACTGGAGATGACCCAGGATGAGGCAATTGGGGTGAAGTGACTTGCCCAAGGTCACACAACTAGTGAGTATCAAGTGTATGAGGTGATATCTGAACTCAGGTTCTCCTGACTACTGCACTGGTGCTCTATCCACTGCACCATCTAGTTGCCCCTAGATAGTAAAAAGTACTCATCTTGAAGTTAAAAGATCTGAATTCTACCAACTGAGCAAATTACTTAACCTCTCTGTGCTTCAGTTTTCCCATTTCTAAAATGGAGATAATAAAGTGCAGTGTTTATTGTACAATGTTGGTTTGAAAATAAAATAGTAGAGTGCTTTTGAAAGTGATTTTTATCTGTAAAACCCTGTCTAAATAGCTCTCCCAAAAGACTGCATCGAAAACGAACAGTAATTATTGACTCTGCTACATATTTAAAAAAGAACACACCTCTAACTTCTCTTTCTCTATCTGCTTCCCTTTTCCTTTTTCTGGTTCTTTCCCCACCTCAAACACTAGAAAGAAAAAAAAACACTATTTGTAAGAATTTAATACTAACCATATATGCAGATCTTCAGAAAGAAAAAGGCAGTATGCTGGTCATAAGGTTTCATCAAGTAACTCTTAACCAAATAGGTGAGAATTTAAAAAGCAGAACAAATCTCAGAATATAAATAAATCTAAAAAAGTATTTCAATTCAAAGTATAAACCTAGGAATTCAGTCAAAACTCTCTATGTGAATTCATAGAACAGCATCTTCTGAATGTTTTGTGGAATACTGAGAACTAGATTTTACTGATTCAGCAAAAGATTGTAGCTCTATTAAAGAATGAAAATGATCATATAGTAAACATTCCCTCCATCCAAAAAAAAAAACCAAACCCAACCTTCAATAGAGTGTCCTCTTAATTGCCTACAACCTACCCTCTTAATTAACTGCAATCATTGGCTATCCGATATAATAAAACCATGAATACTATGTATGCTTCAAACTATAACCTTCTTCCCCTGCTTCTCTTTCCCATTCTTCCCTCAAAAAGTTCCCCTCCTTTTCAAAATAGATTTCAATCTATTTTTTCCTCCTTTAAAGTCCTGGGTAAATTGATGGTCAGGTTCCCATGAGAAATGCCTTCTCGGCACTGCTCATGTATGCAGGTAGTGTTACCATTGCAGCATATCACTACTACTGCTGATACATCATTTTCTTTTTGATTGCTAAAAGAATGGGGGAGAATACATATAATACACTACCAAGTCTGCATGGATTAAACTGTTAGTTTTCAAACTATTAGACCTCCAATACATGGTTAAAGCACCAAGTATTTTTATAACTAGTTTACAGTAGCTGCATATAGATAAAATCAAAGTATATGTTTTTTTAAAGATATCTTTTTTTAAAGATAAGGACATTTATAACAGGAAAATGTATTTAGTAAGAAGGTCATTGCATTTAAATAAAAATAAATTGATAGATTGAGATGATATTGGCTAATTTGAAATTTGTAGGTGATGCCTGATATAATTGAAAATCATATCAGGGCTGTAATAGAATTTATAAAAAGCAAGAGTCTCATAAATTTGCGAGCAGATAACCTTCCTAATCAAATTATACAAACTTCAGCTGGGTCAAATTCAGAGCCAAAATGTCCTTGAACTAGAAAAAAACCATTAAAAAGAACCTCTTTGCCTTTTAATTATTATGGATCAAGACTGCAAATTAGAATTTTGCCCCTTAATGTCTCTTGGGTAGCTAAGGATTTTTACTATACCTTGAACTCTTTACTCTGGTTTTCAGGGATTACACATTTTTTTAAAAAGACTGCTGGTTGTTTGATTCAAAAAGAGACAATGGGTTTAATTTTTAGTTAATAGTTACTTTTCTACAAAGAATCTTTAATAGGTAGAAAATTTTATTGGCTTGACTATATGATTTATTGTCCCCTAGAGAGATGTCTAGGACTTAAGGTTATGGCAGGTAGATAGTTGTTTAGTCCTTTGTTGCAACAGGGAAATCTCTTGTGGCACAAGGTCCTTAATGCGCAGCACTAGCTTCTAAAAAATAATATTCTGTACATCGATTTCCCAGATATCAAGTGCAAAAGTGGATGCCCATTTTCTTAATGTCTTACTCATAAGGAATGACATAATCCCTTCAGAATTTGAACAATCTAGTAGGTTGCTACATTAGGTTTTTGTGTATTTCTTTTTGGCTTTTGTAAAAACATTCTCATAAGACCGTTAGTTTGGGAAGAAATCTAGTAGTCTCAAATCAAAATGCACCTCTATAATGTTGGTTAACACTTGCCCTGTAGAAAACACATGCTAAATAATTTTGAATACTGGTTGAAGTGCAATGATGGGGTGAATTTAGAATACTTTGGCTTTCCAGCAAAATAGCCCCAATTTCTTGTGTTCTTTGCCATACTTGCCATATTCTTCCACAAGATTATCTTTTTTTTCCTATTAAGTTAGAGTCAGCTTCATCTCGAGGGATTTTTGAAAGGAAATGAGATGACTAAGACATTGCTTCTCTCAAATTCATGACAAAAAAGTGTCCTTTTTGCAGGTGGATGGGAAAATATCATGGCATTTGACTATTTCTCCCACGGATTCATTGAACAGGATTCTATAATCCTTTCTTATAAGTGGAACTGTGCTAGCCTAAAATTAGATGTGGAAATTCAAATGTCTCTCTCTTGAGAACTTAAATCTTGTACTGCTGAGCTCTGGAATACTAGAAAACCAAGCATATACTCTCAAACTGGGAAGGTTATTGGGATCTCAATTATTTTTTTAATTAGGGGAAAACACAGAGGAAAATGAGTAGTGGGTTAGAATATTAACTGACAATTGATATGCTTTGCTGTTCAGTCATTTTCAATTGTGTCCAAGTCTTCAGGATCCCATTTGAGGTTTTCTTGGCAAAGAGTGGCTTATTATTTCCTTCTCCAGCTTTTTTTTTTCTTTTTTTGCAGCTGAGAAAACTGAAGCAAACAGGGTTAAGTGAGTTGCTCAGGGTCACATAGCCAGTAAGTATCTGAGGCCAAATTTGAACTCAGTAAAATGCATCTTCTTGACTCGACATTTACAGAATGCTTTGAGTTACAAAAGTGCTTTTCTCACAATCGTCCTATGAACTAGAATAGGTTTCTCCAAACCTCTCCCAAGAAGAATTGGAAGGAACCTCAGCAGCTCTCTAGTTCAACCCACAAAGGGAATCTTCACTACAATACCTGACAAGTCATTATCCATCCTCTGCTTGAAGACCCCTAAAGAGGGGAGAAACCTACTGATTCAATCATTCCATTTTAGTAAAGATCTAATTACTAAGAATCTTTCCATTACTTCGAGCCTAAATGTATTTCCTTGCAACTTTTTCACTTTGCTCCTGTCTCTGTCTTTGAGGCAAAAAAAAGGAAAAAAATCCATTCTTTCTTCCATATGAAAATATCTCAAATTCTTGAAGATAATCTGTCACTTCTCCCCTAATGTCTTCTATTTTCCAGGCTTGTTTTCTTTCCCAGATTAATCCACCTATGACATTAACTTGAGGACCATTTTGGATGACATGACGCTGAGGATCTTTTTTGCATTTCTCTGTACTCCTTCCAATGTCCTTCCTAATATATGGCACTCAGGATGGAAAACAATGTTCCAGGTATGATCTGATCATGGTAAAGTACATTAGTACTATCACTTTCTTAATGTTGGGTACCATAATTCTTTGAATCTATCCGAAGATTACATTAGCCTTCTTGCTTTATCAAAAGGTATTTGAAGTCTGCTGAAAACCCCTAGATCCTGTCCTGTTATCATGCCAGAAATCTTCACTATTCGGTTTCATTTGTTTGGACTTTCAAATGTCCTTATTCTGCTTAAATCCAAAAATTTCTCATCATCTAACGAATTAGTTTATCTGCTATAAGGCAACATAGTACTAACAGGTAATCAAGTACAGTAGAAGGAACCCTAGATTTTCAGTCAGGAGACCTGCATTTGCATGCCAGCTTTCCTACCTATTGCCTGTGTGCCTTAGGAAAGTCACTTAACTACTCTGGACCTCTGATTCCTCTTTTCTAAATGAAATAATTAGATTAGCAGTTTATAAGGTCCCTTTAAGAACTAGAACTATTATTTCAGTGCTAAATTTGTGCATCTCAGGAGTATCTTATATACTGGTTGTCCTACATGGAGATTATAAAACCCTTGACGTCTAGGGTAATGTCTAATACTTCTTTTGCAGCTACCACACCTCCTAGTAGTGTTATTAAGGACAGGCTTTTCTCAGGCCAGTGAAATGACTCAGGCTCAGGGAGTTAAAACTCCAATGAGATATTCTTGGGCCATAAAAATGCAATAAAAATAACTTTACTAATTACAAAGGATAAGATGCATACAATTACCAACATTAGAAAGATAGTAATTCAGATAAAATGCAACTGCCTTTGTTAGATGAGAAAGGCATTTTCATAGGGCATTGGGAATTTTGCTAAAACCTCCAACATTTACCCATAGACTGGACTTCGTGTACCTCAGTCAGGAAGGAAGCCAAAAATAATCATGATAGACAGAATCACCTCTTTGTTCCCATAAGAAGAAACTGATCAAGAATACATAAAACTTGTGCTTGCTATTACGGCTGAACACATAGGATGCTTTCAATAAATAATTTCTAGATGAACGTAAGAAAGTCAAGAGTAGTTGTATATAGTTTTATAGAATACAGAATTATAGGTATTTTCCTCCCTTTTCTCAGCTGAAAGACCTGGCATCTTTACTTTTTTAAAAAAAGCCATTTGACATTAGCTCTCTTCTTTCCCTTGTACCTAGAAATCCTTTGACCTTATCTCCTACATTCTCCTCCTTTCCCTCAATATGTACAATTATTGCATTTCTTTCCTCCAAATTGCATACTTAATCACTGTCCCCCTTAAATCATCAATTTCTCTCCCTATCAATTAGTTCCTTCCTTACTGCTGCAAACATGCCCACAGTCTTCACTACCTACCATGCCTTTGTGTTATCATGATATATCTCTCCTCCTTCTCTCAGCTAAACTCCTTGAAAAATTTGTCTACTCATGTTGCCTCCATTTCCTTTCCTTTTACTCATTCTTCAGCCCTTTGGAATACAGTTTTTAATTTCATCATTCCACTGAAAATGTTCTCTTCAAGTATATTAATGACCTTTTTAAAAAAATATATTTTATTTGTTTTCAGTGTTCTATGATCACTTCCATATATCTTAGATTTTTTTCCTCTCCCTCCCCCTTCTTCCTCGCTCCCTCCCTACTCCCTTCCAGAGGTAGTATACAATTTTATATAGGTTCTACACATACATTCCTATTAAATACATTTTCACCTTAGTCATGTTTCATAAATTAATTAAAATGAGTGGGAGAAATCATAAAGCAAAGCAAAACATAATAAAAAACAAAACAGGCTGATTCATTCTGCGATCAAATTCCATAGTTCCTTCTCAGGATGTGGAAGACATTTTGCCTCAATTGGGAATTTTTTAAGTCCTTGCATTGTAACGAAGTACTAAGTCTACCAGAAAGATTCCTTGCACACCGTGGTTGTTGCTGTGTATAAAGTTCTCCTGGTTCTGCTCCTTTCACTCAGCATCAGCTCATATACGTATTTCCAGGCCTCTCTGAAGTCCTCCTGTTCATCATTTCTTATAACACAATATTATTCCATTACTTTCATATACCACAATTTATTCAGTCATTCTCCAATTGATGGGCATTCCCCTGATTTCCAGTTCTTGGCCACCACAAAAAGAGCAAAAATAAATATTTTTGTACATGTGGGATCCTTTCGCATTTTTATGATCTCTTGGGGTTACAGTCCCACAAGCGATATAACTGGGTCAAAAGGTATGTACATTTTTGTAGCCTTTTGGGCATAGTTCCAAATTGCTCTCCACAATGGTTGGATCAGCTCACAGGTTCACCAACAATGAATTAGTGTTCTAACTCTTCCATATTTATCATCTTCCTGTTTTGTCATGTTAGTCAATCTGATAGGTGTGATGTACCTCAGAGCTGTTTTGATTTGCATCTCTCTCTAATCAACAGTGATTTAGAGCATTTTTTTCATATGATTAGAGATAGCTTTAATTTCTTCCTCTGAAAACTGCCTGTTCATATTCTTTGACCATTTGTCAGTTGGGAAATGATTTGTATTCTTGTACATTTGACTCAGTGCTCTATGTATTTTAGAAATGAGGCCTTTATCACAGACACTAGTTGCAAAAATTCTTTCCCAATTTTCTGCTTCCCTCCTAATTTTGGTTGCATTGGGTTTGCTTGTGCAAAAACTTTTCAATTTAATGTAATCAAAATTATCAGTTTTGCACTTCACAATGTTTCTGTCTCTTATTTGGTCAAAAATTTCTCCATTCTCCATAAATCGGACAAATACACTATTCTTTGCCCATGTAATTTGTTTATAGTATCAGTCTTTATAGCTAGATCATGTACCCGTTTGGACTTTATTCTTGTAGATGGTGGCAAGCATTGCTCTATACCCAGGTTCCACCATGCTGTTATCCAGTTTTCCCAGCAATATTTGTCAAAAAGTGAGTTTTTATCCCAGAAGCCGGGGTTCTTGCGTTTATCAAACAGTAGATTTCTATATTCATTGGCTACTTCAGTACCTAACCTACCCCTCTATTTCTTAGACAGTATCAAGTGGTTTTGATGATTGCTGCTTTTTAATGCAATTCAAGATCCAGTAAGGCTATGCCACCTTCCCTAGCATTTCTTTTCACTAGTTCCCTTGATATTCTGGACCTTTTGTTCTTCCAGATGAATTTTGATATTACTTTCTTCTAGCTCTAGAAAAAATATATCTGATAGTTTGGTTGGTATGGCACTGAATAAGTAAATTAATTTATGTAGAATTGTCATTTTTATTATATTGACTCAGCCTACCCATGAGCAACTGATGTTTTTCCAGTTACTTAGATCTCACTTTATTTGTGCAAAAAGTGTTTTGTAACTGTGTTCATATAATCCCTGAGTTCATTTTGGCAGGGAGACTCCCAGATATTTTACAGTATCTACTTTAGCCTTAAATGGGATTTCTCTCTCTATCTCTTGCTGTTGGGTTTTGTTAGTAATATACAGAAATGAAGATAATTTATGTGGGTTTATTTTGTAACCTGCAACTTTGCCAAAGTTGTTTATTATTTCAAGTAGTTTTTTACTCAATTTTCTGGGATTTTCTATGTATATCATCATATCATCTGCAAAGAGTGATAACTTAGTTACTTCTTTGCCTATTCAAATTCCTTCAATTTCTTTTTATTCTCTTATTGCTACAGTTAACACTTCTAGTATCATATTGAATAATAGTGGTGATAATGGACATCCTTGTTTCACCCCTGATCTTATTGGACAAATGATCTTTCAATTCTCAAGCCCAATGCTGTTTTCTCAATCTTAACTCTTCTCAACCTATCTGCTGAATCTACCACTCTTCCCTACACTCTCCTCTGGAATGCTTTTTCCTTGAGAGGTTTTCTTGACATCCCACTTTCCTGGTTTGCATCCTACTTGCATAACCACTCTTTCTCAGATGATTTTGCCACCTAATCAGCTATATCTTGACCCTAACTGTGAGAATTCTCCAAGATTCTGTCCTGGGCCCTCTTCTTTTCTCCCTCTGTGATCTTTCTCTGTTTTTAATTTCATTATTACCTATAGATTTAAGAATGATTATGATGCAGATGACTCTTAGATTCACATATTCATAACTATTCTCTTCCAAGCTTCAGTCCAGCACTATTAATAGTCTATTGAACATTTCAATCTGAGTGTACTGGGGATGTCTAAATTTAACAATGTCTAAAACTCTATCCACTGGAAGTGTTGTTTGTCATCATAAGATATTAATATTGATCTAATTTAGTAAAGCAAATTGACAGTAGCAGGTCCTAAGACAATAGATAAAAAGAAACACACTCTCACTATCAAAGTATGTATTCAAATTTCTGGTTATACAGAAGTTTCCATTCTCTAATAAAGAAACAGAAATATGAGTTTTATTGTTCCATTAATCTCCTTAGGGCAATGGGGAATCAGAAAATGAGTTTCTAAAGTCAAGAATCTATTCCTCGCATATTCTGGTTTTTTTCCTTTACATCACTTTTTTTGGCCAGGTCTATATTCCTACTTTGTAAAACAGTATGATTTCTGTAACAGTTTCTGGATAGCCCTATTTTCCTATCTTGTATTCTAATAGTTAGACTGAAATTGTCACAAAATTTAACCATTCTCTTAATGGTTAAATTAACCATTTCTTCAATGTTGGAGAAAATTCAGAATTGGTTGAGTCTTGAGTAACTAGAAAATCTAGAAATGAGTAAGAGAGGGTGAAAGAGAATTCCATGCAGGTGACAGGTGCAAAAATAGAGTTATCATAGCAAGTGCTATGATTCAGAAAGTACTAGAAGTATACAAAGAAAGTTGACTTTTGTGAGAAACTTTTAATATGAAAGAAATTATATCATGTAATAATTTCTATATGTAATATTTTGAGTTTTAATATTTATGAGTCTGTCACAATTTTCTTAAAAAGATGCATTTGTCACCTATAATATTTGTCAGAAAAAAGTCTGTTGCAGAGCTGAAGTATGTATTTGTAAGAAATATTGCTTCCGTTGAGAAAATGTCACATTAAAGAGAGGCAATGATAATGCTGTGGACATGTTTATTTGCTGAATCCTAATAGATGAATCAGTTTAACTACCTTTCCCAATGTTTCAGAATTTCCAAGGAGTATTGTGTAATGCCCTTGAGGCTGACATCACAGACTTCATATATTCAGCTAATGGTTCATACGTATGCTAAAGAGTCACAAGTTAACTTCATGACCACCATTCTTAGCCATGTCGTGGGACATTCATGGGATGAGTGAACACTAATAACTTAAAGAATCTAAGGTTTTTAAGATTTCTTAAAGAAGGGATTCTTAACCTTTTGTATGTCACAGACTCCTCTGATTGGTGAACCCTAAAGAACCCTTCTCAGAATTATAATTGCACATGTCCCCATTTAAGTTCACATACAACATGTTTAAAATTTAGAATTTTACATCTGTCCTTAAAATTAAAACAATATACCAATATGCTGTATTTCTACCCTGTTTTCCTTTTTACTGTAAACCAGGGAGATAAAGGAACCTCCAGGCCCTAGATTCTAGGTTTTGGATGCCATACACGTATATACACATATATGTGTATAGACATATGTGCATGTGTATATACAAACACACTTATTTATGCACTTATTCATTTTTACTGTAACACAGGAAAGCTAAAGGAACATCTAGGTCTTTGAGAGAGAGGGGAAAAAAAACTTTAATAAAGGAATCATAGAAAGGCAATTTGGAATAACATGCTGGCTAGACAGTCAGGAAACCTTGGATTTAAGTTCTAACTGGCACATTTTGGAGGTGCGACACTAAGGCAAGTCATTTAACCTCTCAGTGCCCCTGGCTACTCTTTAAGACTGTAAGTTATAGAACAATTGTGGATTTACATATGTATACTGGCAAATGGAGTTCCCTACACTAATACAATAATAAATATGGTTTCCAAAAAAAGACAATAATTAGATTGTACTGTACTGCTAGTATTTGTACTATGTGTGTAGGGAAAGCAGCAGGGAGAAAAAGAGGGAAGTAGATGACTGTGATGGCTATTTTAATTTCATTGCTTTCTATGAGAGTTTATCCTAAGCAAAGAGAAAATGAATTCATTCAGTCAATTAGCATATAGTTATAAAATGCTTAGTGTGTGCAAGATATTTTGCTAGGCATTGAATGAGAAAGTTTATAATAGATGAACGTCTAGGATTCACAGTTTTATAAGCAGACTTGCACAGATGACTACAATATGTGACATTTTGGGATAATGATATTAGAGTTACAAAACAATGGGCTTTGTGAGTTCTAAAAATGGAAGACCATTATATAGGCCATGAGAATCAGTGAAAGATCATGGGTAGGGTAGCATTTGAGATGGACTGTAAGTATGAAGGGGAACTACCAGGCATAAGAAACAATATAAGCAAAGGCACAGAGCAAGTTTCCATAACCTGTGACCCACCAAAGGATTTCAGGAGGCCCACATAATGGAAAACATCCTCACACTTCCATCAACATCCTCTACATTTTTCACGGCTGCCCAAATCTGTCGATGTGCCCGTGGGCCAGCAGAATAAGGCACCAAATTGATGGGCCTGGCATGGAGGCAAGAAAGTTCTTACTGAATTTCAGGGACAGAAACCAGTCCAATGTGATGGCAGTGTGAGGAGAGAAGCAATCTGAGTTAAGGCCAGAAGGGTTATAGCGGTATCAGACTATGGAGTGCCTCGAATGAGAATACAAGAAATTTGACCAAAAGAAGCTGCTAAAAATTTCCTGATAGGAAGTAACACATCCTGATCCATGAATAAGTGACATTATTCTGGCAAAGGGAAGGGGCAGAGAATATAAGTAGAGAAACTTATTAAGAGGTTATGCCCATAGTCCATATGGGGTAATGAGGGTGAATATTAGAGTAGGGTTGGTAAAAACACAAAAGGGGGTAACTACTGACAGAGATTGGGAGCAAAAATGAGGATTGAACAAAAGTCATTAAATTTGGTGATTAGACAAAGGGAGGAAGAGAGATGGAATTGAGGACTTGAAAGAGGTGGAAGAAAATGAAAGCATCTAGGAGATAAAAAATGGTTAATTCTAATGGGTAATAGGAAAATGTCTTATTCAGAGATCAGAGGGAAGGGATAGACCAGTACTGATTTTGCTAAGGAAGTTTCAGAGGTTCCCAAAGTGCTGATACCAGTCCCTTGGGGGTGCTGGAATGCTTAGAGTTGGAGGGTCAATAGTAGACTCAAGTGCAATTGGTAAGTGTGGAATAAAAAAAAAAGGGGGGCAGTGGAAGTATAAGGAAAGAAGAGAAGAAAATTTTGGAAAAAACATTTGTACATGTTTCATCTGTTGTTTAACAGAGTTAAAGTCATAGCGATTACATTATTTTCCAAATAAACATACAAAAGGCAAGTTATAATCGATCAGTGGTCAAGTCCGCCCACAAGAAACAAGTGTTGGCAGGTGAACCTGTTGCACATTGTTGGGAATCCAGTATGCATCAGCAGGAATATGTGTATGTAATGACTTGTTTACAGTACAATACTATATGGTTACATGACACAATATTGCATAATCAAAATTCCAATATGAGAAAACCCCTACAAATTCACAATAAATCATTAAATTTAAGACATCATTTTGTATATAGATAGATTTTGAAATGACACAAATTAAAAAAAAACAACAACATTAAAGAGTTGAAGAGAATAGATTTCCAGAGGGGTAATTTTTCTTTGAAAAGGGGGCAGTAGCATATGTACAATAATATTTATAGTAACTCTCTTTGTGATGGCCAAGAACTGGAAATCGAGAGAATGTCGATCAACTGATGGCTGAACAAGTTGTAGTATATGAATGTAATGGAATACAATTGTGCTATAAGAAATGGTGAACAGTCAGACTTCAGAAAAACCTGGGAAGACTTATATGAACTGATGCTAAGAACCAGAAGAATATTATACATAGTAACAGTCACAGTGTGCAAGGACAGTTTCTGATAGACTTAACCCTTCACAAGGTTGTAAGGACCTAAATCATTCCCAAAGGATTCTTGAGTCAAAATGCTATCCACTTCCTGAGAAAGAACTGTGGAATTGGAATGCAGAATGAAGCAGACTATTTTTTCTTGTGGTATGTTTGTTTTGGTTTTTCTCATGGTTTCTCCCATTCATTTAATTCTTCTGTGCAACATGACTAATGTGAAAATGTGTCTAATTAGAATGTATGTGTAAAACCCATATAAAATTGCATGCCATCTTAGGGAGGGAAGGGGTAGAGAAGGGGAGAAAATTATTGAAGTGATTGTTGAAAACTGAAAACAAATTAATATTAAAAAAAGAAAACATGGTGATAGGACAAATAAGTTTGGCATCCTCTGGATGGAGGAAGGCAGTTGGATGCCTTAGATGGTTTCAATCATATCAGTGAAGTTGGAGACCAAGTCAGCTGCAGTAAGGTTGGGATTATGGTTGAAGAAAGAACAGGAAGTTTGTAACAGTCACTTAGTCAATAAAACTAGGGTAGAACTGATGAGTTGCAGCAACAAAATTTATGTACCATATATTATTAGGGGTTGAAATAAACTCAATTTAACAATTTATCCAGTGATTCTTAGTAGTTTAGGAGCAAAAGCTAAGAAATAAGATGAATGGGGGTTAAGCAGGACTAAGGATTTCTAGAGAAAAATGAGAGAATTAAAGGTCAGGAAGAGATCTCAAGGTGGTAGCTAGGGAAACTTTAATGTAGCTCACTCACTATGGGATCAGAGTGGAGTGTGGAGATAAGAAGAGCCAGATGGAGAAGACGTAGCTCTTGATAAGACCAAAGAATAGGTTGAGTATTACTGAAAGAGTAGGAGAGGTGGAAGGATGGGATAGAAGCCAGCTCAGTAGCATTTACCACAGTGCACTGACAACCAAGCTGAGCACTCACCAACAATGAGATAGATAAGGGCTGGGAGTGGAAAAAGGCAGACAAGTGAGTTGTCTACCCTGGAAAAGACAAAGGGCATTTCATTTGGTGCATAAAGTATTTTCTAAACAATGTGTTTTGTGTGCACCTATGAAACTGATTTATGTTCTTAAAGCCTCTAGAGAGACACTGCTGACAGGTAGGGTGACTAGTTCAAAGCAGGAAAAAAAGATACGTGATGGGGAAATCATGAAGAAACATTTTTCTGGATTTTCTACTAAAAATGGACTGGAGGGATAAAGGGAGAATAACAATATTTTAATTTTATGTTAAATGTGCCTTCCAAAGCACTTCATAGTCTGATAGTTAAGTGATTATATAAAAATTTATGAAATCTTCCTAAACTACTAAAGACTATTGTGGTGTCTAGGACCTGAATGTTACGTAAGAAATAAAAATATAGAAAGCTTATGTAAAGCAAGAGAAGAGACTCTCCTAATTACTTTGCATTTATATTTATTCTCTTAAATTTATTTTATACATAAGGGCAGGGCTCCATAGATTATCTCATTCACTTAAAAAGTTATTGCTTCTGTAAAAAAGTTACGAACTCTTTTTAAATTAAAATGTTAGAACCAAGTAAAAAAGGGTCTGTATACTTTCTTGGATCAATAAAAGTCATTGAGTCATGCCCTAAGAAATTTTGTGTAAAAGGAACCAGAGAGAGAGATTCTGAGGATCTAGATGTGAGAGGTTGGATCAAGAATGGAACACTTTTCAGTGCACCTCTGAAAAGCAAAGAGAGGAACCAGCTGTGCCATAGAAGGTGAATTAGAAGGCCTGTAGACATCTCAGAGTAAAAGACACAGACTGAGCAAAGGTCAACTCTTTCCTCAACTTACCCTCTTCCTTTCAAATTATTTATTCACAGACACTATAATATGAAATCCCATTTCATTACTAAATGTTTAGGGTAAACTTAATTTTTTCTCAAGCACAAAGATGCCAAGGGTTAACAAGAGAAAGATACAAAGATAAGCTTAGCTGAAGAACTCAACTTCCATTTAGGTGTCATGAATTTTTCCTAAATGGTTGCTTTGGACAACTGTGACTCAACTCACGTTTATTTTTTTAAATAAACTCTCTCAAAAGGAGGGGAACAAGTGGACCTTCAATAGCTATATTATCTCCCAAACTTAAAAGGATCTGATTATTGTAGCAAGATGTTTTACACATACTGTAGATAGTAGATCTTGATTTGTGAAAAGTATTTGACAGAATTTCTAATGCTATCCTTCTGAACAAGTCAGAAAAAAGATAATTTCAAGCTTAATATAAATGAATGAGACACCAATAAAGACAAAACAAAATGTAAAAAAGTATCTTCTTAAGCAGTAACCTAGAACACGGGAAGTGATAGATGATGATATCAATGCAGGAAGAACAAATGTCCCTTATTCTTAAGTAAGTGTCAATGTTGAATATTGATTAATTCTACATCTCATTCTTCTTATCAAGTTTCTTGAAGCAGTTGGGGGGGAGGGGTGGTTTAAAGCTGAATAATTTAAGCCAACTGTCTGGGCAGAAAATAGGTTCCAGGAAAAGAAAGAGATAAAGAGGAATACCATTTTGAACTGAAAAATTAAGCGGGAGGCGCTAACATAAGTGAGATGAACATTACCTAGGTCTTGGGGCAAAGAGAAGACAAATAGTACTTAGCCTATGAAAACAGAAATTTACTTGAACAGGTTAAGAAAGAAATGTTCCCACAGAAATCTGAACAGCAACAGCAAATATTTACAAGGTTTCAAAGAAACAGGAGCTCTATGATTCAGAGATATGTGTTGTGCTCAACAGAGACAATAAAGTAGCTCTTCTCCCACTTAGGAGCTAGCTGCTGGAGCTAGTCCTTTATGCATAGTGACAAATGTACCTACTACAGAGCTGCAAAATATTGGCAATCAGCAGAGAATCTACAATACGCATTTCTGAAGGATAGTGTGGAGCTATGGGAAGTGGAGACACAAAGGTCAATGGGGCCTATAAATGGTGACCACCATCTATCAGAAGTTGGAAAGGGAGGTATAGGATTCACATAGCTACGGTAAGAAGAAAATCCAGGCTTTCTCTAAAACCTTCTGCCATTTGCATTGCTGAATCTCCATCCATTTATTTTCCCTCTCTTTTCTTCCTTTCATTCCTAGACACCAGTATGATAGAGTGGATCAATAGATTTGTATTCAGAGGAAATGGATTCATCCTACATTTTCCATTATCTACCTATGAGAAATTGGGAAAGTTACCTTCCCAGGTCTTCTATTTCATCATCTGTAAAATGAAGGGGATGAATTATAGCGTCTTTAAAGTATCTTCGATCTTTAAATCTATGATTAATTATCTTCAATTAGCATTCCTTGTTATCTATTCTTTCCCTACCCCCTTACAATCTAGTTTCTCTACTAAGTACTCTAACTGAAACTATTCTTATAAGACTCATCAATGCTGACAAATGGCCAAAATTCCATACCCTTTTTCTACCCAACTTTCATCTTCCTTAACCTCTCTGAACTAACTTGACATTTGGATGACCCCCTTCTTCTACATACTCTTTCCTCCCATAGCTTGAAAACTCACCAAATTTTGTGTTTTTCCAGCCGCTCCTTTTTTACCTTGTTTTCCAGTTTTACATTCTTTTTTCAGGTTAAGGATACGAACCTCAAGATTATTTTCCCCATATACTGCCTCCAGTGGCCATCTCATTCACTTTCACAATTTCAACTAGCATCTCAATGTAGATATCTCCAACGTCTGTAAGGGAGCACTGGGCTTAGCATTTGGAGCCTGAGTTTGCATCCCAACTCTGATCTTTATGCCCACAAGCAAGTACCTTCACCCTTCTTAACATCAGTATCATAATTTATAGAGTGAGGTTGTACTAGATGTCCTCTAGTGTCTTGTCCCCAAAAAGATGTATAGGAGGGCATTTCTCTGATTTCTTTACTAAGGTGGGTGAGAATGAGTAAAAAACCCTTTTAAAATATCTTAAGTTCTTCCCACCCCATTTAAAAAAATTATGTGTCATGAAGGAAAGGTTTGTGTATTTTTCCCCCACAGGGAAGTTGGGAAAGAATATTTTGGAAAATATAGGAGATATAAAAGCAAAATCTATCCAGAGTTTATTTTTTACATTTCTCAGTTTACTTCAAAAAAGTATATAAAGAGCACTACTTGTTTTCAAAGCTACTCTGTTTTCTATGCTTCCTTCTACCTTTTCTTTTATTCTCTATTGTGTACTTTTCATGTTTTCCCTCCTTTATCCCACGCAAATCCTAGGGATGGCAACCATTAGACACAAATAAGTAAAACCATACTATACATACTTCTATTTAGCAGTTCTTTCTCTGGAGGCAAATAGCATCTTTCTTCATAGGTATTTGCAGTTAATTTAGGTATTTGCAATAGTCAAAATGACTTAGTTGTTCAAACTTATTCTTAAAACAATATTGCTGTCACTGTATACAATGTTCTCTAGGTTCTTTTTATTTTACTCTTCATTATTTCATTCAAGTCTTTCCATATTTTTTTTCTAAAATCAATGAGTGCATCATTTTTTATAACACAGTAGTATTCTTTCATGGTTATATACCACAACTTGTTTAGTCATTCCCCAGCTGACAGGCATGTCCATAATTTGTAGTTCTTTACCATTACAAAGATGGCTATCATAAATATTTTAGAAAACATAGGTTCTTTTACATTTTCCATAATCATTTTGGAAAACAGACCTAATAATTTTATTACTAGGTAAAAAAAAAAAGTTTATCAACTCTTCGGACATACTTCCAGATTGTTTTTTAAAATGGTTGCATTAGCTCACAGTTCCACCAACAGAGAATTAGTGTCCCAATTTATCTCCATATCCCCTCCAACTTTTATTGTTTTCCCTTTCTATCATTTTAGCCAATCTGGTAGGTATAAAATGACATCTCAAGGGTGTTTTGTTTGCATTTCTCTAATTAATAATGATTTAGAGCATTTTATTTTCATTTGACAATAACATGTTTTGAATCCTTCATCAGAAACCTGGCCGTTTTTAACTTTTGGTCATTTATCAGTGGGGAAAAAATCACATTCTTATATATTTGACAAAGTCCTTTATATATGCGACATGTATCTGAGCAACTATCTATAAAAGTTTTTCCCCAATTTTCTACTTTCTTTTTCACCTTGGCTACAATGGTTTTATTTGTAGAGAACCTTTTTAATTTAATGTAATCAAAATTATCCATTTTACAACTCACAATACTCTCTATCTCTTGTTTATTTATAAACTGTTTGTCTACAAGTTTCATATGTATATGTTCCATGTTCTTCAAATTTTCTTGCACTATCTCCCTTAATTAAAAAAAAAATCTAACAGAATATGAAGGGTATATTAGAGAGAGAGAAGTCTAAGGGCAGGACAATTTTTTGAAAAAAAATTGAAGAGTAAAAGTAGGTGAGGTAGAGAGTCTAATCTAGTATAGTTTCAGTGGCAATAGAAAAGAGAGAGCAGATTGCACAGACAATGTATAAGGAGATAATTTGATTTAGATATTAAGAGTGAAGGAGAGAAATGATCAAAGATGACTGAAAGTTTTTTCTAGTATATTTTCAGTACAAGATAATTTATAAGTTACTGAATCATCCAGCCATCCCAGAATCAATTCATTTCTTGTCTTCTTGTTAAGTCAATTCATGTCTTCAGGGATGGTAAGAGGTGCTAATGTCACACTTATCAGTTGGTACACGCCTCCCTCATCTCTGGTCCCACTCTATTTATTTTGAATGTACATGCATTCAAAAATGATTTATTCTGTATGATAGTTCCAGGTCCCATCCCTTGACTAGACTATAAGCTTCATGAAGACAAAATTCATCACTTACTTGAACTTTATATGTCCTCCAGCAAAGGGCACAGTTTTTTTTTTAAATAATAATACAATTTTACCGTATAATAATTGAAATGAATTGAATTATCCAAAATAGAAAATCTCTACAATATTACCTGAAAAAAATTCCATTTTTGATTAAAACAGAATGAGACAGCTACTGTTTCTTTCTTATATTGACACCTAAATATTTTTAAAAAGAAATATCCTATCTGTTGCTATTTAATATCTAAAGCTTTCCAATCCATTTTAATAGCCTGTCGTGTGTCTGTGTATCAAATACAAATTAATAGTAATTACAACCACCTAGACTTGAAGAGTTTAAAATTTTTTGCATAATGGAACTTGTTCCTTGAGGAGTTGGAAGGCGATTTCTCAACTGACATATTAGTGAAAAGTTCAGTGAGTTTTTCTTTGTCTTTGGAGAATGGTTATTCTTAGTAAAATAATAGGTTTTCTAGTCTTTCTAACTTTCCATAACAAAGGGGGTTCTGTCAAGATTTGTATCCTTGTACTCTGTTGTCCAGCACACTTGTCTTTTTCCATTTACACTTTGGAATGGGAGATTGTATATTAAGGTAAATTGCCATTTCTTAAGCTCTCTAATGCATACTCCTCTCCTGCTCTTTTAGCATATATTTTTCTATTTTATACTTAAAAGACTTAAATCATGGGGATGGAGCCAAGATGACAGAGTAGAAAGATAGACCTGTAGAAGCTCCCCCCAAATAGCTCATAAAATACCTGTAAAAAATGAGTCTAAACAAATTCAAGACCAGCAGAAGCCAAAAAACAAGAAAGTGAAAGAGATTTCCAGCCCAAAATAGCCTGGAAGACCGATAAGAAAGGTCTATCTCTAAGGGCATAGAGTAGAGCACAGTCCAGCCTTGGCCATGTGGTGCAGCAGGAACAGGACCAGAGTAGGCTTCAGGGTGCTACCAGCAGCAGCAGCAGTTTCCAGATTGCTCAACTCACAAATGCTAAAGACAGCTTCAAACGTCCTTGTGTGAGAAGGGAACATGATCTGGTCCTGCCAGCAGCAACTGCTGCAGTAGCAGCATCCACTTCTGGAGTCCTGGGCTTGAAGATCCAGGGGGAATTGAGCAGCTGAAATGGGTATCAGCCCTGAGTGGCAGTCCTGGGGTGAGGAGGAGAACTAGCTAGTGGAGCTGGTGGAGGCTCTGGAGAAGGAATCCTACTCACAGATCCTGGGCAGAAGAGTGCTTGTGGTTGCTCCCAGATGAGAGCACAGGCCAGGAGAGGCATAAAATCCTCTCCCTTGATTGTTCCACCTTCGAGGAAACAAGAAATTACAGGTCCCCACAGTATACCCTTCTCTTGACAAAGGACTCAAAAGTCAAGTAACTGGCTGGGAAAATGCTCAAAAAGGGGGGGGGGGAAGAATCAGACTATAGAAGGCTACTTTCTTGGTGAACAAGTATTTTCTTCCATCCTTTCAGATGAGGAAGAACAATGCATACCATCAGAGGAAGACACAAGAGTAAAGGCTTTTGCATCCAAAACCTCCAAAATAAATATGCAATGGTCTCAGGCCATGGAAGAGCTCAAAAAGGATTTTGAAAATCAAGTAAGAGAGGTGGAGGAAAAATTTGAAAGAGAATTGAGAGCTGTGTAAGAAAATCATGAAAGTTAAGTCAACAGCTTGCTAAAGAAGACACAAAAAATGATGAAGAAAATAACACCTTTAAAAAGAGGCTAACTCAATTTGCAAAAGAGGTTCAAAAAACTAATGAGGAGAATGCTTTCAAAAGCAGAATTAGCCAAATGGAAAAGGAGGTTCAAAAGGTTACTGAAGAAAACAGTTCTTTAAAAATTAGAATGGAACAGATGGAAGCTAATGACTTTATGAGAAACCAAGAAATTACAAAACAAAACTAAAAGAATGAAAAAATAGATGATAATGTGAAATTCCTCATTGGAAAACAATTGACCTGGAAAATAGATCCAGGAGAGACAATTTAAAAATTGTGGAACTACCTGAAAGCCATGATCAAAAAAAAAGAGCTTAGATATCAACTTCCATGAAATCATCAAGGAAAACTGCCCCGATGTTCTAAAAATAGAGGGAAGTAAATATTGAAAGAATCCACCAATCCCCTCCTGAAAGAGATCCTGAATAGAGAAACTCCTAGGACTATTGTAGCCAAATTCCAGAGTTTCCAGGTCAAGGAGAAAATATTGCAAGCAGCCAGAAAGAAATACTTGAAGTACTGTGGAAATACAATCAAGATAACACAAGATTTAACAGCTTCTACATTAAGGGATCAAAGGACTTGGAATATGATACTTCAGAAGTCAAAGGAACTAGAATTATTACCAAAAATCACTTACCCAGCAAAACTGATTATAATACTTCAAGGGAAAAATGGTCATTCAATGAAGTAGAAGATTTTCAAGTATTCTTGATGAAAGCACCAGAGTTGAACAGAAAATGTGACTTTTAAACACAAGAAACAAGAGAAGCATGAAAAGGTAAACAGGAAAGAGAAATCATAAGGGACTTACTAAAATTGAACTGTTTACATTCTTACATGGAAAGATAATATTTGTAATTCTTGAAACTTTTCTTAGTATTTGGGTAGTTGGAGGGATTATACACATTTATATAGAGAGCACAGGTTGAGTTGAATTGGAAGGGATGATATCTGAAAAATAAAATTAAAGGATGAGAGAGGAATATATTGGGAGGAGAAAGGAAGAAATGGAATGGGGCAGGTTATCTCTCATCAAAGAGGCAAGAAAAAGTTTTTTCAATGGAGGGAAAGAGTGGGGAGGTGAGAGGGAAAAAGTGAAGCTTACTCTCATCACATTTGCCTTAAGGAGGGAATAACATGCACACTCAATTTGATATGAAAATCCATCTTATACTACAGGAAAGTAGGGAGGAAGGGGATAAGTGGGATGGGTGAATGATAGAAAGGAGGCTAAATGGGAGGAGGGAGTAATTAAAAGTTAAATATTTTTGGGAAGGACAAGGTCAAAAGAGAGAATAGAATAAATGAGGGACAGGATAGGATGGAGGGAAATATAGTTCGTCTTATACAACATGACTATTATGGAAGTCTTTTGCAAAACTACACATATATAACCTATATTGAATAACTTGCCTTCTCAGCGGAGATGGGTGGGGAGGGAGGAAGGGAGGAGAAGTTGGAACTCAAAGTTATAGGAACGAATGTTAAGAATTGTTTTTGCCTGCAACTGGGAAATAAGAAATACAAGTAATGGGGTATAGAAATCTATCTTGCCCTACAAGAAAAGAGAGAAAAAGGGGAGAAGGAAAGGGAGGGGTGTGACAGAAATGAGGGCAGATTGGGGGAAGGCCTAATCAGAATGCACTGTGTTTTGGGGTGGGGGGAAGGGAGAGATGGGGAGGAAATTTGGAACTCAAAATTTTGTGGAAATATATGTTGAAAACTAAAAGTAAATAAATAAACATTTAAAAAAAGATTTAAATTTTAGGACAGGAGAAATCAAATAGGTATCCTGAATGAAATTATTTTATTCATTTTCCCAAAAATTGATCATATCTAAACCAGAGAAGAATAATTTTTAGAAGATGAAATAAAAATATTTTATAAAAAAGAAAAAGAGGCAATTATTCTTCAGTTAATAGTGTTCAAAACAGAGTTGTTGAGAGTAATATTTTTACTAAACAATACATATCCTATGAATTAAAGATATTATTAGGCTTGCATGCAAAGAATGCTATAGTCAGAAAGAAAGTTATCATATACAGAAAAAATATATATCTGTGATAGATATTTTATAGCAATACTGATCTGGAAACAAATTGGATCCATTAACTCAGGGATGATTGAAAATTTTGTAATAGTGGAGGAGAATAGTTTTTAAGAAACAGAGTATATGAGGTATTCATTGTTATTTGGAAAGACTTGTATGAACTGATACTGGATTAAGTAAGGAGAACCAGGAGAAAAAAAGCATCACAAAATACCAATAGTAATATGCAGAAAAAAAGGAAAAATTGAACATTGGGACAAGATGTTAAAGTACAGCCTAGGACCCAGCTAAACTTTCCCAACATTCCCCTCCAAATATTTTAAATGTAATATCTCATATTAAATTTTGGAGCAGCAAAACCAAAGAAAGATCAAAGGAAGATCTTTTTTCCAGCCTAAGACAACTTATGAATTCTGCATGAGAGCTCTGTAAAACTGGGTTGGATATAAGCCCTGAGAGAGGCAGAAGCATCTAAAATGGGCCTTTGAGGCAACCCCAACAGTTTTGGGAACTCTCTGCCAAGAGACAGTAAGCAAGTCAGAAAACTGGTCAGAAAGAAAGTGCAAGGTACCATTAACTGGCACTGGGTGTAGCTGGAACTGATTGACAACTTGATTGCCCATCAGCAGTTCCAGGTTGTAGTTCCTAGCTAGAGAGGAATACTTGTGATCAGACACAAGGCAGCAGCAACCCTGGTCAACATTTCAGGGCCAAAAAGAGTGGTAGCAATTGTGGCTTTAAGAGAGCAGGGAACCTGGTTATAGTTCAAACATTAAGAGGGATACCAGTACTTACAACTGCAGGGGAGGAGGGGACATTACTGGATAAAGACCAGAGCACAAACCAGAAGAGCAGTGTCGACAGCTCTCCCAGGATTATACCACTTTGGAAGCACCAAAAAACTTGGAGGACCCTCCCCCAAGAACTAGCTCCAAAAACAGTAGCATTAAAATTCCTGAAGCTTGGCAAAGTGCCTCCCCCACCCAGGTAAGCAAAGCTGAACTTTAACATAGAGATCAAAGTGAAGGAATAGTCTGGAAAAATGAACAAGCAAACAATAAACTAATAAGAACTTGACAATAAGATGTTTTTATGGTGTTGAGGAAGACCAAGACATAAACTTAGAAGAAGACAAAGATATAGAAATAGCTATAAGCAAAGCTTCAAAGAAAAATGCTAATAGGACCAAAAGCCAACAAGAATTCCTGAGCTAAAGAAAGAGATAAGAGCAGTAGAAGAAAAAATTAGAAAAAAAGAAATGAGAGTAATACAAGAAAACTAAATACTGAAGAAAATAACACCTTAAAGACAGAATTGGCTTGATGGAAAAACAGGCATAAAAATTCAATGAAGAAAAGAAAGAGTGGTCAAATAAGAAAAGAGTTTCAGAAATCCTACTAATGAAATCAAGCCAAATTACAGAGCACTCAGTAACAGCAGCAGCCACTCCTGATACTATCAGCCTACAGATTAAATGTACATTACCTACTTGAACTTCTGGGAGGCAGAATGGCAGAGTTATCTGTATCCCTTCCTCTCCTTAAAAATCCAGAGAATATTTCCCTAGGAAAAATCGTGGAATAGTGGGATCAGATGAAGGGGTAAACAATCTCTTAGTTCAAAAGGCCAGGAAAATTGTTAAGGAGAGATGCTATTGCTGTGATTAAAAGGAACCAGTGCAGGACCAGAGCTGTTCCAGGCAGTCCCACCTCAGTGAACTAGGAGTAGATGGTGAGCCCACAATTGTCAACCCTAAGACCCCAGGTGTATTTTAGCACAGCAAGGGGAATCTGGAAGACACTAAGACACTAGCACATATGAGGGTTCACCCACCACTGAGCCTGGCTGTGCTCTAGCTCAGGAGAAGAGACCTCCTGTGGCCAGACCACCTCTCTTCCACGCTTCACACAGTGAGCTTTAGGGTAATTTCAGAAAAACTCAGAAAGACTTCACATGGTCTCTTTCTTGGCACATGAGGCAGCTCAGCACCAGGTAAGCTACAACATTCTTTCTTCTATCTGAAAGAACTAGAAGCCACAACATACAAAGCCTCAAGTTCTCAGCACAAGAACCGTGGGACAAAGCCCCCTGTGCCCCAGAAGCAGAGATCTACTTTAAAAACCAGGAAAAAGGCAATCATCATGAACAGGAAGTAAACCAGAAAAGAAAAGAACATAGAATCTTACTGTGAGGACAAAGTCCAAAACATGAAGTCAGTATTAAGATTGTACTCCCATTTGAAACATCAGAAGGGAATACTGGTCTCAATCCCAAAGAGCATTTTGGAAGAGCTAAAGAAGGAATTTAAAAACCAAATTAGAGAGATAGAAGAAAAATTGGTCAATGATTTTGAAAATATGAAAAAAATAATTCACTGAAGAGAACAGCTCCTTAAAGAGGACAATTGGTCAAATGGAAAAGGAAGTACAAAAACTAAATGGAGAAAATAACTCCTTAAAAGGAACAGTTGGACAAATGGAAAAGGAGATGCAAAAATTGAACTGAAGAAAACAATCTATTGAAAATTAGAGTTGGACAAATAGAAGTTAATGACTTTATGAGACACCAAGAATTAGTCAAATAGAATCTAGAGAATGAAAAATAGAAGACAGTGTAAAATATCTCATGGGAAAAACAACTGACCGGGAAAATAGATCCAGGAGAGAAAAACTAAGAATTATTGGTCTACCAGAAAGCCATGATGAAAAAAAAAGGCTGGACAATTTCTTCCAAGAAATCATGATGGAAAACTTCCCTGAGGCCCTAGATTCAGAGGGGAAAAGAGTCATCAAAAGAATCCACTGATCACTTCCTGAAGAAGATCCTAAGCATCATGGAATATTGTTGCCAAATTCCAGAACTATCAAGTTAAGGAGAATACTGCAAGCAGTCAGAAAAAAAAAAAATTCACATATTGAGGAGCTACAGTCAGGCTAACACAGGATCTTGCAACTTCTACATTGAAAGATCTGGGATTGGAATGTGATATTTTGAAAGGCAAAGGAGTTTGGATTACAACCAAAGATCAATTACCCAGTAAAACTGAGCATAATATTTCAGGTAAGGAGATGGACATTCAATGAAATAAGGGATTTCCAGACCTTCCTGATTAAAAGACCAGAGATCAATAGAAAATGTGATCTTCAAATACAAGTCTCAAGAGAAGCACAAAAAAGTAAATGGAGAAAAAAAAAAACTTGTTATTCCATATGGGCAAACAGTTTACATCCCTATAAAGGAAGATGATATATTTTCATCTTGAGAATTTTATATTTATTATGATTTTTAAGAGAGATGTACATAGAGGGAGTAGTATAAATTAATTGATGTGAAGATTAAAAATGTGATTTAAAGGTGCAAAGGGATTGTAATGGGAGATATGAAAATAGGGAGGCAGCAAAAGATAAATTACAACACAGGAAAAGGTACAAAAATATTATAGTAGAGGGAAAGAGGGTGGGAGATGAGCACTGTTTGAGATTTACTCTCATCTGGGTTGGTTCAAGGAGGGAACAACAGACTCAGTGAACTATAGAAATCTAACTTGCACTATAGGCAGTATAGGGGGAAAGGAAAGAAAAGTAGAGGGGAAGTTAAAAAGAGGGAAGAAGAAGTAAATGAAAAGAAGCATAAAAAGAAGGTGAGCTGATAGAAAGGAGGGAAGACTGAGGGAGGCAGTGATCAAAAGTTTTGACTCTAGTGTGGAGGTGAAGGGAGAAGGAAGAATTAAAAGTATACATGGAGGAAATAGGATGGAGAGAAAGACAGATAGTAATCATAACTATGAATGTGAAGGGGATGAGCTGTCCAATAAAAGGGAGGCAGATAGCCGAATGGATTACAAAACATAATCCAACAATATCTTGTTTACAAGAAACACATTTGAAATAGGTGGATGCACACAGGATAAAGGTAAAAGGTTGGAGCAGAATATATTATGCTTCAGCTGATATAAATAAAGCAGCGTAATAATTCCAATCACAGACATGGCAAAAACAGAAATAGATCTAATCAAAAGAGATAAGAAAGGAAACTATATCCTGCTAAAAGGTGCAATAGACAATGAAGCAATAGCATTACTAAACATGTATACACCAAGTGGTATAGCATTCATATTTTTAGAGGAGAATTTAAGGGAGTTACAGGAATAAATAGACAAAAAAAATAATACTAGTGGGGACCTCATCCTCCCCCTCTCTGAACTTGCTAAATCTAACCTCAAAATAAACAAGAAAGAAGTTAAGGAGGTGAATAGAACTCTAGATAAGGTAGATATGACAGATCTCTGGAGAAAACTGAATGATGATAGAAAGGAATATATCTTTTTCTCAGTGGTACATGACACATATACAAAAATTGACCATGTACTAGGAAATAAACATCTCACAATCCAATATAGAAAAGCAGAGATAGTCAATGCATCCATCTCAGATCATAATGCAATTAAAATTATTTGTAATAAAAGGCCACAGAAAGATAGACCAAAATTAATTGGAAACTAAATAATCTAATCCTAAAGAAGGAGCGAGTTAAACAACAAATCATAGAAACAATCAACAACTTCATTCAAGAGAATGACAATAATGAGACAACCTACAAAATTTTATGAGATGCTGCAAATGCAGTTCTTAGGGGAAGTTTTATATTGTTGAATGATTCCATGAACAAATTAGAGAAGAGATCAATAAATTGGGCATGCAGCAGAAAAAGCCAAAAAAGAACAAATTGAAAATCCTGAAGTTAATACTAAATTAGAAATACTGAAAACCAAAGGAGAGATTAGGAAAATTGGAATGAAGAAAATGATTGAACTCATATATAACACTAAGAGTTGGTTTTATGAAAAAAACAACAAAATTGATAAACCTTTGGTCAATTTGATTTAAGAAAAAGAAAGAAGAAAACTAAATTAACAATATCAAAAATGAAAAGGGTGAACTCACCTCCAATGACGAAGAAATTAAAATAATAATTGAAAATTACTTTGTCCAACTGTATGCCCATAAATTTGGAGTGAGATGGATTAACATTTTAAAAATATATAAATTGGCCAGATTAATAGAAGAGGAAATTAAATACTTCAATAACCCCATCTAAGAAAAAGAAATTGAAAAAGCCATCAATGAACTCCCTAGAAAAATATTTCCAGTGTCAGATGGATCTACAAATGAATTCTACGAATATTTAAAGAACAGTTAATTCCAATATTATATAGACTATTTGGGAAAATTGGCATAGAAAGAGTCGAAGCAAATTTATTATGCTACAAATATGGTTCCGATACCTAAACCAGGAAGAGCCAAAACAGTGAAAGAAAAATATAGATAAATTTCTCTAATGAATGTAGATGCAAGAATTTTAAATAAGATATTAGCAAAAAGAATACACCAACTTATTAAAAGAATAATACATTATGATCAGGTAGGATTTATACCAGGAATTCAGGGCTGGTTCAATACTACGAAAAATATCAGCATTATTGATCATATCAACAACAAAACTAACAGAAAACATATGATCATCTCAATAGATGCTAATAAAGCTTTTGACAAAAAAAAAAACAAACACCCACTCCTACTGAAAATGGAGAGCATAGGAATAAATACAGACTTCCTTAAAATAATAAGCGGTAACTACCTCATACTGTCAACAAACATTGCAGGCAAGAAGAACAAGTTAGATGCACTTACAGTAAGATCAGAAATGAAAAAAGAATGTCCATTATCAGCCCTGTTATTCAATATGGCACTAGGAATATTAGCTGCAGCAATAAGAGAAGAAACAGAAATTGAAGGAATTGGAATAGGCAAAGAAGAAACTAAGTTATCATTCGTTGCAGATGATATGATGTTATACTTAGAGAATCCTGGAGAATTAAGTAAAAAACTACTTGAAATAATAAACAACTTGACAGAGTTTCAGGTTACAAAATAAACCCACATAAATCATCTGCATTTCTATATATTACTAACAAAGCCCAACAGCAAGACATAGAAAGAGAGATCCCATTTAAAGCTACGGTAGCACTACAAAATATCTCAGAGTCTACCTGCCAAAACAAACCCAAGCAATAGATGAACAAAATTACAAAATACTTTTCACACAAATATAGTCATGTCTAAGTAACTGGGAAAACATCAGTTGCTCACAGGGAGAACAAGCTAATATAATAGAAATGACAATTCCACCTAAATTAATTTACTTATTTAATACCATAATAATCAAACTACCAATTATTTTCTAGGGCTAGAAAAAAATAATATCAAAATTCATGTGGAAGAAAGAAAGGTCCAGAATATCAAGGGAATTCATGAAAAGAAATGCTAGGGAAGGTGGCCTAGCCCGACCAGATCTCAAATTGCATTATAAAGCAATAATTATCAAAATCACTTGGAACTGGCTAAGAAGTAGAGGGGTAGACCACTGGAATAGATTAGGGACTCAAGACACAGTAGTCAATTAATATAGTAGCCTACTGTCTGATAAATCCAAGGACCCCAGCTTCTGGGATAGAACTCAGTGCCTGACAAAAACTGCTGGCAAAACTTGGTAACAATGTGGTGGAAACTGGGCATAGACCAATGCCTAATACCATACATAAGATTAAAGTCCAAATGGATACATAACCTATGTATAAAAACTGATGCAGTAAACAAATTAGGTGAGCAAGGAATAATGTATTTATCAGATTTATGGAGAATGGAGAAATTTTTGACTAAACAAGAGATAGAAAATATTGTGGAGTGCAAAATGGATAATTTTGATTACATTAAATTGAAAAATTTTTGCACAAACAAACCTAATACAAACAAGATTAGGAGACTGGCAGAAAAATGGGAAAGAATTTTTGCAACTAGTGTCTGTGTTAAAGGCCTCATTTCTAAATAGAGAACTGAGTCAAATTTACCAGAATACAGGTGTTTCCCCAATTGATAAATGGTCCAAGGATATGAACAGACAGTTTTCACAGAAAGAAATTAAAGCTATCTATAGTCATGTGAAAAAAATGCTCTAAATCCCTATTGGTTAGAGAGATGCAAATCGAAACAACTCTGAGGTACCACATCACATCTATCAGATTGACTAACATGACAAAACAGGAAGATGATAAATGCTGGAGAACGTGTGGGAGAGTTGGAACATTCAGCCATTGTTGGTGGAGCTGTGAGCTGATTCAGCCATTCTGGAGAGCAATTTGGAACTATGTCCAAAGGGCTACAAAATGTTATAACCTTTGACCTATCAATATCACATCTAGGACTGTATCCCCAAAAGATGGGGAAAAATGGGAAAGGGTCCCACATTTAGAAAAATATTTATAGCAGCTCTCTTTGTGGTGTCCATAAACTGGAAATCAAAGGAATGACCATCAATCAAGGGAATGTCCATTTATTCGACTGAATAAATTGTGGTGTATGAATGTAATGGAATACTATTGTACTATGAGAAATGGTAAACAGGAAGACTTCAGAGAGGCCTGAAAAGACTTAGATGAACTGATATAGAGTGAAGGGAGCAGAACCAGGAGAACTTGGTACATAGCAACAACCACAGTGTGAGAGGAATTTTTCTGGCAAGGACTTAAAAGATTCCCAATGGTCTCTTAAGGCAAAATACTTATCATATCCAGGGAAAGAACTATGGAATTTTATAGCAGAATGAAGCAGATCATTTTCTTTTGTATTATATTTTGTTTTGTTTTATGATTTCTCCCATTTATTTTAATTCTTCTATGCAACATGACTAAGGTGAACATATGTTTAATAGAAATGTATGTGTAAAAGCTATATAAAATTGTATGCCATCTCAGGGAGGGAGTGGGGAGGTAGGGGGGAACAAGGGAAAGGGAGAGGAAGAAATCTAAGATATATGGAAGTGACTGTAGAATACTTAAAACAAAATTAAAAAATTAAAATATATCAACAAAATAATTTTGAATAAACCCATGTAATTTAGACAAAAAAGCAAAAAATTTGGGAAAAGTTCCCATACGTACAAAAAATATTTATAGCAGCTCTCTTTGTGATGACAAAGAACTGGAAACTGAGAGTATGCCCATCAATTGGGAAATGGCTGAACAAGTTGTGGTTTGTGAGTATAACAGAGTACTATTGTGCTGTAAGAAATGATAAACAGAGGGACGTCGGAGAGGCCTGGAAGGACTTATATGAAGTGATGCTCAGTTAAATTAGCAGACCAGGAGAACATTGTACACACTATCAGCCACAGTGTGAAAGGACTATTTCTGGTAGACCTAGCATTTCACAGCAATACAAGGACCTAAAACACTCCCAAAGTACTCTTGAGGAAAAATGCCATCCAGAGAAAGAACTATGGAATTGCAATGCAGAATGAAGTAGAATATTTTCTCATGTCATGTTTTGTTTTGGTTTGTATTTTCTCATAGTTTCTCCCATTCATTTTGAATCTTCTGTGCAACATGACCACTGTGAAAATGTAGTTGATAAGAATATATGTGTAGAACCCATGTAAGACTGCATACCATTTCCAGGAGGTAGGAAAGTGGGAGGGAGAGAAAATCTAAGATGTATGGAAGTGATTGTAGAAAACTGAAAACAAATAAATTATAAAAAAAGGAAAGAAATTGAGTTCTTAAAAATTAAAATTAGGTGAGTAAATTCTAATGACTATATGAGACTTCAAGAGACAATAAAACAAAGTCAAAACAATTTTTTTAAAAAAGAGGAAGAAAATGTGAACCATTTCCAGGAGAGACAATTTAAGAATTACTGAGTACCTGAAAAGCATGATTAAAAAAGAAGAAACCTAGACATCATCTTTCAATAAACTATATTAAAAAAAATGCCCTGATGTCTTAGCTGTGGGTAAAATAGAAATAAAAAGAATCCACTAATCACCTCTTGAAAGATGTCACAAAATGAATGCTCTCAGGAAGAATGTAGCCAAATTCCAGAGCTCCTGGGTAAAGGAGAAAGTATTGCAAACAACTTTAAACAAATAATTCAGTCTAGCAGTTTCCATATTAAAGGCACAGAGCAACTTGAATATGACATTCCAGAAAGCAAAGGAGTTAAGATTATAACCAAGAATAATCTACCCAGCAAAAGTGATTATAATCTTTTTTGGGGGTGGGAGAATGAATATTTAATAAAATAATAATAATAATAAAATAATAATAATGAAATAATGGATAAATATGTGAAAATAAAAATAAATCAATAACAAAAATAAATAATAATAAAAAGAGAATTTTCATGTGTTCTTGATGAAGACCAGACCTGAAAAGACAATCTGACATTCAAGCAGAAGACTCAAGAGAATCCTGAAAAAGTAAACATGAAAAAATAATCATAAAGGGACTTAATAAAGCTAAACTACATATCTCTATATATGGAAAGATGATACATATAATTCCTAAGAACTTTAGCATTATGAGTACAGTTAGAAAGTCTTCATACATATGGGCCATAGATGTAAGTCAATTATGTTGAAATGATCAACAACAACAACAATATATATATATATATATATATATATATATATATATATATATATATATATATATATATATATAGGAATGAGAGGGACATTCTGGGAGAAGGAGAAAGAGAGAGGTAGAATGGAAAATTTTTTCTCACAAAAAAGAGGCTGCAAGGTAGAGCTTTTACAATAGAGGAGAAATTGGAGGTGGGGTGATGATGTTTTAATGTCATTCTCATTGGAATTGTTTCAAAAAGAAAGAATATATATTCCCACTCCACTGGGTTTAGAAATCTATCTTTCCAATCGGCAAATAGGAGGGGTAAGGGGATAAGAAATATCGGGCAGTGAATAAGATAAGAATGGATGGATTAAGAAAGGCAGTAGATGGAAGCAAAACAGAATTTTGAGAAGGGATAGCGTAAAGAGAAAGAGGAAGATAAACAGAATAAAATAGGATGGAGGGAAATACACAGTAATCATAGCCAAGTATGTGAATGGGATGAGCTAATTATAATGGAAGCAGACAGAAGAATGAATTAGAAACCAGAATCCCACAGTATGTCATATACAAGAAACACACTTGAAACAGAAATAAACTCAGAGTTGAAATAAAGGGCTAGAACAGAATTATTTTGCATAGCTGAAGGAAAGTAGAAAGGGTAGCAATCATGATCTCAAAACAGAGCAAAAATAGACAATTAAATGAGATGAGCATGGCTCATAAATCAGCACTTACTAAACTGTGGGTTGCTTCCCCACATGGAGATGTGCAACTGAATGTGTAGGTCGTGAAAAATTTGGCAACAGCAAAAGGTTGCTGAATGTGAAATGACCAAAAATTAATTCAAAATCATATGCATAATGAATCCAAGGTGTTTCTGGCAATGCTTGCCTATGTTGCCTCATGTAACTCCATTGCAGCCTTGGTTCTGAACACACAATATGCACACTTTGCACTGCACATGTCATCACATACAATGCCAATAAACAATGCCAGAGACACCTCAGCTCAGATTCGAGACTACTATATGTTATGAATTGCAGTGTCTTCACAAAACTGTTAAATTAATTTTTACTTGGGTCAGGACAGGGTTTCCAAAAATTTCTGAAATAGCCCTAAACATACTTCTGCCATTTTGTACTATATATTTATGCCAAATGGTATTCTCAAAAACTGATGATTATAAAATCAAAATATTGATCAACTCAGAAAACCATTGAATATGCTCTATATCCTACAATATCAAATATTCCACCAAGATTTAATGCTTTATGTAAAAATAAACAAAAACATTCAACTCAATTGTATGCAAATTTGTTTTATATTTATTAAATGGTAAAATTATATGTATACCAAAGAATTGTTTTAAAATGAATTTCTTTGTGATTTATTTTCAGCAAATGTTTAATTTATGTATTGATTTGATATACCTATTACTCAGGGTCACATAAAAATTTCTCAGGTGAAAAGGGTTTGTGAGTAGAAAAAGTTTTAGAATCCCTGCCACAGTAAAGGAATATTTAAAAGAATTACAGCAAATGTCTCTGATAAAGCCTTCTTGTTTCAAATATGTAGGGAATGGAGTCAAATTTACAAAAATAAGAGGTATTACCCAATTGATAAATTCTCAAAAGACATGGCAGTGGGTTATAGGTTGCACAGTGGATAGTGCCCAACTTGGAGTCAGGAAGATTCATCTTCCAGAGTTCAAATCTGGCATCGGATACTTACTGTGTGACCCTGGGGGAGTCACTTAACTCTGTTTGCCTCAGTTTCCTCATCTGTAAAATGAGCTGAAGAAGGAAATGGCAAATTACTCCAATATCTTTGCCAATAAAAGCTCAAATATGGTCACAAAGAGTCAGATATGACTAAAACAACTGAACAATAAATAATAACAATGAAGGATATGAAGCAGTTTTCAGAATCAATCAAATCTATCTATATTCATATGAACCAATTGCTCTAAATCACTATTGATTAGAGAATGATTTATTAAACAACTATGCGGTATCACCTCAAACTTATCAGAAATTACAAATGCTCTGCTGGAGGGGATGAGGCAAAACAGGTACATTTAGTGAACTGTTGGTGGTATAGGGAACTGGTCCAAGCATTTTGGAGAATGATCTGAAACTATGCCCAAAGGACTATAAAATCATGTATACCCTATTGACATACAATACCACTACTAGATGTGTATCCCAAAAGAGATTAAAAAAAAAAGAAAAAGACCTCTCTGAACAAAAATATTTACTGCAGCTATTTTTGTGGTGGCAAAGAATTGGAAATCATGGGGATGCTCGATCATCAATTGGGGAATGGCAGAACAAGTTATGACATGTTACTGTGATAGAGTATTATTGTACTAGGAAATGATGAGCAGAATGCTCTCAGAAAAACTTGGGAAGAATTATATGAGCTGATGAAAACTGAATTATACTGTGTATAAATTAACAGCAATGTTATAAGATGATCAGCTGTGAATGACTTAGCTGTTAGCAATAAAATGATCCAAGGCAGCTATGAAAGACATGATGAAAAATGCTATCCATCCCCAGAGAAAGAACGGATGGGTCTGAACACAGATTGAAGCATATTTTTTTTTTATTTTTCTTGAGGTTTTTTTTTTTTCAGTTTGTTCTAAAGAACAGTTAAATCAATTCACAATTCCACCAACAGTGCATTAAAGTTTCATTTTTCCCACATCCCCTCCTATATTTGTTACTTATCTTTTCTGTCCTATTAGCCCATCTAATAAATATGAGGTAGTACTTCAGAATTGTTTTAATCGCAGTTCTCCAATCAATAGTTAGAGTATTTTTTTCATATGACTATACAGATTACTTCATCTGAAAACTGATCATATCTTTTGATCATTTATCGGCTGGGGATTGGTATTATTTTTTTAAATTTTTACACAGTTCTCTATGTTTGAGAAATGAGTTCTTTATCAGAGAAACTTGCTTGAATTTTTTTCAGTTACTATTGCTAACTGTATTTCCCTCTATCCTGTTGCCTCCCCCCATTTATTCTATTCTCTCTCCTTTAATCCTGTCACTCTTCAAAAGGGTTTTGCTTCTGATGACCCCATCCCTCAATCTGTCCTCCCTATTATTGCCTCCCCCTACATTTCCTCTTGTCCCTTTCCCCTCCTACTTTGCTGTAGAGTAAGCAAGATAGATTTCTCTACCCATTTGAGTGTGTATGCTATTTGATCTTTGAATGAATTCTGACAAGAGTAAGTTTCACTGACTCCTCCTCACCTCCCCCATCTTCCCCTCCACTGTAAAACTTTTTTCTTAACTCTTTTATGTGAGATAATTTACCCCATTGTATCTGTCCATTTCTCTTTCTCCCAGTACATTCCTCTCTCATGCTTTAATTTTATTTTTAGATGTTATCATTTCATTTTCAACCCTCATATCTCTGTGTATACTTTCTAACATATACATATATACACACATATGTGTGTATGCTATCTAACTACCCAAATAATGAGAAATTTCTTCTGAATAACGCATGTTATTTTCCCACATGTGAATATAAATATTTGACCTCATGATTTCCTTTTTCTTTTCACTTTTTATGTTTCTTTGGAGTCTTGTATGTGAAAGTTGAATTTTCTATCTAGCTCTGATCTTTGCATCTAGAATGTTTGAAAATTGTTTATCTCATTGAATATCCATTCTATGAGCATACACACACACACACACAAGGATTATACTCAAATTCTTGGTTGTAATTCTAGGTCCTTTGCCCTTTGGAACATCATATTCTAAGCTCTCTGATCTTTTAATGTAGAAGTGGCTAAAGTTTGTGTTATATTGTCTGTTGTTCCATGGTACTTGAATTGCATCTTTCTGGCTCCTAGCAATATTTTCTACTTGTCCTGGGAACTCTGGAATTTGGCTATTCTATTCCTGGGAGTTTTCATTCAAGGATTTCTTTCAGGAGTTCATCTGTGGATTGTTTCAATTTCTATTTTACCTCCTAGTTCTAGAATATCAGGATGGTTTCCTGTGCCAATTTATTGAGTTATCTCTAGACTCTTTTTTTTCATCATGGATTTCAGGCAGTCCAATAATTTGTAAATGATCTCTTCTGGATCTATTTTCCAGGTCAGTTATTTTTCCAGTGAGATATTTCATTTTGCCTTCTCTTTTTTTCATTCTTTTGGCTTTGTTTTGTAATTGCTTGATTTCTCATTGAGTCATTAGTTTCAATTTTCTCCATTCTAATTTTTAAGGAATTATTTACTTCCGTGAGCTTGTGAACCTTCTTTTCCATTTGGCCATTTCTGCTTTCTAAGGCATTCTTCTTCTCACTGGCTTTTGGGATCTCTTTTGCAATTTGTCCTAGTTTGTTATTTAAGATGTTATTTTCTTCAGTATTCTGAGGGGGGGTCTCCTTTAGCAAACAGTTGACTCATTTTTCATAATTTTATTGCATCACTCTCACTTCTCTTCCAATTTTTCCTCTAATTCTCTTATTTGATTTTCAAAATCCTTTTTGAGCTCTTCCATGACCTGAGATCAATTCATATTTTTTTAGAGGCTTTGAATATGGAAGCTTTGACTTTGTTGTCCCCTTCTCAGTGTGTATTTTGGTCTTCCTTGTCACCATAGGAGCTTTCAATAATCAGGGTTTTTTTTTTTTCCTCTTGTTTGCTTATTTTACAAGCATAATACTTGAATTTTAACTTTTTGTTAAGGTAGGGCTCTGCTCCCCAATGTGGAGAGCCCACTGTCCTAACCTTCATGGATTTTGTGCAGCTGTTTTCAGAGATATTTCTAAGGACCTGTAAGTTTTCATTTCTTCTAACCTGGTATGATGTAAGGCAAAGGTTACCACACTTATTAGATCCGCTAACCTCTTTTCAAAAAAACAAAAAAATACACAGTGCCCCCCTGGAATGTACTTTCTTTAACACTTTAACAATATCTTAAAATTCGTAATTTCAAAAAATATATAAAATATATTTTAAATGATACATCTTAAATTTAATTTATTGTAATTTTGTGGGGTTTTTTTCCTGCACTGAAATTTTGATGACAATACTGCATCATGGAAGTGTATAGTAGTCTATTTTAAATAAATCATTACACACAAATATTCCTGCTGATGAATACTGGACTTCCAGACTATACGTGACAGGCTTGCATGCCAGCCCTTGCTTGTTAAGACCTATCAGTGGACTTGATCACTGAACAGTTATACCTTGCATATTGTGTGTTTATTTGGAAAACAATGTAAGCACTATGACTTTAACTCTGTTACACAACAGACAAAACGTGGACAAATGGTTTTTCAAGATTTTTTTCTCTTCTTTCCTTATATTTCCATCACCCGCTTATTTTTATTTGGTGCCCCCCAACTGCAGCCAAGGCTACTACTATCCCGCTGTATTGTTAATGTATTTTTTGCCTAATGGGAAGATCTTTCCCATCCATTAATAGATGTGTGCAACCTGCTTGAGTCGCATGGAAACCTGAGTCACATGTGTCAGAATGCATGGAGAAGTAAAGAGTGAAACAGGAATGGTGGAGTAGAGCTGAGAGAAGGTTGGACACAGCAGTTAGAGCTGAGGGAGAGAGGAAGCAGGCAGCAAGCTGGGAGTGTTCATTTGTGTGAAGGCCTTAGCAGGCTGAAGGCTTGGGGATGGTGGTGCCCCCTGCATTATTGTTGCATATAGATTTCTTTGTTAGTATGATGAATTTGGCTTTCTGATGTTGGGATTCAGCTATCTGATGTTTAAATAAGTGTTTTGATTCTGTCTTCCATCTGTTATATTTTGTGATTCGGAATTATGCCAGCATATTCATAGCTTTCATAGGCACTGTGAACATCACATTGGATAGTTCCAGCACCCCCAAGGGGTAGTATTGCCCACTGTAGGCACCTCTGAGTAAGGAAAGGTATTTATTATTCTCCTGTCCTGGTCTATGAGTTCTGGTCTATGAGCAACCACAAGCATTTTGTTCAGCCCTGGAACTGTGAGGAGAGTCCCCCCACCACTGTGATCATAAGCTCTGCTATGCTAGTGCTCCGTCTTGTCCCAGTGCCACTCAAGACTGCGACCCAGATCTGAGTATGAGCATAGTGAGAGAGTTCTGCCTCAGTGCTAGCCAAAAGACCCCTGTAATCTATGCCTGACCAGTTGTTCAGTTCCGTTGCTATCTGTGGACTGAGAGCTCTGGAAGTAACAGCTATTGATTCAGCCATTGCCAAGTCCTGCTCCTGGTTTGATAGGGCTGGGACATTGTTTTTATGGATTGCCCTGGACTGTGTTCCATTCTCATCCAAGTGTGACAAACCTTTGCTGCTGACTTTCTAATTTGTCTCTGATGTCTACGGACTGAGATGTTTGGGAAACACCACTGTTCCTAGTGATTCAGTTACTCCGAGGCCTGCTCCAGGTTTGAGGGGGCCTGATCTGCATTGGTGAGGCCTGTGGTGGACTGAACTCCCCTCTCACCTGGGTGCAATAGACCTTTCCTGCAAACATTCCAACATTGTCTGGAAAATTTGTTTCATTCCATCTTTTAGTTGGTTCTGCTGTGCTGGAATTCACTTAAAATCATTTTTTAAAGTTATTTGGAGGGGCTTGGGGGAGAACTCAGCTGACTCGCTGCCTTTACTCTACCATTTTGTCTCACCTTTCACCTTCATCTCTATATTGAAGAGGTGGGGAACTATGCATATAAAATATAATATACACTCTCAGACATGATCAATACATTGGGTTCTTTTTGCTGAAATACTTTTTGCCCTTCTTTTTAAATCTTTGTGACAAGAGATGACTCATTAGAGAGGAGAGGGAGAACACTGTGTTAAGATATGAATGTGATATAAAAAGACAGCAATTAAAATGTGATTTTTATTTAGAAGAAAGGCTTTCTAATTCTAAACCTTACGACGTCATGACTTCAGAGATCTGATGGATCACCTTCTCAGCAAAGAGGTGTGGGATGACATTCATTTTCAGATATGGACAATGTGTTGATTTTACCTATATATGTATTTCTTATCTTTAAAGAATGATTCTATTAGGGGTAATGACTGGGAAGTGTTTGTGATATTAAAACTAAAAGACCATATATAAATGTTCTTATTATTTTAAGTAGTTTAATATATCTTCATTTATGAGCATGATACTTTGATTCCAAATTTGTTTCAATGGCCATCAAAGATTCATATTTCTTTTTTTAGTCCTAAACTAATCTCCATTTATTCCCCCCTATTTAATTATCATACTCAATTTTCTCTATACATAGCCAGAGAGAATTAAGCACTCTTGAACAAAACTTTTATAACTTGTATCACTAGTTATTACAAAGCAAGTAATTTTTAAAAGATGAAAATTGAGATTAAACATAACCATTTATGATATTGTATATTTCAAAATGATTTTCCTCCGCAATTGTAGCTTTGTCTTCTTAATTATAGGGGTTAAAAAAAATTAAGCTTGTTACAGAGGATTAAAGAAAGCAAGTAGCTGGATCTGATTTGCTTCTGCTATCACATGCCTTGCTGAGTTAATAGTTTGTCTGGATGTAACTCAGTCTCTTTATTTTACCATAACACTAAATCACCTCTATTAAAAGCTCAGATTAAAAATATTCAGTTTTAATGCTGATATGTTGCTTTAATTGTTTTCTCTCTCATTGACAATAAGGTTGTCCGCTTTACAATATATTTTTGTTCTGGGGTCTAGTGAGAGTGCGTGTGTGTGCACATGTGTTGTGTGTGTTGTGCATGTATGAGGTAAGTATCTATAAATATCTTATCAATCTCTGTCATAATATATATGATGAGAGAACCACCCAATTTTATTTTACATAACTATTATGTGCTAAATGCTATGTTAGGCATACAAAGTCCCAGCCCTTAAAGAGCTTACATTTACCCAGGATTGGCCAGTAGAGTTTTGCATTCAAATGTTTTAAATCAATATACCTACTATGTCATTGCATTTGCTTTTCTAATTTTTCCCATTTGTCATTTTCCAAATCTTTTCCAGCTTCACCGTAAACACCTCCAGTTTTATTGCAGTATTCACTCACAGTATTGAGCCTTAAAACCACTACTTCTTTTTATTTCCTATTATGTCCCAGATATAGAACCTGCCTCAAAATTAGCAAGATTTTTGCCTTAGTCTACCTCTGACATATACTGACTGGGTAAATCACTAAGCAAGCCACCAAACTTCTCAGTGCTCTAGGTAACTATAAACTGTGGAGAGATGACAAGTTCCTGTTGGTAGATGAATAGCCTTATCAAGTTCTTCTTATGTTCACAAAATTGTTGTTTCAGTCCCTAATCCTTAAAATGGAATACAAATACATTACCATTAAAAAAAATCTAGAGGGAGAAAATTATTTAAGATGTTGACAAGTAACCACCAATAATGAAATAAGATTTTTTTTACAATTTTATAATAATCAGAAAATATTACATACTCAGAAAAGTTAACAGAGTTATTATACCTGCCTCAAAATCAAATTTTATGACATTTGCTCTTATTTGCTGTCCTGGCAGATATTTACATATAGTAACAAGGTCACTTTCCATAGCAAAGTTGGCATAATTAGTATCAATTCAATTTTTCACCAAGCTTACCCTAGAAGTTATTAACTATATAGTTTAAGTGAAGTCTCCAAGGAGCAAAGACAAACCTAGTAATCTTTTCAGCTTCAAAAACATAGCTCATGACTCTAATTCATGGGCTGGGGAGAGAGATCATATGCTATTTTTTTTAATTGATAGTCTTTTTAATAAATTTTACATGCTTTCTAAAAATTCATTTCTTCTGGTGTGGAGCAAAGATGAAAGAATAAAGGCAAGACTCAGCTGAGCCCTTACCCCAAACCACTCCAAATACTTGTAAAAATGACTCTAAACAAATTCTAGAGCAGTGGAACACAGGAAAAGACTGAGTGAAACAAATTTCTAGCCCAAGACAACCTGGAATGTCAACAGAAAAGGTCTGTTGCAAAAGGCTGAGAGAAGGCTGTGCACTCCAGTCCAGGTCAAACCAGCACAGCCCCAGCCCTAGCAAACCAGGAACAGGACTTGGGAGTGACTAAATCAGCAGCAGCAGGGTCAGTGACAGTTGCAGTGGCTGCTTCCAGATAGTAAGGGGATAGAACTACTCATCAGAAGGTGATTACAGGAATGTCTTTGTGAGCACTGAGGCAGGATTCTGTTGTGTTGCCTATACCTTGGAACTTGGTCACAATCTTGGGTGGCAGTCTTGGGGCAAGCAAGTGCATTAACATAGCATAGATGGGGCAGCAGTTCCAGAGAAGAAAAGAGTACATGTGGTTGCTCACACACAAGAGCAAAGGCCAGGAGAGGAGTAAAAATTTATCCTTAGATAATACCACCTTGGAATACCTGCAAACTTACAGGTCCTGAGAAGTATCACTGAAAACAGCTGCACAAAATCCCTGAGTCTTGTGATTATGTGCCCTCTACACTGGAAGCAGAGCAGAGCACTATCTCAACAAAGAGTTTAAAAAGTCAAATAATAGACTGGGAAAATGAGCAAACAAAAGAAAATACTCAAGTGACAAGGAGGATCAAAACATACACTCAGAAGTATACAGCAAAAGGGGCGGAGCCAAGATGGCGAAGTAGAAAGACGCACATACACATAGCTCCGAGCCCACAAACCACAGAGCGGCTAGAAGGGACCAAGCCAGGGCGAATTCTGCACCCAGAGACCATGGAGTATTGGAGCGAGGGAGATTTCTGCTCCGGAGAGACCTGCAAACCTCTCGGGGGGGGGTCCTTCGCGCCATGGACTAGGCGCCGGGACGGGGAGCAGAGTGCAGCCCCGCCGCGGCCACGACACCGAGGGGAAGAGATCCGAGAGGGCTACTGGGAAGGGACCTCCAGCGGCCACGCGGGTCCCCCCACCCACAGAGGGACCTGCAAAACTCTCACAAAAGGTCCGTCGAGCTGCAGACGCGGAGCCCAGCCTGGACCTGCGGCACGGCTCCGAGAGGCACGGATCTGGGAGGGCTCCAGAGACGGGATCTTCAGCGGCGGCACAAGCCCCCCCACCAACAGGTGGCTGACGGGGGTAGGTGAGAGAGTCTCTTTGGTGGGTTGAGAGGGGAGTGGGGTGCTCCCATGGCTCGGGCCCCCCCAGGAGATGGAAGCTGAGAGGTGGCTGCAGACAGGGGCTCCCCAAATGGGCGGGAGCCTGGATCCATTGTGGAAGGTCTATGCATAAACCCCCTGAGGGAACAGAGCCAGAGAGGCGGCCCTGCCCCTGACCTCAGCACCTGAACTTAATTTAACACTGAATAGCAGCCCTGCCCCAGCCAAAATCTCTAAGGCGGGAAGCAGCATTTGAATCTCAGTCCCCAAACGCTGGCTGGGAGGACCAGGAAGCGAGGTGGGTGTAAGGAGAACATTCAGAGGTCAGGCCACTGGTTGGAGAAAATGCCAAGAAAAGGGAAAAGAAATAAAACTATTGAAAGGTACTTTATTGGAGAAAAGACACTTCCTCCCTTCCTTTCTGATGGAGAGGAACAATGCTTGCCATCAGGCAAAGACACAGAAATCGAGGATTCTGTGTCCCAGCCCACCCAATGGGCTCGGGCCATGGAAGAGCTCAAGAGGAATTTTGAAAATCAAGTTAGAGAGGTGGAGGAAAGACTGGGAAGGGAAATGAGAGGGATGAGGGAGAAGCATGAAAAGCAGATCAGCTCCCTGCTAAAGGAGAACCAAAATAATCTTGAAGAAATTGGCACCTTGAGAACTAGCCTAACTCAGCTGGCAAGGGAGGTGCAAGGGGCCAATGAGGAGAAGAATGCTTTCAAAAGCAGAATTAACCAAATGGAAAAGGAGATTCAAAAGCTCACTGAAGAAAATAGATCTTTCAAATCTGGATTGGTACGGATGGATGCTAAGGACTTTATGAGAAAGACAGATATCTCAGAACATACCGCGCAGATTCAAAAAATGGAAGATAATGTGAAATATCTTATTGGAAAAACAACTGATCTGGAAAATAGAATCAGGAGAGACAATGTAAAAATTCTGGGACTACCTGAAAACCATGATCAAAAGAAGAGCCTAGACATCATCTTCCATGAAATTATCAAGGAAAACTGCCCTGAGATTCTAGAACCAGAAGGCAAAATAAATATTCAAGGAATCCGCAGAACACCGTACAAAAGAGATCCAAAAAGAGAAACTCCTAGGAGCATTATGGCCAAAATCCAGAATTCCCAGGTGAAAGGAAAAATATTTCAAGCAGCTAGAAAGAAACAATTCAAGTATTGTGGAAATACAATCAGGATAGCACAAGATCTGGCACCCTCTACATTGAGGGATAGAAGGGAATGGAATAGGATATTCCAGAAGTCAAAGGAACTAAGACTGAAGCCAAGAATCACCTACCCAGCAAAACTGAGTATAATACTTCAGGAGAAAAAATGGTCTTTCAATGAAATAGAGGACTTTCAAATTTTCCTGATGAAAAGACCAGAGCTGAAAAGAAAATTTGACTTTCTAACACAAGAATGAAGAAGAACCATGAAAAGGTGAACAGCAAAGAGAAGTCATAAGGGACTTACTAAAGTTGAACTGTTTACATTCCTACATGGAAAGACAATATTTGTATCTCTTGAAACATATCAGTATCTGGGTACTGGGTGGGAGTACACACACACATACATGCACACACACACACACATACATAGAGACAGAGTGCACAGAGTGAATTGAAGAGAATGGGATCATATCTTTAAAAAAAAAATGAAATCAAGCAGTGAGAGAGAAATATCAGGAGGAGAAAGGGAGAAGTTATATGGGGCAAATTATCTCTCATAAAAGAGGCAAGCAAAAGACTTATTAGTGGTGAGATAAAGAGGGGAGGCAAGAGAAAAACATGAGGTCTACTCTCATCACATTCCACTAAAGGCAAGAATACAATGCACACTCATTTTGATAGGAAAACCTATCTCACAATATAGGAGAGTGGGGGACAGGGGCAGAAGCAGGGTGGGGGGGAGGATGGAGGGGAGGGCATGGGGAGGAAAATGCAATACGAGGTCGACACTCATGGGGAGGGAAAGGACCATAAGAAAATAGAAGTAAAGGGGGACAGGATAGGATGGAGGGAAATATAGTTAGTCCTATACAACACAACTAGTAGGGAAATCATTTGCAGAACTAAACAGATATGGCCTATATTGAATTGCCTGTCTTCCAAGGGGAAGGGGTGGAGAGGGAGGGAGCTAAAGAAGTTGGAACTCAAAGTGTTAGGACCAAGTGTAATGTTCTTACCACTGGGTAACAAGAAATACAGGTTAAGGGGTCAAGAAAGCTATCTGGCCCTACAGGACAAAAGAGAAGATGGAGACAAGGGCAGGGAGGGAGAATAGAGGAGAGAGCAGATAGGTCACAGGGGTAATCAGAAAGCTCGGGTTTGGGGGGGGGAGGGGATAAAAGTGGAGAAAATTTGTAACCCAAAATTGTGTGAAAATAAATGTTAAAAGTTAAATAAAAAAAAAAAAGAAGTATACAGCAAAGTCAAAGCTCTGGCATCCAACATCTAAAAGAAAGTTATAATTTGTCTCAGGCCATAGAAAAACCTAGAAAGATTTTGAAAATCAAATAAGAGAAGCAGAGGAAATTTGGGAAGAGATTTGAGAGGGATGCAAGAAAATCATGAAAAATGAGTCAATAGTTTACTAAAGGACACAACAAAAACTCCTGAAGAAAATAACACCTTAAATAACAAACTAGGACAAATGGCAAAAGAGTTCCAAAAAAACAGTGAAGAGAAAAAGGCCTTAAAGAACAGAATTGACCAAATGAAAAATTAGGTCCAAAAAATTCATTGAAGAAAATAATTCCTTCAAATGGAAGCTAATGACTTTATGATAAATCAATAAATTATAAAAACAGAACAAAATGAATGAAAAATAGAAGACAATGTGAAATATCTCATTAGAAAACAACTGACCTGTAAAATAGATGCAGGAGAGATAATTTAGAAATGATTGGACTACCTGAAAACCAAGATCAAGAAAAGAACTTGGACATCTTATTTCAAGAAATTATCAAGGAAAATTGCCCTGATATCCTAAAACCAGCGAGTTCTAGAAATTAAAAGAACTTACTGATCACCTACTTAAAGTGATTCCCAAATGAAAACTCCCAGGAATATTATAGCCAAATCCCAGGATTCCCTGTACAAGGACAAAATATTGCAAGCAACCAGAAAAACACACAAAGTAGCATGGAACCACAAACAAGATAACACAAGATTTAGCAGTTTCTATCTTCAGAAGGCTTGGAATATGATATACCAGAGTTCAAAGGGATTGGGATTAAAACCAAGAACCACTTACCTCGAAAAACTGAGTATCTTCTATGAGTGAAAAAAATTTACATTCAAAGATTTCATTCATTCTCGAGGAAATTTTACTTTAAAATAAAAGACTGAAGAGAAGCATAAAAAGATTAAAAGGAAAGAGAAATCATAAAGCACTTATCAAACTGTTTAAATTCCTACATGGAAAGATGATATTTGTAACTCATAAGACCTTTCTCATTATTATGGTACTCAGAAGGAATACACACACACACACACACACACATATACACACAGACACACATATATGGATATATATATATATATATATATATATATACACATACATATATATATATATATATATATATATACACATATATACATAGAGCACAGGTGTGAGTTGAAGGGCTAATACATGAAAAATATTTTTTATGGATTAAGAGATGAGAGAGGAATGTACTAGGAGAAAGAAAAAGGGGGAGTAAATGGGGTAAACTATCTCACAAAAAAAGAGTTAAGAAAAATTTTTACAGTGGAGAGGAAGAAGGGGAAGATGAAAGTGAATGAGTGAATCTTACTCTTATCAGAACTGGCTTAAAGAGAATATGATATACACACTCAATTGGGTGCAGAAATCTATCATAACCTATTTGAAATTAGAGGGATAGGAAAATAGAAGGTAGGGCAGATTGGGGAAGGGGGTAACCAGAAGCAAACACTTTTGAGAAGTGACAAGGTCAAAGTAGAGAATAAAATAAACATGGGGTAGAATAGGATGGAGGGGATATATAGTTAGTCTCACAACATGGCTATTATTGAAGTGTTTTACATGACTACCCATATATAATCCATATTGAGCTGCTTTGCTTCTCAATCCTTTCCCTCCTTCAATGGGAAGGAGGAAGAGAGAGAATTTGATATTCAAAGTTTTTAAAAGAAATGTTGAAAACTGTTTTTACATTTAACTAGGAAGATAAGATTCACAGGCAATGGGGTATAGAAATCTTATCTTATCCTATAGGAAAACAGACAGGGAAAGGGATAAGAGAAGGGGGGAAGGGTGATAGAAAGGAAGGCAGGTTGGAGTTAGGTTGTGGTTAAAAGCAGAACACTTTTGATGAGGGACAGATTGAAAGGAAAGAGACAATAGAATGAACAGGGGTAGTGGGAATAGGATGGAGGGAAATACAGTTGACAATAGCAGCCATGGAAAAAAAAAATTGAAGCAAGATTTTCTGATAAAGGCCTCATTATTCTAACATTTAGAGAACTGTGCCAAATTTCTAAAAATAAGAGCCATTCCCCAATGGATAAATGGTCAAAAGACATAATCAATTTTCAGATGAAGTAATTAAAGCTATCTATAACCACATGAAAAAAATATTGTAACTCATTATTGATTGGAGAAATGCAGATTAAAACAGTTCTGAGGTACTTCTTCATACCTATTAGATTGCCTAATAGGACAGAAAAAGTAAATGCCAAATGTTAGAGGGGATGTGGGGAAAATGAGACATTAATGTACTGTTTTCAGAGTTGTGAACTGATTAAACCCTTCTAAAGAGCAATTTGGGACTATAAAACTGTGCATGTCCGTTGACCTAGAAATACATCTATTGGGTCTATATCCCTAAAGAGATAAAAATGAAAAAGGAAAAGGACTCTATGTACAAAAATATTTATAGCAGCTCTTTTCTGGGAGTAAAGAATTAGAAATTGAGGCCCATCAATTAGAGAATGACTGAACAAATTGCAGTGCATAATTAAGATGGAATACCATATGGAAGTACTACAAGAAATTGATGAACAAGAGGCTCTCAGAAAAACCTACAAAGACTTGCATAGGCTGATACAAAGTGAAACGAACTCGGTACAAAGTAACAGAAATATTGTAAGATAATCATCTGTGAATGACTCAGCTATTAATAATGACATGACAACACTGAAGGACTTAGGATGAAAAATGCTGTTCATCCTCAGAGAAAGAACTGATGATCTCTGAATACAGACTGAAGTATACTTTTTACTTTATTTTTCTTGAGTTTTTTGTCTGTTTTCTTACACATAGGACTATTATGGATAAGTTTTTCATGACTACATATATATATATATACGTACATATATATATATATATATATAAAATCTATATGGAATTGTTTGCCTTCTCAATGAGGGGAGGGGAAGAGGAAGGGAGAGAATTTAGAACCCAAAGTTTTAAAAACAAATGTAAAAACAATTTTTACATTTAACTGGGAAAAATTAAAAATTCTGTTTTTCCAGTTTTCAAAATTCCTCCACCCACTATGAAATGTGTGATAAATCCAGTGAAGGCTAATGATCCACTTTAATATTTCTTAAGTAATGTTGATTCTGGAAACTAGAGAACATACATATAAATTGAATGATAAAAGTTTATTGTTTACATATCTAAGTATTATTTATAAATATATGCATAAACTGAAACATGAAGGAATATTTTTCTAGAACTATAATAACATCTATTGCTTTGACAGTATCTATCTACCTGATCATTTCTATTATGTAGATATGGAAATAGATATGAAAATTCTGAGTCAAATCAATTTCTAAAAATCAGAATCACTGAAATCAGAACACTATCTTTATAACAAAACGTTTAAACATAGTCAGATTTTGAGAAAATCCAAAAATATTTTAACAAATTCACAAGGATTCAGTGCTTACTTTAGTTTTAAATCAACATTAGTCAAGAGAAATAGAGTTAAAATGAAATACATAAATGCACTTAATATTGAAAATAGCATATGTCAGAAGCAACAGGACCAAAAAATTCTATTAACTCTAAGTATTTTTGCTTGCAAAACTGTTGAACTGAAATCTGTTTCTGTTGCTCTCCAGCATTTCAGTCAGTTGTCTGATTTGCAGCACAGTTAGAAAATGGGTTAAAAGTGTTCACAGCTTCAGGGAACATCTGGATTTGCTGGTGTTATTATTGTAGTTTCCTTGCCAAATGAAATCCATTTTCATTTACCTATATTTTTCTGCTTAAAGTCACTGAAATTTTTCCATCTATAGATCAGAACTACTTTGATGCCTTATCATCTTGTGGGAAAACCCTTGGGCTGCCAAAGGCTATCCTAGTAACTGACATACTTTGGCAGACCCCAAAGGCTGATGATGAATTTCGTTAGTTAAGTTTGAGAAGGCTCATCAACTAGGGAGCCAGACACCAGCTAATGATTTATAATAACTTTTATCATACTTACAATCATTATTATTATAGAATTTATATAGCATTTTAAAGCTTGCAAAGTACTTTACATGCTCATTTGGTCCTCAAAATAACCATTGTTATTTTTTACATTTTTGCAAACAAGGAAACTAAGACATAGAGCCAATAAGGGACTTGTCCAGGATCATATAGCTTGTAAGTCTCTGAGGAAGGATTCCCACTCAGGTCTTCCCAATTCCAGTGTATTCTGTCCACTGCACCAATAAACTGTCCCTGGATTGGAAGTTCAGAGCTACTCACCTGCTATATCCCACTTCTGATTGGCATAGAAGCTTTGACATGCTTCATTTCTGATCTCAAGTGGTTTGCCCTGCTCCTGGGGGTTCACTATTATAATGTGCGAATTACTCTGGACACCTGGTTAGCATAACTTACTGCATATCAGAATCCATAAGCTCAAGACATCTGCAAGCCTCTACTTGCCTTGTAGTTTGGATGACAGTCATGGCTGCCCAGTCAGCATGTTAAAAAATTTTTTTGAGGTGTTGTAATTGAAATTGATGGAGCGAATAGGTTTCTATACATAAACCATATGGATGTCACTATGATTTTGAATTTTTTTTCTATATAGCATGCAAAAACATAAAAATAAAATATGTTACTATAAAATATATTTGACATTTATATAGCACTTTGCAGGGTGCAAAGCATTTTACATGCAGTCTAATTTTATATAAATCCAACAAAACTGTACATTTTGCTTAATTAGTGCTAGTAAAACCATTTTTTTTAACATAGTCAAACACTCTTGGTATAGTACATATGCAACTAATTGATGAACTTCAGGATTATATTGGTTCCCAGTTAACATACGTGAGCCATTGTATTTCTTATATAAATGTTCTTGATGAAGTATTTATAGTACCTACCAAAGCCTGGAACTCCTTTACTTCATGCATTGTTTCACAATGTGGGCTTTCACCCCCTTCTAAGGTAATAGTTCTTTCTCTCATGAAGATAAAAATTTGATTTCTCTCTTGCTATTTCAAAAAACTGCAATACATTACTGAGATCATGTGGAAAGGAAATGAAGGAACAAAGAACCAAGAAGATGAATTTTTTTTTAAATATAAAGAATTTAGAGAACAGAATCATCTTCTAGGTAATGTGTTCAGTTTAAAATGATTTAATGAAATAGATATTCAGATCAATGGTTTATTATTTATAGTCAGGAATATGAAAAGATTAGTGCAGTAGTGGAAAGAGCAATTCAAGTAATACTATTACACAGGTTAGAAGATGTCAAAAAACTAGTTTAATAAGACAGTTTCCTTTGAATAGACTGATCTTTTGGTTTCTGGAAGAAAGAACTCTGCTGGTTCTATTTTTTCCTCTTTGATTTTTACTTGTCAATCTCTGGCTCTTCTTCATTTTCCTGACTTGTTCATTGCAATATTCTCTAAGATTCTGTTTTTAGCCAACTTTGTTTCTCCATACCTCCTACCTTGACCATATTACTCTTATACATGTTTGCAACTATCATCTCTGTCAGATGGTTTACAAATGTTTATCTTCATCCCTGACCCTTGCCCGTATTGTAGACTCACTTCTCCAACTCCTTAGAGGGCACCTCTACGTGGATATCCTCAAGCACCTCAAATACAACATGTTTAAAATTAAACATCTTTCCCAATATTTCCATTCTTCCTTCTGGCTTTACTATTTACCACTACTGCCCTCATTTGCACACTTGTCCATTTTCAAAAGGTTGGTGGTATCTCTGACTTCAATTTTCTCAACAATTTTTACCAAAACGTGTTGATCACACTTCCACAATGTCTCTGGCATTTGCTCCTTCCTCTTTATTGCTACTGTCACTACCTAGTGCAGGATGTCATTACTGTCATAATTGACTTACAGTTGTATCCTACAAAGTCTTCCCCCTTCTCTTATATATTGTTTCCATATTTATTTTCCTTATGTACAGGTCTACACATTTCACTCTCAGCTCAAAATCTTTCAACAGAGAAGTAGTTAAAAAAATAAAGCCCGATAAAAATCCAAGTTCTGAAAAATGTAATTATTTGGGTGTTCCCCCAGACCTCAAGCATATGTTATATACTTTAGGGGGAAAATCTTTAAAACTTTTTTTCTTAGATCACTCTGATGCTTTGATTAATCTAAACTTCAGAATTTTCAAGATACCAGTTTGTCATAGAGACAAATTTAGAGACACTGGGATTTATAAAATGAAGATTAATGTATTTGGGGAGAAATTCTTTGGGATGCAGGTCTTGAAAAGCAGACTTTTGTACTCCTTGCCTTGTTATTTATCCAATACTTCCAAATCTTTAATTTTTAGCATTCTAGGCTCTCCAAAATCTTATGCCTTTCTCCCTTTTTTAGTTTTTTTTTTAAATTCCTCTTTTCCATGTATGTGATACATTATACTTTTGTCAAACTGAACCATTATTTCCCTTTATGCATTCGTTGTCATCCCACTTCCAAACCATGCCTATGTTCATACCCTGAAATCCACTCCTCATACCCTCTGTTCTCACTGAAATATCACAAAGGAGGTTCAACTCAAATGCCACTTTTTCATAAATTCTTTTTTTAATCATCTTACCCAGACCTCCATAGTAGCCCATTTTAATTCAGGGTTTGGATCGCATATATTTTTTTCATCTATGCATGATAAAACACTTAAACCAGAGAGTGTACTTTCAAAGTGGCAAGATTTGGCAAGGAGATAAGATACTTTCATTTGAGGAAAACATAAGCTCCCAATAGCAGAAATTAAAAATGTGTCATGCCAATGGCCCTTTTGTTTAATGAAAAAATGTTCTTTAAAATATTCTGATTTCAAAACCTCTGGGAAAATCTAGGAAAGCATGGCCTTCTTTAGGATAGCCATGTTACTCACACATTCTGTCAAAAAGCAAGAAGTTTGTGAAATTTTATAATACTTCAAAGGAGGTCAAACTGTATCTAGTCTCTATGGCTTATGGAAATATCTTCTGTATATGTTAATATCTTTTTGTGTACTAAAAAAGGCTTTCCTTAGGAGAGAGGCTTCCAATATAATAAAAATGTATTCATATTTTGAGACTCCAGAGTTGCTTTAATACTGAGCACTCCCTAATCTGAAGCACAGAAAATGAAACTTTCTGTTATAGGCATGAGACCTAGTTTTTAACTTAAATGAGTTCACACAATTTTAGGCACTTTTTATATAAAAATAGCAGCTTCACTTTATTGATAGCATCAATTTGATGTTTGTCAATTAAAAGCACCCTTATTTTGTTGATAAGGTTATCTTGCATAATTTCCTTTCTGAAATGCATATACTTAATATTTGCATTCCTAATAATTGTCAAGATTTCCCTAAGTGGACCCAGCCTATGTTTGTGTCAATATTTTAAAAAACCTTATTACTACTATTTCTATAAGTACGAATAATCTTTCTTCTCAATTTCTTCAAAAGAGTTCAGATAGGAATCATTCTGGGACAAATACATATTTTGCACATGCATGTGTGTGTCTTTATATCCACAAAAAAACTGATGATGGAGATTTTTCCCAGAATGAGTTCTGTCTGAATTCCATTGAAAAAAATGAAAAGAAACATTTTTACATATTATACACTTATGTATATGTATATAAATGCTGTGTGTATATGGGTGTGTGTGGGTGGGTGGGTGGGTGGGTGTGCTCTGTGCACTGTTTCACAGATGGATAAAACAATTACTTTTTGACTTTAAATAAGTTTTGGAATAAAAATTCATACTCCATAGGCTCAGTGAAATCATCTCTCATCTTGTTCCAAGATGACTGGAATTTCTTCTACTAGGTTTCTATAATTTGAATGTTTCTTATTTATACAGCTTGGAGATATATTAGCTAATCTCCATTAGGAAAGTCATTATTTTTTTTATATCCAGTGCTTAGCACAGTGCCTGGCACATACTTGGTGCTTAAAATGTTTATTTATTCGCTGATATATGAATATCATTGCCCAGCTCCATTGAGTAGCGGTTCTATCAGTGATAAAGCTCCTGTTCCACAATAATTTATTGACTGAATTCCAAAGGGTATGATGAGTTCTTTATTTGTAGTGTATTTTTCATCTGTTAATTTATGACAGATAGCAAGTATCTGATATATATTTCTAGCTAGTTATCAGATTATGTCTCACTAAGTATATCTGTTGCTTTCATAGTTTACAGGGCCACGTGCCAGTTTCTATAGTGCCTACATTGATCCATAAATCTGGGTTCTTTGGGGAAAATCTTGCAATTTCTGGTGGTGAAAACGGTAGCATAGTAGATATATCACTGAACCTGGAGTCAGGAAGGCCGGAGCTCAAATCCAATCTCAAACAGCTATTTCGTGTGGGACCCTGAACAAATTGCTCAACCCTCTGTCTTCTTCAATTTCCCCATCGGTAAAATGGGAATATAATTGCATCTATTGCACAGGGTTGTAAAGACGATTAAATGAGATAATATTTGTAGTGATTAGCACATTGCCTGGCACATATTAAGTGCTATACAAGTATTACTGATTTTCTAGGAGCAGCCTCATGGAACAGTGGATAGAGCTCTGGACATCAAGTCAGGAAGATCCCAGTTAAAATCTGGTTTCAGACACTTAATAGCTGAGTGGCCCTGGACAGATTACTTTGCCCTGCTTGCCTCAGTTTCCTCACCTAAAAATGGGCTAGAGAAGGAAATGGCAAACCACTCCAGTATCTTTGCCAAGAAAAGACCAAATAGAGTCACAAAGAGTCAGGCACGACTAAAAAGGCTGGACAACAAGAACAATGTTATTACATCTGATTTGTGTTTATTGGCAGATTCGGCTAAATACTTGTGGATGTTGCCAGTTGTATTGTTAATGTGTTTTTGCTTAATTTGAAGATCTTCCCTATCCAATAACAGACCCATGTGACCTGCTTAGCTTTGGGAGAGACTAAACAACTGACTCTGGACCATGAGGTTATCCTGATTATGACCCAGGTAATGAGTACCCCAGCTCCTCCAGAACTGGACATGCACAAGAGGCTAGCATAATGAAATGGAAATGGTATGTTCAAAATAGAACTAAAACAGGCAAAAGTGGAGTTTCTGTTATACATGAATCTATAGCAAACATAGATACTGAGGGAAATGATACACGCCCTGAATCAAAGAAATAGTTAGTACAGTCCTTGGTAAAATGGAATGAAGGATGTGATGGATTAACTGAAGAAGAAAAGAGACATGTACAGTTTACTGATGGAACAGGAATATATTTGGGCCACAAAAGACATTGGAAAGTGATAGCCTATAACCCATGTGTTAGGCAGACTTTGTAAAGTACTAGGAAAGGTGGAAGTGATCAATATGCTGAACTTAAGGCAGTACATCAAAGTATCAAAGCAGACCAAGGAAGACAGTGTCATATATCCACTGATTCATGAGCTAATGGGTTAGCTACATGGATGCCTATGTGGAAAAATCAAAATTGGGAAATTCATAGCAAACAAGGTTAGGACAATGAATTATGGGAAGATATATGGACATGTACTCTTTGGTTACTAACTTGTCAATGTTCATGTGGCCCTCACCACATCAGAACATGAGTGCAATGCACATATTGATTGACTAGCAAAGATTATTGCTTAACATATTGTCCCTACTCTAACATCAACCGATGATCTGATACTAGCAAAATGGGTCCATCAAAATGCTACCCATTTAGGGGTCCAGGCCACACACCATTGGGCACAAGACTGAGGTATTTGTATCTCTCATTAATTGTTAAAACAATTAGCAGAGCAATGTTCTATATATCAATTGGAAAATGAATGAACTGTTTTTCAGGTAGCAACTGAAGAGAAAGCAAGGGAGAAAGTACCAGCTCAAATTTGGCAAATAGATTATACTGGACCTCTACCCCAAGATGAAGGATGCAGTTGTACATGTACTTGTGTTGACAACTATTCAGGTGCAATAGTGAGTTGTTCCTACAAGAATGAGACCCAGAAAGACCCCTGTAAAAATTTCGATACCATGTCTATATTATGGATCCTCAGTGCAGATTCAGAGTGACAATGGCTTCCATTTGAAAGGTAATAAAGTGAAGGGATATTGTGCATTAAACAATATAGAATGGATAAATCATATTCCATAGTATTCACAAGCATCTGGGTTAATAGAAAGAAAGGATTATTGAAAGAACCTGTTAAGAAAGTTAAATTCTAATAATTCTCATCAACACTGGAAAGATAATTTGTTCACACTTTATGTAATTTGAATAATAGAACTTTGGGAGGAAGTACGCTTCTAGCCAGAATGATGACCCCAAATCTGCAAATTAGAAAACAACAAACACATAAGATCCCGAATATTGAGCACTGGACTGTGAGGTCAGATGTCCCAGCATCGTATCCAGGGACACTTGCTTGGTTTAGCAGGATATGATTTACATTATTTAGAGGACTTTTGGTTGGATAGAAAAGAAATAAGAAAAATCTCTACCAGAATATGTATGAGAATCTCTAAATATTACTTTGAATGGATATTACCTGACTCAGGATTAGCAGCTCAAGTAATATATGTGTTGATTGAAGTGATAGATTTTAATTATCAAGGAGAAATTATTGTGACATTCCAAAATGTAGGCGAAAAACCAATATGGTTTTGTAAAAATGGTAGAATAATTCAAGTGATTATTATTCCTTATGAAACTATACCCCTTTTGAAAACTGACCCTCCTGAAACAACTGGCAGAGAAACTGAAGGGTTGGGTTCTGCGGATAGAATAAAATTGGGAGCTAAAGTATGGATAAAATGGAAGCCAGATATGTTCCAAAGGCTGTAGGAATTATAGCACACAGGAAAGACAATAACTGTTGTTTATTCAAGAAAAGATGGTTACCAAATTGTACCCTTAACTCATATATTCTGCTGTGAATAAGGCTATGATAGCGGATTCATGGCCTTCAGAAGCACAGCTGACTATCTATCCTGTTTCTGCTTATTGTCTCCTTGTTTCTTTTTGGGGTTTTGACTGTTAAACTTGTTTACTAGATTTCTTTTGTGCAGGCATAGTGACCTCCACCTTCAGATGCCTGATTGCTTAAGCCATATGTCACCCCTTGTCCACAAATGTGAAGTATTACCCCAGGACCTAGTGTTGTCCAAGCTCTGGGTGCCAGCTAAAGAACTGACATCTGGAATGGGACATCTTGGGGCAGGGACAGCTCTATGTCTAATTTCAGCAGGAAGTAGCTATAGAAGAATAGACCTTGGCCCCTTACCCCAAGATTTTAGGCCCTATTTGTTCAAGGAGGGAATGATGGGGTACTTGTGCTTAAGTCCCACCCTAAGATATTGTTTTATGTACTTATTTTGTGTGATCTCTGTCACACTGTTGTAAAGTTCTGTTGGCGTAAGTTGCCTCATTGACTTCTGTAATGATTTGAAAGGTCTTGGGGCCAAATGTACTGCTACTGTATTTTTATTTAATTTGAAGATCTTTCCCACCCATTAACAGGCCCATATGACCTGCTTAAATCACATAGAAGCTGAAGTCACATGTGGGAGGAGGAACTTGCTGAATGGGTGGAAGAGAAAGGGAGAGAAGAAAGGAGCAGAGCTGGGAGGAAGTTGGTGAGAGTGGTTAATGTGGAGGAGAGAGGACACAAGCAGGCAGACAGCTAGGATGGCGAGTGTTTGCTTGTGGAAAGGCCCAAGCAGCTATGTAGGAGCAGAGCTAATTTGAGCCCACTCTCTTTACAGAGTGAGGTGATTTTGGAAGAGTTTGCCTCTAAGTTATTAGAAAAACTGCTATATCTGCACAGGAAACATCCCTTTTAAAAAATCTACTCTATTTTATGTAGTTAAATGGACTTAAAACACTATTCTTTCGCCCATAACACTGTGGAGATTGAAGTTGTTGAAGGTCTAATCCAGTGACAATTGGAAAGAGGTACTTCACAAACCGCTCAGGGTACTCTAGAGCCCCTGAGAGGCAGATATAGGCAATATGGCCTATGGATGGAGAGGCCGGCACCTATATGCTACAAGAGGAAATATTATTCTTTCAGTAGCTGCTTTAAGATATGATGAATCCTGTGCTTTGTTAACATTGTGTGGGTTAGGAAGCTTTCCAAATATGGTATTGTCTATTTCTCATTTTTTGAAAAGGACATTAAGAGCAATATTAGGTATATGTTAATTGATTCAGACGTTTTCCCATTAAATTTTGATTTCAGAATGCCAGTAAATTTCTTTTCTTCTTCTATATTAATAATAATGAAGAGGAGGAGGAGGATAAATATTTGAACCTGTGCCTTTTGGACCACCATGCTCTATATCATAGAGACTTGAGACTCAAAAATCAACAGCATATTTTGCTCCAGAATTTAGCTATTTGGTAATATAAGACTTGTTATGAGAGATTTCTAGGAAGAAATAAGATGATAATCTATTTTCTGTACCATGCAGTTTGCTTTTGTTATAAGGTCCACCACACACACACACACACACACACACACACACACACATACACACACACATACACACACATCCAGCCCTGTGAGTTCCTATTGTAAGAAATTGTGGTAAGAAGGTGAAGAACAACCATGTTTTCCCTGAGAAATGACAAATGACAAGGTATGTTGGGTGAATTTTGTACTACATGCAGGAGCTTTCCTATATTAAGCTCCTCCTTTCTTTCTTGGTTAGGCTTCTGTCCCTACAGGGTTGCTAGCCAAAGCAGCTGTTGTCAACACTGGTTGCATTATCTATAACTCCTTTCTTAATTTCTATGGAATTTTTATGGTTCCACAATTAAGGAAATTCAGTTATCTCTTAAAATAATCCTTATGTAAATAAGGACAGTAAGTAGATAGAAATTTACAGAGAGGAAGAGGAGAAGGGTTGCTGGTTATTTTTGTTTTGATTTGTTTTGCCCTTCTTAGGATAGAAAGTAGAACTTGGACCATTCCAGTTACATGTTCTCACTTTGGTTCTGGACCTTTTCACAAGTGACACATTTGTTTCCCTCCTCCTCCCTCTCAGGGAACTGTTGATAACAGATGGACCACTAAAAGTTTATGTTTGGGTTCCATGGAGGAAAGGTGATGGTAAGTCAATCAACAAGCATTTATTAAGAGCCTTCTTTGTGCCAGGCACTATATAAGGTACTAGGAATACAAATACAATGAATGAAGTAATATCTATTTTTAATTCTAATTCAATTCAGTTCTAATAGATACTAAAATTTTATCAAGGAGGATTGACCACTGTAGTAGGAACTATCAAACTATAGATATGCCTGGGGGAGAGGGGAGAGCTAGGAAAATAGTTCTCACTACAGAGGCACTTTGCTCTGGGCCCGTACAGTTCAGGCTTGAAGGAGTCTGACCATTAAACAGAGGAATTTTGCTCCTTTTATTGACTTTGGAAGTTGACATCCCTCATGTGAAAAGCTTCTCTACACCAAAGCCTTTGACTGTATGGATCACAAGAAAATGTGGCAAGTCCTCAAAGAGATGGGTGTATCAGATAATCTGACCTGTCTCCTGAGGATCCTATAGACCAGTCAAGAAGCAACAGTTAGAACCAAACATGGAACTACTTGTCTAAGATTGGGAAAGGAGCATGTCAAAGCTATAAATTATCACCTTATTTAACTTATATGCAGAGTATATCTTGCAAAATGTCAAGCTGGATGAAGCAAAAGCCAAAAATTAAGGTTGGTAGGAGATACATCAACAATCTCACATATGTAGATGATATCAGTCTGATAGCAGAAAGAGAAGAGGAATTAAGAAGTCTCTTGATGGAGGTAAAAGAGGAGAGTGCAAAGAAATGCCCTGAAGCTTAGCATTAAAAAAAAAAAAAACGATCATGGGAAACTCAAACCATCACTTCCTGGTAAACAGAAATAGAGAAGAAAAATGGAAGAAGTGTCAGATTTTATATTTTTTGACTGAAAGATCTCTATACACATTAAATTAAAAGACTCTTACTCCTTAGAAGGAAAGCTATGGCAAATCTGGAGATCATACTGAAAAGCAGAAATATCATCTTGCTGGAAAAGGTCTGCATAGTAAAAGTGATGGTTTTTCCAGCAGTAATGTACAGTTGTGAGAGTTGACTATTAGGAAAACTGAACACCACAGAATCTACACTTTCGAATTGTGGTGCTGGAGAAACTTTTTGAGAGTCCCTTGGATAGCAAGGAAATGAAATTAGTCAATAATTAAATTAATTCAGACCAATCACTGGAAGGACAAATACTGAAGCTGAAGCTTAAATACACTGGCTACATATAATGAGAAGACAGGAGTCATTGAAAAGATTGAAGGCAAAAGGCGGCAATAGCAGAAGATGAGATGGCTAGATAGTGCCATGTAAGCAATGAACATGAACTTGGACAGACTGGGAGATACTGGAGGACGGAAGGACCTGGAGTGCTGTAGTCCATGGGATCACAAAGAGTTGGAAATGACTGAACAGATGAGCAACAAAAAAGGTACTCAATGTACCATATAGATCAAGTAAGTGTAATAGTAATTGTTACTGTTTTACTTTCCTATCTTTTTTAAATTCACACTTCTGAATCTGATACAACTTTAATACAACTCTACAGCTGAGGCCATAAGGCTGCATAGATAGACAGATAGATAGATAGATAGATAGATAGATAGATAGATAGATAGATAGATAGATAGATAGATAGATAGATAGATGGATAGACAGATAGATAGAGATGGATATAGAGATAGAGATAGAGAATACAACTAGAAACCTTTGGTTGCTCATATCTTATCTCATGTCATATCATCAGAAAAGAGTTGGAAAGGGCCAAATCCAAGGATAGTACATATATTCCAGGCATGCTCTATAGCAAGGCAGAGTAATTTTTCTAATTATCCATTATAAATAATAACCATGCTAATCATCCATTATAAACCTAAACAATTACATCCTCTAGATCAACATAAACTACCAAAGGGAGAATCAGCTTCACTCAGGGAGAGGACGGGAAAGCAGCCAGTAGGCTTTAAACCACTTTAAAACATGAATACTTCTAGTACAAAACACCTTTCAGATTAAACCATATTCCTATGATTATTATTTCCTGGAACCCTTCTTTGTATTTAAGGTGGGAGGTCATGGTCAAGTTCTGCTTTAACTCCTCTGCCCTTAATACTTTGTGACATAACTTCATTTTATGTGGGAAACCCCTCTCTCCTTTTGGTCCTTAGGCCTTGTATTAGCATTAACTAATACATTAGCTTAACATTAGCAAAAGCAATAATGGCCGACATTTGTATAAATGGTTGTTAATTCAATTTTAAGGCTAGCTAAAGAGCTATCACTCTTTGAAATAGTTGCATTACTGTAGAAATTATTATCATCACCATTTTATAGATGAGGACGCTGAAACTCTGGGAAGTTAAATGACTTATCTTAGAGGACAGAGCTAGTAAGTGTCAGAGCTGATATTCAAACTTAAGCTTTACACACCTTCTTCTAACAGTAGGACTCTTTGAATAACAAGCTTTTAGCTAAATGATAATATTTGAAACAAGTATACTATAACTTTCTAACTGCATTGAATATTTTTATAATAAAGTGATGATAGCTACAATTTTGTGATATGACAAAATAAAAATAAAATTGAATTGTTAAAATCTTTGTATATTCGTCATTAGTATCTTGAATATAAGAATGCTCCCTATTTCAGCTTTGTATATTCAGAAAAATGATGCTCATTTTCTTCCTTCTTTATAATAATGTGGAAAACCTTTAATTTTTCTTCTAACTCTGAGATTCTGTCATTTATTTCTATATTGTCATTCTTTTTCTCTGTCTTCTTTTTCATCTCCCTTATTACTTTTTCTTTCATTTTACCCTTCCTTTTCCTATTTCTTTATCATTTTCATTCTTCCTATTTCTTTTCCACCTTCAAAATATCTTGACTTTTACATACGCTGGATGTTCTTAAGATACTTAAATGTTAAGGCTAACATATGGATACTACTAGTCATGCTTGAATACAGTTCAATTTGTTTCATTCCCTTTTGACTTCCAGTTTAGCCACAACTGCAAGCTGTTAAATTTGTTTTAAATTGGTATATATACTTTACTTAATAGTATATACACTATACTTTATAGTGTATATACTATATATGGTATAGATATACCATATATGTAGTATATATGCTATACTTTTAAATAGAATGAAATCAAACAGTGATGTTAACAGCATAAGAATAAAAATGGAAACATTGGCAGTTATTCATTTATTAAATATACATGGATAAAAACAATATCTGCAGTGAGAAGAAATTTACTTCAAATGCTATACAAGACAATTTATTTAGATTGCTGTTGATAATTTCCATAAGAACAAGGGATTTTTCTTCAAGTTAGAAACTTGGCAGTGTATTCTTTTTCTTTAATTTTGTATATTCTAATTTTTTTCTTCTTCTTCTATGTGACTTTGAAATGTCTTTGACTAATTTATAAATACTTTCCTTTCAAAAATCAAATTGCGCTTCAAAGCTCCAAGTTAATGGGTAATGCCTAAGCAAAGAAATGTCACTTAACTCTTGAGGCATACAGTGTATAAGTCACAATGTATGACTAGGAGGATGACTCAGACTCAAATATATTAAATAGTACAATAATGATGCAGGTGGGTTTGGTAATAATCCCCATCTATCTACTTCATGAAAATAGGACGAGTGACAGTAGATATGCATGCATTTAGCATCTCTGGTGTCATTTTTTTCTTTTGAAATATATCAGGAGAATTGCACCTTGAAATTATGCAATCATATTTAATTCCTAAAGTCTTTAATGTCTTGGAAAAAATATATTGAAATCAATCCTACTAGCAAAAATAAAAAGCAACCCAACTACTCATTTTTTGGAGAAAATTAATTAGACATAGAGTGTTTAAATGGTAGTGTTCTAACGAACATCCTTGATGCTTAAGGAAGTAAATTTTTAAAAACTGAGAAATGTATTATATTCTCACAGGTAGTTATGGGAAAGATGTGATCAATTTCATTTTTTAATGAGAAACACGGCAACATGTAAGCTCCAAGTGCATGTGTGGGAAGGCCAATGTTATTCGAGAATACTTCAAGAGTCTCTTCTATGGACAAATGTATAGTTATCATAGTAAAGAGCTTTACGAACTAAATATTGCATAGGCAAACTAGTTTGAAAAAAATAAAAGAATTCAAACTAGATGTGTGAGAACAACCAGTAGTCTCATTCCAGTATTTGGCGAATAGTCATTTTGTGTTCAAAATGGTTAAGTTTCAACTCACTTTGTTCTTCCACCAAAACAACTGACATGTCAAATAAAAAAGTTGCCACCTATTTGTGCGCGTAAACATAGACAAACAAAAAAGTGATGACAATAAATAACAAGGGGCATTGCACTGAAGGTCACAGTGTCCATTGGATAAAATACACAATTAATAACAAGACCAATAGACAAGAAACATGGTAAGTGTTCAAAATGCTTGCTTACCTATTCGTTTTTCTACTTTCATTATCTGTCAACTTCCAGCTTATCTTGAAAGATGTCTGATGTCACATTTTAGTTTGGATAAACCATACTTAGCCATATAAAAATGACTTTCTAGACATTCTGAAAAAGTCCTGTCATTATTCTAGATGTTAGTCTTTATACACACACACACACACACACACACACACATATATGCATATATATGCACACTGTATCACGTGACTAATGTGATATTTGAAAATATTTATATGTGTATATATCCATCCATCCAGTTATCTATCTATTCTAATCTGAATATTATCCTGAAGCAAAGGTCATGAATTGACAATTCAACAATTAAAGTGAGTCAAATAACAAGAAAAACCAGCCCAAATAAGGCACACTTTTCTAAAAGGAAGGGGAGAAAACTCTGCAAAGAAAGGCATTATGTTTACATGGGTATCATTGTTCTAATAATTTAATTTTAAATGAAACCACAGATTTAAATAGGTTGAGATATATAGACAACAATTTCGAAGCAAAAATCATAAGTTTAAAATATATTAGTGAGTCAATATGACAAAACAAATAGCAAATGAGACAGAAACAGGTATAAATGAGAAAGAGAAAAGGTTTCTGAATGTAACTTGTGCTAAGATCAATTTTAAAATCATCTATAATCCCAATATAATTTTTTTAAAAACAAACTCTACCTACCATTTCACCACCTAGTGATACCTGGCTGAATGTCAAGGAATGCTTCATTTTCTTTACTCACATTATAATTGATCCACTACACCCCTAAGGTTCAGTAAAATTCTCAAACCACACTTCTCGAGGTAGGTAGCTTTCCTTCAGAGAAAGGCCATAATATTGTTTCTTATTAAGCTGGTGGCAGGGAAAACTCATGGGGATAAAAAATGCAAAACACTCCGGGACAATCATATTTTATATCAGTAGAAAGCAAAGGCACCCAATGAGAGTCTCTCAGAACTGGTCTTTTGAGCACTCACAAAAAAGAACTACACACAATATCTCAGGGATTGCATCTATTTCTGAACAAATTCATCCCTATGGGAATTTGAATCTAGTTTCAGGAGAATTAAAATTCATTAAATATTCATAAGAGCATCAAGAGAAAACTTCATTCACGATTCAAAATCAGATTTTCACTTATGTAAAAGACCACACTAATGTATTTTAGGTTTGAAATGAATATGCATTTTATGTAAAAATGACATCTCATGTTTTTAGAACAAAATACGACTTTTTCTCACTCAGACCTGGTTGAAGTTCATTCATGGTGGTAGAAAAATAAAATGTGTTTCTTTGATTCAACTCCAATATTATAATAAACAATAATTTATTTGGTAATTCCTTCATAAAGTTATTTTCTATTTATAAAATTCTGCCTCTCCATTTCTGTCTGCTCTTTTCACATCTGTACATTTCTCTATTTTTTGCATGTTTTCCAGTCCATAACAAAGAAGTATACTGTACCTCTTCTGCTGTTGGTTGTTGCAGATGTGGTTGTAGTGGCTGATATGGGAACAGAAGTTGTGACTGTTGCAGTGGTAAGGGAGGGGATGATAATGGTGGAAAGCAAAGTGTTGGGAACATCTGGTGAGTGGAAAAAACAAAACGTAAAACAAAATAATATCATGCAAACGAAAGAAAAACATAATCATGGTTCATATGACATATATTACATGTAAGTTTAAAATTAATATGCTTTAATGGGCTATTTCAGGTAAAACATTTCACCATAATTCTTGGCATTGCGTCACTCATTTTCATGCTCCAACAAGAAGAAGGAAAAATTCAATATTGTTTGGAACTGAAAAGAATTTTTTTTCTTATAAACAAAGAGTGAAATTCAAATGACAAGAATTCCTTTCTTTCCCCAGTGGACCATTTAAAGGGTCTCATAGAGGGGAAGTAAAATAAAAACATGCTGTGTCAGACGTGAGACAAAACACACAAAGACGCACATATGAAAATAAAAGAAAAGCAACACCACCATATTAAACCAAAGAAAACAATGTTAACAATGGAAATGCATGTTAAATAACTTTTCTTTTAGGCAAACTTAATGAAAGGAAATAGGATGAGAGTAGTCTTTAGTAACTTTAAAAGAAGTCAATATATTTGCATCTCTTCCTCCCCAAGAACAGTTTTAAATAACTACTTTCTGTTGAGTTTCCTTGTTTTCCTTGTAGTTCTTACCTCAATTAGCTGGTGATATCTTCTCTAAAGTACCCTGGAACTAGTATATCAGCAGAGTCATTTAAAAATATATGAACTTATATAATTTTAAAATAAAAATTCTGAAGCAGTTAAATATTTAGTAGGACAATCCTTGGTAGCTATTGAGGTAGAGGCTTCAACAGCAGCATTTATTTCCCAAGTCCTTGACGAATCAATTATATTGAATGATTATAAAGAGAGAGAGCTGCCAATCACAGAGGTGTATCTGTGACAGTACAATCCAAACTCGTATTATTTTTTTTAGACTTGAATCTATATAAGACAGTAAATAAATAAATAAAGAGAAAAACTTCAAATGTAAAATCAAAAGCAATAAAAATTGGTTTGCTTTTGTTTCAGGACTTACGACAAAAATGATCCACAAAAAATTCACTAGAAGACTGAAGCCCATGAGAGATTCTGGAGGACCTAGGTGTTACTTAAAGTAAGTTCACATCCTATCTTAGGGTAAACAGGCATATAATTTACCAACTGAGGCCATTTAGAAATAGAGTTCATAAATTACTAGTAGAGTTCTGATTTTATGTGTTTGCCACAACAATCTTCCTCCTTTTTTCAGACTGATTGACAGATTGTTTTGCTATTAAAAGGTTTCCCATCATCCACTCAGTTAAACACTCTGAGTTACATCAAAGTTCACCGTTACTTTGCTTCTGACAAATAATATCGTTCCATTTCAGGCTTTACCTGCTGGATTTTCTGCACTGGAGATATTTTTAAAAGCTTACATGATATCACTCTCTCATCTTGATTATTGATGTTTACATCTGTTTTTCAAAAGGCAAATATTCCCCAGCCAGTCAAATTAAGAAAACAACCTTCTAAAAACTCCACAGAGCTACATTAATCACTGGAAAAAGCTCTGGTGTTGCCTGCAGTGTGACTGCCATGATAATTAAGTAGAATGAGCTGGTGACAAACATTAGAAGGGAATGATCATGTTTTAAAAGCATACACTCTATATGAACTGATTCTTACACTTTCATCCTATAGAGTGTAACAAGGCTTATTAAAAAAGATCAGAGGGGAGGATTAGGAGAGAGAAAAAATGATAAGATACATTAAATGAAAAAGCATTTACATAGGAATCACTTTGAAAAATCAAAGACAAATCTGTAAACAATGAAAACAATACTTTGTTCGTAGTAGGTCCTTGATAATTTTCTGTTGAATGAATGAATGAGGCACTATCCTCCAGTGTCATAGGTGGTGAAAATACACGGTAAAATTAATTCTATCAACTTGCAAATGTAAATTTGCTGACTTGATTCTACTGGTTTCCTTTAGTCTCTTTCTCTTCTACGCCATCGAATTCATTTTAATTATAATTGTATAGTGGCAGACTAGAATTCCAGTGGATCTTTCCTTATCAGCTGTACTGCCTCATTCTTAGAACTCCAAATAGATATTGTTTGGCAGTTTTAGTTTACTAGAAATAAAACTTTGCAGTGGATTAAATTTTTCTAGCTCTGTATGGTCATATGGATTGTTCGGATCTTATATTTTGAAATGCAGCTGCTCAGCATATTTCCAAGTAATAAAATAACTTTTAAAACAAATAAAGCAGTTGCCTATTTTTTTAATATAGAAAAGGCACTTTTGACCCCTTTTCTCCAATTATTAAAATACTGCTTTACAAGTGAGTCAACAAATCAAGTAAGAGTATTTGACAATATTTTTAGATATTTAGGTGATTTCAACTTTAAATGACCAAACATATGTAGAAACATAAGGATAAGAGAAATATTAGAATATCACCTAACAAATCCCTTTCTTTAGGCAATGGGTGAATGAATTGGGAGAATTTTATATTAAGTATTGTGCTCAATTTGAAAGCTGCATTAGGTGAATTCAGCTAAATGGAGTTGTGTCCCAAGTGAGGAATTTGTCTGTGGCTGGAAACTGTTCTAATTTTACATAGAACATAAAGAAATTGCGTCAGTTCACCCATAGTAGCAGATATTGACTTTGATCTGCTTTTGCCACTCCCAACAGAACATAGGGACTTCCCTCATATATCTAAACCATCTTTTCTAGTTCTGCTGACAAATAAAAGCATGTTTTTGTAAGAGGTGGAAATCTAATTATAGCAGTGCGGTGTGGGACTAGAGGTAGAAGGCTGCTTTTTGGTGGGGGAAGGCAGTTGTTTTTTTGGATTTGGTTTTTCCTGACAAAACTTGATTTATATAAATGTGTAGAAGACTTGCAATCTTAGTCTTATTATCCAACATAACACACCCTGTTGCAATGAACTGACCTACAGATTCTGGTTAGTATACTTTTATTAATTATTAGTATATGTTTTATATAAAATGTATTTGAAAAAGGCATTTCTATAGACATTGAAAACTTGGGGAAAAAACTTCTTATTACCAATATCCTCAGCACTATCAAATGATTAAAAATCAAGAAGTGATGATTTGCTCAGTGGAAATAGTATCAAAGAAAATGTGTTTTATTCTGCTGCTGCATGTTGAGGATCACAGAGCCTTTCCATGTGATTGGTAGCTGAAATCTCTTATGTGGAGCAGATCTTCAACCCTGGGTGTTATTATTATCTCCATTTTGTAGTTGAGGAAACTGAGAAAAACAGACGTTAAGTGACTCGCCCAGAGGAAATATGTGTGAACATCATATTTGATCTCAAGTCTTCCTGACTCCAGGATCAGTGATCTACCGACTGCATCATCAATCTACCTCTATTTCTGTATTTAAATTTTTGGTTCAATTATCTTTAAGTAGATATCAAAAGAGAACTAAATTTAATTTTATTAAATTTTTCATTTCCCTGTATCCATGCATCAGAAGTTGGACTTGAATATAGAGAAGGATATTTTTGTAATCACATATTATTGATTTTTGTATACAAACACCTTGGTAAGAAAAAAAAAAAACCTTGGGAAACGCTACATTTAGTCTCTGAATTGTAAAAGACTAAGAATTATAGAATTAAAGATTAAGAATTATATTTCTTTCAAGATTCTCCCCATAAAGAAGTATTAATGCTGATAGATTGAATACATCAATTAAAAATGATATTTTAGATAGCAAACTAAATCTCAAAGTATTGTGGGGAAGATTTTATTAAGTAGAGAGAGATAACTTATATGTTTTATTTCTAAAAGGAGTACCTTTCTAGGATGATTCTCCCAAACCAAGAGCCACTTGAGCATTTATAAGCCACCTTTGTCTCTACCTTTCTTAGCTGACCTCCACAGCACTTCCTGGACATTTCTAGCTATGCCTTCTCCACTGAACTGTACTCGTATTACCATCTCAACTTCCTTCCCACCAGAAATTTTGATTCTACTCCTAAAACAGTCTTGGACTTTGCTAAACTAGCTTTGGTTTCAGCTTGCTCATTGGCAGGTCTCCATACCACACCATACTCATCTCCAGCCATGCTTCTTATTGTGTGTGCCTTTCCTCTCTACCCCATTTCCACCTCCCTTTTATATATTTTCATCTTGACATGAGCTTAGAAGGTGAGCTTCTTGAGACTATCTTGCTTTATATTATGTACATCCCCAGAACTTAGCACAGTGCTTGTCACAGAGTAAACAAACCCTTTTATCTGTTATTGAAGATTTATTTGACTGTCATCTAATATGACAATCATTCTGAGCTTCTAAGCAATTGATCATAATTTAGTTGTACCATTCATTAATGACACTTTTATTTATTGTGTCATATTTATGAATTTCTGAAGAGACTTTCTGGAATTTTGGCAGGTCAAATTTTGACAAAAAAAAATACTTAATAGTGTCTAAAGAAGAACAAATTATCTGATGCAAAATGAATAGTTTCACCTGAATTAGAAAGACTCAAATAGGCCTACCATTCTAATAAGAAGTTTTATGTGTCCCCACAAAGTAGTAATTGCTAGAAGACATTTAGACAGGAAGGTGCAGAAACTCATTAACATTTTATGAAATATTAGTTGGTATCTGGAGTATGAAAGGACAAGGGTCTGAGATAAGATTTTTTTTATGTTTTCTTAAATACAGTATCTGAATTACAATGAAATATATTTTCATTCTGATGATTAAAGAATTACCATTAAATAGTGCTTTACATGTCTAACAAAATTCCTCAAAATCTCTGACCTCAACTTCAACATAGTGTACAGAAACTAAAGCTAAGTCGTGCATACAACATATATTCAACATAAAATAATACTGAAAAAGTCAATGATTAGTGAATGTTAGGTTGTTAATTCATATAAATCTCACACTCTATAATAAATAACCTGCAAGTTATTTACTTACAGCCTTAGTTGGTCATCATCTATAACTAATGTTTCCCTCTGACTGGCTTTCTAAAAACAAATTTGGGTGCTTTAGGTGAGGTAGAGATTTCTTGATTCTTTTCTACAGAACAGAAAGGATGTTTGGGAATACAGGTTCTTCATTTGAAGTTCCAATATACTTTATAAAGATAAGCACAGGAAAGTCTCCAATACTCATAACCCACCTACATGGGGAAACATTTAAACTACCTCCAGTCTTCTCAGGAAAGTCTGCTTGCTAAAATTATGTGTCAAAAGACCTAGAGTACAATCTCCCTCAGGCATGGTCTGTGACCTTTTATCTTGGCCATTAATAAGTGCCCCACTTATTTATTCTTCATTACCCAAAAGGATCTGTGAATTTATCTTGCTAGGTATTTTTTAGTAGTACTGATCATACTTCAACCTTGCCTTCTCAGCCTATGGGAATCTTGTTCATGTTCTCCAATATGCCAACATGCTAGGAAAACTTGCCATAAGTCTTTCTTATCATATAGGTAGTAGTATAGCCGAAAGGTGCTCTGCATGTTATCCTTTACTCATGATTGACCAGTTACTTTTCCACTCATACATCTTTCATGTCCTTTCTTCATTTAAGTCTCTGTTGATAACAAGCATCTGCCAGGCTGCGCCTACCAGACACTGTTCTCTATTGTTCTTTTTGGGCAACCCTCAATATTGTTTCTTCAGGTATCATTATCTTCCTTTACTGACAGTTATAATGCATCTTTAGAAAAAAATGGCAATAAAAATTTTAATTTATTGCTTAAGGGAGAATTTGGGGGTAATTAAAAGGGCTGGTACAATTTCCGTGATGAAGCTCCTCCCATCTTCTATTTAATTCTGGGATCAGTTTGCTTTTCACTTTAAAGTATCCTTCTAAGATAAAGGGAATGACAGACCAGCTCGTAAGCTATCCATTCACAAGAAAATGACATTATAACCAGAGAAATGCTCTGGACACTAAACATCGTTTCCTCCCTCCCTTATGCACTTTTATTTTCCCTGGGTGATTAGTTGGACTGTACTCTTCTGGGTTGTTATAGGTCTATTTTAGGAAACTTTCACAATGTTCCAAATCTTGATGCAGTTAGCACAATGTCAACTGTGAGTGGGACAATGAAAAAATCTTACACTCTACAGGGTATCCCTCATTCAACTGTACTATGTTAGACATAACATTACAGTAACAAATGCTTCTTGTTGAGCATATGATGGCCCTTGAATTGCACCTCACTTAAGAATAATAATACCCAGATGACTAGAGAACAAACTTAGCTTTACTGTAAAATTTTATGAGAATAATCTATACAGAAATTAAAGTTATTCTTCATGAATATTTGAGAAAAGAACAGACAGGCTTTCAAAACTGAAAGCCTTATATTGTGGAGATGAGAATGTGTATATGTGCATGTATGTATGTATGTATGTGTGTATAAATGTGCGTGTGTGTGCATGATTTGATAAATGCTGATTAACTCCTAGACAACTTTTTGGGATACTAAAATTGTTGGCAGTTTTTTAATTTAATTTGTTCAGTGTGTACTGCTATCACACTCAGTGTCATTATCTAATACTCACTACAAATATCCATTTCATTGCTAACTCTAATACCTTCACAATATGTCTTGCACATGTAGCCTTTTATTTACTCATGCAATCACCATCTTGATACAAACTCTCATTATGTCCTACCTGGATTATTGCATTACTTTTCTGGTTGACCTCTCTGCTTATTTCTCTCCCTACTCGAATACATCTACCACTCAACTGCAAAAATGAGATGCTAAAGTACAGCTCTGACCATGCTTCCCTCCCCACCCCACCCCCCCCAATAAGTTTCAGTGCCTCCCTACAACTTTCATGACCAATTATAAAATTCTCTGTTTGGTATTAAAAGACTTTCACAACATAGACTCTTCCTAATTTCCCAGTCTTCTGAAAGTTTACTCCCCTCTACATTCTTTGTGATCCAGTCATGTCCTTCCTGCTGTTCTCACCTGCATAGTCTTTTGACTGTGCCTTTTTCACTGGCCACCCCCACCAATGCCTAGAATGTTCACCTTCCTAACTTCCCTAACATGCTTTAAGACTCAGCTCAAATCCCTTCTTCAAGAGATATTTTGCAGTCATTCCCCTCCCACCCTCCACCCTGGCTACTCCCACCCATAGCTAGTACTTATCCTCATAGGTTATCTTCCATTGATTCTGTACATACATATTTTATAAGTACATATTTGTTTACCTGATACATTTCCCCATTAGAAGGTTACCTCCTTGATGGGAAAAGGTCATGAAAATGCCTTTCCTTACATCCCTAGTATCCCTAGACATGCCTGTCATATATTGAGTTTAATAAATTCTTGTTGACTTGATTTGGCTGCCATCACTTTCTAGGATTAGTCATAATTGCAGACCACAAAAAGTCTTTAAAATAGGATTTATATAGAAGGATACTTGTACATATGCACAGAATTCTCAAAGAACCATTCAAGAAGAAACATCACTCCTCTTCCTTCCCTCTAAATGTTAGTATCATCTGAGGTTCTGTTCTTTGCCCTCTGATCTTCTTTATCTTTAGATATAACCTTAGAGTTTTTATGCACTTTCATGACTTTGTGTAATCATTATAAGTCTTCCTGAAGTTTTTAGGTGACATTATTGGTGACATTATGCATAGATGTGGACCTTGGAGTCAAGAAGCTCTGAGATTAAATCCAACCTCAGACACTGACTCCTGTACTGGGAATAATAATACTATCTGCCTTTTGGGGTTATTTTGAGGATCAAATAAATTGAAATAGATAAAGTGTTTTGCAAATGGTAAGGTGCTATAAAAATGCTGTCTTTCCTTATCACTCTCAATTCTTTATCTTCAGTACTCCATGCTGGAGTCCATCATTTTCAACTGCTTGCAAAACATTTAGGTATCATCTTAAACTCAGCCTCATCACCTTCCCTATTTTTGTTAGTGGTTTCCCCATTCTCAATCACCCAGTATCAAAGTTTGAGTAATCTTTAATTCCCTACTCTCATTTCCACATCCAATTAGTCACCAAGTTCTATTGAGATTCATGCTTTATCAAGTTTTTTTTTCCTAATCTCCCTTTCAATTCTTATTATCACTAACCTAATTCATTTCCTCGTGACTTTAAACCTGAATTATTGTATTAAAAACCTAAATGATCTCTCTATTCCAGTTTTTCTCCTTCCTCCAGGTTGTTATCCTACTCATCTTCCTCTTTCTGTCTTTGATTATGTCACTGCCTGAACAATAATCTATAGTCACTTAATAATGCTTACAGGAAAGAACATGTATTTCTTTCTTTTTTTAATTAATTAATTTTATTTATTTTCAGTGTTCTACAATAACTACCATATAACTTTGATGATTATTTTCCCCTCCCTTCCTCTATCCCTCCCTCTCCCTCGCCAAGACGGCATACAATTTTGTATAGGTTCTACACATACATTCCTATTAAATACATTTTCACTATAGTCATGCTGTGACAAGAATTAAAATGAGTGGGAAAAATCATCTAAGAAACCAAAACGCAATACACACACACACACACACACACACGATCTGCTACAATCTGCAATTGAATTCCATAGTTCTTCCTCTGGATTTGGGAAGGCGTTTTGCCTTAGAAGACCATTGGAAATTTTTTTTTAAGTCCTTGCACTGCAGTGAAGTTCCAAGTCTACCAGAAAAAAGCTCTCACACACTGTGGTCATTGTTGTGCACAAAGTTCTCCTGGTTCTGCTCCTTTCGCTCAGCATCAGATTCATAGAAGTCTTGCCAGGCCTCTCTGAAATCTCCCTGTTCATCATTTCTTATAGCACAATAGTATTTCATTATATTCATATTTCATAATTTATTCAACCATTCCCCAATTGATGGGCATCCCCTTGATTTCCAGTTTTTGGTCACCACAAAGAGTGCTGCTTTAAATATTTTTGTACATGTGGGACCCTTTACTATTTTTATGATCTGTTGGGGACACAGTCTTAGAAGCATTATTGCTGGGTCAAAGGGTGTGCATATTTTTATAGCCCTTTGGGCATAGTTCCAAATTGCTCTCCAGAATGGTTGGATCAGCTGACAGCTCCACCAACAGTATATTAGTGTTCCAACTCTCCCACATCCTCTCCAACATTTAACACCTTCCTGTAGAACATGTATTTCTTAACCAGATATTCTTGTCCCTCCAAAATATAGCCATATCTGCATAATCACATGGTACTTCTTTGAACAGACTCCTGTGCTCCAACTAAACAGATATGCTCATCCCTCCAAAATGCTTTGTACTCTACTACCTCTGAACATGTTGTGACCCTGACCTGAAATATTACATTCTCCATCCCTCTCTCTCCTTTAACTTTTCCTTACCTGCCTTCTGCCAAAATTCTACCCATATTATAATTCAGTACAATTCCACCACCAACTATGTGCTAGGCCTTGTTTTCTGAGTTGTGGATAGGAAGATAGTAATAGTGATCATTCCAGTCCTTGAACATTTACATTGTACTGGGGAAAACTTTAGGGTTCAGTACAGTTCCCATCTCTACTCTAAATACTTTCTTGAACACTCCAGCTGTGAAGGGATTTTGTTTTCTCTGATTCATGTAACAATTATGAGGTATTTTTCACATGTACATGTCTATTTTCACTGAGTAGATCATAACATTCTAAAGGAAATTCTATCTCTTTCTCTCTCACTCTTTCCATATTATCTGCAACACTTGTAAAAAGATGATCCTGATTTCTTGATGAATAAGAATTTACCAAATATAACACTACTTCCAAAAACATGGATCATTCATAGAAAACACTGATCCTGAACCATGAATAATTATAAATCTTGACTCCCTTTTGAAAGATTGCATCAAATATCAAGCAGACAATTTCAGTTAATGATCTCCAAGTCTCATTGACTACAAAAGCAATTGAGACTTACAGAATTGAGCTCCTGGATTCTGGTTTTCAATCCTTCTGTTTTATGTGTAGTGACTCTTAATCCTTCTAGCCCATGAAAAGATCTCTCTGTCTCTGTCTCTCTCTCTGTCTCTCTCTGTCTGTCTGTCAGTCTGTCTGTCTGTCTGTCTCTCTCTCTCTCTCTCTATCTCTCTCTCTCTGTTTCTGAAGAATTTATCAAGATATAAAAGATATAAAAATAAATGAATCTTATTTTGTCATAGAAGCTTATAAGAGCACAACAGATTTGGTACACCCTTGTCAAAATAAAATCAGCTAATACATGAACTGTGTGCAATAAACTGAAGACAGCAATTGCTGCTCGATTTTGGTTGTTGTTTTGTAACAAGCACTTCAGGTGAAAGGTATGCTTTGTTCTCTGCACATGTGATGTATAGCAATTTCTAACTTGTCAACATGTTTTGTTCTGTGGCAGGTTTACTTTTCACAAATGACTTTCTGGCCCATTCAGGCTAACATGGGTTCTAGAAACAAAATAAAGTACCCAGAGACACTGAAGTACATGTTGTATTCGTTTACTGAAGAGGGACAGGTAATTATGAAAGATGAGGGTTGTTCGTTGCCATACGGGCCAAATGCACATGTAAATGTGCTTTCCTTTACCCCGAGAGTTTTCTAATGAATTGAATCCAAATCAATGATTTCAAAAAAGAACAGAAGTTGACCCAGAAAATACAAACCTAAGTGTGTATTGAGAGAGAGAGGGGGAGAGAGAGAGAGAGAGAGAGAGAGAGAGAGAGAGAGAGAGAGAGAGAGAGAGAGATGGGGGAAGGAGAATAGGAGAGGAGAGGGAAATGGAAAAGGAGAAAGGGAAGGAAAATAGAGGGGACAGAGAGAAACATTAATTAGAAGGAAGGATAGAAGCTTTACACAATCACAACTAGTGATAAAGATCGCAAGATATCCTTAGTAATCTAAGAAGCGACATGATCATATAATTACAATTCTGGGCTTTTGTGCCTGAAGGCCGGTGTTCGTGTCTTGATCCTCTTTGTAAACTGGCGCATCCTAAGCTCTGCGAACCTAGTTTTGGGATCTCAATAATCAATCTAACTTGCTGATCCTGTCTAGAGTAATTATATTTGCAGCTCCTATTTCATGGGATAAAATGAGATGAAAACTTGTTTGTGGTTTTTCCTTCTCATAGAGAACCCATGACATGAGGAAAGTGATTCCTTGATTTGCAAGTGAACTGCACATAATAGAGGCAGGTTTGTGCAAACTCACTAGCCTCACTCTCTCCTACAGTCATTTGGGTCCAGTGGCAAGATCAATACAATTGAAGGTGGCTCCCAGATGATGAAAACTTACTGCAAGTATTAAACATACCATATATCCATCCATTCATTCAAGAAACTTTAAACTTTAATTACCTGTCATATGCTAGATCCTAGAGATACAAAGACAAGAAGGTAAACTGTGACTACCCTCAAAAACTTTACATGTTGTTACAAAATATATTTTTATTAATCAATTTATAAGTAATTGAAACTGGTGGATATACTTGACATGACGAAATTAAATGGATACTTGTCCCATTTAATTGTTGTCTGTATCCCAAGTGCTTCATAAATGCTTGCTAATAAACTATTTTTTTTCAATTGTAAGAAAAAAGGAAGATTGTCAATGTTCTGTTAGGTTTCTTCTTCTTCCAACAGCAAGCATGTAAAACTGCTGTTATGATTTAAGTAACAGTTGAAAATTAATAACTACTATAGTATCTTAATCTTTTCTCCAGAATAATATAGTATCCTAGTCCAGTAAATAAAAATAAGTCTTAAAAACTTTTTAAAATACTCATTTCAGTCACTTAGTCTCTCTACTAGCTCCACTTACAAAATAAAATACTCAAAATGAAAAACTATTTTTGAAAAATTGAAAAATACTCCAATTTCATATGATGGGTGGCAACCAACAGTCCAACCAACTTATATAACTACAAGGAATCTTTGTGTATAAATTAATCTTGTTGCTTAATTGGGATCTGAATGAATTTATTTTCTTTTAAATAGCTATTTTTCACTTCCAAACTAATAGTTAATTTAAAATTTGAAGTACTAAAGAGTCAAACTCTTAGACATGACACCTTCCTTTTCTCTAAGATTATTAAACCTTTCCAGGTATAGGACATCATTCAAATAGAAAAACAAATTTTTAATAAAATTATAATCAATGATATATGTTGAGGTACATGTTTATTCTATAAGCTCATTTTCACCCACAATTAGAAAGACCCAATTCAGGTATGAATCAGCATACAGAAATGTGTTATAATCATATCGTAAATTGGTTTCCTTTTTTCTCTCTGTGTGGATGTCCATACACACATAGGCTAAGTTGTTTTATGTCTGGACAGTTTTATTTTTCTTTGATTATGATACAGGCTCATGACCGTACTGGGGCATTTGTGAATACCCAGACCCAAATGGAAATCTCTTTCTACTCTAAATTGTTTACTTTTTAACGCAGAACACATATGTACATAAAAGTGTACATATGACATAACTGGTATAACTATTTTGGAGATTCTAGTAGCATATGATTCATCCATGGAGCTCCAATATGTATATGTTTGTGTGTGTGAGTGCGTGCGTGCGTGTGTGTGTGTGTATGTGTATGTGTACACACAAGTATATATATTCATTTAGGGGAAAACACTATGACTAAAAAATTTGAATACATTTATTATTATTTATAGCAAATTAGCATTTAGAACAACTGAAACTACTGTTAAAATTTTTTCGTAGTCTCATCTTTTTTTTTCAGTACCCTTTTTTCATGCTTTAGGACAACTGTAAAGCTGTCTGCCTGCTTAGATACCCAGGTTACTGTACAGTTTTGTCACTGACAACTATTACAATATTTCCTAGATACTCCTTGATTTCTTTTACTTCTTAATACATTGATTCTAAAAAATAGCAATAGCAACTTCCAGTCCTTTTAAATCAAAGATCCTCAGGGCATAACTCGGCTATGATACCCTAGTTGGCAGAACAGTATTTGCTGTTTCTGTAAAACCAAGAAGTTGGAATTTCAACAATTAAAATAAGAGTGAAAGTCATTACATGGCAGTAATTTCAGTGCATCCTAATTTCTTTATGTATCTTCCCAATTTGAAAAAGGTATTAAAATATAAAATGCTCCTACATGCAATACTTAAATATTGCAAAATTAGCAATTATATTGAAAACTTACTCTATATAAGTATGTTAAAGCACAAAGGGAAATGTGAAGATGTTACTGAAATTATTGTTAAAACTGTTCACCTTATTACTGAAGGAAGGCTGTGCTTTCTGTATGCACATATAGAGCAATAAAGCTACTTGGACATATGCTTACAGAAGCAAAGAGAGATGAATTCCAGGGACAGGAAACTGAAAAGTTCTTTTTTATTCTCCCCATTCCCTCTTTCCATGAATTTTCATGTCTTTCCATAATTATCAATCTTCTCCTTTCAAAGTTATTCCTTCCAGTTAGAGAAAAGCAACCCAAAGATCTAAATAATGCTCGAGAGACAATGATTTTAAAGTTATCTTTCCAAAAGATATTTCTTTTTTAAAAGAAGACATCAGTGAAAGGAACCTGCTTTACCCAAAGGAATGAATGTCTAAAAATGCAATTTCTGGCTTCGGGAATTGGTTTACTGTAAGAGGATTCTTTATTTTCCCTCCTTAGGTAATTCTCAAATCACTACAAGAAAGGGAAAGGGAATAAATTCTTATATAGTGTGTCCTGTGTGCCAGGAACTGTGCTAAGCACTTTATAAATATTATCTAACTAGATCCTCAATACAACCCTGTAAGGTAGATGGTGTTATCATACCCATCTTACAGTTGAGGAAACTGAGACAAATAAAGGTTAAACTCAACTCCAGTTCTAGCGCACTATCCAGGGCATCATCTAGTTGCCTCCTCACTGCAAATGAAAGACTGCTTCTCTACACACTCCAATGTTTGATATGTATAGAAATATCAAGGATTATTTCATTTTTTAGAATTTGCTAGACATCAAGAAAAGGTAATGGTGAAGTCAGTTTTCAAGTCACATTTTCCCTAACAAAAATAAAGGGCACAGAAGACATTTCAGAAATGCCAGTAGTTAGGGAACAATAATTTCAGGTGTATGCTACAGGGTAGAAGCAGCTTCAGTTATAAATGAAGTGAATTTCAGTAATACACCAATAGTCGAGGCCATGGGAGCTTCTGGTTCATGTACCTTACTCCACCTCCCATCAGAAACAGAACTAGACAAATGAGTTCATGTCATAGTGATCCAAGGATACCCAACCTAACCTTTATCCATCTTCACCAAGAATGGCTCCAAATATCTTAACTGTGCCTAGGAGACCCAGGGATTCTGCTACTTCTGAGCTTCTGAGAATTTTCTAGTCTGAGGAGGATTCTCTTTACCTTAGAGAGTCAGGAAAGATGGTTATTTTATTTTGTTCTATTTTGAGTCCATATTTCCTATAATTTCTGCTACATAAAATTGAATTAAAAAAAGAATTCTGCCCAAAAAAAACCCCAAAACATGCAATACTGAGTGATTCTATGAGGAAAATTAACACATACTCTGATATTTCTAAAAAGGAGAAAGTCTTCATAATCTTCTTTCTACAGGGACACTGTATAATGATGGTATTCTCTCATGAATTTGATATCTGCACCATCATGACTGCTGCATAAAAAAGTCAGAAAGGCCCTGTGCTATATTTTTATAGCAACACCATCTGACCAAATGGCAAAAAACTTAACAAATCAGTTAAGGCAAAGAGGTATGTTGTTTATTTATCACGTTATTTTTTCTTTATTGCCTGCTGACTGAATAGAAACTATTTGAAATGTTTCTGTAGTCAACAACAACAGTTTTTAAAATGCCAAAATATTAAATAACATGTCTCTCCTTACCTTTCTGAAACAGCAGAGGGGACTTTTGTCCCTCAGTATTCACATCCTTTCATGTAGGTACTAGAGAAACATGGCCATCCTGGCAGTCTCTTTGAACTGAATTTGTGCTGTGGCAGCTGGCAGTTAGCTTAATTTATCCGTGTCATGCTCATCTCAAACCAAAGAGATAGAATTAAGCCTCAATTTAGGTGTTATTTTTTAAATGTGCAATATTGAAAATAGTGCTCCTGGCTCCACCAATTTTATACAATTTCATTTCTTTTTTTTCCAAACTCAAAGGCATATTCATTCAATCAGAAGGCACGATTTTCCTGTAGGCAGCACAACTCTCTCGACTTAGTCATGTCCATAAATGAAATGTTTTATCTTAAGTAATGAAAGAGAAGGCAATTTTAAGATTTGTCCAGCGAGCTCACTGTCTGAAAAATCTCAGCCTGACATGAAAGAAAATACCAGTCACTTTGCTTCTCCTTTGCTATCCTCCTTGTTAATCTGTATTGGAGAGGGTTCTTCTACTTTAAAAAACACTGCATTTCATATTTTTTCCATCTTTGTCTTAATGGAAGGAATTTAAAATGAGCATGCAGAATTAATTCATGAACCAAAAGGTCTATTTTCATGTGAGAGGAGAAATTTTATAGCTGAATTCTTTTTTTGTGTGTTTATTGACTTTCTATATATTTATAATCTAGTATCGCTTTGCCCTGTTATGAACAAAAAGATTTGGTGCCTTTGTTCCATTTTATTACACAAGAATTATACTTTTTTCTATCTGATAGTATAACTGAGCAATTAAAAATATGTTAGACTTCACTATGTTACTTATATTTCATTTCTGGATAGCTATAGCAGTCACGTATAACTCACGAGAGAGAATATTAATTACATAGTCTAGCCATAGATGAATTATCAAACACAGAGAAGCATTTCTAATTCCTATTTGAGTTGAGAACTCTTGTTAACATTTTAAAACATTAATAAGCCTGAAATGCCTACTCTAACTTTTGAAAAATTCAAACTTATTGTGTAAGATTGGAAATTCATGTATTGTGATCACATTCCCCATTTTGTAAGTTGCTACATTGCTAATTTTGAGGTCTACTTTGAAGGTTTATAAGATAGGACTTCATTTTAAAAGTTTTACTAATTTCCTCTCTCACAATTGTTACTAATTTTCAGTCGTTGTATGTATCTGTCAAGATTTCAAGTAGTATCCTTTATTAATGGCACAACCCAATTATCTGCAAGTACTGGGCTTTCTATTTGAACCTTAGCTAACTCTTATACGGAAAAGTGGAAAGGAACTCAAGATAAAGTAGAAATTTTTACTAAATTGAAAGAAAGGATAGCTTCTGTGACCCAATCTGTCTGTCTTTCATGGCAAGTGAGCCATGTGAAATGGAGCAGCAGCACCCAGGAAGTAGACCTGCATTTAGACTGTAGTGTCTGAATGAGATATATGTCTGAGTGAGCAATGGAAGCCTGACTTTGTATTGCATTCTGTAATCTCTTCATGTACACCTTTCTGTCTCAGAATATTTTCTTGACATTTATTATTAACAATAAAAGCTGAGAGAAATGAAAGTAGCAGCTGTATTGATTCTGTAAAACTGGAGAGGCACACATAATCTCTTGATGCCTTCACTAGACCAAAATACACAAACTTTTCTAACAATCATATTCTTCCCTACCCTTAAAAAAAAACTCGACAGTGTTTTATTTGATGTTGCTATATTACTGGTAAGAACATGTAGACTGCTACTATTTCCCTGTTGATTAAAGCTGTCCTGAAGGAAAGGGAAAACAATAATATTCATTCCCATGAGGGAAAAAATGCATCATTGTCATGGTCGCATTTCTGAGATACTCATTCAAAGATACCAAGAAAAGTTCTGTGTGTGGCTGAAATGTGCACAAAATTCGAATACAATTTTATTTTTAGCAATGGACAATTTTATGACTTGTCTAGGTAGGCAGGATGATAGAATAAAATTCAGTAAGAAAATTTGCTATCCTATTAACCTGGGGGAAAGTGACGACAAATAGGCTATAATTAAATAGTCTACAAGGAAGGAGAATGATTTAAAAGGGTGATACAAAAGATGGAAAATCTGAGAAAAGGTGACAAAATGGTACAATAGAGTAAGAGTAAAGCAAAGACCTTGATGTTTGGATGGCTCTGTGATATCACTGCTGTGGATACTACTTCCAATGGTGCTTTTCTTAATCTATCTATGCCTTCTCCTTAACTGACTCTTCACTGTGTGGTAAACAGTGCAATTATAATCTATGATATAATATGTTAGATGTGATCACATATACAGCAAATGACTTTTTAAAACCCCTTAGTAAATACTTTCTTACTTATCAAGGAGAAACAAAAGGCAGCTTAAGTCAATCCCAGTTTAGAAGGTGAATCCATTGGTAAAAAATTTATAGGATGACAGAGGAGTGTGAAATTTCATTACATAAAATGCAAGCAGTGAAGGGAAAAAAACCAGTTTAAAGAAAATTTAGCCAGTCAATCAATTAAGCAGTCATCCCAAGGGCATTTGCAAACACAAATGGAAGAACAACAAAAAGAAGAAAAATAAAAAAGATCTGAAAAGATTTTCCAAGCAAACATTACTTCACCATCAAGGACAGTAGAATCATCATTAATATTACAATACTGGAGATGCTTGTAGAAATGACACCAAAAAGAACAAATGTATGAGAAGCATCTGCATTGGGGGAAAAAAAGATATCTAGAGGAAATCTGAACTGGAGGTGAAATAATAATAAAGGCAAAAAGAGAATAATTCACAAGTTATGTATAGGAAGAAAAAATATCAAAGGGGAGGGAGGATCTTGGATGTTATTAGTAATATCCCCAAGTGGCACAGGTTTGCATACCTAATTTCCAATCTACATAATCAACTCCACAAGTATTGAGGGGTATCTTTAATGGGGTTTTTGGTAGGGAACAGGGAAGATTTTGTTATTACACCGTTGAAGAAGAGAAGTACACACACACACACACACACACACACACACAGTTCTAGTGTCCTTATTAATTATCTTAATAATTTGAATGGACAGGGCAAAATGCTGCCTTAAACTCTCTATTTCAACACATTTTTCAAGTTGATACTTCTAGGAAAGATAAACTGGTATGTCCAGGGAAAGAAGAACATTAGAGTAACCACACAGACACATATAAATCTAGATTCTAAAAGACTTATTTTAAAGATGAGGAAACTGAGGCAGAGATGTTAAATGGCTTACCTAGAGACACACAGTTAACAAGTGTCTGAGACAGTATTTGAAGCCAGGTCTCCCTGAATCCAAATTTAATAACTTAACCACTACACAATATTTCCCTGTGTGTAGATGAGGAAACTAGGATCCAAAGCATCACTAAGGCATTTTAAGTCACTGAGCCAATATATTCAAAGCCAGGTTCTGTCTCTACGTCTTATGATTTTTTCTCTACAGAATGCTGCTCGAAATATTTCTTGTAATTTTGGTGTTTTTTCCACCTACCTTTATAGTGGGGAATTTGATTGAGTACATCATTACTTATTAATCAGGCTTAGTTTTGCATATTTTGAAGACAACAGTCAATGGATAATTGGAGCTTTATGTATTGCATTTAGTCAAAATGTGTTACAGTGTTTTTGGTCTGGCTCGACCTTGGCATGTAATAGGAGGTTAATAACCTGAGCATGTAATTTTATCAATCTTTACCAGGCCAGATGCCTGAAAGAACTTCTCTCCAGCTCCATTTCTCTATTAAAGATTTTGCAAAAGTTCAGAATACGAATGAAACAAAAGATAGAGCTGGCACAACGAGTCCTGAGTCAGGAAGATCCATGTTTAAATCTAGCTTCAGACAGTTAGTAGCTATGTAACTCTGGACAAATCATTTAACTTCTGTTTGCCTCAGTTTCCTCAACTGTGAAATGGAGATAATAATATCTACATTCCAGGGTTGTTATGAGAATCAAATGAGTTAATAATCTATGAAACACTTAATATATTGCCTAGAACAACGTAAGTACTATATAAATGCTCATTCCTTTCCTCTTCACCCATATAAATATACGCACATATTCCTTAGGCCCTGTATCATTGCAATAAAGAGATAAAAGGACAAAATGATGGAATACAAAATACTTATAGATTTTTTTTCTTAATGAATTTAAAATGACTACCCGAATCTTCTTCAGGAAATTCCTGGATTGATACAAAGTTCCTTAGCTTATGTTATCATTGGAAGGAACTTTCCCAAATTCACATTTGGATTACTGGATTCACTAAATAATGCTGGAGAAAGTATAGAACTTCCAAGATTTTTCATAATGTTCAAGCTCTATAAGGAGAATGTTTCATAAGTGACTGAATATCAAGCTAGAGGAATTTGCACTCTGACTTTCATAAGGTTTTTCCCTGGCAGCAAATTTTAAATTACAGTTTCAGATTGTGAGCTGTGACTGCAATGCTGAATTTGCAAAGGCATAATTAGGATTTACTGCAGTATTTGTAACCCTAAATGCCAGCCATGTTACAATTAAATGTGATAACATTTTGATGCACTACCATTGACACCCAAAGGATAAAACCTCACCAAGAGAATGGCTTTAGATAACAGACAGTTTTACAGGAAAAGTGCACAGACCTCCATCAAGTTAAGGATCGATAGGGCCTGGGCAACTGCATGAAAGTAAAAGACACAGGGTATCAGCTCATGAAATAACCCTCTATGCTGGAGGTATATTAAATTATCACAGCTAATGCAAAAGCAACCTTGGTGTAAAAGATAAAAAAGGGTAAAGTTCTCACAAATGATCACTTATCACTCCATTCCAAAATGCACACAGTATTCATTATAGATTGAAATGCCACTCAAATTTCAGCATTTAGTGGGAGATTGAAATGACTAAACCATTAACAGGAGAGAATGGTGTTTCATATTTATACAACTAGTGTCTAATGAAACATTACACTCAACGTGCAAAGGGGAAAACTTCATTTTGTAATGAACCTAAATGAAATCTTTTTTTTAAACACATTGAAATATAGTCTCAGTGTTTCAATGAGCCTCTCATTACTTGTGTCAATAATCCTAGGTAAACTACTGTTGAACTTCACAGCATTGATCTAGCAGCATGAATAACATTAATCCATGGGGTGCTTTTGATGAATTGTGGATCAAAAAGCAAAGCCAAAAATGACTACATACAAAGTGCTTAGAGAAGTATTTATTAGAAATATGTCAACTGCCAAACTACCTAAAGGTAACTTGGCTATTTAGGGAATCATGCTGCTGGCCAGCTTGCAAACACTAGAAAAACATATACATATTCTCCACTTGAATTACTTACTAAAAAATATAGAAGGTATACTTTTCACAAAACTATATTGTATTCCTGTCAGTTCACTTTTAACTCTATATTTCTATGGCATATTGCTTTCACAGCACTGTGACATGTATATAACATGCCCTGAATCCCCCAGTGACTAGCTATTAAGTGAAGGCAGTATTTAAAAATTAAGGGTACAACTAACTTGTGTTCTACCTATGCCCTATGATAACTGGCAGGTCAATATCATAGTAAAGGGTACACTGGTACACCATCGTATATATTCGTTTTGTTTGTGAGACAGGAAATGGTATACCGATGTCATTCTTCTGGGGGATGTGGGAAGTTGGGAGCTTAAGGTGTATAAACCTAGTCCCACTATATTAATTAAGAAGTAGACACACAATACTGTCTAGGAAATGGGAGCTTGCACTATTCATGACATTATGCAAGTTTACTGGAACAAAACCATATATGTGGAAGAACCTGCCCGTATCATCTTAAAATTATGATTTTTGAGAGAATGTTTTAGTTCTGCATAAACCCAGTTTTGTAGAAGACCTAGACCCACCAACTAGTTATAGAATCAGAGGCTCATAGAATGTTAGAGCTAGAAAGAGTCTTAAAGTTCATCAAATCTAATGCCTTCATTTTAGAGATGAGAAAACCAAGGTGCAGGCAGGTAAAGGACTTGCTGAAAGGTGACTGCAACAGAACTCGAATCATTGTGCTCTGGCAAGTTCAACATTCTCCTCACTCTAATACATTACCCAGAAAACAAAGAAACAAAAAAAATGACCCATATTCATTGTACTTCTTCAGAAGTTTCATTATGCAGAAAGGACAAAATATTTCTGAACATTTTAGGGATTTAGTGAATCCTTCATAAGTATAATGATGTAGAGGGCATCCCTGAAATTGTGCGTAAGAGAAGTAAGATTATTTTCACTTAAGCATTTGCCTAATGGCTTGCTATAATGTTTCTCCATTTTCAGTTATATCACCCCAGAGCAGGAAGAATAGATTTTCAGTTCACATTTGGAAGAGTATCTAACACAACATTCACAAGGAATTAAAGTATTTCTCATTAACTGGGTATACCTCCGCCATTACTACATCAATGATATAATATTAACTCCACTAGAAACTTCAATATAAAAGAGTAAATATGGAGCAGTGACTACACGCAATCCATTGGAAATACACTTTTCATCAAGCTTAATAAGAAACATATGCTCTTGTATTTATAGCACAGAGATATATAGCAAAATGATTCATTAATCCAATTAATAAAATTAAAACAAACCAATTTTTTTGGAAAGAATACCCTCCTTAATAATTGCTTCTTTTCCTCTTTTTCTTTTATTTTTTGATTACGGTTAAGATGGACTTTAAATAAAGAATACAGAATTCAAAATTCCATTCTATATCTTCACTAATAATAATTCAAAAAGGTACTCACCATGTACAATCAGGACATATTCTGCACTGCTTTGGCCAATAGTGTTTGTTGCTTCACATCGATATGTACCATTATCCGTTTTGTTTAGGAAAATAATATTTAGCTCCCTACCACTCACAACCATTCGGTCTGGATCTGGTAATTCTCCACCATCTTTTGTCCACAAAACTGGTTCTGGCCTATTGGATACAAATATGTATACAGATATGTCAGAATTAAGAAAATGTGGTTTCATATGCTTATATACACATTTGCAGACAGATAGATAGACAGACATAGGAAGATAGATAGGTAGGTAGGTAGATAGATAGATAGATAGATAGATAGATAGATAGATAGATAGATAGATAGATAGAAAGAAGGATGGATGGACCAATTTTGCACAATAAGCATTAGTTGTTAAAGGGTATAAAAAGCCTATCATACATGACTCCTGATTGTGAGAAGCGTAGTAGTAGCACAGAGACCTATTAAAAATCAAAATGAATTTGGAACTGGACAGTCTATATACATATTAAACTCAACATGTCTAAAACAAAACCCTTTATATTTCTCCAAACAACCTTTCGTTTTCCAAAATTCTCTATTACTGTTGAGTCACTCCCATCCTTCCAGTTTCCCACACTCAGAATTGCAGTGTCACTCCCAACTCCTAACCTGAATTAATCCCATATGTCTAATATTGCCATATCTCATTCTTTCCAGCTTTGCCACATGTATGTACTGTCTTCTCTCCTCAGACACAATCACCATTCTAGTGCAGACCCTCACTATTTCCATTACTAGCAACAGTGCAATGGCCTTCTGCTTTATCTCCCTCCCTTCCTCAAATCTGTCCTAACTTCACATATTCCTCCACTCAGCAGCCAAAGTTCACATCTGACTGTATCATTCCCTTTTTTGATCAGTTACAGTGGCTCCTAAATATCTCCAGGATCAAATACAAAAGAAGGTTTTGAAACTCCTCACAGTCTTGCTCTTCCCAATCTTCCTCTACTTTAACTCTCTGCTATATACACTACAATCCATCAAACACACACCTCTCCCAATTTCCTGCCTCTTCACTGGCTGCTTGCCATGCCTGAAACACTCTCTCCTTTTTTTTTCTGTCTGGTTTCCCAGGCTTCTTTCAAGTCTCAGATAAAATCCTACCTTCTTCAAGAAGCTTTTCCTTCCCTCCTTCACTGCCAGTGCCTTCCTTCTGGGATTGCCTCCCATTTACTATGCCTTTATCTAACATGCACATAGTTGTTTGCATATCCTCTCTCCCCATTAAAATGTGATTTCCTTGAGGGTAGAGATTATTTTTATATTTCTTTATATTCCTAGTATTTAGCACAGTACCTGGTGCAGAATGAGCAATTAGTAGATGTTTGTTAACTTGAAATAACAAATTAACTAGAAAAAATAAAGGAAAAATCAATAGTTATCTACTTCTATTTCATAAGTTAAAATTTTCATAGGATAGTAAATTTGCTGTCCAGAGAAGCTGTGCTTTCATGAAGCCCTGTTATAATATGTCGTGCAAGATAGAATGTTCTTTCAAGGATATGCTCTTATCTGTTATGTGGTGAGAAAGTATTAAATGCATAATATACATTATAGAAAGGCTACAGAGGACTTAATTGGCCTTAGTGTTTACCTTTGTATTCACAAAGCTATATGTGTAAACACTTATGTATGTACACATATGTATATACACATATACCTATCATGCATGTAGTATACGTTTGAATAAATATTATGTATGTGCCACTTATCAAACAATATTATAGAATGTTTATGTACATATATATGCATATAGGCATGTATACCACCAATCACATACATTATATAAAATGTGCATATGTTTCTGTGTATAATGTCAGCCTTACTCAATGTCTTCCCCAAGGTAAAAGAAAAAAAGTTCTGACAAGCTTTTAGAAAAGAGAAGGGAAAACTACAAGTAAAAGTAAGAATTAGCCAAATAGAGGACTAGAATTTTGATTAGATATTAGAAAAGGTGATTAAATAAGTTACAGTACAACTAGAGGAAGGGAAACATGTGGTAAAGAAAATGAGAGAAAATGGAACAGAGTATGCACATTTTTATCATTATATCCGTGTGATATCTGAATAAGTAGACACATTGCAAAATCCTAAATGAAAGCACTCATAGTATGGAAAACTAAGTTTGGGAAAAGCTGTTCAAGATAATCCCATTGTGCAAATAACTCACATTCATTTTATTTAGAGTGAGAGTCTCAAATCATTAATACCTCTAAGCCTCTCTCATAGTCCTTATTTAATAATCATCTTTAACATTTTAAAATTTCAAGACTGCTACACTGCACAGTTTAAATAGAGTAAAAATCCTTGAAAATCATCGTTCCACAAAAATGTCTGAAACTTTCAGGGATATAAGAAATATTCACTACAAGGTCTTCATTTTACATATAGACATATGTCTACATAAGTTGACACAAATATATTTGTACAATTATAGTTAGTTGATTTCAAATATGTAATATATATATACATACACAGTATATATATGCATATATAAATATGTATATGTGTACCTTTTTGTGTATACATATCTGGAAATATACATATCTTATGCTCTAAATAATTATAGATACTTGTAAAACAATGTCAAACCACGTCAGATTTCTAGAGTTCTTTACAAACTAAGGTCACTTCCTAAGATTCCTTGCATCTATAGCTAATATATAATTCACTCCGTGTCTCCTTGTTTCATTCTTCATGCTTTTCTCATAACATGTTACATTTATATAGTACTTTCCAATTTAGAGTGCCTTTCTCACATGGTCACGTTAGATTTTTATGTCTGTATCCTCAGTTTCTAGCACAGTGCCTAACGTTTGCTAGTCACTTAATGAAAGCTTGTGGATTGATTAAAACAACCTTGATTTCATAGTGCTGAGCACACTTCTATCAATGATTTGCACATGAAAAATGGTGCAGCAGGCTATCACTAAAGAAAAGCATGACCAGAAGAGCCAGTGGGCCAGTCATGTAGAAAAAATGAAGAATAACAGATTTAAAGCCTCAATGCTGCACTGCTATTCATGAAATATTAAAAGAACCCCAGAGAAAGGCATCCATCACATTTGCTAAGGTACTCCATGGAGACTTTGGAGAGATATAGGAACTAGTTGTAATGGATGAGAAAGTGGGTATAGTTTGCCAGCAACACAGGTGAAAGGATGACTCATGTTAATGAGATAGATCAGAGATCTACTATAGTTATAGAAAATCATTTCCCCTCACTTCAAGAGAGGCTGAAGCTCAGAAAGGTTTTATAGTTTCCAAAGTTCACACAGGTATAACAGAGCTGAAACATGAATGAAGACCAATTCCACTGCTTTTCCCATTATGCCACGTTGCATCTAGGATGAAGATGCAGATTGGCTTTCCATATGATATTTTTTTAAAGTTTATTCCCTTTCTATTTAAAAAAGATGAGTAGGTGTATAGGTATTTGTGTATCATCTCTCTTGGGAGAAAAAAACAGTACAGAAAAATGAAAGAAAAATATCACAGAAATTACACAGTAAAAATATAGTCCAAGCTAACTACAGCAGAATTTTTCACTGTTCTTTACATGACAAAATCTTCAAAGTGGCCAAGATTATTAGCACTGAGAAATACAATTAGAATGGAATTGGGGTTACAGTTTAAACATAAGAAATGGGGTACACATATTTCAAATAAAAATGCTTAAGTCTCACAATTTTTCTACAGAAATATTAAATGATCCAGCAGGTTGTGATACCATTTGTGTTTAGCCCTAGAGGGCCCTAAGGCATTTCCTAATTGGAACCCAAGAATGATCAAGTTCCTTCCTGCAAATGAATAACAATCTTCCCTGCTGTTAATGTTACCAGAAACCTTTATTTAAAGAGTAACTTCTTTAAAAAAAAAAAGAGTTAAAACAGAATAGAAGCTAGATACCAGGAATAAGTAGAAAATGAACAAATTATTAGGTAGTGTAATATAAGATGAAAATTAATAAAACTCTACAGTAAATAAATTAGCATAGTTATTCCAGGGAACTCATTATAAGCTTATAACACTGAGAGTGGAATATTCCAAAGGAATAAGAAAGAATTTAATTTCCCCACCACCACCAAATCAACATTATTAAAAATGTATTTTCTCTCTTATTCCACTTAATATTGCATTTTCTGAAAGCTTTTAATGCCTACACACACAGAGAAATATGAACCTATGTTATTTAAGCCCTTGGTATAAGTTAAATTGAATGTTAGCTGATTTAGACCAAGAATTTCTTTATTCATTTTTATGACTTAGGGCTTTCTATACTGTGTACATTCTTCCACTGTTTTAAACTAGAAGTCTCTAAACTTTTTTGACTACACATCTATATCAATTAAAAAATTAAATATCTTCTCCAATATATGTATATTTAATTAGTTACAACTTCCATATACATGTTATTAGAATAACAGTCATATATATTATAAATCTTACAAGAGCCATTATGGTACAGTGTCATAAAGAGCTGGTCTTGGAGTCCATAAGACCTGAGTACAAGACTAGTTGTGCCACCATAAGCAAGCACCTTAACCCCTCAATATTTCAGATGCTTAGACTTGAACTTTTGGGAGCCAAGATGGTGGAGCAACATGTAAGTGCTCTCATCATCCTCTTGCTGACCTTGAAAAACCCGGGGAATAGTGCCCCAGGAAAATTCTGGAATGGTGGGGCCAGCAAAAGAGATACTGAGAAGTCCATTAGCTCAGGAGGCAAGAGAGATTAATGGGAAGGGTTCCTCTTGCTGTGGCTGAAGGGAATCAGTGCAGGACTGGAGGAGTCCCAACAAGACCCAACTCAGTGGTCCAGCAGGCCAACACCAGGACCCCAGGCATGCCTTAGCACAGCCAGGGGAATTGAGCAGGCACCAGTGCAGATGGGGGTCCATTAACCACTGAATCTTCCCACGCTGTAATGCAGCTCTAGGGAAAAAGGAGACCTCTAGCAGCCAGACTACCCCTCCCCCATACATCACACCCCAATCTTCCCTGTAACCCCAAGGAAACTCAGATAGACTTCACCTGGCCAACACCTTGGCACACACCAACCAACTCAGCACTAAGTAAGCTGTAGCATTGTATAGCTTCTAGATGACAGAGCCAGAGGTCATACCACACAAAGCCAGTACATAGGCCCCTAGTTCCCAGGACAAGAAATATGGGACAAACTCACTGTGCCTCAGAAGCAGGGATCCATTTTCAAAGCCAGGAAGGAGGCAATACCCATGAGCAAGAAGCAAATAAGAAAATCAAAGACCAAAGAATCTTATTACTGGGAAAGGGAAGATCAAAATATGAATTCAAAAGAAGACTGCATTGACACTATACCACATCAAAAAGGAATACGAACTGATCTCAAGCCCAAAAAACGTTCTTGGAAGAGTTCAAGAAGGATTTTCAAATCCAAATTAGAGAGATAGAAGAAAAGTTGACCAATGATTTTAAAAATACAATTCACAAAATGCAATAAAGAATTCACTAAAGAGAAGAGCTCCTTAAAAAGTAAAATTGGCCAAATGGACAAGGAGGTACAAAACTTAACTGGAGAAAATAACTTCTTAAAGGGAAAAACTGGACAAATGGAAAAGGAGATACAAAAGTTAATGGAAGAAAACAATTTGTTTGACAGTAGACTTGGGCAAGAAGGAGCTAATGACTCTATGCATAAATGATCGGTCAAATCTAAAGAATGAAGAACAGAAAAAAATGTAAAACATCTTGTTGGAGAAACAACTGACCTAGAAAATGGATCCAGGAGAGAAAAATCTAAAAATAATTGGCATATGAGAAGAAGCTTGGAAAGAATCTTCCAAGAATAATCAAGGAAAACTGCCTTGAGGTCTAGATCTAAGAGGGCAAAATAGTCATCGAAAGAATCCACCACTCACCTCCTGAAAGGGATCTCAAACTGAAAACACCAAGAAATATTGTTGCCAAATTCCGGAACTGTCAAGTGAAGGAGAAAATACTGCAGGCAGTGGGAAAGAAATCATTCAAATATTGAGGAACTACAGGCAGGATCACACAGAAACTTTCAGCTTCTACATTAAAAGACTGGAACAAATGGGATGTGATATTTTATAAGGCAAAGATGCTGCGGCTACAATCAAAATTTAGCATACCATTTCAGACAAGGAGATGGATATTCAATGAAATAAGGAATTTCCAGACTTTGTTGATGAAAAGACCAGAGCTCAATAGAAAATTTGATCTTCAAACACAAATCTCAAGAGAGGCATAAAAAGGTAAACAGGGGGAAAAGCTGGTTATTCAAAATGTGCAAACTGTTTACATCATTATGTGGGAGGATGATACATGTTAATCTTGAGAATTATATATTTCTTATGACACTTAAAATGATATACTTAGAGGGTGTGGGTATAAATTAATTTCTGTCATGATAAAAAAACCTAATTAAGTGGTATGAAGGGATTATAATGGGAGAAGAGGACCAGAAGAGACAGAAGAAGGATAAATTATGTCACATGAAGAAGTACAAAAACATAGCAGAGGGAAAGAAGGGAGGAATAAGAGTATTCTTTGAGCTTTACTCTCATCAAATTTGGTTCAAGGAGAGAAAGTATAGAAGTTATAGTTAAGTATAAATGTTAAGTATAGAAATCTGACTTGCCCTACAGGGAGTATGAGGGAAAAGAGGAAAAAAGGAATGGGTGTTTAGAAAGGAGGGAAGAGGTAATCAAGGAAAAGGGAAATTAAAGGGAGGATGATGAAAGAAGGGAAGGAAGATTGATGGAGGTGGTGGTCACAAATAAAACACTTTTGAAGAGGCGAAAGAAGAGAGAAATAAAAGCATAAACAGGGCCAGGGGGGAAGAGGCTGGAGAGAAAGACACAGACAGAAATCATAACTCTGAATGTGAATGGGATGAACTCTCCCTTAAAACAAAAGCAGATAGCAGAATGGATTTAAAATGATAATCCTACAATACGCTGTTTACAAGAAACATAGTTGAAAAAGGGGGATACACACAGGGTAAAGGTAAAAGGCTGGGGTAGAATATATTGTGCTTCAGCTGAGGAAAAAAAACAGGGTTAGCAATCCTATCTCAGACACAGCAAAAGCAAAAATAGATCTTATCAAAAGAAATAAAGAAGGAAACCATCCTGCTAAAAGGCACCAGAGGAAATGAAGTAATATCATTAATAAGCATGTGTTCACCAAGTAGTATAGCATCCAAATTCTTAGGGGAGAATGTAAAGAGTCACAATAAGCAATAGATAGCAAAACTATAGTAGTAGGAGACCTTAACCTCCCCACTCTGAACTTGATAAATATAACTTCAAAATAAACAAGAAAGAAGTTAAACAGGTGAATAGAATTCTGGAAAAGGTGAATATGTCAGACCTCTGGAAAAAACTGAATGGGAATAGAAATGAACATACCTTTTTTCTCATCAGTACCTGGAACATACACAAAAACTGACCATGTACTAGGGCAATAAAAACCTCACAAACTGGTGCAGAAAGGCATAGATAGTCAACATATTCTTTTCAGATCATGATGCAATAAAAATTATATGTAATAAAGGGTCATTGGAGGCAGAGCCAAGAGGGTGGAGTAGAAGCAGGACCTGCCTAAGTTGTCACCCCAAACCCCTAAAGCTATCTGCAAAAATGACTCTAAACAAATTTTAGAGCAGCAGAAGTCACAGAATGACAGAGTGAAACAGATTTCCAGTCCAAGACAATCTGGAAGGCTGAAAGGAAGAGTCTATTGTGCAATTGACCATGGTTTTAGATGCAATGGACCAGGCTCAGAGGAGAGCCCAGCATGGGCTATACCAGCACAAATGGGACTGGAGCAGGACTCAGACTACTGAATTACTGGCAGCTGTAGCAGTTTCCAGACTTCTTAACTCACAAACATCCAACACAGCTTCAAAGGTCTGTGGGAAAACTCTCTCACTTGGGTAAGACAGGAATGTGATCCAGCCCCTGCCAAGGAGGAGGGGGTAGCAACAGCCACTGCCCCAGAAACAGCTGCTTCTAGAGCTCTTGGATTATAGAGAATGGTGAAATCCAGCCACTGATCAGTGTCAGAGTCCTAGGTGGAGGTCCTGAGATGAGGAGGATTGCTGGTGTGGTAGAGCTCATGGCAGCTATGCAGAGGGAATCCTACTCACAGTACTAGGGCAGAAAAGGGTGGTTATGGTTGCTCACAGACCAAAGTGCAGGCCAAGAAATGAGTGAAAACCTCTTCTTTAATCATAGCACTTTGGATAAACTGGGAATTTACAAGTCCCTAGAGATACCTCTCAAAGCAGCTGCACAAAGCACCTGAAACTTGGGACAGTACACCCTCCGAGTCAAGTAATTGGCTAGGAAAATGACCAAAAAGGGGGGGGAAATAACACTCTAGAAGGTTCCTATCTTGGTGAAAAGGTATTTTCTTACAATGAGGAAGCTCAAAGCATACAAACAGAAGAACATGGCAAGGTCAAGTCTCCTACATCCAAAGCTTCCAAAATAAAAATGCAATGGTCTCAGGTCTTGGAAGAGCTCAAAAAGGACTTTGAAAATCAAGAAAGAGAAGTGGAGGAAAATTGGGAAGAAAAATGAGAGTAGAGCAAGAAAATCATGAAAAATGAGTCAACAACTTGCTAAAGGAGACCCCAAAAAATGCCAAAGAAAATAACACCTTTAAAAATAGGCTAACTCAATTGGCAAAAGAGGTCCAAAAAGTCAATGAGGAGAAGTATGCCTTATAAAGCAGAATTGGTCAAATGGAAAATTAGGTCCAAAACTCACTGAATAAAATAATTCCTTCAAAAACAGAATGGAGCAAATGGAAGTTAATGACTTCATGAGAAATCAAGAAATTATAAAACAGAATCAAATTAATGAAAAATAGAAGACAATGTGAAATATCTCTTTAGAAAAACAACTGTCCTGGAAAATAGATCCAGGAAAGATAATTGGACTACCTGAAAACCATGATCTAAAAAAGAGCCTAGGCATCATTTTTCCAGAAATTATCAAGGAAAACTTCCCTGATATCCTAGAACCAGAGGGTAAAATAGAAATTGAAAGAATCCACTGACCACCTACTGAAAGTGACCCCAAAGGGAAAACTCCTTGGAATATTATAGCAAACAAGAGTTCTCAAGTCAGGGAGAAAAATATTACAAACAACCAGAAAGAAAGGATTCAAGTATGGTGGAAAGAAAATCAGGATAACACTGTATTTAGCAGTTTCTGTCTTAAGCGATAGGAGAGCTTAGAATATGATATTGTAGAGGTCAAAGGAGCTAGGATTAAAACCAAGAATCACCTACCCAGCAAAACTGAGTATAATACTTCATGGTAAAAAATGATTTTCAGTGAAATAGAGGGCTTCCAATCATTCTTGTTTTAAAGACCAGAGCTTAATAGAAAGTTTGACCTGCAAATAAAAGAATCAAGAAAAACAAGCAAAAGGAAACAGGAAAGAGAAGCCACAAGGGACCCATTAAAGTGAAACTGTTTGCATCCCTACATGGAATGATGACATTTGTAACTCAAGAGACCTTTCTCAGTATTAGGGTAGTTAGAGGGAATGAGTGGGTCAAACAACAAACGTAGAAACCATTGCTAACTTCATTCAAGAAAATGATAATAATGAGATAACCTACAAAAACCTATGGAATGCAGCAAAGCAGTTACTAGGGGAAGTTTTATATTTCTGAATGCTTACATGAATAAAATAGAACTAGAGGAGATCCACAAATTGGGCATGCAACTGAAATGTCTAGAAAAAGAACAAATCGAAAATCTGCAATTAAAAACCAAATTAGAAATACTGAAAAGCAAAGGAGAGATTAATAAAAATTGAAATTAAGAAAACTATTGAACTAATAAATAAAATTAAAAGCTGGATTTATGAAAAAAGCAATAAAATCGATAAACTTTTGCTTAATTTGATTTTAAAAAAGGAAGAAGAAAACCAAATTGCCATTACAAAAAATAAAAAGAATTAACTTCCAATGAAGAAGAAATTAAAACAGTTATCAGAAATTATTATGCCCAATTGTATGCTGACAAATTGGACAATTTTAGTCAAATGGATGAATATTTACAAAAATTTAAATTGCCCAGATTAACAGAAAAGGGAACAAAATACTTAAATACCCCTATTTCAGAAAAAAAAAATTGAAAAAGTCAACAATGAACTCCGTAAGAAAAAATCTCCAGGGTCAGATGGATTTACAAATGAATTCTATCAGACATTTCAAGAATAGTTAATCCCAAAACTATATTTAGACTATGGTGATCTACTGTTTGATAAACCCAAGGACCCCAGCTTCTGGGATAAGAACTCATTGCTGGGAAAACTGAAAACTAGTGTAGCAGAACCTGCTCATAGACCAACACCTGACACCATATACCAGAATAAAGTCCAAATGGATACATGATCTAGATATAAAGGCTGATACTTTAAAAAAAAAAAGTAGTGGAGCAAGAAATTGTTTATTTGTCAGATTTTTGGAGAATGGAGGAATTTATGACCAAACAAGAGTTGGAGAACATTATGAAATACACAATGGTTAATTTTAATTATATTAAATTGAAAAGTTTTTGTGCAAAGCCAATACAACCAAGATTAGGAGGGAAGCAGAAAACTAAGAAAAAATATTTTATAACTAGTGTCTGTGATAAAGAATTAATTTCTAAAGTATATAGAAAACTGAGTCAAATTTACAGGAATACAAGTCACCACCCAACAGATAAATGGTGACAGGATATGAACAGGCAGTTTTCAGAGGAAGAAATTAAAACTATCTACAATCCTTTGAAAAAATGCACTAAATAAATACTGATTAGAGAGATGTAAATCAAAACAACTCTGAGGTATCAAATCACATCTATCAGATTGGCTAACATGACAAAACAGGAAAATGATAAATGTTGGAGAAGATGTGGGAGTGTTGGAACACTAATTCAATGTTGGAACTGTGAGCTGATCTAACAATTCTAGGGAGCAGTTTAAAACTATGGCCAAAGGTCTATAAAAATGTGCATACCCTTTGACTCAGCAGTACTGCATCTAGGGTTGTATCTCAGAGAGATCATCAAAATGGGAAAAGGACCCACATGTACAAAAATATTTATAACAACTCTTTTTGTTGTGGCCAAGACTTGGAAATTGAGGGGATGCCCATCAATTGAGGAATGGCTGAACAAGTTGTAATATATGAATGTAATTGAATAATATTGTGCTTTGAGCAATAATGAACAGAAAGATTTCAGAGAAGCCTGGAAAGAGTTATTTGAACTGATGCTGAGTGAAAGAAGCAGAACCAGGAGAACTTTGTACACAGCAAGAAATACAGTGTGTGAGGAAATTTTTCTGGGAGACCTAATACTTCATTAAAATTCATGGACTTAAAAAATTTCCAATGGACTCAAGGTAAAATGCCTTCCCATTCAGAGAAAGAACTATGGAATTGGAACACAGAATGAAAAAGACTGTTTTCTCTTTTTGTTATGTTTTTTTTTCCATTTTCTCATGGTTTCTCCCATTCACTATATAATTCTTTTATGCAACATGACAAAAGTGAAAATGTGTTTAATAGGAATGTATGTGTAGAACCCATATAAAATTGCATGCCATCTTGGAGAAGGAGGTTGGGGAGGGAGGTGAGAGGTAGAGGGAGAAAAGTTAAAACTTATGGAAGTAGATGTTGAAAACTGAAAACAAATAACTTAATAAATTGATAGAGGTAGTCTCTTCACATGGTATTTCCCCAGGTTAATAAAATTATAAGTACAGTCTCTATCCTTGTAAAACTTACACAAAAACTATATTAAAAAGGAATATGATAAAGATCATATAGTATTTACTTGCTCCTGGAGTTCTAGAGTGCTGATGAATTTTATTGTTGGGGGAGGGGAGGGAATGATGTGTTCAAGACTTTTGCTTCAGGAATATCACTTTGGCAGCTATGTGATGATGGAGAAGAGAGACTTAAGGGACACATTTGGAAACTATTTGTAATAGTCCAGGCAAGAAATGATGATAATCTTCACTACACTGTTGATTGAGTAGAGAGAAGGAGCCAGATGGAAAAGTTGTGGATACATAAGCGGAACAAAAACAATTTAGTGGATATATGGGGTGAGAGAAAGTTAGGAGTCAATGATACTATTAATTTTGTGAATGTAAGTGTCCTGAATAGAAGTTTATAAAATGGGTAGATTGTGGGAGAAAAATACTGTAATAAAGTATGCATATTTTTTGCATCCCATCTATTCTTTATTTTCTGCAATTCACTCTGACTCATGGAAAATGAAAAGAGGAAAGACAAAGATCTTTCTTACCACCCTCCACCCCTGTCACAGAATCTACTCTTTAGGAGGCCCATGATATAAGTATGAGGTATGAGAGAGGGATAGGCTTATTGTGGTTCAGTTGTCTTTTTCCTCCCAAGGGAATTTTCTTGATGGAACCTAGGCAATAGTTAGGATATAATTTCTTTAGAGGCTGATGTCTGGCTCAGAAGTGAAGAGATAGAAGTTTGTATAGCAGAGGAAATAATAGCATGGAGAATTATGGGAGGAGAATAGTAGATGTGATTGTACTTGAAACAAGCGCCATGACAGGCTATAGTGGAGAGACTGAGATATGATTTATCTTTCAAACCTTTGATCAATGGATCACACATACCTTGGGTTTAGTCCATACTCCCTTTGGAGATGAAACTATTAACCTCCAGAGGAACCCAGATTCCAACATGAAGGGTCTCTGTCTTGACCTAGTTGCAATTAATACTGTGGGGAACAATCAATGTTCTTTTCTGTAATCATCTAAATTCTGTGTACATGGAACCAATACATGACTCCATTTAAACGCCAAATTTGAACAAATTCATAATGAAAGGAGATGGAGACTTTTTTGACAGCCAAAATACAATATCAAAGCAAACTAGACTTTGCCAGTGATGGATATAGATATTAAAGATAGAAATGTGGATTTGGTTGTTGGAGAAGAATGATTTTGCTTTTTTAGGTTACCTTCTGCCTTTCCTCAAATTTCCCTGTAGCTAAACTAGAAAAAATCTTGAATATATGTAGAAGCTACCCATAGGTGAGGTGATTAAATAATGTAGTTAGATATCTTTAATAGGATTACTCAATCAATCAATAGTTGTATCTATTACATATCAATCATTGTGACAGGTGCTAAGGATGCAAAAAGAGGAAAAAGATAAACCTGTACTCAAGGAACTTACAAGCTAAAGGGGGAGACAACATGTGAACACACATATGCAAAGCAAGCTACATGCAAGATAATTAGGAAATAATTAAAAAATGGAAGGCATTGGAATTAAGAGGTGTTGGGGAAGGGTTCCTTTACAAGGTGGGATTTTATTTGGGACTTAAAGGAAGCAAAGGAGGTCAGTAGTTGGAATGCAGTAAATATGAATATTTCAGGAATGGGATAGCTCAAGAAAATTCCTGGAGCCAAGAGATGGAGTGTCTATTTTGTGGCCAGTGACCTGGATTGAAGAGTTCATGTTGGGGGGTAAGGTGAAACTCAAAAGGAAGGAGATGGGTGGATTACAAAAAGATTTGAATGCCAGAGTACTTTGTGTTTGCAATGCAATTTATTGAGTAGGGAGGGGAGGAAGATTGACATGACAAAATCTTAAGAAAGTAACTTTAGTGGCTGAATAGAGGACAGATTGGAGTGGGGAGATGCTTAAATCAGGCAGACCCACCCATTGGCTATTATAATGTTCCAGGCATGAGGTGATGAAGGCCTCAACTAGAGAGGTGCCATTGTCAGTAGAGAGAAGAGGGCATATTTGAGAGATATTGGAAGGGTTAAATTGACAGCTTCTGGCAACAGAGAGGATATGGAAGATGAGAGATAGTAAGGAATCCTAGATTTCATATCTAATGGGCTTGTTGAACTAAGTTCATATACAAATGAAGCACTGCTACTACTAAGCTGCATCCTGAAGGTCCCTCTTTCCTTCCAGGAATTAACTCTGTGTTAGCTGAAAAAGCCAACATGGATTCACCTCCAGACTTCTGATCCCCCAGAGCTCTGTATGGGCTCAATTTCCTGACCTTTCTCACAAGGTTGTAGCCCCTAAGTTCCTCTATTTAAAAGAATATATCCTTAGACAAAGAACTGGATTCAGTCTTGGAAGGGGAGGTCTGAGCCCTCTCAGCATTGTTTCTTACTGGACACTATCTAACAAGACAACAGCTAATGAGAAGTAAAACCCAGAGAAAAGTTCCATCCAAGAGTAAGCAGCAGAAGTTGACTAAAGCCCTTTTGAATGTCTCTGCAGCAAAAGAAAGATCCTATATTTATGTGGTTAGCCAACTAGAACCAGTTAGAAAATGTCACATAATCCAAAATTGTTCTAAGTCACTTTCATTACATATCTGCATGACTCTCAGGAAAGAGGCACCCAGCATCTTTCATGCTGAAAATTGTAAGCACTCTGTGCATAATTATAGGAACTGGACTCATTGTGAACGATACCCACTACACTTGGATGACTTTTAGTAGGAGCACTTTCACAAATAAAGGCTACAAGAAGTAATACAAGTCATAAAATGAAAGAGTGACCCTTGAGGACTCGAGCTGTGCTTTCTAGGAGGTATCTTACTGTTAAGAAAATGGCAGAAGTTGGAGGAATTCAGTGTAATTCAGTGCAGTACTATATCTGTTATTTTAGCTGAACAAACACATGATATCAAGAAGCAGTGCATGCTCCCCAAAGCATTTCACTGTCAGAACTGAGGGATGATTTTGGACCCTTGGGCTGAGAAATAAAATGTTAGATAGTAATGAACAAATTTTACTGGTCCCAAATTGCAGTAGATAATAGTTGTAATAATAGCAAACATTTATGTATCACAATATGCCTGGAACTGTGCTGTTCTTTACAATTATCATCTCATTTAATCCCCACAACAACCCTATTTTATAGATGAGAAAACTGAAGTAAACAGGTTAAGTGACTTGCCCAGGATCACAAAAGTAGCAATTATCTGATGCTACATTTGAATTCAGGTTTTCTGACTCCAGGCCCTGTCCAGTACTCTATATATAATGCCACCTAACTGAAGTATAACAAGTTGTGCCCAACCTATTCCCAGGAAAGTGCAACTGAATTCTGCTGCATACTTGGAGACTACAAACACTGGTACATTGTTGGAGCTCATATGTATAAGTTATTTCTTTAATGTATAAACAAATTGTTTTCAAAATTAACCATTTCATTCAGTAAACACAAACTTTCCCAATCAGAAATCATAAGCCTTTTCAGTTGCTAAGGTGTAGGACTTCTTTGCAAATGGCATCCTTATCAGGATCCATTCTGACCAAGATATAAACTTGGAGCTATTTAAGGAAGTTTTGGCTTTGGTAGAAATACAGAAGCCTAGATTCAAAAGTTACTACCCTTAGGGAAACCCACAGTCTGAGTGCTTCAGTGGAATACTGCTGAACATTCTGTGGCCCTTGAGCAAAAGAGCTTTCTTATTACATGAATACAGAAATGGTGCCACAGGTTTTCTTCTGTACCTTCTGGTGTTTGGGTGAGAGCCATCTTTACCTATCTACTTATGCATTAGAGTACTGCAAGAATGAAGAAGACATAGAGACCCACAGCCAGAATTTCCCTTGGCTAAAACATCAGAAGAAAAAGACCTGCTGCCTCACTATAGCTTCAGATCAGAGATGCTCTGATAGAAATAAGTAACAGGATGGTACTTTAGTTCATTAACAAGATCTTCCGCAAAATGAGAGAGTTCAGTTAAGAAAAATCTTGGTGTGCAAGAACACACAAGATAGCAGATTGATTAAAAGCCATTCTATATCAAGTCTCGGAAAGACTGGGCAATCTGCCAGTTTACAAGAGAGCCACAGTGAATAGTCAGGACCCTACAAAGACAATTCATTGCAACCATCTATTGCCTATTGGGAAGTTAGTCAGATGCTCTCAGGTATAAAAGGAAAAAAATAATGGACAGTCAGCCAAGCAGATTTTGAGAAGAGCCCTTTGACCAGTGGCAGAGAGAACATCAGAGCTAAATGACAGCTTAAAAGATGATTACTCAAATGAGGGGAAGAAAAGTCATTGTACCTGCTACAGAGTGAGGAAAATCAACTGAGTCTGTCCTAGTGCCAGGGAGAACCTTTATTGAGCTGTGTAGAAGGAAATGGAGTGGAGTTGAAAGGCATCCCCTACGTTGCCTAGTATTCCAGCTAGGAAAGTCAAAGAACCTTGAAAAAAGGATAATCAACGTGTGTCATTCATAAGTGGGACAGCTAGGTGGTACAGTGTATAGAGTAAGGAGTCAGGAAAATCCTGGAGGCAGGAAAATCCAAGCTCAAATTCAATCTCAGAAACTTACTAGCTGTGTGGCCCTAAGCAAGTCACTCAACCTCTTTGTCTCAGTTTCTGAAAATAATAATCACAAAGAGCTTAGCACAGGCTATATCAATGCAAGCTATTATTAATTATTATAATTATTTATAAATTCTAGAGAGGGAATATGGATTATGAAGCTTCAGGATACTGAAAGGATTTCTTTTTCTTGCCAAATATTCCAGTTCTAGAGACACCCTTTGATCCATAGATATCCATACAACCATAGTGAACTTGAGCCAGCTACAAGCTGAGATTGAGACCACACATTAGTAGGTCTGGGGCTGCTGAAAGAGAAACTGAGTTATCCCAAAGCTCCAAAGGTCAAGACAGGAATGCTAGACCAATAATGGAAGAAATAATTACTCATGTAGCCAAACTGTTGATTGTCACAAGATAAGTAATACGTACTTTGCATATAATTGCAAGAAATGATAATATGTGTTGCACATGACATGCATTTGCTATCAATTGTTAAACACCATATATATATTATACACATCTGCACATATGCATTTTTACATTGATTAATCAATCATCTATTAGGGGCTTACTATGTGTCCAGCATGTGTTATACACGGAGTGTCAAAGTATAAATAATGAAACCATCTCTTCTCCTGGGTATGTATGTATAAATAACAGAGGAAATGCTGTGGCGACTCTATATGGAAAGCCGTTATTGTACATCCATGTGTTTGCAAGAGAAAATAAGAGACATGAATTCAATGCAGAATGATTTTGCAACATGATTGAAAGGTGATTTTAAAAATATTACATATCTCCGTTGCTCTCCATGTTCTGTATTTTTTAACTGTCTTAGGTTTAAAAGAAGTTGGTCCAGATTGCTATGTCAGCAGGCAGTTTTCCCCAAAGAGCTTCAAGTGTCCTGTACCCTCAAACACAATATCGGCTCAGGGGAACTGAAAGAGAGGCAGAGATAAGAAAGAAGAGGGAGAGAGGCAACTGGAGAGAGCGAGTATTGACTCATTCACCATTTCCTTAATCTCAGCAGTGACAAGCAGCAGGATAATACTTGCTGCTCTTGTGATTGAACTGACAAAGACAAAGCACATAAAACTTTGTGGGGAGAAAAGTATTTCCTAAAGCTGTGAAGGAAGCTGATATATGTTCTTAAAACCTCCGAGGATCCCCTGTTGGCATTCATGGATGTTGCTTCAAAGCAAGAGAAAAAAAAAGCTGGAGGGATTGATTATAGGGGAAGCTAGATTATTATTTTTTTTATTATTGATTTTCTTGTCAAATGTGAAAGGGAACAAGTATGTGAGTAAATACAGTATTTTAAACAACCTCCATTTCTGATGCCCTGACAGTCCTTGATACATAAAACCATCATTTCACTTACTTTGCTACTCACCTAAAAGTGATCAGATAACATTTGTCTCATTATATTTCTAAAATAAATCCATGACTAAAGTTTGCCTTGGAGATTCAATTTTTTCTCTAATATCTGTAAACTTTACTTTGAACATACACACTTAATACGAGTTATCATAAGACCTAAGAGATTAAAATATGGATTTGATTTATATAATAAGTATCCATATCAATAAGTTTCCTGAGGAAAAAAATTTGATGACCATATATTTATTTATCTGGTTGAGGTACCAACATCCTGGGATTGGGGGAGGGAAAAGAAATCTTTCCATTTCCCTTCCTGGAGGTATGACCTTATACCAGGTTACTTTTCCTCATAGATGGGTGCAGCCAGGAGAAATTAAAAAGGAAAGAAAATGTCAGTGGTTTTCTCCCTTAGTAGCTTGGGTTACTTGCTTAGTGGCTTGTAATCATATGACCAAATGATCTGGCCCTAGACACTATTCACTTTTTCTTTTCTAAATTTTCAGTTAAATATGTGGATTGAGTGCATAGCTAATTTGTATTGACAAAATGCAAATTTGGTTTTTAAAAACCTTCATATTTTAAATCTTTGGAGAAGATAGATTCTATTGAGTGATGAAGTCAGAGTTAAAAATCAAAACAAGAAATTACAAGGTTTTAAAAGGAGAGTGAGAGGAGGGGAAATGGAGTCACCTAATATGAGTGGCTTTATCAAGGAATTTAATTGCAAAGGAACAGAAAAGTTTATGATATCTGCTAGTGACTACGACAGGGAAAAATGAGACGTTTTTGGTTTTGTTTCTGTTCTTAAGAGATGGGAAGGGATGGGCTCGTTTATAGACATCAGGAAAAGAGTCAGTATGTAGGGAGAAATTGAAACTTGGTGACTAGAATGTTTAGAGCAGCCAATATGAATAGTGGGATAGAGAAATGATTCAGGAGAAGAGTCTTGCTTCAGTGAAGGCTCGGTTAGGAATAGATGATATAAATTTGTAGCATGATTTCACAGCTTTATCCAGCTCTATTTAATTATATGTGAATAAGAGGAAAGGAAATAAATAATGAGAGTAAAGCAAGGTTAGGATTTAGCAAGGCATGATAAACAATATGTCAATGGGGCAAAGGATTTGAAAGTAGTTAACAGTACAGAGTTTAAATGGTTCACCAAGGAATCAAAATAGGGAAGGAATAAGTATGAACAGTGAAGGGGTGATGGTCTGGGAAAAAATAATGGCTGAGTGGAACTGAAGTCAGATTGAATAGTGTTAGGCATCTTAAGGCAATGGAAAAAAGAAATGATCATAAAATGAAATTTCAGATTCCATTTATATGGAAGTAGAACACTTGTGGATGATGGCAAGATCAAGGTTCTGATTATGTAGTTGAGGTAAAGTAGGGGAGTGATAATAATAAGAATATCTTGCATTTATATACAGCTTACTATGTTCCAGGCACTGTGATAAGTGCTTTAGAGTTATTATCTCTTTTGGTTCAACCCTGGGAGGTAGGTGCTACCTACCTCATTTTACAAATGAGAAAATTGAGGCAAACATGACTTGTCCAAGGCTAAACAGCTAGTAAGTGCTGAGGCCATATTTGAACGTAGGTCTTCTTGACTCTAGGATGAAATTCAAGCCCTATCCATTGAGCCACCTAGCTTCCCAGTAGAGTAGTTCATGAAAATTGGGCAGAGGGATGAATTATAAATTTGAGGCATTTGAAAAAAGCATCATTATATAAGTTGCAGTCCTCTGGCATGAAGGAGAAATATGTGCTGGAGAGAAAGACTGTGAGCCAGGCACTGACGTCATCAAGAAAGAAAGGATAATGTGCTGGTGTCAGTAGATGATGGCTACCAGAATTTGGACTGAATGATAAATTTGTATTGTGTGAACCTCAAAGGAAGATAAGTTGCTGAATGAGGGAAATTTCAATGGGGAGCAATTGACCAATTATTTAGGGCTATCAGACAAAGTATAGCCAGCGCTGAAAGGGTAAGGGGGTGTGAGAAACAGTGTCATCAGGAGAGAGGTAGGTCTTAGTGGCCGAAGGTGTGAAAAAGAAGAGATTTGGAAGAAGAGATTCAGGAAGGGACAGGAACATTTGGAACATGACATTGATGGTACAGGTTTAGCGGAAAAAGGAGTATGGAAGTGGGCAGTTGGGGGTGGGAATTGATATTTGTATATTTTTAACTGGAATTTGGAATCACTGGGATAAGGTCAATATAAGGGGGTAGCAGGATGTTAACCATATCCTGAGTCCAGGCTGAATACGAATGATTAGAGAGAAACTTGTTGAAGGTAGGCTATTTAATAGACTGTATAAGTTCCTCTCTTGAGGATCTGAGGTTGGACTAGAGAAGACCCTGAAGGTTAAGACAGAAGCCAGTAGGTAAGAAGTAGAGTCTTGTCTCTGGACAGCTGCCCAGAGAAGTATCTTGGAGGTGACTATCTGACTTGGCTAGAGAAGTCACTAGATGGAAGTTAGGAGATGGGTGGCTGGTCCTGGTCTCCAGAAGGGTGGATCATATTATATACTCTTTTCAATCCACTGCTTCATATTTAAAACCATTAGGTGTTATATTAATTTCCTGGCTAGCATGGATTATCAGATTTCTTATTCTTCTGTAATTCACTCCCCCTGAAAAAAAATCAATGAATTTGTTTTTCTGTTTCTGGTTTGAAAATCCAAATGATTCTTATAAGAGTCTTCAAGAAATTCAGTTACTTTAGATCAGTAACAAATCATATTTTAGTATCACCATTTGTGCTTTCATCTAACAGAGTTATAGGCTTTTTAGAATTAGCAATCAATGAAGTCCATGTAGAGTGGCTAATTCAATCCTACTTGTTCCATTGGACTGAAAGTTGAAACTGTGATTCTGAGTTTAGCTGCTCATCTAAATTCTAAAAATCAGTTATTGAGGTAACACACACTCAAGTCAGAGGAGAAGGACCATATTCAGATGAAATGAGGGCACTAAGAGAAGACGTAAGCATTAGAATTGAATCCTCAACAGCAAGTAGGAAAATGTACCTTTCCACTTCCAACTCTGATTATTCTAGAGGTGCTCTACATGACTCTGATTTTTTTAGATGCTTTTTATCACAAAGTATAACAGATGTAGTTGAAACAAGAATACTCCCATTTTCAATAGGCAAGAACTTTTTAGAAAGCTTAAGTATAATGACATTCTTAAGAGTTCCAGTGAAATTCTGGTCCACCTTTTACTGGTAAGTGTGGTATTAATTGATGATTATTTTAATGGATCTGAGAAAGCAAGCAATGAGGTTATAAAGGAGCACTGAGCTCTCTCTCCTCTCTCTCTCTCTCTCTCTCTCTCTCTCTCTCTCTCTCTCTCTCTCTCTCTCTCTCTCTCTCGCACACACACACACACACACACACACACACACACACACACACATCTGACTCACAACAAACAAAAGATTATCTTGAGAAAAGATCAGATTACATCCCTCCAGAAGGACTGACATCTTAGAACTAAGGGAAAAATGTGCAAGTCTGATGCAAATGTTTCCTTTCAAGCTCCAGAACTTTGTGTTCAAAGCAGAAACAATTACCTTTGCCTTATCTATAATTAGCATTTCTATAGTGAATATAAAATATTTATTATTAAACAATTAAATTCTTGGTTGAGAGATCAAAACTTCTTTAGTAAACATCAAAATCTCTTATGCAAGTCATTAGTTCATGTGTATACCCATATTTTGAATAATTTCATACACTGTAATTCACTTTTTATTTCCCATAAGTTCTTTATTTCCAACTATTGTGTGTTTCACTACTAAGAAGCATCCTGGAACAGAATGAGCCTCTGGGATGCTTGAGATTGTCACAGGTTATGCATTAAGAATATATGACCCTATGCTATTTTGCTCAATTTACTTTAGACATTTGTAAGTCCTATAAAATAAAGACAGTCAAAGAATCACAGACTTGAAGAGAAAAAAATGACTTAGTAGAACTTCATATCAACCAAGCCAAAGCACCTCAGTTGCTATTTGAAAGGATTAATTCATCTTACTATAAGACAAAACAATGAATCTAGAAGATTCAAATCTTACATCAAATACAGTTTGACAATTATCATATTCTTTTTGCCTGTGGCATGCTTCATCTATATTATAAGATCCAAAATTATTTGAGAAGTCATATCTCACTTCTCTATCATCATCAGGAATGAGATGATTAAAATAAATGAATTTTTAAGACAACCAAAATTTAACTATTTGAGCAATAAAATTTTATTTTGGTCATTTCAAGAAAAGTCTTTCTAAAACATATTAGGTATGCTTCTGCCCTCTTAAAATGAAAATTGTTCACATGAAGAAACAGATTTGGAGAAGGCAAACAACTAAATTTCAACTGTCAAATTTGAATTCAGTTCTTCCCAAGTTCCATGTCCCAGTACTTGATCTTTTGAGCCATTTTATACTGATGACACTGTTGATCTCAGTATCTATTCAAACACACTTCACTCACCCTTTCACTGAATAGTGCCCATACTGCATATTTATCCAATCATTTAGTATGCATGCCTGATAAGAAATCATCCTTAAAATAACTTAGTAGACTATACCATCCACTCAAGCTATTTTACATCTCTCCTTCTTTTCCTAGCAAGCCTCATGGAGAAAACAAATATGTATGTATGTATGTAAGTATATATAAATATATATGTGTGTGTATATATATATATGTATGTTGCATTCAATTTCTCTCTTATTACTCATCAATCTTTCAAAATCAGGCTCATCACTCAAATAAAACTGTCCTATTCAATGTTATCAAAGATCACTCCAGTGCTAAATCTGATATTCTTTTTTCACTGCTCACCTTTCTTGAATTGTCCACTGCATATAATAATATTGACCATCCTCTCCCAGATATTCTCCCCCATCTGGGTTGTTGGGATACTACCTTGTCTTATCTCTATGATTGTTCTCAGTGTATGATGACACATATCACATTTTGCTACTGTGACTATTCCCCAAGATTCTGTCCTGGTTCTGTTCTCTACACATTCTCTCTTGAGAGAAACTCATGAGTTTCTATGGAAAAAGTATAGTATCTAAGAAGATAATTCAAAGAGTTGTATTTATATCTATCTATATCTATATATAATTCATTCTCTCCCTTGGAATTTAGTCCATCATCATCATCAATTGCCAGTTGTCCATTTCAAACTATATACCTCAGAGATATCTCAGAAGCTCATTTTCTGACACACTCATCCTTCCACACCCTTATCTCTGTAGAAACTACTCCCCCTTTCCCAGTATCTCTACTTTTCAAACTCAGTATTGTTCCAGATACTTCACCTTCTCTGATCCCACATATCTAAACAGTTGCCAATATGTGCTATTCTACCACTACATTTCTCCCTTCTCTCTATTCAAACAACTTCCACTTTAATTTAATCATTAATCACAACTAATTTCTATATAACTTCAGCAGTTATCCTAGCTGACCCTGCAAAGCACTATTAAGGAGAGACCAGTGGTAGTATATCCAGATATGTCAAGCCACCACTACCTTGACCACCATCTCTTTTAAGATCTCATTGAATACAGCACAGAAAACTCTTGATAATGTATTTTTGTTTATTGTTAATGTAATGTTGCTTCTTAATAGGAAGATCTTTCATGGAAGCGTGAGTCACATGAATCTAAGTCACATGGAACAGGAAGGGAGGAACAGGAAGAGGCAGAGCTAGAGCAGAACTGAGATGAAGTTAGAGAGCAATCAGAGCTGGGAAAGGCAGCTGCCTAGAGTGAGTGAGAGACCTTGCTTGTGGTTTGTTTAAGGGAACTGGTCTGTGGGAAACCTAACAGAGGGAAGGCTTGGGGTACTGTTATTATGTATAGATTTTTGTTACTATGATGGATTTGGCTTTCTGGTGTCTGGCTAAATGTTTTGGTTCTGTCTTCCGTGTGGAGAGTCTGTGGTATTTTGCTATTCAGAATTGCATCAGCATATTCATGGCTGCCATAGGTGCTGTGAATATTATGTTGGCGCTACAGTGACATATGCCCATTCAGTGAATAGGCCTCTTTAAGTAGTTATTCAAAGTGAGAATCTGAAAAGACCTTAGCCTAAAAAAAATGTGAAAGACTACGTACAAAATATATACTGAATACATTAGAGGTGATCTCAGAAGGAAGATTAGTGAAAAGGCATTGGAGTCAGGAGATGAAGTACCACATGAGAGGACAGCAAAGAGAATAATGTCACTAGATCACAGAATATGGTACAGCGTGAGGTGAGCAAAGAATAACAGGTAGCTAGATTCTTCAGTGGTTAAAGTACTAGGCCTAGAGTCAGGAAGACCTGAGTTTAAATCCAGTTTCAGACACCTACCAGTTGGGCAACTCTAGTCAAATTACTTACTTTCTCCTTGCCTTAATCTACTGAAGAAGGAAATGGTAAACCACTCCAGTATATTTTCAAAGAAAACCCCATCCTTGAGGATTCCACACCTCCAGATCTACTTCCGTTCCAGCACCTATAGCCATCATTGAGGGGAGAAATTATTTTTAGACTGGGCTCCCTCTTTTCATCATCACCAGCAACAACTGCTGACCAATAGCCACCAGCAAGCAGATAGGCACAGTAATCCTGGAAGAGACAGCATCCATTCTGCCCCTAGCTCGCAGACCATCACTTCTGTTTCTTGTCTAGCCCTCATGAACATCATCCAGGGAAACAATGCTGTAGTGAAGGGGCCAGTCATCCCCACCAAATGTCATATACAGAGTAGGCAAGCCAGCCTAGCTGAGGGAGAGACAAGAAGTAGAATGTGCCAGGTAAACAAAATCCCACTGTAATCTTAAATGCTGCCCCCCCCCTCAGATCCTGAAGGAAACAGCCCAGAATTCTGAGCCCATGAACCTTGGCAATAGCAGTGGCTGCAGCCCACTGCCTGTAATCATCATCCTAGGAAGCCACTTATGTGGAAACTGCCCCTACCAGTGCCAGAGCTACAGCTGCTATCACCAATATCCTTGGCACTGTCCAATGGTTAGACATCAGAAATATGTGATTTTATTAGTGGAAATGACATTAAAGAAAAGACGTTAATATCCTCTTTGCAGTTGCGTCTTAAGGAGACTTTTTCATCTGACTTAGAGCCAAAAGATTTTGGTTATTCTCTTCTCCATTAGAAATGAGTTCTTGACTGTCTTATTTTTCTGTTTATATCCTCCATGTTTCTAGGACAGTGCTTGAATGATGAAAGTGCTTAATAAATGATTCATTCATTCATTCAGTTTTAGAAGTGGAAGGGATGCTACAGACTAGCTCACCTAAGAGATGAGTAACACTAAAATTCAGAGATTTAAGTAATCACAAAGTGTCATTTAGCTTTTCAGCAGGATTATATCCTGTGACTACAGATCCCTGTTCTTTACACAAGAACATCCTTTGTCTACTCCATTTATCTTTTCAAGCACTTCTCTCATATTTCTAGACTTCTGCCATCAGCAAGATGCAGCTTTCATGACTATCACTATCAGTCTTTTCCTCCAGTTGGTATCTTGGGTGATCTTTGCATTTTTAGCTAATTTTAATGTTGCTTTCTCCTTAAAAGCACTTTTCTGAATTCTGCACAAATGCTTGATCTCATATTTATATAAAATTTTAGGATTTATAGTGCATTTTCCTCACAACAACCCTATGAGGCAGGCAATGCATAGTATAATTATCACTATTTTATAGATAAGGAAACTGAGGTTCACGGAGGTTACCAAACATTTGGCTTTCAAGTAAGTTAAAAAATTGAGAAATTAAGTAAAGAACACAGCAACATATTTCCATTTTAACTACATCTTTTATGGCAAATGCTCTCAGAAGCAGGGAAAAATGGATTATATTTTACATATTTTAGAAATAATTCTAATAAGTCACAAAGACATTGAATACACTTGTCTTTATATTTTATTTCCTGCATCTGTTCATGATAAAAACACAGCAGAATAAACAGCAGATAAACCTTATTCAATTGTATTCACTCGGCAACATGCTCACATGAATGAAATAAAGGGAATAAGTTCTTAGTACATAAGCCAATTTCACTGCTAAGGTTAGATGTATTTTGCTGTTTCACTACAAGCAGTATTTTAATTATACACACATCTAGATGCATGTGCAGATGAAAATAATAAGCCTAGTATGTACTGAATGTGTGTGTGTGTGCGTCTTCTGTGCATATCAAATGAAGCAGCTGGGTAGCACAGTGGATAGAGTGCCAGGCCTGGAATCAGAAAGACTCATCATCCTGAGTTCAGATGTGACCCACAGATAATTACTATCTGAACCAGGACAAGTTACTTCATCACATTTGCCCAAGTTCATCATCGGCAAAATGAGCTGGAGAAGGAAATGAAAAACCATTCCAGTACCTTAAAAGTAGAAGTTCTTCACTAAAGTATCACTTTGACGTTTGTTGTATTGTAGAGGTTGCTTTTGTTCCCAAAGATTGTGTTAGAGGAACATAAACTCTTGCAGATGAAGGACTTCAAAGATGAAGAAAGAAGCAGATCAAGTCTGTTATTCAAGGACGAGCTTAACTGCATTTAGAGAAGTCTTTCACCCAAAATTGACTATCAGGTAATAAATTTCTCACCTTTCTCAGTCTAGAAAAAACTTCAATTAAGACATAAAAAGGTTGCCATCTGTATTGCAGATAAAATTGCAGATTCTTGAAGCAAATGTATATATGTATATATATATATGTATATATATATTTATGTGTGTATGTACATATGTATATATGTATATATACATATTCATATTATACACATACATATATACACACATATAGAAATATGTGAGAAAAAACATAAAAAGGTATGATGGTCTGGTCAAATAGAAAAGGGGGGGAAATAAATAAGAAATCTTATAACATTTCCTATGTCAGACACTATTGTTATCCCCATTTTGCAATTGAGAAAACCGAGACAAACAAGAGATGAAGTGACTTGGCCTAGTTTACACAGCTAGTAAATGTCTAGGGCTAGATTTGAACTTCAGGTCTTCCTAACTTCAGGTTTAATGCTCTATCCACTAGACTACCACCTGTCATTAAGTAGGCAGCCTTGTGAGTTCTAATATACTCACAGTTTCAGGAGAAACAAGGAAGGCTCCTAAAATATTGAGTACAGCCACTAGGGTGAATTTATGGAAGATTATTGACCAAAATAATACAAGATAAGTAAAGGGTAAGTAAAATTGGATTATTTTAGGACTGCATTATTGGAAGGAGTAGTCATCTTTGTGAACGCATATACACACATAATCTTTTGCATTTGGAAAACTGCATATGTGTATGTATTCTGCTGTATAAGAAAAAGAGCACAGATCATAAGAACACTAAACTGCTTATTGAATTGTATAGACATGAGCAAGTTACATTCTTTCTTTGAACCTCAGCTTCTTTGTCTATTAACGAGGCGTATAGGAGATCTGTAAGGGCCTTTCAAACTCTACATCCTATACACCTTTATTTGTTACTCCTCAAATAATGGTGACATAGATATTTAGACATACACAGAACAGAGCTGCTATGATTCAACACTTAATATATCACTAAGTTCTACCATTTTAATGTATAAGCAGAAAAAAATACATTTTCCCTTGAATTCTTTTCACTGTATGTAACTAAATAATTCCACAATGGAGTCTTAAACATATTGAAACATTTTTGTGTAAGGTTACTCATTGAGCATTTACATAATCTTTCAAAATAATTGGCTTTTTGTTACAAGAAAGCTGCTTACCTGGAAATGTTCAGAAAGTACATTTCCTCTACGGGTCTATAATCTTGGTTCTGCATGCTCTTGTGGGACTTCCACAAGACATTTGAACATTTAATTGAAAATGATTGAGTGCCCAGCATACCACAGATGCCCAGCATAAATAACAGCAGTGGAGATTACTGAGATTCAACTTCTTGTTTCAAAAACAAAACCAAATATATCCTGTCCCATTTCCAAGATAACCACTTATGTGGTTCCAGGGAGTAAACGTGTGATTGAATTGTGAATCCATGAGGTAGAAGAAAAAGGCCATATGGTCTAACCTCGAAAGGAAATTCACATGGGTACCTCAACATATGGGTAATTAAAAGAAAAATGAATGGAATAACTCAGAACCAATTTTATACTCACATATAACCAAGCAGTATATCTTCATGAGCAAATACATAAAAATAAAGACGATGTAGAGCACAATGCCATGAACTGCAATTTATTAAGTATATTCACATAAAGAACATATGGTAATCAGCAAATGTAGATTCTCCCTAACTTTCTCCAACTGACACTTCCAGGGTTAGTAGGAAATATATATGTGGAAGGCAGGTCATGACACATTATTTGATCATTAGCATAGGGCTAAACTAGTTAGGCATACCTGTCCAGACAGCCGAATTTGTATTGTTTTGCTTTTATACTCCAAGCTCAATAATGCTATTGTTTAAGGGTTTTCACCACTTGGTGGGGGCACTTGGTTGTTGATTTTTCTGACTCAGTCAATCACTTTAATAAACATTTACTGCCTACCATGTGCAGGGCACAGTGCTGAGCCTTAGAGACATAAAGAAAGGTAAATGACAATTGCTACCCTCACGAAACTCACTATCTATTGGGGAAGACAGCATGTAAATAATTATATATAAACAAGATATATACAGAATAAATCAGAAATAATCAACAGAGGAAGGTGTTAGAATTACAAGGGATTAGAAGTCTGTAGAAGGGAGAATTTTAGCAGGGATATGAAGGGATCCAGCTCTCCTATGCCAATAGGCACAATGAAATATAAATTCAAGCTAACCTTTTTAGGCAGATTTCTAAAATGAATAGCCTACTGCCTATCTTTGTCCATGTCTATAATATTCATGCCCTCCTACAACTTCTTAATTTGACCTCTGTCCCTAAAAACTTTGCTATAATTATTCTCTCCAATTCTGTAAGTTCAAAGCCTGATGGCATTTCCCTCACCTTCAATCAAGAGTAACAACTATAATAAACTGACTTTTTATCAACTTATGGAACCTCTCTGACCCTCAGTTTCATTCTCTGTAACTGGGGATCACAATAGCATGTATATCAAAGGGTCATTGTGAGAAGCAAAGGGGCCAAGATTTTTAAAGCCTTTGCAAAGCTTTAAATGTCATCTATATAAATGTTAACTATTGCTATTATTTCTCAACCAAACTGTTCTTATAGTCTCCCAGTTGGCCTATCTCCTTCTCATCTCTGCCTTCTCCTTTCTATCCAACACAAAGCATCCAGATTACTCTTCCTAATGCACAGATATGCACATACACATACACAAAATCCTTTAACATATTCTTCTTATTTGTTGGATAATATTCAGAGTCCTTGGTATGGTATTTATATGCATACTTCTCTATCCTGATAGAATATAAGGTCTGTAAAGTCTGAGGCTGTGTCATTTTTTTTCTCTTCTATCTACAGCACCTAACATGGAATGTGGTACATAGTAGGTGCTTTAAAATGCCTTATTGATATATTTTACATGAATTCATATATATAATGGGAATTGTGATTTTTCTCAATGGGAGAAGTGAATGGAGGGAAAAAATTTAGAACTGAAAATTAAAAAGAAATTAAACAGCTTTCTCTCCTGCTTAAATAATTGATATAAAGCCCACAGAATTTAACTTTCACCTCTCTATGCAGTCTTATTTCACAATATTCTCCTTCATTCACTATGCAGTTTCTGGCTGTTCATCTATCTTACCTACTACTCTCCCATCTATAGAGCAGTGCCTCCAGAATCGCCCTGTTGAAATCTTGTTCTTCATTAAAGTCTGTGTCAAGTAATAACTATTTCACGAAGCCTTCTCTAAATGACCCAGCTCAAAGGAATCTCTTAGATGACATTGTCTAGAACTCTAGTTCCTCTCCTTGAACCCTATCACATTTCCCCTTGTATCACGCATTTGCTGTACACATCATTTCTTCTCCTCCTTCCTCCACCTTCCCTAACATTGCTATTTTGAGAGCAAGAAATAACCAGCAAAGTGTCTTATTCTTGCTAAATAAAGCAAATTATAGACCTCAGAACTGCATGATAGCTCAAAGAGCAGGTAGTCCAACTAATATGTGAAAAGGAAACTGCTCTTCACTCTCCACAACAAGTAATCAGTTACCATCTATTTCAAGATCTGTGGTAGCACTGCCCATTCCACTTCTGGGAAGTTATAATTGCTAGAAAATCTTTCTTTATATCAACTTTAAATTTATCTCTAGGCAATTTTTGCTCATTGTTCATCGTTCAGTTCTCCAGGGCCAAGTGGAAAAAAGTATAATCCTTCTTCCAAGTGATATCCCTTAAAATATCCAATCATGCCCACAAGCCTTAATTTTCTTCTTTAACCTAAATCTCCTAGGTTTCCTCAATCAGTTTTCATTTCAGAGGGTTTCTGGTTCACCCTTCCCAGGCTCTGGCTTGTCAATTCCTTCCTAAAGTGTTGAATTGAACACAGTTTTCCAGATTCAATCTGATCAGGGCAAAATTAGGTATTTTTCTTGCTTTAGACCAGTTATCCTTAATCCTAGGGTCCATGAAATACACATACACAAAGAGATACATGCATACTCATGTGTATATATGTACATATGTATACATACATATATAAATAAAATTGGGTTTCAAAATAATTTGTTTTCATTGCAATACTGTCCATTTTACTTTATGCATTTTTCTGAGAAAGAATCCTTAAGGTTTCACCAAAGTTACAAAAACGGTTCATGAACAGTTACAAACATTTGTTCCAGACACTGTTACACTCTCAATGTAACCTAGAACCATGTTCATTGTTTTGTCTGCCATGTCGACTCATGTTCAGCTTTCATTTCAATAATTCTCTATATCCTTTCCATATTAACTATCACCTATTCATGCCTCTACTATTTTAAATTTATGCAGATCATCTTCAGAAAACAATTCCAGTTCCCTTTATGTAATGTAGGACTTTACATTTATTTATTTGCTAAATAGTGAAATAATGCTATCACAACGTTTATTTTTAAAGCCTCATTTCAAAGTTAAATTGCATAGTAATTTAGTTAACCCCTTTGTTTTGTTAAGGATAGCTTGGCCTGACTAAATGTAGATCTTGTCCTTTCATTTGGGTTTATTTTGACTCTATAACTGACAATTAAAAAAAAAAAAAAGCAAACCTCTAATGGAGTGAGGGCTGGTCTCAAGGCCAGAAAGATCTGTTTTTGAGCTCTGGTTGCTGCATTATTGTCCTTTTCAGTCATGTCCAACTCTTTGGGAACCCTTTTGGGGAGTTTTGACAAAGATACTGGAGTGTTCTGTCATTTCCATTTCTAACTCAATTTACAGATGAGGAAACTGAGGCAAACAGGGTAAATGACTTGTCCTGGCTCACACAGCCAGTAAGTGTCTGAGGTTGGATTTGAACTCAGGTCTTCCTGACTCCAGGCCCTATGCTCTATCCAAAATGCCACCTAGCTGCCTCACCTCCGATATATAAAGCACTTCATCTCTTGTGTTGTAGAGAATTCCATAAGAACATCAAGTTGTAGAGAAGATTCCAAACTTCCATTGACAAAGGGAGCCCCTTTACCTAGTTATTCCTTCCACTAATGAAATCCAGTCTGGTGGGCAGTCACTTGACCTTATGAGATATTTCCCTGTTATTTTCCCTTTGTTCTCTCTGTTCCCTACATTGGAATGCCCTCCCCCTGAATCTTCACATTCTGAAATCCTCTCCATCTTTCAAAGAACAGCAGAAATGGAAATCCCTCTGTGAAACCTTTGCTGATTCACTCAGTGATTTCTTCCTCTTGAGTTTGATGAGGTAACAGCTGTGAGCTCTGCAAAGGGTTCACAGCTGCCCACAGTTGTGAATTACCCACTGGGATGAAAGACAACTTCTAGATATTCTCCTGATGTTTGTAATCTGCAAAGAGGGCATGTTAGAAATAGGTCCCATGTGAGTTTTTGAAGGACAGAGTAGAGTTTGAATTCCATAAAACAGGAAATTAGGTTTGGTTTTGGTATCTGTGTGCAAGTTGAAGTCCTTCACTGTATGGTAGCAGAATGGGGAACAAATAAGTCTTTGTTTTCACTGTTTTGGGTTTGTTTGTTTTTTTGGTGTGGTCTTTGCTGTTGTTTTAGCTTTCATTTAAAATATCACTGCTCCCCAGTTATATGTAAAAACAATTTTTAAGATTCATTTTTAAAACCTTGAGTTTCACATTCTGCTTTCCTTCCTTCCCACCATACCTGGCATTGAGAAGGCAAAAAATTCTATATAGGGTTATACATGTATAGTCATGCAAAACATTTCCATAATAGTCATGTTGTGAAAGAAAACATAGACAAAAAAAAACCTCAAGAAAAATAAAGACAATTTTATGCTTCAGTCTGTAATCTGGCACCATCAGTCCTTTCTCTGGGGATGGCCAGCATTTTTCATCATAAATCCTTCAGAGTTGTCCTGGATTGTTGTATTGCTAAGAACAGCTGAGTTATTCACAACTGATCATCTCACAATATTGCTCTTAATTTGTACACAGTACATTTCACTTTGCATCAGCCCATGCAAGTCTTTCCAGATTTTTCTGAGAAGATCCTGCTCATCATTTCCTATGGTAGGGTAGTATTTCACCATAGTCACATACTACAGCTTCTTCATCTATTCTTCAATTGTTAGACTTCCCCTCCACTTCTAATTCTTTACTTACAGAAAAGAGCTGATGTAAATGTTTATACATATAAGTCCTTTTCATTTCTTAAAATCTCTTTTAGAATACAGACCTATTAGTGGTATTGCTAGGTCAAAAGGTATACATGGTTTTATGGCCCTTTGAGCATAGTTCCAAATTTCTCTACAGAATGGCTGAATCAGTTCACAACTCCACCAATAGTGCATCTCATTTTTCCCACATCCTTTCCCACATTTGACTTTTACCTTTTTTGCCTATTAGTCAATGTAATAAGCATAAGGTTGTACCTCAGAATTGTTTTAATTCACATTTCTCCAATCAATAGTAAATTAGGGTATTTTTTCATATGCTATAGATAACTTTGATTACTTTATTTGAAAACTGATCGTATCTTTTGATCATTTATCAGTTGGGGAATGACTATGATTTTTATAAATATAACCCAGTTCTCTATATGTTTGAGAAATGAGACTTCTATCAGAGAAATTTGCTTCAGTTCTTTTTCACCATTATTATTGCCAAATGTATTTCACCTGTCCTATTCTCTGTCTCCATTTATTCTCTTCTCTCTCTCCTTTCACCCTGTCCTTTCTCAAAAGTGTTTTGACTCTTACTACCCCTTCTTCCAGTCTTCCCTCCCTTCTATCACACACATACCCATTCTTTTATCAACTTCCCCTCTTACTTTCCTGGAGGACAAGATAGATGTCTATATCCAATTGAGTGTGTATATTATTCCCTCTTTGAGCCAATTCTAATAAGAGTAAGATTCACTCACTCTCTGTTATCTCCCAGTTCTTCCCCTCCACTGTAAAAACTTTTTCTTGTCTCTTTTACGTGAGATAATTTACCCCATTCTGCCTCTCTCTTTCTCCAAATATATTCCCCCCTCTCTCTCCCTTTAATTTTGTTTTTTAGATATCATCCCTTTATATTCAACTCATACCTGTGTGCTCTATATATATGTAGTCATTCTAACTACCCTAATAATAAGAAAGGTCTCATAAATTACAAATATCATATTCCCATGTAGAAATGTAAGTACTTTAAATTATTAAATTGCTTATGATTTCCCTTTCTTGTTTACCTTTTTATGCATCTCTTTGAGTCTTGTATTTGAAAGTCAAATTTTCTATTGAACTCTGGTCTTTTCATTAAGAATGCTTAAATGTCCTCTATTTCATTGAATACTTATGTTTTTCCCCTGAAAGATTACACTCAGTTTTGCGGGGTAGGGGATTCTTGTTTGTAATCCTGGCTCCTTTGCCTTTCATTATATCATATGCCAAGGCTTCTGATGGTTTAACGTAGAAGCTGATAAATCTCATGTTACCCTGATTGTGACTCCATTATATATGAATTGTTTCTTTCTAGCTGCTTAAAAATTTTCTGCTTGACCATTGGAGCTCTGAAATTTTCTATGATATTCCTGGAAGTTTTTCTTTGAGATCTCTTCCAGGAGGTGACAGATGGGTTCCTTCAATTTCTATTTTGCCCTCTGATCTGAGAATATCAGGGCAGGTTTCCTTGATAATTTCTTGAAAGATAATGTCTAGACTCTTTTTTTTTTTTTATCATAGCTTTCAGGAAGTCCAGTAACTTTTAATGGTCTCTCTTAAATCTATTTTGCACATCAGCTGTTTTTTCCAATTAATTGTTTCACATCTTCTTTTTTTTCATTCTTTCAGTTTTGTTTTATTGCTTCTTGATTTCTCATGAAGTCATTAGCTTCCATTTGCTCCATTCTCATTTTCAAGGAATTATTTTCTTCAGTGAGCTTTTGGACTTCTGTTTACATTTGGTCAATTTCTGCTTTTTAAGGCATTCTTCTCCTTCTTAACTTTTTTTTAATCTCATCTAATTCTAATGGAGTATCCATGATAAAGAGTTCTGGGGAGGGAGAATAGGCAGGTGAAATGAAGGGCATTGACAGAAGGTTTTGAATTTCCATTGGAAGAGTTTGGACTTTAATATCTCAAAGAAATTTAACATGCATTCCACTTTGTGATTAGGGAGGCAACTTTTGACTTCCTTATGATGGACATGTTCCTGCTCTGAAATTGCAAGCTGAGTTTCAGTCTAAAATTTTTAGGACTTTATTTAAATTGAGTTTAAGTATGCCTTAGTGTATCAAATCATCTCTAATACAGATGGACTGAAATTGTTAACAAAATGGATCAGGTAATTGATGTTGCTTAGACACAAGTGTATGTTCCCTGATGCAAGTGTTCCAATGAGTTCAGGTTCAATGTGTTCAATGTGAACAGGTTTATGTCTATTGAACATGGACATGTAGATTCACATTTTCCCATTTTCTCCCAAGATCAGCTCAGAGGGATTGCTCAGAAGTGGCCTGAAATGCAATTAGAAGTCATAAATAATAAAATTATCATAGACTTCAAGAAGTACTTTTCTTTTGTCAGTATAGCAATCTACCACATTTGCTTCTGCTGTTACAGATTACAGTTAACATGCAAATGTATCACATTTTATTAGTGTTGCCACCTTGCTTGGAGGTTTTGGATATAGGAGTTTTCATTTTGTTGTCTTCGTCTGAGTGAGTTTTTGATCTTTCTTTGTCCCATAGTACTTTTAATAGTCAAAGTTTTCTTTTTCTGTTATTTTCTCACTTTCCAGGTCTATCAGTTGACTTTTAACTCTTTGTTGAAGTAGAGCTCTGTTTCCAGTGTGGAGGGCACACTGACCCAAGCTTCAGGATTTTGTGCAGCTGTTTTCAGAGAGACTGCTAGGGACTTGTAAGTTTTCAGTTCTTTCAAGGTTTTATGAGCTACGGAGAGATTTTTTCTCCTCTCTGGCCTGTGCTCTCGTCCGTGACCAACAACCAGCATTCTTTTCGGCCTTGAAATTGTGAGGAGAGGCTGCTCACTACTGCAGCCACAAGCTAGTGCTCCTCCTTGGAGCGGGACTGCCACTCAGGACTGCTACTCAGATCCAAGTATGGGCAAAGCAACAGAGTCCTGCCTCAATGATATCCAAAAGCCTCCTGTAATCTTCTTCTAACCTGCTGTTCAGCTCCCTTACTGTTTGTGAACTGAGAGCCTTGGAAACAGCTGCTGTTGCTGCTGATTCCAGTTGCTTCCAAGACCTGTGTCTGGTGTGCTGGGGCGAGGCCTGTGCTGGACTACATTCCTCTCTCACTGTGGTGCAACAGACCTTTCCTGTCAACCTTCCAAGTTTGGGCTGGAAATTTGTTTTCTTCTGTCTTTTTGTGGGTTCTGCTGTTCTAGAATATGTTTATGTTCATTTTTAAAGGTGTTTGGAAGGGTTTGGTTCTACCTTGCTGCTTGCATTGTTAAAAGGAAATTCCAGATGAAAGAATTCTTTCTACCTACATGGCTTAGCACCTTCTCTGCCCCTTATTTTCTTAGGTAGGTGCTTAGAACTATCAGAGTTTAAACAGTGACAGGCAGCTTGTCTTCCAGTCAGGACTTGAACTCAGGTCTTCTTGTCTCTTAGGCTTCCTGTCTCTCAGTCTAGTAGCAGAGAGAGAGGGTTGTTACTGGACTGAGGGATTAGTAATATGAGTTACAGACTGAAGTATATGGTTGGGGGAAAGGTATGTTCATATGTGAGCTCCTAGATAATTTCAAGGTATAATTTCCAATTCCATGCATGGAGTTCTGGAGCAGATCCTATTGTTCAGACTGATTAAGGCATGGTTTGTTTGCAAAGAGAGAGTGGTTTCTAGGGTGATGCAGAATGAAGCCTACCTGCTGACTAAAGAGATTGTGTGACCCTGAGTCCTAGTGCCAGTCCCCATGGAGTATTACAAGTATTTTGAGAGCTGTGATGATAAGCTCTGTTAGACGTAAGGTATCTGACTGGCACAGTTCTGAACCCCTAGTGATTTTCTCATTGGAAGATAAGGCTTCCAAAGGAAGGGCAGTGTGAGCAAACTGAGAGACAAAGCACCAATATTTCTGCATGCAAGTGAGTTTAGTTTCTTCAGTGTTCTCACAGATCTCTGCCCCTCTCACATTCATCAAATGAGATAACGTCTGTGAAACAGTTTGTAAAACTAAAGTGCTATATAAATGCCAGCTACCAGTATTAGATATTTTGTGTTTTTACATTATAGGAAAATAGCTAGCATTTATATACCACTTGAACGTTTGGAAAACACTTTCCCTCTACACACACACACACACACACACACACACACACACACACACACACACACAAACATCTACTCCTGTCTATCTATCTATCTATCTATCTATCTATCTATCTATCTATCTATCTATCTATCTATCTGTCATTTGACCCTCATAACAACCCTGTGACATTGGTAATTTTATTATCCCCATTTTACAAATGAGGAAGCTGAGACTAAAGGAGGTAAGTGACTTTCCCAAGGTCACATACCTAGCAAGTATCTGAAACAGGATTCGAACTCAGGTCTTTCTGATTCCAAGTCCAGTCCATTATCTATTTCCTCTTATTGATCTTTAGTATTTATCACAGGATGACACAATAAATTTTTAACAAACATTTGTTAAATTGAACTGGATTGGACAAATACAAAGAAATGGTTTCAAAATAAATAGAATTTGTAATATATGTCTGCTTCCAAAATAACAAAGCAATTGAAAATCTATATTTTTAGCTACAGAAATCATACTAATGTTATTGAAAGACTTCCTCCTTCATGGCTGTCTTCCACAGTAGATGAATATACTTGTTCTAAAATAATTTCCTAGTGCTTACGTGTTATGTGATAGTTCTTCCTAAAGATTAAAAGCTTCCTGTCTTGTGCAAAATAGCAATAGTATATGTTGTTATGTAAGTTAGTTTTATGACAATCTAAATAAGAAAAATTGTAGGAGACTAAAATAGTATGAGTGTATATATATATATATATATATATATATATATACATACATATGAGTATAATGTAAATGTGAGTAAAATATAAATGTGATGCTTTCTGTATCAAGAACTAAAATATTTGCCCTTTGCTCCTTCCCTTTCTATCTGAACAAAGAGGGAAAATAAAGTTTCTTAGTCAAAGGCTATACATGGTGATGGATGGATATGGCTAAGTGGAGCGTCAGAATAAGGCAGAAAGAGGAAGGTGGGGACAGTGAGAGAGGAGTGACCTGGAGAAAAGAAAACAACTTAGGTGAGTTGTTTGAGTTCTAAAGACTGTCAGGAAGGTGGAGAGAGAAAATTATCACTACCATGATCTCTACTTCCTCTTTTGGATAGTAGGGATTGCCGGGAAGGGGACTTTGCCAGTAAAGCCTTCAGCAGTGTGACTGGAGATTTACATACATCTTTGGGATTAATGGTTGCTCATTGCATGATTTGTATTTAGCTTTCTTGCTTTCATAAAAAATCTCCTCCGTAATATAATGAACTTTGTGCTTACAGGTAGAAAGTTGAGCTCAATATATTTAGAGATATGAATATTTAAATATATATCACATATACTATATATCTGTATGTTTCTATGTAATTGGGAAACCTGGGAGATGTATGTATGTATGTGTATGTATGCATGTGTGTTGTGTGTATACAAACATGCATACATGCATACATTTATACATACCAGGTTTCCCAGGTAGTAACTGAGAGAGCTAAGGTCCCCAAAAGAGTATGTTTTTATCCTTTGGTTCACAGGTCCATCTATGACGTTAGTTTTAGACTCATGTTCTGAAATTATGCTAACACAAGTAACTATTATTCTTTCTTATTTTATTTTTAATGGAAAATAGATTTGACAAAATATTTATTTACACTTCCACTAAAATCATTTTCTGATGTTTCATCATGGAATGGTAGTGACTCACACATTCTCAAAGACTTTGTAAGCAGACCACAAGATCTGCCAGGCACCTGATAGCTTCTGGTACAAGCCCAATGACAGACTGTATGTGCATTGTCCAAGGGCCAGCCTTGTTAAGTTCAGGAAGCCTCATCACCGGGCTGGCTGCAGGGTGAGGAAAATTTTGGCCACAGAAAATCTCAAAGGCCATCTAATAATCATAGTAGGGTCCTGTTCCAAGTCAGCAAAGAGAGTACCTACACCAAGAGAAACCAAGAACCTTGAAATATTGTAATTTATTTAACACTGAGTTCTCTGGGGCTTTTTGAAGTAAATTTCTTCACTGTCTTACTATTTACAAAATCTTTAAGCTGATTCTTTAATGTAATTCTCTGGACAAATGGTTAAATATATATATATATGTTTGAGGTGGGGGTTGTGGGGAGAGAAGTTCATGATTTTAAAATATATAGGTATAGTTTATCAAATGGATGAATGAAACAGCCACAAATCTATTCTGAGAAAGACAGAGAGAGAGAGGAAGAGGGAGGGGGAGAGGGAGAGGGAGGGGGAGGGGGAGGGGAAGGGGGAGGGAGAGATGGGGAGGGGGAGGAGGGGAGGGGGAGGGGGAGAGGGGGAGGGGGAGAGGGAGAGGGAGAGGGAGAGTGGAAAAAGGGAAGGGGATGGAGGACAGCATAAATGCAGTGGACTTAAAAGAAAAGTGGCTGGCATTAGCCTGATCCTCACTTTAAACTAAAATTAAAACAATAGGTAGACACATACAGTAATCTCTCTTTTAATGGAAGAATGGCATTCCTCGGCACAGTGTCAAGTGGAACAACTTGGTCCTGTACCAAGTTATGCAGCTGTTCCACAGGAAAATGGCAAAAAGGCTTCAATCCAAAGCAGCCAAATAAGGCATGATTGTTCATAAACAGTCACTAGGGTCCTCACATTCAAAACAAGCAAAACAACATTAGCATCTAGGAGGGCAGGTTAGAAACTCAGTAGTAGCACATCTAAACACATCACCATGTAATTTATTTCAAAGCTATCGGTTTGGCTATTCTATCTAAAATCAGGGTAGGGACAAAATCTGATTTGGGCATTATATGGTTAAGAAGAAATTTTTCACAGATTACAGAGGAGGCTACAGTGTGCTACAAGGTGGAAATAAATGGCCATCTCTGTCCCTTACCTGAAGACTGGAAATTGATCAGACTGGAGCAGGAGAAAGGAGGTTAAGGGTAACTGGGAACACATCAGTATGCTGCCACGTGGAGTCACATTGTGCTGTCTCAGTCTGTTCCCCTAAGTGCCAAAATCCAGAAAACCACAAGCAGGTCCAAATGCAGTACCAGCAAACCTGGGGTATCTGCCTAGGATAATATTTGTCTTATTTGAAAAGGTAATTTCAGTTCAGTTTGTGGGACATTCCTTTTGTCTATATATTTCAAATTCTTTTTTGTGGAAATGGGGATGGGAAGTGTGTGATAAGGAAACCCTTGGTTAATAGATTTCTTCTCTTTCTTTGTGTAATTTCCTCACCTAGGCAGGGGTCAGGGCTCTTCTGATCAGCCTCCTGTCTTATAAACATGCAGCTACCTAAAATCCTGATGGCTAGGACTACTAAATCTCAATTCAAAGAGTTCCTGTGCTTTGACTTACTAGACCATCTCCTTGCTGGGTGTGGTGTCCTCCAGTGACTAAATAACTCCATGAAAAATTTCATGGCCAGTGGAGTGTGGAGTGGTAATGGGAGGAAGAAAAGTCCAAATCCTCTCCTCTCCAAGAGTCAAGGAATAAATCCTTTATTGCGTTTTTCTTCCACAGCTGACCCTCATTTCCACTGCCAGAGTTTATATGTCTCAGAGGCTGAATCAGAAGTCATGTGTTCCCATCCCTAGGCCATTACTCTTTCTTTTATATCATATAATCAATTAGGAAGAATTAAGTGAGTACATGAAATTTTTCAAATTATAGTATGGGAATTACACTGTTACAAAAGAGAAAGAAGACATAATTTTGGCCCTTAAAGATACTGCATTTTCTTTGGGGAAAAGATTTATTCTGGTTGGATTTAGCTTTGAAGAGTAGTTACCATCAAAATGGTTATGTGTTCAATTTTTTTTTTTTAACTTCCCAGAGTGAATAAGGAAAAGGAAGGAAAATAATGAAGAGAAAATGAAAGGGAGGTGGGCAATGGGGATAGAATTGGCAATTCAATAATAATTCAGCATTCACATTAAATGCCTACTCTGTGCAAGGACAGAGACAGTATATGCAGTATTTGAAGGCCAGGCTTGGGGAGTGAAAGAACTTAGTCCTGCCTTTTAAATATTAGTGTATTTCAGATTTTCTACAATTCCCTGTACAGATAAAATCACAGGTCTAGTGATTACACACACACACAAAACACACACACACACACACACTTCCTCCTCACCCCCAAATTACAAATAAGGGTGCTAGACACTGAAGCAATGTATATGTGTGTGTGTACATAAAAATGTGATAAAAAACAACACAATCCCTTTTCTCAAGGCTGTTATGGTCCAATAGAGAAACTACAAATAAAAGTGGTGCATTACAGGAATAAGAGAACTGTATAAGAGATGGTAGAATCAGGTAAGTGTTACCAATCCAGTTTATTAGAAATGTATGTGCCCAATAACAGTAGTACAAAGTAAAGCTGGAAAGAAAGATTGGAACCAGACTGAGGAAGTCCTTAAATGCTAGGTTCAGGAGTCTGTATTCTATACAATAGGCAATAAGGAGATACTTAAGGTTTCTGAGGTAGGAAATCCTTTTGAACAAAGAATTTTTGATCAAATCTGTGCACTATGAAGAATATTTTGGCAGCTACATGAAGGATGTACTTGAGAAAAGAATACTGGAATCAGGACACTATTATGAGAGTTAAGGCAACAGGGACCCAACAAAGGTGGTTGCAATACAAATGGCCATGAGGAAATGGATGGATGAGTTACTATAGCTAGAGAACTGACAGAAACTGGCAACTAATTAGATGGAGGGGAGCAAGGGAGAGGAAGTAATTGAAGGTGACAAAGTTTTTGAACTTGAATGACTAGAAAGAGGAGGATGTTATCAACAGATAAGAGCCAAGGAAGGATATTTAAACCTTTTGCCAGTACACTGACATTTTGATACTTCATTTGTCCTTTCAGCCCCACAAATCTAAACAGAAATTCCTACCACCATTTTGTCTAGCTCCATTTTCATCGTTTTCATGGTGAAAGACTTGGGGCACTAAGGATTTACTCACAATTGGGCAAATATAATTAAAGATTCCAACTGAAGAGCTATAAAGTCATTATCTTCCCTTCCCTTTCTTGTTAAGTATTATACAGGGGGCCAAAGAAAATGAGATTTAAAACATAATGATTAAATATATTTACTTTATGCAAATGCACTTGTAGTTGAGAAATGTTTTTTAAGATTTTCAAGGGACAGGAAATATTCAGGTTTCACAAAGGATGTATGTGTTAAGACAAGAGATAATAATGGCCCATATTTAAGATATAAGAAAAACTAGTGTGCTCTAATAACATTTAATGGATTAATTTTTGAAGAGCTGTCAACATTAACTATTAACATTTATATCTGTGATAAATAATGATTGGGAAAGAGTACAGATTTAATTTTATGGAGATATTATAGAGTTGTTGAATGATAGAATAGAACTGAGAAACATAAAATCTCAAGTCAGCAACCTGAAAAATCTTGTCAGACAGAATTCATCACTTGGAATACCTACATTGCATTAGAAGCAAATGCAGAGCCTAAAAAAGATAATGGTTTAATCTTAATATTACAGAAGCTAACCCATAAAGAGATATATTCAGAAGGCAACTCAATTCTACTAAAATTTAAATTAAAATATGAATCAATTATAAATTTCTTTTTCTCATAGTTTCAAATGATAGCTATCTCTTGAAGATTACTATTCATTCTTCTCCACTATTAGTCTGACTCCTCAGTGTTTGAAGATTTACATGGAAAATAAGCATTATCAGGGAATAAGTTTAAGATAGTTTAGGAACACTTACTTAAGTGACCATAAAAATGAGAATTTTTGAACTGAAAGGGATGATTTAGTGTAACCATTCCATTTTACATATCAAGAGATTCTGGGTAGTTGAAAATGTTAAGTTCACTGTCTCACTGCAACTCCTTAGAATAGATTCTTATTAAAATCATTTCTGGTAGTGATGTTTTCATTTCATTTAGAAAAAAAGAAACATTTTTAAGGTAAGTTATTTTAGCCATTATAGTTTTTAATTTCTAGGCATGGCAAAATTCACTAGCAATATTTTGGGTCCAGTTGTTTTCCTATTACAATTAGACCTCCCTGAGATCAAGGACTTGAAAGAAAGCATACTTGTGATCTCTACTATTTCGGCTATGAATATAGGTAGAATCTATAAGAACAGAAAAAAAAAAAAGACTCGCTGGGTCTTTGCTACATCGCTTGTTTCCTTGTTCAGCTGATATCTCCCAGATCTTCATTCAGGTCCTGGTGGTTAGTGATCATTTGTCTCACAATCACTATATTATTAATGTTTCTCTTTTAATGAAAAGCAATTCAGAAGGTACCTTAAAAATTGGTACCTGCTAGGACTGCTTTATAATTTGAAAAGTTTGAAATGTGAGAATCACTTACAAGAACACATACCTATCATCAAATTCATGATGCAAACAGTGACCAATTAAGTCCAGTGTCCTTTCAGGTTAAAAGATCTTACTGAGTGGAACAAAGAAACAAACAAATAACTAAATAAATGAACAGCCTTTCATTATAGGATTTCTTCCCAGAAACTTCCCTGGATAACAAAACAAATGACCAACATCTCATAGACAAATGTCTACATGGACTTGATTCAAAAGGTTTTATGTTTCAGAGATCACTTTTTACACTAGGAAAAGATTTTTTTAAAAGTCAGTAAGGTTCCACAGTTAAATGCTTTAATTAAAGCAGTTTATCTAATAAATTATTCGTTAAGTCACTTACAAGGGTTTTCCTTTGGATTCACAAGTCAAAACTAATGGCTGTCCTTCTTGTGGAAATGGAGTAGAAGGTATAATCTTAACTGATGGTGTATCTAGGGAGAAAAAATTAAAAAGCATATTAGCAAAATCAAGCTAATGTAAATTATATATTGTTCAACTGTATATTGGTCCCTATTTGCAGAATTTTTCCAATTATAGACTTGAAATTGCACACTTTATAAAAAAATCCCTTTTTCTCAGTTGCTAAAATAGTCTCTGCAATAGTAAGAACAAAACTTCTTTTTCATGCAAAGCTAAGAAAAGTACCTGAATAACTTATGAATTCACTGCTGAATTTAAAAGTGAAATGCCAAAAAGTGTTTAGGATGAATATCAAGCACACCATACAATTGTTTCTTCTTCTATTTATAGATGTCTATGAATGCTGTTATTAAGAACTGAATGCATTAATGCACTTTTGAATAAGAACACTTTCATTGTTGCAGTAATCTGGAACCCATAATGAGCATCCAACAATGAGCTGATGGTTAAACCACCTTCTTACAAACATTAGACAGAAATCTTTCTGAAAATGCAATGCAACATTTAGAATATAGTATTTGTCCTTTAGTAAAGTTAGCCAATCATTTTTAAAATAACCAATAAAGTTAGCACCTTGTCATAAAATTTTAGATGTCAATCTTATACAATTTCAGTCATTTTATTTTATAATTCAAAAGAACAAATTAACAGAAAAAATTCCAGAATAGTCTGATAATAACATTTACATATATATGTATATATATATCATAATATAAGTATGCTGAATGATATTCCTTTATCAGTATAAAAAAGTACACCCTTCATAAAATCATAATTAAAGTAAAACACAATGTTAATGTAAAACCCAAAGAAAGAACCTTAATTTCTACTTGATTAGCAGAATTTTTTTAATTATTGAAAAAAGAACATATTTCCTGAAAGTTTACCTTGTAATAACAAGTGCAACTTATTTCTGACAGCAATAAAATTCATGTTCTCTATTAAGCAATATCAGCTATAGGTCCTAATGCAAGGAGGTAAATTTTAGGTTATAGGAATCACTGAGACTTGGTGGTGATGGGGTACAGACTCCAGGAACCCTCTTAAACTCTCCTTTAATCTTCCCACTCATTCTAGTTTTTCATGCCAAAATCAGTTATCCTTAATCTATCCTAGCACACCTTTGTCTACTACCATCAGATTGCCTCTGCCTGCTTACCACCCTAGCCCTCCGTTGTCTTGTTACCTCTCAATTGCCTCCAGCTGTTTCCCCAAGCTTGATCACATCAAAATCCCACTTTCTTCGTTCTGACTTCTTCTGACTTCTGACTTCTTCTCACCCCAGTCCCATCAAGATTCTCTTTAGACTCCTTCTCAAGACACTCCCTAAACTCCTCCTCCCATTACCACAGAAGACTAGACTACTTCCAGATACCTCCCACAGTCTTTCTGTATATAAGATCCTTCATGTCTCCATGAAGGTGCTTAGACTCAATCTAGCTCATCTTCTTTCTGGCCCACTTGTCAATGCAAGTATCACAAAAGGTGAGGTTCTTAAAAGTGAGCCCAATATGGTAGATCTTTAATAAATTTTGTTTTACCTTGGCCAAAAGAAGACTTGGGTCAAATTCATTTGGGCAGGACCCAGGGGATCACTATTTGAGGATATCAAATGCCCCAAACCTCAACATTTTGGTTCCCTAACCTCTATATATGGTCCCCTGACCTCAACAGTGGAATAAGACCTCTGACTAGAATGCAATTCTGTGTGGGTATGTCCTAAACAATTTGATGGAGACATATGTGTGTGTGTGTGTGTGTGTATGATATAGATCATATTATATGTAATATATATTCCTCATATATATATAAATTCTCATATATATTCTATCTGTACTTGTTTATATATACATTTATATATATATACATAAATAGTTCTCACATTCATCATTACTTGTGGCTAAATATTAGGCTGAAGTTGTTTGATCATTTTCAGTCATGTCTGACTCTTTGTGACCATATTTAGGATTTTCTTGGCAAAGATACTGGAGTTGTTTACCATTTCCTTCTCCAGCCTATTTTACAGATGAGGAAACGGAGGCAAACAGGGTTAAGTTACTTGCCAAGGGTCACAATGCTAGTATCTGAGGCCAGATACGAACTCAGAAAGATGAATCTTCTTGATTCCAAGCTCAACACTCTATTCACTGTGCCACTAAGCTGCCCTGAATGTTCAACCATTTCCCCATTTGGGGACAGCCATTTTATTTTGTTTAAAGTATCTTTTTGCTGTCACAAGAAGACAGAAGGGCGATACAGTTGAAGCATTTGTGAAACCTGTCAAGAAGTCATATGCATGTCACAAAGGCATGAGTAAGTAGTGACAAGGAACTTCAATTATCCAAACAACTGTTGGAACTCATGATGTGTCCTACTGATTACTTCATACTTCCAAAAGCAGAGGAATCAGTGAGGGGACTGAGGCACTCTATTCTGGTTCCAACAAGGAGGGATTAATCACTGAGAAATAAATGCTGAGAATCTTAGGGAAAGGGGATATTCTCTTCAATTATTTGAGATGAGAAAAGTCAAAAGAGAGAGCTGTAAACAGGGCAGCCCCCTACCAATCTAGATTTTTAAGAATGCACATTTAGAAGAAGGTACAGGCAACAGAGAATGCACATAAAAGTAGCACACAGTAAGTAAGAAGAGAGCTAGGCACCATAGAACTCAGAATTACCTGAGACTAATAAAAAAAAAGGTATTGTTTTTGTTTTTATGCTTTATCCAGGAAAAGAGGATGATAAAAAAGGGATAAGATTCCTACTTTGGTATATAATAACTAATGTCAGAGGAAAAGTAGAACTGCTTCAGGTTTTTACTTTTTCTATAAAGTGGGATGACTTTTTAATTAAAAATATGGCAAAAAAGAGTAATTGAGAGTTGATCCTCACTAAACTGGGGGAACAAGAAAATATCTCACTCCCCTTGATAAATTAACTGGGTTCAAATGTACTATTTCCTTGGGTACTGAAAGAATTAGAAGACAAAATGGTAGAGCCATTGTCACTGATATTTGGCATAGCGGATAATGGTGCAGAGTTTCTCAAAAAGAAAAGAATAGATTTTGCAAATTATATATCAATGAACTTGAGTTACATTCCTTGAAAAATCCTACAACATTTTTAAAGGGATGTTTGGTGAAAACCTAGAAAAAAAGAAGCAAATAACATGATCTGATAAAGAACAAATCATCCCAGAACAACCTTATTACTTTTATTTGATGGGATGATAGGACTGAAAGATCAGGAGAATGCTGTAGAAACAGTTTACATGAAATTTTAAAAACTGTTTTGATGAAATTTACCAGCTGAGAAAGCTAATTAAACCTTAGGCTTTAATTAGCCAAGTGTCTAGGATTAGGAAGATTATAGTCCCTTTGTTCTTCAACTTGGACAGAACACTTCTGAAATGTTAGGTTTAATTCTGGGGGGCATATTTTAGGAAGGATGCTGATATAACTCAAAATCCTTAAGAATATGCCATAGAGAAATGGATAGGTATGAGGATATTTAGCATGGGAAAAAAAAAAGTAGGGGACCATGATAGCTGCAGCCAAGTATCAGAAGAGATGTCCCTTTGAAAACAAATCAGATCAGTTTTGCTTGGCTCTAGAATGTAGAATTGGGAGCAGCTAAAAAAAGATTAAGATTTTCTTCTGCTTGTTGCCTAAAAGCAGAAGTAGAACAATTAGCAGATTTTGCAGAGGCAAATTTAGAACTAATATAAAGTAATACTGTCTCATAATTTGAATATTACAAGTGGAATGACCTGCCTCAGCATGTAGTTGCAGAGCTTCAGACAAAAACATGATGACCAGTTGCTAGGTAAAGGGACTTTTTATTCAGATATGAGTCTTCCCACTCTGAGATTCTGAAACTGGATAATTCTATAAGTACTGCACCTTATTCCCAGGCATGGAGAGATTAAAATCTCTGAGGCAAAAAATAGTATCCACATCAAAGATATCACTGAGCTTTTGAAGAATTGAAATACTAGCTGAAGAAATATTTTGTATTCAATTGCCATACGCTAAAGGGAACCTATGAAATTATTTTTACTATAACTTCATAGGCATTACGAGCTCAAATGTAAAGAACTTTTCAAGTAGGCTCCAGAAGACACAATGGAAAGAACTTTTTGATATGCAACGTTACCACTAATTTGATTCACTAAGCACAAGGATAAAGGATGAGTTTAGAAACTCAGTAGATGTTCCACAAAGGCAAACTACAGCTAAAAGGACATTCATGTCCTTTTAACCTCAACTCTCATTTCAGTTTAATTGAGTGTTTGCTGCTGCAACTTCTTCTTGAATATGAAACCTTCAGTGTTTCTCCATTGGATAAAAATAGTTTCTCATGATCTATAAAAATGGTAAATTTTTTTTGTGTTGCAAGTTTAACATTATCTGTAAACTAGCTTTCTCTCATCAATTGCCTCTTGCAAGAAGGTCACTTGCTTATGGGGAAATAGATCTGAAAATTCACCTAAAACTCTAGTTGATATTTGCATGTAATACCACCAACCACATCAGAATTATTCTTTTCAAACCTGACATTATTTTAAAATGCACAGAAAACATGCCCCAAAATGAGTTTATATTTTATCCTAAAGGTAATAAGAGGCTTTATAGAGTAGGTAGTGAAATGATTAGACATACTTCGGGGAAATTACTTTGGCAGTTTCATGGTGGATGGAATGGAATAGAAAGAGTTTAAAGGGAAAGAATTCAATATGAAAAGAAAGTACAAAATAGTGTACCTACTATCTATCTATAGGGAGAGAGAGAGAGAGAGAGAGAGAGAGAGAGAGAGAGAGAGAGAGAGAGAGAGAGAGAGAGAGAGAGAGAGAGACAGAGACAGAGACAGAGACAGAGAGACAGAGACAGAGACAGAGAGACAGAGACAGAGACAGAGACAGAGAGATTTGGACATCATTTACAAAAAATAATACCTGATCACCAAAGAAGAACAAAGGAGAAAAAAAGAAAGTCCTGGTCAGAGCCTTGTGGAACACCTATAATTAGTGGAGGAGATCCATCAAAGGAGATAGATAAACACTAAAAAATGTAAGAACAAAGAGACAGCAGTCATGAAAAAGCAAAATAGAATAAGTATCTAGGAGGAGAAGGTGGTCAATTATGTCAAATGCTGAAGAGAGGTTTAGGAAAATAAAGACTGAGAAATATTCATTATAATTGGCAGTTAGGAGATCCTTGGTAATGGTAATAGTAATAGAAAAAAAGACAATTTTAGTTGAATGATTTGCTCAGAAGTCAGACTGCATAAAGTTTAGAAGTGAGAGGATGAAATGGAGGTACCTTGTATAAATACAATTTAGAAATGAAGCAATGAAATGACATAGATGATAATAGCTAAGGAGTTAATGGAATCTAGTGCAGATTTTTTGTTTGTTTTTTGAAGGATATCGGAGATATGGGTATGTTTTTAGGCAGCAGGGAAAAATCCAGTAGATGGGATAAGATTGAACATTAGAAGGAAAGAGGGGATGCCACTGCAGGGCAATCTACTGGAGAAGACAAGAGTAGATGGAATCAGTGGAATATGTGGAGTGATTCACCCTGTCAAGAAGTATAACCACCTGGTTGCCAGAGACTAGAGTGAAGGAGATAGTGGAGAATAATGGTAGAGGTGATGAAAAGATGGAAAGAAGCTTTCAGTGAATGTCCTTGGCTGAAATAAGAGGTGAGGTACTCAGCTATGAGGGTTAGGGAAGACTGTGGCACAAGGGGAATAGATTATGAAAGAGTTGAAGGATTTCTTACTTCAATGAGGTTAGAAATTTGAGATTAATTAGCACAAGTCTGGAATGGACCTAGAAAGCAAGATTTTATGATTCCCTTAGTGGCATATATATGATGTGAAGGAATGTTAATGGTGGGAGTAATCCAGAGTTAAGGTTGTCAAGGCATGATAAACATAGAAGTGAACAAGGAATTGGAGGATTGAGGATACTGGGGAGTTGAACTGGGACATGAAGGGGTCTAGTTTGGGAACAGAGCCTAATTTATCCAAAGAAGGGGCCAAAGTACCTAGAAAACTGAAGGATTTGGAGTTCATGGTGAGTATAGGGTTAAGGCATAATGAGAGATAAAGGGATAAAGGCATAAGGAATGATAAAAAATTATAATCAAGAAAAGGGTATTTGGTATTCTTGACCATGAAAATAGAATGTTTGTGGGTAATGGCAAGGATAAGAGTGTAACCAATCCTGAGGTATAGTGAAGAAGTAAGTTATGAGAATTGGAAAGATTGAGAAATTGAAAAGTTTAGGGTATTTGTGAGAATATAATAGAGACAGTCCTTGCTTTATATAAATTGGCATTAAACAAATTCAACTTTAAATCCACATTCCAAAAAACCACCTATATTAACTTTACTGTACAGCACTGTATTCTCTCTCTCTCTCTCTTCTCTTTTTCTCTCTCTGTCTCTCTCTCTCTGTCTGTCTCTCTCTAGTCTCTCGGTCTCTCTCTCTCTTTGTCTCTCCCTGTCTCTGTCTCTGTCTGTCTCTGTCTGTCTGTCTCTCTCTCTCTCTCTCTCTCTCTCTCTCTCTCTCTCTCTCTCTCTCTCTCTCTCTCTCTCTCTAAACTCCTGCCCTTCCTGCCTGCATCTGTAAGGTCAAGCAAAGTAGGATCTTTTGCTGCTTTGGGAAGTTTGATTAGGGAAACTTTGTAGGAAGACCAACACCTTTTATTAGGCACTGGTTCTCAAGGGTTGGAATGCCCTCTGACTCAAAAATGCATAAATGTTCTGAGGGTGAGACTCTGGGAAGCTGCTAAGGAGCCCTCCCCACCTTGAAAACCCAGATGTTGGTGTTTCCCTCTCAGGCACCTATGGTCAGACATTTGGACCCATCTGTTGATTTGTGATATATATATATATATATATATATATATATATATATATATATATATATATATATATATATATATATATATATATATATATGAACTAAGTGAAAGACATATCTGCTTGATTAATGGAGATTGGTAACCCCTCAAACGTTGCCTGCCCTTTTAGAAAAACAGATCAAAGAACCTGTGATAGCAGGCCCCCCTGTATATGTCAGGGTGCCTACTGTTACAGCATCCCACAAAAACAAAACTAAAAAACCAAAAAAAACAAAACAAACACAAGAGACTGTGACTAGACAGAGGTTTTCCTAAAGACTTTGACTTAAGACCTTGAGTATTAAAAGAGAACACCTTGCCCCTCTCCACCCACCTGCCCTCCATCAGTCCAGGCTTGGTAGCTTGTGTTGGTCACTAGTCCCCATATGGAGCTATCCTTTCTTGTCAGTGTCCAGCTCCCTTTTATCTTTCTCCTGCCCATTTCTTACTCTGTTTCTGGCCACTCCACAGTGTAGCTAGCCCCAGTCTCCTTGTGTTCCTCCTCCTGCTTCTAAAGGCCTCATGCTGGCCTTGAGCAGTCTTCCTGCCTCTCTCCCTCCCTTCCCAAAGTCTGCAGGCAAATTTCAAAATGAGGACATAAGAGATGACATGTACATGAGTTCCTAAAGCTGGGACAAGGGGCAAGAAAGGCTATATCCATAAGGAAGATTTGGCTATCTTGTGGCTCCAAGGTACCAATGAGAACCCTCTGAAATTCTAGGATTCCTTGATTGATACTTTATTTATTACTATCATTTATTTATTGCTTACACTGGTGTTAACCCAATTAAATATACTTCTGTTTTGGTTCTGAAATGATTAATTCAGGCCTTATGCAAGCTAATATATGGTTTGCATATTTATTTTGAAATTTAGACTTTAATAATTGTGTAATTCATATATATGTCTATATACATATGTATACTTAAATGTTTATATAACACATGACAAACTAATTTGTGCAAAAATTCAGTTGAAGATAATATCTCTTTTCCTCTAAAACACACTTGTTATTAGAAAAATAGAAAATAGTATATGGATGTAATGGGATATTATTTTGCTATAAGAAATGATGAACAGTTGGACTTCAGAAAAACCTAGAAAGATTTATATGAACTGATGCTGAGTGAAATGAGCAGAAACAGGAGAACTTTATACACAGTCACAGCTACAGCTTGGGAGGATTGCTTCTGAAAGATTTAGTCCTTCACAGCAATGCAAGGACCTAAAACATTCCCAAAGGACTTGAGGCAAAATGCCATCCACATCCAGAGAAAGAACTATGGAATCAGAACACAGAACAAAGCAGACTATTTTCTTTTGTGTTATGTTTTGGTTTGGTTTGTTTTTTTTTTCATGGTTTTTCCCATTCATTTTAATTCTTCTGTGGAACATGACTAATGTGAAAATGTATTTAATGAGAATGTGTGTGTAGAACCTATATAAGATTACATGCCATCTCACGGATGAAGGGGGAGAAAATTTAAAATTTTTGGAAGTGATTGTTGAAAACTTAAAACAAATTAATTAGATTTTTTAAAAGGAAAATAGAAAATAATATTTTTCCCTTTCAAAAATACAAGAGAATTAGGAGGAAATTTGGATATAGTCACACTTTCAAGCAAATGGTTTATTCATTCCTGCAACAAATGTGTTAGTTTGTACTTTATGCAAAGTCTATCCAACATTAAAGGGATCAGGTGGTCTTTGATTTTCATTTGTGCCAATGAGTCTATTCAGATAGTTTCCTTCAAAGTAAAAAATAATGGGAACGAAATACAAAATTTTCTCTGATCCTTTGTTGAAGAAATATAGGTTGGAGAAGGTTAAATTGATGGTCAGACATCTTTCATGAATAAGTGTGGTTTGGGTTCTTTCCATGAATTTCTTTAAGCATTATCAGCTTTTGAAGTAAGGACATCTCATTTTACACTTGAATGAGCCAGGATTTGAGTAAAAGTGAAGATATTGATCTAACAGAATTGATGTTCCATATCCTTAACAAATATTTTAGGAAAGAGAAAATATCTATGTCAGTGCCAAGATTAAACTTCCTGATGGGTAATCTTACAAGTACTAGTACTTAAAGCTTTTAGAGTCATTGGGTCAAAAATATGTGTACATTACTAGGGGCTTTAAAGATGAAGGAAAAGAGAACTTTAAACCTGTTCCTTTACAAAAGCACCATCATTATTTTAACAATCACACACAGACACACCATGGCATGTTATCTTGTTATTGAAAAAATGTCACTACCTGTGACATGATTTCATGTGACAGATTACTACTATTAAGAGGAAATACATACTGGATTAAAATGATTAGATCACTACAAATTTGACACTTTTTGTGTGTATTTATGGAAAACAGAGAAAAACACATTTAGTAGAGATTAGATCACTGGGATCCAGAATTTTTAGACCAATCAACAGATCAACCACATCCTACTCAGCTCCACATTTGGGGGGGGGGGGGGTGTATTTATCTTCTAGGAGTATATTTATTCAACATAATGTTTAAGGGAAATGTATATATACATTCAGATCACATCTATAGTATTTGGAAGCAAATTGTCAATTTATAATTTTTGTCATACACTTTTACACACAGAATCACAAGATTTGAGTTTAAAGGGACCGTTATAGCCCTCTAGTTGAACTCTTGTGAAGAATCAGGAGTCATTCAGCCTTTTCCTGAAAACTTTAAGGAGATGGAATGCACCATCCTTCCAGGCACTCATGTTCTCACAATTTCGCCATCTTCAGTGCCTCACTTTTGCCTAAACCCATATGTTCAACAAATTCCTAAACTTTGTCATTTCGACCTAGAAATTTTCCCCATATTTCCCCTTTTCTTTACTCAGACAACCTTGACTCTAGTTGAGTCTCTCATCTCTTTTCACCTGGACAATTCTGATAGCTTCCTAATTTTTCTTCTCACCTCACTTCCCTCCCTTCTCCCATCTGTTGCCCATATACCTGCCAAAGTTTTCCTGAAGTGCAAATGCTACTTCTTTAAAAGGAAATGTAACTTCTCTGACAACAAAGGATTTTTTGTGAATATTAGCATAAGATAAAGGAAAAGAAAATAGATATCCTCATTTGAATTTTTCTACTTTGCACTTTTTTTAGCTTTTCTGGATCCATTACATTTCCTGTGTTGCTAATATGCCGAGTCTCTACAATTTGTATTCATTTTCCTCAATTATTTACAGTAGAATCACTCTTAAAAAGCAGGCATTGACTCAACAGAAGAGCAGTTTCCACACAAATTCATTCATTCAACTACTGCGTTCAACATAGTCATTAAAGACATGCAGCCCCCTTCATATTTTCCAGTTGATGTGTCAGGATACATTAGTATGTTCCCTCTCTAGTAAGCCTTTATCTGTCCACTATCTAGATAAGGACATGATTTGGTCCATAGCCCAGTCATTATTACCTGCTTCTTTGCTCTCTGTATTTATATCATATACTTGCTCTATGGTTTTCAAAGAACTTTTCTTAGTGCAATTCTATGTTTGTGATGAGTAAGTCAAGTATTATGATACTTGATTTTTAAATTAGGAAACTGAGACTCAAAAAGCTAAATTACTTGGCCATGATCACTTAGTAATTTCTCCCACTTCTTTATTATTTGAGTGTATTCTTTTCAAAGGACCCACTCCATCCACCCATTCACATTCTAATTTAAAACATGAGTTTCCATCACTGTTTTGTGAACAACTATATTTCAAATGTGTCACAGAAAACTTAGAAATATTCAAGTTTTTTCCTTACTTCTTTCTTTCCTTCCTTCCTTCCTTGCTTCCTTCTTTCCTTCTTTTTTCCTTCTTTCCATTCTTCCTTCTGCTAGAATTTCATCATTGTGAAAGGTAGTATAATACAGTAGAAAAAGTATTGCCTTTGGAGATGGCTTCAATTTTTTTTGTCACTTATTTTTCTTGGGACATTTAGCAAGTAAATCAATCCATAAGTATGTATAAAGTACCTACTATGTGTCAGGCATTGTGCTAAGTGCTGGGTTATTTAATTTCCTTTGATCTCAGTTTCCCCATTAAGGAAAGGACAAGATGTTCTCTAAGGTCTCTCATAGCTCTATATTTTTGACCCCATGATTTCTACTAAGGCAGATTAGCAATTTATCTATAATTAATAGTCTAAGGAAAGTTACCTGTGGGCATCAAGAGGTCATTTAATTTCTCCAGAGTTTTACAGCTTTGTATAATATATATGTCAAAAGCAAGACTTGAATACATACTCATGACCCTGAGGCTGACCCATTATGTGTGACTGTCTCTTTTAAAATTTCCTGCAGAATTAAAATGATGAGCAGGTATTTCCTTCCATCACTCTTAAACAAGGTCTGTAAACACACACACACACACATATCTTTGAATTAATTAATTTTCTGTTTGAAAAGCACAAAGAAAGAGTGAAAACTCAACCTTTATAAATACTAATCTTTTAAGACTCATTCCATTGTCCATTTCTGTTTTGAAATTCATAAAGAGGGGGCGGAGCCAAGATGGCGGAGTAGAAAGACGCACATACACATAGCTCTGAACCCACAACCCATAGAATGGCTACAGGGAAGTAACTCACGGCGAATTCCGCACCCAGAGGCCACGGAACATTGGAGCGAGGGAGATTTCTGTTCCAGAGAGACCTGCAAACCTCTCGCGGGGGGTCCTTCGCGCCGCGGACTGGGCGCCGGGACTGGGAGCTGAGTGCAGCCCTGCCGCGGCCGCGGCACCGAGAGGAAAAGATCCAAGCAGGCTTCACAGACAGGATCTCCAGCGGCCACGCGGGTCCCTCCACCCACAGAGGGATCTGCAAACCTCTCGCAAAAGGTCCGTCGCGCTGCAGAGACAAAGCCCAGCCCAGACCTGCTGCGGCCACGGCTGCGGCACCGAGAGAAACAGATCCGAGCAGGCTTCAGGGACGGGATCTCCAGCGGCCGCACAAGTCCCTCCACCCACAGGTGACAGGGGTGGGTGAGAGAGTCTCTTTGGCGGGTCGAGAGGGGAGTGGGGTGCCCCCATAATTCAGGCCCCCCCCCGGGAGGTAGAAGCTGAGAGGCGGCTGCAGACAGGGGCTCCCCAAGCGGACGGGAGCTTGAATCCATTGCGGAAGGTCTGCGCATAAACCCCCTGAGGGAACTGAGCCTGAGAGGTGGCCCTGCCCTGATCTCAGCACCAGATCATAATCTCATACTGAATAGCAGCCCTGCCCCCGCCAAAAGCCCTGAGGCTGGAAGCAGCATTTGAATCTCAGACCACAAACACGGGCTGGGAGGATCAGGAGGTGAGGTGGGTGTGAGGAAAATATTCAGAGGTCAAGTCACTGGCTGGGAAAATGCCCAGAAAAGGGAAAAGAAATAAGACTATAGAAGGTTACTTTCTTGGTGAACAGGCATTTCCTCCCTTCCTTTCTGATGAGGAAGAACAATGCTTACCATCAGGCAAAGACACAGAAATCAAGGCTTCTGTGTCCCAGCCCACCCAATGGGCTCAGGCCATGGAAGAGCTCAAAAAGAATTTTGAAAATCAAGTTAGAGAGGTGGAGGAAAAGCTGGGAAGAGAAATGAGAGACATGAAGTCAAAGCATGAACAGCAGATCAGCTCCCTGCTAAGGGACACCCAAAAAAATGTTGAAGAAATTAACACCTTGAAAACTAGCCTAACTCAATTGGCAAAAGAGGTTCAAAAAGCCAATGAGGAGAAGAATGCTTTCAAAAGCAGAATTAGCCAAATGGAAAAGGAGATTCAAAAGCTCACTGAAGAAAATAGTTCTTTCAAAATTAGAATGGCACAGATGGAGGCTAATGACTTTATGCAAAACCAAGAAATCACAGAACAAAGAGAGAAGAATAGAAAAATGGAAGATAATGTGAAATATCTCATTGGAAAAACAACAGACCTGGAAAATAGATACAGGAGAGACAATTTAAAAATTATGGGACTACCTGAAAGCCATGATCAAAAGAAGAGCCTAGACATCATCTTTCATGAAATTATCAAGGAAAACTGCCCTGAGATTCTAGAACCAGAGGGCAAAATAAATATTCAAGGAATCCACAGAACACCGCCTGAAAGAGATCCAAAAAGAGAAACTCCTAGGAACATTGTGGCCAAATTCCAGAGTTCCCAGGTCAAGGAGAAAATACTGCAGGCAGCTAGAAAGAAACAATTCAAGTATTGTGGAAATACAATCAGGATAACACAAGATCTAGCACCCTCTACATTAAGGGATCGAAGGGCATGGAACAGTATATTCCAGAAGTCAAAGGAACTAGGACTAAAACCAAGAATCACCTACCCAGCAAAACTGACTATAATACTTCAGGGGAAAAAATGGTCTTTCAATGAAATAGAGGATTTTCAAGTATTCTTGATGAAAAGACCAGAGCTGAAAAGAAAATTTGACTTTCAAACACAAGAATGAAGAGAACCATGAAAAGGTGAACAGCAAAGTGAGGTCATAAGGGACTTACTAAAGCTGAACTGTTTACATTCCTACATGGAAAGACAATATTTGTAACTCTTGAAACATTTCAGTATCTGGGTACTGGGTGGGATTACACATGCACACACGCTCACATACACAGAGACAGAGTGCACAGAGTGAATTGAATAGGATGGGATCATATCTTTAAAACAAAATGAAATCAAGCAGTGAGAGAGAAATATATTGGGAAGAGAAAGGGAGAAATTGAATGGGGCAAATTATCTCTCATAAAAGAGGCAATCAAAAGACTCATTAGTGGAGGGATAAAGAGGGGAGGTGAGAGAAAAACATGAAGTCTACTCTCATCACATTCCACTAAAGAAAAGAATAAAGTGCACACTCATTTTGGTAGGAAAACCTATCTCACAATACAGGAAAGTGGGGGATAAGGGGACAAGCAGGGTGGGGGGGATGATAGAAGGGAGGGCATGAGGAGGAGAGTGCAATTCGAGGTCGACACTCATGGGGAGGGATAGGATCAAAAGAGAATAGAAGTAATGGGGGACAGGATAGGTTGGAGGGAAATATAGTTAGTCCTATACAGCACAACTATTATGGAAGTCATTTGCAAAACTACACAGATTTGGCCTATATTGAATTGCTTGCCTTCCAAAGGGAAGGGGTGGAGAGGGAGGGAGGTAAAGAAGGTGGAACTCAAAGTGTTAGGATCAACTGTCGAGTAATGTTCTTGCCACTAGGAAATAAGAAAAACAGGTAAAGGGGTATAGAAAGCTATCTGCCCCTACAGGACAAAAGAGAAGATGGAGACAAGGGCAGAGAGGGATGATAGAAGAGAGAGCAGATTGGTCATAGGGGCAATTAGAATGCTTGGTGTTTGGGGGGGGAGGGGATAAAAGGGGAGAAAATTTGTAACCCAAAATTTTGTGAAAATGAATGTTAAAAGTTAAATAAATAAATTTAATAAAATAATAAAAAAAATAAAAAAATAAAAAAAAAATAAAAAAAATAAATAAATAAATAAAAAAAAGAAATTCATAAAGAATGATCCTATAATAAGTTTTTGGTAAAATCAATGAACTTTTAACCAAGGAAAAGTGTGTTAATCATCTTATTATTATCAGTTCTTGTATACTGTATTTTCCATAGAGTGAGTTAAAGTACGTTGTGTAATATTAGGATGTCACAAGGAATGTCAGATCATTTCGCTTTTTTCCAGTTCAACTTCTTTCCTTTTTTTGATTAAATTTAAAAATAGAATTCAAACTCCCATTTTCCTCCAGCTCAGCTTTTTCTTCACCAAAACCCAAACTTAAAAAATATGGTTTTTTTACAATGACTATCAATCTTATATATTCTGTTACTTCATACCAATTCTTGTTATCTGCATCTCTATATTCTCTCCAAGTTTCTAATCTTTACATAATAATTGTCTAAACATCACATTCTTCCTCATTATAGAGATATGAGCTGAAGCTGGCATATCTTTAGAAATCATTCCATATTATTTAATCTCTTTGTATCATTTTAGCTTAAACTCCTCCCATAATTTATTCTCTGTAAAGGCATTTTATATATTTAGAACTTCTCTGAGTTTCTGTACTTCAGAATACATTATTCATTTATTCTCAATCTAGATTCAAATGTCACAGAAAAATAATTTTACTGACATTCATTCTTATCCATTATTTTATTCTGTATTCACTATAAAATACATAAGGAATAAAATTACTTTATAAAATGGAATTGTGTTGCTTTGTAATATGTATGTGTGGCCTCCTAGTTTAAGGATATGACTAGTCAATATAAAATGCTGGGCTTCAATTTAAGATTATTACAGAAATTAGTCAGATTTTTAAGAGATTGAAATGTATAAAGGTCATTTCAGCACTCTCACTTTTGATAGCTTAAACAAGGGGAACCTATCACTGAGCAAAAGACACAGAGAAAACCCCTATTCAGTTTTCAATATCAGTGAGAATAGTTGTACATTTACTAAGATTATTAAAAAAATTTCATATCACTTCCAAATGAGAAAAAAGGGAAAATCATAATCCATCATATTTCTAAACACATCTATTTTATTTTGCCTTCAAGATATTTTAGAAAGTTTATTAGAGGCCCTCTGAGGTAGACCTGTGATGGCAACACAATAAACAGATAACCTATTATACATGAATATTGATCTGTTTTGTGCTTTCACATATAGCAGTAATTTTAGCTTTCTATTTTCACTTAAGTGAGCATAACAAGAAAACAAAAAATCCAGTAGATAGATAGGGTTTGAGTTAACCTGGATATAATACTTTGTACTTATCTATGAAACTACAAAATTTCAGTTCTCTTGTTTCTTATTAGAAAAGAAAGGAGGGAAAAGGGAAGGTGAATAGTAGAGTGGAGAGCTAAAATATTATCAAATTTTCAGATAATACTACCCTTTTCTTTGAAATAAAAATAAATTACTAAAAAAAATAGGCTAATAGCTAACTGCATTCTGGGATAGGATTATTATAAGCTTTCTCCTGCTTGCAACATCCCATACAGCACGGAACTAATTTAGAGCTGATTTTAAGCCATTAATTTGGATGTTTAAAATGTAAGTAGTTCATATTTTTTTCCCAAAAAGTTGAAGTTTCACTTGTCAAATATTTTTTTGTCTCATTTTCTTCACCAATTTTTGCTCTCTAGAAAAGTAAGTGAAAAGTAATTATATAAGATTTGTTGGCATCAGTATTACCTATAAGTTTCATAATTTTATTCTATTTTGGGTTGCTTAGTCCATGAAATAAATCTAGACTATTTTTCCAACCCTACAAAAATATTCAGGCATCAGGGCAAGACCTATTTTTGACAATATATTGGGACTAAATTCAATTGATTTAATGAATGCAGATGAATTTTAACTTTCTAATTTCATTTCTCAATTTCCGCAGAAATATCAGAAATACATGATATTATTCGGTTGCCATTCTTTTCGCAGTTAAGATTTGAATAAATTCTAATTACTTGATAAATATTTTACCTTTAATTCTATGGAGAAAAAAAGCTGACTAGCATTATTCTAAATTTCTCCCTAAATGCCAAATATTGTGCCATTTAGAAACTTTTACACTGCATCATGATTTGGCATTTCTATAATCAAACATTTTTTTCCTAAAATTTAAGCAAAAGTCAACAAACATATACTAAAAGTGCTAATTATTAAATGCTTAACAGCTCCATCACACACACACACCCCTTTTATTAATATTATCATTATTATTCTGTAGAAAGCCCACGATAATGCTTTGCACGTCATCCTTACCCAGTGAATCTTTGTTGAATGAATTAATGAATGTTTATTTGTCTATAAAATACACCTTAAAAATCCCCAGGGCCAGTATCCCAGAAGTGATTCATATTCATTTAAGGCCAAGAGATAAGATATACTTCTAAAAGAAGTACATTGCTTAGCCAGCAGAAAGGCTTGTTTAAATTTCTGAGATTTTCATTTAAACTTGGGGTGATTTACTTTTGCCTTATATATTTCTTTTTTTTTTTTTTTTGATGACTGAACTATTGTGATTTTGTTATTTAAATGCAGGAATACCATACCATTTAGAGCTGAACAGGACTTGAGAGATCACATAATCCAAATTACTCACTTTACCAATGAGGAAACTGCGACCCGGTGAGATTTCTGAAGGTCATTCAGGGTCCTTGTAGCAGGACTGAGATTAGAATCTCTATCTTTTTGCATTAAAATGAAGTGCTCTTTCTGCTACACAATGATATATTTGACCAATGTCTTACAAAATTTGAGTGAAACTTTGCTACAGTCCTGGCTTTCTGATGGCCTGCCAGAAATCTCAATCAGAATTGTAGGTCATATATTTCAAGTCCGAAAGGACATTCTAGGTCATATAGTGAAACTCTTTTCTTTTACAGGTGAAGACCATAAGTCCCACAAAAGTTAAGAAACTTCCCTAGGATCCCACAAGCAGTAAGCAGTTGAGCCAGTATTCAAAATGATACCAGGACTTCAGATTCAGCCCTCTAACTTCACTGCATCATGGTGTGTTCATTCTCTCCCTTTCCCTTGTTTTTCAGATCTTTTATATGTGCTGTCTTCCCCCAATTAAATAGCTCTTAGCACAGCGCCTAGCACATAAGCAGTTATGCTTGCTAAAAATATTTGTTGACTCTGTCTGTGCTCTAGCTAAACTGGCATAATTGGTTGTTCCTTTTGTATAACATTCATTTCCTCATGCCTTTTTCCTGGACAGCTGGCGTGTTTGTAATACTCTCACTCCTACTTCTTGGAACCCCAAGTGCACTGAAAACGCTGAGTTCAAGTATAACCTCCAAGAAGCACTTTGTGATTCCCTCAGTTGTTATTTTGCCCTCACAGATCTGTCTTTTTTCTTTGTATCTTCAGTGTTTGGCACAATGTCTGGCACATATTAGCTGCTTACTTAATGCCTGTTGATTGTAATCCAGCAACAGATAGATGAGTGTGTACAGATTATATGTGTTAAACTTTGGTTACAAAATTCTTCCTTATATGTTGTTGTTGTTGTTGTTCAGTCAAGTCTGACTCTTCATGACATTATGGACCACACAATCCATGGGGTTTTCTTGGCAAGGATACTGGGATGATTCACCATTTCCTCCTCCAGTGGATTAAGGCAAACGGTTTAAGTGACTTGGGTTAAACTAAGTTTCTGAGGCCAGATGCTGACTCTGGTCTTCCTGACTTCAGGACCAGTATTTTATCCAGTGCCTCCTAAAGTCAACAGTGTGAAAAATTTAATCAGATCCCCAATGATAGAAAATAAATGGATATATAATATATATGAAAGTAAGAAATGAGAAGAATTTACAAGAAATTGACTTGGTAGAATGTATGTTTCTTGGTGTTTGGGAGATTAATTCAGTTTTAGCAAGTGCAGAATGACATTTCTCTTTGTACACTAAGCATCATTTTAATAATAATATTAGCTAGCATTGTGCAGAGTTCTTTAAAGTTTGCAAAGTACTTAACTGATTTTTTGCTTACAACCTGGGAGTTAGGTGCTATTACGATCTCCATTTCAGATAAAGAAACTGAAGCAAACAGATGTTAAATGATTTGGGCAAGGTGACATGGCCAGCAAAAATCTGAGGTCAGATTTAGACTAGGTTTTCCTAACTCTAGGTCTGGCATTGTGTCCACAACACCACCTAGGTTCCTTTATTTTTTAAATCTAACCTTCAGTTAGAGAGGCAGGTTGCTTAGTGTCTAGAAAGCTGGCCTAAAAGACACTGGTTCATATCCTATCTCTGTCAAGTCACTTAACCAGCCAGTGCTCTAGGCAGTATTCTAATACTGTAGAAAAGAAAGTGACCTTCACTGGCAAAGGTTTTTTTCACTGAGGAATTCTCTCTACTTTTAAAACCACAGGTCTAGTCTTTATCTCTAAGCTTTAATTATGACTATTGTGGAAATTAGCATGTAAAAATCCTTTTGGAGATCTGTTGCCCTCAAATCAGGCATTTCAAAAAAGTTCTCTTAGATTAAATAGAACTAAGGGGAGAATATTTTGGGGGAAGAACATTATATTTCACCAAATTTATGACATTTCTTGCAGATGCCCAGGATAGTAAGAGGAAAAGCAGTGTGCAAGTGATCTACAATGTTCAAGCTGCCAACTTTAAAATACATATTAGAAAGTCCCAGGAAATAGCTAGTGTCATTTTTCCATCACAAACCACTTTAAGACATAATAATTTGTTGCCAAAGGAACAAACAAAAAAAACAAAAACATGGAGAAATCTATGTAGAAATATCCTATGATACTTTTGATTGATAGATGCTAGCAAAAAATAGAAGATAATCAATTATACTTTACATGCAGACCCAATTTGAAGTGTCTCTGAATGATAAAGGTTAAGACTGTACATTAGCCATTTGAACTAGCTAGCTGCTTTGATAGAGAAAACTTTGGCAGCAAATGAACCCACAAGTTTTAAAACTTATTTTGCATTTAAATAATGGATTTCTTATTTTCATCTATCATTAACCTAATTGATCTCATTTAAACATGCAAATTACAGCACTGTGCTTTTGTGCTCATGGACATTCTTTTTTTATTGCTTACACTTAAGAATCTTATTATAAATATTTATTAATTTAAAACCTCTTTTTCTTTTACATGGGATCTAAGCACTTAAATAATGCATACTTGAAATTCATTGTGACCTAAAGAAATAATTAATGACTTCATAATATATATTATTCTGTATATTAATTTTAGATCAGCTTCTCAAACAATGCTTTTGGGTTTTGTTATTTTTCTAAACACAGTGTCTCAAAATGGTTTCATTAGATGAAACATTTTCCACACTTTCCTTCATTTTACTTTTTAAAAAACATTTGACTTGGTTTATGTAATTATCATCTATGCAATTGGTAGGAAAAGAACTTGTAGTTACACTTAATTGTTTTATTCCCTATGTTTCCTACATGATTCCTTCTGTTAGTGCTAATACAGTATTCCTGCTGAGAATTAAATAAAAACTGACTCATACAATCTGTTCCACTAAAAATATGAAATCAGACAAGTAAAAAAGTCAAATTATTTCTAAGGGAATTAAGTAATTTAGATATACTGAATTCTGCTAGAACATTTTTTTTTTTACATATTCCTATGATTCATGATGAAAGGGCTACATTAAATTAAAGGTAAGAGGGCAGGTAAGTGGCACAGTGGATAGAGTGCCTAGCCTAGAACCAGGAAAGCTCAACTTTATGAGGTCAAATGAGGCCTCAGATACTTACTGGCTGTGTGACTCTGGGCAAGTCTCTTGAGCCTATTCACCTCAATTTCCTCATCTGTAAAATGGGTTAGAGAGGGAAATGGCAAAACACTCCAGTATCTCTGCCTGAGAAAACCCCCAGTGAGGTAACAAAATGTTGGACACAAATCAAAAACAACTGAAGTTAAAAAGAACAATGCACGTTAAATACATATTAAAGATAATCTCTGCATTTTGCTAACAATTTACTAGCATTACTTTTAAGTAGACATGGTTAGAGTTTAGATAATTGTTTTGATTGGCATAAGGAAATTCCAGATAGGAAAACTTCCTTTACATATAAAGATTGTAACCATGTCTACAATATGTCACCTCAGACAGTTTTCTAAAGCAGTGAGGAGCTAAATGCCTTGCCCAGGGTCACACAGCTGTCATGTGACCTGAACACAGATATTTTTGGCTTCAAGGCAGATCATCCAAATATTACACTCACTGACTCATTTGTTGTCCTTAAATAATACAATTAATACTTTTTAAGAAGTACATATCAGTAACTTTTTTTTTATAAACAGCACAATCATTGCACATTTTAGCAAAAGCCAATAAAATAAAACACTATCACCATGGACAATTTAAACTAGAAATCCTTCATTAGGAACCATGAACTCTAAATACAGGGTTTCTCATGCAGAATTTGACACAATGATAATCCTACATTTCTATACTTAATAGTTGTCTCTAATACCACCTTTCACCAGATTATTGCAATAGGCTTCTAACTGTTCTCCTTGTCTGAAGTCTCTTCTTACCCTAATCTCTGGCCAGAGGCAGCTAGAGGGCTGGAGTCAGAAAGACTTAAGTTCCAATCCAGCTTCAGACATTTATAAACTGTGTGACCTTGGGCAAGTCACAATCTCTGTTTGACTCAGTTTCCTCATTTATAAAGGAATAAAAATATATCACCTGCCTCCCAGGATTGTTGTGATGATAAAGTATTATGTTTGCACAATGCTTTGAAACATTCAGTCAGCTGATCAACATTACATGTCCACTGTGTGCCAGGCACCATGTTAAGGGATGGGGATACAGAAAGAAACAAAAAACAGTGCCTACCCTCAAGGAGTTGACAATACAATGGAGTACAAGAAGAATAAGAAGAAAACAGATATACACAAAGAAGACATACATGTGATCAATGAAAAATAATTAGAAAGGGGAGGCACTGGAGTTAGGAGGGCTTGAGAAAGAAATCCTGTAGATGAGATTTTATCTGGGATGTCAGGGATGTCAAGGAAGACAGGTGTCTCGAAGGGGAGAGAAGATTCCAGGATAGGCTGAGAAAATATCCAGAGATCAAGGAATACCTGTTGGGGAGTAAGGTGTAAGAAGACAGGAAAGGTAGGAGGAGTCCAGGGTCTGAAAGGCTATGAATACTGTTGTAGTTGTTGCTGTTAAATTACATCTGCAGGGATTTCCTGTAAGTACACATCTGACCACATCATCTCCCTACCCCAATAAATTCCAGTGTCTTCCTATCAATTTTAGAATCAAATATAACTCACTCACATGACTTTTAAAGTCCTTCACAACTAGTTTCACCCCAATTGGGAGGGGAATGGTCATTGGAAATTACACCTACTTCCATATTTATTGCAGTCAAAATGACCTTTCCTCCATTCCTCCCTCATGACACTCTAACATGCCTCAAAATGATTTGAAAACCTAAAGGAATTTGGTAGGGACTCATTTGCCAATTTTTTTTTTCAGATAGTTTATATAGTATTGGAAGTAAGTGTTCTTTAAAGGTTTAGTAGAACTCATCTGCGAATCTCTCTGTCTTTGTCCTCACCTCAGACTCCTTGGATCTCTCCCAATAAAAAGCCAATATCGACATGAATCCTTTCCTGTGGCCTCCAGCTACTCCTGACTTTTTTAGAAATTCCCTTGTATTCAGCTACTTTGCACTGTTTTTATATTTATTTTCACACTCCATATGCACTTTTTTACCTTCTTCACTAAAGTATAAGCTCCTTGGTAGTAGGGATGCTTCATTCATTGTATCTCCAGTGTCTCCATAAATTTGGCACAAAGTAGGCACTTAAATAAATGCCTGTTGGTTTCTTGATTGCTTTTGATGATTCCCTGGTATTACTTAAGATGTATCTCTATCGTATTCTACATTGTTATAACTTATGTTATACCAACCCTAGAAAGACTTATATTGAAGATGGGAAGAAGGATGTTTTGTTTTGTTTCCCAGAGATATGGTTCCTTGATTTTCTTTACATGTGTTCTAAGTTATAAATATATATTTTCTGTCCAACGTCGAAGTCAGGAGATTTTGAAACTGTGATGTCCTTCCCTCCTACTTTCTATTTCACCCCTCCATCTTCTCTGTCTCTGACCTGCTCTCACACCTTGCAGGACACTAGCTGGGATACAAAGTAAGAAGCAAATGGACTGAGAGGTGACACTATCTACTGGATAGAGTGATCGCTTACTTTCTATGGGGTTATGAGCAAATCATTTCACCTCCCCGAGTCTTGATTACCTCATCCCTAAAATGAGGTTAATGATACATGGGATATATGTAAGGAGGGTTCTACAAATGTGTTTTTGTTATATTATTTTACATACGCATGGAGCCTGAAGAGATCTCAGTAACAAAATCTGAAAGTGTGTGTGGGATACATACAATATCCTGAGAAACACTTTAGGCCCTATGAGGAGACCAGATTTATCCTTCCAGATTAAAAAAAAAAAAGGAAAAAACAAACAAACTGGTAGTAATCTCTGTTATCTTTCATCCTCAGGGATGTTTTAAGGCTCCACCTAAATGTGACTGAAACCTGCTTTACTATGGCTCTGAGACCAGCTGCTGAAATTGCCCCCACTAACACAATGGGAAACTCTGTACCTTAGAGGGGCAACCAACATAATCATAAAATAATTTTAATTAAGTTCCTCCACATGCATGGCAGTATACTAGATGCTGTAAAAAAGAAATTAAATAGATTTTTTTTCTCTGCCTTCCAGACACATACTCACTAAACTAAGACAAAGTTAAATTATCATTTTTTCTGTAATTGGTCCGCCATCCAAAGGGGAATATATAAACATGTGTGTGTACATGTATTTTACATATATATATGTATTTGTCATCATCAAATTTCAAAAAAGTGACTAACCCTTAATAATTCATCATACTGCAGTGCTGCTTAGTAATACCTATTTGATTAATAATCTCTTTACTTGTCAAATTTGCTAAACTAAAAAGGCGATTACACAGCTAAGAATACCCACACTGTGTGCCTTAGCTTCCTTCTGAAATCTGTATAATCAAATTACCTTGATTTTCTTTCAATTTTAGGCTGAAATTTGAATTTCATGTAATCATTGAACTTTATTTTAATTTTTCTTGTTGGTTTTGCCTATAAGACAAGAAAGTTGAAGTAAAGGAATTCAGATGCCCTTCATTTGGGATAACATGAAATCACATGCCAGTTATTTTAGAGAACTACTTGCTCAAATGAGGAAATGAGAAATCATGAAATTGAAATAACTTTAAAAAATGAAGCAATTAAAAATAAAAAGATTATGATTTATTATAAGGAACTTACTTTAAGTTAACAAAGTATTACATAATTATATTGTACCATTCACAGACTAAGCAAATGCCACATGAAGCAATTTACTAGATTTATCTCTGATGCTAAGGTCATGTAAGAAGACAAGGCTAGCCCCTACTGACCAATTTAAGCTTTCGTCATGAAATCTGTCAGTTTGACAAAAAACAAACCTTCTGAGGGGGCCTTTGTGCTACAGTGGATAAAGACCGCATTAAATAGATAGATGGTTCGGACACAAGCAAAGGACAACGTAGATTCCGAGAAAGTTAAATCTCAAATAGGACATTTGGTATTATATGCATAAAACTACATATGGGAAATAACTTTTGCATTTGACTTTTCAAAATATGAAGCACTTCCAACCTTTTATCACTATAATTTTAAAAAAAAGATAAGAACTGCAGGGAATGTAAAAACGGCCTAACTTACATAATGATCATCCACCTATGAAAGGGCTTACGATACAATTTAGAAATTAGGATTCCCAATCTCCAGCTCTATTCTTATTTTATCTTTGCTCTTTATGTTGTCATATACTGAATATAGAAAAGTCCTACTTTTTTTTACAAATTTCAAATGGAGGGGTACATTTGTCACGAGGATTAAAGTATATTATCTAGGATTCAATTGTCAGTACTTTGTTGAAGCCTACTACTATTTTCACTTGGTTTTTCACTATATACATATACATATACATATTTGCTTTTTGATAACTAACAAATATTTTAAAAACAGCAGTCTTTTAACCTTATAGTTTTTTTACCTTTATTGTCAGTAATGAGATTCAGATAAGAAATCCTTTTCTCTGAGTACCTCTAACATGAAGAGGTAACATTTAATTGATCTGAGTTCTGCTATAAAAGGAACAATTTGAATTTGATTTAAAAGGCAAAAGAAAAAATGTAGCGCATGAGATTAGGAGGCAAAATGTTTACTTACAGTGTATTTCTAGGACCTGCATTGCTACCTGAGGTGTGGAGTTTAGAGATTCATGGTCTACTCTGCAAATTACTTTCACGCCATCATCGTTGCGATCCACTCTGAAATCCAGTGTGCTGCTGACAGTGAATGTCTTGCGATTTGCATCTTCTTCCTTTAAGTATTTGACATCTGAAAGGAAAACATACCATTTTATAACGCTGAGTTTTTCTTTCAAAATATTAACAGATCTCATTAAATTGAACAATTTTATGAAATTTACTTTCCTCCATCTTTATAGGTTTTTTTAAAGACCAATTGTTTGCTGATTTGACATTCAATCCATTTCAGACTGAAAAAGAAAAATACAACCATTTACTAAAATGGATTTAAATAGAGCAATTTTAAAATGAAATAAAGGGAAAGATTAACAACATAACATTCTCCTTCCCACATTCTCCACATGATCTTGATTACAAGTAGATACCAGCTTTCTCAGCAGATCGTGTCTTTCTTTCCTTAGAATTAGCAGTTTCACTAAAGCAAATGCTTTCTTATTCTAATCACAATGATATAATACAGGGTGGGAGAGGTTATTCATATTTATACATTTGTAGGAGAAGGTTTTGTTATGCATAAAAGAAAGCACAAAACTGTTGAACTATGATTTGAATATGAACAATTTGAAGTAAGCCAACATATTTCTGGAGAATGGGACAGATAAGAGAGTGGCTACCAAAGGAGGGAGTAAGGATGACCTGAGCATTTTGAATATTCAAATATGTCTCTGTAGTGAACTCTGCTTTCAGATAAAATATTATTCAACTGTTGAGGAACTCATTTCAATATGAATAGGGATATACAATTTTTTATTGATCCTTATGGGTCCTAAGATCCACGTAAGCTAAAAGAGCACAATGTTAGATTTTTTGAAAAAAAAGAATTCCTCTGTTATCTATTTGGAATAATTGTCCACCACTCATTATGCACTGAAAGGCACAACTAAGAGTTATTTGTTTCTTTGTATAAATATTTTAAATAATGCTTTCATTTATTTTGGAAATTCTTAGTCCTGAAATAGGTCATAACTTTTTAGGAATTTTAATAGATCAGAGAAAGAATCAATAGAGTGAAGCTAAAGCACTGTTTATAACAATACTTCAAATTAATTTGAAAAGTGCACCTGCTTTACTTCTATTCTCTACACACCTCTATCATCCTTTTGATTCCTTTCCCTTTCCATTTTTAAAAACAAATTTCATGGAAGATCTTGTTTAAATATCTATTACATATTAAAAGAAAATAAATGTCATAACAGGACAGTAGCATTAGTTTAGCTAGAGGACTGGGGGAAGTGACAACTCAAAGATACATCTCTTTTTCTAGGTTACCTTTAAAGAAGTACTGGATGCGTGTTATTCAGCACATAGCTATTTATATGGCTCATTGACTTTTGTTTATTTCAGCAAAAGAACAACCTTGTCATATTGATTTGCCATAATAAAGATCTTTAAAATAAATTTTAGCAGAAGAACAAACAGATGAGGTCATACTTGCCTTTCAAATTGTGTGTGTAGATTTGTGTGTTTATAATCATATGTTAGATAACATTTTTGCTTAAGTAAAACTTCCATCATAAAAAAGACATTATATCTCCACAGCTAGTTTTTATTAAAATGATATGTTCATGAGATAAGAGGAGGGGGAAGATTTCTGAAAGAATATAAAAACCTAGATCTAGTTTGTATCAGAGTTCTTTCTGCTTTTTATTTCTGAATAAACTACAAATGATTTAGAAATTTTTTCTTCCCATTAGCTTATAAACATGCTTCCAAATAACATTTATGTCTGCTCACCTAATTCAGTTCCTTACATTTCAGCATCCACAAATTAAATTCTGCTTTGCTGCTATAACAATGAAAATAAAAAGTTCTGATTTCTGCTAAGGTAAAACCATTGAGCATTGAATTAGTTCTTTGGTAATATGAAAATTTGCAAGTTTCTTCTAAATTTCCCAATTTGTCAATAACATGCTAAAAAAGGAGGTTAGTACAGCTTTTCTTTTTCCAGATTTGACGCAGCAAAATATAATGTCTCCTAGCAAAACATTTGGAAGATTATATTTTCCTCTTTCACTCTCTCCTTCCTCCCTTTGTTCTTTCCATCTAACCTCTCTGTTTGGTCTCTCTATTTCATCCATGTAGGAAGTCAAAAGGCTCAGGTCAGTGTTGCATACTCATCAGCACAAGAGTTTTGATCTCCTTTATTTCCAACTTGCTCCTCAGAGGTGACCTGATGATAATAACCCCTTCTTGGGGTTCAATGCTGAATTTAGTATGGATACCCAATTCACATGGCCCATTGCAACTCAGAACTCTCTCTCTCAAGAGATCTAGTAGTTTCAGCATCTCTGGACAGAAAGGATTACAGAAGAGCACCACATACCCTGACCAGAAGGGTATATTTATAAGAAATGTATGAGAAATTATTTTGAAAATTTATTCTTATTGTTCATTTTTAACAAATTCTGTGTTTATGTGAACTGCAGATCAACACATCTGTTTCCTTACATGTTTGCTTTAAGAATGTAGCATTGAGCTTAAGTCTAACCAGACACATACAATCTGCTATAAGCTGTTTAATAAAAGGTCCATAATAGAGTGGTTGAAAAATAAAATGTACTCACAAAATGAATTTATTTGAAAGAAAAAACAAACTGAAATACTATTTGTTTTTAAGTTATTAAACAATTAATTATAGTTAATAATAATAACACTAGACCAGAAATGTATACAGAAGAAAAAAAGGAAGAAAAATATTTAACTCTAGAATTTAGAAAACCATTTTCAGAAAAGATTGACACTATTGTATAGCAGACAATATAGGTAATGTTCTACTATTTGAAGGAAACTTTAAGGTCTGGCCAAAATTTCTCCTTTTGGGTTGAGCCGTGGTCTCCATAAAACACAGTTAAAATGCATCTTTTTTTTTTTTAACTTAGGAGAAAGTAATGCAGTATCATACTACCATATTAGCCAATATTAATGTATCATTTCCCTTTCAGACACTGGAGGGGATTAGAACTCAGGAAAAAACATTTTAATGAAGAGAATAGGGGAGGGAACCAGGAAACTCTAGGTCATGTGCTTGTATCTAAATGGGGCAAGTCCTTGTTGAGATGCTTTAGCAAGGATCTCTGGGAAGGTGACAGTAAAAAAAGGGTGGAGGGGAGACCAACAGCAAACAACATGACTCGATAATATTGTTTGAACACAGTTTTATATATTATGTAGATATTTTTGTAATGATTTTTGAAAAGGGAAAAAATTAGACAAGTTTATGAAAACTAAGGAATAATATGAAAGAAAATCATGAGATACCAAGGAGGGAAGAACATGTCCCAAAGAAGATTAATTTCACTTGACTCTAAAGAAGGCAGGGAAAATAGAGTATCTGAGGATCACAACTAAGTCATAAAGACTTTGAAATATAAAGTGATTTAGTGAAGGTCATTAACAGCTAGTGAATGACAGAAAAGGCATTCAAACTCAGGTTTTCTGAATCTGAGCCCCATATCCTTCCCACTATATCATATGATGGGAGCCCACTTTGTATTCCATTACATAGGCACAGGCTGCACTGTTGAACCCTGCTGGTAATTTTGCAAATATGCTATATACAAGATTACAAGATTGACAGGGAGTAAATATAGTTGTTATAAAATAAAATTTATATTGAAGAAACATTTGTATGCATATAGATATATACATATATGCATATATACACATAGATATGTGAATTTTCTCATTAAGGACATTCAAGTTTAATAAAAAACACAATATTGATGATTCTTAAAATTATTTTTGAATTGTAATTCTTTTTATATAAGAAAAAAGGGTAAGGCTTCTCATACACGTTTGTATACCAGAGCTCTAACCATAGACCTTCTTGCATACACTCCCACCTCCACCCCAATTTGTCTTTTAAAAAATGTGTTTGTGTATATGTACACATATCATATCCATATGCGCATGTATATTTACATACACACATACATACACACAAACACAAATGTATGTATACACACATATACATATACATATATACTTGCATACATCTTTTTTTCAGTTTCCAATTCTCTACCTCCCTCTGACCTCTCTCCCATCTATTGTGAAGGCAAGCAATATGAAATTCATTAAACATATGAATTCATATCTGCACTTTATTGACAGCAGAGTTATTTCTGCATAAATGAAGTTCTGTACTACCTCCTGAGGCAACACATTACACTTGTGGGTAACTCGTAAGATAGGACATTTTTCCCCATATCAAAACTTAACTTGCCTCTCTGTAGCTTCTATCAAATTTTCCTGCCTCTGTCCTCTACCTTCTTATGCCACACAAAACACATTAAATTCCTCTTCAACATGACTTGTCTTTAAATACTTGAAGGCCACTATCATACACCTAACCCTATCTTCTCCAGAATAAACATCTATAGAGCTTCCAATTCTAATCAATAGGCCTAATTTTCATAACATTTATTTTTCTACCTCCTACTATACCTGGTACAAGGGGAAATCCTTTCAATAAATATACACATGCAAATAAAATAAATTTCCACATTTGTTGAAAATGTATTTCTCATTTCTTCGTGTTTAGTTCAACACCTTTGTATTAGAAGGTAAGTAACATATTTCCTCATTGGTCTCCTAGAATCATCATTAGCCACTGCATAAATTCATACTATGTATATAATTAAAGTATTCAACCAAGCCTTGTATGACATGATCTTGAGATCTTTAAGCATCATAAACACCATTCTATAAATGTTCTCCAACTTATCAGTGTTTGTATTGGAACATGCAACCAAACTGAAAACAATACTACAGGTATGATTTGACCAAGGCAGAAATGATGGGTCTGTCAGTTCCTTTGTTTTGGTCACTGTGGTTTGTTTAATGCAATGCAAGATTATATTTGTTTTCTTTTTTTTTTTTTGGTGGGGGAGGCTGCAATAAAAATATTGGGAAAAATTATAGATTTGGATTCAAATTCGAATCCTGACTCTACTATTTGTTACCTACGTGGTACTAGCAAGGCACACAAAATCTCTAAACCTGAAATTTAGTCTCACTAAGCCTCCTCTAATTATCAAATTGATTTTTAAACACAAGTATAAGTCATTAAATTTATTCCAATTAAATTTCATCTTGTATTTGGACTAATGAATCCTGAGTTTGTCAAACAATGTGTTATGCATACCTTCCAGATTTGTTATCAGCAAATTTGAGAAGCATACAATCTGTGTCTTTGTCTAAGTCATTGGCTGAATGTTAAATAGCACAGAGTGACTTTTGCACTCCCCTAGAGATCGGATCTAGCCATGTGACCATGGGTGAGTCCATCTGAAAACACTCTTGTCTAGCCAGAGTCCTGCATGATGCACAATGACAGCACAGGAGATTTTGACAAATAATTTCATAAAAGTGTGGTTAACTATATCAACATCATAGAATGAGTGGGGGACAGGACAGGATGGAGGCAAATATAATTATTCTTTCACAACATGACTATTATTAAAATCGTTAGCAAAACTACGCATATATAACCTATACTGAATTGCTTGCCTTCCCAGTGGGGATGAGTGGGGAGGAAGGAAGGGAAAGAAGTTGGAACTCAAGTTTAAGGAATGAATGCTGAGAATTGGTTTTGCATGCAACTGGGAAATAAGAAATACAGATAATGGGGTATAGAAATCTATCTTGCCCTACAAGAAAAGAGAGAGGATGGGGACAGGGAAGGAAGGAAGGTGATAGAAGGGAAAGCAGACTGGGGAAAGGGGCAATCAGAATGCACAGTGTTTTGGGGTGGGGGGGGAGATGGGGAGAAAATTTGGAACTCAAAATCTTGTGGAAATCAATTGTTGAAAACTAAAAGTAAACAAATTTTTAAAATGCAAGAACCAAAAATTAAAAAAATATATATATATCCACATCATTACTTTGATCTATCACTCTAGCAACCCTGTCAAAGAAGGAAAGAAATTAAATTTGGCATGGCCTGTTCTTGATGAAGCCTTACTGATTCCTTCTGATTGCCACATATTTTAGATGTTCAATAACCACCTTTGAAATAATATATAATTAATCTTGTCATGAATTGAAGTAAATCTGACTGTCCTGTATTTTGGAGACCCTACTATCTTCTACATTTTATCAAAATCTGAACATTGACTCTTTATAGGCAGCCACCCTATATCCAATATTTCTACAAACTCAAGACTATAAAAGGATTTGGTGATTGGAGTTATCGTTATCACAGGACTGTCTAATTCCTTCATGTCCTATTCTCTATTTCTACCCACATTGCTCAGGTTATATATTCTGCCATTTTCTTCTATTTTTTAAATTTATTTTTAATTTGTTATCTAAGAATGCCACCAATATTTATTTCAACTAAACTAAATTCCACCTAAGTTAAAACACTGACTGATTTCAGGCGAGTAGGAGTAAGAATGCATGGGAAGTTTTACTGTGTTAGCCCTGGGCAGTGCACATTCATAAAAATGATTGTTTTTCTACATAAAATATATTCTAGTTAATTTTTGATTATCCATTAAGTGCTGAAACATTTTTCATTCCAACTATTTTTATAGAAAATTTTTGAAAAATCTATTACACACATCTTTGTCTTACTAAAATATAATATTATAAATATAGGTTAATTTTTTTTATTTAACGCCTCAGGGTCAACACTATGAACATCAGTTATTGTATTGGATGGAAAGTATAGCTATAGGAAAGACAGATAGAGAGGGGGAGAAGCATAGATTTGAAATGTTCTGCCCCAGGAGATAAAAGGAATTGACTTTATTTAAAGACGTCTCAGACCTCAGCTTGTTCGTTTTTTGTTTTAGTAATTTACTTTTGTGGGGGTAGGGTGGGGGATGAGGGGTTAGAGCAAGGCAAGAGTAAAGTCAGAATGAATATTGTATTTATATGACTTCCACGGCATTTTAAACTAACAATAATTAATATTTAAACCATGCTTCAAGCTTTAAAAAAAATGATTTGCTCACAGCCCTGTGAGGGAATTAGCATAAGCTGATCTTCTGCAGATGCAATGAAAATACCCTTACTGTAACCTGAGGAGAAGACAGGATGCTGAAATGATATAAACTATATCCTGCTCCCACATGATTTTTATTTCTTCTGATAGGTCTTGATCTTTTAAAAGCTTTTCATTTCCCCTAGCCTGGAGATTGAGTATTTATTGTGGCTATTTCTATTAAAAGTATGTTCGTAAATTTCTACCAATCAATGTTATATCCCTGTACTTGTGGGCAGTAATGAGTAGATGATATAAAGGGTGACATTATAAACAAATCTGAAGAGTAAGGAAGAAATTACCTATCAGATCTATGGATAGGGAAAGAGATAATGACCAAACAAGTGATAAGGAGGATCACAGAAAGTAAGATGTACACTTTGGATTATGTAAAATTTAAAAGTTATTGAATAAACTTAATGAATATAGCTGAAATCAGAAGAGAATAAGGCAAATGCAAAAACAATTTGCAATTTTTTTTTCTGATAAAGGTCTCATTTATAATCTATATATGAAAATTATTCAAATGTATAAGAATGAGAACCTTTCTCCATTTGAAAAATGAATAAAAACAAAAGATACGAATCAGTAACTTTCTTCCATACTATCACAGGCCATTTGAAAGAGTTAGTAAATCATTAATAATTAGAGAAACATGAATTAAAACTATTCTGAGGTACCCATCACATTGATAAAGTTGACAAAAAGGAAAATGCTACATGCTACAGAAACTCCAGTCAAGTAGTCACATTAATACACTGATGAGAGAGCCATGATTTGGACTAAGCATTTGGGAAAATAATCTGAAATTATATTCCAAAAGTTATTAACTGTGCATTACTCTTTGACCCAGAAAAATTGTTACCAGGTATGTACCCCAAAGATCAAAGACAGAGGGAAAGGACCCACATGAAACATTTGTAGCAGCTAGCGCATTCTGAATTGACAAAATCTGGAGACTAAGGGAGAACCCACCAATTGAGAAACGGATGAACACATTAAGGCATATGAATATAAGAGAATACCAATGTGCTATAAAAATTGATAGAGAGGATAGTTTTAGAGACTCTTTGGAAGACTTGTGTGAATTGATTCAGAATGAAGGGAGTGGGAGAACAATATAAAAATAAAAGTTTTATGAAAACAAGTATGAAAGAATGAAGAACTGTGACCAATGCAATGACAAACAACGATTACAGAGGACTTGTGATGAAACATGCTACTGAAGAGTCTTATCACGTTACTCTTATAATTTCTCTATGCCTTCTTCTTCAGCATAGACTTCAAGAATTTAAAGGTGCTTCTAATTCATACGTAGGTTTACAGATAAGGACACTGAGGCTGAGGGACATTAAGTGATTTACCTTGGGTCACACAACTAGTAAACATATGAGATGGAATCTGAACTTAGGTTTCCTGTTCTCCAAGTCTATCACTCTCATCCACAGTAAGGTTTTGAACATGATCCTAGGTGGCCTGGTAGCAACAGTGAAGTCAGAAGAAGAAACAGGTGTGAGAGAAAGATGAAAAGGTCTATTTAAGACATTAGGAATTTGAAGGGCTGGTAGGGAAACTGCCATATTAGCAACTAGGGATTTAGGAAGGTCCTTAATAAAAATACCAGAATGTCCATCTAGCCAAAGTTTTCATGAAACCATATAAGTGTTTGAGCCCTGTGTATTATTATATAGATAGCTTTAATTTTGTTAACTGAGATGCTCCCCTGAAGACTGGCTGTCGGTACTAAAACAAAATAATATTAGCTAACATTTACATAGCAAGTACTATGTGCCAGGCACTGTGCTAAGTGCTTTACAATTATTATCTCATTTTATTATCCCCATTTTACAGCTGAGGAAATGTAAGCAGACAGAGGTTAAGTGACTTGGGAAGTGCCCAGAGGCCAGATTTGAACTCCTGTCTTCCTAACTCGAGGTTCTGTGCTATATCTGCTCTACAACCTGCCTTCAGCTGACCAGTGTTAAGGGCTGGAACTGCAGCCTAAGATAGCATGCATTTCCTCATACAATTAGTTCCTTGAATTTTGTGACCGGGACAATGAAGTTTTTTTTTGATTGGGTGACAAACAGAACAATGGTAAATATTCTTTACTAGCTGGTGACAAGCAAACTTAAATGTGAGTTGCCTGGTTTTGCCTGTGCTGATGCTGCGGACTCCCATGGCAAAGGAATACTTTGGTGGACCTACCTCATAAATCAAAACATACTAAAGCCGTAAAGAGAAGTTTGAAAAAATGGACCTGATGTTAGGTTGGCAGAGATTTTCCTCTCACCATTTGATGAGAAATATGGAATAGTAATAATAAAAGAATAGCAGCAGCAATACTGACAAAACTCCCTTCATCAAGCCTTTCTCTGGTGATGTCACAGCTGTCATTTGGATTTGATACGTGTGATGTCTTCTGTACAACAACGACTGATGATCCAAAGCCAGAATCTGGAGATCCAATAGAGCTAATACAATTAAGACATACATACAATAATTCTGATCTTCTTCAGGAAAGTAAATGGACCATAAAGAAGAACCTATCCATGAATATAGAAGAGATTTAATTGCATAAAGTCCTTCCTAACCTGACCCTTTCCTACCTTTTCTACTCTTATGCTTCATTCCCTTCCACATGGACTGAGATACAGCAACACTGCCTTCTTTCTTTTCCTTGTTCCTGATAGTTATCTTTGCCCTGGATATCTCCCATGCACATAGTAAGTGACTAATAATTGCTTAACGATAGTGAGGAAGAACACAAAGCATTTAATACATAATGCCAGTCTTATTGTACACTTTGGTCTGTTATGATTTGGAAAGAATTCTAACCTTAATCCATACTATATTTAAAAAAAAATAGAAGACCCATAATCTTAGGGAAGCTGTAGAATAATTAATACTTCCTTGACATAAAGGAAGAAGAGATCTGATAGACCCTCTCAGAATACATGATAAACAGTTTAAAAAAACTCTACACAAATGTTTTAAAACAAGCAGATATCTCTGTAGTAACTGTAAATATAGATTGAAGACAGGAGCATTCCTTGTTTTTCATTAAATGGAATCAAAAGTAGAGCCTATTCAGTGGCTAAGATTTCAGGAGTTACCATGGCTCTACTTGAAGCCTGTAGAGTGGGATCCCAAAGCTTCTACGTCCAACATCCATCAAGCAACAATATGCCAACAAAAGAGCATTGGACAAGTATCTCTAACACCTCCTCCTTGCCAACACCTTACCACCTCTCACTTTCTCATTGATCTCCTTGCCTCAGGTTTCTACTTTCTCCCCTTCCCACCAAATTCTCTTCCTCTCTGTTCCTCAGACTTGACACTTTAGTATCCATGCCTTTGCACTGTTTCTCACCCATGTGTGGCAGGTTCTCCCTCTTCACCACCAAGGCAGAGAATCCTTCCCATCCACATGGAGCTCAAACAACACTGATTCACACTGATTTGTTTATGGAACTAGGAGGGATTTTCATCATGGTAATTCAGAAAATTATAGAAGGGTTGTTATTAAGAAACCTAGACTTCATGATCAATATCAATTATAAAAGATAACTATGGAAAAAAATGTGTAACATACTACTAGAGGTTGCAAAAATTTGTCTAGAAAGGTAAGACCTGGTGTCTAGAAATACATATCAGAATCTCACTATCTTCCATGTGCTGATATAACACAAATCTCTATACTACAAATATGGGCCTCCACATATTCTGGAGACCTCAACAATGAAACTTGCTGTCCATAGCATTATGTTTCTTGAGGGAGAAATAGTTATATCTAAACACAGATCCCTGCAATGGCCACAATCAAGAAACAAGGTCTCAGTCTTCACCCAGAGTCAATAATCTCTTTGCCATCAGTCAGTAAAGAACATATGTCCTTGCTACGCTTGTCACCCAATCAAAAAACTTCATTGTCCCAGTCACAATATTCAAGGGACTAATTGTATGCATGCTACATTATTCTTCAGTTCCAGTCTTGAACACTGGTTAATGAAGCTAGGTAGTGCAGTGGATATAATACAGGGCCTCGAGGTAGGAAGACAGGAGCTCAAATCTGGCCTCTGGGCACTTCCCAAGTCACTTAACCTCTGTCTGCTTACATTTCCTCAGCTGTAAAATGGGGATAATAATGGCAGAGATAATAATTATAAAGCACTTAGCACAGTGCCTGGCACATAGTACTTGCTATGTAAATGTTAGCTAATATTATTTGTTTTAGTACTGACAGCCTGTCTTCAGGGGAGCATCTCAGTTAACAAAATTAAAGCTATCTATATAATAATACACAATGCTCAAACACTTACATGGTTTCATGAAAATTTTGGCTAGATGGACATCCTGGTATTTTTATTAAGGACCTTCCTACCTCTCTAGTTGCTAATATGGCAGTTCTCCTACCAGCCCTTCAAATTCCTAATGTCTTGAATAGGCCTTTTCATCTTTCTCTCAAACCTGTTTCTTCTGACTTCACTGTTGCTACCAGACCACCTAGTATCATGTTCAAAACCTTGTTAGGATGGTACAGTGGATGAGAGTGATAGACTTGGAGAACAGGAAACCTAAGTTCAGATTCCATCTCATATGCTTACTAGTTGTATGACCCTAGGTAAGTCATTTGACCTTCCTCAGCTTCAGTGTCCTTATCTGTATACCTGCTTTATGAAATAGAAGTGACTTTGAATTCTTGAAGTCTATGCTGAAGAAGAAGGCGTAGAGAAATTAGAACTTGATAAGACTCTTCAAATTAAATCAACACACTCTGCTCCTTATTAACTGAAATTACAAATGTGAGAAAAGGTGAGGAAGATAAAAAAAAATCTGAGAAAAAATGATTCAAGGGAAAACTCATGAGAAAGTCAAATGACTTCTATAAACTGAACAGAGTTTTTGTTCTTTCTAATGTGAAATTTTTCTTTGGGAAAAGAATTAGTAGTAGGTGTGGGGCATGGCAGGTCCTAAATAACATTTCAGTGGAAAAAAATTAATGAGGTAGATTAAATTGTAACAGACAGGAAAAGACTTGTTATTGATTTAGGAGTTATTCCTGAATCACTGGTCTGTGGACAGCCAGACCACTAACTTGTCAGGGCAAAATCAGAGTTAATAAAAAGCAAGAGGAAAAAATAATACTGATAAAAAGCAGGTAATTGAAATAGCAAAATTCTGAACAATTGAAACAAGTACTAAGCAACAAAATAAGGTAAATGGGCATAGAAACAGAATCAACTCCGATAATAAAAAAATATATATAAATATCTAGGGGCTCTAAATCTATTGTCACAATAAGAATACCAATAAAGAAAGCATAAGAATCAGCACACACTTGATTTAAATTGTCAAGGAGAGGGATGGTGGCCCAAAGTCACATAACTCATTTGTAAAATCATGTGATGAAAGATTAGGGAAGGTTTAAACAGTATGAAAAAGAGAAGCAATGCAAGGTTGAAAAATTGATTAAAGAAAATTTAGAAAATGATTCACCTGAGCCAAAGACCTTTAAGGATGAAAATGGAAGATCAAGAAAAATGTAAATCTCTCTAAAGATTACTATTAATTAACTACTTTCACTGTTAAAGAAAGTGGAAACAATGTACTTAGAGCCTAACATCATGGTTCCAAGATTGTCTTCAAGATGCTGGAGCAAAACATCTAAGATTAAACATAACTTTCTTCACAAGGAAAAACAAGAGAGCATCAAAAAAGCAATTATCAAGAAATTCAAGGACAAAGTAAGTAGGTGTGCATTTTTTCTAATCTAGGCTAACAAAAAGAAATACCCAGAAGCCTGTGTATACTAGGAAAGGGGTTGAGGCAGAAAATCTTACCCCAAGGTGCATTGCAAAAGGATCCTTCAAGGAGTCTTACCAGAAAAGGCAAACTAGGGAATTCCTGGATCCCATAGCTGTGTTCCTAGAGGTAGGGAGATGGTGGAACAGGTACTAGCAAAGGACACCTAAATTTTTCAGCTATATCTCTATGACTCTAATGCATGAGTTCAGAGCCTCCTAGGTTTACACTAGGAAGGCAACAGTTAGGTCACTCCCTAACCTTGCTGTCCTAGTTTAATTATCTGATCTCCATGAACTTAGAGGATGACATAAAAGGAACTTCAGTGATAGAGATCAAGACGAAAGCATGCCTCACCATTTATCCTAGAAGGGTGTGGAGTTCCAGTTCAGGAAGTAAAACTGAAAAAATGGCTAAAACCAAACCAAACTAACCAAACAGAAACCTCAACAATCAATATTATTGACTTCTAAGGCTTGTTCTCTCTTCAGATTTGGAGATTACTGGCTAGGACTGACATTTCTTAAGGGTGCCTCATCCATAATGCTCACTCCCAGATTAACTCATTTTTTGGACTCCTTTATCTCTCCACAGATGAATTGTCCCCACATATGTATCCTTTGCTCTTCCTTCCCACTTTGAAATATCCCTTTATGAATGTTTATCTTTTTAAAAAATCCGTATCTTTACTGCTTAGCATAGTACCTAGCACATAGTAAGAGATTAATAAATGCTCTGTCTCTCCATCAATTCAGGGATTCTTAAGCCACAAACACAGAAGAGAACAACTTCACAAAATTCCCAATTAAACCCAATGAATCCAATCATTTCCCAAACAAAAACACAGATTGTCACTGGCTCGACTAAGATTTCCAAAAGCAATTAAGTCAAAATTATAAATGAAATAACAGCTCTAAAGAAAAGGATAGCAAAAGAAATGAGATTACTAGACAAAAGAATTAAAAGAACGAACAGCTAAATATGGGTCATGGATAACTTTACTCAAGTAACAGACTCCTCAAAAATTGAATTTGATCAAACAAAAATCAGGGACTTCATCTCTCAAATGTTTTCTTCTGTATTGGTTGTCCATGTGGAATGCCTTCTCTTTACTAACCTCCTCTTTTTAGCATTGCTGACTCCCTCTGAGATTTAGCTCATGGCCTTCTTTCCTCAGAAGGGATTTCCCCAGTCTCACAAACTTCTCTCTACTGTCAGATTTGAATTCTGATATTACTGACTCTAGATCCAGAGCTTTATCCACTGACCTCATTGGCAAGTTGAGAGAGGCTGCATTAGACTGGGTAGTTCCTTTGAAAGAGGAGTGTAGTCTGTTATTGAGAAATTACCAGTATTTTTAAGTGGCATCCAATGAGATTTTTGGATATCCTTAAAGGATACAACATGCTGTTAAGGGTGCTGAGTATGAGGTACAGTGAATTAGTAGAAGAGAGAGCTTAGGTACTTGAGAGCCATCTGAAAAAGGACAGTTCTGAGTGTAAGATGAGTGACAAACTCGAGGACCATCTGGAAGGCACTTTATGACAGAAAATCTGCCAGAGAAGATGAGCATACCTATCCAGTCTGACAGACAAAATATCAGTAAAGAGATCAAGCATGGGACCCAGAGGCAAGGGAAGGGACAGAAGGTCAGGCAACCAACTCTGGAGTTCATATAACCAGAGGTGGCCTGGCCAAAAATGCATCAAAATATTGGAGCTATTCTGCAGACTCTTTTCAATGTTGAGAACTGAGTCATGTAGCTCAGCAGTTCAGGCTGTGAAAAGGGAGTTCATGAAGAGGCGGCAAAAGTAGTGGTACCTGAGAATGGATGAAGGCCTTCAGTCTCTAGGAATTCCTGATCCACAAATTTGGGGTGGGGGTAGGGAGTTTCCAGGATATTATGTACAAGTGTTTGTCTCCCTACTACTTTGAGTAATCTAGACATTGCCTTCCACTGGACTAGGCTCAGAGGAGTGAGGCCAATATCTCTCTATAAGTTCTTACTACAAATATAGGAGCTAGAACCGAAGAACACTAAGAATGAAAATATTGCAATATTCCAGATTGGGATACAAGGGTATGAAAGAGTATTATTAACATCTTTATCCTTAGGATAAGGTTCAGGGAACTCTTATATCCAGAAAGAGGAAGAAGAATTCAGTGGTCAAGACCATTAAATTTACACCCCCCTCTTTGAGATCCTAGTTCTTGGAGACTAGACAAGGAGTGGATTGGTACATAGAAGTATCTAGACATCTATGAGGAAAAAGCAAATATAGAATCAGGAAAGACTTAAATATGTTGTCAGAACCTTTTTCCTATGCAGGGCAGCAAGAGCTAAACAATTCATTCTCTAGGAAAGTGGAGAGAGGATATGAAAATGACATTTAGAAATGGGATACTTTCAGGAGCTGGATAACAATGGAGCCAAGAGGGAAAAGAGCAGCAGCTTGTATGTGTTTATGGTGATAGATGTGTGGAAGTGGGAGGGAAGAAGGGAGGGCTACAATTGCCTGCCTAGAGCATGAAGACATGCCAATTGCCTGCTGTCAAGTTAGAAGTCAACTAGGTAGGAGTACTCCTTTTGGGTAGTTGAAGAAGGGAGTATGAAATGGAGACAAGAGAGCTAGAATTCATTTATGGAATGGTGTCAGCAGTTGAGAAAGTGTGGAAAGCCTAGATGTTGGTCATCAGTGGCCAGATGGAAAGGAGCGAGTGAATGTACATGCCAAGGGAAACATATTGTAAGGATGATTTCAAGGAGTACATGTGAAAAAGTGACTGAGGAGAAATGTGGTGCAGACAAGCCCTAGCTTGGCCCTGAAGGAATAAAGGAGGTTTAGGAAAGATATAATTAACTTCAAATATCTGAAAGGCTGTCAAGTGAAATAAGTATTAAACTTGTTCTGCTTAGTCTCAAAAGGTAGAAGAAGGGGTGATGGGTAGAATTTGAAAGAAGTAGATCCAGGCTTGACATAAAAACTTCCTTACAATTAGAACTATCCAAAAGTAGACTTGGCTGCCTTGGGAGGTAGTGGGTTACCCTTCACTAGAAGTCTTTAAGTAAAATCAGTGTGATCCCTTCTCTAGAGGGGATTCTTGCTCAGATTTGGTTTGGAATACATTACTTCTGAAATTCTTTCTGATTGAGATTTTGTGATGCTGAGACTTTGTTTGAGAGAGATTATATATAGGAGGAAGTAGAGTCTTTCCCTATACTCCTGCACACCACAAGGAATAAAGAGTGGTGATAAAAATCTTTAAATCCTAATTTTATTTATATAGCATATATTCATATATAACATAAATGTGTAATGTATAAATGTGTATATATAAACACACATATGTGTAGTCAATTTCATTTGGTTCAACAAGTATTTATCTAGCATTGTGTGTTTGGCACTGTGGTAGAAGCTCAAAACAGTTCATGCTTTCATTTTTCAATTGAGGTTTTTCCAAAATCCTACTAACTCTTTCAGGAAATGATTTCCTGGTTAAGGAAAGAGTAAGGATCATGACTTACAAATATGTGACACTAATTAATATATTTTCTTCCAACTAAAGAGAAAACAATTCACAAAAACTTTTTCACCTCTGTCTAATCATGGAATTTCCAGTACTCTGTTTTGCACTACTTCATACACACACACACACACACACACACACACACACACACACACACACACTTTTTTAGTCTTTTCATCAATCCATAGTGTTACTTTCAGTTTCTCAAATTTTTAAAAATCTATATTTGAAGATGGTTTGGTCTCAGTTTTTTAAATCTATCTTCACCAATACCATTTCTATTAGACTATAAATCAAATGTTTATGGAAATAAATAACTATTTGATAATAGACTAGTTTTCCAAATGACATCTTTAGCAATCTTTATTATACAGCAAATGAATAAGACATCATGGGAAAAATTCAATGTTACCAAAATTTTTCTTTATATAAACATGAAATTATACCTTATTAATATGCTTTTAAAATAAATATTAATATATTGGTAGAAAAATAAATTTACATTCATCCATTTTGTTTTAAAAATTCCCTGATCCCCCTTTGTCAATATGAAATTTTTTACTCATAGATCCAGACCAATAATTACAAATTCCAATGCTTCAAAATATTTGTGGACAAATTAGTTTGGGAACTGCTTCTATAGACAATCACTGACAACTTAATAAATTATTACTGATTCATACATGCATTGGAGAATTAACAGAAGTCCAGAGAGAATGGGGTTATGAAAGGAAATGTGAACCATTTAGTGGAATGAGTGCTGTGGCCTTTAGGGCAGACAACATCCAAAAGATCAGAAGAAAGTAGTTAGTAATGATCGTTCCCTTCCTCCAAAAGACTCCATCCATACATTCCACCTGCCATTACATATTTTAGGGATTAAAAAGTACTTTCCTGACAACATCCCTATGGAATCGGTAGTAACTCAGTAGTTCAGGGATAAAGGTGACTACATGCTATGAAGTGCAGTCATAATGGAATCAAAATTTAATGAGAAATTTGACTCTCTAGTAGGAATGAATGCTAAAATAATCATGGACTAGACTGCCTTCATATCTTCAAGTAGGGTAATGTAACCAAATAAAAGAAAAATGTCGGTAGTGTATTTAAAGCATCCAAAGAGGAAGGGGTGGCAAAGAAAACTGTTATAGTTTAGAAAACATGTTAATAATGGGGAGATAGAAGAAGGCAATGAACATGAAGAAAGTCTCAAGTCAATGTTACAGGAGGATCAACTGAAGGATAGGGGGATTTTTATCCTGGAGGGAAAAAAAACCCAAGAGGATAAGGTAGCCCTTTTCAAGTACTTAAAGGACATACAATGGTGAATAGGTACTAGATTTGTTGTATTTCACTTCAGAGTGAATGTCTTTTCTTTCGCTTGGAGGAAACAAGACTGGAAGTTACAAAGAAGCAGATTTGAGCTTAATGAAAGGAAAAACATTATAAGAGTAAGAGCTACTAAGAAATGGGCTGCTTGAGGAGGTAGTAAGTTCCCTGTCTAGAGAAGTATTTGTGATAAGGAACATAACTACTTTTTAGGCGTATTGAAGAAAGAATTCATGGTAAAATAGCTTATCTCAAAATTTGCAGGTGTGGAAAGGTAAGGAAAGAATGAAACTTTGAAAATCACTTTAACATAATTTATGCGTTGCTGTTTAATCATTTTTCAGTCATGTCCATTTTTTTGTGGTGCCTTTTGGGGTTTTCTCAGCAAAGATACTGGAGGGGTTTGCCATTTCTTTCTCCAGTTTATTTTACTGATAAGGAAACTAGATTAACAGGGCTAAGTGATTTACCCAGGGTCACACAGCTAGTAATGTGTTTGAGGTCAGATTTGAACTCAGGAAGAAGTCTTCCTAACTCTAGACCCAGCACCCTATCTTCTGCACCATGTAGCTGTTTCCTTTATGCATACCAATTACTAAAAGTCAGTTTTTGAAATAGTAGGATACTTTATCTGGATGGTAAAGATTAGTTTAAGTAAGAGTTATCCTTACCAATAAAATAGCTGCAGGCATTGGAAAATATTTCTTAAAGTTTAAATATCAAAATTTTAGTTTGCTTCAGGATTATCTAAGTACAAGAGTACAAAACAGTCATAGATGCTAATGGAAAAATGTGTATTTTTTTTAAAATAAAGATTCCCATATCCTCCATACAATTTCTTATGCTGTTTGTTTTTATTATAACATATTTTTCCAAAAAAATAATCATAAAACATGTGCATGTACATATGTGTACATGTGCATGTACATATTTGTAAACATATATCCACATGTATTTACCTTAAAGTAGTCTAAGATTCAATAGACAAGTTTTGGGGAAAAGATTGTGTTTTCTGTATGGTTTTTCTTTCATCCTGTACTGCATTATAATTTTTAAAGATTTATTTTTTAATTTTATTTTTATTTTCAACTTAGCAAACACCAATTAAAATGGGCATTTCCATTTACATAATAGAACAATCCTGCACGGCATGGTGAATTTCTATAAGGTACTGTTTGCTTCTCTTTTCAGATATGTGGTAAGTTCATCTTGTAGCTTTCAAAGTTGTCCTACTTGTCTTTCTTCATTCTAGTCTTTCTCCTGTTTTCTTCTACTTTTTAAACACGATACCTACACAGGAGTCTTTTCTTTCCATTCTTTTTTTTTTTTAAATTTCTATTGCAATTTAAATGTTACTCCAAGGAATTTTGTTAAAGTAGTACTAAAACATGATAGCTATTGGTAACATCTTTCTGATTACTGACTATCTCAGAAGAATCATACTTAAAAATTAATAATAGCATGATTTCAAGTTCTTTGGGTTCTTTTTCATCAAAAATCATGAAGAAGAGAAACATAGAAAGATTGTATTGAGGTTTTTGCCATAAGGGAAGCAGATACAAGGCTACTATTGAACCCAAGAGTCCTGCAAAGATAAATTTATAGGAGCAGGTAGTGAACTGAGCTCTTTTTTTTTTTCAGAGGTTTTTCAAAGCAGAGCTATTTATGGCTACCATGTTGTGCTATTTCCTCACTAGTTCATCAATACTTACATAACACTACTTCCTGAGTGTCTACATTGTCTGTCTTCATACTTAATATATGCCTCCATGTTTTGCTTAAAAAAAAAGGTCTGTACCATAACTTTAACTGTTTTTTTTAATGAAGATGAGGATTGGTATAATGCTAAAATACTATAATGTTACTTTAATTAAAAATACTTTTTAGGGATAAAATATAATTATGAGGTATTTGTATTTGTCTCAATTATCTGTAATTGGGAGAGTTGATCTGCTTGCCCTAAACAATAATTAACATATAACTAGTGGTATAAGGGTTCACCTTATATTTCCAAGTATACTAAAAAGTGGTAATAATTGGAAAGAAACACATTTTTTCGCTCTCATTTTAGGGAACAATTCTTGATCCTTTGTATAAGCAAATGCTTAGGGAATTTTAATATATATGTAACTCCAATCTCATATTCTCTGAATTTTGGAGAGTAGAGTCCTCTGTCTCACAACCTACGCTTAGGTTAACAACAACAAGAGCAAAAATACTGGAAAATGCTTATGTAGAAATAAACACAAAAATATATACATTTTAATGTGTGTATATTTTAAAAACTATGGTAAATGAAAGACAAGGCAACGAGGTGGCAATGGATTGAGTGCCCAGTCTGAAGTCAGGAAGACTCATCTTCATAAGTTCAAATCTGGCCTCACCAAGAAAACTTCAAATGAGGTCCCAAAGAGTCAGCCATGACTGAAATCACTGGCCAAGAACAAATGAAGGACAATTCAGTTATACTTAATCCTTGGGTTAGAGCATTCTATCACATATTGGTGAAGAATGTGATCTGCCCAGCATCTCTCCAAATTTTCACGGGTTTATGAAATTTCCACTTTTTTGGTCAAACATGGAGAACTTCATGTTGTTTCTGAAAAAATCAGCAAACAGCAATTTGATGATCTATTGTCCAACTTTCCATCACACTAAATGGAGGGACTTGGTTGAATCTTCTTTAATATATGTTTGACACAAAAGGAAACTTAAAAACAAATTTCAAATTCAGTCCTTCAGCATTCCGTTTCAGATTGAAACACACAACGCAGCCGCATTTCCCTTTTCTTACCTTTAATCTCTTTGTCATTTTTAAACCACCTGATATCAGCTGCAGGTTTACTTCCAGAAGTTTTGCAGGTTAGTTGCATCAAGTCTCCTTCCATAACTGGTGATGAAAATCCACTGATCTGAGGCTTCTCAGGAACACCTAACACACAAGCAAACAAATATATTAAAGAAAAACATATCTGGTATTGTCAATTCATTCCTGTGAGACTTGGACCAACGTTGACAGGAACAAAGCTAAACTAGGTCAGCTGCCAAGAGTGCCTAAGAGTTTTATGTACCATAATTAGCTCTATATTTTATGAATGGGTAACAACCCAATCAAGAGTAATAAAATGAATGTCACAGAGTATGCATAAACTAAATAGTTGATCTAAATCATTTTGGATTGTTACTAAGGTGGTTTTTAACAATGTGTAAAACATAATTTTATCTTAAATCCAATTCTGCCTGGAATAATGTTAATATGTTCAGTTCAAAGTGGCTATCATGACAAAGGGCATAAAATAGATAAAAAATAGTTTTGTAAATTCGAATCTTTTTTTGTTTCCTTGAAACAATCTAAGTAACAGTGCGGTATAGAGGACAGAACACTGGCTTTGGGATCGGAGAATTTGGGTTCTGACTTTGATTCTGCACAACCTCCCTGGGTTTCATTCATTTCATCTGTAAAATGAGGGAATTAGATTATGAAACATCTGAAGTTCCTTCCAGTCAAGATCTATGATTCTAGTACTATTAATTAAAGAACTCGTATGAGGAAGACCAAGATTTTTTGAATTTTTTTTCTAAACTCAAGAATACGCTGTGTTATATTTTTCCCATTCTGATTCAATGAAAACTTTGTTTTTGGTCCTGGGCCTGTGATCCTAGAAAGCAAAGGGACTTCCCAGTGTGGAAAAATACCTTCTCCCATGACTGGCTTCCTTATTTTTCTTCCATGGATATAATCCCCCAACTCTGGTCATTTTTCTTGGCTGTCCTCCTTATTTAGAATTCTTTCCCTTCTCATCTCCACCCCCTTCACTTCCTTCAAATTTCACCTACAATCACATCTTCTGTAGAAGTATTTCTCTATCTAGCTTGATTTGAGGGAACAAGTGAACACTTATTTATTGTACCTACCATGTTATAAATATTATATTATTTGATCTTCACAATAATATGTAGGTTCTATTATAGCCCCATTTTATGCTTGAGGAAATGGAAACAGAGATTAAGTGATTTGCCCAGGGTCACACATATAGTAAGTGTTTTGTCTTCCTGACTCCAGACCCTTCAGTCTATCCATTGCACCACCTAGCTGTCTCTGATCTCTTCCTTCTGTTGATATTTCTGCTTTTCCAGTATACAGCTTATTTGTATATAGCTGTTTTCATGTTTTCTCCTCCAGTAAACTCTGAGTTCCTTGAGAGCAGGATGACTTGACCTTTTTGTCTTTGATCCCTAGTGTTTATCACAATGCTTGTAATATAGAAGATGATTAATGAATGTCTATTGACTGACTGGCAATGGACAAGCCACCAAGCCTTTTGATGGAAACATAACATAAACAATTCTGTAGTAGAAGAAATTTCAAAATAGTTATCATTTTAGGAAGAATTTGGTTCTAAAAAGATATTTCTAAATGCAGGTTCTTCACAAAAAGATGCTAACAGAATGACCCACATAAGGACCAATTTACCCTACTGTAGCTTTCCCTAGAAATGCAGTCATACTTTTCCCCCTGAATTATATTGATTCATTATCTTTCATGATACCCATATGTGAAAATGCCAAAGCAAAATTGTGATTAGTCACAAGATTTATGTACAATAATGCTCAACTTGTGACTACAAAGGGAGCACATATTATTTTTAGTAGGCTGTGAACATTTAAGGAAATCATTGAGAATTTTGAAAATATCGTCCTCCAAAAGTGGTGATAAAGCCAAGCTGTCATAGAATCACATACTCTAAATAGTTGAAAAAAGATATAGGAAAGCTCCTACACATTGGGGGCAGGAAAGAGGACAAAATAAACACTAGAAAAGAAGCGAAACATATCAAACTATCCTGATTAGTAGGTATTGGTTATGTTTCTTTCTTTCCATTTTTTGGCTTGACAGTGAAAAGTGCCTTTTCATCTATGTCTTACTACCATTTAATAAGCTGAATTCAGTCATCTATTCTTGGTACCTCAAGGTAGCTCTCTACAGAAAAATACATTAACCTTAGGCAGTTGTTATCCAAAATACTCCATTTTTAGTGGGTATTTTTTCGTCCTTAATGGCAAGCTTCTGAAGATTTTTATAAAATAGTCTCAGTGGGACTCGAAAAGAAACATATTTCATATCCTATGCACAAAACCAATTCTCTAGCTGGATTAACTTTAATATTCCCAGCCAAAAGAACAGCATGCATTAGTCCCTTTAAATGCAACATTCAGCCTTTATCTATCCAAAAAGGAAGGCGAGCTCAGGGACAAAAAAAATCAATCTTTAAAATCATATAACTTGTTCAGTACACAGGTGTGTTTCAATGAACTGTAGCAATTTCAGCTGATTGGGCAAGTGACATTCATGGAATCAGAGAGAACTCAGCACTGAAACTTTATTTCCTAGGCATCTCTGTGAATGGATTGCTTTCTGTGTGTGTCACTTTAACCTTTGAGAAAACAGCACAACATTTAGAGAATGAAGCATAAAAGAGGCAGCAAGCTGCAAATACAACTGACAATGTATACTGCAGAAGAAACAAATCTGGAGAATTACTTTGGGAAGTATATAATTAAGGAGAAAGCATCAGGAAAATGGGAGGCTCTTTAAAAAAAAAAAAACACTTGCTTTCAAATGTGACTCCTGTTGTCACAGCAAGAGTAAAGATGTTTACCCACTCCTTTTAATACAGTTGTTCAGGAGCAAAGTCCTATTAACCAGTTTTATAAATCACAATCTTGTCCTTTCCTAATAATGATGCCTATCAAATACAACCAACATTAAATGAAAGACAAGAAAAGAACGGGTCTCTGAGTTTGAGCTCTACAAAGAAAAATCCATGAAAATGGTCCTCAAAATAATTTTTACAGATTTGTGAGGTCTGAACTATAACAGTACTCATTTCTCTGGTATATTACTTAGGTATCCTTAGTCAATTGCACTTACCTAGTACAGTGAGAAAAGCCTTGGAAGTTTTGACAGGCATAGTAAATAAAGAACAGGTATATTGTCCTTCATCTGAGAGAGACACATCACTGACGCTGATACTCAATTCATGCCATGTAGCTCGAACCAGCTCAATCCTATTGTCCCTTAGAGCTGAAAGTGGGAAAGAGGAAATATTAGAAAAAATGAGCCATACAGAGTTATTAAAATAAAATAAGCTACACGTCATACATCGTAATTCAGTCTACTAAGCAATTTATTTCTACCCTACATTTGAACTACATTTCTGTTAAATCCAGGTAATTCTTACAGGTTTCTAGGAACTCCTGGGACATTTTTTAGCACAAGTTCAAATGAAATAGAATTCTATATCAGATGTTACTAACTTATTGCACTACTGATAACAACAGAGTAGAAAAATACATTCCCTCTGATCCTTAAAAATATCAGTATTTATTCAATTTCATAATAGCACCTAGCAAGGTGCCTTACACAGAACAACCACTGTATTCATGTTTCTTGTTGATAATAATGATAATGTTATAAATAAGTTCACATTCACAATAGAATACAGTAGGAACTCAAAGGTACAATGCATTTATTTTTAATACAAACCTCTGGCAAAGATCTTCCTCATAGAACGGATAACCAGAAATAATTTAATTCAACAAATGTACTACAAAGTACTTTGCAAACGTTAAAGCATCATACACGTGTAATTTATTGCTGTCAGTATAACCATTTGCTATCATTTCATTCCTCTCTTATATTGAATGCTTTTTATGAGACAGAAACATCATCGTCATCATCATTGTTGCTACTACAATGGGGCAGCAATGTGATGCAGTATATAGAGATCTAAGTCTGGAGTCAGAAAGACTCATCTTCTTGAGTCCAAATTTGGCCTTAGACACTAGCTATGTGACCCTGGGCAAGTCATTTAACCCTATTTGGCTCAGTTTCTTATCTGTAAAATGAATTGGAGAAGGAAATGGCAAACCAATCCAATGTCTTTGCCAAGGAAATTCCAAATGGGGTCACAGTCAGACACAACTGAAAAATGATTGAACAACGTTGCTACTGCAATAATCATTTTTCCTCAGGTTTTTTGATGGTTCTCAAGTAGAAACAGCCTGAGGCTGTAATTCTTTTGTACTTTAGTGTTTAAAGAACTGTTGGTTAGGCAAATAAAAATGACTTCTTAAGCATCTTCAGGATAACTCCAGTAGCAGGCAGAATAACATAAAAGACACATACCTCCTCCCATTCCCAATTTTTTTCCATTCCATATAGTCTGGAGATTATTGATGTTCTTCTAAATGTATAGATCAATGTTACATCTAGGTTGTGGTAGGCAACAGCTATGTCTAGTTTATGTTTAATGATGCAGTGTTCCACATATAGCTAAACTATTGAATACTCAAGGATGTATTGGAATTCATATCTTTAACAAAGATTTGTTGTTTGTTAGATTACAAAGGATAACAAACTCCTGTTAACAAATTCTAAGACACTTATTCATTATGTCTAGCTATCCAAGTTATGAACACTTTCCACCATCTCATTGAATAATCATGGATGCCATTATAAATTCTGTTTCTGTACACAAACCTGCACGATTCACACATCGGTTCAATGTTTCTTTGCTTACCATGAAGCATTTTTTATCCTAATGAAATCTGGATATCCTCTTTCAAGTTAATCAAGGGAGCTCTGCGTGTGTGTGTGTGAAATAAATTATATGATATAATGATTCTTCTGGACTTGGATTAAACACCTTTACAAAATCAACTTTCTGATTCTATGATTTAAAGAAGGTGAACATAAGAGATTTATTTCTACTTAACATACACTGGTAAGTGGGATTGGTGAACTTGTATTGAGAAAATGGGAGTGGTATTACAGGACTAAATAAATGTCTTCATTTTTTTTAAGAGAAAGAAGTGGTACGCGAAAACTGTAAGCCAGTAAGTATTGGTTCCTGGAAAAATTTTCACTTATGTTGTTAAGGGGTAGTCTGTGACCATTTGGAAATAGGGAAAAAAGTGATGACAAAAGGAATCAGGAGGGGTTTATCATGAACAGGTTATGCCAAAGTTCAATTCTGTTATTGCTTACTGGTAAATCAAGGGAATGTGTGTATACACACACACACACACACACACACACACACACACACATGTATATGATCAGGATTTCAAGAAAGTCAGCTCTTTTTGTGTTGGCAAAGAATTGAAAATTGAGAGGACGGATATCAATTGGAGAATGGCTCAACAAGTTGTTGTACATGAATGTAATGGAATGCTATTGTGCTATAAGAAACGATGAGCAGGAGGACTTCAGAAATACCTGGAAAGACTTATATGAACTAATGCTAAGTGAAGCGAACAGAACCAGGAGAACATTGTACACAGTAAAAGCCATACTGTGTGATGACTAACTTTGATAGACTTACGTCTTCTCAGCAGTGCAAGACAACTCCAAAAGATTCATGATGGAAAATGCTCTCCCTATCCAGAAAAAGAACTTTAGAGTCTGAATGCAGATAGAAACATACTATTTGCTATCTTTTTGTTGTTATTTTGTTTTATTTCTTCTCTCCTGTGGTTCCTCCCATTTGGTTCTAATTTTTCTTTACAATATGATTAATGTGAAAATATGTTTAATATGAATGCATATGTAGAGCTTATATCAGATTGCACTCCATCTTATGGAGGGGGTAGAGGAGGTAAGGGAAGAAAATTTAAAATTCAAAATCATATGGAAATGAATGTTAAAAACTAAAAATAAATTTATTAATTAAAAAAAGAATTTGTCAAGGAAAAAAATATTTCAGCAAAGCCTTTAATGATCTTTCTTAAATCTTACTAACAACACAAAAAGGAATAGATGACAATTTTTTTTAAAACTGAAAATGACATAAAACCTGGACGAAGAGCTAACAATATAGATGACAGGATTCAAATAGATATTAATGGATTAAAATGGTGGATCAGCTCTAATAAGATGGATATCAGTAGGGATGAATAAAATTTATCTTTTTCAAAAAATTAATTTCAATGTATAAGAAAGGGGTAGATGTGGCTAGAAAGAAGTTCCTATGGAAAAGATTTTGTAGATATTAGTATACTATGAGTGCAACTATGTGGCATTGCAATAAACTAAAAAGTCATAATATCTTAAACTAAATTAAAAGAAGGGAAGAACCATAATTAGGGAGGGGTTGATTCATTGTACTTTGCTTTGTCTAATCCATGACTAAAATTTTATGTTCGGTTCTCAACACCACATTTTAGAAATGAAAAATTGGAGTTAGTTCATAGTTGGGCAACCAAGATGGAGAGAGGTCTAAAGACAATGTCCGAGAAGGACCAGTTGAAGGAAATGGGTACTAATGGCCAGGAAAGAAAAGATTTAGGCAGACAGAACAGCTGTATTTAATTATTTGTAGCACTGTCATGTGAAAAAGATATTGGATTTGTTCCATTTGGTATAGAGAATAAGGAATGAATGGTGGAAGTTGCAAGCTTGAGTTTAATGGCATGAAAAATGTTCCTTATAATTGAAGCCATGCAAAAGTGACATTGGCTACTTGAGGAGGTAACAAAGATCCCCTTAATTTAATATTTTTAAGCAAAGACTGAATTACCACTTATCAAGGACGTATGACAAAAGAGATTCTTGTTCAAACAGCAGATAGATGAGAGGATCTCTAACAGCAGTCCCAACTCTGAAATTCTTCATGAAATTAAAGAAAATTACTACATTCATATTTTTAAATCCCAATTCATGTGATCATCTCAGTATCAGAAATAACCAAATTGTATAAAGGAACATTATTTTTTCCCTGAATGAGGATAAGTCATCAAATATCATTGTCTTGAACATAAATTGAATGGGTAGCTAGGATTTTAAAAATCAACAAGCAGTTATTAAGAATCTATTATATGCCAGGCACTATGTTAAACCCTAGCAATCTAAGGATAGGCAAGAAGAGTTCCTGTTCCAATGTGATTCAGTCTGTGGGGCAAACAACTGACACCCAACTAGAAATAAACATGACATGTACAGGATAAATAAGTAATAACGAACAGACAGAAGGTCCTAGCATTAAGGAAAATCAGAAAAGCCTTCTTATAGAAGGTAGTATTTTAGCTGAGACTTGAAGCAAGTCAGGGAAGCCAGAAAACAGAGATTAAGAGGGATTCTACCAGAATTTATTAAGCACCTACTCTATACAACATGCTTGAACCACATAGACAAACTGCCCCCACCATTTAGCACAAAGCTGGCACATAAGTGCTTAATAAAAAATGTGTTTTGACTGAATACAAATTGTATCTATAGTTGCATATACTTTTAAAAATGACATTATTATAGATCCATATCTTTCATGCAATTTTTCTTTTCTAGCTACATTGATCTGCTAAAGTTAAAAAAAGAAAAATTAAATTATTATATAGACTTAAATTCTCTCAATTATTCTCCAAGTCCTCAAAATAAATCTATATAAAAAATGATTACCACTAAGATAATAGGACAAACTCTTCTGGATATGGTCTCCCTTAGCATAGAGTGCAATTTTTCATTCTGTTGCATAAAATAATTCTCTGAACCCTCGAAAAAGAGAAATAAACATATAGAATAACTGAAGGGGGATTCCTCAAACATCCTAGAATGAAAAAGGACTAATGGGCTAAGCCTCTAATTAGAATGCTCTGCTTCTTCAGCCTTTAAGTTCAGGGCACCCACTGGTGAGGTGATTGAATGGTTCAAAAGTTTGAACTCTAGAGGATTTAATCATGCAGCACATAAGAAGCAATGGCCAAAGAATAGAATTCTATTAGCTATTACTTAACTCCAGAGATCATTTCCTTCAATAAACCACTAGTGTTAAATGGTTCCTCAATTACAGAAGTCCATACTGAGGATTCATGCTGTGTAAAATCAAAAATACTGGTGAAAATCTCCTAGAAAAGTTCATTCCAATACTGTGTCCCTTGTAAAATTTATCTGAATATTCAATGAGCTTCACTGAATTTTCAATCAACATTTAAAATGAAATGGAATTGAATATGACTACTGTGATATTTTGAGTGTGTCATTCATTTAAAAATTAAAGCATTCTAGATATATTTGAAAGATCTTTTCTTTTTTAGCTGCTTTGAAAAGCTAATGCTAACACAGGTAACTAGTGAATCTAAAGGTGTCTTCATTGAATGTTTCTGGTGTGACAAGAATCCATGTCACAACATTTTATAATGCTGATGCAACAGCAACTTTATGTATTTCACTGTATAATCACTTTTAAGTGACTATCAAAATACAATCTTAACAATCACCACAAAAAGCTCCTGCCTTAAATGACCTCATGAGCATGGATTTCTTGAGCACATATTATGTGTCTGACCCCATGATGAATGTAGATACCAGAAAGAAAAAGAGAAAACGGTGATATAGTCTCTGTACTCAAGGGGGTTACATTGGAATAAGAAAAATACCAAAATCATTGAATCAGTAGGACAAGATAAATACAGAACAGGTGGGAAATAGTCTTGGAGGGAAAGCACTGATCATGCTTCCATTTCAAAGCTTTTCCTTAGCCCTGTTTTTTTTACGTTTGTTTGTTTTTTCGGAATCCTTGAAAGCCATTCATTTCATGAAAGTTCTCTTAATATCTATTTGAATCCTGTCATCTATATTGTTAGCTCTTCGTCCAGGTTTTATGTCATTTTCAATTTTAAAAAAATTGTCATCTATTCCTTTTTGTGTTGTTAGTAAGATTTAAGAATTCTTGCTTGTTTTGTTTTGATTTGATTTAATACTGGTTGAAGTCTTCTTGGTTTTATTTATCTCTTCAGCCTGAGTTCCTGAACTGAAGCATTATGCCAAAGTCAGGCTCTGTAACCCACACCCCAAGTTCATGCTGCATGTTTGGTTATGGTAGTGGTTCTGCTTGGGTCTCACTCTAGGTACCCCAGATATTTAGGTGGCTTTTGACTCCCTAGTTTTAGGCATTCATGGATTTCCGTGGTTCAGAGTTCTGGTTCTTCAGGAACTTTTTTTAATCTTCTAGAGACCATAGAGCTGAATGCCTGGGACTATCCAGTCCTGATTTGATCTCATTGCAACAATTCCAATTCAACACTGAGGCTTTTTCTTGGGAGCCCAAGGACAGGGAAGTGTCTCAGCCTCAGTTTTGATCCTGCTGTGAGGCAATTGATTTTTTGCCTGTCCTGGGGCAGGATTTGCTAATGGTCCCCTCTCTTATTTGGATTTCTGGATGACTCTTCACTTACATGGTGGAAGAAACAATTTACTGTAATTTCTCATTGGATTTCTTGACCATTAGTCAGTCTGGTGCAAATTTTAGAGTTTTGTTTGAGTGGGAGCTGGGTGCCATTCAGGCAGCGATTGTAGCTAAAAGTCTCAACTATTTTGCTATTTCTCTCCAATTTTCAATTAGCTTTTCCTTCAGGTAATTGGATGCATTGTCATTCATTGTATGTGTGTGTGCATATACATACATATACATATGTGTATATATACATATATATGATTCTATTTCTTTTTCCACAATTTCTCTGCCTATCTCTTTTCATAGTCTGTTTTCACTGTTGCCTTGTCTAAGATCATTATTGTCAGCCTGTTTTGTTTTATTTTTTAAGATTCACATGAATTACAATGGAATGTTACTGTGTTATATGAAATGATGAGCAGGCTGATTTCATAAAAGCTTGGAAAGACTTACAAGAATGGATGCAAAGTGAAGTGAGTAGAACCAGGAGAGCATTTTATACACAGCAACAGCTATAATGTAGAGTGATCAACTGGGAATGTATTCTCAGCAGTACAATCATATAAGACAACTCCAAAAGACCAATAATGAAGAGTGCTATGTACCTCCAGAGAAAGAAGTGATGGAGTCTGAATGCAGATTAAAGCAAACTTTTTTCACTTTTTATATTTAATTTTGTGTGTTTTTTTTTCCCTTTGGGTCTGTGACATCTTTCACAACATACGTTGTGCATGATTGAACATGTATAACCTGTCTCTGGGAGGGAGGAGGTGAGGGAGAGAGAAAATTGGAACACAGTTTTAAAATAAATGCTAAAATTTATCTTACTTGTATTTGGGAAAAAATAAAATAGTACTTTAAAAAATTAAAAAAGAAAGGATTCACCTGCAGCATAATATATTCCATTCTAATCTTTTATTTTAACTCTGTAAAGCTTTTTCAGTTGTTTTTCTTATAAACAACATATTGTTCAAATCTGAGATTTTTTTTCCATTGCTTGAATGAGTTCATCCAGTCACCATTCACTGTTATGACTGTTAAATGCATTCTTCCTTCCATACATTCTCTTATAATTTTTCTTCTCTTTTCTCTACACTCTATTCTTTACAAAATTAAATGAGGTGAGGAAAGAAAAGGAATGATGTCAGCACTAATCAGATAAAATTAAAATGATCTGATCCTATTCCTTTGCTCCTCATGTATTCACTCAACTCTGACCCTGATCCAGGGACTTTACATTTTCTTTTTTTCCTTTTAATTCCCTGTTCATAATCTCCTCTCCATAGTTTAAGTTTGTTTTGCTGTAACTAGTGCAGTTTTGTTGCATGCTTGTGAGTTCTCAGATATTTTTAGCCTCTGAATAATTAAAACTGATTATCACTGTATGGCAATATAGAGTCATACGATGGATTTCAACAAAGATGAAGATCCCAACAAATAAGGAATTAGAAGAAATCAGGGAAAGAATGTACATGCTTTTAAAAAAATCTGCTGCTCATGTGGTAAAAAGGGCACTACAAAGGTAAACTCGTAATGTCAGCAGACAGTTGTAAACTCTTTGAAGGGAAGAACTGTTTCTGTTTTCTTTAATAGCCACAAATCTCAGCACGGTGCCTGATTTGTAGAAGCCATTGAGTGGAAGTCTTTTTGACTGATTGACCAATAGTAAGGACACTAGGATGTTGGATACACTCCTGTATTGAACTCATTGGAGAACATAGACAAGAGTTGTACAGTCTTGGCAGTCATTAAATCTGCTTTTTAAAGAGAATGTTGATATCAGTTATACTACAGATTGAGTACCTATCTTTAAATAGTCTAGAGATAATGGAATATAGAAAACTCCCTAAGTTGAATGTAATAATACTGTTTCTGAATGCATGGAGGATTGTAAAATGAATCTTTCTGTTGGCTCTACTATAATTTCATATCGAAATGCAAAATCCCTGCTACCTGTAATTCAATGAAGCTTTAGGAAATGCCAGAAGTGAAAAAGTTAAAATATACAGACAAAACAAAGAAATATAAAACTAGCAAATCCTTTATTTTCTGTTCTGTTCTTTTACGGTCATACAACATAAAACAATCTAAATCAATCTTCTGGAAAATTGGTAAAACAACCATTGCTCCAGAGCTGATGTCTGGTATACCAAGCTTCAGCCTGGAGTAAATTTTTACTGAAACCATGGAAAATGGAGTTTTATAATAAAAATGCTAACAGATCCTGAGCAATAAAACTGGAAAAGTGACATGAACCCTTTGCAGGAAGCTTTTCATTGACAGGCTTTCAATTACTAAACCTGTCTTTTCTTTCTTCAAACAACTGAAAATGCCAAACCTGTGCTATCATTCTTGTATGTGAAACATCCTTTCATGGAAAACTAGAAAAGGCATAATGTCATTGTACCTAAGAGTTAGCATTGTGTAAAATAAATGCAGACTTAAGAGTGATGACTCCATCGCTGAAAACCTGGAGGGAAGAAGTGAAGACTTCCTGGTGTTTTGCATTTTCCATTATTTTGCTCATGCTGTTCCTTGTACTTGGAAAGCCTTTGTCACGATCTCCTTCTATTAAAAGCATATCTGTCTTATAAGGAGTAGCTCAAATTCCCCAGGATTTATTTCATTACTATTCCCATAACAATTATCCAATACTATCTTGTAGTATAGTTTTGAATACACATTTTTACCTCTTCTCTAGAAGAGAAACACCTTGTCTAGGTGTCTAGATGGCTGGCTGTGAAGTCAAGAGGACCTAGGCTCAATTCTGATTTGTTCACATATTAGCTTAAGTCACTTAATCTCTCCATGCCCCACAGAAATAACTCTTCAGGATTATTCATTTCAGATTGCATTGCTGACCTATTTTATCAGAGTGAGGTTCCATACCAGGAATCACCTGGATGAACGAAATCATAGATTTGGAAAACCTTCTCCTCCTACTGCCACTTTCACCAACCCCCCCATTAGATTAACCATTTCTGAAGGACGTGGAATGTAACACAGACATCTTTGAATTCCGTGTGGTGCCTAGAATGTTGCCTATCACTTTATTGAATGATGTGAATGAGATTTTATGTTCATAGGGAGAATTTTTTTTTATACCTCTGGAGAAGTAAGTAAAAGATGATCTCTTTGGGAATTATCTTGCTATAACAAAACACTAATTTGAAAACCTAAAAAAAAAATTTCCATCCAAAAGAATCTGTTTTCACTTAATAGTAGTTTTTAAAACTGGCTGCTATTGAGAAGAAACTCATTTATTTCTTATCTTTGCCTTTGTTGAGGTAGACTTCTGATCTAGATTTTCAGCAGTTAGGTGCTGCCATGAATGGAGTAGTTGACCTGGAGTCATCTGGTCTCAGAGATTTACAAGCTGAGGGTAGTAGTCAACTCATTTAACATTTGTCTGCCCCAGTGTTTTTAATCTGGGAAATGGGAATAATAATAGAAGTCTCCTCTCAGGGTTATTGTGAAGATAAACAGAGATAATATTTTTATAACACATCATAAATCTTAAAGTGTTACTTAAACGCTAGCTATTATTTTCATCATTATAAATTTACTATAAGAAGTTTATATTTTTGCCTTGGAAAATAATGCAAAAAGTGAACTCTGTATTGGAAGAAATACAATACCACGTTAAAAGCTTCTCCATAATTCTAGATTTCTAAAAGTAAATAGATATTTCAAATCTTAATTATTTCACCAGAAGAGTTCAAACTTCAGAAAAGTAGATGTTGGAGAAATGCTGGAAATGCAAAGATCTTGCCTTAAAAAGTGAAGATAGATGTCTAGGTGTTATTCTTATATTTACTCATGTCTTGTCTTGCCATTGCATATTTACATGAACTTACCCTTAGAATGTCAAAACTTGTTAAGTGAAACCACAGCTCAAAGAAATGCTTTGTTCCCCAAAGTCTTATAGTCCTAAGTAGATGTTTTATTCTCAAGCAAAAATCCCTTGCTTTTTTTTAGTTGATAACTATGCAACATGAAGCACACATGAATAATGAATCTATCCACTACATGCAAACATTCTTACCAATATTATTTTAGCTTTTACCAAAAAGAGTTCTTTGTGAATTGGAAAATAGCCCCATTTCAGGAGTGTTCCTGCCCTGTAACTAAAGGTATGAACAAGATCTCCAACTATCACCCTTGAGAAAGTTTTTAATTAAACATTACTTATAACTCTCTATTCATTTCAGATTTTTTGAGGGGATAAGAGGAAGACAGTAATAACATGAATTTTATCAGCAAAATTTTGTTATACTATTGCTAATAACTATTGAACATTTAGCTGTATAAAATTTCTTTACAAAAGAATGATTTTGTACTCAAAAACAATCTCTTCAAATCACTTTTATTCAAGTCCCAAATAAAAAGTTCAAACAGTCAAACTAATCATTCATCCGCACAGACTTTCATCAACAAATAACATATATAATATAGTTAATTCAAAGAAGGGGAATAAGATTGGTGAGAGTCCTGGAAACCAGGTCTCATGGAATACAGTTGACAGAAATGAGGTCGTTTTACCCAAAGGAGAAAATACTTTGACTAAACTAAAGTTGCATTTGAATATCTGAACTGTTATTGTATGAAGAAGGAAAAAGACATTTTCTACGTAGCTCTAGAGGACTGGAATTAGAGCAACGGTTAGATGTTTAGGTAGGTAAGAACATTTTAACAATGAGAAGAGTTAAAAATAATAGGCTGCTTTAGGACTAGTGGTAGGGGGCTGAGGGGTGGGTGGGTAATGGGTTCCATATTGCTGAAGCTTTTCAAATAAGCACTGGATGAATCAATGTTCTAGAGCAAAAGTTCTTAATCTGGGTGTTCATGAAGTCTAAAACAAAAAGTATATTTTTATAAATATTTTAACATAATTTGTTTAGTTTGTATTTATGCATTTTAAAACATTATTTTTATGAGGGATCCTTAGACTTCACCAGATAACAAAGACAAAAAATGATTAAGAACTACAGAGTATGCCAAGATTGAGGGTAGAATAATAGGAGATACGACTAGATGACCCCTAGAAGATCCTCCTCTAACTTCTATCTTTCTAGGAAGATGTCTTTAAAATTCACTATACCTCATCTAATTGTCATATGCTTTATTACTTTCAGCATTACATCGATCTTTTTTTTAATGGATTAGTCATTTTAAATTCACCTGCTTTGAATCATTCCTCAAGCATGTACAGTAAGAGTTATACCTTAAAAGCAATGTTTTAAGCTAAACATGTTTAATCATTTCTAAGGCTGTGTCTAAACAACACCAGATGGAAAATAGCTCAATTTGATATTCTCAGTCTGTTTAATGACTAAATTGGATCACCTGCCAGAATGAACCAGTTGTTTATGTGGAAACTGGTCACCGAGATGAATGAAAAAACTAATTATTCTAAAATGCTTGGATGAATATGTATCACAGTCTCATATCTATCCCCTAAGCATACAAAGAGTACCTCAAAATGAGTACTACCATTTCTGAGCTACAATACTCTGATCAATAACATTATATTTTGGGGGTAGAAAACATCATGAAAATTGCTCGTATGAGCATGCTCAACTGACTTAAGGAAAAATAAGAATAAAAATCTTTTGAAGATAGTGGTTGGATTGTAGTATAATTTTTCACCAGAACTTACTTTCACCAGGAAATTACTTTTATTCCTCACTTTATCACAATCTTGTCAGAAACAAGCTATTTCTAGTTCTATTTTTTTCAGTTCTATGATATTTGACTAAAATGTATGGAGACATGATTTTTTTTAGTCTGGATTCTCAAGCCTTCATTTCCTTATCTCTAGGATAGGAGGAATTTTGTTGTTGTTTAGATTATCTCTAAGATGCTTTCATGCTATTGGATTCTATGAATGGGGTAGTAGTTACTTTTCAAGTCAGAAATACCTGGTTTCAATCCTACCTCTAATACTTACTAACTATGAGCTGGTCCCTTCATCTGTCAGTGTCTTGGATAATTCTTATTAAACACCTTTCATGTGCCACACACTACTCTAAATTCTAGGAATACCAAAAAAAGGGCAAAGAGTCCCTGCAATTAAAGACCCTAATGTCTATTTTAATCAAACAGTTCTCTGTGAAATCATAAGGGCAGACCTCCTACTACCCTACCTTAAAAGAAAAGAAAAGTGGGGGAGGGGCAGAATAATTTTCCCTTTTATTGAAAATTCTTTAGGAAAACATACAGAAAATATTTTTTGTTCATGACATCACAGAAAAAAAAGAAATAGTGGTCTAAATGCCACTAAGAATTTTGTTGGCAATTGTGTACTTCCATTTTGGAATACTATGCCAAATATTAGCATAATATTACCAAACTACATCAGTCAGTTCATATAGTAACTTTTGTTAGTGAAGTAGGATGGGGAAAATTTTGCAACCTTTTTTTTTATCATTATATATATATATAATATATATTTATGTATGCACATGTATATATATATATATTATATATGTATTATGTATAATGTATATATTTTAATATGAAAGAAAAGGAATCTGAGAATATTCCTATTAACTGTGATTTCCCCTGTATTCAAACTGCCCAGCACAGAAGCCTCTGCATTGCAGCAGTATTGGGTATGCAGTGATGATAACTGACAGTTTCTTCCAACTCTGTGCTTATTTCTTTGCTGCTTCAAATGGAGATAATCTTGTCAGTATAAGTATTCTCTCCACAGTCCCTCTGGGGTGTAAAAGACATTGGTTGAGTTTCTGTGGCCAAAGTAATTCATCACCTGGTGACCAACCTTCTGGTGATCAGCCTTTCTGAATGCAGTGAGGATAGTCCTCAGACGAAAGACACAGACTTTCATCAGACTTATACAAAAAGATTTTCTACCTTGAAATGGTACATGTATATTATATGTGCACATTTTTGCTTGCCCTTTATCCAAATACTAGGTATCTCACAGATGAAGACAGATAGATCTATGCATATATACATATATATATATACATATTTTTGTTACAGGTTATTAAAATTATCTGATGAGCAAAAATTCACATTGATAAAAATTCTGAGAAATAATATTTCCAAAAGCCATATAAATTTAACTGAAAGTTTTCTCCCCCCACGACCACCAATTAATCTTGAATATGTTACCAAACTACTTAAATACAGCAGATACATAGATTTTGATGAAATAATTTGGTATTTCCTTAAAGAAAATGCCTCTCAGCATTTGGTATCATTTGAGACAGTTATTTGCCTAATTCCATATACAAAGAAAGTTACTCGGCATTTGAACTCTATGCAGCGTTTGTTAGCATTCACTCTTTGCAACTGCCTACAATATACAGGTCGCACAGCCATGTGAAATTCATTTTTTTTGCATCTAACCATAAAACTACCCCATGTAGTCATGTAGTGAAACTCTGTGAGTGCATTTCTATCAAAGAGACAAGAAGATTAGATGCCATGCTATTATGGAAAACACATCTACATGGCACACACTGGAAAGAAATAGCATCTGGCTTCATTAGCTATAGAAACCATTACCCTGTAGTTTGATCTTCTTATCTTTTGAGAGCTTTATATTCTATAACTGCCTGGGCTTAGCATTTGAAATACTAGGAAATAAATGAATTCAGAATACTTTGGAGAGGGTTTGAATATTTCCAGTGTCATGTTTTCTACAGCCTGGACTTTAGCTCTCTTCTGTGCACAACAGACAGACAGCTGGTCTTAGACACAGGAAAATCTAGAATCAAGTCCTGCCTTTGAGGTACACTAGCTCTGTTTACATGAGAAATTGACTTAACCTCTCAGCATCTCAGTCCACTCTCTAACTGGTCATTACCCATTTCAATCAAATGTCTCTCCCTCATTCCCCTCTTTCTCCCAAACATGTGCTTGTATGTATACATATATGCATAAATCACTTAAAATTTTAAAATGTAATTTTTGAAAGACAACATAGGAATAATGGATTTGAACTGGCCTCAGAGTTAGGAATTTGTAGAGGGTATTTCCTCACTGGGAGTTCCCTACACCATTAAATTTCAGGTCCAGTCGAAAAAGATATGAGAAATCTATTGGGAACTGAAATTTGGCATGTCCCATTTGAAGACAGTTGTCTTACAAAAATTATAGGAGTTCCAGCGATTACTTCTGGTTTCTCACTAGAGTAGATAAATTAATTAATTACACCAAGCACTGTGCTTTGCCACTATGTGCTAGTTGTGGAGATATGAACATGACTAAGACAAGAAACTTATCATCTAGTAGGGAAAGTAAGACAATTATACAAAAAAACCCACCTCACTGTAATACAAATGATGCATGAGATGTGATGAGAAGAGATACATTAATGATAATAATAATGTTGGGAACTAGCATTTATCCTACTTAAAGGTTTGTAAAGCACTTCATAAAAAATCTCATTTTATCCTCACAAAAACCCTGAAATGTAGGTGCTATTTTTATTCCCGTTTTATAGATCAGAAAACTTAGGCAGAAAAAAATTAAGTAACTTGCCCAGGCTCACATAATTAGTTAAGTATTTGGGGCTGAATTTAACTCAGGGCTTCTTGACTCTAGGCCTAGTACCCCATTGCTGTATTATCTAGCTGCCTTAGAAGTACAAAGTTCTCTAGAAACTGGAAAGAAGTGACCTTAGTGAGTGGAAAATCAGGGACAGTTTGTGGAAGAAGCGACAGTGTAAGATTTGATAGGTGGAGATTTAAAATGTGGAGAATGTCCCTTAATCCCCAAATAAAAATGCAGGGGCAGCCAAGCATAGCGTATAGTCTAAAAAAGTTCTAGTATGGCCAGATAAGCTTCTGCATATAGACAAAACATTAAGTGCCATGACCCAGGGAGAGAAATTAACTCCAAAGTCCAAGACCGAAATAACAGCTGACAATTTTATAACTCTAAGGGAGAAGGCACAGTAGAGTCTCATGGTGATGTGATAGCAGCAGTCTCTAGGGCAAAGGTGGCTCAGGAATGGTGACGAGATAGGAAGACCAGAGTCAGGATGCTTCTTTCTCCTCCTCTATTGTGTCAGTCCTGTTATTGCTAACAAGTCTACAGAGACATGTTGCAATACATTTTGCCACTTGGAGAGAGGTGGAAGCCCAAGGCTCTAGGCACAAGGAACAAGCTGCAAGTGAAACTGTCATCTTGGTGAAAGGAAGGAGGCAGCACTTCAGGGATGGCAGGATCACTCCATAAGGAAGAAATACTTTTTCCAGTCTTATGGATTTTCATTTTGACTTCTCAGAATGATTAACTCTCTCTCATGAAGAAAAATCCAAGGTAGGACAGAGGTGGAATGCAGACTCTGTGCTCTCCATCCCTTGACTCTGGAGTTTCTCTTTTCCTAGAGGCTTTTTTCTCCCAATTGCTTAGATTTTCCCTGAGAATAAAGAGGGCAGGTCTATAAGCTTGGGAACAATAAGCCCAGGGTTACCTAGGAGCTCACCTCCTTGCTTAGCTACTTGTCTTGAGTCCAGGCACTACTGCTCTAGATAACCCAGTTATCCTCTCCCACTCCCATCCCCCTTGTACCTTTTACCCCTGATGGGGTACTTGGGTACATACACTTGGGCCCTAATTCTAAAATCACATTTCTCTTTAAAAATCACATTTCTCCCTTGCCTCAAAACACTATCCCAGGCAGTTTCTCCCCAGCCCGGTGACACAGCTTGCCCCAGCAATAACAATTATCTCCCTTACTGATACAGCAGTCAGCTGTACCTACAGAACTTAGTAGCCTGAACCAGCTGTGTACTGACTGAACTATCTGTGCACTGGGTCAGAACAGCATTTACTACTCACTGACCAATCCTATATATTCTAGACTTAGAAAGATATACTCCCTTATATTTGTCTAACAAGACATTGATGAGAGCAACCTGGGTATTTCTCAGTCAGCCCTGATCATTGGCTGACTTAGTGAAGTTTCAGGCCTAAAACCACACCTCCTTGGAGCCCCCATTTGGGCTATTTACTGATGAACTCTGAGTAAAATACCTGTGTAGTTGATACTAAAAATGCATGTTCCTTTGAGAACGAACCACTCCCTAATCCCACCCACCCTGAATCACCTAATTAGCATATTTGGCACATGCTTCACTATAGAATATCCTATATAAACTTTACCTGTACCCCTCTAAGTTTGTAGGTTCCCTAAGAACTCTTGCCTGCTGAAAAGCATAATAAATCTTTACCTTGACCTCAAGAATTCTTGAGTCCAAGAATTCATTCCAGGTGACCTTCACCTACTACTCCAGTCTTTGTGGGGTCTAATACCCTCTCCCTTCCAGCCCTCATCACCCTCACCCACTAAACTGAGGCAAGGTTTCTATAGCTGTCAGGACTAGGAGGCAGGAGAACTACATTTGCTCAGACACTAACTCTTTTATCTCCTGTTCTATAAAATGAAGACAAGATGGTCTCTCAGGTTCCTCCTAGTGCTAAAAGTCTTACTCTTAGGAAATTTGTGCTCCATTTGACTCTAATTTAATTCAACCTCAATTCCTCTGAGACCTTTAGTAAGTAATTTTCCTTTTCTGAGATCTCTGTTTATCTATAAAATCAAAGTAAATTTGACTAGACAATTCCTAATATCCCTCTCAGCTGTAACATGAAACTTTGGGGGTTGGGGGGGAGCAGGGGATAAAGAGAAGGAGGTAGAGGTTGGCACCAAGCCCTCTTTCACTCCCTTCTCTGAAACCATCTGGCTTTTTGTTGTAAGAGTATTCCTCAGCCTCCAGTAATACGGTTTCTAGAATTTCAAATGTGGGGAAAAAAATCTTAGCATCTAGTCCTGAGTAATAATTACCTTATAAAGGATGCTACCAAATGATCCTGTTCCTCTGGAGGTGGGGAGGTGGCATCCTGGTAATCTGAGGGGAGAGGTGTCTATTATTTTGCTCAGGTGTGATGCCAAGAATAATAATTTCAAAAAATGCTTCTCCTCACTCAGTCTAATGCTTTTGCTACTATATAATTCTGTTTCAAAACCCATTAAATTTACAATAGAAGAACCGAATTTGAATCTATCACTTCATCTCTAAAATCTTAGTTTCCAAGGTGATCACTAAGGTCCCTTCAAGCTATAAAATCCTTTCCAAAATTTTAATAATTCTGCCTTTGTCAGAGGAAGAACATCATTATTACATGAAGCCAGCAAATCATTGCATGTCCCAAAGATCATTGAAAATCCTAGGTAGTGAGATATGATAAACCTGAATCATTTTTTTAAATCTCGGATGTAACATGGTTACAAAAGATATCTGAATACCACAGATCTTATAAAACTTACTGTTGGCCTTCATGACACTTGTTTAATATTTTATCATAGACAATTGTAGATAGTGCTCTGGGAGAAGAGCTCTCTCATTCAGAAAAAATAATTTCTTGCCATAGTTTGGTGTTCCCTTCCTCTACCATTCCATAATTAGCATGCTATTCCTGGTTATTTTGGTTAAAATGTTCTTTAAAAATCATCAGAGAAAAAAAAAACCACATGTGAACTTTGGAACTGATCTAAAATCTATACGTGTCTTTTAAAATTGTTGAATTTTTTCTTTTTTCAGCTGTACCATCTTCCCTTCTTGGGAATATTGAGAGAGTCCAAACTTGAACCATTAGAATTTTCAATGACTGACTTTAGAAGTTCAGGACTTATCATTTATTTCAGTATACTGTTTCAATTGAAGGACAGAAAGTTCCATTTTTCATTCAAATAATATGATATACTCTAAGTTAAACTAAGTAATGCTTTTAGGATTCTTTTATAGTATATATATATATGCATATGTATATGCATACATGTATGTTCTTTTTTTAGGATTCTTTCATAGCTCCATAGTATTCTTTTAAATTATAAAGCAAGAAATCACATTTCAAAGCAATCTTTAGTTCTACAAGCATTTATGAAAAGCCATGTGAAAGACACTGTGTTATGGGCTTGGAATGCAAAGAGCAAGATGAAAAATTTTAGGTTGAAATATTACAACTGGCACCATAATGGAGTAGTAGTAAAGGGGTGCAGAGAATGATAAGAATTATAAACATTTATTTTAAGTGATGGTACTGTAACAGGAGGAACTTTTGGATTGGACCATAAATCAGTCTTTTATAAAAGAATATGTGCAGATCTTTGCTGAGAGGACCTAGCAAATATTTCTTGATTCCTGTGCCTAGGATCAATTTGTCAAAGAAGATGGGTCACAGAGGGCCTTGAGGACAAATTTTTCTTTGTCCACCCTAAGAGGATGAGAAGATAGGCTTTATGTTTCTCTTTTTATAGGACACATTATTGTCACTCTCTTTGGCTCTTAGGGTGACCGTAGCAGTTTCAATCAATATATATTTGCTGAGTCCTTAGACCACCTTCTTCTGCATTAGCACCTTGCCATTCTGAGAGATGGATGTTTCCAGCCTCACATGAGTTAGACAGTTCCTGGGTTCTTTGAGTCAGTCTTGGTTGCCCTCTAGGAGGTGATTTTCTCCTATGACAGCATTTCTCAGAGAATATGGCCACTAAGAGATTCATACTGAACCTGAGATCGAGACCTCATTAGCTGTTCAGACGTCACAGATCTGAGTTGAAAATGAAATCTGCTCAGCAATTCCACAATGTGTCAGCTTTTGGGGAAAGTACAATTATGGCAATGAATATTACATGCAATAGTGTTATGTTTTAAGTATTTGTCCATGTGTCTTTAAGTATTTGTTTTGATTTTTAAGCCAGTGTGTGAATAACCCTGAATAAAATGGAGATGCTACAATAGATCAGGCACAAAATATTTTAGATGATAGTGATGCAAAGTAAAATGTGTGAGTTTTTGAATAGCTATGTACTTTGTGTGACTGTGAAATTTTAAATATTATTTTATCAAGTTTTACAAAAAATAAGGATATTTTGCTTTAGGCATTTTTCTGGTGACTAAAATAAATAGCTACCCTATACTTGATAGCTCATTTGTACATTGAATATCTTTTCCAAGAAGTAACAATGCTAATCTCTTTCAGACAGATCCTAGACATAAACCACAAATAAGCCTTCTTTTAGAGAATTTTCTTGGAATTCTACATCAGTATGACAAAGCAGACAAAAGTCTAACTTCTCTACCTAATATGCCCAAATCTTCTCCTTCAGGTAATCAGACCTCCTTCAAGATGGACATAGTCCATGCAAGCCCAGTGCCAGAACTCTAGACTCTCAACTGAAATCAAAGCTTATGCATATCTATTAAGAGGTAATCTTTAACTATACAATCTTTCCTTGGAGTGAATGTATCAGCTTAAAAATCAAGTGGATACCTGGTTAGAATTTTCAGTGGTGACCTCCTGAGTAAAAAGATAATGGAATCACAGATCAGGATTTCCACTGAGTCTAAAGATACTAACAATGAAAATGAAAGCAAAACATCATGCCCACCGAAGGGATAAGCCAAATGATACACAGTTGATTTTCTAGCCTTTTGCAAGCAGCATGAGAACATCAAAATAACACATAGATGGTGGGGCAGGGTTGGGCAGCAGAGGTTATCTAGTAGGGCTTGAGCTAAAGACTTCAGTTAGATCAGTAGTCAGAAGTCACAGTGGTGAACCAAGGAGTCCTGAAGAAAGCATGCCTAGCTAACTAGTGGAGTAGCTCAAATAACTCCTGTCTAGTTCTTCATGAACAGAATAAGGGAAAGGAATATGAATTTATATGGTGCCTACTTAGTAACTGGCCCTGTAGTATATGTGCCTTTCACATATATTAGCTCATTTGATTCTGTTGTGGCAACAACTAAATGATGGTGATAGTAATAGCACCTACCTCTCAAAGTTGCATATCTTCTCATAGTTGTGTGAATATTAAACCAAGGAGTACTTCAAGTGAGCAAGAAGCACAGAATACAACCACATTGTGACCAGAAAATCCACTGGTGCCTATACCGTGATATCAAACTTAGGAGAAGCAATGACAGAACATTGACAAGGTTGCCTACCTCTAGCATTCATAAACTTCGTGTGTGTCTACCCTTCCCAGATTGGGAGTGGGAGGGCATTTTTGTTGCTTGGGCTAATTATGTCTTCTAACTACTAAAATTAAGTACATCAATGATATCTCATGAGCTACAGATTTAGCAGTGCAGACCCATAGAGTATTTCGAAACTGAGATAGTCACCCCTGGGGGATCCACACTGCAAGTGAAAGGTGGGGGAAGGATGAATTTTGTATCCTGTTTATATTTTTACCCCTTTTATGCAGAATAAAAATTTTGTAGCTTTGCATAAACTTCATGTAGATTTTATTTGGCAGACTTTTATCAAAGATATTTAATGCAAATATATATTTTCCTGAACCTATACCTTTTCTCCTAATACTAGCTGTATCGATGTATACATGTGAAAAACTTTCTTATTTTGTTTTTAGACTAGGCATGCAATCTTATGAGTTTAGGTAACTCAAAGTGAAAGATCTTTCTCTATCACTAAAATGAAGATCAGCACCTCCTACGAAATATAGAGTTTTCAAGAGTTGTCTGAGGTACTAAGAGGCTAAGTAATTTGACCATTGTATGTCAGAGGCAGAACTTAAATTCACTTCTTCCTGATTGTGAGTTTGTCTTTCAGATATATAGATAGGCAGGCAGACAGACAGACGGACAGATAGATAGATAGATAGATAGGTAGATAGATATTGTATATATGTATATGTATATGTGTGTATATATATTATGTCTTTTCAAATTTTATAACATTAAATTTGTCTATTTTGTATTTTCAAATTTTATTTATAGGGCAAGCTAGGTAGCACAGTGGATAAAATGCCAGTTCTAGAGTCAAGAAGACTCATCTTCCAGAGTTCAAATCTGACTTCAGATACGTACTAACTCTATGACCCTGGGCATATTCAGTTTCTTCATCTGTAAAATGAGCTGGAAAAGGAAATGTCAAGACATTTCAGTATCTTTGCCAAAAAAACCCTTAATCGGATCACGAAGAGTTGGACACAACTAATACAAGTTAATAACAACTTTATTTATCCTGTTTCTGCTAATGAAACATTTAACTATTAATAATTATGAAAGACACAACTTTTCATTCTCTTCTGGATTTTTAGGGTGTGACTTTGGAAATTTGAATCATTTACTTATTAGGAATTTATTGTGATATATGACATAAGCTTCTGATCTGAACTATTTTCTTTCATTCTTTACAGCTTCACTAGCAATCTTTAAAAGTCAAGTAAGTAGAGGGGTCAAGTCCCTTCCTTGTAGTTTATGTTCATGGTTTATCATGCAAGAAATTCATGCAACTCAAACTGTTAAAAACAAACATATAAAGCAATGATAGCAATCTGAAGGGGGAAGTTGAACGCATTCGGTTGCATTGGATCTAGCTCCTGCGCCTCCTGGTGCCTCCTGACTTGACCTCTGTGGACCCCTTCTCACATTGCTGAATTCTTCCCAGAACTTCCAGTTTGGGAAAGACCCCCCAAAGCAGTTAGCCCTCATTATTGCTACCTGTTCTTCAAGGTTCTGGTAGCATCTCTTCCCTCTCCCTGCTTTTCAACTCCCCTTTCATGGGTCATCTTCCTCCCATTAGGATGTCAGCTCCGTGAGGGCAAGGATTGTCTTTATTTTTAGCTTTTTAATATGTATATATACATATACTGATTTATTTATTTATTACTTTTTTTGGAAACTTTGAGTTCCAAATTCACTCACTCTTCCCCAACCCCTCCCACAATAACTGAAAAAGCATGTAATATTATATCAGCATTGCATGTGAAATCATGCAAACCATATCAACCATATCCTCTCGACTAAAAAAGAAAAAGAAAAAGAAAGTGAGAAAATTACACTTCAGTTTGCACTCAGTTTCTCAGTTCTCTGGAAGTTTGCAGTGGTCTTTAATTTGTTTTGTTTTGCTTAGTTATCTCCTGAATCCTTGGAATTGTCTTAGATCAGAATAGCCAGGTGTTTCACTGGGCTCATCACTCATTACATCATTACTGTTACTATGCACAATGATCTCCCAGTTCTTCTCATTTCATTTTGCATGAGTTCATTTAGTTCTTCCCATGTTTGTTTCTGAAACCACCAGTCTTGTCATTTCTTATAGCACAATAGTATTACATCATCATCATATGCCACAGCTTCTTCAGTCATTTCCCAATTGATGAGCATCTTCTCAATTTCCAATTCTTTGCCAGCACAAAAAGACCTGCTATAAATATTTCTTATAAACAGATCCTTTTCTTCCTTTGATCTATTTGGGGTACAGACATGATTGTGGCATTTCTGGTCAATGGGTTTTGCACAATTTTATAGCCCTTTGGAAATAGTTACACATTGTTCTCCAGAATGGTTGGACCAATTCACTACTCCACTAACAGCTCGTTAATGTACGTGTTTACCCTTATCCCTTCCAGAATTTGTCATTTCTGATAGGTATGAGGTGGGTCCCTTGGAGTTGTTTTCATTTGCCTTTCTCTAATCAATAGTGGTTTAGAGCAGTTATTCATATGACTACTGCTAGTTTTGATTTCTTTTGAAAACTGTATGGTAATATCCTTTGACCATTTGTCAGTTGGGGCATGGCTCTTATTTTTTAAATATGACTCACTCCTATACTTGGTATACATTAGAAAAATGAGATTTTTATCAGAGAAAGTTTCTGTAATTTTTTTATATTATTTCGTTGTACAAGATAGTTTTTAAAGCACAAAGTAGTTTCCCTGATTATCTGTTTTAATTGGGTTTATTTTTGCTTCTCCTTTCTTTAAGATCATAATTGCTACTCTTGCCTTTTTTACTTCAGCTGAAGAATATTAGATTCCCTTCCAATCCTTTATTTTAACTCTGTGTATGGCTTTCTGTTTCAAGTGTTTATCTTTCTTTTTTGTTATGGTTGTACCCCAAGCACTTGGCAGAGTAGTGATCCACAGAAGTGCTTAGTAAATGCTTATTGAATAACAAAAATCACACAGGATGACAAGGCATTGGTAGGTTATATGAATTGTTGGAGGAAACTTTCATTTCTATGAAGTATAATAGCAAGTTACAGAAAACTGTAAAAAATGGAAGATATTAACATTTTAAAGATGATAACATTTCAACTGAAATCTCTTTACATGGATGGGTTTTTTTATGTGGTTGGTTTTTAGAGAAACAAGTGTCAGACCATTTATTATCTTGCTAATTCAATTCCAGGTCCAATGAAATAATTGGAGTCCAGAAAATGTTAATTTATATTACTCTCACTAGGAAGATAATTTTTAATAGTGGTTAGCTGTGCTCAGAAAAAAAACATCTTAAAAACATTTAAAATGTGAGTAAAAATACATGAAAAAGCAAAAATAACAATAATAATAAGAAGAATGTCAAAAACATTCAATTCAACACAATTCCTTAGCTAAACCTAACTAGGAATGTTGTAAGTGATAGCACATTGTTACTAAATTCCATCCTAGGTACACTACACATGTTTCAATACTTTTAAAAAAAATACTTAGTTATTCTGATTTTTCTTCTTGGTTTCCCACCTTTTTTAAGATGAAAAATTTGTTATATGGGATGTCTCTCTGGGAGGGGGGAAGAATACTCAGTGAAATTATGGTGATGTAAAAGAGGTCATTAATAAAAATTTATTTTTAATAAACTTACAGGGGGAGTGTTTTTCAAAAGGGAAAAATAAAATATCCTTTCAATACCTCAATAAGGCAAAATATGAAAATTAACAGGATAATTTAAATTTAGCAAGAAAGAAATTCAACAGGTAACTTAAATAGAATATGTGAAGAGTAACTGATGAAATGTAATTGAATAAGAGGCTTTCAAGAGTAGTCATGAAAAAAAGGACTTTTTCAGTCATTCAGAAGAGGAAATCACTAAACCATACTTAAAAGACAAGGGAAAAAACATGGCAAATTAGGCACATTAGGTGAAAGCTACAAGAAAGGAGCACATTGTATTTGATTGCATTCAGAAGTAACCTTGAATTTCAACTGTGCAACCTGGTTGAAATGAGATATACTGTGGAGGTGGTGTCTGAAACACGTAGAGAAGGGACTGAATGTATTTTACTCTTCAGAACACTCAAGTGGGAAAGCCATAGCATAGTAGCTATAGCTTCAAAGGGTAGTCTACTCACTGGCACCACAGTGATAGTGATGAGCACTGAGATAAGGACCAGCAGGTTTTGAGGTCAGTGGCCTTAAAATTGCACTGGCTAAGCAGAGATTCTACTTCTCTCCTGGATAGATTTCACTGAGGTCATGAGAAACACATAAAGGAAACACAATGTAAATTCAGTCTTTTCTATTTTGAGTGAAAATGAAAGATTTTATGAACCATCAACCACAGAACTATATATTTGTTTCAGCAGATCTTTTTCAATGTATGACAGAATAATAATAGTTAGAATTTATATAATGTCTTATAATTTTCAAACAGCATTACATATACTCATTGGATGCTTACAATAAGAGGTAGGTACTATTATCCTCATTTAGAGATTAGATAACTGAGGCACAGAAGGAAAGTGACTTGCACAGGGTCCAACAGCTAGGTCTGAGGCAGGATTTGAACTCAGGTCTTCCTGAATTTACATAGCACTATTTTTGCTCTACCCAGCTGCTTAAATCCTTCACAATGCAAACAACAAAATTCAAACACATCCTGATTAATTTATAGTGACTTTTCTAAAAGTGTTACTGAAAGCAGTCGTGAGAACCCTCAAGCAGTTGAATGATCATCTATGAACTTGAAAGAAGAAATGACAGGCTGATCATCCCCCAAGAGCTCATGAGCTCAATGTAAAAACTGTTCCAAGGAAATTAGAAGCATAAATTCAACACATTCAACTTAATGAACATTTATTAAATACCTTCTATGGGCAGTAGGGACATAAAAGACACATACAATATATGTCAGTCTCTTGGGGAGTTTAGAATCTAGTAAGGATGTGAGGGTTGGTGGGGTATGGGGGGAGGAGTGAAGAAGAAGCTGTTAATAATTTAACTATAATAAAAGGACAAATTACATAAATGAGAGAGGTTAACAAAAACTACTATGAGAAAATCTGAAGGGGAAATATTACTTTCAGCTCAGGAAAGAAAAATGGGGTAAGGGAGTTCAGAAAAGTCTTCATTGTGTCTGTGTGGGGGTGATATCTGATTTGATTTAAAAGAAGTGAGAGAATTCAAGATGAGACAATTATTTAGGAAGGGAGCTCTTCCTACACATGGGGGATAGTCTGAAGAAAAATACAGAAATGGAAAAAAGGTTAGATTCAAATTGGAGAATGAAGTATAGTTTATTTTGGCTGTGATGTGACCTATAGGAAGGGATTTCATAGGAGATAAAAGTGAAAAGGAAGACTGGAGTCTAATCACGTAGGGCCAAGAAATTTAGTAACAAAGCCATTATCCTCTATGCAGTAAGCAATAGGGTGGCATTGAAAGCTTCTGAGATGAGGGAGTGATTTTATCATAATGTTTCATTTCAAAAGTTACCTAGGCACCAAAATGAATGCTGTTATCAGGAAGATGATGGAGGAGTTTACAATAGTAATCTAAATGAAAAGAGATAAGGACCTAAACAGGGAGGGATTGCTGTGAAAGTTGAAAGAAATGGACAAATGCGATAGATGTAGAGTTAGAGTAAGAGAACTTACCAATTAATGGAACATGTGGAATGAGAGTAAATAATCAGAGATGACTTTAAATTTATGTTTCAGTGATGGAAGGATGGTAATGTTCTACCCTTTCTTGGAACCATAAAGAGAATTTGGGGCTTGTTTTAGGTGGGATTTGATTATTTAAGTTTAAAACATGCTGAGTTTGGGGTACTAATAGGGCCTCAAAATGGAAACAAATTGGAAGTATGAGGCAGGATTTCTAGAAAGAGTCAGGAGGTAGAGGTATGTTCTTTTGACTTGTCTGAATAAAGATGATTGTTGAAGTCAAGGAGATCAACTGAGGGATAGATGTTTTGTTTAACTAAATTTTGAGGATTTATAAATCTTCTAATAATGTAGAAATTTTCATTGGACTGGAATTTAGGAGTAAATTGTAAATGAAAGTATACTGAATTAGGAATCAGGTCCTAGCTTAAACTTTGTCAGTTTCTACTTGTGAGACTATTCATGGGACAATTCAACTGCCTGGATCCCAGGTTTAGGATAAAGCATCAAACTATTTAGTTACTAAAGTCACTTAGAAGACTTTGAAATTGCAGAGAAAGAAGAAAAGAGAGTCAATTATAGTAACTAGGGTCTTTCACCTGTGGTTAAAGAATAGAAAGAGAATGAGGTGTTACAAAAAGCATGGTTGTATGGCCAGAGAAGTAGGAGAGTGAAGAAAGGAAAGGTGGTTATCAAGAAGTTATACGTAGGCTACAATGGAAAATTATGGCTTAGGATGGGGGGGGAGGGAGAAGAAGGCTGGATTTAGTGATAAAGAGCTTTGAATGACATTGAAAAATATCATTTGAGAACAACATTGAGCATTGATGAGTAAAATACATGTAGAGGAGATGGAAGCAGCTAATACAGACTATCTTTTCAGAAGTTTAAAAGTGAATGAAAGGAGAGAAAATGGGCAATAACATTAGAAAAAAACAGCATATCGAATTCAGTGATGGAAAGTAGGTCTGGAGAATTAAGTTGAGGAGGTAGAGATGTTAGCAGAGGGAAAACAGGAACCTACTGTGAAAAGCTGAGATCCTATTTTTAATGAAATAATTAGATATCTGGTTTAACACATGATTTAAAAGTCTATAGGGTAACATCTATGGAAGCATCCAAATTAAGTGGACTTAGTCTTTTATTGTATGTGTTTGTGTGTATGACACACAAACACACACACACACACACACACACATATATAAAGGGAATGAATTTGACGTTTTTGCTTCTGATTCATAAATCAATTAGCATTTAAGACATACTAGTAAAAGAAACAATTATTAAAATACCATTTAATCAATAGAAATGTACAATCAAGACAGCATGAATTAGACAAGGTACAAGAAGGGAAAAAAGTAACATTTGAGGACCAATAAATCACAGGAAAATTTTCACGACTCCTTTGAGACACACTATTTGTGTATCTGATAACTCTCTCTGTACCATGAGAAAACAAAGCAAACATTGCTAGTCATAGCAGTAAAAAACACCAGTGTTTTTAAATGCACTATTTTAAATTCTGAGAAAATCTGTGGTTCTTTTAATTGCTTCATCTGAGTTATTTATGTCATTTCATGATTATAGAGATAGTAATAATTCCTTACAAATTCCAAAAATTCTTGAATATCTCAAAACATTTCCACATTACCTCAAATCTATTATTATCTATTAACCATTTTGTACCTTTAAACTGTACTCCTAAAATCAGAATTTCTACATATTCCAGAGATAGAAATAGAATTGGAAACATTTGCATCATTTTAGCTTTGATAACAGTGAACGAAAGAGGTTAATTTCTCTAGTCAGAGGAGAAATATATCACATTCTGGTGGAGGAGAAGTATTTTAATAATTAAAAGAGCACCTAATCTCAATCTGTTTTGTGGATCAATTTAGAAGGAATATGAGAAAAAACAATGTTTATGATGAAAAGAAGAAGACACCAGGTCTGACAGACTTGAGTGATGACATAATACCCTCTTACTCTGTGATGGTGACACAAAAACTCCAAAGGACACAAAACTGTCAGTCTTTTTGTTTATCTCCTATCTGAGACTAATAAAAGAAGGTGGATGATTGACAGGGTATAGACATAGGCACCGTCTTAGACATACAGTTTGGACTTTTATGTGAAAAAAATAACTCACACTATATTGATGATTTTTGTTCTGGCATATTATTGTCCCTTTCTGAAAGAACCTCGCTCCCCCTTAAATCTTTTTGATAGAGGAATTTTTTTCTATATTATATTAAAATTTGCATTTACTATAGCCCCATCTTATTTCAGACACTAAAAAAAAAATCAACTCGAACATATTTATATCCATCAAATGCACTATTTTTTAAATTTAGCTTGGTTATATTTATTAAGAATCAAAAAAAAGTGAGAGAAAGGAAGAAAAAGAGAGAGTAAAAAATGAGACAATTACTCTAAAGCTAGAATTTAAGGGAAATTCTGTTTTTTCTATAGGGGGGGCTATTATAGCTTCAGCACAGCCCTTTAAAAAAGGTTTTTCTTGCTCAGAGAGAATTTTTTTTCTAAAAATGTTTTCATTTAAATTTTAATTAATAGGAGTGGGTGGGTGAAATGTGTTGAGTCAAGACAAAATACATGATCTTTTCTTGTGTATTATATATCGTTCTGCTGGGCTATAGGTAAATTAGATATCCCTTCCACAAATATGATTCTTTCAAGTACAGTATTTGTTCACCCACTGTACTGAGGGCTTATATTGTCATGGCAGTAACTATAAGGCATATAGTATAAAAAAGTGGAAAGCTTCCTCAGTCTCATTAGTTTATAATTGATTTGAAGGAAAAAAAAGCATGTATATTGGAAAGAAGTAGAACAGTGGCAAAGCAGTATATATTTAAATGATTAACATAATAAGTAACAGTATGAATATAGACCACACTAGACTGAATTGAGAAAAACCCTCTTTAGGAAAGGTCTTTCTCCTTTCCTTCCTTCCTTCCTTCCTTCCTTCCTTCCTTCCTTCCTTCCTTCCTTCCTTCCTTCCTTCCTTCCTTCCTTCCTTCCTTCCTCCCTTCTTTCTTTTCTTCCTTCTTTCCTTTCACTTTCTTTTTTTGGACCAGTGCAATACTGTATATTATCTGTACATTTCACACAGTTATAAGATTGTCATAAAGATATGGTCTCCCAAATAATATTCTTTGCAAAAATCTACCTTTGCCCTTCTCAAAATATTGACATGTATCGTAGATTATTTTCATAAAGATGTATGCCTTTGTTCATCCATCTGTCATCTAGCCATCTATCTGACTAACTGTCTATCATTGATCTAGCTATGTCTTCTCTGTTGTTTTGTTTCAAAATTGTGATTTCATAAGTGTAGGGAGTCTGCTATGGAAAAGACCTCTTTTGATTGACCTCTAGCAACATATCTATATCTCATAATCTTACTGAGCTGCCTATGACAAAGAAAAGATGTTGACCCATGATTTTCATAGCTTTTATGAACTTGAACTCAGTCATTTATGACTCCAAGATCTGCCCTCTATTCAGTATGCCATATGCATTGAAAGACTTTAGATATGGAAAAGCAGCATGTAGGGTATTTAGAGTCATGACTAGGACTGGGGAGTATGGAGTTTTTCTCCAAGTGCCAATATTTGGGATGGATCACTCCTTCTCCCCCAACAGCTGATTCTGGAATCAGACTGTCTACTCCTAAGCCTTTCCTCCTCTTTTACACTCCTTTTTCCTAGTCACATTCTCATGTCCATTATCCTCATTTTGTCCGCTTTTGTCCTGTTAATTTCCTCTTCATTCTAGATCACTTCCTTTCACATTCCTTTGACCTTTCAGTGTTCATTGGAACTTAGATTTCTTCTGAAGACATTGCTTCTCACTCTCACTGTCATAACATTTCTCATTTTTTCCTGACACAGAGGATTAAAAGAGGGGTTGGCATTTTCCTCCTTTCCTAAGGCTATTTTTAGACTCTGTCTTACCATTGTTAATCAGCAACCACTACTTCTTTAAAATTCACTCCATCCAGCCCAAATCCTTGTTTCTTCTCAATAATAAATTCTGTACCTAAATCAAAGTCTCCTTTCTCACCCCTGCCCCACTTCAACCTTTCTGATCTTCAAGTTCCACCATTTCTTCAACTCCTAAGATTTTGTCTTCCTTGATTATCTCCTCACTTTTAGCTTCAATCATTCCTTAAACATTTCTTAACCTAGGTGACCAGATTTCTAGGTATGGCTATGGAGTAGTTACTGCTATTTTATTTGTTTTCTTTTTCAGTGGTAATAATGTTTAATATTTGCCCAACTATTGACATAGTTCTCCTTTCAGATCTCAGTAAGGACCATTCTTCAGTGCCCTCAAACTAGTGCTGCCTCCAGAATGGACTTTCTTATTTGATATTCCCTTTTACCCAATTACATGTAAAAACAATTTTGACATCTTTTTTTTCAAATTTTGATTTCCAAATTCTCTCCTTCCCACCCTGCTGCCACCAATTGAGAAGGCAAGCAATTTGACGTAGGATGCACATGTATAGTCGTGCAAAACACATTTCCATATAAGTTATTCTGTGAAAGAAGACACTGGTAAAAAAAAAAAAAAAACAAGAAAAATAAAGAAAAAGTATACTTGATCTGCATTCAGACACTACCAGTTTGTTTGTTTGTTTTTTTCTGGAGATGGACAGCATCTTTCATCGTAAGTCCTACATAATCTTCTTGGATTGCTGGGTATTGCTGAGACTAGCTAAATTATTCAAAATAGATCATCGTACAATATCACTGTGTCGAATGTTCTGGTTCTGCTCATTGCATTTTGCTTCAGTTTATGTAAGTTTTTCATATTTTTTTTAAAAGCACCCTGCTCAACATTTCTTAAACCACAATAATATTCCTTAACAATTCTATGCAATAATTTGTTCAGCCATTCCCCAATTGATGGAAATCCCTTATGTTTCCAATTCTTTGAAACTATTAAAAGTGTTGCTATAAATATTTTTGCACAGATAGGCCCTTTTCCTTTTTTTATCTCTTTGGAATACAGACCTATGCATGGTTTTATAGCCCTTTGGGTGTAGTTCCAAATTACTCTCCAGAGAGGTTGAAGCAGTAGACAACTTCACCAATAGCACATAAATGTTTTAATTTTTCCACACCTCCTCCAACTTTTGCCATTTTCCTTTTCTGTCATATTAGCCAATCTGATAGGTATGAGGTAATAACTCAGAGTTGTTTTAATTTGAAATTCTCTAATAAATAGTGATTTAGAGCATTTTTAGATGACTATAAAGTGCTTTGAATACTTTGTCCAGAAACTGCCTGTTCATATCCTTTGACCATTTATCAATTGAGGAATGACTCTTTGTCCTACAAATTTTACTCAGTTTTCCATATGCTTGAGAAATGAATTCTTTAGAGAAATATTTTCTGAATCTTTTATTCACAGTAATGATTACCAACTATGTCTTTCCCTCCAATGGATTTTCCCTGTTTATATCTCTCTCTGTCTCTCCCTGTTTCTCTCTCTCTGTCTCTGTGTCTCTGTGTTTGTCTCTGTCTCTCTCTCTCTCTGTCTTCTCTCTCTGTCTCTCTCTCTCTCTCTTTCTCTCTCTCTCTCTTTCTCTCTCTCCCTGTCCCCTTTTATCCTGTCCATCCTCAAATGTGTTTTGCTTCTGAATTTTGCTTCCATCTACCTGCCCTTCCTTCTATCAGCTCTCTTTCCCCTTCTCTTATCACTTTCCCTTCCTACTTTCCTGTATGGTAAGATATATTTCTACACCCAACTAAGTGTGTATATTATTCCCTTTTTGAGTCAAATTCAATAAGAGCAAGGTTTATGTGTTTCTCTTCCTGCTTCTTCCATTTCTCCCTCCACTGTAAAATCTCTTTCAGGACTCTTTTACATTAGATAATTTGTCCCATTATACCTCTTTCTTTCTCTTTCTCCGAGTGCATTGTTCCTTCTCATTCCTTAAGCTAAGTTTTTTTAGATATTCATACTATCACATTCAATTCACAAGTCTGCTTTTTGTCTATTTATATTCCTTCTAACTGCCCTAATAATCAGAAAGTTTTTTGAGAGTTATAAATATAATTGTCCCATGTAGGGATATAAACAATTTAACTTTATCAGATTCCTTAAGATTTATCTTTCCTGTTTACCTTTTTATACTTCTTTTGAATCTTTTATTTTTGAAAGTCAATTTTTTTTATTCAGCTCTGTTCCTTTTATCAGGAAAACTTGAAAGTCCTCTATCACACTGAATGTCCATTTTTTCCCCTGAAGGATTATACTCAACTTTTCTGAGTAGGTGATTCTTTTTGTACTACTAGTTCCTTTGCCTTCTGGAATATCATATTCAAAGCCTTCCAGCCCTTTAATGTAGAAGCTTAACAGACTCTATTATCCTGTCTGTGTCTCCACAATATTTGAATTGTCTATTTTTGGCTGCTTGCAATATTTTCTCATTAACCAAGGAACTCTGGAATTTGGCTATAATATTCCTGGGACTTTTCATTTTAGGATCTCTTTCAGGTGGATTCTTTCAATTTCTATTTTGCCCCCTGGATGTAGAATATCAGGGGAGTTTTCCTTGATGATTTCTTGAAAGATCATGGTTATGCTCTTTTTTTAAAGTCATAACTTTCAGATATTTTGAATTCTCTCTCCTAGATCTATTTTCCATGTTGGTTGTTTTTCCAAAGAGATATTTCTCATTTTCTTCTATTTTGCCATTCTTTTGATTTTGTTTGATTGCTTCTTGATTCCTCATAAAGTCATTAGCTTCTCCTTGCCAAGTTCTTACTTTCAAAGAATTATTTTATTCAGTGAGCTTTTTCATTTAGTCAGTTCTGATGTTAACAAAGTTTTTTTCTTCAGTGAATTTTTGTATATCTTTTTCCATTTGGCCAATTCAGCTTTTCAAGGCATTCTTTTCATCACTAGATTTTTGTACCTCTTTTATGATTTATTCTATTCTGTTTTTAAGGTAGTATTTTCTTCAGTATTTTTTTGTGCCTCATTTGACACTTTTTTCATGATTTCCTTCCATCATTTTCATTTCTCCTCCCACTTTTTACACTATCTTTCTTACTTGAATTTTAGAATCTTTTTTGAGCTCTTCCATATCCTGAGACCAATTCATATTTTTCTTTGAGGCTGTGCATGAAGTAATTTTGACTTTGTTGTCTTCTGAGTGTGTGTTTTGATTTTTCTTGTCATAGAAGTAACTGTCTATGGTCAGAATTTTTTTTACTATTTGCTCATTTTCCAGTCTATTTTTTTAAAGTGGGGCTCTGCTTCCCAAATGGAGGGAACACCATTCCAAGCTTCAGATTTTTTGTGTAGTTGTTTTCAGAGGTAATTCTGGGGACTTGTAACTTTTTGGCTCTTTCAAGGTGGTATAATCTAGGGAGAAGTGTGTTTACTACTCTCCTATACCATGCACTGGTTTGTGAGCCACCAAAAAAACTCTTTCCAACCCTGGAACTGTGACTAGAGTCCCTGCTCCCCTGAGGTTACAGGCTCTGCTGTGCTAGTACTCCTCCTCACTGGGACTAAGATCCAGGACTGGGACCCAGATGCAAGTATAGGCCATGCAACAAGAATCCTGCCTCTGGTGCCAGCAAAGGGACTCCTGTAAATCTCCTTCTGACTCATCATCCAATGATGTTATCTTCTGTGGGCTGAGAGATCTGGAAACCACCACTGCTGCCACTGATTCAGTCACTCCAAGGCCTGCTTACAGTTTGCTGGAGCCTGGTCTGCACTGGACTACACTCCTCTCTTACCCTGGTGCAACAGACCTTTCCTGCTGAACTTCTAACTTGTCTTGGTATAGAAAATTGTTTCATTCCATCTTTTTGTTGGTTCTACCACTCTAGAATTTGTTTAGAGGCATTATTTAATGGTATTTGGAGGGGTTTGTAGAGAGTTCAGATGAGTCCCTGCCTTTACTCTATCATCTTGACTCTGCCCAGCCAGGGAATGTGTTTCTGGAAGAAAATGATGCTTGTGTATCGGCACAAGGAAGGCAGAAGGATATTTCAGATCAAAAGAATGACAGAAGCAAAGTCAATGATATAATAATGAATTAAATAATTGTTTTTGGTAGGGAGCTGTGTTTTTATTGATATGGAGGAGTGACCAGTATAGAAAGTTCTTTCTCTACTCCATAGAGACATTCTTGGGTCACCAAGAGGTTAAATGGTTTCCTTAGAAACATATACCTAATATGCTTCAAAGACAGAACTTGAACATAGGTCTTCTTAACTCCAAGGCAAGCACTTTATCCACTATGCTGTATTATTTCTACAAACGTATAGAGAGGACCTGAAGATATTGTAGCTGGTGGGACCACAGCTGCAGACTACAATTCTAAGCCCTGATGAGATATGCATATAATTCATAATATCATTTTTATTACCTTATTTGGTTATAGTGATCATTGATATATTTTTCTTTTTTTAGCATTATCTTGCATACTTACTTGCATATTTAGAATAAAAAGTTATCTCTGGATATTTGGTCTCATGATTTATCAATAATTTGATATCTTAACAAGAAACAATGCTTCATATTAATAATAAAATAAAGACAGCCACAATAATAATAAGTATGCTTTATCTAACCATAAGTAATAAATAAACGTTTATATAGCGTTTACTTTGTACCAAGAACTGTGCTAAGTGCTTTACATTTATTATGTCAATTAATCCTCACAAGAAACCTAAGAGGCAGGTATTATTATTAACCTTATTTTACAGATGAGAAAACTGAGACAAATAGAGGTTAAGTGATTTATCTTGCATCACATAACTCTTTAACTATCTAGGCCACATTTGAACTTGAACTGCCTGACTCCAGGTCAGATGCTCTATGCACTGTATTACCTAAAGCTTATGAGTCGTATGTTTTCTTAATTATATATAAAATCTTTGAGTAATAAAAATTCCTTGAGAACTGAAAATAATAAGATTCTAGATACTTAAAATATGAAGGTGATCATATTATTTTAGATCATATCAAAGTATTAACTTATTTTTACTATTGCAAAATGTCAACAGTTTTTCTAACCTGTGATTTGCTTTATATAGATTTTGGGTTCACTTTTACTCAATCTCTGACATCTTTTCCCCTAAAGGACCATCGTGGTCATTATCTGCAAATATAAACCATCGTCTCAATTACATATATGATACTAGTTTTATTCGAGGGGAAAACAACCCTCATACACACTAGACAATTCAAGAGAAAACAAAGGTCTTTCATTTAAACTGTGTCCCTAGTACAACAGATTAATAAAAAGACAGAAGTCATGTAAAATGAACAATGATCTACCTCCTTGGACAACAACCATCTAGTCTTCACTGATAACAGCAATGGAAAACAAAGAAAATGAATGCTGGCTAGATTGTTAGAGATAGAGTAAATGAAAAGGGAGGAAAAATAATGCCTACACAAGGAACAAACAAAGCTGTCTGAACAATTATGTGACAATGAATCCTAGAATTATGATGAACTAAAAAATTTACTCTAGATGCATGTAACCTCTTCCTTTTCTTTCCTTTCCTTCTTTTTTTTGAGAATTTTCACAGGAACTACTTCTTTAAACTACAAGATCTTTAAGTAGAATTAAAAATGCAAAGTTTTATAACTTTTAAATTATTTCTCTATATTTCTTCTATTATCATCATCAACAAATACCTACTGTGTATATTTGTGCATATATGTCAGAAAGATAAACCTTATCCAGAAGTAATCTTTTCCTTTGAAATAATAATAGTAACTTTGAAACAGATACATAAGTAAGCTCAGAATCACGAGGTTTTAGCTTGTTTAACTTGGTGAATTTTAGATGACTTTTAAAATAAATTATCAAGAGGTAGCAGAGTGAAATGAAAAATAAACCACTGGGCTAACATTCATAACACATGGATCCTTGCCTCCAATCCTACCATTTGTTAGCAACAGCACCTTCAATAAATCATTAATAGTGTTTTTGTCTTCATGGTGCTATTGTGTAGACCAAAACAAAAGATGAGGATGTATGTAAAAGTGAGAACAATAGGTTAGAGATCAGCATTCCCCAATCTGTGGGTCATTGATCCTTAAGGCACTGAAGAATTATTACCAGGGGCCCTCATATACATCTGTAAAATGAAGTATTAATAGCACCTATCTCATAAGATTGTTGTAAGGATCTAATGAGATAATATATGTAAAGTGTATTGCAAAACTTAAAGTAATATATAAATGTTAGTGATTGCTATTATTCATGTCAAGTATTATCATTTTGACTTTTAACTCCAATAAAATATGCATTATGAAAATATAATAAATGAGTAAACATACTTTCTATATACCGAATAAATTATATCTTGGAGATATTCATTATTTTTCAAATGCTATGATTAATAAAATACAAATTGATTTAAAAGTATGACAATTCACAGGTACTTCTGTCAGTATATATTTTCTCAGTCAGCAATCAAGAGCTAGCATCTGTTAATGCTAGCTCAATGATATGTCATTTAATAAATATGTCACAAAGCTCAATGATATGTCGTTTAATCCTCATAGCAACGCCATGAGGTAGGTGCCATTATCATCCCCATTTTACACCATGAGGAAATTGACATTGAAAAAAGTTCAGTGACTTGCTCAGGGTCCTACTGATAGGATGTGTTTTGGGAGCAATTTGACAAGGCATTCCTGATTCCAGGTCCAGCAATCTAATACTCTGTCACCTGACTGCCTGGAAAGTTATCCTCTGGGTACAGGGTGGGGTAGGGAAGGTGACACTTATTTTTTACATACATATACACTCAAGTAATACATACATGTGTGTGAAATAGATGACATCACATATATACACATATGTATATATACACTCATATGTATGTATACATATATATATATCTGTGTGTGTGTATGTGTGTGTGTGTATATATATGTCATCCTACTCAAGAAGGTTCGAAATCACAGTTTCAGACCATTCCTAACGTTAATAGGTAAAGTACACTATGAAAGGTTCCATTAAACTTGGTTGTAGAAATGCAAAAGTGAAGGAAAAAGGGAATAGAAAAGAAAAGGGGAAAAGAAAGAAAGGGGAAAGGAAAACAGAATAAAAAAAAGAAAGGCAAAAAGAAGAAAAAAGAAACAAAGAGAAAAGAAAAAAGAAGAGGAAAAAGGTAGTTAAGAAACAATTCAATTTCTTCTTTGGGGGGATATTAGGGGCATTGGTTTATTAACCTGTCTATCACTTACTTATTCTTTCTAATATATTAAAATAATAATAAGTCACTCTGGGGCATGCTTTGTTATATGATTACTGTGTCAGTTCAATGGTCTAAGCAGCTTGGCCTTTGGCATTCTATTGCCATAAATTGAAGTCATAACAAAGTCCACTAGCATGTACTTCCATAACCTGATATAAAAACTTAATATAAAAATGTTGTCTTACCAGTGCATAGAGCAGCAGGTACAATGTAATTGCATTCAACTCACGTATTTCAGGTAATAACCGAGTATTTTATTATCATTTTGGGTGCAGGAGCCTGCCAACATTTCAGCCATCTGGGCTTCCTCGGGGCAGTATACAAGTAAAATATGTGAATAAAATATGTGGGTTGAATACAGTTTCATTTTATTTCCTGTGATGAGTACTAGCAACATTGTGTTCTATCTCTCAGAAAAGTAATTTTATAATGTTAGTTTATTTTAAAAGACCATCAGCTTTTACTAATTTAAACTCATTAAGCTTCTCACTGAAAGGCCCATAAGTAATGCCTGATGACAGCTAGTGCTCAGATGGTGATTTTATAACTAGACTTTTGTGTTATATTCAATATAAATGGATAAACAAAAATGATCACTCCTCGGGGATTAATGAACATTCTTTCTTTTAGCATTTTTCACCAAATGCCATATCATGACACCGAGGTACAATTTATTAGTAGTTAAGCATATGCCCATCACAGTGTAGCAAAGATTTCATGACTTAGAAAAGGCAACAGACCAGTCATAGCTAAAAGGCAGAGACATTATGTGGGCCTGTAGACTACAATCTTAAATCTTAAAAATGGTTATTTTCCATCAATGAGTTGTCAAGTTTTCTTAGCGAAGTCAAAAACAAAGTAAAAATTGTCAAGATCGCAAGCTGACGCAAGTGTCAGAAAATCAGTTTTTATTCTTTCTACTTCATACATCATTGCCTACTATCACCAAAAATAAAGAGACAAAAATCAAAATTAGGTTTGTATTTTGCTGATGTTTGTGAGAGTCTAAAAACAGTATAGCTTATTCTCCTGCTGTTGCATTGATTCTGCATTGTTGACTGGTAGAAATAAAATAAAATAAAACATAAAGCTGCCTTTGTTAGTAAACAATGGCACTGAAAACCTCTACTGAAGATAGGATCATGATGCACTTTCTTTGTGTGAGCTCCACTTTCAGAGGTAAAACAAAGCCAACTGGAGCTGGAATCTCTTTCAAAGTTGACATAATTTCTGGGATCAGATATAATAAGCTTCATAAAACAGATCACTTTATCACTATTAAATATTTAGGCCAATTATTGCTGAAAATGTTAAGAGAATATTAAGTATCAGGTTGCTTCTATGTCCTCCATCCAAATATGGACAGTAAAATGTCTAACTTTTTTCATAACAAAAAAGGAAAATATCTTATACTATTCGTAGGGCTACCCTGAGCCCTCTCTAGAATGTATTCTTTTCTCACTTTTGTTTCACAGAGTACTTGGTTTCTTTCAAAACCTAGCTCATATTCACCTTTTACATGAGGCCTCTGTTTATACCCCTATCTTTTCTGTTGCTGGCAGGTAACAGCAAATTATGTTACTCAGCTCAGGAAAGCATATGCTCCTTGAGGGGGGCTCTTTTATTTTTGTCTTTATGTTGCCAGAATCTATAAGAACATCTTGCTCATGTAGGTGCTTGATAAATATTGTATTAGATGGTGTCAAACTGAATGAAATGCTAAGATTTTAGATTAGTAATTCATAGTTCTGGTTTCACAATTCCTTCAGTTTCATTAAAGGATATCCCTAAATTATTAAAATTCTTAAATGAAAATTAATTTTATCCAAAAATACATATAACATAAAAATCATCAAAGTTACAGAGGAATTTATGGAAACCACAATTTTAGCATTATAACTCAAACAAAAATTGAAAGGAAACATTAACATCAAATGTCCCAATAATTTCATTTTACTCTTTACCTTAAAGCTTACTCAAAAGGTATCCTTTGCTGAAAATTTAATGGTGAATTGAAAACCAAATCCATGCCTTATTTCATTGCTCTTGAGTTCAACAGGGCAATAATTAAAATTGAGTTTCATCACCTTGTTCTCCAGTGTCAGCATCTAAATCAGGATCCTGGCTTTGGTACCAAGCCTTTCCCCAGACCAACATAGCATCACGCATAATTGTGTTGACATCTGTGATCTTTGACTATGTTTCTGTTAGGTTTTTAATGGCATACTGACAATAAGAAATAGAGAATAAATGTCCTTCTTTTCTTCCTGAAACAAACAAGTAACATGCACTTTCATGTAATAAATCATTCAGGAGTTACTGCTCTCTGCAGCTAGCTGCTTCAATGATTACCTAATTCATGCTTACAACGGAATTAGACAGAGTGGATAAGAGCCAATAAGTCTCCTTGTGAATATCTACAAAGCCCCTAAAGAAATATTTGATGATATGCTTTATGTCCATTATGAAATGCATGACTTGACACCCAGATATTTAGATGTAATAATAACAGTAATGCCTGACATTTGTATAGCAATGCACAGTTCTTAGCACTTAGACATACATGCGTTATCTTGTTTCATCCTTACTGCCATCCTGTGGGGTAGATGAAGCAGATAATGTCCTTTTTTTCACATCTCAAAAAAACTGAAGCTCAGAGAGTTGTGGAAGGCCAGAAGCCTGGTAAATAACACAGTTAAAGAATTCCTGTCTTCAAATACTTAACCTAGTTCTTTTTACTATTTACAATAATGCTGCCTTCCAGTTGAATCTATGGGGGGAATCACAAATACAATGTTCCAATAGCCACTAGCTCAGGCCCTTCAACAACACAGAACATAACCCATCCATGCATATAACTTAGGACATCCTTGTTCACATTTCCCCAAAAATTTGCCCCAAATAGGCTACAAATCTGGTAGTACTATGGTGACTTAAGAAATAAAAAATTATCATAAGTATGTGAAGGCTGCAACAGATTACAAATGACAAATTTCAAAGGAAAAATTGTCTGAAAGGTGTAATCATATAAAGAAATGCTGGGGGAAAAATGGGCTGGTAATGTAGAAAAAAGCTGTGTGTCACAGCAGTGTTCATGAAATATGAAAAGAACTTAAGGGAAAATATTAAATAAAAGCAATATGCTGCTATGCAAATTAGGCACAGAACGATACAATGGAAACTAGACCAAACTGGAAGCAGGGAACCCTGGGTTCCATTCTTACTGTCTCACTAGGTCACTATCTGACCTTGGACGAGCCATTTAATGTATTCAAGCTTCAATTTCGCTCTTTGAAGAGAGAACATTTGACTTGATGACCAAACCCTCTTACAGAAAAGGATGGTGCTTTTTTCTGAACAAACTATTACTAGATTTATCAAAGGAGTATAAGGAATCTATGACCTCTTAAAGGTGTACGCAAGCCACTTAGTCAGCATGTACATTCTTTCTCTAATAGGGAGAAGCAGTGGTCGGTGCTGCGCCTTGTGAGAATGACCTGCTCAAGAAACACATTGGATTCTGCTCAGATATATACCTGCTAATGGCAGGATGAATCATTATAAGTGAAGTTGAAGAAAGGTTTTTAAAGGTTACTTGATGAATTGAGCTATTGTAAATACAAAAAAGATAAAGCGATTATAAATACAAAAAAAAGTAAAAATATTGTCAATTCAAGAGTGGTGGACCTGGAGTCAGGAAGAAGATCTGAGTTCAAATCCAATCTCAGATACTCTCTAAATGTACAACCCTAAGCAAGGCATTTAACCTCTGGCTGCCTTACTTTGCTCGTTTGTAAAATGAGGATAAAAATAGCCCCTACTTCCCCGTGTTGTAGAGATGACAAAATGACATAGCATTTATAAAGTGCTTTGAAAATGTTGAAGTGCTACACAAAGACTGATTCTTTTGGAAGCCTTCCCCAATCCCTCTAATTTCCAGTACCTTTCTGCTGTTATTTTTATTTATCCTTCATGTAGTTTTATACATATGTATTTACATACTATCTCTCACGTTAGATTATAAGTTTCTTGAGGGTAGGAACTGTATTTTGACCCTTTTTTTTTCTTCTCAGTGCTTAGACCAGTGCCTGGTACACAGTAGGCACTTAATAAATGTTGATTGATTGATTAAGCATGCTCTATCTTCCCAGTTTCCAAGTAGAAGATTCTGGTAATATAAATAAGATAAGTCTATAGATAGTGATTTTGTGCTTCTGGAACCACTTAAACACAAGGGTTTAAAAAAAAAACTATTTTTTTTTTGCCCATAGTAATCTATTTGTAATATTTACAAGGAGTATAAAAGGATTAGTAACCCTGTAAATGTCAATGAAGTAAGTAATTCTTCTGAATCCAAAAATGAGAAGAAAGAGGTAAGTTGATACAATGGAAGAAGTTCAGTTCCAGGACCCAAGATCCCTTCCTACCTCTGCCACTAACAACCTGTCTGACTTTGTAGAAATGACTTCACCTCTCTTGGACTCATTTTCTTCAGCTGTAAAATGAAGGGGCTGGAGTAGTTGACCTCTAGGGTCCCTTACACCTTTTTATCTATATTCATAACTAACCAACTTATATTCCTCTGTCTAACAGCATTGAAAAAAATTGTATAACAAACTCTATTTCTCTAAAAACAGAACTCCACGTGAAAGGATGCCTTAACAATAGTTATATATACACACATGTGTATACATACATATATACCCATATGTGTGTATACATATATCTGTATGTGTATGTGCATCAAATTTCATTATTTGCTTTTGGTTGTGCTTCTATTTTATTTACTCCCTTTAACCTCTAGTCACTCTTTTACTTGCTTTACAATTGGTTATGTGGAAAATGTAATGACCTGCATGTCTGTGATGCTTAATTGCCCTTTTCCAGCTGCCCAGCCAGATAGAACTTCCACTTAAGCTTTTAATTACTGCTAATTTCCTAATGACAATGCTGGCAGAGAGGGAACATTTTTTAGAAATATTGTTTAAAAATGAAATTACTGGCCCAGCTGTAGCTTTGCAGAGTTCTCTCTTGTACCCAGGAGCTTTTTGCTAATATTTTGTTAAAAAGATTAGGGTTGTTGTCTCCACTCCAATGAATTCTTATAACACTTCTTTATGAAATTTACATATTTTCATTTATATTATACTTATTTTTGTTTATATAATGTGTACATGTAAAGAAATAACTCAGTTTCTGGATGGTAAACATAATGAAGGTAAAAACTATATCTTTTAATAATCTTTTCATTTCAGTAGTACACATTAGGAAAAGAAAAACATACCTGTGTTTTCATAGGTATAGGCAATGCCTGGAAAGAAAATGCCTTCTATTGATGACTATTGGAAAATGATCTGCAAATTATATTCTTAGAAATTTTCTTTGGGTATTCAGAGTCTATATGCAAACTTTGCCCAGGGAGACATGGACAGCCTGAATCAGAGGTTTGACTTTATTCCAACTTTTTGTGACTCAGGGGCTGGCTCTCTATCCAATATTCCATGATGTCTTTAATTTCAGAATATAGTAGGTATTCAATAAATATTTTTGAGTGATTGAATAGAGAAATTTATAAAATGTGTACCAATGCAATCCTATGGCTTCATGGTCTGCTGTTAACATCTCTCTCTCTCTCTCTCTCTCTCTCTCTCTCTCTCTCTCTCTCTCTCTCTCTCTCTCTCTCGTACAACTCTCTATATTTCTCTTCAGCAACCTTCCTCTCCAAGCTATCTGTAATAACCTGACACTACTAATACTCATTCTGCCATTTCCCCCATCTTTTTCCATTTCTCTTTCTCTTCTCCTTTCTTATCTGATGCTCTCTTAAAGAGCTCTGGTCTTTCAGTGCTCTTATGGCCCCACTGTCTCCCTAATTTACAGAATGATTATTAAGTATTTCTGAAAAAGCCCACTCACTGAAATAAAAGAAACTGTAGAATTTCCCAAAATGGCCAGTATAAAGGGGGAGTTTTACATTGGCAGAAATCTGATCTGACAAATACACATGACTGACAGTTCTGGTTTTCAAAAGGTTATATTATCCCAACTCTCTTTTGAGTCCCTGAACTATTTCAGTTCTGAGCTGCCAAACCATTGAAATAGATACATTTAGAAAGTGACCTGTCAAGAAAACACAATCTACTCAATTTTCATTTTTCAATGAAGGTCTCAAAAATTTTTAAATGGGCAATTGTGGTTTTCTTGTCCTGTCATATAAAGATCATATGAAGGATGCATATCAAGTTTGTACATCAGCCATAGTTCTGATACCCTAATTTCTTCCTCTGTGTACTGGGGAAAAGGGGTGGAGAGGAGTGTTGGATGGGGACAACACGTTATAATGGACAGAACATGATTTGGAGTCACAAGACCTCAGTTTATATCCATATTTTGCCTTGTACAAGTCCATTTTCTTTCCTTTCTCTAAATATTTTTAGTTGATAAATGAGAAGGTTGTACTAGGCTGAATGATTTCTAATGATCCTTCTGTCATTAATTCTATGAAGCAATATCACTGGTAAAAATCAATGTATCATTTTTATTATGGAGAAAAGAAATAACAAAGGGAAACAAAGTTGAACACCTGAATAATTCCCCCGCTCCCACAACTCTCCATAATCCTTGAAGCAGGAAGAAAAACTACCTCAAATGTATATTTAACCGTTATTCTATACAATTTCTTCATTGATCACTTCTTTACTCAACTGACATATGATAAAAAATTAATTCTATATCATCTTAACTTGGCGAACTATAAAATATTTCATGTTGAAAAGTTATTTTTATTAATTAACTTAAAGAATAATAATATGCGATTCCTTTAGGGTTTTTGGTGTTTTTTTGGTTCTTATTTTAAGGGGTTCAAATGTTATTTAGCAATATCCATGAAGGAGCGAAAGATCTATTTTTTAAAATCAGGAATTAGATGCAAATAGCAATATTGATGCAGGGTTGTGTTCGCTCTTATTGGCTCAGGATAGTTCAGTGTTCAGTGTGAGCATTTACATCTAGGGAATTGGGGAGAAGTTACAAATCAGCATTTGATTTATTGTTTTATTGATTACCTAGATCTAGGAAAGTGATGGGGAAAAAGGGAATAATGCAAATTAAATTGAAAAGTGCATCTTATAGAAGAGCCAGTTGCTAAACATTTACTAGCACACCCCTGCATTGATTCAGCCAAATGGCAGAGAGTAAATAAGTCTAATCAGAGGGCTGAAGGCAGAAAAGAAGATGGAAGGATTAGGTGAGAAGCTGGATTTCAACTTAAGACCTTGCAGGCATTAGCTGAGTGGAGCTTTTGTCTGCTTTAAAGCTTTAGTGGGAATTTATAAATTGCAAAAGAAAGGCATCTGAGTAAACCATAAACAAGATATAAATAAAGCCCTCAGTGGACAGGCATGACAAACAGGCATTTTGCCTCCACAGTGCAGCAGGGTCATTAGCCTCCAGAACAACAAAGAATTGAGAATGTTACAAAAAATGATGCCTCTAGTTTTTCACATTAAATTCATGTCCCAATTTATGTCTCCCCTCCATATATGTATCGAACCCTCACTTTAAAGAAAAAATCAGACAAAACCAAATGATAAATGCCTTTGACCGTATGCACCAACATTCATTGTAGTACTATCATTGTAGACAAGATTTTTTTTTTAAATAAAATGTTTTAAATAAGCTAACTTGTAATTGGTTAAACAGCTATATTCTACAATTTCTTGGTGCCATCTCATATCCAGCCTCCTCAAGTAAGAAAATCTCAGATAAGATGCTAGCAAAACCTGAATCTTTCATTTTCAATTAAAGCCCTCTACTGGGGGACAGGTAGGACCTCTATATACCCCAAAGCAACACATAGATCTGTTCCAATACAAGGCAACTTCTACCTCCTGCTGCCATTTCAATATAGAGAAACTCTAGTGCTAGTGCAAAGGGAAACAGCCCTCATTTTAGCTTCAGGGCTCCCATCCCTTGCTCTGCTTGTCCTTTGAAAGTAGAGGAATGACACCCTCCACTCAGTGAAGAACATTCTCACACTTTGTCACAACCTTCAGATTCTGAAGGTTGCCTCTGAAGATTCTGAAGATTGCCTCTGAACTCCAGTAGTTCATTGTCTAAATCCCATTCCATAACCTTATCATTCTACTCCTCTTTCCCATTCCCCGTAATCCTCCTACCCCAAAGTCTCAGCCTAGTTCCACTCAATCTACTGTGCCTTTTAAAATGCCTGTGCCACAGGTACAGGTACAGAAATTCCTTTCATCTTAAATCTTTTCTCCTCCCATTCCTTCCTTCTACTCATTCTTACTAAACCTGGCTTCCCTCTGATGACAAAGTATCCCTGGTCACTCTGCAGTACTACTTGCACCTTCATTCATTCTCTTCAATACACATTCATTGAGCTGGGAAATTGAAATACTCCTTGTTCTCCAGTTCCTCCTGAAGCTTCTAGGTTCTCTCTCTTCTCCCAACATTAAGTGACCTATTTTCCTTTGAAGTTTGTGATATTCTTATATACTACACAATCAAAAGCCTGATTGTTATTGTCTACCAAACTCCAGATCCCTCCTCTTCCTTCCTCAATGAGCTCGATACCCATTTCAAAATTTTTCTCTCTTTCCCAACTCCTATTCTTATAGTAGGAGACTTCTACATATATATTGGTTCTCTCTAAAATGTCCTAACCCCTCAGTTCCTCAAACTATTTACCTCCATCCAAACTCAATCACACACAAAAATGGTTATACCCTTGTTCTTGCTTTCACCTAAAATTGTACCAACTCTATGTCCAAAAAATTCTTAAATTCTCTTATCTGACAGCAGAGGTTCTACACCTCTCCTTCTACCTCCCCTTATAAAACTTGACTCTTCAACTGTGCTATTACCTCCAATTCCAGGCCATCTCATCTGTACTAGCCACTCCCTCCTATTCTTGACCCCCTAATGAATAATTCCTTCTCTTGACTCATTCTTCAAGTCCCTCAGACAGTCTAGTAGTTATCCTGGATTCCTCACTTTGTCTCACCCCTGGCCCATATCTAAGGTGTTGTCAAGGACTATTAATTTCACCTTTGCAACATCTCTCAAATATGTCCTCTTCCCTCTGCTGACACTTCCACCACTCTAATTCAGGTCTTCTTCTCATGCCTGGATTATTTCAATAGCCTGATGGTGGATGTGCCTGCCTCAAGACTCTCCTCACTCCAATCTGTCCTCCCTTCAGCCACTGCAATGCTTTACCTGAAGTGCAAGTTCGGTATTGTAACCCTCCTACTCAGTAAAGTACAGTGCCTTCCTGTTGCTTCCAGGATCAGATACAAAATGCTCTATTTGTTATTCAAAGCCCTTCACAACCTAGATCTATTCTACCTTTCCAGTCTTCTTTCACCTTACTCTTTGATTCAGTGACACTAGCCTCCTGACTGTTCTACAAAAAAAGATCCTCTGTCTCTCAACTCTGGGCATTTTCACTGGCTGTGCCACATGCCTGCAGTGTTCTCCCCATCTATCCTGATCACCAACCTCCCTGGTATCTCTTAAATAAAAATTCATTGTCTATTGGAAGCCTTCCAGAACCCACTTAATTCCAAAGCTTTCCCTCTGTTAATTATTGTGTATATATAGCTTGCTTTGTACATTTACTTGCATCTTGTCTCCACCATTAGACTGTAAACTTCTTGAAGGCAGGGACTGTCTTTTGCCTATTTGTTCTCAGGATTTAGCATAGTGCCTGGAATATAGTATGTACTTAACAAATGTTTATTAATTGATGGACAGAACCTAAATGAACGCATTAATAGACTGGTGCCAACATGGATGTTGATCTCTAGTGGGTCATTCCAATGACTTCTACCTAAGAAAAAAGATCAACAATATGAAGGCAACAATGGCTTACTTACAAATTTCTAGAGGGTTTAAAGCTGTGTAGCTTTAAATATAGATTATCCATCTGACAACGATTCATATGTGAAAATATCTGGATAGGCAAAGAATAATGAGTGGAAACTAACAAGATAAAATTCAATAAACCCCATGGGGCCAAAAATGCAATCTTACAAGTAGTCTAGGAATATTTGCTTAGTCAATAGTTTACATGAAAGATATCTAAGAGTTTCAGTGTACTATCAGCTGAACATGATATGGCAACTAATAAAGCCAGTAGAATCTTGGTCTCCATTATGAGTCCATTTAAAAGGAGATGAAGCCATTCTAACATACTTTCAAACCACTTCTGAAGTATTAGGCCTCAAACTGTGCATAGATTCATCTTTTTTTTTTTAAATCAAATTGATTTGAATACAGTGGAGTTGGCCTGAACCAGAATCAATATTTCTTTAAGCAAATGTGGATTTTAATTACAATTCAACAAACGTTGATTAAGTGATCACTGTATATGTAGCCATATGCTAGGAGCTGGGGAAGAAAGATTAAAAAATAAGACAGTTTTTGATTTCAAGAAATGTACATTTTATGGGGAAGGGAGCTATGACAGTTACAAAAATAAATATAAAATATATACAAAGAGGCAAATAGATGGCACAGTGGATAGAGCACCAACCCTAGCATCAGGAGGACCTGAGTTCAAAGTCAAAGTCAGACGTTTGACACTTACTAGCTGTGTAACACTGTATAAGCCCAAGCAAAGTGGAATTTTTTTTTCCTGTTTTCTTTCAGTTTCCCAGACTCATTGAAAACATCTGAAGGATTGATCCTTTTTGAACCATGATGGTTCACAGCTATGCTGAGTCATATAGGTTTTGTGCCTACTGACTCTGAGCCAATCAGGAGCCCAGTCTTTGTTATATATACTGGGAGATTGGTATTTTGCTTTGGGGTTTTCAATTATGAGAAGGACCTGTTGATTTCCTGGACGGGACTCTAAGTAGGCTTTTGTTAAGAGCCTCCCCTTCCCCCTCAGATGTTGTTGGTGTTCTCTCATCTGATGGTGTATGTAAGTGATTGTATTATTTTGTTCAGACAGTTGGAGCTCTGTCTGTTGATCTTTGTGCTAATTTCTCTACTTGTATTTTTTTCTGTTTGTAGGGTGCTTTCTACTATACCCTGGGCAAGTCACTTAACTCCAACTGCCTCACCCAAAATTTTATACACACTCACACACACACACATACACACACACACACACAGACACAAAGAAATTTGAGAGACAATATGAAAGTAGGTAGCATCTGTGACATTTTGGCATGAATGTATTCCAAATTACATATGGTTTGAGAATATAACACTTAATCTGTTGTTGTTCAGTTTCATCTAACTCTGCGTGGCCCCATTTGGGGTTTTCTTGGCAAAGGTAATGGAGTAGTTCTCCAGATCATTTGACAGATGAGGAACTGAGGCAAAGTGAAGTGATTTGCCCAAGGTCACACTACCAGTAAGTGTCTCAGGCCAAATTTGAACTCAGGCATTCATTGAGTCTTCCTGGTTCCCAGCCCTAGTGCTCTATCCACTGAGCTATGTAGATTCCCCAGGATCTGACAGCATTGTGTAATTAGTATGATTCATAAATCTTTATCTCTCTAGCCATACAAATAAGTCCCTAATATTCATTGGACTAAATGAGTTTGTACATGTATGCAAATCACTTTGGAGGGAATTTGGAGGGAATCTTCAGCAGTTCATCAAACAGAAGACAAAGTATTAAGTTTATGAAGTTCTACATTAAAATCTAAACTATGAAACTTACTAGCAGTGTCACCCTGGGAGGGTCAATTCCGTGTCTCTCAACTTGTTTCCTTATCATCAAATAGGTATATTAATAGCACTTACCACACGTCTTGTTACAAGTACCAAATGAGAATACAGGTATAAAGAGCTTTGAAAATGAGTTTTAAAGAACTATATGAAAATCATCTGCTTCTTTAAACATTATTTATAAATGTGTACAAACACATATAGAATGTAAAAGATAATGGAGTTTTCTTTTAGCACAAATAATTGGACATCTCATTCATATCATCTACTTTGCAGAATAATTTATTTCCTATATGTATTTAATTGATGATAAATAATGAAAGAGTGGCAATAATTAGTTGCAAGTATTTTTCTTTGAATTTTATAAAGTCATACAAATTTCATACTTAAATGATTCCAATTACTAAAAGCAATATTTTTTTTTTATTTTACAAACTGAAAAATGTAAATACACTTTCAACTTTATATCAAATGCTGTTTCCCCATGTCAAATTCACTCTACAGGAAAATATGAAAAGTAGAACAACTGTAAGCAATTTAAGAAAGATTTTCATAATGGATAAGACACAGTTGGAAACAATCTCCACCATCCTAAGTTTATCTCAATTAATTTAAAAAAATGTAAAACATCATAAATGTCCTCTAGTCAATGAATTTAAACCTGGAATTTATGATTGAATCAATTGTATAATTCTTTTTAAAATACTCAATCTTTATTTTAAATATTCTGAAAGGATTTTTAAGTATTTTAGTATTACATGGATTTTTAAAATACTGAACATCAAGTTCTAGAAATTCTGGCCTTTGAACGTGAAGAGTGGTGCATTTTTTGGATTGAAGGTATGTCTATTAATATTTTTATTTTCATTGTTTTGACATAGATTTAGTATTATTGCCTGTTTGGTCTTTCTAATAGCTGTTCCCTATCAAACAACGCCACCCAAGCTTATTTTTCAAAGTTGAATTTGTTAACCCAGGTTCAAACTTCGAGTTTCACCCTCAGCACTAACCATTTAACAACCTTTGTCAGCATTATCAGATCAACTCTTAGAAAGAAATAGGGTCTTATATCTCTCTGACAATATAACATAGCATTCCTATAAATCAATAGATTTGCTAATATTTCTTCCCAGAATACAAGCCATTAGCCCAAATTTGTGTCACATACATCCAGATTTTTTAAAGTATGCATTTATAGAATGTTTCCATACAAGGAACATCTTGACATGTCTATTCAGTACATGTGTGTACAAAATGCATTTTCATGATGAAAGAAGAATTCAATGAGTTAGTATAGATAAGAACTGAGAAACACTTATGCTCTAGACTTCTAGGTAATATTAGTCGTTGACTTACACCTTACGTGAAAAACACAGTACCAAACGAATAGTGCCGGATGGAGGTATAAGAACTCCATGTAATCACAGATAGCCGTCCTGCAAATCTCAACTGCGGGAGCTAACCTGAGGCAGATGATTGTTACCAGCACAGCTCTGGTTGAATGAGCTACAATTTGACCCTAAAGCACCTGTCCAGCCAAGGAATATCAATGAGGAAGAGATGAGAACAGCTATTTCAATGCCATATTTTCAGGGACAAGCAGACATGGAGTATCAAGAAAAACCAAAAAAAAGATAAAACTCTTTTACAAGTAAGAACTGAGGAAACCTTTATATGCTTCTATCCAAGGGATACCTGCAAACCTACCAATGTGAGAACAGAAAATGAAAAATAAGATATGACCATTATTATGACCAGAATAAATTTGTATTTTAGCCTTCTGGGCACCACTTTTAAAATCTTCCATACCTGTTTTTGTTTTTTTTTTTTTTAAACATTTCTCAGTTTCAACATATTTCATTTACATTTAAAAATCAGATTAAAGATGGAAAGGGCACTTTTAAAAGCATTGTTAGAAATAAAGTAATGAAAAAACCCAGCTGTTTTCATCACAAGGTAATTAGTTATTGGAAATAATATTAGCAACTGCAAAGAGTAGGAATTATCTTGTTAATTGTGAAAAATAGATGGTGATATGCATATACATATATGTGTGGCTGTGCATTAACATGTGTGGGTAACATACTTCCATTATTATATGCATACAGGCATATACATACACACACACATACATATATATGCACACACAATTCATTGCCTTAGAAAGTAGTCTCAGACGTTAAATGAGCTAACCAGGATCATGTACTCAATGTATGTCAGAGGTAAAACTTGAACACAGGCCTTTCTGGTTTTGAAGTCAGTTCTCTATCCATGATATCATACAAATATTATAATGGAGGTTTTAATAGAAGTTTAGGAAGGTCACCTCCATACCTGATCTCTTCCCCTAAACAAATAAAATGCTAAAAAATAAAATGATAAACTTATATAGTTGTTCTCAGTCTTGTCAGATATTTTGTGACCTGTATTGTGGTTTTCTTGGCAAAGATACTGGAGTGGTTTGCCATTTCCTTTTCTGTCTCATTTCACAGATGAGGAAATAGTAAAACAGGATTAAGTGACTTGCCCAGGGTCACACAGCTAGTAAATTTTTAAGGCTGCATTTGAACTCAGGTCATCTTGACTACAGGCCCAATGCTCCACTGCCACCTAGCTGCCTGAAATGACAGTACCTAAATTAAATAGCGTCATATTTTAGTTCGAAGAGGGGGCTCATTAGGGACAAACTTTTCTTTTCACAGAAAATTTATCCATTTTGACTAAAACTGTAAGCCATTGTACTTAATGTTTTCATCTAGAGAATAACTGACGTTATGGAACCAGCTCTTCACAATAAAAACAATCATCTTGGTGCCAAATGTAATTTCAAAAAGATGGGGGAAAATGAATTGTCTGCTGTATAATGAAAAAGTTTAACCAATTCTAAGTAAGAGTTCAACTGATCCTAAATAAGAAAATTAAATGGTAAAATGAAAACAGTGGTCTGTTTTTGCAGTGCTGTTATATACAGCACTATAGAATACTTAAAAAATGACTAAATTTAACTATTACAAAACACACAATCTAAAGATATGGGGGGAAATGAAGCAGAAGGAGTTGAGCTAAATATAAAATATAAAATTACTTAAAAGATTTCCAGAGCTGAGCAGTAAAGACTCTAAACTGCTACCCTGAGTAGATGATCTTACATATGCGGAGAATGCTTCAATATTTTAAGAATACATTATTTTGTTAGTGTAATGATTGCCTCAGCTCCACCACCTCCTCCTGACCCCAGGACATGGACACAGACTAGAAGCCTGCTGCAATTTGAGAGATCCTCTTTGAGAGCTGTTTCTCTGATTCCCCAGAAGTCACAAGTGACAAGATTGGTCATGATATTCCAGAATATAATCTGGAAAAGACAGAGCTCCCAGTGTTTATCATTTTCCTTGTTCTGTACAGGAATTCTGCTAGTTAAACTTAAGAATACATTAACTTTAGTGGCTACCAGATCAAATCACTATTTCATATTGAATTTTCAGTCCATTAAAATGCCAAAGTCTTTTTCACAGTTTGAAAAGTATCACTACCCACCTCCTAACTCTCTTCTCTTAGATGATGTCCTAAATTCCTTATAATGTTATTCAAATAGCATAATCTGGAGACTTTTTTACTATCCTGGTCATGCCCTTCTGTGTGCTGTCCAGAACTAAACACAGTATTCCAGAGATAGCCTAACCAGAGCAAAGTACAAAAGAATTATTATCTAACTAGACCTAAACACTAGGCTTCTTTAAAAGGAGCCTAAGATTACATTAAATTTTTTTCTACTTGTAGGTTCACTAAACCCCTAAACTCTTTTAAGACAAACTAGGCAAGCTTCCCGAGCTTACTCTTCAAAGTTCAATTTTTGGACTTTGGTTTGAAACTTTTACATGTATACCTATGAATTCTATTATTTGATTTAGCCCATGCTAGTTAAAATCTGGGGATCATATTAAGTAACAGGGTTGCAAATACAAGCACCTTATACATACTTGTTGTTCAGTCATGTCTCCATTTGGAGTTTTCTTGGCAAACATGTTAAAGTGGTTTGCCGTTTCCTTCTCTAAATCATTTTTACAGATGAGAAAACTAGTGCAAGCAGAGTTAAGTGACTTGTCCAGGGTCACACACCTAGTATTGTATTTAATTGCATAATTATCACAGATTTTATGCCAATTTTTGGCAAAAAAGTGGAGTGCGATCATTATGTGGAACTTTAAAAAATTGTGCCAGTATTACTGAAAAATAATTTATTACTAAACTGTCTTTGGTGTAAGATTGTGTTCATCCTTTATTGCCAAGGAAGACCATGCCTTGAGAGAAATAATGACTTGACTTGCTCTTGACTTTGTTTTGAGTGAGGGAGGGCTGTGCAGGTCACCAGCCTCACTTCTCCTCCAGAGCCATCTGAATCCAGTGACCAGATATTCATCAGGATGACTGGAGATGACCCAGGACTACACAATTAAGATGTATGCAATACTGAATATACATTAAAACTGAATACTAACAATGTACATGCACTGAGAATTCTAGTCATGTGACTCACAATGTGCAAACGATAAATTCTTATCCACATGACCCTGGTGAATACGTTACTGCTCTGTTTACCTTTTAAACAGAGTGACGAACAGAATTATTCCATGTGATGATTACGTGATGAAGGGTAATAAGCCAACTTTTTGACTGAAAAAAAACAACAGGCTTTGACGATTATGTGGTAGCAACATTTATGTGATGAAATATAGTAACTATCTGAGACTGTTGCACCGCCTAGCTGTCCCCAGGTTAAACATTGCTTGCCCTCATTTAGTTTCCATTTTAATAGGGGAAGAAGACACATATAAAGGAAGGATAGCCAGGGAGGATGTTCTACCTGCTGAGATCTTTTTGAATCTGTACTCTGTCCTTGGTACACATTGTAAGCCTCGGCTTATTCTTCATTTCACAGCCTCAACACAAAGTTTTTATTTTAAACCTTTTTTGGCCAGTATTTGTCTTTACTTTCTCTGAATGACTTTTAAATGAACTCCATTAACACAGACCTGTTTAGGTAATTGCTACTTTTTTCCCTCTCTCACTATCCTTATGTCTCTTTATATCCTCATAATTTCATTACCAAGAGTTTCTAACCACTTCTGACACAACTTTCTCTATAAAATTGTAGTACATCAGATCATGCCTATGCTTTCTCTAAAGCCTTTGAAATTTGTTCTCCAAAAATCTAGCACATCTGTCAAACGAAGCTAAATTTCTTCTCCTGCACAAAGTCTGTGTTTGAATGGTTTATTATCCCAAGATTACCACAATTCTATTTCAATAGCCATTTTTTCCTTGTTTTCCTTGGTGAGAATCCCATTACTCTAACTTTTGAAGAATGAAATATCTTTTAGACAACCTATATAATTAATGTCTAATAAGAGAGACAGAGACAGACAGACAGAGACAGAGACAGAAAGACAGAAACAAAGGAAGAGAAGAGAAGGAGATTCTCCAGGCAAATGTCCAGTTAACTGACATGCTAATTCACTCTTTACTACGTTTTTCCTCAGTGGTAGGCTTCTGATCTGTTCTTCAACCTCCTAATCTATTTTTTCTTTTATGTCTAGTATTACCAGATGCACCTATAATGATTTGAGACTCTATTCTTTCTTCACCCAACTGCCTATCGTTATTTTCTCCCACTTTGTTTCCTGAATATACTTTAAAAAGAAAATGTCAATTCATCAAGAACCTATGATTTTGGCAGTCTGAGAAGTCTTCCTGTTAAAGAAGATCACGACCTTCCAGAAGACCAAAAGTCAAACTGCTTAAGTCTCAAAGAAATTTTAGCAGAGTTAATGAGTCAGAGATGGGATTTGAACTCAGGTCTGATTACCATGCCAGCCTTCTATCACTACACCACACCATTTTGCTCCAATAAATATGTATTTCTAATATGTAATGGCACTCTGCTTTATTTCCATGCTCTTTTACATACCCTTTTCCTTCTCTTAATAAAGTGCCATAATATAATACTGAGTTTAACTTATTAAATTTCAGAGATTTTATAAGATCAAATTTCCTTAACCTGCTTCATATCACTGAGCAAAATTTTCCTAGAGAAAATACTGAATATGCAAATGCCTGACCTACAGTAAAAGAAGACACAATTCAAAAAGCTGGGGGATTCCAGTCAGGAAAAAGCTGCACTTAACCTCAGTGTTTCATGTTGACTCAGGTAAAGCTTCTATATAGTCTTAGAATTTCACGACTTTTATGAATTTTATCTGACTGATGTAGATTAATTATCATCTGTCCCGAGTTCTTTCTGCCCTACATAGATTGACTTAATAGATGTGTGCAAAATCTTATCCATCACCTTGAGACTGGTTCAAGTTAGCTAGACTGATTCTCCAGTGAAATAGTTGATCACTTGATCTTTCCAGCTAGCTTGAACAAGCCATACCTTGCTTAGCTTCATAGAACCCAAGATCATCTTTACAGCACAATTTAGCTTCAAAGTAGTATTTCAGTTGAGGTTTATATTCTCAACTGATGAATAAAGGTTATAATATTGGAATTTTCAACAAAAAAAAATGTATCTTTACTACAATGAATTACGTATAGCAAGATATGAAAGCCCTTGTATTCACTTAATTCATTGATAAACAGGCTAGCTTTTCACAACTTCGAAGAATGTGTCATTATACTGTTTGGAATATAATTATGATCAAAAAGTTTCATTTAGTTTCTGTACAAGTTTCTCTTTTCTGTTCTCTTGCTTTATTTTGCAGGGTTTTGTTTCTGCTCTTAAAAAACCCCCTTATATCTATATTATCCAAACATTTACTTACATGTCTCATATAATTTTTATATCCATTATTTCTGTTTTAGATTTTTGGGTTTTTTTTGTACTAGGTGAATGGAATACATTTATATTTGAGAAAAATGTTGAAAAAGAAACACATAAAGTAACTGCTAGAATTCAGCTAAGTCCTCAAATCCCCTAAATCCTAGTTTTTCAAAGCTCGAAGAAAGTAGAGCTAGAATCACAATTTTCATAGGTGTCTCAATTCCTAGCACCTGAAGATAGGAATGACTTAGAGAATATTTATATTTGCTGACCATTTCCATCTAGCTTTTTCTCATAACTTTGTAATAGAGGAAATGTGCTAAACTGTCTTCAATTCCTTATCCAAGTGCACAACCTAGAAAACCTTACAGAATGAAGAAAGCAAAAGGTAGTTAGCCCAAAGATACACAGACCAGGTTGGTTGGAACTGACTTACTGGAGGAACTAAAAACCATAAATCCAAATAAAAACAAATGTGGGATGAGGCTTCCTTGATTTGGAAGAGAGAATGAAGGGAGGAAGGCAGAAATACAGACTGTAATATTCCATTTTTTTATGGGAATAGAGAATGGACATAGGTACAAGGAATTTCTAGGGGAGGAAACACAATGCAGGTTAAAACTTTATTTGTTGCTGTTGTTTTTAACTGCCATTTGTTTTAGAAAATTATCTGGAGCACTGAAAGATTAAATAACTTGTCTAGGGTCACACAGCCAGTCTGAGTCAGAGGTGATACTTGAACCCAGGTCTTTCTTATTCTCCATGCATCCAGCACACCATGTTGCACTTTGAATTTTGTTAAAGATAAATAAACTAGTGAAATACGATAAAGAAAAGTAACTAGTGAAGCGAGTTTTGGATTGGACTCAAAAGATTTAGAGAGCAATTCTGACTCGACATTTATTAGCTTTGTAACTATGAACAAGTCACTTAACTTCTCTGAGAATGTTTCCCAATTTGTGCAATGGTTAAAATAACGTTTATTATTATAACCAGACAAAGGAATCTTTAAAAAAAATGTAATCTGGAATCCTGGTAAGTTTCTCTCTCTGTTTGTTTGTTTTGTTTTGGGTGGGAGAGGGTTGAAGGGTGGGGAGAGGGAAAGTTGTTTTAATTTTTCTGATTTCCATGTCAACTTCATTCTCTGAAGGAGACGAGCATCTAAAACTTTTCCTTGAACTTAATTTTTAAAAAATCATGAAACAGTTTTGCATTAGACTTGCTCCTGGAGTTTTAGCTTCTGTTGTTTACCAGGAACATTAAGGTGATCATCAAATGCACTGCTGGGCTTGGGACAAAAGCCAGCTTAAATGTTTATTAATGATATTACCTGAAACAGTTATTCAGCACATTCCTTCCTGTTCTTTGCCTCACTACCTCCCATTTCTAAATTCTTAAGTTAAAAGAAATCAAATAAGCCTTTTACATGATGGGATTTTATTTTACCCAAGTAAATGTTGGAGTTGAATCTTATTTTAAATAACCAAACAAGGAAGGATTTAATTTCCCTCATAGAAAATGCTGCATTTCCCTCCCTGACAGTAGCTAATATAATCATCTTAGTACCAATGATAATTCCTATGAGAGGAAAAAAAATAGAAGTAGACAGCTGATGTCCAAGGAACTAATTGCCTTTACTTTGGGGATGAAAGATCATAATTCAGATGTGTTGATTTCCATATCCATAAATGCATATAAGAAATCTGAATAGGCTATATGTACCTTATTTATGGAATAATTTTAAAATCTAAATACCTACCATCATGCAGCAGTATATTATTCCTATATAAATGTGCAAAATTAAATAAAAGTTTTCTTAATATTTTTCCATACTGCAGCATTTAACAGATACTGCCAGGATAACTCTTCAGTGAGAACTCCCATACATAAGTTGCTAAATACTTACTGTATGTGCTTGATTTAGATATAGAATTTACATGATCATATTCCGTAAATCCTGCCCCCATTTTATAGTTATCCTCGTCTCCCACTCCTGAGAGAGTCTCACTTTTATACAAGAAAAATTTATATGTTTGTTTTCTCTGAATAGTAAAGTGTGTGTGTGTGTGCATATATATGTGTATGTATATATATATATATATATATATAAATATATATACTCCCATTGTATGACTATTTCAGACTTTTGAATTCTCTAAAGGAGTTGAAATCATCATCATTATATCCATTTAAGATATTTTGGGAGGCATTATTATATAAAAATTACTCATTAGATATTGAATTGTTAATTATGCTGGTAAAGACATTATATATAACAAGCACTTCTTATGACAAAAGATTCTTGTCCACATTCTCCTATAAACCTTCAATGTATATGAATGGGAAAAAACTCTATTATCTCTCTTTACTTTTCAGCCTCTTTCTGGAACTAGAGAATAGCTACTACTGTTTATACAATAAAGAATCTCTGGGTAGAAAAGCAAAAGACAGCACTGAAGTTGAATTAGAAGACCTACAGGGTATTCACTTTAATCAAATTTTTCCACCAGAGAGTTGTGATATTGTGATTAAAGTAAAGGGTGTGTCAACATTTCTGCTTTCTCCTCTTGTCCAACAGAAAACATCTGGTCATGCCCATTAGACTTCATATGACACTAGCTTATATATTTTAATAAAATATTTTTTGCTTCAAAAAAGGTATAAGTAGTTTCCCTGAGGAATTACCATTTGACCCAACAGGAAACATGACAGCATTCTAAATATGAAACATGGTCATTGTTACCAATCTTTAACATAATAATAGATGTCCTGGTCTGGAAGGGCAACATTAACTGGGAAATATTTGAGGAAAAACAGCCAGCCAGCTATAACTTGCATTCAGGCAGAACATTTTATTTTTCCTATTATTTCAACTTTTTCCTCTTCTCGTGAGCCTGGCAGCTACAACCATTTACAAACTCACAATGGATATATTCTGCTCAATACTCTGGTGGGGAAAGGTCATTACACTAGCAGTATGGGACATCCCTGAACAGATTTTCCTTCCAGCACTAATTTGCTTTTCTCTGGAGCAATATGCAGAAGGCACTAATCATGATGGTTCATTGTGGATATTTTCATGTGGACTTTTTTTTAACCTTTGCAGCAGCTGCATGATTGGAAAACGTGTATCAAAGCAATTAAAGGAAAGAGTGTATGAAATACAGACAAACTTTTTAATATGCTACTGATGGAGGGGGTTTACTCTATTGAATAAACTGAAATTACAATTAATTTTTTAAAAGAAACTACAATTTCACAAATAATCTAGTTTGCAAACAGTAACATGAGAATATTGTATGATAAAAATTCCCCACCTACACTAGCTAGAATATTATCATTCTAAACAGTAATTCCAAATACTTAATACTAATCTCAATAACACTAATACTCATAATAGCTTTTATGTAGGACTATTTGCCAGGCACTGTGCTAAATGCTTTGCAATTATTGCCTCATTTGATAAGATGTTCGTAACTCTGGGAGGTAGGTGCTACTATTATTCCTATATTTCAGATAGGAAAACTGAGGCAAACAGAGGTTGAATGAATTACAGTAAATGTATGAGGTCAGATTTTAAGTCGTCTTTGTCTCCAGATCTAATATTTTATCTACTACACTATCTAGCTGCCTTTGAAATAGTTATATGACAAAATTCAATTTAGTTAGAAAATAAAAAAATATATAAAACCCAGTTAAGAGAATGGAAAACTATAGAACTCAGAAACCTAATTCTTTTCATGTCTCCCATCACAGGCTTTAAATCTGTCTCTTTTTCATACATTTTATTTTGTTCTGATACAGTTCTTTCCTTCACTTTCCTGCACCTGGTTAAAAGAATGTACTTTTAAGACTGGTTGCTGGGTATACTCTTTCCTGAAGTGAGACTTCTATAATAAAATTCCAGAAGTGAATGATTTTGAGAATTGTTTGAATCCACCTTTTCCACTGTATATTTTTCCTGTGATGGCTCTCCTACTCACAATAAAGAATAATATAAATTAATCTAATTTGTCATGTGATTAGACACCTGCTTTACAATTACTCAAAATATTTTTAACATTTATTTACAAAACAATTTAAGATTCGTATTATTTTTGGTGCTCAATCACATGCCACATGCAATTTTTAAAAGGTGTATTCGTTTTCATTTCAATTATAAACACTAATCAGATGTTTGAGGAACTAGGAAGAGGTTTATATTTATGAATAAAAATCAAAAGAAAGATGTGCTGTCATTGTAATTATTATAGTCTTATATCTGAGTAAAATCTAAAAATGCGACAATATTTATGCCATGGAAAACCCAACACCCAGCTGTAGTCATTAGATCACAGAATCACTGAAAGATTTGGAAGAGATCTCAAAGACCTCATTTTATAAATGATAAAACTCAAATCCAAAGTTATAACATTTTCTTGCAAAATTCAGTTAGATTTATCTTAAGTAGTAGTATAAAAGTTGTTAACACAATACTACATTAGATCTGTATCCTAAAGAGATCAAAGAAAATGGAAAAAAAGACCTGATTGTCCAGAAATATTTATAACAGTTCTTTTTGTGGTGGCAAAGAAATCGAAATTGGGGGAATGTCCATCCATTGGGAAGTGGCTGAACAAGTTATGGTATATGAATGATTATGATGTAATACATTGTTCTGTGGGAAAACATGAACAAGATGGTCTCAGAAAAAGAAAAAAAAACCTGGGAAGGCTTCTACGAACTGATACAAAGTGAAATGAGCAGAATCAGAGAAACATTCTATACAGTTAGAGCAATATCATAAGGATAATCAATTGTGAAAGACTTAGCTACTCTATCAATGCAATGATTCCAAATAATTCCAATGGATCCATCATAAAAAAAGCTATTTACCTCCAGGGAAAGAACTAAGGAACTGAGTGCAGTTTGGATCATCCTTTTTTTCTCACTTTCTTTATGTTTCTTGTTTCTTATTTTTGTTTTTCCCAACATGGTTAATATGGAAATATGCTTTGCATGACTTCACATGTATAATTGATATCACATTGTTTGCCTTCTCAATCGGTGGAGGAGGGAGGATTTTCGAGATCCATGTGTTTCCCTTTCCTTGTCTTGGGGAACCTATTAGAATGTCAGTTGCATTAAGGGAAGTGTTTTCTAACTACTTTGCTTCATAGACAGTAACTTCAACTTTAGTTCCCCAATGTCATTTAAAGCAATTCTATGTAAAAGCCCTCTTTTCTGCTCTCACTGAGGATTCAAGTGAAAAAGCCACAATTCAACATATTCAGCATTTAAGAATTCAAGGAAAGTCTCTGGGTGAACATCAATTTGTAAGTCATGGGTATCCTAGGGGAATAAAAGTGGGTGTTGTCATTTTCTTTTACTAAAAAGGAAAAGAGAAACAGAGCTGAGATTCAAAAACTAATTAAACTTGATGCAACTAAAATGAAAGCATTTTGATGCAACTTATTAAAGGGAAAATGCTGTGAAATTAACAGTAATCAAAAGCTAATTAAAGTTGATGCAATAAGAAGCAGTCAAAGAACGCCTGATAACATTTATTGAACTAAAGAAACACGGCTATCAAGTTATCAGAAATCACCAAACTCCTTGAATGCTGTAAAAAGGGAAGTCGTTTTAGGAATGACATTCATGGAATAAAATTCAAGTCATTGTCTGACAATGGTAAAGCATGGTGTGTAATGGTATATGGCTGACAAAGAGAGAGCACCTTAAAATACATAATTCTTAGGAAATTATTTATTCCTGTATATGTGAACATGACTCAAGAAACTAGAAATTTGAAAAAAAATTTTACATTTATTACTTATGGTTCTTCTAATAACAATAATAAAAATATTCTTTCTGTTATGGAATCATCTAGTAGTCCACAAATATAACACACCAGCCCATGTATAACCAGAAGATATGATTGAATTTTAAATTATTCCTGAATGTCTATTGTAAGGAAATAAAGGTTTTGTGCTTCTTTCTCTTGAACTTTTTTTAGCCAGATTTACACTCATTTATTGAGTACCTAGATAGATATTTCACTGGACTAGGACTTGAACACCTGAAATATCTTGTGGAGGTAGCTCTGGCCTTGACATCGGGAAGACTTAGATTGAAATACTACCTCATATTCTTACTAGCAGTGTGATCCTGGGCAAGTAATTTAGTCTGAGTCTTAGTTTCCTCATCTAAAAAAAAAAGGAAACCCTTGGGATCATAACGATATCTCCTTTGCAACGATGTGGGGGGAAAATGTAATAATGTACATGAAACACTTTGCAGACCTTAAAGTGATAGATGTGTTTGCTGTTATTAATCTCCACTCCATATCTGTAATGTCTTAGATGACATCTTAGAGATCACAGATGAACTATGAATTAGCCCCAAAATTGAATAGAAGAATTTGAATTGAATAAACTGGGTTGAATTAAAAATTGTATAGGGAGCTAAAATGACATGAGCCATCCCCTTAAAAATCTTTCCAATTTTTAATATAAATATTCTCCTGATAATGTTTTGTGATTGTGAAACATAGGATAATGCACCCAGAAAAATTAAAGATTTTGAATTTGCATAAAGGATATAAGATGTGTATATATACATGTGTATGTATATGTGTAGGTATGTAAATGTATGTATATATATATATGTGTACACATATGTATGTATGTATATGGTGGGAGTTAGTTGAGTGGCAACGTAATGCCAAAAAATAGCTGTACAAGAGTACTGATATAAAAATATATTTTTAGAGAAATGCATGCCTATAAAAAGAAGATAAATTATGTATTGAGAACAAGGTATTTGAGGGAGATCTCTTCCATACTTTACTGATGCTCCTGACATGTCAAGAAAGCCCTTAGTAAGTTAGGTAGACTCTACTATGGAAGATTTACACAAAGATTGGAATAAAAGTCTCCCAGGATGAGGAAGTTTGGATAAGTTGTGATTATACTGCTAGAAAGAAGACCTAAATCATCGTACCATACTATGCCAGTCATTTATATGCCCCATTTCTCAATTTCCTCATCTGTAAAGTAAGAGGGCTGGACTAATTTGTTTCTATGACTCTTTCCAACTTTCACATGCTATGACTATTTGTGCTTTTTCAAACTTGATGATGTATCAGTGAAAATGTAAGGGGCTTGCTAGAATGGCATTTCAGCATCACATTTCCAGTACCTGACCAAAATCTAGCACGCTATTTAAGTTTCTTATATTCTGAAACAAATTAGAACTATATATTCACAATATCTAATAAAAAAAATGAGATATGGTAGGTTGAAAGTAAATAAGTCACTAATGTGAAGTCACAATTACATACTACTTTACAGTTACAAAGTACTTAATATAAATTATCTCATTTAAGCTTCACAGAAACCAAAGGAAAGAGGAAGTATAAGTATTATTATTCTCCAATTTGTGGATCATGAAACTTCATTTCTGAGTAATTAAGAAATTAAATCAAGTTCACAAAATAAGAAAGTTGAACTAGCACTCAAACAGGGACCTCTAACAACCGAAACCTATTTTTACTATACCGTAGTGATAACGCCTTAGCTGGCTGTTAACATGTGTTGCCATGTAAGTCATTCCTTTCCCCTCTTCTGTTCCCAATTTCTTCATTTTGATTAAGATCAAACACTGAATGGAAAATATCTTCTACAAATAAGTTAATAGAGAGGAAAGTATGCCTTATTCAAACCATCTATTTTATCTCAAACTACAGGGCAAAAGCTAGCTAGGTTAGGGAGGCAATCCCAAGGTTTATCACAGAAAAGGGCAGAATAAATTTTAATGGTGACATGATTTTTATTGGCCTTTTCATAAAAATTCTTGCACAGATCAAATAAATCCATACTCTGCTAGGAAAAAAATTATTCTATATATCGCCAAATGTCTGGGGACAAAAAGTGAGAGAATGAATATACATGACTATTCCACAATGGCTCAGTTTAGAAAGGAAATACAATATTTTAATTTCTAAAAGAAGTTGAAGTTGTAGTTAGGTCTTACAGAAACTTTTTAAGGATTCCTCCAAAACTCTATGCTTATCCCTCAGATACCTGTCACTAGACAACAGTCAACATATTGTTTACTCTCTAAGTCATGAAATATGCTGCTTAGAATAAGGACTTAAAAGAAGCATGTATCTGTCAGTCACATACCTTGTCACTAACTAGAGGCTCTAGCTCTTCAACATCTTTGGTCTTCAGTGCTGAGGCAGAGGCTGGAATATATCCCCAAGGGTTATAGGATTAATTACTATTTGTGAGAGAAACTGAGTGGCATTCCCCTCTTTTTCACCACAGCCAATTATGAGCCCTGATTCCAATATAATCAAGTCTACCCTTCATTATTCTCCAAAAATTCCTGTTATACCCTCTCCTGCCACAGTGCAAGTTCCCAGTGTGTCTCCTTCTACACATACAGCAATAGTTTTGCACGTGCCATTGGAAACCCATCCAGAGTGTACCTACTCCTTGCCTCCTAAATCATCTCTTGGTTACTGCAGGTACCCTTGCTCCTGGATCTGTGGTCTTGATTTTACAAGTAAAAGTCCTGCCCATCCTCTTTTCAATTTGAACAGGATAGAGTGGATAACCCAATGGAAAGTCACAGATGCATTGAAGTCTACATCATAAATCTCATTATATGTCTTCCCCCAACACACCCAACCCTCTTCCACATTATTCTTTCATTATGACCACAACCATCCTTTCAGTCACTCAAGTTCACATCCTCAGCTTCATGCTACACATCTTTAATTCACTTACCCCACAAATCCAAGCAATACCAAATCTTGTATTTCTGTCTTCACAACATCTCTTGAATTCCTCCTCTTCTCTATACTCATAAAACTACTACTTTAGTTCAACCCTTCATCGTCTCTCATTTGGGTTATTATAATGGCCTCGTAATTGATCTCTTTTCCTCAAGCCTCTCCCTGTTCCAATCATTTATCACACAACTGACAAAGTGATTTTGCTAAAGTGTAGATATGATCTTGGGGCAGCTAAGGAGCACAGTGGATAGTCTCAACTTTCTGAGTTAAAAATATGGCCTCAGACACTTACTAGATATTTGACACTGGACATGTCACTTAACTTATCTCAGTTTCTTCATCTGTAAAAAATGCTGAAGAACATGACAAAACCACTCCAATGTCTTTGCCAAGCAAATCTCAAATGAGGTCACAAAGAACTGGACACAATTGAACAACACCACCAAACAAAGATGTCTGATAATGCAACCTTCTATTCAGAATACTCCAATAGGCTCTATTATCATATATAAACACCTCTGTTTGGCACTTAAAAGCCATTTGGTACCTGTCCCTAACTTTGTTTCACAATTATTATATGTTTTATGTATGTATATATGTTATTCATAATTATTATATATTAAGTTATTCCTTCTGATTTAGCCAAAATGACCTCCTACTCATACAAAAGCACAGCTAAAATATCCAAACCTGAATAGGAAATTAAAATATGATACCATCTATTAAGAAATACCATGAAAAGAAAAAAGAAGGAATTTATATTAAATATTTTTTCTTTATGTGAAATAGACAATTTACTGTGGCTTGTTTTTGTACTTCTATTTATAATTAGGGAAACATGATACTTTCTGAAAATCTGTTGTGTTCACTGATGGGATTTTTAAAGATTAGCATTTGATTGTTTTATTATATATATCTCAATAAAAAGTATCTTTAAAAACAAATCCCCCTGCTAAATTGGCTATATTAATCGAACAGTATTACTAACATATGATTATTATTTACAAGTATGTACAATTCTTTGAAGATGTAGATTTTTTTTAAAAAGACAAATTTAATCATATTGATTTCATTAAACTATCATTATCTTATATCTGCTGAGGACCTTGACCCAAAAATGTCTTCTTGAAAAGCCTATGAGATCAAAAGGGTTCAAAGACCACTAATCTAGACAAATGCCTAGGTTTTGCCTAGAGGCTTCTTCTGACCCTTTTCCAGGATTCTTGCTCCATCAGTTCCAGCTTGCATTGATCTGCCCTTCAGAATGTAGATGTTAATTAAACCTGTTTCTGACTGAACCACTAAATTTTCCAATGTGGCCCTGATCTTCTTCAGCCATACAGAAACACACATTTCTTCTCTCTCCCCTTGCTCACCTCTAAATTATCTACAAAAATTTTTTTTTAAAAGAAATGCATATAAGACAAGTATGTTTTGGACCTAACTATCCCTTGCTGACTCACTTAGACTTGGAAAGATAGATGACAGATTCCTAATTTTTTACCATCTAATTTACTTAAACCTTTTGAAAAAATTGAAAGAGATCATGGGTTAATCAGTTCTGGGTTATTTCTCCCCCATAGAAAATATGGTATATACAAAGCTTGTAAACACTTTTGTTGATCCCTGATCTTTTAAGTACTCAAGGTAGAGGGGAGGAGTGAGGTAATTGAGAAGCTGGGAGTAATACTAATTAAGTCCCTGTTCAGATGAAATGTAATACAGCAGCTGTACTTTGGGAAGCTCCACACTGAGTACACCTTGTATGGGTTCTGACTTCTGAAAAGCTGATCTCTTGAAGAAGATAGAGGACGTTGGCCCTTTGACCTTCAGGTGCTCTTTGTTCTTCATTTAACTCAGTACTTTTTTTGACTGCCCATTTATTCACATTGTCCTGTCTTTGTGATTTCAGGTTCTCTGTTCCTCATCTCCTATTTCCTACCTGGCTATTCTCTCTCTTATTTCCGGATCTTTTTTCCGGTGGCTCTCCTTAACCTCTTCTGCTTGGGTGTTGCGTTTTCTTCTTTCCCAGGGCAGTCATTCTGGGCCCTTCCTCCAAATCTCCCTAACAAAGAAGAGAACTACTGCTGGAACACTTTGAATTCATCTCCCAGTTGGTCCTAAAGAGATGCAAGTATGCTGGAAGGGAGTGAGATCAGGGAGTTCTACTAACTCACTAAAACTCCCAGGAAGTGCTTCCATAGCACTGTGCTCCAGGAGGTAGGAAAGTAAAAACTATGGAAAGGAAGACTGATAAGGAATGACCATGAGGGCCACAGTAGGGAACTAGTATTGAGGAGTCATGGTAGATAAAATGAGATCTGCTGGGAGCCCTATCTAGGACATAGCTACAAGTGACAAAGACTTTATGGACCTCTGGGGGGGAATTGTATAGAAAGAAGGGATCATGCTATTTTCTAAACACTAAATTGTGAGACCCACTTACTTGCTTTAATCTGTAAATAAAATGGTCCATTCTCTTAGCCTTGTAATCTATGTACTTCCAAGTTTAGCTGGAGATAACACCTCGGGTTTGTCAGTTAGATAACTTAGGTGAAGGAGAAATCTCATAAGGTATCCCTTGACATCATCATGTCCTGTGGGAGAGTCTGATGATTAATAATTGTAAAACTACAAATATGGCAAGTTTGACTCTTCTCCTGTCCCCCTCCCAGCACATGCCCTTAGCGTGGCACTAATTGTGATTTTGTACTCATGTGATCTCAACGACCAATTCCCAACTTGGAGCTGATTCAAGCTAGTAGACACTTGGATTCTTTTCCCGTCATGCTGAAACCTAGTTTGATTTCCTGTTTTATTCTTCAAATTCCCAGAGATTAAGTATCCTACCTTATTTCCTCCTCCAGAAGTGCTGCTCCTAACTCTCAATTCTGATAAATGGAATCCTTATTATCTGCTGCCCAAACTCCCTGATGTCAGCCATGTTCTTAGCTGGTATTACCTGTCATAAGCCCTTCCTCCACCCTTTCTCCCATGTATCAAATATCTCCTGGCATACCCACTTTGTGCCTCTCTAATGTTACATGCCTACAATTGCATATTATTTTATACTCTGGTTGGTCTCTGTAGTCTTTGCCTCCAAGTCATCTGAACACCAACTGAACCCTGGCTCTGAAATCTCAACAGAATCCCCATAAATAGCTAAATATAAAATATCATGGTTAAATCTAGGTAGTAGATTTTTTTTTTTTATGACAAGGAGAACTTTGAAGTTAGCTGAAGGAGAGTCTTTTATATGATGTATTAACTTCATATTGTGTATTGCAATGACAATAATGACAGATGAACCTGAAACTGAATGCTAGAGTGGTACAAGCAGAGTAGTATTAACTATAAGAAAATGACTATGAAGAAAGCCATTAAGCCACCATGAATTGGAATGCAGTATTATTCTCTCCATCTCAATGCAGTGTCTAAATGGGTTTCCAATTCTGATAAAGGAAAAAGGGACAGAATGATTACAGTGGCAATTTTCCTCACCCAAGAGGATCTAATTCAAATACAAATCCATCTCCTTCATGTTCATTTATACACTACGGTTAAAGTATACTCTGAGGTAATATGGCTGTAGAATACCAAGCTAGGTTTTTCTCAGTTGCACAATATACTGTTTTCCACAGTTCACTTAGATATCTTCAAATAAAACTTTTCATGCTAGTCAAAGATTCTCATGTGTATAGAACACAAGAAATGACTGCTGAAGCACATCAGTCAGTTCCAGTGAATGATAATATGTAACTGAGGCAACTTAAATTTTTAAAAATATGTGTAAAAGTTCTTCTTCACCACATATATTCTGACATTTTAAACCACAGAGTAATGAGTTATTCCACATTAATGAAGTAGACTTTTTCCATGAGTGTGTTTCTTTCCCCAAAAGAATTTTTAGCAAGAGAAAACAGAGGCTCATTCTGAATATTTTATTCATAAATTTCTCTTAGTGCTTAGTGCATAGGCTCAAATATATATTTCAGTATAAGAATGAGATTATTCCATTAAGATGAATGCTTATTAGAATTATTTTTCACTGACTGAATAACATTTCCTCTTACTGGTGGTATTTTGTCATTGTGAACATTTTATCCCCATTAATGTAAAGATCCGCAAATATAAGAAGTGAAAGCTTTTTAGTGTTATTTGCATCATAAGAAAAATAAATTAAGGTAAAAATAAAATGTGTATTTTTCATGAAATTGATAACACTGAGGCATGTTTGTGGAGCAGTTAATAGAACCGATAATTCTGAAAGCAATTTAGAATTTTACACAAAAAGTTACTAAATAGTGCATTCCTTTTAAATAACTGTATCACTGCTAAGCCTATATTCCAAAGAGATACAAGAAAGTAAAAAAGGTCCATATTGTTGATAAAAAATATTTATAGCAGTTCTTTTTGTGTTGGCAATAACTTGAAATGAAGAAGATACCCATCAACTGGTGAGTGACTGAACAAATTGTGGCATACGAACAAAAGAGAAACTATTTTACTATAAGAAATGAGGGAAAAAACAGTTCTAAAGGGATGTGGAAAGATCCGAATGAACTAATGCAAAGTGAAGATAGCAGAACCAGAAGAACAATTTATAGCATTAATTTTATTAAAATGAACAATTTTGAAAGATTTAAAAATATGTTTGGTAAACTAAATTATCAAACATGACTGTAGAGTACTGATGAAAAAGAACTTTTTGTACCTTATGGTAGAGAAATGATTATTAATATGCATAATTTTTTTTAAAATGTGTTTCCGAATGTAAGCACTGTGGAGAAATGTTTTGCCTAGCTGTGCTTATGTGAAAAAATCATCCTGTTGTCTTTCCTTCCTTCCTTCCTTGTTTCCTTGCTTCCTCTCCCTCTCTTCCATTTTATGGGCGTTAGGAAGTAAGGGAAAAAAAGATTGCTGGACAACTGAAAACAATAATAGAAGCCAGTTAAAAGAGAAATATGTGGTTCTGAAATATTTACTGTCTAAGTAGAATACCTTCTAATTTCGGCCATCAGAATGTGCTGTTTCTTTAGGAGAACATAGAGAGGGGGAGATTCAGGTTTTGTGGGGCAACTACTAAAATCAGTGAGGGAAGATTATTTTTCAAATACTTGATTCATGTCAACTGAAAGGATTTCTATTTCTATCTTCTAAACAGAATTGTTGTCTTGTTTCAGCTAGCTGCCTACCCACTAGTCATTGTATCCATGCCTCTTTCCTCAATGCAAAATCTTTAAGGTGATAAACTCAGGAATCAATGGATTGATATTTCATTTCATGTAAAAGGAAGAGGGCTTTAAAATGTTCAGTTTCAGTCATTCAGTGGAGATAATCTTTGAAGTTTCCCTGGCCAGCTTCTTCAGTGCACAATGTAAATTACTCCAATTCAATTTCTATTACCCTCTATTCCAGGCCCATTAAATCTTTCCAAATAGATATCCTTTATGTCGCACATGTACAGTGAGATTCAAGGCCCTTTTTATCATATAGTTAAGGGGTGCCACATACTGCTCTCAAACTCGGAGAGTAATTTCCACATTTTAAAGCAACAAATTAATCCCGACCTCCTCGATTGCCTGTTGAAGGAGGATTCTGATCTCCTAGGTCTTGATCAGTTGTACGTTAAAAATTTCTAATTATTGTTAGCAGTTAGCAGAAGGTATAAAGAATCAGAACTTGCAGCAAAATGTGAATACAATATCATCTTTTCTTCCTTTGGAATGAATTATTATCTACATGAGTTACATTTAGTCATTTTTACAAGGATGCCTTCTGGCTTTTTTCTTTTGCTATTCATAACTAACTGTACTGAATGAAGATGGTTAGATATGAAAAGGCATCTTTTTCAGGAAGGAAAAATATAATCTTCAAAAGATTATCAATATCCTTCCTTCTACTCCAAAAGTTTGTTCTTGAAATAAGACATGAGAGTAGCTGATGTGCAGAGCGTTCAGGGACTTTTATTAATTGATGTATGACTTCATTGCTAATTAATTTGGCTTATAAGAATCACAATGTTTCCTAGTACTGAATTAACTGGAAACCACTACATTTAAAATATCACTTTAGTAATACTTTGAAAAGTCTCATTAAAACGTCTCATAGTGTGATTGAGATGACCCTCGAAGTTTTAACAACTGTACCTAAATTCTATTTTGCCCTACCAAGTAGAAATGCTGCTGGTATGGGTGATACAATAGTCTATATGTTTGTCCTTCAAGGAAAAGCTTCATCATAGAGAGATGGCCACCATATGACGTAAGTTTTATCCACAACAAAACATGAAGACCATTTGAGGAGGTAGGAAAATCTTTGTAAGAGGAGGGATAACTCACATTAATTAAATTAGATATCAAGTATTGAAATGGAAATTTATAACAAAAGGGAAGCATTATTTATTATCAGAGGGATTTTTAAAAGAATTACTGATGCTGTTTTCTTTAATAATCCAAGTATATGAGCTTTCACAAGTGTGGAAATTTCTACTAATACAATTGTAATCCAGCTATAACTTGGTATACAGTCATCAAGGGTTGCTGTAGCAAAATCCACTCCCTTGTGTCCAATCTGATAATGAACCTCCTTTGCCTTATCTAATTGTCGTCAAACTAGAATGCGTTGCCAGACTCGTGTCAAAATGTTTCCATCTTGGTAAGACCTGTAGAATTTCCATTCTGATGGCATACCTTTCAAAAACTCAATGTCATCTCAGTGCTATAATGAAGCAATGGAAAAGGCCATAGTACAAGTACTTTATTCCTCCAGTGTACCAATGGCCCTATGATCTCACCAATATGCTGAGATCCATTCATCAACGAGTGTACACTGCATGTCATCCACACATTCCCATCTTCTGCAATTTTTCTTCATGTACTATAAAAAATTGTCACTGGAGTCAACCCAATGTTCTAAGGACCTTCTTTTCATTATTTTTTCAAAGTGTAGCTACCCATGGAGATTGCAAGTTGTCAGTCAGTTACCATTTGCTTTCATCATTCATTTTGTTTGTTTCAGGGAGAAGCTTAGCACTATTTAAAACAAAACAAAACAAAAAAAAAAACCTCTGCAAAGGCAATTAATTCAGCGCTAAGTCCAACTCACTATCCATGTATACTGTCTATTCCAAACTTTTATTGGATGAGCTTTACAGGTTGTCCATACAGTTACACACATACATACATCTGGAAAATAGGTATTCTCCATCCACTATTTTTTCTTACGTGCGTAATTAGGCCGAACTATTGATCTCATTGTTAATGATCTCATTTAGGAAGCTGTCCAGAGGCTACCAAACTTATTTGTCTCTTTAAAAAAAAATTACTCAGCACCCCTCTGGAAATCTACTTTCTTTAACCCTTTAATTTTTTTGTTTTTGAAATTTGAGAAATTGCTACTCTCCTCTCCCCATCATTCCAGCATCCCCCAGGGGGCAGTATCAGCGATTTTGGGAACCTATGCCAGGCCTTCATGCAACATATACAACAGCATAACCCACAGACAGAAAAATATTCAGTACCTTGCCATCTCTAGGGAATCTCTTTCTTTATGAGTTGGACTATGCTCCTCCATGGTAGTGGCAAAAATATTTGGAAAATATACATTTTTCTGTGCTACACCCCAGGGTCTGTTGTTAATCATTCAAGAGGTCTTGTATCTCTGACGTATATATGAGAGATACTGTTTTGGAGGACAGTCCCCTCCTATATTATATCAATAGAAATATGAGTAATGTGAGAAAAAAAAGACTGTATCTGAGAACTGAGCAACTAATTTGAAATAAATGCTATTTAGCACTGATGAAAATTAATGTTGGATTATATTATTTGCTACCAATATTTCTTTGTCAATGCATCTATATCTCGAGATCCCTAACTTCTGAAGATCAGGCCATTTTTGAAGAGTGTAGCTGGATACGGTTGCAGGGGCAGGGACCTGAGCAGGGACTTGTACTTTTGTTTGGCGATGGGATAGATCCTCTCCTGGAGAATATCTCTTTTTTCTTTCTAATCTCTTCCTCAAGTTTTGGGGTGATCTGATCTAGAAATGGGAGACCAAGTCAGTAAAAGCCTAATTGAGATGGTTTAAGTTTTTCTAGTCAAGCTCACTAGAGGCAAGATAGTTTTCATAAACCAGCTAACATTACATTCCTACATAGTAAGATGATACTTGTAACTACTATGAAATTTATAATTTTAGGGCAGTTAGAAGGTGCCTACATAGACAGGGGGCAGGAGTATGAGTTGAATATGATGTGATGATAACTAAAAAAATTACAGTTAGGGCTGATAATGAGGAATGCACCTGGAGAAGGGAAAAGGGAGAGGCAGAATGAGGTAAATTATCTCACAAAGAAGCACAACAGAGTTTGCAGGGAGAAAATGAGCCTTGCTCAGATCAGAATTGGTTCAAGGAAGACATGAACATTCAGTTGGGTAGAAATCTATCTCACCCTATAGGAAAGTAGAAGAAGAAGAGGATAAAAGAAGGTGAAATAGGCTGATAGACTGTAAGGCAGATTAGGGGAGGTGGTAATCAGAGGCATAGCACCTTTGAGGAGGGACCTGGTGAAAGGAGAGGAGAAAGATAGAGAGAGAGACAGAGACAGAGAGAGAGAGAAAGAGACAGAGAAAGAGACAGAGACAGAGAGAGACAGAGAGAGAGACAGAGATAGAGACAGAGACAGAGACAGACAGACAGACAGACAGAGACACAGAGAGAGTAGAATAAATGGTGAAAATAGGATGGAGGGAAATACAGTTAGCAATCATAGCTGGGGAAAATTTGCACTAAGTTTCTCTGATAGAGACTTCATTTCTCAAATATATAGAGAACTGAGTCAAAATTATAAAAATAATCACTATTCTCCAACTCATATTTGGTTAAAGGATATGAACAGGCAATTCTCAGATGAAATAATCAAAGCTATCTATAGTTATATGAAAAAATGTTATAAATCACTACTGATGAGAGAAATGCAAATTAAAACAATTTTGAGGCAATACCTCACACCTCTCAGACTGACTAAGGTGACAGAAAAGGAAAATGACAGATGTTGGAGGGGATGTGGGAAAATTGATTGTTGCTGGAGTTGTGAGCTGATCCATCCATTCTGGAGAACAGTTTGGAACTATGCCCAAAGGGTTATAAAACCATGCAAACCCTTTGACCCAGCAATATTATTACTAAGTGTGTAATCCAAAGAGATAAAAAAAGGAAAAAAAAAGAGGATTTATATATTTTAAAAAATGGAAGAATTGGAAATTGAAGGGATGTCCCTCAAATGAGGAATGATTGAACAAGTTATGATGTATGATTGTGGTCCAATACTATTGTGCTATAAGAAAAGATGAACAGCAGACTCTCAGAAAAGACTGGAAAGACTTAGATGAACTGATGCAAAGTGAAATGAGCAGAACCATGAGAACATTAGCTATTCTCTGCAGCACCATGATGTAAGATTGTTCTGAAGGAATTATGATGAAAATTGTTACACACTTGCAGAGAAAGAACTGATGAGGTCTGAATGCAGACTGAGGCACATCTTTTACTGTCTTTTTCTTTTTCTTTTTGATCTGGGTTTTCACAACATGACTATTATGGAAATAAATTTTGCATTATTGCATATATAAAACCTGCATCAATTTGACTGCCTTCTCAATGAGGAGGAAAGAGAGGAGAAAATTTGTAATTTAAAAAAAATGATAAAACTTGTTTTTACGTATAATTGGGGAAAAACAAAATATTAAATAACAAGTAAAAAGATTTCTTTTGGTGTTTAACATTGCTCATTAGTTTCATAACTTCTCCAAAAGGAAAACACTTGCCACCTCATGGAAAAGTTCTCAGAAAAGAAACTTCAGCACTTTAATAGCCACAGAACATCCTTGCCATGCAAAGCAGGCAAAACTCATTGAGAGTCTGAACCAAGAGTTCTTGAGCTTCAGTTCTGTACTTCGCCTGGAGGGTCATACAATCTCTCTATAATACAGCCTCTTAAAGTTTTCAAAATGAAAAATGCCCTAGAAGCTCAACCTCTGGGCAATATTTGATTATTTCCCTACAGCTCAGTGGAAACAGTGATTAAGAGGATAAAGCCAGAAGTCAGGAAATGAAGCAGTAACACTTCTCATAGTACCAAACTCTTACATGTTTCGAATATTAAAGTGTAGTTTTTAACAGTCTATCAAAATATGTCTATCAAAACATTAATCAGAAATATGTGAGGGAAAAGGAAAAGCAATACGGCAACACCAGAGCTTAAGAAGGGGAGACGCTCAAAAACCATTCCATTAAAGGACTGTTAGGAAAATAATACTTTTCCCCTATCTCTGGTATTCTCTCTTTAAAGAGGTAGTTTCTTTTACAAACAAGGTGTCAGTGTTCACTGAGTCCTGGAACAATCAAGATTCTTCTTCTCTTACCCTACCCTAACAACCTATTTTGGTGATTTTTGATAAACTATTAATCTTTGAGGATATAAGGTTTTATTTAAATAAAAATAGAATTTAAATATGGAACACTGAAGTCCTATTACATGTCTTCAAGAAGATTTAATATTAACAATTTCGTTGCTCAGCTAAATTTGGGGAAACTATTTAAATTGTTGCATGTAGACGTCTTGGGCCATAGTCATAATATAATAAGTTTGAGGAGGACTTTTCTTGTGAAATATTTTGTGAGTTCTCCATATAAACTGTCCCTGTAGTACCCTCTGGTTAGGCTCCTAGGCAGTAGAGAGGAGGGAATTCCTAAGGTAGTGAAACATCTAGAATATAATTAAGTCTCCCATAAATAAAATAAACCTCCTTTAGTATAAATAAACTGATTGCCTGAAGAATTTGTGGAGTTGCATCTAGTTACCAAAATATTTCAGATTCTTCCTGAAAGCAGTAACACAGAATATACCTTAGTAATATGTGAATTCAGAAATATATGACTTGAGGTAGCTAGAGGCCATGTCATTTTTCAATAACACGGTTAATATTATATTATAACCAAGACCTATTATATGACTACAAGAGCCTTATGAAAGTTCATTGGGCTTATAACAGTTAAAACAGCGTTCCAATGGAATGAATTGTCTCTTTCCAGTAACATTATTTCAGCTGACATTAAAACCATTAATTAATCATATTCATAATACTTATACAGTGCTTACCATGTGTCAGACGCTGTATTAAGTGCTTTACAACGATTATTTCTTCTGGTCTTTACAACAATCCTGGGAGGTAGGTGTGGTATTATTACACCAACTTAACAGATGAGGAAACTGAGGCAAATGTAGATGAAGTTACTTGCCCAGGATCACACACAACCAGTATATGCCTGAGGCCATATACAGACTCAGATCTTCCTGACTCCAGGTCCAGTGCTGTATTCACTGTGCTGCCTCAATGAAGTATGAGATGCTAGACACTACACACTAGTCACTAAGCATAGAATACATGCCCTTCTAACTAGCAATACTTGGTTAGTCACATATTCATGTTTCTTTACGCATTTGAGAGTATTGCTGAATATTCTACAAAATGTGGTATCACTCAAATTCAGTAATTACAATTTTATATTGAATTGAAACTTACTTTAATATTTATAAGTAATCAGTTGAAGAGATAGCATTTGTGCTATCAAGTTTTTACTAAAATATCTAGAATTATATATAACCTATCTTTCCAAGCTCTTTGTACAATAAAGCCAAGTTGGTCTTTTCTCTGTTTTTCACATACCCCCTTTCCCCTCCCTAAGCCCTTTCTCTGGCCTGGTCCCCCAGTACTCCTACCTCCCAAATACGCTGCCTCCAGAATCGCTGTCTTCCTTCAAGATGCCTCCTCCACCTTCTTTGGAGGAGAATGACTTGAGCAGAATAAGAACGTGTGCAGGCACTTTTGAAGGAATGTCTACTAAAGTAGGTCAAAGATCAAATTTTGGGAGGAGAAATATGGCAAAATTTAGGAAAATTAGAAGAACAATTTGTCAAAGTCTTGGTTCAAAATCTACTTCTGGATGAAAAGAGAGGTGGGCTCAAGGACAATTAAGGAAGCTTTATAAGGATTACTGAGGATAACATAAAAGGAACAATTAGAAGATTAAGTAAATCAGCTGAACAATATGTGGGTGGAACAAACTGGTGAACAGAAGCTGAAGGGGAGAGAAGTGTGGCTGTGTCAGGAGCTGTAGAACTTTTGAAGAAAGAAAAGAAAGAAAGCACAAATGTACTAAAATCTTATGGCCCATGAAGGGGCGGGCACTGTGCTAAGCACTTTAGAAATAGTTCTGATTTGATCATCACAAGCAAAGGAGGTAGGTGATATTATTTGCCCCATTTCGCAGTTGAGGAAACTGAGGCATACAAAATTAAGTGACTTGCCCATGGTCATTCACCTAGTAAATGGCATCTGGATTTGAACTCAGGTCTCACTGATTCCAGGTTCAGCACTTCCACCCTCTTCACCACTTAGCTTTACCACTTAGTAAGAGATAATAATTGGCTGACAAAGTTTTGACCATGCGCTTAGAGTTGAGGTGCAAATAGTCATAAGCAGTATTAACATCTGAATGCATAAGTGAAGTATATGGAGTACTGTGGAGGTCAGATTTCTGTAGATTGAACTGAGTTACCAATGGTTTTAGTTTCCTAATGAATGTCTTTAACATGGAGCACATCTTATATTACTATGGATACAGGAATCTCTATCATGCATGGCAAAGTTCATTTGATGGAATGTCCCATCACATATACACGAATGTCTATATTCCTTAAGTTGTCTGTCACAAGTTTGAGTCACTGAAGCTTGAATTTAATTTGTAGTGGTAGGTGATGAGGTAGAAAAGAGTACTTGAGGCAGATGGAGCAAGCAGATTGGGAGATAGGAGATAAGACCAGCACGTGACCAGCCAGAAAGGTGATCAAAGACAACAGTCACCTTCCCCTTTTCCAACAGATTTCTCCTGCCTACTGGTGGAGTAGGGAAATGATGCAGATACAAGCAGTGCTCGAAGGGTTAAAAATAATATTAAGGGTTGCTTTTCCAATACTTTGTGAAGTCCTAATTCTGTAACCTCAAGGCACCCTAAAGTCCTTTCCCCCTTTTCTTGAACCTGTACCAAAAAAATGGCTTTGTGTCCTTTATCCTGGGTTCTCCCTTTCCTTTAATTTTTAACCTGTGTCCTCCTGCTGTGTCCTTAAATCCTTAAACCATAAAGACCCTTTGTCTCCTTTATTCTATGTCATTCTATCCTGTCTTTAATCTTTAACCGCCATAAAAACCTCTGAAACTGTATCACCATTCTGAAACCTCTACATAAGAGTAAGTCAGTTTTCTTGCTAAGGAGGCCCATGATATTTTTCATGTAAAATAAAAATCTCCCTTTGGCTAAAAGAGAAGGCCTAAGAGAATTATTTCACACCTGAACCAGCTTTTCCAAGTCTAAACCTCATCAGTGAAAGAAGTTAATTTTTTCAAGGAAAAAAATGAGTCAAAATGATTATTAACTTTACAAGAGTTGTTCAGCCCCCTAAATGGGTTAAATATACTTCTTCATTTAACAAAAATAAAACCTTTAATACAGAGTTTGAGGTGGGCTAATAGTCTATTTCATTAAGATAAAAGAATGCACACTGAGAACATCTTTCTGCCATCTGATGAAGCAATGATCCAATACAGTTATAAATCTTCCAGAAATTCCCCATGGTTCAATTCAAAGTGTTTATTCTTCTCAACCTCACCCCCTTCTCCCACTTCCTTCTTCATTTCCCCACTATCACTGTTAACTTTTCTTCTTCTTGCTAAGAGAAATTAAGTGTGACTATTTTACGCATCATTTCTTTTTAAAAACTCATGAAAATAAATTGTAATATTTGCATCACGAGAAAATGCATAAGAAAAATTTTTTTCTCCAAAAAGCCCATCAAAAACCCTACAGTCAGTAAAACTATTCATTTCATTATTGTTATTTTAGTGACTGAAATGTGAGCATGTGAGTTGTCATTATTTTAACAGAGAGAGAGTTGAAAGTAATTATTATCTCTAAGTGAATTTCTTTATTAAGTAGTACAGTGGACAGCTTGAAACCCAAGACTGCAGTGTCTAGTTTGCCAGTAATTAAGTGTGTGCAATGATTAACTCACTGCTGATGTACAGTGTTCAAACTAAAAGGACATCTAATTGGCATGGAAGATATATAATGAATTAGTCATATGTAGTTTAAACAACGAGGTGGGACTTGTAGACAGTACTTGTTTGCTTTTGTACTTTCTGCTGATAAATATTAAGCCTATCTAACACACTACAGAATCACTCTCTTGGTTATACCATCTTAGTTATCAAAACAACAAATAATTGTAATTATAAATGTTAATAGATACTATCACCAATTATTTTGCCCTAATAATGGCCTCCAGACTTAAGAAAAGAATTTGTCCACTCTGATAAATAAAGGAAACGGGATACCATACCAACACAAAAACTCAGAAACAAAAATTAAGAATCTTAGTACCTAGTAACTAATTCTTTCAAATTTTCAATAAATACTTCACCATGAAAAGAGATATGAATATTTCTGAATAAAATTGATGTAAATTGAATTTTAAATAATCAAATCATTGATTAATAAAATGGAATGTAGGGCTCAGTTGAAATAACATCTTACTCTACCTCCTCTTGCCCATTTTCCTCTGTAACTCCCTATTTCATGTACTGTGTGTCAATTTTTCTGAAATTATGCCGCAGGTACATACTGAAACTTTGTAAAGATATTGAGATGGTTTCAAGGTAACTTATTTGTAAAAATTTCTTAATAGTTTCAGTGAATCCTTTAAATTGAATTATAGAGTTAAAGTTAAATTACAGAAACTGTAGCACACATCTATGGAACCTTAAAGCGCATAAAAGACTAAAGATTTTAAAGGGAACAAAATAATTACATTGCCCAGCAGCAATTCTTTAACAAACAGAAATAATTATATTCTAACACACATCACAGAAAACTTTTAATCAGAAAGAGCATATCATTTTGTAGGACTTTTTCTCCATTATGCTAGTAGTTGTAGAAATGACAGATGATTTCATGTACATTCATTTAAGAAGACAAAGAATTATTTTCTCATTCATTTGTGGCTCCATCAACTACTCAATGGTACTATAGCCAAATGACTAACATCAGATATCTCTAGGTGAATATTTTGAATAGATTGCGACACCTTGGGAAGAAAGCCTTCATAAGTAAGGAGTATAGATATACCACATTGGACCAAACTGTACTCTGGCCCTTAGATTGCTTCATGAAATCAATTAGGGTAGCTGGATTCCCCTTTAGTTTTGCTACATACATTCTAGAGGTGACTGACTTTTGAAAGAAAGAAAGAAAAGAAAAAGCAGTTATAAAGTGCATCCAGAATGCTCCTCTTTGTAATGAAATCCTGGAAAGTGAATGTGTGATTGAGATGGATGGGACTCTGTAGGTTATATATCCCAAGAGTAATCTTAGAGAGGTAGAAATGAAATGAGTTGCTCAAGGTGATGTAGCTAATTAGAAAAAGGACGAGCACTAGAGTCCAGGTTTTTCAGTCCAGTACTCTGCCATATGAGTGTGCCTTTTAAACCTCTACATCAACACTCAACAATTTCTTTATTAAAAATTTTATAGGTCAAAAACATTTTACAAACCTTAAAGTAACATATAAATGCTAGCTAGCTAATCTGACCTCTATTCTCAAGGAAATTTAGTACATAATTACAAAATCAAGGACAAGGAAGTGGGCTGATCATGAGGCAAGAATCAGAGACAAGAGATGAATAGCCAGAATCTTATCAGAGATCCCTTTGGGGTGCTCTGATATTTGACAAGTGGAGAATTTATGGGAATACATCGACAAGAACCAAACAAGAACAGAAAACGTGGATAGACAGAAATCTATAGGTATTGAGAGACTAAACACTAATTAAATAATGGTTTCATCAACATGAGTACTAATTAAAATTATTACAGAAATACTCTTACCATAAAATATTCTGTAGGAAATGTAATACCTGATTTCTTGATATTTTAGGATTTTTCTCACCAAATAGCTAGCTGGTTGGTTTCTCTTCTGCAGGACTGTCCTCAATTCAATCTATCCAAAACTCAGCTATCAAACAAATCTGCCTAATGCACAAATCTGACTCTCTCTCTCTCTCTTTCTCTCTCTCACATACACACACACACACACACACACACACACACACACACACACACACACACACACCATCCAACAACTCCAGTGGCTTCCTATTACCTCCAGGATAAAATATAAAATTTTCTGTTTAACTTTTGAAACTCTTGGTAACCTGCCCCCTCCCCTTCTTGTCCATTCTTCTTATACCTTAATCCCTTCCATGTTCTCTAAAATTTAGTGACACTTGGCCTCCTTACTATTCCTCATACAGAATCTTTCTACTCTTAGTGTTTTCACATGCTTGGAATGTTCTCCCTCCTCATTTCTTAGTCTTAGCTTCTCTGGATTCCTTCCACTCTCAGCTAAAGTCTTGCCTTTTGCCAGAAGTCATGGATCTTGGTGCCTTACTTCTGAGATTACCTCTAATTTATCCTGGATATATCTTAATTATTTATAATTGTTTACATTTTATCTCTTTCATTAGTCTGTGAAAGTCCTTCTTGAGAGCAGGGACTTAAGAAAAATGATTATTTTCTTATTATATAAATAACCAATTTTGTATGGGACCCAAAGATCCTCTTTTTGATTAATAATAATGAAGTATTAGTAGATTAGTTATTAGTAGGGTTTTTTTCTCTTTTTTACTTCTTCATCCAAAGCCAAGTTCTTGTGAAGGAGAGGGATGAAAGTGACACATTCTCGTCAATCCTGGGCTGGACTCCTCCTAACTGGGAGAGTTTATTTCTGATTAAAGGGTAAAGAGAATCTAATCTAGGTGAATTCTGGCCCATTATTCAATAATGTAAGAGGTCTGGGTAGAAAGGGATACCTTTGTCCAAATAGCTAGAGGCAGCTAAATCTGACCAAGTTACTTCCTCAGCAAGAGGAGCTAAAGACTTTTTGCCCACCTCCTCTTTAATAAATCCACTCCTCTGTACCCCCGCATTAACTGTTAACCAATCAGAGTTGATTTGCACCCTGAGGGACACCCCATTTTCCAAAAGTATTTAAGTATTCAATAACTTCCATGCAGGGTGTTTGATTATAAGAGAGAACACTGACCTCAATTTATAGATTATTTGCTAGCATAATTAATAAATTGATTACAAATTACCCAGAAAATCTCTATTTTTTCATTCATTCCAGACTGTGTTATGCCTTTCTTTGTATCTCCTAAACTTAGCATAGTGCCAGGTACATAGTAGGTACTTAAGAAATGATAGTTCAATAACTGACAAGACTAATTTTAAAGATTCATGGACTATTAGAGCTGAGAGGAACTTAGGGGTCAGCCAATCCAACCGTACCTGAAAATGAATCCCTCTACAATATTCTAAGAATCTAAGATTTTAGTATTTATCAGATATGTTGATGTCCTCATCATCCTCCCAAACCTTTTATATACATTTTCAATGTGATTGAAGCCCACTAAGTACATATGATCACATTCAAATGTCAGCAGGAAACAGTTTCTTGAGGGGAAAAAAATACCTGTTTCTTGCAGTTACAGCAAACTGATTTCTGTTTTCTTAATGGTTAAAGGGAAATTGAGGTTTGACACCAACAACAAAAGTCTTCTATTCATTTTCAGTTTAGAACATCTTTTTCAAGTGAAGATTTCTTCTGGAGCACTTCAAATTTTCTAATCAAATTCCACTCTTGCAAGATGAATCTTATTCATTTGTAGGAAAATTTAATGATCTAGCTCAGTAGCAAGTTAACAGCCACCACCATCTATTCTTATCTAATTATTGGAGGTTTTTCTGCTTTTCTCCACCCACTACTTCCTCTTCTCCTTCAAAGAAGTAACTTGAACTCAGATGTGTTAATGAAAACCTTTGAATCTACAAACAAGCAATTTTTCTGTATAACAGGTATGCCTACCTCCTATTGTGATTACTTGTCAAATATATAACCACACAATTCTCTTTTGTAACCATTGACCAGGTTCAGAAACTTGGAGTATCCCAAATAAAATATAATTATTACAAAAGAGTATCAGGCATTATCCCAAGTTTTTGATATAGCATAATTTTTTTCTTTTGCTTGTGTATGGGGGAAGACTACAGGGTGAGAGGGATGAAACAATGATATTCGTAGCTCACATTCAACTCTGAATCTAACTAAACCATTTCTCCACCCTCTAGTGACACATGGAAAATCTCTAGTCCCCAGAAATCATACTTCCCATTTGGCCCGGTTTTGAGAAGTCTTCCTGTGTACAGGTGGCCCAATTAGACCCTTATGTATTCATATACACACAAAACTGGAAGTTAAAAGGAGACAAATTTCAACTCAATATAAGAGAAACATTTTTATTAATCTAAACTGTTTAAAAATGGAATCAGTGCTCCACCACGTTATGAGACACCTGTCACAAACAGTATTCAGGTATAAACTAGATAACCCTTTGTCAGGGATTTCGTGAAGGGAAAGACTATACTGACAGAAAAGTTAGACAAGCTAACCTTTTAGGCCTGTTATCTCTAATTAAATGCTTTAAAATTATTCTAAGTTTAGGGGAAAAAAGAATTCAGCTATTATTTTTCTAAGTGATTTACTGTCAGCTATTTTACAAATCATACATTACAGAAGCTAATGAGTAGTTAATTTCACTTTGAATACATTTTCTTGATTTATACATCATACACTGGAATATCCTGTAGGAATCAGAGCTTGATTAGTGACAAGATGGGGAGGACCAGAAATTGTCAGGACCTAGATTTTAATTTCCCTAGAGTGGGGCAGATAATCAGTCCAGGTCCAAATGATAATATATTATTCTTTCCCCAGGCCCCACCTAAAACTAGTTACAAATTGAGGTTCATTAGATTCCACAGGGCTGATTTTGAGCTACAGGAGGAAAGATGTTGTAGGTAGGAAATTCCTACATAGGTCAGGTCAGCTACATTTTGATTCAAGCTATTTTCACTAACTGGGATATAAATTTTGGAGCTCTGGAGGAAGATGAGGTAGGGATATTGAAATCAGGATGAAAAATATGATTTCAATAAATAATAAATAATGGGCTGTTGAAGGGATAAACTCTAGAGCATGTGAATAGTCCTGTTCTACATCCTCTGTGAAATTTGCCTCAATTATCACAAAAAGAAAAAAAAAAGAAAAACTGCCACTTCTTTGGTTCTCATAGTTCTGGGTATCCTGAGGGCCTTTCTAAGTGGCAGCAGATAAACAGACAATAAGGGATTTACAGACCTTAAGATAGTCTAGGGCTAAATTATAGGAAATTATTCCAGGAAGTGAGTGCCTCTTGGTGTCAGGAGTGTCTGTAAGTAGGCAAAAGACAAAGATCCAGGGAAATAGTGGTCAAGGACAAGGAGCTCTGGCAGCAGGTAACCAAGAACCTAGACAGGGCCATGGGGGCTCAGGTACAGGGTTCTTACTCTCAGAAAGATGTAGGATAGCAAAGCAGGATCTGTATCACAGAGGAATTAAGGTTCTGAATGGGGAACCAAGACAAGGACAAAAGCATGAGGTGATAAGACAAGGACCCAGACAATTAGAACATCAGTTAAAGGACAGGGCTTAGCCACAATGAGCAAGAAAAAATTCCACTTTCTGAAAGTGAGGCACAGTCAGAGAAATGACAGAAATTAAGCTGATCATTCTGAGATTCTGAGTTTATATTTATGCTAATAAAGTGCTGAATTAGTCCCTAAGTCTAGACCAGAAATGGGCCATAAATGCTGGTTGATCACAGAGTTGCAAGTAGGTAGCCATTTATAAGCCAATCTGATTTATTATCTCAACGCCCAACTCTACTGTTTCCTCTAAGGTGACCAGTGAGCTTCCATTTACTTAACGATCTTTACTCAATATGTCCTTCTTAACCTAACTGAGACAATTGACAATTTGGACTATCATTTAATGGTTTTTTTGGAACACTGCTCTCTCCAGGATCTCCTTCTACCTATGTAATAACTTTTATTTACTTAATCTCCTCTGTTGAATCTTCAATCACATTCTACCCTAAGTTCTTATGCTGGACTATCTTCACTCATCTTTCTGTACCCTCTATCTTGATGAACTCATCAGCTCTTATTGTGGATAACTTCCAGATCTGTCTGTCAGCACTTCTTGTCTCCTGAACTTCAGTCCACCATTGCCAACTGTCGACTGGACACCTTCAACTGGATATCCCATATAAAAACCTCAAATTCAGTATTTCCAAAACAGAACTTTTTATCTCTGTCCTTAAAATAGTTCATCTAAAATTTCCTTTTTCTTTTGAGGAAATTGTCATCTCTTTGCAGTTACCTAGATTCTCAACCTCAGTGTCCTACTTGACTTTATCTTCTGCTTCCCATATCTAATTAATCACCAGTAATATTATCTATGTCTCCACAACATAGGTTGTATATGTTCTGTTTGTCCATTTAAATTGTCACTGATCATTTCCATAACTTTGCCTTTATCTCTTAGAATTCTAGCTTCCTTTAATGGTCAGTCCTTGAGTTGCCTCCTATGGGAAACCTTTCCTAATCTCTCTAGTTTTTAGTATACTCTCTCTTCAAACAACTGGTATACTTTGTTTACATGTTGTTTTTTACATATTCATTATATAAGCTCCTTGAGGGTAGGGACTGTCTTTTGCCTCTTGTTATATCTCCTGAACTTCATATAGTACCTGGCATATAGCAGGCACTTCGTAAATGTTTATTGATTCATTCGTTGATTCACATCCTCTCCCCTCTCCCCCAGTAGAGTGTAACTTCTGAAGGCAAGGATTATCCTTTGTTTTGTCTTGTACTGTCAGTACCTGGTGCTGTACTTTGTAACTTATTCTGTCATATGTGCTTACTGGACTGGATTGAATTGGTTTATTATATACATCCTAAAAGAACAAGACTAAGATATTTGAAGGAAATTGGAAAGGAAAAGGCATAGAAGAATAGGAGTCTATGTATTTTACAGTTTTAGAATGTTTGTAAAGCTTTGCTCTCATGATTTTGAGGTCTTGTTTTCAAATGAGATTTAATAAAGTTTCACCAAAATTTACTAGTACCTCCATAAGGCTGCTACTTTGATGCGGTATCATTTCACCAATGTGAGCCTGGATTTCACAGGTTCTGCAAGCAAAACGTAAGCTTCTTATAGAGAAAACTTTACCACAGTGAAAAGGCTTTGAGTTTGGATCTCCTAAAAATTTGTACCAAGCTAGCTATTATGGGAGAAGTTTACTTCCACAATTGAAGGAAATTTTTAAAAAAGCAAAGACATTGTAAGTTGTGACAGATTAACTTGCATTCATAACAGGTTGTTTTAGCAAATCTTTTCTTGAGGGAAAGTTTATTAGAAACTCAGAATAAAAAGTGGAAAAGAATCCAAGGGCATGGAATAAAATTTGAAGATGAAATAAAGGGAAGTGAACATAGGACAAGTGAGTGGTCTCTGGCTCCTACAACTCAATTGATAAAGTCACAGAATCAATCAATTAATCCTCCTAAAATGTAATCACCATATTAAAATAGGTATTAAGAAATTTCCTTAACTTTACTGAAATGCTATAAGTCCTTAATCAGTCTGAGATAATTATGAGATTTTTGAATGTTAGATAAAGGCCAGTGACAAGGAAATACCTTGTGACTGGTTGAGCAAAGCAATCACATCCCTTAGTCCTAAATATAAAAACTGCAAGTCAGTTCAAGTCAGTTTGGTAGCTCGCCAGTCCAGTACTGGAAGTGTTCCCAGTTCAAACTTCATCAGTTCAATAATTAGAGCCAGAAGCGGAGGAAGAACCAGGACTTTGAAAGAGAATCTTCTATTATTTGTTTTTTTGGCATGGACTTTTGTCTTCAAACAAATTCACTGAATCTGGAATTTTATTGGGATTCTATTCAATCTGATTTAAAGACAAAGACCTCTTCTTCTCTGTCATCAGTCATTTCAACAGAGAGATTGGACCAGTAAGAGACAATACAACTTCTTGGAAAACCCAAATGTATTCTTACTCTATTAACATAAATACATATTTTTAGATGCTAACATTTCAGCAGGGGAAAAAATAAAACTTTCTAAGAAATAGACCTATAGAAAAAAGGAATTAGTTTCAAGATAGGTTATTCCCCACTCACTTGAACTTGTCAGATAGAGACCAAATGACCGCAAATTAGAATTGTTGTAGCTAGAGATTAGAGGGGCTTTGAGATCCCTTCTCATTCTATTCTATGATTTGATGACCATCAGAAAGTTGGAGCTGGGCAATGGGGGATTTTTCTTATCAGGATCAACAATTAAGTAATACTGACTACTGAGATGAAGATCCACTACCATGGAAAGAACACCCACATTGACAAATCCAGTATCATTGATGTACTCAAGTCAGTATAAATTTACTGGACGCCACATTCATTAGATATTAATTTTAATAAAACAAAGAAAAGATAATTAGTTTTTAAAAACCTTGTCATTTTTATTTAAGTATTCAAACTCTAAGATTTGATCCTTTTACAAGTTAAAATATCAACCTCTTGCATAATATGATAAATACATGTATTTATAGCCAGAAGGGACCATAAAGGCAACACCTCAATTTAAATATGAGGCAACTGAATCCCAGATAAACCAAATCCCACAAAAGACAAGAGATTAGCTCAACATAATAAGTGGCAAAGACACTAGTTGAACCCAGGTTATGGGATCATAGATTCAGAGTTTGAAGATACCTTGGGGGACAACTACTTAAAGCTTTCTGTTTTAGAGATGAGGAACTAAGACTCAGACAACTGAACTTAGAAAGTGAAATGACTTCATCAAAGTCACACAAATAGTAAACATTCCTATAAATATGCTTATGATAGAGCAAAGGGATTTTTTTGGTCACCTTTCCAACAGACTTTGAGTTAAATTTTAGTTCTAAAGGTATTTCGAGTATCTAACACTAATTCAAAATAAATATTTAGTAATAATGCTAGTAATTAGAAAAATCTATATTCCACCCATGTGAAAAATGTAACATTTTATACTGTAAAGAAATCCATGGCTTTTGTGAAACAGCTGGGTAAGGTACCATATTACCAGAAAATAATTTATTTGAAATATTTAAAAATTAGGAACAATAAAATACTATTCTATTCAATACATACATACACATATGTATGTATTATATATATGTGTATATATATATATGTGTGTGTGTGTGTGTGTGTGTGTGTCCTAGATTATCATTATTTGAATGTCTCAAACTGATAATGGAAACATGCAATAATTTGGGGCTTAATTTAATAATGTCAGCCTTTCCTTTTGATTTCTTTAGGGACGAACTTTAAGGAAATTTTGAATTAAGCTACATCAGAAAGTATTATAAGTTAGCTGTCAAAGTTCCTTTTAACTTAAATTCTATGATTCTATGGGATAATAGAGAAATTTACCTAAATTATAAGGTATAAAAAATGGCACCTGTGTCCTAAAGGCAACATTTGGTATAACAATCAAAAAGTATATTTATAAAATATGTTATTATAATCCTTAATTTTAGAAAATTAAAACATTTTATAACGGATGTGGTCAAAGACAACAGAAATGAGAATTTAGGCCTAGATTAACAAAATTTCAAATCCTGATTGCTTTTATATTTTAATTTATCATGTAACCAATTACACTTCAAGTCACTTGACTTTAATGTAATAAAAGTCTACATAGGACAAAAAGGAAGTCTGTAATTCACAGAATCATACAGTTGGAAGGGACCTTAGAGATCATCTAGTCCCACCTGCTCATTTTTTACAGGTAAAGGACCTTAAGCCAACCAAGTAGTTTGGTTAGCATCATTGAATGAATTAGTGGCAGAATTAGAACTAGAACCTGAAACGCTCGATTCAGTGGTGGTACAAAGGTCTTTCTACTACACAATGTTGAATTATAGGAATTACAACAGAGGATTTTGCTGATCTCTAGCAAGTACTTATATGAGACTAATTTCATCCTAAAAGGATGAAAATAATATGAAAAATTAAAGAAAATCAAAGAGAAAATGTTTGGCTTACATTTCAAATCTACTTAGCTTCAACCATTTTCATTCATACAACCTTAGATTTATTCTTCACTATTGATGACTTACTATGCCATTCTTTCTTTAAGTCATCCAGGAAAATGCATGTTAAAGTATAAATATAGTCATACGAATGTGTATACATAAACACATGAGTATATGTATACATATGTGTGTTATTTTGGAAAACAAAAGAAAATTTTTTTCCAGATCTGCATTATTGTTGCATATGGATCCCTGAAAGAAAGCTATGCAATTTGGGGTGGTTAATATTGAATAAACCATAAGCATCTTAAACTTAGACACATACAAAACAAAACTTTATTTTTTTCCCCAAACCCATCCCTCATTAATTTACCACCTAGTGTCAGAGGCATCACACCATCCAGTCATCTAGGTGCATGATCTTATTGTCATTCTTAACTTCTCACTCTCTTTTTTTTTTTGGAAGGGGGAAAGCAAGGCAACTGGGCTTAAGTGACTAGCCCAAGGTCACACTGCTAGTAAGTGTCAAGTATCTGAGGTCGAATTTGAACTCAGGTCCTCCTGACTCCAGGGCCAGTACTGCATTCATTGCACCAGCTAGGTGCCCCAACTTCTCATCTTACCAACCCCACATAGCCAATCAGTTGAAAATCTTGTTTTGTTTCTCTATATGTAAAACTATCAGAAGACTTGATCAGTTGAGAGAAAGCTTTTATCTTTGGAATTGAAATGATTTGAGAATAGGAGTGACTAGTGACTTAAATATAGTAGGACCTTTCTGTTTTTTTTAAGAAAGTTCAGGCAACATTTTGAGAAATATATCTCTCTGTGCACCCAACATATACTTTCTTCACCCAACTACTCAAAAAATGGCAAAGGAGACACTGAGCATTAGACTAAGGATTCAATAGTCTCCTCTATTTTTAATTAATAATAATATCAATAACATTAATAGCTAGAATTTTTTTACAGCTGAGTAAACTGATAAAGAGATTAAGTGACTTGCCAAAATTAATGTCTCAGTATGGATTTGGACTCCTGTATGCTACGTTTCAAGTTCAGTTCCTGAATTCACTGTACTACCTACTATGGACTGTACATTTTCATTCAGCTATGGATATTTTTGTCTCCAGACTTGGTGGTGTTGGTGAGTTAAGTCAGTATCAGTATTAGTTAGTATCAAATGATGAAAAGGGAAGGACAAATCATCCAACACTAATCAATCAAGCAATCAACCACTAGGTATTTATTAGATGCCTACTATGTGCCAGGCACCATGCTAAGTGTGACATTCCCCTGGAATGCAACATTATCACTGGATGATTATTCAGTCAGTCAGTCAGATCTGAAGTTAGTCACACTGGCATATCAATCAATGAAAACCATGGCTACTTGGACTGAGGCTGATTGATAGCAAAGCCAGTCAGTGACATTAGTAGGAAGAGGACAAGGAAATATTCCCCTGCCTTCATGTGACCCTTAATTACTTCTAGGGGCTTTAGGAGTAGCTGATTCCCAAATTTATATGCCCTGCTTATACAGTTGAATATTGTTGTCTCGTTTTGTCTTAGTTGCTCCAAGCTGCTGTATCATCTCCCAGTGATGAAAAGTTTTATCCTTCTACTCCACTCTATTTGTAAGAAAATGTGCGCGTGCGCACATGCACACCCACACACACATGCACACACACACACACCCACACACACACACACACCCTTAGCATTTCTACTGGTCAAAAGTGACTTATAATAAGTAAATGAGATCTAAATTGAAATCAATACATAATGAGCAATTTTGCCCACATAGCTAACACAGAGAGGAGAAAATAGTAGCCCCAGATCTATTTCATCCCTTGGGCAAGTTCTCATAGTACAAATTTATAGCTACAAAAACCTACTGCTGTATCATACTATAGGAATAGTCCAAATCTGGTAGGTTCTCACAGCTTATCTCCTGGTGGACTTTTGTTTCCGTTCAGCTCTCAAGTCCCTTCTTCCTGATTGTCTGGCTCTGAAACTTAGTATCCAAACATCTTTTTCCCTGTCACCACCACAACATACTAAGGTCTTCCTCAAAGAAATTTCCTAAGTGATGGATAGACATAGTTAGAGATAGAAATGGAGATTTGGGGGAAACTCTCTAACTTGGGTATGTAAAGGAAAAACAAACGTGTTCAAGATTAGGCTGAAATAAAAAAAATTCTAGGACAAATAACAGTTTTATATTTGCCTACCAAAAGGAAAATAAAGGGTGAAAATGATATCTTTTAAGTATGTATAGGATAACATTACATATCATATATTGTATATATGCATACATACATATATATTTGTATGCATGTGTGTATATATACAGAGGTATATACATGTGTGTATACATACATATGTATATATGCATGTATATATATTTATGTACATATATATACATATATTCATACCTATTTGTGTCTAATAATGACCATCTCTGGGGAGGGGAAAGTTTTTTTTAAAGAAATTTACATGATAAGTTTGTTGTATATTTAAAGTAAATAGCAAGTTGTGCACAATAGATTTGCAGCTTTATGTATAAATCATCTTTTTGTTGTACTGTTATGGAAATGCTTCTTTTATTCCATAAATTAAAAATAAAATTTAAAAAGATCTCTCTTCTATTGTCTGAAATACACGTACATTAAAGAGTAGTGATGGTTTTCCTCCTTCCTTTTGCTCCTTATTTTGGTAAGTATAATTATTAATTTTATCTTTCTTTGTGCTTCTTTCTACTTTTCTTTTTTTGAAAGAATATAAAATGTCCCCTTCCCCTCTTCTCCCTTCCTAATAGTTTTTTTTCATGTTTTCTGAGAGATGCAGAGCCTTGAAATTCTCTTGTTTTTTCTGCAGAAACAATAGTTCCAATACATCCCTAAAAGAACAATTCAAAGGGACTTTTCAAAGGCACATTTTTTTGACTTTGTCTTATCTTCCTCAAGGCATTTCAATCTCCACTTCAATTCCTCATTTTTTGTCATTTGTCTACATATTTCTTATATTTCTTTACTCCCTCATAAAACTTAATTTTACTGCTCTTCCGTTTCTGTTCACATATCTTTCCTGCATGTAACTTACTATGAGAACTTGCTAAAATTAAGGTCATAGAATCATAGATTTAGAGCTGTAAAAAACTCTAGTGGACCACTGAATCATTTTGTAACAGAAGAAAAAAAAGCCCAAATAATAAAAAGCATCTATCCAAGGTAATACAGATAATGAGTTACAGAGGCATGATGGAAACCAAGATGCACTGGAGATACAAAGACAGAAACAAAATAATCTTCGCCCTGAATAAGATTACATTCTATTTGAGAAAAAAACATATATTCATAGATAAATAATGAGTATATTCAAAATAAATATAAGGCAATTTTTTAGAGTAAGGCAGTGGGACCAGAAAGGTTTTGCAAAGGTCTTATGTAAGTGGTAGCACTCAGTCATAGATCTGAAGGAAGCTAGGAATTGTAAGAGGCTGAAGACAGGAGGGAGTAGATTGCAGGCATAGCAAATAGACTGTACAAAGGCACAAAGAAAGCGGAATGTTATGTATGAAGTCAGTTTAACTAGAATATATATACCATGAATTGAAATCATTTCCAGTATTGCTGGAAAATGATATTTTAACTATGTACACTTAATAAAATAAAATCATCATGGCATGATGACTAGAGTTCAGGACTTGACAACAAAAAAATCCCGGTTTCAAATCATGCCTCCAAGACTTACTATCTGATACTGGGCAGCTGACTTAATATCTATGTGTCTCAGGAAAATCCCTAGGATTTAGCTATGAAATTGTAGATAAATGGGATCTATATTGGTTGGAGGGGAAGACTTGTCTCTTTTCCACTTGCATGTAATAAAATCACAGATTCTTCAGATATAACTATTCACATTATTTTTCCATTTTCAAGTAAAAGCTTATCCCTGCCCCAAATCTATGAACCAATGAGAGTCCAAAATATTGGGGACAATCTACCAGCACATGCTGTTGACAATCCTAAAAGATGTCAGCTTCCTATAAGTAATAGTATATCTGTAAAAGAAATGGATGTGCATGAAAAGAGTCTTGCTAAAAGCATCTAAAGTTTTTCCCCCAACAAGTCAGTAGGACCTGAGTGTCCTTTTCCAAACATTAAATAATCAGACAATACCACTTCAATTGTTTTCCATACACCTGCCTAGAAACAAGCTAAATGATTTAATAGAATTTTTTCTATTTCTATTGCCAAACACCAAACTACCTTCATCTGATGTTTCAATGACCTCTGCTCCCTATTTTCTAGCTTCCTTGCCTCTGAATACTCTGCATCTCCCAAAGTGCTTAGGCACTGAATCTAACAAATATGGAAAGATTGTGGTAAAAACAGAAAAGTGGATAGTGAATGAATGAGTCAATGCAACAGGAGCTACATTTGCTCTCGGATCACCTGACAATGAGGGTGGAATGTGGTGGGATAAAGATGATAGATTTTGCTTCTTTCTAATTTATTTTTTGAATTTGTTTATTCATTTTATTTTTTGATCTAATGTGTGCTACATAAGCAGATATTCCTTTCAGATAGTTCTGAGAGAGAGAAAAAAGGAAGAGGAAAGGAAAAGAAGGGAAGGGATGAAGGAAAAATCTTTTAGTTAATGCTCCATTCTCATTCAAGAAGAGAAAATGTTGCTCATGCTATATAAATGACTTCATGCTTTTTTTTCCAGCCTGGCATTTGGATAACCTTCCTTGCTTCCTCTACACTGAGGTACAAATCCCTGACTCTTCTACCCTAAGTACAGATGCCTAGCCTGTGTATTGTGGAACAGATTCCCAGAAATCTAACTATTTTCTAGATAGCAAAATAGTTTCCTATTTACTTTCTGAAAAGGTCCTAGGTTCATTCAGAAACGTTATTTCATTTCTGTCTACCACTCATAGAAGTTTCTGAACTCTTGTCTATACAAGGACAGATACCTAAACTTCTGTTTATTTTCTGAGAACTCCCTGGTTTCTTGTCTTTTTCCCCTCATCCTTAGACTAATATCCTTCACCAGAAATTTCCCTGATTTCCTGCTCACTGGGAAAAAAAAATTATAGCTCTCTTTTGATTCTTCTCTACAATTAGTTCTCTGACCTTCCATCCATCAAGACAGACTCCTGGACCCTTGTTTTGTGCTATATTACTTCATGAGTCAGTCCTCTTGACAGTATCCCTTTAGTCATCTCTGTTGACCTTCCCAGTCTCTGATAAGTGTCTACTGCCTGGATATCATCTTGGATAAAACATGTGCAGCAAAGTCTTTAATTAACCTGGGTTGTCAGATAATATCGAAAGCCAACTAGAACATCGTTACCAGAATGAAAAACAACATAGAGAGCATGTATGTAGTTAAGGACAAAGAAAAGCTAAAGTCGGCAAGACAGGATGATTAGGTCCTATGGGTCAAAACCTTCAGAGGAGAAGAGAGGGGACAGACCATGTGTCTATCAGAAAACATGGCAAAGCTTTGCATTCTTATCCACCACTTTTGTTTTATCCTTTTAAGGATCATTATCATATTTGATAATTAATTTCCCTCCAGAAAGCATATCTTTAGGTACCTATCGGAATGCAATTCCTAAAATTTCTAGAAATTTTAAAATTTCTTCCACTTTCTCTAACTACTGGGATTCAACTCAATTAATATGATTCTTCTAGGAATACAAAATCAATGCTCTCCCCTAAGACTGCTTCTTGTGCAAAAGGTCTTTCTGGACTCTTGAACTATGTAGTGTTACTATAACACTTTATGAATTACTATAAAGGGGTCGAAAGTACTCTCTTGGCTTCTGGGAGCAGTAGGAACAGTGGACAATCTCAGGGACTCTGTACTATTGCTTTGTGCCACCGAAATACAAAACTAGAGTGTTTTAAGTGAAGAGTATAATGCATTGCATAGTGAGGTCGTGATTATCATAAACAATGAATCCACTGACATGATTGAACTCTCACACTGTATATCTCCATTGAGTTGGAACCAAATATGAGATTTTACAGAATAATAGCTTTAAATAGTGCCATTTCAAATAGAAGTGATCATGTCGGAAGGTTCATTATTTGTGCTAGTTGAGACTTAGCTGTAGCTAAAAAGAGATGTGTGAGGGCCCCAGTTTCTATCATTTATTATCTAGAAGACTATGGGTTATTTTTTTTCTGTTATTTGACCTCCTTTTCAAAGAGGACTGATGATATCAATGCATTGGGACAAATAATGGATGATGGGTGTTGATTTGATTTGTGCATGAATTGAATGTAAGGGAAACAGAGTTGCACAAAGTTTCAGCCTCACACTGTCTTCCAGAGTCATCAAAGTCCAGTGGCAGGACAAAAGTCAAGAAGACTGATGATGGCCCAGAATTCAGTGGATGACCGTGGCCTCTTTGATGTCTGACCAAGCTCTAAGCACTCCATAGGGCCTGCTTCATCTGTCTTCATGGATGTTGGAATAAATTGTTTTCATCTGCCCATTCCACAAGGGGAAGCTTCATGTGCTTGGGGTAGATATCCCTCTAACTCACCAATGGGTTTGAGGTCTTTTGGTTCCCTTCAACCTGGGTTATCCCATGTGCCAAGATGATTTTACTGGAGTGTGATTGCTGTGGGTGCTACAGTTTTTTGGAGCTACAGGGGAAAGTTGGATGTTAGGTGACAATGGGTTTGTCTCCTCTGCTCTCCATCTCACAACAATTGATGGTATGTTCAACTTTTCTGTCTCTTAGACTCTTTTTTTTCTACATGATGCACAATGAACAATAAACCTAGGTGGTATGCAGGAAGAGTTTGATCAAGGGGGAAAATTGCAGAATGGGGGAGGTGGAGATTTGAAGTCAATCAAAATATATGTATTAAGTGTCTACTGTTTGCCAACAACCCTGGGGTAAACCGTGGGGATAGAAGAAAATGAAAAATTCTAAGGCAAAAGATAGTATGCAAATAACTATGTACAAACAATCTATATACAGGATAATGTTGGGGGTGTAAGCTCAGTTTTCACGTGGACAGTCTCGGGCAGGTAAAAGTGAGGACCTCTAAACCTCAGAGTTCTCATGAAGCCCCCCCAGGGAACAGCTGGGGACTGAGGTGTGAAACACGGGCTATCTTGTGTATTTCCACCTCTTCTCAATGGGAAACTTGCTGGGGAGAGCATCCTACCCTTGAGATTGGTCCATGGTCTGAGCACACCTGTTGTTAATTAGCTAGGGGCTGAGAGTATGCACGGTATTCACGTGCAAACTATGCTGCTGAGAGAGCTTAAGTAGGGACAGGAAAGCCTGAAGGCCCTCTTCTTGTTGCGGGGCCCTTGGAGGGAAGAGGATCCTTCCCCTCTTCTACTCCCATCCTCTTGCTGTATGATCCTTGCCCCTTGGGAGGAGGAGGATTCCTCTCTCCTGGAGAAGAACTCACCCTGCATATGGATGTGTAACTAAGACCCTGAATAAAGCCTAACACTTGTTTGACTCTGGAAAGTCTCTTCTCTCAATATGTGTATCTGGCTGATCACCTAAGACCTGCGAAAGGTTAAGAAGACTCAGGTAGCTCATCGGCCGCTAGTCTGAACAGGATAAATTGTATATAATCAACAGAGGGAAGACAATAAAATTAAGGGGAATTTGGGCAGGATTCCTATAGAAGATGACATTTTAGCTGAGACTTGAAGGAAGATGAGGAAATCAGGAGGTAGAATTTAGAAGGAAGAATATTTCAGGCATGGCAAAGAACCAAAGAAAATGCCTGGAATCAGGGGATGGAGTGCCTTATTTAATGAAAACTAAAGAGGTCAGTGCCATTGGATTTCAGAATACTTGGTGGGAATGGTATAAGGAGAAGAAGATTAGAAAGGTGGGGAGGGATGCAAGTTAAGAAGGGCTTAGAATGTCAAAAAGAGCATGTTTCTAATCCTGAAGGTGATATTGAGCCCCTGGTGCTTATTGAGTAGAGAGGGAGATATGGTGATAAGCATACTTCATTTTGATAGCTGAGAGGAGAATAGATTAGAGTAGAGAGAGAAATGTGGCATGGAGATCAAATAGCAGTTGTAATAGTCCAGGCATGAAGTAATAAGGGCCTAAACCAGAGAGGGAGTGAGACATTACAAAGGAAAACTGATAGGACTTAGCAACAGATTGATATAAAAGGTGAGTAACAGTGTGTAATTGAGGATGGCATCAGTTGGCAACCTGGCTGTCTGAGAGGATGATGATGCCTATGACAGTAATGGGAAAGTTGGGAAGCTGGGAAGGTTGGGGGTGAGGAGCAGTTAATAAGTTTAATTGTGACCACGCTGAGTTTGAGATGTTTAGTAGGTCGGTGGGACCCTGAAAGTCAACAGAGAGTTTAGGCATAGTGTAAGAGCAAGTAAAGTAGGATATGTTGCTGTTTCTAGTTTAGTATAATCAAGTGCCTCTGATTGAATCTTGCCTTTATCAACCAAGAGTCTTTACCAGGAGTAAAGTACAGATGCTAGGGTTTCTTTAACTGGAAAAAGTACATTTATTTTTATTGTTAATGTGATTAAAGATCTTCCCCACCCATTAATGGGCCTGCTCATTAAAGGAAGTTTCATTAGGGAGGATTTGCAGGAAGGCTCATGCCTTTTGTTAGTGAGGTAGTGGTTTTCAAGGGTTCCGATGGTCTCTGGCTCTAAAAAAGGTATAAATACTCTGAGGGTGAGTTTTTACTTTGGGGCCTAGTTTTTGGAAGAAGGTTTGTATGTCAGAGGAGATTCTGGGAAGGTGTTAAGCAGATCCCTGGCTTTGAAAACCCAGATGTTGGTACTTTCCTCTCTGGTAACTATGGTCAGACAGTTGTACCTGTCTATTGATTTGTGATATATGTATTGCTTATGTTGGACAGTTTGGAAGCACTGTCTATTGATTTTCTGAACTAAATGAATGATACATGTGCTTGATTACAAGAGATTGTTAATCCCTCAAAAGTTGCCTTTCTCTTTAGAAAATCAGATCAAAGAACCTGTGATAACAAGCTCTCTTGTGTATGTTGGGGTGCTTACTGATACAGGTGGATAAGTGGAAATAAAAAAAATCAGACAACATAGAAATGATAATTTAAATACATTACAGCTTATGAGATAATCATTTGACATATTATAGAAGGAGAAGAGAAAAAAGTCCTAGATATAAACTGAATGTTTTCATTTAATATGGAATTCTAAATAATTTAAAGGGGATGCAGAACCACACTCTTTAGGGACACTGTGGGATCCCATCAATTAGCAAAAAGTACTAGCCTTATAAAAAACTAATCCATTGACTTGTCAGTACATGGATTTGTCAGCATGGTTTTCATAACACTTTTTATTTCAGTTTTTACTTGTGTCATACGTATAGTCACTCCATAGCCATTGCAATAAATCAAGACCAAACAATCTACACGCAGCACCATGGAAGCCCCAGTAGTGTTTAATACAGTCTCACAAGGTGAGGTAAAATAGCAACAACTATAGCTATCCATAGTCCCATTTTACTTTTACTTTTAAAAAATGTCTTGTCTTTATAAGCTGTTCCCAAGTTATCTAAGTGTGAAATAAGTATTTACTATGCATTTTATCGTTTGGCCAGAAGAATAACATTGTAAGAATTAGTTAGAACCTGGTACTAGCATTAAAAGAAGAGGACAAAAAAAGGGAAAGGGAATCAGAAAGAAAAGGGGAAAAGGAAGTGGAAAGGAGAAAGGGTTCCAGTAATAAGCTTCCATAAACACCATCAAATTACTTTGAAATATTTTTCTTTTTTCATTATCACTTTCCAATAAAATTTAAAATGTACATAAATTTCTCCAGGATATGATAAACCCAATTCAGTTATACAACATCTACAAAACATTAGAAATAGACACACATAAGAAAAAGAATATTTTTTTCTTTACTCAAAAACAAAAGGTGAAAAGCAGAAGCAGGATTTTACTTCTATTAAGTTACATCAGACATAAAATTCACTGATGTAGATTTTAAAAATCATAAAGCATTTATAATTCAGGTAGAATCATATAAAAATCCCACTTCAAACAAGGCCTCAGTAATTTATTATAGTTCAAGGAAATGATATTACCTTTCTTTTTTAAAATGTGTTTCTCTGTAACTTTATATACCTGAGAATTTCAAGTATGCAATAAAAATTGCCCTTACCTAGTAAGTGTAAATTTTGACATTAAGATAGTCACTTTATTACTAAAGTTCACTCAGCTCATACATTGAATTAAAATTAAAGTTAATGTAGTATACTTTTAGCCAAACTAAATATGCATATTCATTTAAATTCGTTTACAAACCATTTTGAAGTATTCTTCAACTTAAAGTCTATGTCTGTGAATTCCAATATACTTGTTAGACAGAAATGATGATATATTAAAAAAAATCTTAATCATGCATCTTTAATGAAATCCTCATAACATCCTGAAGACTTCAATAAGCTATAAATAGCAAGACTCTGTTCCATTTCAACTATTATCCCTGAAAGGAAAACCATGTCTACAGTTACGAAACCACTAATTTATGGAACATTATTGTGGTTTCAATAGGAATAATAATTTCAAAAAGACTGGGATTTTTTATGCAGACAAAATATACCTATATTCTTATTTTTTAAAAATCAGCTGCAAAGACTCAAAAGAAACTAAGGGTTTAGACGCAGATTTTACAAAACAGCATCATGCTCCTCCAGTGTTAAATATAATTTAAAAGGAAAAGTGCTGCTAAGGTCAATTACTATGTTCCTAAGCAGTATCTTCAACATTTGGAATAAATTTTAACTATGAAAATTTATAATATTTTGTGAAATATTGTCATTTCTCCCAGTCAAAATCACAGAGATTAAGAAATGCTTTTTCTTTTTCCAAATTTATGTCAGCAGAAAGGGAAATAAAGTGATTTTATTTGCTTCTCTGAATAGTCTAGAATTAAATCTATGTATCATCTAATTAGGAAACCATGGCAAAAAAGCCCAGTTCAATTATAAGTAAATACAACATCTCACTTATTTTAAGGGTTTCTTGGTATTTGAAGACTGGTTAACTTCATCATGGCAAGCCCTCAAACGGAGATTTTTCTTTCCATACCCAAATAAGGAGAATCAAATGATTTAACCATCTCAAGTCATATAATATTTTTGATTGTCATATTTAATGAAAGACTTTTCCATATTATGGCCCAATGTTTCCCGGGAATTAGAATTTTTAGTCCTCATTTAAGTCATTTATGAGAAAAAAAGCTAAAAGGTGTAAGTGAAAAGGTTAGTGAAGAAACTCGGGGAAAGACTAAAAATAGAATTAGCAGTGTTTATTTTATTAAAAAAAGTTGAAATCAAGTTAACTTTAGAGTTTATGACTTGCAAACTAAAGTGTTTAATATTTAACATGTTTAAATACACTTAGCAGCAGTTTGGTAATCAAAAGGAATAATTTGTGTCTTCTCGGGAAAATAAATTTATTATGATTAAAATATTTATAAGAATCAGAAAATATATTCACCTTTCTTGTCGTCGAAATACAGAGTCTGTTGAGCTGGATTTGACCACTGGAGGGAGGTGTTATCATTTTGATCAACCCTACAGGTCAAATTTGCTGTTCCACCTTCAACAACCGTAACATTCTGAGTCAGTGGAAACTGCCCTTGGCTGCCTGAAGGGGGATTAAACAAAAATGTGAAAGTTAGAGAGCTTATTTATTTCCAGCAAGCTATATAATAGGCAGTAAACTTAAATATTATTATGAAACATAAAGCTACAAAAGGAAGAAACTAATGCAGAAATATTTCATAAGTGATATTGCCATAATGTGGATTTTAAAATATTAGCACTTTTTAGGAAGCCTTCTCATTACTACTACAAAGATACTGTGCAGTCGGACACAAAACTATGGCATTTGCATGTGGAGACATCACAATCATTAATTTTTATTGACCCCATGTTGACTATGTAGCATTATATTTCATCTACTTCAGAGACAGGAAAGGTCAATAACTTTAGGTGAATTCCACTCTTTAAAACCACATTAATGCAATGAGTAAGGGAAAAATACTTCCCTCAATGCTCAATCATAAAGCTAATATTCAATCAAAAGCAAAATCTATAAAACATGACTATCCAAAATTTAGATTCTATTTCTGGCATTTTTTTAAAAATAGTATTGCTATTCATAGAGATTGTGAATTTAGAAATTCAAAATATAATGCAGATGATTTATTTGGACAGTTGTCACAATATGTTCCATAACAATAAGGAATACATGTCCAATCATGTCTTCTAGGAACATATAGTTTGAACCAGAAGGGCGGTGTAAGGTTATATTGTCTAACCCTTTCATTTTATAGATGAGAAAAGTGAGGCTTAGGAAGGTTAAGTCACTTTAGGTCAAATGACTAGATTCTCTTTGATGTGGCTTTTCTCTTCACTTCACTTCACAAGATTGATGATTCTCCATGTTCCCCTACTAGAGATCACCTCTGAGCTGAAAGTGACTAGAGTCAGGATTTGAACTCACACTCTTTGACTGCAAAGACAGAACTCTTACCACATCATCACATTGCCTTTTTCCACTTAGACTAAGTAGTATAATTTTAAGCAATTTTTTTACAAAGTAAATCATAATTTGACTAGTAAACCTTTAGAACATGCAATAAGTAAATTATAGTTCAACAGGATGAATTACAGATATACCAAGACAGATATAAACTGATCAAAAAATAAATTAGTAGGGTCAACTTCAAAATAATATTATCTGAGAAAGGTAACCCATTAAGTGAAGAATAATTTCTATATTGAAGTACATTAGGATGACTTGCTCATACCCATGAAATATATTTCTCTTTTAATTAGTTTTATAATGATTGGACCATGGCTATAAGCACCACTTGATGTTATGCTCTAGCTCCTAGCATTTAAAAAAAAATCTTATTACCACGAAGCCTGCATATTGGCACTGTAAGAGACAAAAAAGCCTGAAGGGGAAAATTTCTTCACCAACCCAAATGACACAAGTACACAGGTTCATGACCATATTATATAATTAAACCTATCAAGTGTAAGAGAGCTCATACCAGGAGCTTTGACAAGTTAAAGGCAACAATTCAGAGTCACTATAGCAACTCCACCAGGATACCTCCCTATAATCTTTTGGGTGGAGTTTTCAAATTGGGGTTAGAAGATGTCTAGAATAAATTCTTTGACAGTTGACTTGAAAGCCATCCAGAGTCAGAGTGGGATGGGTTTCACTTTCAGCTCAAAGGTGACCTCTAGTAGGGAAAACATGGAGAACCATCAATCTTGTGAAGTGAGGTGAAGAGAAAAGCCACATCAAAGAAAATGTGAGCAAAAAGAAAGATAGAATAAATGCTGGATGAGCCAGATGCCAGCTCATAAACATCAAACTCAGCATTATTCTAAGCTGCTTTTTTCGTATGTGTGTATGGTTGGGTTTTTGTTTTATTTTTGTTTTTAAGATATTTCTCTGCACTGTAGGGTATATGTTTTTAGAAACCTTTCAGTAACATAGGATATACTGTATGACTAATTTTTATCAGGTGCCCGCAGGCCAAGAGTACAGAATAACAGAACAGAAAGAGTCTTTAGAGATCATTGAACCCTCATTGATGATAAAATCAAGCCTCAGATAGAGTAAAAGACAGGGTCCATGGCTAGTTGGTAAAAGGGCTAAGACTAACCTGTGGCTTATAGCAGTTGTTCCTCAATTAGGTACTCTTTATCCTATAGCAAATATCAATATAATACATTCATGATCCAAGTTTTAGGAAATTTTTGGTGAAAAGTTACCACTTAATAATTCAAAAGTCCATTCCAAATAAAATCAGCGTTAAGTTGGGCAAAGTTTAATAGAATGAAATGAATAAATTCTTGGAAAGATATACAATACAGTGAAATTTTATCTCAGTGGATTTAATATAAAACACAATGTAAAGAAAAATTAAGTCTATTGACTTGAATATGATCTAGAACTGGGTTTGATAACAGTAATCAGCTACTCAACCAGAGAGTTAGGTGTACACCTAAAAGAGGAAAATGAAAGTTAATGATATAAAGACTGATAGGTGATTATTTGCTAAAAAAAAAAAAAAGCCAAAAACTTAAGCATCTCAAGGTTTCCATGTCAAAGCACCATCATGTAAGGAGACCTGCTTTGACTTTTGGCATTTTTTGATCTGCTTATGCTCCATTTCTCTCAAATATTACAGTATGACAAGGCTTCTCCCAACACTCTCCTTAATTCTCTGCTTTGACCAATAGTGACCATGATGAACTCATTCTTACGGAGTAAGGTAAACAGCTAAACACTACAGGTTACTCACAGAGAAGGCCTGATCCAAAAGCCATACTCTTAAAATTGTATTTTAAATTCCTTACTTTCTGGTGACGAATACATGACGGGACATGCAAACCAAGACAATTCTAACATCATGTGCTTATATTTGGAATAATGAAGAAAGAAGGTGGAAGCCTAAAATGACTTTATTGTGGTAGGATTTTCATACGTGTAAATGTTATGGCTTCTTTCTTTTTTTCTTTCTTTCTTTCTTTTTTTGTTTTTCTTTCTCTCTTTCTTTCTTTCTTTCTTTCTTTATTTATTTCCTTTTAATTTCAGTTTTTAAAGAAGATAAGTCTTTATTCCAAACAATAAGTATTTCTTCTGTTTGGAAGGGAAATTTTTTTCCCCTCTCTTCTTTAACCTCTCTTTCACTACAAGTGTTCCTCTTTTCCCTTCTATCGGTAAAAAACACAACTACTTCCCTATTTTATGGATTGTTTTTACTTTGAAGCAAAATCTTGAACCTCAAAGAATACTACTCAATTTGATTGGTTTTTTCTTTGTACTGCATAAAATGATCTTGTGTTACTCAGCTTTTCTTTGTCTAACAGATTTTTGCTTCCTCCTAACTAGTTGCACTTTTGGAAAACATTCTTGGTTTATTTCAAATATCCACATTAGAAGAAAATTACAAATTGAAATGATAAAAAAGTGCTCAATGAAGAATGTCTATAAATCATTGTCTAGAGAATCTTCTTTTGATGATACTTTTTTTTTTATTTTTTCCTACTAGGGCAAGCTATTCATTAATATTCCCTTTGATGCTTTACTTTTCTATACCTAGAAAGCTAAGAATGCAAGATGGTTCAAACTCATCCCTTATGTACAGACAGGTCACTACGCTCAAAAATTAGGAATTAAACCAAATCTTCTGCCAAGCTCAGAGTCAGTTTTACATAAATTTTGCAACACTTTTGCATGCAAGTGTTCACTTTGTGAACACCAAAGAGTTCTTCATGCTTTCCACATAGGGAATAAAGAAGCCAGAACTGTGGTGGCCCTATTGCTGATGAGAGTCTGGGAAGTACCACCATTCAGACACAGTGGATCCACAGTGAAAAAGCAACATGAGAGATCCCTGAAGCCGGAATTATCGTCAAAGGATTCCTGGCAGGATAAGAGGAATGTCTGAGCACCAACAACACAGCATGGCTTTGCTTTCCAAAACAGAGTCATTCAAGCCTCACTATCTCCTGAATGGCTGGTGAGTAAAGGCAATAGAGTTCTCCACTTCTCTTCTCCTATTAAAGATTAAGTGTGGGTCAGACCAGTGGATGAGTGCACATTGTGCTTCAATGCTTAGTAACGAAGAGCAGTAATCATGTGAGGTATATCTAGACAGACAGGCAGAAGTTAAGGAGGAGAGAGAGAGGGAGAGAGAGAGAGAGAGAGAGAGAGAGAGAGAGAGAGAGAGAGAAGGGGGGAGTGTAAGCAAGTGTATTACATTCGGTGCTATTTCAGGGTAAATGATAATATTTATTTGGGCTATTTAGCGGGAGCTGAGAATCTCTGCTTTTGTTTCTCCCAAAAATGAATAATAGTATTACAAAGGAATAGGTAGTTGTTCTTTTAAAAATAGAAGAACCAAAAAGAAAAAGATATTTTAAAACAACTCTAGGAAGAAAAAGAAAAAGAAAATTTGCTTTAGATAGGTAATGGGATTTTGTTCTCTACTAATAGGAAGGAAGGAAGGAAGGAAGGAAGGAAGGAAGGAAGGAAGGAAGGAAGGAAGGAAGGAAGGAAGGAAGGAAGGAAGGAAGGAAGGAAGGAAGGAAGGAAGGAGGAAAGGAAATTATATGCAACAAAACTTGATCAGTTGAGTTTTTAATAGAAACGATCATTAGTAAAGAAAATAGCATTCAGGATTTTTTAGTTTTTTAACATTAATGGATAATGGAAAGCATTCCATTTCTTTTCAAAGTTATTTTATAAATCTATTGTAAAACAGAAAGAGAACATATTCAAAAAGATTGGCAATGTTTCAAGAAAGTAAAGGATCTTGAACTACAATGAACTGGTCTTCTATTATTATATAAGAGAATAAGAAATTTTGCTTGAGAATTCTCCCAACCCCTACCCTTTACTGTTTACAGTCCTATTAGTACTCCACACAAAGTAAATCTCTTCTATCAAGTTCTTTGACATGTTTGTTCTAAGATAGTGAATCTTAGAAAGTTTAAGAGAATTCTTATTACTTAGAGTCTAAAAATATCCCCAAATGCACACACAGCATGCTATTGCTTCCTCTAAATTACAAAGGCATTCGAAACAAAGAACTTTCTAATATGCAAGTTGTGGCTCAGTAGTTGTATGGACTGAGGCACATACTGCGTACTGAAAACTATCAACTTAATATATACTGTCATTAATGCAAACTGATAATTCTCAGGAGAAATATGATGGTTTCTATACCTTGTGAGAAAGAAAAAAGGAGTTAAAATTAAAGGAATGAGGAAATTCTCTTCCATTTATTTAGTTATGAATTACCCCTAATTAATTCTTCCCATCAGCTTTTTCCAGTCTCCAGATGCCCCTGCTCTTTTTCCATTTCCAATTCCTCTAAAAAACTGAGTTCCTTTAAACTTTCTTCTGCAAGACTCCCATGTAGAATTGCTTCTTTAATCCAACCTCAGTCTTTCTTGACTTAGCCTATGTTCTAGGGTACAACACCTGGTATCTACCTTCTGTGCCACCTTTCTGATGCTATGGAGCTATGGAGCACAGCCATCAATATAATGTTGTATGCCAGTTTCCATAGAGACCGGAAGCACTAGAGGGACCTGTGTTCCATAGCATCTGCCAGACCCAGGCAGGGAAGAGACAAAGCTGGCGGGCAGTGAGTCTTGCAAGGCCAAGAAAGGTTGGAAGGGCATTTTCCTCCTGGTATCAGAAAATAGCATTGCCAAACTGGCAGCCACGGTCACTGCAGTCCTGTAGACCAAATCCTGGGGCTCACTAAGGCTATTCTATAAGAGACCCTTTCTGCTCCCAAACTTTGCTTCTGTTCCCAACTCTGGGAGCAGAGACTCCTGTGTACCCAAAACTTGGCCCTGATCCACCATTGGCTTCTTATCCTTAACAAAAGGCTCTTTCAGATTTACAGTAGCTCCCACAGCTCCTGACCCACAGAATCATAATTCTTCTGTAGAAATTCTACCTAGCTTTGTCTCTTCCAGGACATGACATTAAGCTCTCCAGGACTTTTACAACAGACCAGTGAACTGACAGAATATCCACTGTTCTGTTCCAAAACTGTCTACATATTCATGGGAAAAAAGATAAGTTATATAATGTCATATTACAACTAACTTTTATTTGCTCAGAAGTAAAAAGATTTTAAAATATGGTTAATTCTCAATTATCTGTGGCTGGGCTGGTCTTAGTCAGAATTACAGAGCAGGGAAAGTTCTTTTTTTCTTTCTCTGACCTTCCCTTTGTAAAGTCTATCTATATATTAACACATTCCACTACACTGTGTAGGCCAAAATATACTTGAAGACTATTTTAGATACCATCTTAGCCTTCTCTCAAAAAAATATTCCAAATTCATTTAGCATTTCTATTTTAAGACTTTTTCTTAACAACAATTTTTATTTCCTAACAAATTACTCAGGGCTTGGTTTTGAAAAACTATTGTATTTTTATGTTACTCTAAAGAAATGTCATGAGAAAAATTTAATAGCTTCTGTTTATTATATCCTTATGCCTATATTTCTTTACGGAAATATGAAAAGGATCTGTCATCTCATGAGGAATTGCCAGAGTTGAAACTCTCTAAACTAACATAGTTTGAAATGACTTTTTTATTTAATAAATCCAAAAGAAAACTGCTTGAGGCAAAAAGGGTCAAATGACCTGCCCAGAGACCCTGGATAAAATGTAAGTTTCTTCAGGATAGAACTGTTTCACTTCTGTCTCTGTATCTCTAGGGTTGAGTACAGTAGTACCCTGAGTACACTGCAAGATCTCAATAAGGGTTTGCTGATTAACCTCAGAGGAGAACTTTGAACTCACATTTTCTTCATTCCAACCTTAGCATTCTACTGCACTGGAATAGTTCTTATTTCATTCATCATTTCATAAAAGATAACAAGAAACTCTGCAAATGTATAATCATTTTTCTGATTCATCTTTTACATTTTATCTATGAAGACCAGTGGTGCACACTGTTTTACAACGAACTCCCAGGGCTGGGAGGAAGTGTACACTCTTAACTTGAATCAACATTATTAAATTTCTCCATCTCTTATGCCATTAGAGAATTAAAATTAAATAAATAAAGTCCTGATTTATAGATTCTGAGGTGAAAATACACCAAATATCAATTGGAGAGAGAGAGGTGGAGGATGTGTTTGATACTAGCTCTATCATAGTCCTGATCTAAGACCCCAAAACATTTTCTATATGTATAAAAAGTCATTTCATCTCCCAGATATAATTAATAGCTTTCAATGTGTATAAAACTGTTTGGAGAATCTCAAACAATAAAAACAGCAGCATGAAATAACTATAATTGTGCCTCTGAAATTAATACCTTGTCCAATTCTTTTAATATATATTGCCACAAACCACATTTCTTCTTTTGCAAACAGCTCTTTAGGTATTGTATTGCAGAGGATAACATATATTCAAACAACAGAATTAAGGAATAGAGGGCAAGAAATGTGAGTGCCATTTAAAAATTCTCTAACCTCAAAAATGGGTTACATGGTCATTATCATGTGTGCATAAAGCTGCTTTATATTGCTTAAATATTGTTTTAAGGTTTTAAGGGTCAAGCCCTGAAGCTAAGTTTTCCTTCCTAAATGATAAACATTTGAAAGGCAGCCTTCCAAGAGGAAAAAAAAAACAATAATCATCACAATCACAGACTAGTTCACAGGGAGGCTCCATCACTTAACTACATTCTGAATTGATACGTCAACCTGAAGGAAATATTCTGGAAAGGAACACACAGATGGCAGAACTCTTTAGAAGACAAAGTGAGGAATATAGTGCTTAGCTTCAATAACCAATCTCTATAAGACTAGAAACTGAAAGGGTAGGCCAAAGAGGTTTTTTTACATTAGAGCTCCCAGAAAAAAATTCACATCTGGGGTACCAGTAAAATACTGGTCCATATCTAGTTGATTTTTCTTTAGGGCTTGTTGTGGTTTAAGATAAATTATCAAAAAAAGCATTCGCAAAAATGTATAATTAAAGATCTCAAAAACCTCTTAGGAAAAGCCATCTCCCTTGCATTCATAAAAGGAAATTAAATGGAAAAATATAATTTAATGAAGAAAATCACTAGAAGTTCATTTTATGTGGAATTGTACATGAAAGAGTTTGAAATACATATATAGGTATTGAAACACGTATATAAATGCATATACATACATACATATACACACAGAGTCCCCGCTGGCAGACTTTGTTACATAACAAAGGAATATTTACCTGAGAAAAATTAAAAAGGAGAATTTGATCCAATACAAAACATCAGCTATTAAGACATACATATTTCAATGATTCACATGATTTTAGATTGAAGAAAGTTATCTTAGGATTAGCATTTTTTAGACAATAGATATACATCTAATTAGTGTTTTCTTAGCACATCATCTTTCTTTGATATCTTAAATATTGAAAGTACAATGCTACACACGTAATATTAGCCATTATCTAAGCTGTTTAACATGATATTTTTGAATGATACTGTTTCATTGTAATTTATGGAACACTATTCTGCGAAGAATTGAAGTTGTGAGTAACCTCAAGGAATAACAGAGAGATACATGGTGGATATAAGTAGACTGCAAAATATCATAACAAAATATTATAACAAAATGCATATGAGATGTAAGGTAAAGAATGTCATCATAGAGATGTATGCCTGGAAAAGAAGGTTGCTCATTCATTCAGGGAGAACAAGGAGTAAACCAACGGACAGCCCCTATGTTCTGTAAATGCCAAATCAAGACATTTAGAGAAAGACTCCTTCTCCCTAGCATGTTGGATGGACTCCCTGTGGAAGAATTACAGAAGGCCATGAAAAAGGATTATACAGAATAAGAAGCTGCAATCTGCATTTCTGGAGGGAGTAAACATTTGGATGAGTTAGTAGATCCCTCCAAATTTGAGAGTCATTTGCTAATTTCAGGAGGTGGGTATTTAAAATAAATTAAATTGACATGTTCTAACTAGACCTTGATGTAGGGAAAGGTAAATGTATGCCTCTGTTAATTCAAATAATTTGATTTTTGGTAAATAATCGAAATATTGTATATGACATATAAAACAAACAAGAGAACTAAAATGTGTGAAAATGGTATTCAATTAGTTTAGAGTATAAAGTCATTCTATAGAATGAAATATTATAAAAGTGCATCAGTATCTTAATTTCCAAATATAAGCTCTTTGGCATGTGAAAGTGAATTTACTGCCATAACTATTCTCCCTTTGCATCTTAGGCCTTTTTTTAATGGGAAGGAATAAGTGAAAATGATGCTACACGTTTTACCTTATTATTAGTGTAGGATTTTAAAATTTATTTAGGTTTGAAAGAAAATCCTTAAAGACCTTGGAGGCCATCAAATGAAATATATGTCTATGTGAAGTGTTTTGCAAGCCTCAAAGTATTATGTAAACATTGGCCTTAATTGTTGTTTTTATTTAGTCTGATTTGCCTCATCTTATAAATTAGGAAAATATGTCTCCAAGAGGTAGTGGAGCTGAAATTTGAGCTGTCTCTCTAATTTCAGATCCAACAGTAATAGTACTATATAGGAAGAAGAGAAAAGGGCCAAGGACAGAACCTGTGAAATGTGATCCGAATGAAGACCCAGCAAAGGAAAGTGGGAAGGAATCATCAGCTAGGTAGGAGGAGAACCAGGAGAGAGTGTTGGTCCTATAACCTATAGAAAAAAGAATATCAGAGAAGATATGACCCTCAACACTTACAAAGGCTGCAGAGAGTTTGGGGAGAATAAAGACTGAGAAAAAAGGCATGGAATCTGATAACTAAGAGATCATTACTAACTTTGGAGAGGCCAGTTTTGCTGGAATGATGAAGTTGGGAGCAAGATTGCAAAGGATTTAGAAAAGCATAAAAGGATACAAGGGAGGCATCTATTGCAGATGGCCTTTCCAAGTAGATTTATCATAATCTAGGATTATAGTTAGTCATGATGGAAGGATGAAGTAAAGATTTCTGGAGGACAGGGAAAACATGGGTACCTGTTATGGGGACAGTAGGGAATGAGTCAGTAGAGAGAGGGAGAATGAAAATAAGTTATATAGTGGGGATGAAAGATCTGTTGGAGGAGATGGGATGGAAGGGGATCTCTTGAATATCTGGAGCGATTCACCTTAGTGTAAGGCTACCTCATCATGTGAGACAGGGTTGAACTAGAGGATAGTGGAAGAAGGCATCTGAGTCACATGAAATGAGGAGAGGGGAAAAGGGAGCATACAGCAAATGGTCTCAATTTTTTCTGTAAAATATGAGGCAAAGTTATTAGCTCAGAGATTGGGGGAAAGAGTAGCCATGAGAAGTTTAAGGAGGGATAAAAAGATCTGTAAAAGTTGTGAGGAGTAGAATAGTGAGTTGATGAGGGCAGTGTAGTAGGATTACTAGTCTAGAGTGAAAACCTAGTTGAGATTGTGTAACAGAAATTTGTGATGTATCTAATGAGAACAGTTATGTGTTTTTCTCTACCTTTCCTTAATGGCATATGTATAGGAGGAAAGGTGGCAGATAGTGGGAGTGATCCAAGGCTAAGACTTGGCATGGTACAATCAATGAAGGGATCAAAATAGTGAAAAGTTCAGAGGAGATATCCTAGAGGGAGATGTTCTGGGAGAGAACTGAAAAGTTAAGGGATTGGAGGGTACGGGGTGGATAAAGAATAGGGTTGGGAAGGGAAAGCCATGGGAGAGGTGGAAAGGCAATAGATTGTGATTAGATAAAGGTATTTCAGAATACTTGAACAGATGATACATTTGGGGGTGATGGCAAGATAAACGGTATGACCACCTTTGTGTGGGGCTGAGGTAAGGTGGAGAAGTAGGTGGTGGGAAGTTAAGTAGAGAAACTGAGTAGTTGGGATGTTTGAGAATGATTCAATAATAAAGAAGAAATAGTGCTTTAACTCTTCTGCCTTGACCACTGAGCTGAGAGGAATCAATGAAGATGTAGACAGTATTGGAGGTGGTGGCTGGGGAAGCTGTGTCATTGAGAGTGAGGGAGGGCAGGTTTCAGAGAAAACAAACTAGAAGATGGAAGAAATGAGAGAGGAAAAGATTTAGGATGAAGGGAAGTTTGTTGCCCATGGAACATGTATTTCTGAGGGAATAGTGGAAGGGACAGGTGGTGTTTAATTGGCACTTTGGGATAGAAAAGTTGAGGAGGAGGGAAATGGAATATTGTGTGGTGGGGATGGGGAATGGGGTTTTGATGATGACTTTTAGGGGTTCAAAGTCACTGATACATATATGGTATGACTGGAAAGTAATCTCTCTAGTCATTTAAGTATTACATTTAAAATGGTTTTCTTCTGATGGTTGTGTTCTAAAATTTCAAAATCAGAGCATTTTAAAAACTTTCTAGTTCTATAATGCTACAGCATATCCAACAAGTTGTTATTTATCCTTAGCTTGAAGAAGGACTCTCATACCTGCCAAAGCAACCCAATCCATTTTTGCAAAACTCTAATAGTTATAGTCTTCCATCAAATTAAAATTTACCTCTTTGCAAACTTCCACCTTTTTTCTTAGCTCTGCCCTTTGGAGCTACATATAGGTAGGTTTACATAGGTTTAATGCTTCTTCCACAAGACAGCCCTTCAAATATTTGAAAATTTTCATAATTTTCTCCTAAATCTCTTTTCCAGGCTAAACATCTAGAATTATTTCAACGTTTACTCTTATAGCATGATCTAAAACTCATCATCTGATGACTGTCTGTTTCTAGATATTCCTCAGGTCTCTAATGAGAGACCATTTCCAGTCATCCTGATTTATATCTTGTCACTGGACCCAGATGACTCTGGAGGAGAGAATGAAGCTGGTGACTTTGCACAGCCCTTTGTCACTTCAGTCTAAATCACTTGCAAGTTATGACATCCCCATTCTGATGTCATGGTCCTCTTCAACAATGAAGGACAAACAACAACATCTCTAATGCCCTTTCTAAAATATGTCATCCAGAGCTGCAAACCATACTCCAGATGTGGTCTGATCATCCCAAAGTGCCAGGTAACTATAAGCTCCCTAATCATGGATGCTATGCCTCTTTTAATTCAGCCCAAGTTTTATCTTTGTATGCTTTGAGCCTAATTCCATGCCTAGTATACAACAGGTGCTTAATAAATGCTGTGTGAATGCAAATGGATTTATATAGAGATTGCAGTTGACAAAAATCACCTAGGTTCTTTTTCTCCCTCAGGAAAATTGTTATTTACATTGACATACCTCTTCCATCTTGTACTTTTGAATTTGACAATTTGAATCCAAATGCAAGACTATCTACCTCTTAGACTGCCCATATAATCACTCTAAGTCTGTGTGTTTATTTTTTTCTTGGTGAGTAAATATATATAATAACATCCTCCCAATAACAATCTCATGCCTAATTTTATGTCCCTGAGTAATAGCTTGATTTCTTCTGATGATTTGTTCAAGATACACCTTTGACATATGAAACCAAGAAGACTACAAGATCTACTCTAGAATAAACTCTTTAAGGGCATAGACCCTGTTCTGTTTTTCTTATATCTTATTCAAGCCTAGCATACTGTTTTGCCTCTAGTAATTGCTCAATAAATACTTGTGAATGAGTAAATGAATGAACATTGCTTTTGTCTATTTCAAAATGATAATACTTTAATGACTCAAGAATTGATCAATATAAATCAAACTTAGCATTTCCCTTGAAGGAACAAGTTTTCTCTTTTAAAATATCCTACAAATGACACAGTGGTTAATGTGATGTATTTTTCGCTGTTTGATCATTTCTGCATTCATAAAGTTTTCAGTAATGGTGATTTCACCCATCTTGTCAATGTTTACATTCTTTGATGTTCGACCCCTTTGTAGTGCCACATTAGATCTAGAGGAACATTGTTTTATGAGAGCAATTCAAGGTTGTTATAGAATAATAATTTTAAAATGGAATCTGACACCTGGTATAGCTCTGTAAAATAAATCAAGTTCAAAAATTAGTATTGTAACAGTAGGTCTTTTTTTTTGCCTAAGACCAAACATTTGGTTTTTGAACTACATCATTATGATAAACTGAATTTTGATGGGAATTATTTTAATGTGTAAATATATATCCATTTTAAGAAAGCAAGATATGTGGAATGGAGCACAAACAAGCCAATAAATTATGGGAAGTTTAGGATGTGGTGATTTATTAAGCAGTAGCACCTGGTGCATTATTATAAATACTCAAACCAAAGAAAATTATAAAAAAGGTTCTACACACTGTAAAAGCCTGGAAATATAGACACAAGGACAGTGTTTCTATAGTAGAAGATGGTCAAAGTGGCTAACAGTAGGAGAAAAAATGGAAAGCAAAAATTAGCTTAGACAAATAGAATCATAGAATCAGATGATATATTGAATATGAACCATTTTCATAAATTTGAAAGCTGAGGCTTTTGTGAGATGGAGCAGTCTTTCAAGGATCACCCCAGTAAGGTGTTTGACTACAGAAAGTAAGCAGATATGTTTGGTTTGTGCTATTTTTTCACCAGTTGTGAGGTCATTTTGTTCAATGATTTATGTCAGAGCCTTTAAATAAAACAACAATATTTTCTCACCAGAATACCTATAACCAGCATTTGGGTGTTTGTGCTGTTTGTTTATTCATTTGTTTATTTGACTTAGATGTATGATTTCATCAAGACAGAGAACATGTTCTGTGGAAAATTCTTCCATCAGAACAGGTCATCAGTTTATCTTTTCTAATACCCTCTCACCATATTCTGTTATAGAAACCTCTATAATATCAATAACGCAAGTTGAATGAGAAGTTATTCACCTATAACCAAAAATATTAGAGAATTTCTTGTAAGCATGGAGAAGTTGAGATTTGCTCATCATCAAACAGCGCAACATTTGTTAAATTTTAATAATTGCCATAAAATCTTGTCCATTAAAGTCCAGGCAATCAAGTATCAACAAGGTAATTGATAGCTTTCAAAAGCTACCAAAATATTTTTAGAAGTTGTAATTTGACCAACTTTCTTTTTACATCTATGAAGTAGGAAACAACACATGATACATTGTAAAATATTCTTCATTAGAAGGTTACAATTTTTTTACATATTGAGTTTATATGTATTGCTGACATGGAACCAAAATTAGAATTTGCCTATCTCAGGGATACACACATACACACACACACACACACGCACACACACACACAAGCTATGGCTACAAAATGATGAGTACTATTTTCCAAAAAATATGCACATAAGTAGGCAAGAATTTAAACATTTAATATGCTATTACTTTTAAGTCAGTCTTTATATCAGGCTGTATGTAAACTGTAGTGGTCTATATATGTATATGTATATGTATATATATATATATTGCTTAGGGTGTTTTTGGTATGCATACTGACTCCTTAGGAAAAGGAATCTTCATAGTTTATATCCTCCCTGTATTTTGGATGAAAATTATTTTACCAATTTAATGTTGAATGATTTTTGATTATTTCCAAAACTGACAATAATTGAGCACCTATAAAGATATACTAAGGAATTTAATGAAGAGTAAAGATGCTAAGAAAAGTCACTTCAAAATGGCTTGAGCAATGACATCATGTACATTTTGTTGAGGTTCCTGTTGAAAAGAGTAACGACTTCTTAGTCATTTCAATTTTAATAGATTTGTGAGAGAACTTTCTACATTATCATATAGTCAAATCGCATTAACTATATTAGTGCAACAGCAAGCACCCCAACATGCACAGAGGGACCTGCTACCACATGTTCTTTGATCTGCTTCTCTAAAAGGAAAAGCAGCTTTGGAGGGGTTAATAATCACTTTAATCAAGCACAGGTATCAGAGAAAATCAAAATCAAAATTTCAGAGAAATCAAATATCAATAGACAGCAATTCCAAACTGCCTGACCATTGATATGTATAGATCTTTACCAACAGAGAAGCACCAACATCTTGGTTTTCAAAGCCTGGGGGCTCCTCTGTGACTTCCCAGAGTCTTGTCAGGCACATGAAGCTTCTCCCGAAAACCAAGCCCCAGAGTCAAACCTCACCCTGAGAGTATTTGTACACTTTTCAGAGCCAAAGGGAATGGCCCTGTGATCCAGGCCTCAATAGAAAAAACAAAAGCTACTTGGAATTCTCCTAACAAAATAACTACCCTAATCAAGCTTCATTCAATGGGCAGACCCATCGATGGGTGGGGAAGATCTTCTTTAATCACATTCAAACAGAGGCATTATACCTCTTGATTATTAAAATAAAAACAGCAAAAGATTCTTCTTTGCTTGGCCTCACAATTAATAATAGGTATTTTGCGTACTGCCATCACTTTCAGCAATGAACAGCTAATCTTTATGTCACAAGAAGTACCTAATAAAAATTTTGGAATCAAATCAATTGGTATTCATTTAAGAATAAGTAATGATAATTACCAACTCTTCAGATGTTTAGATAGAAGCTCTAAATATGTTTTCCTTGTTTTTTAATAGTATTTATATGGGCCAAATTTCAAAATAATACTAATTAACCAGATAATGTGTTTGTCTTGTAATCTAGGATCTGAACTTAATTATAATGTTATTTAGTTTTTCATAAACTTTCGGTTGCAACCCCATATGGACTCAATAAATGAATGTGGGGGAGGGTCATGAAAAATTGGGCAACAGTAAAAGTTCTCTGAATATGCAGCAACCAAAAATTAATTCAAAATCAAATGAATCCAAGGTGTTTCTGGCAGTGCTTGTCCGTGTTGCCCCATGAAACTTCACTCTAGCCTTGGTTTTGAACATACAAGTTACACACTTTGCACTGTGCACACCATTACACCACACAACGACGACAAATGCTTCCAGAAACAGCTTGGCTCAGATTCTAGACTGTTACATACCATGAATTGCAATGCTTTTACTATACATACAAAGTTTTCTCCTCTTACAGAAACATAATATTTTAATTATGGAAAATAAAGACTTTTAATATTTTCCTACCATCATTGTCAGCATGCAAGCATCAAATTAGCATATCTTTGGATTGTATTGTGTTAAATGTTTGATTTTAAAAATTGCTGCTACTTCCTTCTTATACAGAAACATCTGTCTAATTTTTTTTTATTATTAAATTTATTTATTTAACTTTTAACATTCATTTTCACAAAATTTTGGGTTACAAATTTTCTCCCCTTTTATCCCCTCCCCCCCCAAACACCAAGCATTCTAATTGCCCCTATGACCAATCTGCTCTCTCTTCTATCATCCCTCTCTGCCCTTGTCTCCATCTTCTCTTTTGTCCTGTAGGGGCAGATAGCTTTCTATACCCCTTTACCTGTTTTTCTTATTTCCTAGTGGCAAGAACATTACTCGACAGTTGATCCTAACACTTTGAGTTCCAACTTCTCTTCCTCCCTCCCTCCCCACCCCTTCCCTTTGGAAGGCAAGCAATTCAATATAGGCCATATCTGTGTAGTTTTGCAAATGACTTCCATAATAGTTGTGTTGTATAGGACTAACTATATTTCCCTCCATCCTATCCTGTCCCCCATTACTTCTATTCTCTTTTGATCCTATCCCTCCCCAAAACATCTGTCTAATTGCAGCAAGTAAAGACAAAAGTCCTTTAATAATATTTCTCCACCATCATTGTTGTATGTGTATGTAAATGTGAGCATCATTTTTAAAAATTAAGCACAAGCAATTGCAATTTCATAAACTTAAGCAGGTTTTTATTTGAGAGACTATTAGCAATATTTATTTATATTTTAGAACAAAAATATTTTTTGGTTATGGATAAGTGGCTAAATTTAGATAGAAGAGTCAAAACTACTGACACCAATGCAGCAGAGTCTTCGCCACCGGGTTGTAATACAACTAAACTGACAAGAAAAAGAAAATATGTTGGATCATTTTTTCCATATGGATGTACTTCTAATAATGATGATGGTGTGGAAAAACTTTTTTGCTTAATTTGTAATGAAGTTTTGACTTTGGAGAGAATGAAACCAGCCAAACTAAAACAACACCTTAATACCAGGCAAGCAGCATACTGCAATAAACCAAAGGAATATTTTGAATGACTTTTAACATCTTCAAATGAAGAAAAGCAACGTTTTGAGAAATTTGTTACTGTCAACAAAAATTATTTACTTGCATCTTAGGAAAATTCTTATTTAATTGCAAAAACTAGAAATCTACATGATAGGAGAACATCATGTGTAACCTGCTGCTATTAAAATGTCAGAAATAATTCATGAGAAAAAGTATGAGATGAAATTCATAAAATTCCTTTATTAAATGATACTGTTTCCAAAAGAATTTCTGAAATTAGTAGTGACCAATTCTGGCAGCCCAAAGTTTGCAATTCAGTTAGATGAAACAATACATATTTCTAATATGTCACAGTTGTTACTTTATGTAAGATATGTTTGTGAAGGAAGTATAAATGAGAAATTATTGCTTTGTCACTTTTTGGAATGGTACACAAGAGGGGAAGATATACATATTAAAGCTGATGAATTTTTCACCAGTGAAGGATTACAATAAAAAAAATTGCATTGGAATCTGTACAGATGGTGCTGGAACAATAATGTGTGAGAATGTTGGATTTGTAGCAAAAGTTAAAGCTGGTGCAAATGTCACTTTTACTCACTCACTGTGTGATCTGTCAACAGGCACTTGTAGTCAAAAAAATATCACTAGAGTTAGATCTTGTGCTTTGTGATACTATCAAAATCATTAATTTCATTAAAAGCCATGCCCTTAAAAATCATTGGTTTTCAAATTTTTGGAAAGACATGGATTCTGACTACAAAAGCATATTATTATATACAGAGGTAAAGTGGCTCTCAAGAGGGTAAAATTTAAACAGATTATCTAAAGTGAAAGATGAAGCTGTATTATTTTTGACTGAGAAGAAATCCAATTGATTTTTTTAAAATGACTTATGGATTTCATGTGTTATTTAATGGACTTTAATTATTTAATTTAATTAAAATTATTTAATTGTATTTCTTTGATGGACTTTTTTATTTATTTAAACGTATTTATTTATTTTAGTATTATATTTAATATTTTTTTTTGAGTTTTATTTATTTATTATTTTGCTAATTTTTATTAACAATGAATATATATTATTTATTAAACAAATATTTAAATTTAAATAGAAAATTTTATTTAAATTTATTTAAATATATTTAAAAATAAAATAGCTAGTTTAATTAATGGACTATTTAAATTTATTTAATGAACTTTAATTAAAGCTATGACTTACAGTTTTTATATGTTATTTGTTGGAAATTTTTTAAAAACTTGACTTTAAAATGTCATTTCAAGGAAAAAAATTGTAACATGTTTGTGTTAAATGATAAAATTGAAAGTTTTGTTAAAGAAGTTAACATATGGAAGAACAGAGTGGAAAATGGTTCTTTTAAAATGTTTAGTGACAGGTGACTTTATAATTCCCAAAACTTTAATTGTAAGATTATAATTATTGATTATTTGAAGGGCCTAGGACAGTTTCAGAAATACTTTCCTTCAAATTTTGATTCTAAAAATCTAAGTTGGGTTCATAAATCATACTCAGTTGAATTTAAAAACCAGTCATCTGCCATTAAAAAAATCAAGAAAAATTTTCTGAGTTATTGGGTGAAACAAGTTTAAAACTTGAGTTTCCTAAAAAATATTTAAATAAATTTTGGGTTGAGATTAGGGCAGAATTTCCAACAATTTCTGAAATGTCCTTAAACATACTTCTGCCATTTTGTGCTACGTATTTATGCTAAGCAGAATTCTCAGCAATTACAATTATAAAAATCAAAATAACAATCAACCATGACAAATGTTGAAAATGCTCTGCAAATACTGCTCCTACAACATAAAATATTCTTCCAAGATTTAATTGTTTATGCAAAAATAAACAAGCACATCTATCTCTCTAGTATGTTTTCTTTCATATCTTTAATAAATGGAAAAATTGTATGTATACCAAAAATTTTTTTAAAATAAATTTCTTTATGATTTATTATCAGTAAATGTTTGATTTGTATGCCTATTTTATATACCTATATACAGGACTTAGGTGCAAATTCTTCAGGTGAAAAGGAGTTGCAAGTGGAAAATGTTGTAGAAGCCCTGATATGAGAGTATTAAGCTATTTACTCTATATATAACGCTAATTTAATTCAGTCAGTTTGATATATAATACCTCTCTCTCTCTCTCTCTCTCTCTCTCTCTCTCTCTCTCTCTCTCTCTCTCTCTCTCTCTCTCTCTCTCTCTTTCCCTCCATCTCCTTGTCCTCACCCCTCCTTGTGTGCGTGCGTGCGTGCGTGTGTGTGTGTTTCAATTGGTTTAGCCCCAGGACCAAGGATATATCTATTCATATGGCAGAGCTTATAAGCTGCAATTTTTGCTGATTTGGACCAATAAGCTTCTCATCAACCCAGAAGATGAATTCTACTGACTAGGTCAAGGTAAACCTCATGGGCCTTTCCCCTCCCATCTCCTCGCAGGAGCAAAAATTAGCCAAGTAGAAATATGGACAAATGGAAAAGGAAGAAAAGATAGTTTACAAAGACAAGCTGGAAATCATAAATAGGGTATTGTAAATGACTTATTTCATGATAGGCATAATAGGCTATAGACATCTATAGCCATGGATTTAATGGCTTCATTTATATGTATTTTCTAACCAACTGCTTGCACAATGGAATTTACCTGACAAACATATACTTGATCTTCACACATTTATTCTAAGATATCTATATACATGAATTCAACAGTGTTATGCTGAATATTTAGTGAGGGAAAAATTATATTGAACAATTTTGCAAGCCTTCCTTACCTTGGCTAAATCATCTACTTATATGTTATCATACCTTGGTTATCATCATCTTCGTAAATGTTATATTTGCCTTGCTGAACTTTATATTTAAAAGTAGTCATAATGTGTTCATCTGTTTAGCCTACAGAACAACTTGCATTTTGAAGAATTTAAAATCTTGAAGAAACTACAAAGGCTAAAATACTCTAAAACAGAAGTCCTTATTCTGAAGTCCATTAACTTGCTTTTAAAAAAAATAAATAACTATATTGTGTATGTATGAATATACATATATGCAAGTAAATATAATTTTGTTATAAATTATAAAAAATATAAACAATTCATATATGTATATATTTGCATATATAACCATTTCAACATAATAGGTCGCCTTTGTAATTCTATTCTTTTTTATGTATTTTAAAACATCATTCTAAGGAGTCCAAAGGATTTACTATATTGTCACTAGATGCATGGTTAAAAAGACTGCTTGTCAGAGTAAAAATTTGCCCAGCTCCATTTGAGAAGTTTGTTTTGAACTTATATTTATATACTTTCCCCCAGCTATATTAGTCTAAATACAGGAGAGGATGAGTAATTTAGTGAGGTACTATTTTTAGCATTCCTAAACTAACTTTGGGGAAAACAGAATAGGTTTTCAATTCAATTTAACATATATCAAGCTTGTATTATATACAAGGCATTTAGCTAAATAAAAAATTGATTTCAGTATAAAAAATAGAAAATGTAATGCAATAATTAAATAAAAACCATTCAGGAAGAATAAGAAGAAAATGTATGAAGTGGAGGCAAAGAAAATCTTTTCCTTGGATATCTTTGATTAAAAGAAAATGAGATCCTATATCTACAGGAATGATTTAAAATAATTTATCAAAATAAATCTTGAAGACAGGAAAAATTCAATGCAATTTAATTTACTCAATCATTCAATCATTAGGCATTTATTGAATAGTGATTTCAAATAAAACATTAAAAACACTAAAATAAGTAGAAGAAATTCCCAATAGGAATTACATCTATTCCTGAATTATGTGTGCCTGATGCATATAGAGGTTATTAAGACTTATTTAGGGTTGTACAGTTTTCTAGTGTTAGAAGTAGAATTTCAACCCATGATTTATTTCATCTAACCTCAGCATAGATCCTTAAAAGTGCTACCTCTCTTAAACATGGGAAATTTATATGTGAATAGCTGGTTGGGTTTTCATATTATCATAATAAGGAGAGTATTGCAAGGTAAGGTACTCAATCCACTCAAGCAGCTACATGTAGTTGTTGCTTGGCAGAAGGCTTGTTTTCATTTATTTTCATGATTACTTTGGAAAGGGCATGTCATTTTGATCTAAAGTAGCAAAGCACATGTGGTTAGAATTTTTGGCAGTGTTTTAAAATGCTTTCAGTTCACAGAACTTATGCTAGGTGTGATTTTAAAAAGCACTTAACTTTTATAGATTTTTTAGATTTTCAAAGCCAAACATTGTATTAAAAATATTTTGTACTCTAATTTATAGAAATGTTAATTAATTTTAAAACATTGTGTAAACTTTAGTGGATATCACCTACTTTTCTAAATGAGAAGAGGAAATCTGGTCCAGACAGTAGGCAAATGTAGACACTAGATAGTGCTGCTATAAGGGTTTGATTTCCTACAAAATAATTCTTTCCAAACTGTATATACATTCTTTGGTTAAGCAAGGAATGCAGATGATGGAGATTTTACATTTCAAGGAAGCAGCCATAGTCACAATTCTCTGCTTGTAAAATATTGACACTTAACAAAGAGACTGAATTTTACTTTTCCACTTTATCTTTAAGATTAAATGCTATTTATAATGTAGCACCAGTTCAGAAATAATAACATATAGACTAGCTGACTTTCACAAGTATTTTCCAGATTTGTTATGATCTGATATATAGTCTGGCTATATAACAAATCAGAAAAGCAATCCTGTTCTTAGGGAGAAATGAAACAGCACGAAGAACCTAGGGAGGAAAATGCTAAGTATCACATACTGACCTCTAAGGACATAGATCACGGGACAAAAGTTTGAGATAATTTCAGTTTGAATATTGAAATTGAGTTATAATACCTTATTTGAGTTCTTTAGTATCAATTTAATGTTATCAATTTGAAAAAAAAGTATTCTAAATATATTTATAATCAAACTTATAAACAATGGTTTTATTGTTTTTAAAATCAGATTGCATACTGGTTTTGCCTAAATCTACAAGTATTCATTAATAGCTACTATGTGCAAAGTGCTGGGGATGAAAAGGGGAAAATAGTGTCTTTTTTGAAGAAGCTTACTGTGTAATTGTGAGACAACATGCAAACAACTATGTACAACAAGGCATATGCTGGATAAATAGGAGATGATCTCAAAGAAAAGATATTAATATTAGGAGGAAGTTAAAGGACCTCTTGTAGAAGTGAAACCTTAGGTGAGACTTAAAGAAAAATAAATAATAACAATACTTATTAGTTATATAACATTTTGTGAATTGCTTTCCATATGTTATCATATTTGATCCTCACAATCACCCTGGAATTTGAGTGTTATTATTATCCCTATTTTACAAATGAGGAAGCTGAGACTGACCAAGTTTGCATGAGTTGCCAAGAGTCATGCAGCTAGAAAATATGATGCACAACTTGAAATTGGGTCTTTCTCCTTATTATATTTTCATCAATATTCTCAAAGCATCCAGATAACAAAAAGTACTTAATGATCGTACCCAGAGAACTCCAGACTGTACTTAATAATCGGAATAGAAAGGAAGGGCAAAGTTTTCAGAGACTGTGGGTAGTTGAAGTTGTAAATAAGTTTTAAGGAATACTAGTTTCTGTGGACCATGCATAGGTTCAGAGACTATAAATTTAGAGCACGCACACACCTGGTGAGTGCAGTAGCAGAGGGGCAGGGACCCTGTTGGCTCTGAGCACTTGTAAGGTTTCAGTTCCTGTACAAATAGGACAGCTGCAGTTTGCAGTCACTGGAGGGAGCATGATCATTTGGGGATGGTGTGGCTTGAGACCTTAGTCATGGCTTAAGAGTGGAGAGGAGAGCCCAAGGTAGAACCCTGGGGACAGACCTCATAAAATAACAGTAGAAAAGATCTGAGATTTGGATCATGATTCCCCATATTGAAGGACTAGAAATAGATTGCATTAATAGCTGCTATAAACAAAATAAAACCCCAAAATGAGTAAGCAAAGGAGAAAGAACTGAATCATAGATAGCTACTGTGGGGATAGAGAAGATCTGGGTTCAGATTCAGAGGAAGACAAAGGAGCTAAAAAAAATTAGCTACTTCTTTTTCAATGAGAAATATCAAATGGTCCCAATCAAAACACAAGTTCTTGAAAAGAACTTTAAAAATTATATAAGAGAAATTGAGGAAAAATTAGAAAAAATAAGAGCAATCCAAGAAATTTTTAAAATTATGAAAAAAAAATTCAACCAACTTGAAATAGAAGACCAAAAACTTAAGGAAGAAAATAATTGCTTGAAAAGTAGAATTGGGCAAAAGGAACTAATGATGTTTTAAGACACAAAGAAATAATAAAACCAAATCAAAAGAATAAAAAAATAGTGTGAAACATTTCATCAGAAAAACAATTGATCTGAGAGAAAAAATTGAAGACAAACAATACAAGAATAGTAGGAGTACCTAAAAATTATGACAAAAAAAAATTTTGATAAAATATTGTAAGAAATTATCAAAGAAAATTGCCCTGAAGTTCTAGAAGAAGAAGGTGAAGCATAAAAATCTGCCAGTTACCTCTTGAGAGAGATCCCAGGAGGAAAATTTACAGGAATATTATAGCCAAGTTTGAAAGCTCCCAGATTAAGAAGGAAATATGGGAAGCAACAAGGAAAAAAAACAATTTAAATATCATGGATTAGAAGCATGACACAAGACCTAGCAGCTACTACATTGAAGGACGGTAGGTCTTGAAATACTATATTAAATAGAGCAAAAAAGATGGGGTTACAGCCAAGGGTAACTTTTTCAGCATGTTTAGTATTCTTGAATGAACAAAAAAAGATATTTAATAAACTGAAAAACTTTCAGATATTTGTGATAAAAACAGCAGAACTTCAGGGAAAATTTGACATATAACAAGAAACAACAAAGGCCAATTATAAGAAACATAATAAGGTCAAATGGTTTACTTCTTATATGTGAAAATATTATCAGCACTTTCATGACTATCATCATTATTTGGGTAGTTTGAAAGAAGAGCTTGATGAGTATGACAGTGTGATTTTAAAAAATAAGACTGCGTAGGGAGAGAGAAAAAAAGAGCAATTATCTCATACAAATGAAGCTTAAAAGGAAAAAAATGATACAGAAGAAGCTAGTGGGCGTGGGAGGGTAATGCTGGAAACTTAGTCTCATCAGGAATGGGTTAAGGAGGGAGCAACATATACATCTAGAAGGCTATAAAAGTGTTCTAAATTCAGAAAGAAATAAAAGTGCAGGAGGAAAGGGCAGGGGTATAAAGGGGTGGGTAGGTTAAGGAATAGAAACGCAAAGTAACAGGTAGAAGTAAAGTATAGGGGTGAGGAGGGATAGGGTAAATAGGGTGAGAAGGATAGTGGGAAAAAAAAGGAAGGAGGAATATACACAAGTAATTATAATTTAAATGTGAATAGGATGAATTTACCAAGAATAGAAAATGGATAGCAGATTAAAAATTTGAATTCAGCAATATGTTGCTTTCAGAAAGCACAATAACAATGACATACACACAAAGATAAAATAAAGAGCAGGAGTAGAATTTGTTATGTAAAGAAGCTGGGTTAGTAATCATAATCTCAAACAAAGTTAAAGCTAAAATAGATGTAATCAAAAGAGAAAAATAGGGAAAATATACTGTGTCAGCAAGATTATTCAATACCATTTTAAACCATTTAAAATAACTAAACAGTATCCCAAAAAGATAATAAAAATGGGAAAAGGTCCCACATGTACAAAAATATTTATAGCAGCTCCTTCTTGTGGTGGCCAAGAACAGGAAATCAAGGGAACGCCCATCAAGTGGAGAATGACTGAACAAGTTGTGATATATGAATGTAATACTATTGTGCTGTAAGAAATGATGAACGGTGTTATTTCAGAAAATCTTGGAAAGACATATATGAACTGATGCTGACTGAAATGAGCAGAACCAGAACATTATACCCAGTAATAGCCACAATGTGAGAGGACTGTTTCTAATAGACTAAACCCTTCACAGCAAAATCCCTAAAGACTCTTGATGCCAAATGCCATCCACATTCAGAGAAAGAACTATGCAATCAGAACACAGAATGAAGCAGACTTTTTTCCCTTGTGTTATGTTTTGTTTTGTTTCTTTCTCATGGTTTCTCCCATTCATTTTCATTCTTCTATACAACATGACTAAAGTGAAAAATGTATTTAGTAAGAATGTATGTGTAGAACGCATATAAAATGCATTCCATCTCAGGGAGGGAGGGAAGAAAACTGAAGACTTATGGAAATGATTATTGAAAACTGAAAACAAATAAATTAATTTAATTAAAAAATAAAATAACTACATAATAAAAAATACCAGAGTATATCTGCCAAAACTGATACAGGAACTATATGAACACAAACACAAAATGCATTTTATATACATAAAGTCAGATACAAATGATTAAGTAATGCTTAATGTTTATGGGTAGATATAGCCAATATAATAAAAATGACAATTTTACCTAACTAATCTATTTAATGCCAGCCTGATTATTTTTTAAAAACTGAGTTAGAAAAAATAATAACAAAGTTCATATGGAAGAACCAAAAGGTCAGAGACTACAAAGAAACCAGGGGAAAAGGATGTAAAGGAAGCAGATTCATTAGTATCAGACCTTATACAATATTAGAAGGTGAAAACATTGTTGAAGTGAAAAACGGATGATTTTGACTATCAAAATTTTCTTGTAAACATAAAACCAATACATCCAAGAAGAGAAAGAATACAGAAAACTAGGGGAAAATAAAAACTTTCACAGACAATCTCTCAGAATGTAACTGAGTTGTAGTATTTGCTGTGGTGTAGGAAGTGATGCGCTGGTTAATTTAGAAAGACATGGAAAGACTTGGACTTATGAAGGAAAATGCTGTCTCCCTCCAAAGAAACAGATGACAAGTAGAAATAAGCATAGTATGGCCTTACATACATATATATGTACATATATATTAGTGTATATGAGTATATATATGTATATATATATATATATTTATAAATATCTATGTGTATCTATCTTTTCTGTCTGCATTTAATATAGCCTTCTTTGGGGCAGAGTGGTGGGAGGGAGGGGGCAAAATAAAGTTAAAAATGCATAGAAGAGGACAAAAGAAAACCTGCAAGGAAGCAAAGAAAAGCTAGGCTTTCTTGAAATTTATTGTTTTATATAAAATCCTCTCATTTTTTGCTGTGTACACAGTAATGTTTATTTTTTTCCTTTTCTCATTTCTGTATTTAAGTTTAAAATAAAAAAAGGTTAATAAAAAAGAAATATTTCAAGTTGCAACTTATTTGTTAAAGATTTTAAGTAACTTGGAAGCAATGAAAAATTTTCTTCCTATTACTGATTTCTCTTCTCTGGTAGCAACTACTACAATTTTTCCCTTTCTTTCCCAGTCAGATGTCATTGACCTGAATTTCGCCACCAGGTCTGACCTTTTGGCCATTCCAGAGTCTTAAAACCTCCAACAGCCATCTGAGGGTTTAGAAATAGGGATAATGGAATTTGTACTAATACTTGTTTTCAAGTTTCTCGTCTGAGAATGAGGTGGATTTTGGTGTGGAAGAACAGGGAGGCTTATCATTCAAATCTTGAGCCATTCATACAGACTGAATTTATTTAGTATAGAAAACTGTCAATTTTGAAATAGTAATATACAAATGTAAAATTTTATTTCATAGGCTTCTGAAAGACTAACATGGGTGAAGATGAACAAGTAACCCTATATATGGACATGTGTGTTGAAAAATACCAGCATTATTTCAAAATGGTGTCTTACAGGGTTATAATTCTTAGGCCTACCAGTCTATAGTGAGGGTTCAGGATAACAAATTTTACTAAAACAGGATGACAAATAGAATAAAAAGAGGTTTGCTTCAATTGTTCATATCAGCTTTAGGCAACGATGAGGCAAAATCCTTGTAGTGGTTGCAGAGGGAGAAAGACAGAAATAAAGGAGGCAAGAAAAGAATGAAAAAAAGGTAAAACAATAAAGAAATAGGCATAGGTAAAGGAAAAGGATAACCTCAGAAAAATGAGGATTAATGTATGTGTCTAAGATGATATAAAAAGATTAGATTTATTTTTTAAGAAAGAAGTGGTAAACAGATTAGAATGTCACAGGCACTCAGTATTGGCATTTGTTAATGGTAATGACAAGACTGAAATAGAAAAAAAAATTTTTTACATAAGTAAATAAAGCACGTAAGACAAAAGAATGTATGCATATTTATGTATATTTTGGAAATTATAACAAGGAACAGACTCAAGGTGAATAAATAATATGTCACCTCATTCAAATTTAGGGCATACGGACAAGGATTCACAAGGTTATCATTTTAACATCACAGCAAAGTAAATTCTAGCACTTTCCATAAACTTCATATTCATAAAAATGACTTTTTATTTGTAAAGTATTTGCAAAACTGCTTAACCTTGAATATCTTTAAATAAAACAATCTTTTAGAAGAATTAACTCTAGATTATGATGCTTAATCTTTTTTGTGTGTAATGGACCCCTTCTACTTTTAAGTAAAAAGTGTAGATTCCTCAGATTGATCTTAAATGTATAACATAAAATGTATAGATTTTAAAGGAAGCACAATTATGTAGGAATAGTTATCAAAATATTAAAAAATAAATACACAGTTCACAGACTCAGAGGTGAAAAAACAGCTTTAGACATAAATAAAATCTTAACTATACAATTAATATTTTAGACATTTGGACATATGAGACAAGAACTTTCTTATCCCATTTCATTCCACCCCTGGCACACATCCTGTGGTATTTTATAGGAAGCAATACTAAAAATCAAACAAAACAAAAGAAACAGAGCTGAAAACATTTGAGGGATTTTTAACTTTTCCTTTGTTTAATATTATTTCTACAAATTATCATCTGAATTTTCATCTTTAGTCTCTGGATACCAAGGGGCCTTTTTGACTTAAAAAATATATCAATTAATTGATAAACACTTATTAAGCACCTACTATGTGCCAGAGACTGTGCTAAGGACTGGGGATACAAAAAGATACAATAGTCCTTGCCCTCTAGAAGCTTATACTTTTAATGGGGGAAACCACATGCAAACAAATATATACAAAACAAGCTATGTGCAAGATAAACACAAGACAATAAACAGAGGAAAGGCACAGGAATTCAGAGGAATTGTAGGAAATTTCCTGGGTTTTTAGTTGGGACCTAATGGAAATCAGGGAGGCCAGCAGTCAGAGAGGAAGAAAACACAGGGTTTTTCACTGTACAGTTAGTTAATTCTTCTCCCTCATAATACAGGAAAGTGCCTGTGTGCAGTTCTTATTTTTATCAAATTTTTATTAAAATAAAACAATAATGATCCTATGATTCTACTTTAACTTTACAGAGTTCTCATGGAGTTCTTGTATACAAATACACAGTGCACATATATGTACATGCAGGCGCACATACACACACACAAATTTACAGAACATTTGTCCCTGCATTACGGAAATATAAGCAACCAGCAAATATATTGATATGTGCATTACAGTAATTTTCTAGATCAGCGAATTCGTGTTGGAAATGATTGCTTGTGCTAAAATTACTTTTCTTTCTTTGCTCTAAAAATTTTTTAGTTAAAGGCTTTTACTTTTTAAATTACTGAATTATTTTAAAGATGATTTAGTACCTAATAACATGTATATCTGAGAGGGTTTCTCTGAACAGAAGAAGCAATGTTACAGCATAGATTTTTTACAAATGAGAGCTTAATTCATTTTGCATGTCAGTGAGGCAGTTTGTTGTATCAGATGGTAAGAAAAATAATGAAAGATCAACTTTTAGTTATCTTATAAGATATGAGTGCACCTAGCATATCATCTAATTTTTTGTGTTATGGAATACTAGGTAACGAGAGATTTGTAAGATCTTAATAGTCAAAATCGCACTTGGCTGCAACAAGCTCAGCTTTCATTATACCTGTGAAAATGTGAATGGAAATGATTGTCTCAACATATGGTATGCAGAATGCTTTGTACTTTATATACTTGCACAGTGAAAATATAGCATTCAAGATTAGTAGAAAAAATATGTAAATTTGTTGCCAATTCTAAAGCAGAGACAATGAGCTTTTTAATGTCCTTTTCTATGTATATTGATATTATTAATAACATGCAATAAGAGTAGCTATAATAATAATATTAAAAATAACATTACACTAAGTCTCCTAGGGCAAAAATGCTTTTAAAGTGGAGTATTTAAATTATTTCATAGAAATGCAAATGTGATGGCCTATTAAGGATTTTAAAAATGGTTGTAAAATTTAGCAGTGAAACACTGGGTCTGTACCAGATGCTCCACTCAGATTCTAAGTATGGCTATTATGTTGTAATTTCTTGTCACTTACTTTATTTTTCCTTTTGAACTGTGGTTACAAGTTTGATATTAACATATTTGAATATCAATCAATTGTTACAGGTAGAGTAGTGATTTTTGTAGGAAAAAATGTAAAACAAAATTCTGAGAGCTACATGTGCTTGTTATGGTTCAACTTTAAAAATGTGTTTGTGATTACAATTGTCTTAGTATCCATATCAAGATTATTATTTCCCAAGTAAAATAATAATGAATTATTTGTGTTCATTTGTCTACGTATTATGACCTGCTCTTAAGCGTATACATCTTGGTAGACTTGGGGAATATAAAACAGGTTAATGTATCTGGATCAGTTAGTTTGTGTGCAGTGGTGTCAAACTCAAATAGCAATGTATCTCTTTGGGCTGCATATTGACTTAGGAAACTGCCAATTAACCTTATCTGTGTTGTATTATATTACTATTTATTGCTTGATCTGGATTCAGAGAACATTAGTTCAAATTCCATCTTTTTTCTGTGTGATCTGTGAAACGGCACTTTAACTCTCTGGGTGTTTGATCATTTCTAAAATGAAGGAGGTGGTGTTAGATTAGACCATCCTTAAATCTCTCTTGGTTCTAAGGATATTATCCTCTAAACTGAAACAAAAAAAAAATCCTGTACCTTTTTTGTAAATTTATAAAACAAATACTAATAATGGTATTAAATTTGCCAAAATAAATTGGGATATAAAATGTTGAGTCTGATCAACTATGAAACACTGGATTTGGGGTAGTATATTATATAATTTATCACATAAAATGTGAATTAAGTTTTAAATAAATTTATCATGGAAAGCAGTTATATTATTATCCTTGTCAATCAGATTAAAAGGCTCAGCTCCTCTATTACTCTACATACTTTTAATATAATAGTCATATATTAATATCTTGAGTTTTTACTCTTTTGAATGTGTTTCCTAGCCTCTACTTCATTCATAGAGATAGAGAAGATGTTGCTGTTGCCAACAACAATAGAGAGGGTACGTATAGCTTCAAACAATCAGTCAGTCAACAAGCATATATTGTGCACCAGGAGTGAGCACAGAGAAAGCACTGCAGCAGTGGTGTGATTAGAGACAAGAAAGATAATTGAAAGATGGCCTAGTCATTTTGTTTCTTTTTGTTTTGTAATGTGAATCTAGACACAAAGACTCTGGTTTCCTCCTTTTTCATTCTTTGACTATTCAGACCTTCTAGAGGTGATCTCTATGAAAAGTCAAAGAAGGGTGGTAACTCTTCTTTCCTTCCCTTCCCTTCCCTGCTGTCTGCTGTTGGCAAGTTAGCAAATCTTATGCCAAGATTTTCATTGTTGTTTAAGTCCCTCATTATGCCTATTTTGTAATGCTTTTACGCATTAACTTACCCTTGATATAAAGTTATGATCAGGCATCATAACTTCCATATGATGTCCTTTTTCTTCATTTTGATAGCGAGGTGTAATGAAGTGAATTAGTGAATAGCTTATGGTATACAGACGTGAACAAGACAGAGGTGCGTACCTTATGAGTCAGTTAATAAACATTTTTTTACGTGCTACTATGTCACAAGTAAGTCCTAGGGAGCCAATGAAAGGCAAAGGGTAGACTGTGTTCTCAAGGAGTTCCCAATCTCATGAGGGAGACAACATACAAACAACCTTGTACAAACAAGCTATATACAAGATGGATTGAAGATAATCAACAGAGGGAAAATAGTAGAATGAAGATGGATATGGAAAGGCTTGTTTTTGGAACTTAGCTGGGACTTAAAGGAAACCAGCAGGCAGAAATGAGAAGAAAGGGTATGTCAGGCAGGAGGATAGCCAGTAAAAATATCTGGAGCAGGGAGATGGAGTTTCTTGGTAAGAATAATTTAAGGGGGCAAGGATAATTTAAAGAAGGCAAAAAAGGCAGAGAAGGGGAGGTTAAAAAGATCCTCTGGTTTATATTTTATCCTGAAAGAAGAGAACTGAGTAGAAAACAAACAAGCATTTTTCTGAAGATTGCTCTGACAGGTTTAATCCTAGGAAGAGATGTCCTCAATGTGTGTCCTGTGTTCTAATAGCTGAGAATGAGTCAAATTCACTTCATATCTGAGGATATGTTTCTGAAACTCATTCTGTCTTCACTTCCTAGATAACTACACCCAAGGAAGACTCAGCTTCTAACGCTAGCAGAGCAAATAATCCAAAGTTCGGATCAAACAGGTTCAGAAAACTATTGTTTAGCATATTGCCTGAATGGGACAATAAATAATTAGGTTAGGAACATGAGAGGTCAGGGTTCATCTCACAGCCAAAATGAATACTAATCAAAAGTTAGAGTCAGGATAGCATAGAATCACAAGTTAGAGCAAGGGAGTATTAAATACCTGCATACATACATACATACATACATACATACATACATACATACATATATATATATATGGGCACTAAATAGTTGCCTACAAAAATGGTGCTTTTTCTTTCACCTATCTTTATTATACAGATAATCCCCTATGGTCCTGATAAATATAATCATTAATTCTGTGAAAAACGGAATACAGATAAGCAAATTTATTAGTCAGGGTCCTATTTACAAAGAGAAATAGAATAGTGCCCACTACAATCATATTTTTTGTTTGAAATAGACTATGTAGCTTCCATCTGAGGTACTGACAGGAGAGACAGAGAGGTTGACATTCACAAATACATTTCAAACTCTTCATTTAGGATCGAGGTATATTTGTTGTATACACATTGACATTTGCAATAATTTATAATCAAGATCTAAGTTCATTGTACTTTTTTCATTACAATACATATACATTTACTTCAGGAACTGAAGGAAGATTTCAGCTTCCACAATCTATAATTCCACTGAGTTTAAAAATGCCTAAAAATGAGGTTTTAATGAAAAGAAGTTACCATTGCAACTACCACTGTGATGAATGAATGTTCTCCTTTTCCATATAAATATGTATGTGTGCATATGTGTGTTATCTTACACAGTTCTGAAACTGATACAGACTTGCTTTATGTCACATGAATGCTTTGGTTAGGATGAATCCTGCTGACCTCAACCCTGTCCTCTCCCTATGACATTTCAATTTCCCTCCAATAGAGACAGAGGTGTACACATCCTTTTTATCATAACATTTTACACAGACACAAAGATCCACACACTCAAAAAAAAAAAAAAAACAACCCTACAGTACAATATTAACTTTAAAGAGTTCTATGCATTTGCTACCTTTTTTCTGCTGAAAATCTTCTGATTTTGACATCATGGTTCAACTTGGAAAGAATGAATTCAATTCTTTCTGATCATTCACAAAACACTTTAAGGAAAGATCAAACTACCCCTTTGGCTTGTTATAGGTCAGTCATCTAGACAGAGAGATGGGATTTGAAGAGGTTCTTGTGCTTTATGTTGAAAAAAAGTGATTTTTTAAAAGAAATCATTCAATCTCTATTTCATGAATGTTCTGGTCATAACATATCACCACCCCCTCCAATACACACGTTTTTTTTAAAACCTCTGGGTCTGTTCACCTGAATTATTTGCATTTCTCTTTCAGTTACTCATTTCCACCTATCTATATTATGTATTTTTTTCTTGAAACATTTTTTATCAAATGTATTCATGATGTCTAGAGGCATTTTAAATTCAGATAGGGAATCAAAAACAAAAGAATAATTAAAAAATCATAAGTATGGCACAACTAACAGGCAAACATTGCATACTACAGTAACTTTCATATAAATTCATTGATATCCTTTGCAGTCATTTCACATCATTCCACATCAGAGGCCCTTGTTAATGCTTATCCCATCCCATCCTATATATATATATAAGTTCCACAGAACTTTACTTGAAAAAACTTTTGGGTCCTTGAGAATCAATGCAACAGTTATTTTAAAACATGAGATGAGATAGAAATAAAATTCATCTAGAGGAATAAAATTTAAATATTTTCAAGAGAAATAATGATGCTGATTTAAAAAATAGAAAAGTTGATCATTTGAAAAGATTAAGTACAGAAGACCACATATATAATAGCATAGTAGCTGACTGACCTAAGGACACCAGCTACTGTGATAAACATGCTCTATTTGAAAAAATCAAACAAAAATGCATCATTGGTGGAGTTATGAACTGATCCAACCATTCTGGAGAGCAATTTGGAACTATGCCAAAAGAGCTACAAAACTGTGCATAACCTTTGATCCAGAAATACCAAAGAGATCATAAAAAAAGAAAATGGACCCACTTGTACAAAAATAGTTACAGCAGTTCTTTCTGTGGTGACAAAGAATTGGAAATTGAGTGGATGTCCATCATTTGGGGAATGGCTGAATAAGTTGTGGTATATGAATGTAATGGAATACTATTATTCCAATAAAATGACATTAGAAAAACCTGGATTTACATGAACTAATGCTTAGTAAAGTCAGTAACATTGTGCTATGACCAACTTTGACAGACTTAGCTCTTCTCAGCAATGCAATGATCTAAGACAATTTCAAAAAACTTAGTTTGGAAATTGCTATCCAAATACAAAGAAAGAACTATGATGTCAGAATGCAGATCAAAACATACTATTTTCTCTCTCTCTTTTTTTCTTTCTCATGGTTTTTCCCTTTTGTTGATTCTTCTTTTACAACATGACTCATGTGGAAATATGTTTATTATGATTATACATGTGTGGTCTACGTCAGATTGCATATTTTCTTGTTGAGGGGAAAAGAGAGGGAGGGAGAAAATTTGCAACTCAAAAATCTTATAAAAGTGAATGTTGAAAAATAAAAATAAATTTAAAAAAGAAAGCAAAAAAACTTTTAGCAAAATTAGTAATCAGCCCTGTCAAAAACTAGATGTATTATAGAAGGAAAGAAGATGCCTTTCATGACTATATATGTGGGATATAGTTTGACTAAACAAAGATTAGATGATCATAAAAATCTTAATTTTATGATATGAAATTATTGAATTTACATTTAATTATTTGAGTTATTTGCTATTCAAATTATTTAATTAATAATTTAATTATTGGAAATTGAAAAACATTTACACAGGCAAAATTTATGTAAAAAATTTAAAGGGAAATTTTTAACTAAAAAATTTTTTGCAGAAATTACTTTTTTTATATAAGATATGTCAGGAATTGATACAAATATGCATGAGCAATCCATCAGTACTTAATGGTCAAATGATAAGAAGTTTTCATTATCAAAAGAATAAATATGAGCTACCAACAACCATGTGAAAACATGCTTCAAATTGATAATAATCAGAGAAATTAAGACAGTTTTGAGGTTCTTTATCATATTTAACAGATTGGTAAAGATGACAAAAGTGAAGGGCTATATTAGTTCAGGAACACTGATTGCTCTCTGTGGAGCTGTGAAATGCTTTGTTCATTTGGGGAAGCAATTTGTAAATATAGCCCCCTTCTCACACCAAAATACCTTAAACTTGGAGTCTATGATACTACTACTAGAAATGGAGCTAGGTTAAAGATAGAGAGTAAGGACTCATACCTTCAAAATTATTTAGAGTAGTATTTTTGATTTCAACTAAGAATTAGAAACTATGTGGCTGCCCCTTAATTGGAAGATGGCTGAACAAATTTGTTAAATAATATAATGCCCAAATTCTTAAGCTTTTGGATTTCATGGACCACTTTGTAAGTCTTTTGAATCCTATGAACTTCTCAGAATCATGTTTTTAAATGAATAAATTAAAACACATAAGATTAGAAATGAAATAAAAAATTAAAGAAAATAAAAATGCATTATTTTTTAGTCTAAGTTCCCAGAATTCCTAAAATCTACCCATAATACCTTGAAGGTCCATGGAGCCAATCATATTACAGAATATTATTATTATCCAATAAGAAATTTTATACATATAAGATATATGTGTATACAAAATATGCATATATGTATATATACATATGTGTGTATGTGATATATTCAGGAAAACCCAAAGAGAATGAAATGATGAAGAGTAAAATAAGCAAAATTCCCACAATAATATGTACAATAAGTATAATATTGTAATTATTATTATTATATTATAACTATAATAGCTATAATAATATAAAGAAAAGTAGTTTTGAAAGAATTAAGATTTGTCATCAACCCGATAACTAATAATGACTTCAAAAGATTAATGATGAACCATGTTTTCCCAATTCTTGATAGATAATGACTTAGGGATACATAACAAGATATATATTTTCAAACATGACCGAAGTGTTAATTAGTTTTTCCTATACTTACATGTTACAAGATAAACATTTGAACTGGGGATAGGAAGCAAGTCAGTTTACAGCAGGAGTGGGGAACCTGCAGCCACATGTGGCCCACGAAGTCCTCAAGTGCAGCCCTTTGACTGAATCCAAACTTCACAGAACAAATCCCCTTAATAAAAGATTTGATATGTAAAACTTGGACTCAGTCAAAAAGCAGCACCCAAGGAACTAGAAGGTCATATGTCACTTTGAGGCTGCAGGGTCCCCACCCCTGAGTTAGAGAGAGATGTTAATGGGTAGTGGTATTGATGGAAGGAGAAGCAGAAGGAGGAGGAGGAGGAGAAGAAGAAGAAAAAGAAGGAAAGAGAAGAAGAAGATGATGATGAAGAAGGAGGAGGAGGAAGAGAAGGAGGAGGAGAAGAAGAAAAAGAAGAAGAAAGAAGAAGAAGAAAGAAGAAGAAGAAGAAGAAGAAGAAGAAGGAGAAGAAGAAGGAGAAGAAGAAGAAGAAGAAGAAGAAGAAGAAGAGGAAGAAGAAGAAGGAGAAGGAGAAGGAGAAGGAAGAGGAGAAGGAGAAGAAGGAGAAGAAGGAGGAGAAGAAGAAGAAGAAGAGGAAGAAGAAGAAGGAGAAGGAGAAGGAGAAGGAGAAGGAGAAGGAGAAGGAAGAAGAGAAGGAGAAGAAGGAGAAGAAGGAGGAGAAGAAGAGTTTCAATCAAACATTTAAAAATACTCCAAACACAGAAGGGAAGGAGATATAGATAAGCACCGAAACTGTTTCACAATCCTACTAAATTTAATATATATTTTTAAAAACTATGTATAGTAACAACTCCCAATTTTGTATACATTCTTGATTTCTGTCCTTTATATACTGAAATATATTTGCTGAAACTCAAAATGAAAAAGTGAAAAGGTATGCAGTACTTAGTTAATATAATACATCAGGGTAATAATATTTCATTTTTCTCCACAGGAATGAGTTATAATCTGACTGATAAATTTACCAATACTTCCAATGAGATAAATTAGAGGTATTTATTCTAACATTATAATTATTTAATGTTCCTGAACCAGCGGACTAAATCATGCAATTCACTGAACAAAAATGCCTGTGCTCTCAGACTGACAAAGTGCCTAGTTTCTGTGCTCATGAATATCCATCCTTGAAGACATTAATTCCTGATTCATATATATATTATAGATTATTCAATGTTAGAAGAAGGCCTTACAGAATATGTAATCCAAACTCCCTCACTTTACAAAAAAAGTAACTAAGACTTAGAAAAACAGAAAAAAATTCTTCAAGATTACAGAAGTAATACGTAGCAGAATCACATTTCACACACAACTCCTCTGACTTCAAATCCACTTCTTTTTTCTGTTACACTATGTTGCCTCCTAAACAAAGTATTTTTACTTCACAAAGTAAATTTACTTTTAAATAGAATGCTTTCTGTTCTTACTAAATTTTGTGGTTGTACTGCAAATACTATTTGCCACAAATCCTGAAAATATCACACCATAGTTTCCTGAACTTAATACATTAGTAATAGTAGGCATTAAATCTAAAGAATAACAAGATAAAATTTTTCAGGGAATTTTAACATTTCCTCCCTTTGTTTACTTCTATTATTTCTTTGTAATAAGGAACTCTTGACATGGAAATAATCTCCACCAATGTAGATAGTAACTTTATTGTTGGAGAGCTAGAACACAAAAGGATTAAATTACTTTTCCCCATTGTTACATAGCCAACATGCATTAAATATGACTCTTATTGACTCTAAGTATAATCCTTTATCTACTGATCCCTCTGTTGAGATAAATGTGACTGATTTTCTCTTAGAGGAGATACAATTATTCAACTTACACTATGATGCATCATAATGGGCCATTGCAAAGAAATATACTCATGGCTATATCTAGGAATGTGTGTGTGTGTGTGTGTGTGTGTGTGTGTGTGTGTGTGTGTGTGTGTGTGTGTAAGAGAGAGAGAGAGAGAGAGAGAGAGAGGGAGAGAGAGAGAGAGAGAGAGAGAGAGAGGATGAGATGAGATGAATTATAATTTCAGTATCTCTTGTGGTTTCTCTAAGTATTAAAGAACTACAATAATAATGAAACATCATCTTTATTTATTATGTGGCCTGTCACCAGTAATAGGATTATCCTATTAAAAATACCAAGAGTTGTTTTTTTGTTTTATTAAGATTTGGATAGTATATGAACTTTTAACCACTCTCTTTAAGTATACCTATGGCATTTTATCACTATGATCAGAATAGACCATTACAACTGAAGATAAGCCAGCTCAGTTCCCTCAGGCTTAAGAGATGAAAGGAGCTGTCCAAGGTGCCAAATAGGTACTTAGTGGCAATGGTAGGACTGGAATCTAGATTTCTTGTTTCTTTGTCCAGTGTTCTTTGCGCTACAGCACAGTGGACTATTATATATACATTTACTAGATGTAAAGACATTTCATTTGGAAAAAAAAATGTTTATTTAGCCACAAATATTGTATATCCTCACAGCAAAATTCCAAAGTTGTCAATTCTATCTGAAAATCATACTATGCAGTGTTAATGTCCTTTTCTTAAGTTACTCATATGAAACTGAATATAGTCATCAACTAAAATGAAACACATAATGCTATTACAAGTTGCCAGTTAACTTCAGAAACATTACATTTGTAGTTATGAAACATACAGAAGACAAATTGAAGCAATGAGTGCCTATCAAGACTGTAATGAAGTATTTGAATCTAGTGCAAAGAATCAACTTCATTAAGATACTATCAGTAGTACCAGCTAAGACAATTTGAACCTAAAATGAAATATTTTAGCAAATAGACTTTCATTTGCAATCAGCTGTATTTTCATGTTTTGATATTGTTTTAGGAAATAGCATTCCCCCACTTAGGAATTAAGATATGTTTTTAACTCATTTTGTAAGATGGTGTCATCTATTTGTTATTGATTATGATTCAGTTGTTTTCCTCAGCTTAGCTGAAAAATTCTACTCAATCCTAGTTGGTTCTGGCTTTAATAATACCACAAATTAATTTTTCTCTCTTTTGTGCGAAAATAAATTACTTAGAGTGACTAGTAATACCAGTAAAATATTTAAACTCCTCCTCATTAATGTTAGCCCTTTCACTGACAGTTTCTTAAAAGTTTAAATGTCACATTAATCAAGATTTATTTATATGAGATGTTACAAATAAATTTTCAACCAATTTTCAAAATAAATGGAAATAATGTGCTAATGAGTTCATAAAAATAAGAAAACTTAATATGTTGCCAGAAAACTCTGTAAAGGAAAGGAGAACAGAGAACTTCCCCACACTGTAAGCATAATGAAATTATGTTAAGAAAATAGGGCAGACAGACCTCTGAAAAGGAAAGAAAACAAAAAGGCAGAAAAAATATATAAATCAGTTTTAGATGTTAAATACTACTTGTCTTTTGGCAGCCACTTATTGGCCAGTATTCAAGGTCCTCTACCAGCAGCTGGCAGATTTTATTCCTTGGGAAGATCATTGAAGAGGGAAGCAGGAGGAAGCTACACTGGGGACATTCACTGGCCAACATCTAGGTCTTATCAAGAAACTTTCTTTTTTTTTTCTTTCAAGTTTGAACTAATAATCCATATATCCAGCAAATGTCAAGTAATTCAATAGTGTCTACACGTGGAAGCATTTGGGATTGTCAATCAAGTTTAATTGGTAAAGAGTTTGGGAATAGTAGGCCAGGCTTGGAGGTGGCAGAGCTCCAAAGGGCAGGATCATCTCTACTAGAACAGGCTAGTTGCCTTGTGGATTTAATGGGCATTTTTTTGTGTTAGTCAATTGCTGTATTCATCTTTCATTGCTGGAGAAAACCGTGCCATCAGAGAAATAATGACATGACGTGCACTTGACTTTGTTTTGAGTGAGGGAGGGCTATGCAGGTCACAGCCTCACTTCTCCAGAGCCATCTGAATCCAGTGACCAGATATTCATCAGAATGACTGGAGATGACGCAGGGTGCACTGGGATACCTTGGTCTCTTTAGGCCAAGGTCTATTCAGATTCTCACTTAGGGTGAGGTAACCTCCATTCAGTGAATAGACCTGTTTAAGAAATAATCAGGGGGTGGCCCCTTTAATGAGGCAAAGAAAAATAACTACATCAGACTGGGAGGGAAACAGCAACAGTTACTATTGATAATTATTTTTAAGCAAGGAGGATCCAGAAAATAGCCCTTAAATGGAGCTTGATCAGGGGCCGAGTGTTGTCCAATCTATGGACTTCAGAGTGCAGTAGGCTTGAGGTTTCAGGAGTTAGTCAATTAAAGATTTGTCTATCCCCTGCTCACCCCACCACCAAAAAAATTACCAGCATTCTGAGGCAACTCTAAGAAGAGACTGGAGGCTATATCATTGGCAATTTCATTGTGTGACATCTGTATTCTTATTGTTTTGGGCCTTTGTTTGTTTAACCTGCTTGCTAGATATGTCTTCTGCAGGCTTTGTGCCCTCTGCTTGTGGATGACTGACTGCTTAAACTGGATATCACCCTCTGTTCAAGGGACACCTTGAACCCCTGGACCTGTCATTGACCAAGCTGCAGATACCAGCTATAACGCATCATCCCTGGACCTGGCCTTGCTTGTAAGCACCTAATTCTGACTCTATTAATGGGGGAAATAGGGCACCCTCTTTCTTCAAATGACTTAGGGGAATGGGGAAAAGATAAATTCCTCAAGAGAGAAGAGCAAATAATCAGTGGATTTGAAGTCAAAATAAATTAACAAAGAAAGAATTATTTACTGCTTTATGAAGAGCAGGGATAGATTTTGGAAGAATAGATGGTATTCTAACTAATGAACTATATAAGAGGTATAGGGAAAAGGGACTTAATATTAGACTACTGCCCCCATAGATCTTCCTGAATCGTTGTCTCCAAGTCTCTCACAACTTCTGGGAGAACAGGAAATTGCCTAAACTCAGATTAAAGAGATACACGGACTGGATTATAGACTCCATATCAGTTTAACCATATATTGGAAAAATGGATCAACCACTGTAACTGTTGTTTATTCAGGAGAATATGGTTACCAAATTGTGCCCATAACTCATATATTTTACCATGAATAAGGCTATGATAGTGGGTTCACGGACTCCAGAAGCATGGCTGATGAATGTAATAGTAAGGGAAGTTTCCCTGCCCCCTAATAGGCCCATGTGACCTGCTTTGAACTTTTGTCCAGCCCACAGCCTAAGTCACATGGAGATAGTAGTGGGAGAAGTTTGCTGAATGGCTGGAGCAGGAGGAGTGGAGCTGAGACAGACTGAGGTAGAGCTGAGAGAGAACAGGCAGAGCAGAACAGAGCAGCTAGCATGAATGAGAGAGGGAGTGATTTTGTCTAAGGGAGTTTGTTTGTGGGGAGCCCTGATGGTGGTGGTGGTCCCTGAATTGATAATGTGTTTAGATTTCTTTGTTACTATGGTGGAATTGGCTTTCTGACATCTACTTATATATTTTGGTTTCATCTTTGAGAGAGAATTTATATTTTGTGAATTTACTCTGGAAATATGCATACATATCCATAGCAACTGCTGTGGGTATCACATTGATGTTACAGAAGGGTAAGTTCCATGGCATTTGTCCTAGGTCTTGAAGAAAGAATAAGATTACAAGATATAAGAACAGTGGAGGGGGGGCATTCTAGAATAGAGCAACATTTTCACAGAGGCAAGAAAGTACATTATACATTCAGGATACGAATAATACAATTTGGGTGGATCATCGTTTTTGTGAAAGTCAGTAGTGTATGCAGGTACATTGGGGACAAATCATTGAATGTCTTGAAAGCTGTGATGAACTGTTTGGATTTTATTCCGTACTAAAGAAAGTAGTAGAGAATCATTAAAGATTTTAAGGTAGGGAAATGACAAGATCAGAGCTTTTCTAGTGAAATTATTCTGATATCTGAGGAATCCCTGATTCTAGAGTAAGAACTGCATTCCAGCCAAACACATTCAGGAGTCATGGTTGAAAGAAAAAAAAAGAGGAAGAGAGAGGAGAGAAAGGAGGGAATGGGAGGGGAGAGGAATGGAGGGGAGGAAGGAAGGCATGAAGATTTTCCTGGAAATAGCAGAGAAAAGGAAGTAGGAAAGGACATTAAAATCAATCTTTGATTTAAAAAAAAAGCTTTAAAATAGAGATTGAGGATGTTGATCCAGTTTTTTAGATACCATTAACAACTTTACTAGGGATTAGTTAGAGAAAAGTATTGTTAAAAATGGGAAGTTCAGAGAGGCTTAGTAACAAGAGTTACAAAGAAAGATGAGGAACTCTTTGATGTACTCTATGGTTTTGAAAAGTGTTTTAATAATGAAGGAAAAATGTATTCTTCTTACATGGAATAAAGTTACAAGAAGACATTAAATTACTTTCTATAGGAGAGATAGTTGAAGTCAAAGTAATATAAAATGTCCTGTCCTAAATAGGACACATGATGAGTTTAGAAAAAATATTATTCCCAAATAGCTTAATGGGTGATTTTGTCCCTTAAATATTATCAGAAGAGACTTACCAGGATCTTCCCTGATTATCTATATGTGGAAATGTAGGTCCTAATATCACAGTAAAAACATTGACCTACATCCAGTATACTTCCACTCCAGTCAATTTACCATCAAAGTAGTTATTAAACAGTCAAGTACTACAAGCCTGGCATTGTTTCATACAAAGAAGTATGAAAACTTGCCTTCTAAAAGCCAGCTAGGTATTGCAGAAGATAGAACTCTGGGTCTAGAGTCAGGAACATTTTAATTCAAATCCAGGCTGAAACATTTGCTAGCTGTATGACCTGGAGCAAATCACTTCATTTCTGTCTTTCTCAGTTGTAAAATGTGAATCATAATACTAACTACAACACAAGGCTGTTATGAGGATCAAATGAAATTACATTCCTAACGTGCTTGGGACAGTTCCTAGAACATAGTAGACATTTAATAAATACTTGTTTTCTTCCTCTCTCCTCCCCAAGTGCTTCCAATCTAGTTGGCAAAGATGACAAGTATTTCAATCAATTTCATTTTCACTTATTCCCGCCTCAAAAATTGATGTCTGAATGACAATAAAATTGTTTTGATATACATTTTCATTTATTCTTTCTACTTTGATGACTGCAATTCATTCATGTCTTTCTACTCCATGAAGTTCTTTTCCAATGTGTCTCACAAAGCACTTGAAACACTGGAGATATACCTCTAATCTTATATTATTCTATCACTACTAGAACAGCCGTCAAACTATCTATCCTTTTTTCCTCTCATTTCACATCTACCTTCTATTAATATTACACAAGGCCTTGATGGTGGTGGCAATGAATAGTTTTGATAAGCATATGACATCCTCTTTCTAAACATTACCATCTATCCTTGTCTCCATTTTCTCTCCTGTGTACCTTTCAACTTGTAATATGGTTTCTGACCTCATTCTAGAACTAAACATGCTTATTTTTCAAGATTACCAATGATCTCTTAATTGCCAGCTTCTAAGATCTTTTCTTACTCCTTATCCTTCTTGATTCTTCTGAAGCATTAAGAGTAGTGACAATTTCTATTTCTATGCCCAGGTACTCTGCCCTCCCTTGGTTTTCATGACAGTGCTCCCCTCTGGTTCTCCTTTTATTTTTCTGAATACTTTTTCCCCCTCATATGCCTTTATTGAATCAAGAAACAGCATAGAGAAATGAGAAGAATCGGACCTTAGCTCAATGACTATTTCTGGTATATATATATATATATATATATATATATATATATATATATTTAGACACACACACATACAGGCTTTGTTGCTATGTTTAAGTCACTTAACCTCTTTGTACTCCCTAGTAGCTTTCTAAGAGTGCAAGTTTCAGTACAGGTGCCAATATTCAAGATCACAGATCTTGCTAAAAATTAAGAAAAAAAAAAACACCCTTTACTGGATCATCATTCATAGACTCCCCTAACTCTAGGTTTTCCCCAAGGCTCTTTCGTGATCCCTTGATTTTTTTCTACATTCTCTCTCAGTGATCTCATCAGTTCCCATGAATCCAATTATCATCTCCATGAAGAAGTTTCAAATCTATATATCAATCCCTAAACTTTCTCCTCATTCTAATATCTGCAACCTCAATTTACAGTTGGAAATGTCCAAATGATTGACCTATAAGCAGCTCAAACTTAATATGTACAAATTGGAAATCACTGAAGCTCACAAATTCACTCTCACCTCTTCTTATTATTATCCCATCTTATTCTAATAAGTTGCCAAGGTTTGACAATTCTATGTTTATAATGTATGTCATGTATATCTTCTTACATATCCTTATAATATCCTTACAAAGGATACATATCTTTATAAAGATTTTGTAGCAATTTGGGAAGAGGGAATATAGGTTGATAGTTATTATCATCTGCTATCATCTTGTTTTTAATTTTTCTTGTTTTAATTTTAATTATCTTCTATGGTCTATTTCTTTAGAATTTTGCTCTTTTGGCTATAGCTTAAAAATTGATTACTCAATGCCTATAAAGTCCAAGGCATTTCTTCCATGTATACTTCCTCAGGCCTATGTACTCTACCCAATTTCAACTTAAGCACCATTTCCTTGTATGGTACCTCAGGCCTTAAGGTGTTGAAGTCCAAATGTCCTGGCCTTGCTTTCATTAATGATAAAACTAAGAAACTTTAGAAACACTGCCATGGTATTTCCATTTCATTTCTCTTTCTTATACTCTCTACAAAAACTCATGACTACATAAGAATGAATGATAAAATAGTGATATTTCTACCACACCACAGGAAGTATTGTAGATATTGAGAGAAGGGGAAAAAAATCGTTATTTATTAAAATGTGTGAGAAAAGGTTCATAGAGATAGAACTTAACCTCAGTCTTTAAGAGAAGGTATCACCTAGATCCATGGGGTCATGCTCAAATAGAAATGGGAAACAATAAACCAAGCATAAATTTGCCTGTGAATTACATATTGGCTTAGAAAACTACATACAAACATATAAACACAAAATGACATGTATTTATGAACTATTGCATTTCTATTTACTTTGTTAAATATTTCCCAATTGCATTTTAATCTGGTTCTGGCCCCACTAGGGAGTGCTGTGAACTACAGTATGGATCATATGTGCTTTATATCTTTGTAGAATCAGGGGTGAGTGGAGTGGGGAAAAGGGTAGGCAGAAAAATTGTCTCAGAGGTAAAAATGAATAGGGCATTTTCAACAAACCTCCATAGCTATAATGAAGAATTCAAAATATACTGAGAAATACATTGAATCTAGATCATGCTGGGTGTGGAGAATCAGCTTAAGAAGGTTAGACTTCTATCACTGACCCTAAAACCTTAATGTCATTGCTAGATTCACTTGTTCATTTGCTACATTTAGTCTTTATTACTTTCTTGTGCTTTCCAGTGAACTTCAGGTCACCTTTATCCATTATTTCTGAGTTTTCTTGTTTTATTATTTTTCTACTCTTTGAAATATCCAACTTCTTTCTACCAAGTCTTATTTTATGCTGGAGTCTATTATTCTTGATATAGCATCACAATACAAAATCTTCTTTTTTCCTCCATTCATGGAGCATTCAGAATCCAACTTCTTGAGCATTTTCTGCCTAAACACATAACACCATAATGTTTTTTTTTTACTCTCACAATGTGCATCTTTTTTTCTGGTACTTAGTAGTATATTATTCATAACCAATAAATTCATCTATTAAACACAATTTTCTATTCATTGGCAATTGTGCACATTTATAGGACAACAATAACTGATATTCATTGAAGCATTGAAAGATCCTGAAATTCTTTCTGAGTCACTGAAGAAAGATAATTTACTTCAGTTTACTTTCACTACTCAGTGCACTTTGTTGAACCCTAATTCTTTTAAAATTAGCAGTCCATATATGGCATGTATATTACCTTTATTAAAGTACTTCTGCACATCGATGGATCTGTGATCCCATCAATCTAGGCACTCTCTCCAATGGGCAAGATAATAATCCCTCAATTCTATCTTACCCTGTGCAAACAGTTTTTATATTCTATATAATCTCCCTAGAGGATTTACCAATGACATTATTTTACAGAAGTTTCTGTAAGTCCAGTGTGTTAGGCTGCCCATCTGTTATCCTTGCTCTCACAAATCTATATATCCTGCCTCAGTTTTTCTTCTGAGCTTCAGACTCACATGATCAAGTTGCCTATTGGTCAGTTTAAACTGTATGTCCTAAGGATATCTCAAATTTAGCCTGTCTAAAATAGAATTCATTCTCTTTCTCTAAAAATCTTTCCTTTCTACAGAACTTCCTTTTTGCATCTAGAATATCAAAATTCTTTGAAACCCTCATATTGGTAATTTGAGCATTATCCATGATTCATTTTCCATTACTCCACATTTTCAACAAGTTGCCATATCCTGCAATTTCCACTTCCAAAATATCTCTCCCAACCAACTCCTACTTACAACCCCTACCAGTTTCTCATTGTTTCTCTTTTAGAATATTGCAGTGTTCTCCTAATTGGTCTCTATGCCACAAGTCTCTTCCTTTCCAATCCATCCTCCAGCCAGCTGCCAAAGTGATTTCTTTAAGCAGAGATATGGTCATGACATTTCTTCATTCAAAAAAACTTCAGTGGCTCCCTGTTACCTTTAGGATAAGATATAAACTCCTTTGTCTTTTAAAGTTCTTCACAGCTTGGTCTCCAACTATCTTTTTATGCTTATTTTACAGCCTGACCTTTCCCTCATTCTGCAATGCAGTCAAATAGACCTTCTGTTCCACATAAAAAGCACTGCACCTCCTATCCCATGATTTCTCCCCAACTCTTGGACAGGCCTCAAATGCAAGCTGCCTTCACCACCACTTCATAAACACCTCACATTCTTGTATATGTAGTACATACACAGCCTTCTAACCCAAATCTCTCTTGATCCCCTCAAGTGCTAGAGCACTCCCTTTTTAACAACCTAATATTTAACTTTCATTTTTATTTTGTATACGTTCCTCTATATCATTGCATATATAATTGTAGTCAATAACTCATTAAATAAACATTTATTAAGCTCCTGCCATGTACTAGGCACTATGCTAAGTACTGGTGATGCAGAAGAAGGCAAAAGACAGTCCTTTGTCACTTAAGGAATCTCTTGCATACAATATTTGTTGACAATATGTTACAATTTATTTGAACCCACTATGGTTCTTTGCATTTCATTTAAATGAACTGCAATTTTAGAAAATATGACATTCCATGATTCTTCATCATGTACCATCTGAGGATGCATTCTGATATTAAAAATGAGTTTCTGTTACAGGGAGAAACTTAGAGTCATTAAGAACATTAGAAAATTTCCCAGACATAATACACTTCACTCTGTTCTTTCTATTTGGTTCTAGTTTCTATAAGCCTTGGCCTCTATGTTTCTGTTTGTTCCTTTTCATTTTAAGCCCAACTTAACACCATTCTCCTTGCCATCATTTGTGATGAAACTGCTTAAAGGTATGCTAAGTTAATCAGAAAGGACCTATTATGTTCTTTGTAAAACGTATTACCTTATCTGCAATAAATGCTAGTGCCTAAGTTTCAGTGACCTCCACAGTGGCCTTTTTTCTTATATTCATCATGAACACAGTAAGGCAAGATGATCAAGTATCCCATGAAATTATATTATAAATTGCCTTTGGACATAGGACAACACCAACTCCTTAATTTTCCCTCTCCAAGGAGAATCTGTCAGCTATCTTTTAGTTTAGTTTCTATTTTCATGAACCTTATGGTTTTATTTGTAGTAAAATTCAAGAGCAATTATTGACATGATTCAGTTTATCCTGTAGTTTAGTGATTAATTGATCCTCGGATAAGGATCTCACCTTTAGAATACCAAGAGTTTCATTATAAATATCTATAAAAATAAACAAAAATTGTGCAATTCTTAGTAAATACTGCCATGTTTTCCTTCACTCTGCTATGCTCACTTTAGAAGTAGACTAGGCTCATCTAGTTCTGAGTGTCATGTATATTCTTATCTGTGTCATGGATTACTGTGCCCGCTTAATGGTCATGAATCTCTGCCTAATTAGTGTATTCCTCAGAAAGTTTACAAAGTTTTTAACCTGACTGTACACAAAACCTGTTTGGCATAGAAGAATTTGTCAGACCTTGGACTTCCCTGGCACTGCCTTTGAGATATCAGGATCACCCTTTCAGCAACATGAGGCATCAGAGTGAGAATTTTGTGATTTTTTTTAGTGAAATAGAACATTTTACTGGGTAAAATATTGTCTTCTGTATCCATGACTGATAGCTGAGTGTCGCCTCTCCTTGGTCATTATCGATATACTATTTCTGTACTCACATATATTTTGCCTAAGACTCTTAGACTTCTAGAGGGCAGAAAGGATATTTGTTAAATTTGCTCCCTAGTGAACTCGGTACCAGTGTACCTCTCAACAAGTATATGAAAAATCTTTCCAATGGCCTGAATTCAACATCTTACCCCTGACACTATTACTTTTAATTCTATATAAGCAGTCTTCCATTGTGCACACTGGATGAGTCATTCCCAATGCCATTTCCTAACAGCAGAATGAGGAGAGTGCCATCTGTTTTTTCTTACTCTGAAAGAACTTGGGGATTTTTTTTTTAATGGCTCTCACGACAAGCGTTAATTGGCCCAAAATGAGCAGTACTACTAGCTCTGAGATAATGACAAAAGATGCTAGCACTGAATGTACTATAAATTATACCAAGCATCCAACTTTATTTCACGTCAGCTAAGAATACACTTTCTATTCCTTACAAAGAAGTAATTATACATGTGAGCATGTATGTCTGGTAGAGAAATAAAAAAGATCATATTGCTTTTTAAATTTCCAAATCGGTTTGTAAATTAACATCAGTTTCCTTAGTTAATATGGAAAGGAGACTAAACAAAACCTGAGGAGAGAGGTATAAAAATCTTTTATCTTAGTCTAACTAAAAATTTGGATGAGCAGCTTTACAGGTAAGAAATAAGACAATTATGAGTCATAAAATGATATGCACTGCCTTCTCTAAATTATGTATAGAGAAGGCATATTTACTAGTGGTGCTAATATTGCAGAACATCTCTGATTGAACACTGCTTTCTGAATGCCTCATGTTCTTTTCTGATGAATTATGCAGAGGGTTCCAGTATCAGAACAGTGCTAAGGGCCTGAAGTTCATGTCCACAAGTGTTTTTGTGACTCATTCAGAAGCTGCAGACAAATATCTCTTTTTCCCCCCTGTATGCGCAAGTCCAACATTATGTGTATAATAAATGCCACCAATATATGAATGGATAAATTGAAGAGTTTCTACTCGGAAAAAAATGATTTGTGTTTAAAAAATATATCCATCTTCCAAGGACACAGCTGGGTAAAATTTCAGAGTGCTGTGCAAGAGTTATGCCTCTAAATCTCATTAACAGTAATGGAATTTGTGGATATAACAACCAAGCACATTGATTTGAACATTTCCCCCAACATGTACATTTTATTTTTAGAAAAGCGTTTCTTTTATAGCAGATAGGGTTAGAAAACTTTTATTTGGAGGTCACATTTAGTCTAGCTATCTTTTGGAAAAACTTTGATCATAAAAGTATTTAGCTAAGATTCTTAGTAAGAATCTTCTTACAAATATTATTTAAAATGGCAGTGATAATAAAAATAACATAAAAGGATTTTTATTTCCAAAGGATTACTTTATTTAGGAAGAAATATGTAAGCATCATTTTTAGAAACCTTGTATTTCTATATGACATACCTAAGGAAGTATGAAAGAAAAAGTTTGGCAATTTCAATGTTAGTAAACAAAAGAAAAGAAATAAAAGCCCTAATCAATATTCCCAGGTAATTGCTGTCTCAAATGCATCCTAGAAATATAGTTAGACAAATGTGCTCCAAGTGCAAAACTCTAGTGTGTTACATCAGTAATCCCTAAGTTTTCTGATTTCACAGATGATAAAACTCTCAATGAGACACCAATGAGATGTGACAGAATGGGAAGGTGGGGAGTGAAGAGATCAAAGAGGAGCAGGTATGAATCACCATAGATTCTGAGAATCACACCACTCCTTGTATCAGGTCATCACTAATCTGTTTCTAAATTTAGGTATTTTTTTCTTGTTCCCCATAATATACAAAGTGGATAACTGATCTTTTGTATTGGAGTGTTCCTGTTTATGCTGCAGAGACCTTATGGGAGTGGGGCAAGAGGCTCTCCCTGTGTACATACTCCTCCATCTTATCTCTCCTATCCAGAGCTGCATGACCACATATTGTTCTAACCCAACATCTAGGAAATAATGGGAAGAGACATTTAGGAAATTGTCCTGTATGACATTTTTTCACATTATAGCATTAGCCTTTAGTCACTTTCAGAATCCATAGAAATATTATTATGTTTTGTTTGTTTTCCACCTTCTCATAATTACTAATTCAAAACAAGTCATTAAGAACATGGAAATAAATCTCTCCCCTACTGTTGACAAAATACAGAAATTCTTGGAGAAATATTGATTAAGATAGCAGAAATAATAATATCAAATTTGAATCAAAGCAAAGTACTGAAGAATTATGTTACAATAACATGTTTTAATGAAGTCTCTGGTATTTTTGGTAGCATTTGTCTTTAACTATATTTGATTTCATACTTCACTTTCTTTGTTCCAAATAATAGCAAACTAATTTTGGGATCATGAGTAAACGTGACCATGGAATGAACTGTATACTGTTTCAGCTCCAATAATCATTTATTGCAAATGCTTGCAACAAACATTTATCGTGAAGGGCCTTGTTAGGCGAAATACACGCAGAGAAATCAGATGACATAGTTCTTGCCCTCAAGCAGCTTGTCATCTAGTAAGAAGAGGGAATGTGAGAAATATTCACAAATATCTATGATAATCACGTTCTAAGTTGTATTATTTATATACTCGGTGCACTACGGAGATTAAGCAGACCTGAATGATAAAAGTAGGAACCACTTGCCGCTGGGAGGATGAGTCAAAATCTTTCATGGGCAAAGTTGTCCCTGGACCTTGGAGGAAATGTCTATAGGCAGAAAAGGAGAAAGAGGGCCTGAGAGGAGTCTTTCCCCACAATGAGCAGCAGCCTATACAAAGGAATACAATCAAAACTGTGAGGTGATTATGACGGCACTAAGTTATGAAGGGCTTTCAAGGCCATACAGGGTAATTTGTACTTGTTTCTGGAGGCATCAGGAAGCTACTTGAAGTTTATTACTCAAAAAGAAGGAACAGAGGAATTATCAGTGTAATGTATATGCAGACTGATAATACCAGAGTGAAAATAAGTAGAGAAAACTAGTACAACCAAGAAACATATTAGACTGAATAGATGTGTGTGACTACTGACAGAGTGAACTGAATAACAAATGGAAAGCTCAGCAGATCTCATGCTCAGAAAGCATGAGAAGAATGCACACTCCCAAGAACCAGCACGTAGAAAGTCAGAGAACTAAGCAGCTTAAGTAAATACACACACATGCATTTCTCAGGCCATTCAATTACAGTTGACATTTATTAAACACACACTTCTGCGCAGAAGTGTAGTGTGAACAAAGGGGGGTGTTGTGAAATCTGTCAGTCAACATTTATTAAGTTCCGATGTGTCAGGCACTGTGCTAAATGCTAGAGATATGGAAAGTGGGAAATGATCATTCTTGCCCTCAAGAACCTTATAATCTAATGCGAAAAACAAGAAATATAAACAAAGAAGGTTATACACAGAATAAATAGGAAATAATTTATACAGGGAAAGCACTAGAATTAAGAAGAGCTCAAAAAGTCTTCCAGTACAAGATGGGATTTTAGTTGGGACTTAAAGGAAGTCAAGGAAGTGAATAGTGGGAACAGAGGAGGGAAAGTATTCCAGGAACGAGGGACAGCCAGAGGAAATCCCTGGTGCCAAGAGATGGAGTGTCTTGTTCATGGAACAGCCAGGAGGTGAGTGTTGTTGGATCAATTGTACGATTTGTAGTAAAGTATAAGACAATTGGAAATGGGACGGTTGTGGGGGCACTAAGTTATGAAGAGCTTTCAAGGCAAACAGAGTAATTTGTATTTGCTTCTGGAGGTAACAGGGAGCTATTGAAGTTTATTACTCAAAAGCAGACCCAAACTTTTGGAAAATTAGCAAGACATAAGGAAAAGAACTCTAATAATAGAGTGGAAAGGAGGAGGATTACTGAGAAAGAATTAGGGGAAAAAGAGGTTTAGAATGCTCAATATGGAAAATGAGATAGAAAATCAATTAGGAAAGAGTAAAAAGACTGCTTTGGTTACATGAAAACATGGAGGAAGGTGACTGATTTTTAAGTGAGGTGCAGTAAAGATTCTTTTTTCAGATACTGACTCAACCATTTCTACGCTAAAATCCTTTCTATCTCTTAAATATATTTATTCCGCGATCATGATAGTAGACTGAGGAAGAGAAATGTACATGAATTTGTCTTTGGCCAACTCATTTTGGCAAGTACTTCAAGTGTCAATGATAATTGCAGACCACCACTCACTATGATTCATACGTTTTAAATTTAAATGCTCTGGTAAGAGGAAGGAAAACATGCAATACAAATTAGAAAAAAATAAAACCTAGAGAACTGTAGTTAAATAGAAACTCTTAGTGTGCTGTTTTATGTATAGTTATAATCACTATCAGCAAATTTACTTAGTACTCTCTGTGGTCGTGATGATTATCATCAGTGGTTATGATCTAGATGCCTATTGGTAAATTAGTTTTCACTGATTCATGTTCATTTCTATATAAACTTTCTTCCTGGGTTCTTAAAAGCTGCTATGTTATTCTGCAACCAACATATTATGTGATGGTATCAATGAAGTATAAATTTGTTGAACTCTGGCTCCTAATGAACTACTCCCCAATCTTCAAGTTATTACTATTTAGTATTACTTTTCTTGCCTCTCCATATCTTGAGATCACTTCTAGCAGGACTGTCCAGTAACTGTTTCATTTTTGTCTTTGTATCTCCAGTGCTAGCCTATACAGAAAAATGTGTTTAATAAATGTTTGTTGAGTACAATTGAATGACCTGAGAAATGTGTGTGTGTGTGTGTGTGTGTGTGTGTGTGTGTTTATTTAAGCTTCTCAGCCTTTTGATTTTCTATCTGCTGATTCTTGGTAGTGTGCATTCTTCTCATGCTTTCTGAGCATGAAATCTGCTGAGCTTTCAATTTGTTGTTTGGTTCACTCTGTCAATAGTCACATACATCTATACAGTCTAATAAGTATTCTGGTTGTGCTAGTTTCCTCCACTTATTTTCACTCTGGTATTATCAGTCTGGGTATACATCAAATTTCATCAATAAAGCCTGGGAGAGACATCATTTATTTAACATATTTATTTCAAAGACAGCAATGAAGAAATGATATCTCATTTTCCCTCTGTTAGACACTGGCTACCCTCAATGGCTATTAAAGGATTACTCTACTTCTCTGTGCCAATAATTTTGTTATAGTTTCTATTTTAAAAACAAAAGGCTAAATTCATGGCACCTTTCATTTTATCTAAAACTGTTATACCTTTCTCTATATCTTAATTTTACTTTCACTTGGTGGGGATAACAGGTCCAGTATGGAGATTTTAAACCTAATAAAATGGTATTCAATTTGTTAGGATCAGTCCATTTTTCCACTTAGAAAAAAATAATCCATCTAACTCAGAGGTAAAATGAAAGAAACACAAGATGTGTGTGTGTGTGAGTGTAAAAATGTTTGTGTGTGTGTGTGTGTTATACATACACACATATCTCACTCATTTATATTGGAATTTTTGAAGAATAAAGGCCAATTATTTGAAATTAATTTGTCCAATTTACATTATATTTTAAATACTCCCACTGTCTCTATTAATTTTGCTGCATAATAGAAGTGAGGAAATACAACTATAAGATCATAAAGACCATAAAGTTGGGGAAAATATATTTTTGTTTCTTTCCTTTCAGTGCCTAGAATAGGTGTTTAGTGGGTTTTTTTTAATTAAACTGCTATAGGATCAACAAGATTAAAATTAACATCATTTCTATAACTACAACTTTTCTCTTTTAAAATAAAGATTTATAAATTTCAAACAACACAAATTAGATATGCCCTGAGAAATCACTTTTTAAAAAGTCACATTTACTAAATACCTCCTATGGGTGCTATGCCAGGCCATGGGAATACAAAGAATAAAAACAAAATTTTCTCTATCCTCAAAGTTTTCACATTTTTGATAAAGCCCCCAATGTTATGCCTCACAATATGAAACAATTGGAAGCATTAAAAACAATTCTGTTAGCAGGGAGTTTGGTTTAGAGAGCCATTATCAGTTGTTCTTTCACCCAGGGTAATGACAAATGCAAGTCATTTATCATTAAATACATTTCACTAAAATCTGTTTTAAAATATCAAAGGAATGTCTACTAAAACATGTTTTACTTGTTGACATGTTGTTCTAAGATGGAAGTTGTGCCATATACAGAACTTGAGACCCTTCTAAACCACCTTTCAGTATTGTATAAAATGTTATCAATATTATTTAACAATTTTAAAAGTCAGTTAACACACATGAAATATATTATAGTCTAGTTAAAACAGAAATTTTACTTGGGCAAATTAAGATAAATACATCATTTATCTTATGTATTCCTGGATTTAAGATTGAAGGGACTGCCAAAATAAACAATCCTATTATATTAAAGGTAAGGAAAAAGGGTCAATAACACAGAGGTAGTAAAAAACTCAGACAATATCAGACACAGTACTCTTCCTATTACATCATGCTAGTTCTTAGAAGGACTGAATTTTCAAAGGCTGATTTTCCCCTCAATCAGTAACTCTTCCTCCTTGCATCTTACCTTTACTTGCCATTCTCATGGATTTAGGTATTATTTATTATTATGTATTATTTTGCATTAGATCTTCATAACTATATGAAATTTTCTCCTACAAGACTGTCAATTTCATTAGGGCAAGAATTCTGTCTCAGGTCAATTTTATCTTTCTCCCACCTTTCAGAAGGTACTTTTAATGCATAAAGATACTTAATAGATTTTAAATTTAAATCTTAAACTGAATTATAATTTCAAAAAGAAGCAAGCCAAACTCAATATATTATATCTGAAAGTAAAAGTTTCAGGTAAGAAGTAGAAGTGAGAAAGTAGAGAGGATTTTGGACCTGGAACAAAGAAAAGCCTGCATGTAAATCTAACTTTTATCATTTATTTGCTGTATATCCATAGTCAACTCATTTAACTTTTCTTAACCTCATCAAATGAGATAATGTGTGTAAAATGCTTTATAAACTTTAAATTTCTAGATATATTTCAGATATTGATGTTAACTTCAAAAAGATATTTCTGTAGAAAGAAGATTTTTATAGTGGAACTGTCAGGCTACTAAAGAAAGGTCACAGAAGATCATAGCATTTAGTGTTAGAGAAAACTTTAAAGAAAGTATAATCCAGGAGTTTTTAACCTAGAGTCCATGGATCTCCAAGGCTCAGGAGATTTCAAGGGGTCTCTGAACTTGGATGGGAAAAAAATAAATCTCTATTTTTCACTAACTTCTAAGTTAAATTTAACATTCCCTTCAGTTATTTAAAAATATTATCCTCAGAAAAGGTTTCATAGGCTTTAACGAAATGCCCAAGGGATGGGTGATCCAAAAAAAAAAAAAGGTTCAAGAACTGCTTGTCTAATCTAATCTCCTCATTCTATAGATGAGGACACTGGGACCTAGAAAGATGTCCTTGCCTAAAGTCATACAACTAGAAAGTAGAGAGATGGGATGATGACACTGATTTTAAATGATTTCTGATGATCTCTGATTTTAAAATTCAGGAAAGGATTAAAGCTATTTCCTATAAGACTAGTCTTCACAATTAATACGAAGTTCTCGCACCTGCCCAGGATTTCCTTTGCCTTTCTTCTGAACCATCTTATTCTTCGCTATCCAGGGAGGTATGACACAATGAAAACGACACCGGATTTGGAATTAGAGGGTCTATTTTTTTGAACCTGGATTTTGTCACTTACCACCAATGTGACCTTATCCTTCTCGGCTTCATTTTCTTCACCTGTAGAATACAGAGATTGTACTAGGTGGTGCCTATGGTCCTTTCTACCTCGAGTTATGATTTCACATGATTTTCACTAAAACACTTTAAAGGACATGGTGAAAATATTAGGGTGCCCACTTGATACATGAAGAAAATGAGAACCAAGGTAGGGAAGTGACTTTCCAAAAGACACATGCTTACATTGCTTAAACTTGGCATCAAAATACAGATCGTCAGACTCCAAGTCGGTGTATTTCCAAGCAACATCAGGATTTATGTGAACATTTGGGGAAAATTATTCTTGATTAAAGAACTCTTTGTAGATGAATAGGTTTGCAAACAATTTCACTTGCCTTAATGTCTAGAATGTACTCATTCATGCAATGGGAACAGTGGCACCTACCTAACAAGATGTTGGTGTAAAGTCTTATTTCAATGTGAGCTATTATACACAAATTTGAGTTTGAATTCTAATGTTCTTACACTTTGCAAGGCCCTCCTCTCCTCCACTTTTTCTCCTCCTTTCCAGTGTAAAAATTCCCAAATAAGTGGCCTGTACCTGCTGTCTCTCCTCACTCACCACTCACTCTTTCTTGTGGGAGAGGGAATTTCCAAACCGGCGATTTTATCAGTTTAGAGAGTACTTGGTCAGGAAAGAGCCTTTATCAATGTAGATTGGCAACTCCTGAATAATCTACTGTGTACTCTTGGAGGACTGCCTGGTCACTGAAAGATAACATGATTTGTCCAGGCTGATACTTGTATGCTTGTATGCTTCCTGAATAGGACTTGAACCCAGACTTTGCTGATAGTAAGGTCAACTCCTTATTTACTCCAACTCCCCTTTCTCCAATCAGGAAAGCTATAGCTTTCAGCTACAGCTTTTTAGAAGGCTACATCTGGAGGAAACTTTGTAGGTAATCTAATTACTCCATTCAAACAAAAGGCAACAGAGACATTAAAAGGTAAAATAATTGTCTCAAGAAAATATAACAATAATAATGACTAAAGTTTCTATAGCTCTTACAATGTGTCAGACTCCTTACTAAATGTTTTATCATTATCTCATTTGATCCTCATAAGAGCACCGAAATATAGCTGCTATTATTATCCCAGCTTTATATTTATTATTTCTATTATCCCAGCTTTATACTATTATTCTCTTAGTATATTATATTATTATCCCATTTTATAGTTGAGGAAACTAAGATGAAATAGAATGTAGTGACTTGCCCATGTTCATACAGCTAATCAATGTCTGAGGTTTGATTTGAATTCAGGTTTTCCTGATTCCAGGCCTGGAGCTCCTCTATCTTCTGTGCTGCACAGTTACTTTTTAAAGAGGAGATCTTGAAGGCCACCTAATCTAAAGCATACCTGCATGTTGCAGTACAAAGAGCATTGAGTAGGCACACAGAGTAACTGGTTTTGAATTACAGCTCTGCTACTGATACCTAAACTTTTCTGGGCATAATTTTCTTCATCTGGAAAATGAAGGAATGGTCTGTATTCTCTCCCAGCTCTAAATCTGTAATCCTATTACCTCTCTGCAACATCCCTCCAAAGTACTTATCCATCCATGCTTGAAGACCCTCAGGGGTAGCTCACTATCTCTTTAGGTAGCCCATTCCATTTTTGATAGTTCTAGTTGTTAAGAATATTTTTCCTGCTCTCAAACATAAATCTATCACAAATTCCACCTATTGGCCCTGTGGGGCCAAGAATAATAACCAAAAATATAGGGCAAGTTGAAATCTGCTGTATAAAGAATTAAGATTATTTTTAAACATATATTCCCTACACACTTTGACTCCTGACCACCACATTCTACCCTCAGACAACCATCCCATGAGTAAAGGTAAACAAAATATAAATGAAGAAGACATAGCTGCTGAATTGTTAGAGGGTCTGAATAGCTTTTGCATAAGTGTTTAAAATAAAATCTAATACTATTTTTTTAAATTACTAGTTTATATCTTGAGGTAATATTATAAAATCAATTTTCTTTATTTTCATATCGGCATTCTCTACTTCTCACCTCCCCCTCTTCACTGAGAGAGTAAGAAAAACAAAGCCTCTATTATATACATTTGCATTAAAAAACAAAATAAATGTCCACATTAGCAATGTCCAAAAACATGTGTCCATCTGCATTCTGCATCAGCACTCTGCCAGAAGGTAATAGCATATTTTATCACCAGTTGTCTGGCATTATAATTAGTCATTGTGTGGATCAGAGTCCTTGATGTCTTTCAGTTTTTTGTCCATACCATCTTTGTTATTATATACATCATTCTCTTGGTTCTTCTGACTCTACTTTGTATCAGTTCACACAAATTGCTCCAGGTTTCTCAGAAACCATCCCCTTTGTCATTTCGTATAGAATATTGTATCCCATCACGTTGATATTCCATAACTTATTCAGCCATTCCCCAAAGATGGGCCCATTCTCAACTTCCAATTCTTTTACATCACAAAAAGAGCTAGTTGCTGCAAAATTTTTACCAATACACTACTAGTAAAAACAGATGACTAGAGGTAGCTCAACTTTCAATGCATGTAAAGTGGTACAAACCTTTACGTTTGTTATCAATGCTGGCAGCAATCTAAGGACAGAATTTGGAGCAGAGAGTTTGAAAAGTAAGGTGCCAAGCAGCAGCTCCTCTTAAGTGTTTTTGATTTTACCTTATCTTACCCATTCAAGTCCCAGAGAATTATAAGGAGCTATCCAAATCCTGTCACTAAAATGATTTAAGGAAGACACAGATTGGCAAGCATATCACTGCCCCCAGAAAGATGCTAGAATCTTCATAGGACAAACTGAATTTTAGTCAGGTATAATTCATTTTTTTAACACAGTAAAACCTGTAGAACATGGGAAATTTAGTTGCTGTGAGGGGTAGGGGAACGGAAGAGAGAGGGTTGTGATTTGTTTGTCCTCCATTCAATGGAGGTAACAGTGAAGTAGACTGCTAAGATGGCAAGGCAGAGACTTCACAGAAGCACCCCCTTTTCAGGAAACACAATAGAGCCTGAGTAAGAAAGCTGGTGAGAAAGTACCTCTCGAAAAATACTGAAAAGCTACTTATAAAGGGTACCTCTTCCTCTCTGCTTCCTCCATCCCTGTAACAAATCCTTGAAAAGAAACTAATGTCTGGGGGGGGTTCTTCACTATGTTTCAATCTTTATTCTTTTATTTTTATTTAATCGCTCCCTCTTCAAATAAAACCTTATTTCAGATTTGAAATGCTATGGATGACTTCTTTTTAAGTGAGAAATGCAGCGCACATTGATGGGAAAACACCATGGATGGCAATTTTCCCCAAAGTTTACGATGTCAGGGCATTCAGTCTATGCTCAGATGTAAAAGAAGAGAAATATTTCTTCCTTAGTTCTAGGCCTACCAAGTTTTATTAAAAAAATCACCTTCCCCAAATAGCAAATAAGTCCATTGCCAAACAGTGAAAAGGAAAAAGTGAATCTTTGAGATGATGATCCCTGGACGGGAAACAAAACAAAAATAAAACAATAATGATATTTCTGAAGTTTCTAGCTTCACAATCAAGATATGAATAATTAGGGAAGCCTTTATAGCCCTAAGTCAGAAAGGCTAATATGAGTTCTACAGAGAGTTATTCTCTAGGGCTCAGACTCCAATGTACATTTTTCCACACTGTGCCACCATAATTTTCATCTTCCTCCCATCAAAACCTTGGACTCTCCTCCTGGGAAGCTGGGCTATGATAAGTGAACTCTTGACTCATCTTGTTATTAACAGGGTTTCCATTCTCCTCAGATACCTCTAAACTATATTTCTATATACATACCTCCCACCCGCTTTTCAGTTTTCTTTTATGTGTTGTGGTCTCCCATTAAAATTTATATTTTTTTTGTTGGTGGAGTTGTGAACTGATCTAACTATTCTGGAGAACAGTTTGGAACTACGGCCATCAAACTGTGTATACCCTTTGACCCAGTAATACCACTACTAGGTCTGTAAGAAAAAGAAAAAAGACCTGTTTATTCAAAAATATTTAAAGCAGCTCTTTTATTGGTGCAAAGAATTGGAAATTGAGGAGGTGTCCATAAATGAGCAAATGATTGAACAAGTAGTGGTACATGATTGTTATAGAATACTGTTGTGCCTTCAGAAACTAAGATTCTTTTAGAAAGATTTACATGAGCTGATGTAAAATGGACAGAACCAGGGGACATTGTACATAGGAAGAGCAATATTATATGATGACCAGCAGTGAATGATGGCTTAGCTATTCTCAGTAATGCAATAACCCAAAACACTTCTGAAGGATTTGTGATGAAGTGTTATCCCTCTGCAGGGAAAGAACTGATGGCCTATGAATGCAGATAGAGGCATACTTTTTCTACTTTATTATTCTTGTTCTTTGGGTGTATGTTTTCTTTTGCATCATGACTTACATGAAAATGTTTTGTGTAATCTATATCAAATTGCTGATCTTTAAGAGGAGAGAGGAAGAGAAGGAAAAAGGGAGAGAATTTGAAACTCAAAATTTTAAAATGAGAATGCTAGAAAATTGTTTACATGTAATTGAGAAAAATTTTTTAACATAAATAAAAAAATGCAAACTTCTTAAGGCAAAGAGTATTTTCTTACTTGTATTTGATTTCTGTCACTTAATGTAATGACAGGCATATATAGGTGCTTAATAAATGTGTTATCTATATCTATCTTTCTCTTCTTTTTTAATTTTTCCTTCTTTTTTCTTCCTTTCTTTTTCTTTCTTTCTTCCTTTCTTATTTACTTTCTTCTCCCCTTCCCCCAGCTCTATTGTTGTTTTGTTTAATTGAATACTTTTACTTTAAGCTATGTCCCGTAGCTGACCAAAAAAAAGAGAAAAAAAAAAAAAAAACATCAACAGGGTCTCTGGAGTTATAGGTTTAGGGACCCAGAGTAACTTAATCCTTGGGAGTTTTTTCCAGGCAACCCATATGAGAGAATACTAGTGCTAATATAGTAGATGTTAAAAAGTAACACCTACAATAGCTAAAAAGAAGTATAATGAACATAGAGTAATATCCATCCTTCCCAAAGTCACAGGAACTTGAAGTAATATTATATATTTCAAAAATATCAGAAATTACAAAAGAAGCCTTGAAAACAGAAAAATATAATTATTAGGCCCCTAATAGATAGTTTGGAGAAGTAATTGCTTGAGGGGATTTTATAGATATCTTCAAATATAAGGATGGATGTTGCTGTGTTTATCCTTCATTGCCAAAGAAGACCATGCCTTCAGAGACTTGATGACATGACCTATACTTGACTTTGTTTTGAGTGAGGGAGGGCTTTGCAAGTCTCATTTCTCCTACAGAGTCATCTGAACCCAGTGATCAGATGTTAATTGGGATGACTAGAGATGACCCAGGATGCACTAGGAGACCTTGGCCCCCTTTAGGCCAAGGTATATGCAGGTACTCACTTAGGGTGAAGTAATGCCCATTCATTGAATAGACCTGTTTAAGAAGTAGCCAGGGCATGGTCCCTTTAATGAGGCAAAGAAAAAGAAAGACATCAGGCTGGGAGGGAAACAGCAACAATTATTACTGATAATCACTCTTAAGCCAGGAGGCTCCAGAAAAGAGATCTTAGGCAGGGACCTAGTGTTATCCAATGTATGAGCTGTTATGTGGAAGGAACATTAGTCTTTTTCTGCTTTTTCTGTCTGACCCCAGATTGCAGAACTAGCAGCAAAAAGAGGAAGTTTAAAAAGAGACATTTTTTAACTTTTAATAAGGACAAATTTTTCTAGCACTATCCATAGATAACATGCTTCTTTTGGACATTGTGACCTTCCCTTTACTGAAGGTCTTAAATAAAGTCTTGGTCACTTGGTGGGTAGAGAAGATTTTGGGGGTATATATTGGGTTAGGTAGCCTATGAGGTCCTGCTGGGGATGGAAGCTCAATTCCATGTGGACAGTCTCGGGCGGGTAAAGGTGGGAACTTCTAAATCTTAGAGTTCTCATGAGGCCCTCCATAAAACACCAGGGAATCGAGGAGTGAGACCGAGCAATCTCATGTATTTCTGCCTCTTCCCATGAGAAACGTGATGGGAGGAGCATCTCCCTCGAGACTGTCCCGGATCTGGGCACACCTATTGTTATCTAACAGGCACGGTATTCAGGTGCAAACTATGCGGCCAGAGAGCTTAATTAGGATCAAGAAAGCCTGAAGGCTCTCTTAGCTCAGGAGGGGCCCTTACAGGACAGAGGGCTCCGTTTTTCCTCTTTTCGCTCTCCCCTCCCCCTCTCTCCCCACTTACACTTCTGCTTCCAATCTCTTATTATAAGATCTTTGCCTCCTTGGGAGATTTTCTCTCTCCCTCCTAAGGAAGAGCTTCCCCTGCACATGTAACCGAGACCCTGAATAAAGCTTAACCCTTGTTCGACTCCGGAAAGTCTCTTCTCTCATACGTTTATCCGGTTTGGCCAGCCGAAGACCTGCGATAGAGGTAAGGTAAGACTCGGGTAGCCCTCAGGCCTCTAGGCCTGGCAAGGTCCATTCTCACAGAAATTCTGTGATTTTAAATTCTCCTTGATCTAATCAACTTTTTTTTTCCAATGGTTCCTACTTTGTATCCACTCTACCAATGTGTCTCCTATAAATATATAAACATCTATATTCATAGGAAGAAAACATGGGAAGCTTCCTCACCCTCTACTACAGTTACTCCCCACTGAAAACCAAGTTTAGAAAGGAGACTCAAATGATAATAAATTTATTTTAGCTGCTTTGTTGCTGTCATTAAGCCAGCTTTGACTCTTTTAGCCCAAGGGCACATGACCTACTACTTATTTTCATGATTGCACAAAGGTATATCAAATGGAATAATGAAAAACAGTACAACAGAGTAGCATACAGTACAGATAAAATTGTGGAAATGCTGGATGAGTTGCCTTTGAAGTGGACCAAAAAAAATAAAATAAAATAAACAGAAAAAGGGATTATAAATGCATCAAAAAGACATATATGTGACTAAATTTTATATATACTTATATATATGAAGATATATAGATATATATAATATCTCAGATGTATTTATGTACTTAATTGGCATATCCAAAATACTTGTAGGCATATAAACAGATGTTTTCTTTAGGACAAACATTAATTAGGAAAACCTTTTTTAAAAAAATAATTCATATGTAGCACTGCAAAAGTGAACTCTCTGCATGTGAGGCATTATAAATTCTGTCACTCACACACACACACACACACACACACACACTCACAAACACAAAATTGGTAATTGAGCCAAAGGGAAATCCAGCATTAACTGTTATAGGGTAGAAAAAGAACATGTATTTCTCAAACCTATTTATTTGCTCAAGGTCAGCTTTCCCAAGGATAACTATTTCTCCTCATAGTCATATCTCCCTCTATCCTGTTCTCTATTTTTTACATCTTCTCCCCTCTCTCTGAATCAAATTCATGTTCTCTCTCTCTTTCTTTCTTACTTTCCAGAAAGCATTATTGTGTTTCCTCAATAGATCATACATGGTTATCTTAAAAGCATCCTCCCATAACTATAAAATATGTTCTTTCTTACATGAACAACATACCTATACTGTGTCACAATTCTACCTCAATTAACAGATCCTCTGGGAAGGAAATTCCTTTAAGTCATTGATGATGAAAGAAACAAACCAAGCATACAACAGCAGAGAAAAAAATTCTTTCATAAATCACATGAAAGAGATGACCATGTTTACAAAAAACTCCCCCAATACAGAAATAAAAACCCTGAAACACAACCTTTATCTTTCCCCAATGAGTTGAATGTAAAAAGATTAAAAACCATTAAAAATGAAGAAGTCTGTCAAATTTGCCTATTTTTTCTCTTGTATCCCATTTTTCTCATTTCTCCCCTTCCTCTCTTACTCCCCCTTCCCCACTATGTCACTTACCTTCCATGGGTAGTCAATTTCTTCCTTTAAAATTTTTATATTTTTATTAATTGAATGATTATACTTTAAGTAAAATTATCTCTATAATATTATTTCAGACAAGCACTTGTAATGATTTTTATCTCTAATTATAGAAGTGAAAATGTTAAATTTTTAAATGGATGATCATAAATATTATATATGTCTATGTCATTGTTCAGCTCAAAAATCTTTGGTGACTTTCTATTGTTTCTAGGATAAAATACAGACTTTTCATCTTACTTTTTGAAGACCTTCATGATGTGACTCTTTTCTTACCTTTCCAGGTTTATTTAACATAATTCTCATTGACACACAATGCATTCTAAGTAAACAGGCCTATTTGCTGCTCTCCAGTCTTGTCACGCTAGTCCCCACCTTTCATATGTAGAGTGAATTTCCTTTTGGCTTCAACTTCTTAGAATTTCTAGCTTCCTTCCAGATTCTCCTGGATTTCCCCAGTTAATGCTCTCTCATTAGTTAATTTGTCACATATACATAGAATGTTATCAGTTCACTTTTTGTATTCTTGTAGCAAATGCAAAATCCTTGAGGGCAAAAACTGTTGTAGGGAGTTGGATTTTTTTTTTTTTTTAGTCTTTATATTTCTAACATCTATTTGATGACTTCTACATAGCGTTCTTTGAACACCTGAAATCAGTCCAAGGGTGAGGAACCATTATGTGGCCAGCTGGGTCCTCAAGTGCAGCCCTTTGATTGAATCCAAACTTCATTGAACAAATTCCTTTAATAAAAGAATTGATTCTGTAAAAATTGGACTCAGTCAAAAGGCCACACCTGAGGATCCCCAAAGGCCACATGTGGTCTCAAGACTACAGATTCACCACCTTTGGCTAGACTGTCTTGGTCAACCCTAAAAACAATCATTTTGGATGGACCTTATTGTGATTGGATGGTTTGTCCACATCATCTCCACTTCAGGCAATGATCTGTCTCCCTAAGACCCCCTGAGGTTTGCTGTGAAGGGGGAAGGTGTTGGGGGTGGAGGAGGAAGCAAGGAGGGGTACCTGGTTTCACCTTCTTTGATGACTCCTCCAGGATTAGAAACCTACTCTGTCCTCCTACTTCTCCCTCCATACCTGAATAAAAGTCATGTTCTATCTCCCAAATGTAATTCACATAGTTACTTGACTGCTTCTCCTCTCTGCACTAAGAAGCCTAAGGATATTGAAGTTTTTTAGTATTGATCAATTTTAGATACTGAAATCATTCTTATCAGATGTTTCTATGCTTTCTAATACTATTTCTACCTCTAATCATGAATTTCTAATGAAATATATTTTCTACATTAAAATAAATATTACTGTAATGAACAAAATTATAACATTCTGCATAGAAGTATGAATATTTTCATGCATAAATGTACATATATAAAGGACATAGTACAATGTACTGATTATAAATGCAATATTCTCCACAAAGGAGCCTGTTGGTAAATGTTTAACCATCATCTCTCCAGAAAAATACACACCAGATATACCTTTAAGTTTAATCTACATTATTAATTCTTTATTAAATCTAGAAATCAACAAAGAAATAAATTGAGCTCTTATTTGTAGAATTTTCCAAGCATGAGTTTCCAAGGTACAAATGCTCAGATTAAAATTAGATGCTCGGATTTAAGGAGCTGGTTTGGACTGGTTCCAGCTCACCCATCTCTCACCCCAAACACAGAATATATCTCCTTGGAGTAAGGTGATGGCTTTCTTCTGTTTAGAAGAGTACCTGACATATAGTAGGTGCTGAATAAATGCTTGTTAAATTGAGTTGAATTACACGTATTAGTTATACCCTAATTTAAATGAGAACTAAGATGCAAAAGTTTGAATAGCAATTGATAACCAGATGCTTTTTTGACCTTCTAATAAGTGTCTTAATAAAAACTTTAGCATTTCCTCCTCCTCCAAAAATTGTTTAAGTTGCTTCCTTCGTCATATTTTCCCTATATACTTCCACAACATTTAAAGAAAATAAGACTTGAATATTAAATACTTTTTGCCATAACTCCTGATGCCTGTAACTCAAACTTTTCACCTTCAATGATTCACAGAACAGTTCGTGAAAGACAGATATTTGTTAATTCAGTCATGCTATTTCCAACAATTCGATACTGTTTTTCAGGTTTCAAAACACAGGCATATAGACAAGTGGGTATATGTAAAAATTTAGGAAAACAAAAAATGGCATAAACAAAATAGTAGAAGAGTATATCATTTCTATTTTAATAAATTGCTGGGGATGGAAGCTCAATTCCAGGTGGACAGTCTCAGGCGGGTAAAGGTGGGAACTTCTAAATCTTAGAGTTCTCACGAGGCCCCCCCAGGAAACGACTGGGAATCGAGGTGAACCGAGATATCTCGTGTATTTCCGCCTCTTCCCGTGAGAAACGTGATGGGAGAGAGCTCTCCCCGCCCTCGAGATTGTCCTGGATCTGGGCACACTATTGTTATCTAACAGCACGGTATTCAGATGCAAACTATGCTGCTGGAGAGTTTAAGTAGGATCAGGAAAGCCTGAAAGCTCTCTTGGGCGGAGGGGTGCGGAGCGGTGAGGACAACAAGGCTCCGCTTTTCCTCTCTCTTCTCTCCCCTCCCCCTCTCTCCCCACTTATACTTCTACTTCCAATCTCTTATTGTAAGATCTTTGCCTCCTTGGGAGATTCTTCGCTCCCTCCTAAGGAAGAATTCCCCTGCACTTGTAATTAGACCCTGAAATAAAGCTCAACCCTTGTTCAACTCTGGAACGTCCTTTCTCTCATACGAGCATCCGGTTTGGCCAACCGAAGACCTCGGGATAGAGGTAAGAAGACTCGGGTAGCCCTCAGACCTCTAGGCCTGGCAGTAAATATTATTCCAGGTGGCAAGGTAAATATCTTTAGGAAGAAATGGTGATAGAGAAGAGGATTTCTCAAGTGAATTTGGTCAGGTGATATTTTAAAATTTTAAATATATTGACAAAACCCAACAAAGCAGAGTTTCTCCATCATTGCTACAAACCATTGGAAATAAATGGATTAGCCATGGGCAGAGTAATAAAAGAAAGAGAGCTTTTGAAAATAAAACACAAGGTAGTAGTCAAGGCTATATAATCTGTCCTTCAATTTCTCTTTTCCCTCTTTTCCTCTCCCCTACTTGTGTTAGAAAGCCCCTTGATTGAGTTGGGAGCAAGGATGACTCCTTCCAGAGAGCTCACTAGCATCAAAATTTTAATAAAATACCTTTTCCCGTGGCACAGAACTTCACAATTAGTTCTATGAAACAGTTTGGAAAAAGTTTACCAAAGAAGGAGATTCAGAGAGAAAATCATGATACTTATTAAGTAGATACTATACATGCATAGTGTATACTGTGTGAAGCACTAGAAAAGCAACAACAAAGATGGAACAGTCCTAGCCCAAAGGAACATAAATTTCATAGGGGAAAACTACATATACATGTAGAGAAGTAAATACAGAATGGATAAAAAGTGATTTGAGATGAGAATTAACAGCCAGCAGAGCTTTGGAAAGTCTCATATAGGAGGGGGCATTGGAGTTTTGAAGGAAGAGAGGGGTTTAAGTTGGGAGGTAAGAAGGGAAAAGATGGATGATTAAAGTTTGAATGACTAGATATGGAAGAGAGGCTATAAATATCATCATAGGGTAGATCAAAATAGCTACTTGGAACCATTTATAAATTTTTATGACTCATATCTAAGGCAGGATGTCAAGAACAAAGAATAAAAAACTTCATGAAAGCAAGATGTTTGTACACTCATACTCATTATTATCAATTCATTTTAAAATGTCAATTTTCTAAAAGTAAGGTTAAAACTGTACTGCAAAACAATAAAAAATGTGGGACCATTTCTCAGGATATACATCAAGCTTCTTGCGCACACACACACACACACACACACACATTAATAATGGTAGAAGTATGATTGTGACAAAGAGAGTTTTCAAAAACCTTTAACTTTATAAAAATCGCATTTTACTCACATTTACACATTGTCTTAAGAACATGTGCTGCACACTAAGACTCAGTCTTTTCCCTTGTCTTCATCACATCTGTATCTGTTACTCTTTACATCATAAAATTCAAATAACCAAGTATCTGACAATGAGTCACTCCCAATTTAGATGCCCATCAAAAATGATTTGGCTCCTCTCCACATTCAAAAAAGCCTAGACAAAGAATATGGCTGAACATTTCAGAGCTTAAAAAGCTGTTCAATTAAGACTGAGTCAAGGGAGCATGATAAGTCTATCTTTTGAAGTAAAAACTAGATATCACCCTACAAAGGTACCTGTAAGGTAAAATTCTGAATATCGAACTCTGTTCTCCAGGTTGCTAGAGACATTCATGAAAGAGGAAAAAAGGGCTCCAAGCTATAATAAAGAATGCTGCATAAAATACATAAAAATTTTCTTAGGACATTTCACAGGATCATAGTAGCTCGTACTTGAAGATACCTTAAATTAACTAAAGATGAGGTGAATTCAGACCAGAGAGATTACATGAATTGTCCAGTATCATCCAGGTAATGGATAGCAGTGCTAGGATTAGAACTCAGGTCCTCTAGTTACCAATATATTTCCTATTACATTACTATGAAATACTCATTTAAACTGAACTAAAGACTGTCTTCAGGCTCCATGCCATGAAAGTGCTTGTAGGAGAAATCAACTTATAATGGGATTATTTTAGCACTCCACATAAAGCCCTTTGGAAAGAACCTCAAGCAGACCTGACATACAGAATTCTGTTCTGTGATATATAGTGTTATAGGAAGATTCAAATTATATCCAAAATAAGTAACAAATTAAATTCATTTTAAAAACAATGAGAATGCTAAAGCTGAAAATGCCTGAGACCACAATGTCCACACTGAAGTGATATCAGAAATGTGCAATTGGTTAAAAATGTTTTCAGAAATTGGCTGTTTTTTCCACTCTCGTTCAAACTGCTAAACTCTTCTAATATTACATCCAAGGTCATTGATTGATAATCTATTTATAGCCTATCTATTCTATTGCTGCTAGAATTTGTACTTAACAACCTCTTCCCAAACATCTTTGGCACCAAGGCACAATAAAATTGCAGGAGGAAGGAGAAGGATAAGAGGGAAATCTTTGTTTTTTTGTTCTAAGTATCTGAATCTAATATCATTTTCATGTTCCTCTCTACACTTCCCCAGTCCCTGCACACCATAAACTCTTTTCCCAGCAGTTGCCATCTATACCACCCAGACTCATTTCTTATCCCTTCTTGCCCATGTTCCTCCCATTTGTCCTTGGAAAGAAGGAAGGAAAGAATTTTTCCCCAGTAAAACTTTTAAAGAAGCTATTTTTGTAACATAAAATTGTAAGGAAAAACAGTAAGTGATCTAACAATCCATTTTAGAAAGTTGTTACTATAGTTCAGAGGTGAAAAATCAGTAGACAGTTTTCTTCTAAATCTAATATAGGTTAGTCTGATTAAAGAAGGCTTGTGGTCACATCAATCATCTGGACTACTCTCTGGGAAGCAAAGTATTTACAGAATACTTACTATGGGTTCAGCACTCATCTCAAATTACTTAATACATTCTGGAAAGCTTTGCAAAAGTTTTCTTTTTTAAGTGCTATAAATAAAGCAAAGAAGAATATAAAGTGATAAAGGATTGTTGTAAGTAGCCATGCTCCATCACCATGGAGATGGTATCAAGAGTCAATAGCATTACATTTCTGAATTAGAGATTTGGATTAAAAATCAAGTGCCAGTGACCCTGAAGGTGCCTTCTATTGCACTAAATTCTTATCTGGAGTTTTTTTTAAAATAAGAAACAATTCAGAATCACTTTAAGGGTAATTGTGAACTCTGTATCTAAGAGAACCATGGTCCCCTGTCTAGTGTGTAATTTTCTGAGATTTTCTGAGTGTAAGAAGTGCGGAACTTTTACAGAATGCAAGGGAAGCTGTATAATTCCTTTTGGACAGGATCAATAATCTTCTGATTGAGCAGATTAGATTAGTTGCAAACTTGTTTGGAGGCAGTGGACAGATTGACTGGCTTATGGAAAACTTTCAATACAAAAAAAAATACCAAAATGTAAAGCAAATAACTTGCAATTTTAAGTTCTTCAGGAAACTCTGTGAGAACTCCTACAAACACAAATAACAACATTTCTAGAAGAATAATGATTAAAAACTAAGAGACAAGTGACCTACTACAAAGCACATCTTTTCCAAGACGGCACAGATGTTCTGTGCTATGTTTGCGTGTTGGTCATGAAATAGACAGGGAGAACAATACCACTTGAAATTCAGTTCTAACATTATTTTTACTGAAAAGCTTTCCTTCTGAATAAACTCTACCTTTATATACTTATATTTTCGCAGAGCATCTAATGCATTTCAATAATTAATTTTTTAGTCAAGAAAAAAATCAAGAAATCAGAACAAGAGGCATAGTAGGCTGAAAAGTGCCAGTGGGAAGGAAAAAAATGGGTAGTAGAACTTTTTGAAGCTGAAAAGAGGTCAGCGGGATACCACTGGGAACAAGGAGGAGATTTTAAGGCTTTTTCTTATTACTATTTACATGAGCTGCCTGGAGAGTAACATAGTCCATAACGTAATACACAACTTTGCAGAAACTGACAGTCTCAGAAAAGAAGAAATGAAATCTAAGAGCAGAAAGAACTAGATGACCAAGGTCATTATCAGTTTAAAAGACATTTTAAAAGAATCTTAGACATGTGTTAAAAGAAAACATGTGAAAATAATTACACAATGACAAGGCCTAGAAAGAACTATATGAAGTCCTCCAAGGAGTTCTACACCCAAAACATCTGTATATCTGCTCCTAAACAGTTTTAATTTCATACCTCCTTTGATAAATGGTACTGCCTGCAGATGATATTAGCCATTATTTTTGTTTCAGCTTTGTTTTGTGTATAAAAAATTAAATTTCTTGATAATAAGCTTCATACGCCAATCTCACGTAAGATATAGTTATTTATAAACTAAGGAAAGACAGTATCACTTCTCACAATGTCCTTTCTAGAGAAAACCTTTTGCCAACACCTTGGAATTTGTTCTTTATTCAACTTTAAAAGGTAGTCCCCCAAGTAATTCTGCCAATGAATTATAAAAATTGATTATTCTGATGACCTAATATAAGTTATATTAGAAAATTACTGTAATCCATGACCTATTTTGAAAAATATATTTAGAATATTTTTTAAATGTGGCTTTAGGCCACATTTTAAAGGACTAGAGCCATTTCAATGTATGATGAATAATAAGTAGGTGTGTGATGTATGTGACACTCTGCATAGGGCTGAATTACTTAACCATGGCCTCTGAGACACTGAAATAGATTTCTGTGAATATATGACTAAAATTTGTGAAAGTCACCACTAGATGGTTATTCCAGTTTTCTGTATAATATTGACAGGTGATCAAAGTCTTTGATGAGGTAGATGGTTACAGTCCAACTTTAGCTAGGCTTTTACTCCAAGATATATGACTTTGAAAAATATTTTGACCACCATATTTTAATGTAGTTAGCTTCATTTGCAATCCTTTTTTTATTTTATGCCTTATTAAATATTACTCTAAGAAGTGGTCCATAGTCTTCACCAGACTCCTAACAAGGGACCATGAAAAAAAAGATAAAGAACTCCTGAGCTAAAACATATAAACTATTGTGTGTTTCTTACTTTTAAAAAAAGCTATACAAGAAAATAAATACTAAAACATCAATCAGTCAGCATTTATTAATCTCTAACAGTGTGACAGGTACTGTGCCAGGCCTTGAAGATACAAAGATATGAATGAAACTGTTACCTGTTACTGTTGCTCATATCCTATAGGGGGAGGCAACATGTACAAAAACAAGCAAAGTATATTACAGATAAATACAAACTAAATTGATAGGAGCAGCATGAGAAGCTAAAAAAGGCCTCTTGCAGTAGGTGATATACAAGCTGAGCTTTGATAGAAAATAAAGAGGTAGAGGTAAGGAAGGATCATGAGTATTAATGTTCACTACCAGAAGGTGCTGCATGAGACCTGTTTTCAACCAAAGTAGCTCATGAGCATTATTTAGCAAGGCGTGGACGTATTACAATCTATATCTATGGAAGTATTCAGTACAATGAAGCTTTTGCTTTATTGAAGCATGAATAGTAATCAAATAGTAAAAGAGTTATAGGATATGATATGACATTTAATAAATTAAAGCTAAAATTTTTTCTAGACGTTTTAAGTAATCTATTTTTCTTTCAATGAGTAATTACCTCAAAACTAATATAGGTAACCTACTCTTGTCCTTTTCCTATCTGTAGCCTAATGCTCTATCATGGCCCAAGTGGCTTTGGCATAACTTTGGTTAATATCCCTTCAGTGTCACTGTTCCCTTTAATATCATTCTGTTTCAAATTTTTTCCTGCCTAGCTTTAGAAATTTGCATGTCTTTTTATGTCAAGGCAATCTCATTTCTCAAGATTCTTGAGAAAGAAATCTTTTTTTTAATTGATAATAGTTCTCAAAGAATATTTCACAGTTGAACAACTTTAAAAATTCTTAAGTCAAATATTATTAGTAGAGTTTCTTCACAAGGTGATTTAAAATGTGTTCATCAGTTTTTGACTTTACAGGGTATTCTACATTATTACATAAGTATGAATGTACCTAATTTCTACTAGACATTACAAATTTTATACGTTTTCATCCTATATTCAACTTTCAAAGTGATCTTCCTAAAGTGGAGATCTAATCATGTCACCACTTGCATCCCCTCATCCCAACTCCACCGTAAATTCAATAAATTTCAGTGGCTATCACCTCCAGGATCCAATGTAAAATCCTCTATTCATTTGTAACTTAAACCACTACCACCACCACTACAATCATTCCAGTTTTCTTACAATGTTCACTCCCCCTCATATACTCTTACGTATATATATATATATATATATATATATATATATATTGCAGTGATACTAGTCTCCTTTCTGTTCCTTAAACAAGATATGCCCTCTCTCAACTCCAAGCACTTTTATTTTAGCCTACCAATATCTATTTATCACAATTATTTCAAAAATATATAGTACAATTTCCCCCTAAATATTAATGTGAAGCTTGGTGAAATAAGTCAAGGGAATTGTGGGATTCCAGGTATAGACAATTATCTTAAAAAGGGATACCAAACATGAGGCTGACAATGGACCAGCAACACTGCAGAGTGAAGCCTGTACCAGATTAAAATGCAATTGGGAAATATTTAAAAATAATAAATATTGTTAGAATATTGTTAAAATTAACATCTGGTTTTCTTTTTTGTAATTAAATTATTTTGTTTTCAGGATTCAACAATCACTTCCATATATCTTAGATTTTTTCCACTCCTTCCTTCTCACTCCCCCCTCCCTCTCTACTTCCTCCCTGAGATGGCATACAACATCTGGTTTTCTATGTCAATATGCAACCCCCAGGGATCCATGACTTTGTTGGCTAGCTTCATTTAAGTTTGATTTTACTGCTCTAGAATATTATCAATATAGTCTAAAGTATATTAGAAAGATCACTGGATTGAGAGTCAAAACTAGGTTTAAATGTCAGCTCTACTTATCATTTATGGGATAATGTATAAGGCATGTAATTTTTGAGCTAATACTTTCTCATCCGTAAAATAAAGATAACAGTAACCATTACATTTGTCAAATTGTTATAGTGTTCAAATGTAATAGTGTTTATAAAGGTTCCTTAATACACTAAATAGCTTTCATCTATTATTATCCTTCCAAGAAAGCTGAAGTGGTTATTTATACCTTGCACATAATAAGACTTTAATGTCTATTGAGATAAAGTGAATTGAAATTAATATTTTAGGATTATTTTCATTTTTAATTCAAAACTAAGTACCATTTGTATTAAAACATAGGTGCCCTGTTCCAATGAAGAGCTGTATTTGAGGTATCTAATAAGATAACATTCCACTGAATTGAGATCATAAAAATGCAACTAAATGTAAATGGTTCAATTGTTTAGGAATGTCATGTTAAAACAAATGAAAACAAATGATCTTTTAAGTCACTGGTTAAATAAGAACGTATTAGGTATGTTCACTTTACACTAAATCCAAACTGTATTATTCTTTTAAGAAATGTAATTTAAGAATCTCTTGTTAATACTATTTTGATATTGACAAGATCATTGACAAAACATTTTGGATTTGATACCCAAGTTTTGTACTGGCAATAGATCACTTTCTTACTCTAGTCAAAATGTTTTTTTGGCCAGAGAACTACAATTAGACTGGCAACCTAACTCAAATTTCTGTTCCCCAAGGATCCTTTTTAAACCACAAGAATCTATCCTGAGTTTCAGGTAAGAATAGAGTTTACCAGACGAATAATAGCCTTAAGACTCCCTAAACAATCTGTTTTGGGTATCACCCAGCTTGCATGTCCACTTGATTTCAGAGATTTTGGCATTTCAAGAATTGCAAGAGACATTAAACTCTCTAAGACTATCTTGAGATAAATTGGAAGCTTCTAAAGTGGTTTGGAACCACTATGGAATGGAGATAGGGAGTGGAAGATGGATATATCTTTGAAGTTCTACTACAGTTTAGGTGGAAATATAAGAGAAAACAAATGCCAGATGGCAAACTACAGACACAGCAGACCTATCTCTACCTCCAAGAAATAACAACAACGAAAGCAAGTGATTTGTACAACAAGGAATTTGGAAACTGCAGGAATATAATACCTGGTACTATACTATAATGTCTAGATTTTAAAATTTTATATTAATAAAATATCTTAGAAAAGTTTCATCATCAATGTAAATTTTGAGGAATCTAAAATCATTGCAAAATTAATCTCTACATTTGAGAAAAATAGTTTTTTCATGGTCAAGTCTAGTTGGAACTTTTAGAAACTCATCGTTATCATCTCAAATGATTTGAACTCTGAATACCAATGTGAATATATTGATTTAAATATTGATTGAATATCTTAATTATGCTAGCATCAAATAAGTCTTTGATGTTTAAATTTATTTGTTTTCATGAAAGCTAACAGATAAGAGGTTTAATATCATTGAATAGTATTTATCCCTGATGTAATAAAGGAGCTCAAAGTTGTAAGAAAGCTGGAAAACTCTCTCTTCAAACATTATCCTGGAGCAGAATTGTGTCACTTACAAATAGTCATGTATCTATGGCTTGATGACCACTGGAAAAGTTGGGAAAATGGGGAAGAGAATTACCTCCCAGAATAGTTTAGTTTCACTCTGGGATGGCATTCATGGAAAAGAAATGTTAATATCAAGCCTAAATCTACTTCCTTTTATCTTCAGCCTATTTTCTACTTTCTAAGGCACAAAAGAACAAGCCCAATCTTTCTACATGACAACTTTAAGTATAATCAAAGACTGCTCTAATGCCTATGATCTGTAGAGTTCGTTGTCTTCATTTTTTAAAATTGGAACATCATTTGCCCTTCTCCAGTCCAATGGCATCTCACCTATTCTCCACAATCTTGCAAAGATCACTCTCATAGTAGCTTAGCAATTACTTATGCTTTTTTTTTCCTTTTAGAACCATAGGAAATAGTTCCTCTGCACCTCGTGATTTGAATGCAAGGGCAACTAAGTGCTCTCTTACTTTCTCTTACTTATTCTTAATTACTTTCAACTCCCTATTAGCTATTTTTGTTCTTTCCTTTCTAGTCCAAAGATAATTGCCCTTACCAGGGAAACCAAAAGATTTCAGACCAAAACAACATCCTGAATAGTTGTTCTATCTCTTCTTCGATCTAACCTTTTCCCCAATATAAGTGACATAAAACTCTTTAGTATCCTTAGTATCCTCCCCTAATTTTAGCTCATTCTGTAATTTAGCTTTCTGATACAAGAAACTTCAGTATTACGCCACCTTTTTGTATTTGTTTTCTGTTACCAGTTCAAAGATTTTTTTCCATCATGGGCAGGGAATCATTGGGAATTTGGGTTTAAAATTTAGCTCTACCAAATCAAACAATTCTGATGAAATGTAAAGGCAATAGCAAAACAGAAGACAGAGAATAATTCCAGAGATTTCTGGAGAGCCTCTGAAGATTTATATGCCTGGTTATTATAAAAGACTCTTGATGGGTTGAATAAGTCACACTATGAACCAAGATCTATAATCTCTACCCTCAAACATCTCATATCTTAAAAAAAAATCAAGGACTATTTATTCATTTCCTAGATGCTCTCTTTAACAATGTTCATATTCATTTATTACAATTAAAACCATTACAAAATCTCATTCTGCAGTAACATACTTTCCAGTTTTATCTTTCATATTTTGTTACTGCTCTAGGAAACCTCCCATTCCTAGCATTCCTTTCTTGTCCTTCGAGGTTCATACTAATTAAATCTTTCTCATCCTTTAAGGCCCAGTTCAATTTCCATATTCTCTAGGAAGCTTACTCTGATCCCATCAGGTAAACTGATTTCTCCCTTTCTGAATGTCTCATCAAACATTGCGATTCTCCTATTCACCTCAGTCTAAATTATATATGGTTGTGTGTCTACCTACCTTATCCCTATAGTAGACCATGATCACCTTCAATGACAGATTTAGTGTCTTATTTATATTTGCATCCCCAGTACCTAGCATAGTGCTTTCATAATGACTTTTATACTTAATAATTGGGAGCTGGGAGGGGAGGCAACATGTTGCACTGAACTGAATATTCTGTGTGCTATAAATAATAAGTTGCTACATTCATATAGTGTTTTAAGGTTTACAAAGCACTCTGCATATGTTAACTCAACTGAACCTCACAAAAACTCTGTAAAGTGGGTATTATTATCATCCTCAATTTACAATGGAGGAAACAAGAACAAAGAATTTAATTGCTAAGAGTCACGCAGCTAGTTAGTGTCTGATGCAGAATTTGAACTCAGGTCTTGCTGATTTCAAATCATGCCCTATATCCATTGCACTAACTAGATGTCTCTTGATGAAAACAAATAAACAAACAAAATCCTTTAAGTAGTATTATCATAGTTGCATTTTAGTAAGAGAATAAAAGAATTTAAAAACAAATAAACTGATGAATAACTGGCCAAATAAATAAATAGCCAAATAATAAATAAATGAATATGAAGAAGAAATCTTTTTTTTTTTTTCAAATATCAACCTGAACATAAAATGCTAACTATAACAGGTGGGGAATTTTACATGCCTTCTAATTTGGAAATGCCTCCCCCTTTAAGTGGCAAACACATACATCCCCTTGCCTTTGGGGAGACGAATTACATTGCACACTAAAAATGATTTTATATGAATGCATTTTTTATTCTTACTTTAATTGATAGGCTCCAAATATATAAATTCATGAGATATTGTCTAATAAAAAAATCTAATGCTCAAATAGAGCAAGGAGAATGCAAGCTATCTTAGCTAGTGAATAAGCATTTATTAAATGCATATTATATGCCAGACACATTGCTAAGTGCTGAGGAATACAAAGAAAGGTGGAAGACAATCCCTGATCTCAAATGGAGACAACATGAAAATAACTATGTACAGCAAAGATATGGAAAAAATAAAAATTTCTCACCCTTTCATTAGACTATTGAAGTCTTACTGATGATGGAGGGGATATAGTCATAGTTCCCAGTAACACAAAGCATCACCCAGATGACAAAGCCAACCTAAAATTTGGAATATTCTGTCCCAGTATGACTACATAGCTGAAATATTAGCCTCCTGGTCCTGGATATATCCATAATAGCCTCACCTGTGAATTTATCATGTGGTCATTCTTGGTTCAGTGGATCAAGTGTCAGGCCTGGAGTCTGTAACACTCATCTTCCTGAGTTAAAATCTGGCCTCAGACATTTACCAATTGTGTCATCCTAGGCAAATCACTTAACCCTGATGAACTGGAGAAAGAAATGAAAAAACCACTCCCGTACCTAAGGTGTTCTGGAAGAGTCAGACATTACTGAATAACAACAATAACATTTCTTGTATCTCAAGACTATACACAGAGCTGGTGGACTAATGGATCTAGATAATAAAATATAATTTTAGTCAGTTATTCACAAAACCCAAATTCATACCCTTCTATTTTTCTTCTTCCTATAAGGTAGACCTGTCATTTGCTGTCTTCAACTATTTTCCTAAATATAATGCTATTATTCATAATAGATCTGCTTTCCAGGTGGATCCATTAACAACAATGAGAATTCAACAGTTAAATTCCTGAATAAATCTGTGCTTTTGCATACTAACCTCATTGCTCAGAAAATTGAGACTTTATTTGATCAGAGCTCACGTGTCACCTGTAAAAGTGCCTTGATAATGAGAATTAGACTAGTTTCTAAGTCTCATTTTCCTGCGTTCCTTTAGATGCTCTTTTTAATTACCAACAATAGATTAGTGTCACAGGTGGTGGCATATATCTTTTATTCATAGCTAGATTATGCTTAAATCTGATCTGATTCCATTGCTTTTTCACATCTAAGCTCTTTATGTGTATATTTAAAACAATTAAATACAGTATCATTATTGTTTTGAAAAACTACATTCCTTGACTTTGTGTTCCCTACACCAAAGGCAACATGAGTTTTGAAATTTATTTTCAATGGCTTAATTGTTTCACTCCATCATTTTTCAATCCTTTTATTTCCCCTCAAATTACCTTTTTTCTCTTTCCCAATTAACTACTGAAGTTAATTTTAGATGTCATTTACATTCACATAATCAGCTGTATATTTATACTGATGAAACTGAGTTATTAGATTTTATAGAACAAAAAATTCATGGTAATGCAATAATAGAATATCACACTGTGATTATATACCAGCACTGGTATACTGTTATCATTTATAACAGTCATGGCAGGTATCCCTCAGAATCTATCTACTTTGAAAGCATTTTTCAATGAATAAACACTTATTTTCCTTAATGCTAACAATGTAAATTAACCTTTTAGTTATTTTTCCATTGTGTCTGACTCCTTGTGACCCCATTGGGGTTTTCTTGGAAAAGATACTAAAGTTATTTGTCCTTTCCTTCTCCAGTTCATTTTATAGACCAGGAACTGAGGCAAACCAGGTTAAGTGACTTGCCCAGGGTCATGAAGCTACTATCTGAGGCCAGATTTGAACTTATGAAGGTGAGTCTTCTTGACCCCATGCCTAACACTTTATCCATTGTACCATCTAGCTGTCCCATAACTATTCCTCCAGAATAAAATGGATAATGGGGAAAGATCAGAACTTCTTTTGAGATGGGAAAGTCAGAGAAGAAATAGGCACACCACATATTTACATAATGTCTTTTAGTTTGCAAAACACTTATGATATCTCAGGGGGGATAAATATGATTTTCTGCACCTAGATTTTCTTGTGACTTACTTCAGAAATGACCTCTTCCATTAGTTGTTGCCCTTTATTTAAAGAATCCCATATTTGAAATCTTACTTTCTGGGAATTTCTAGCTTCCTAGATATAGTGTTTACCTGACTGTGATATGAGATATGGGGAAACAATCACATACAGCTGAGCCTGTGATACTTCATACTTCTAAAGTTCCTGGATCTCTATAGATTCTTAAGTAAGCATGATGTGTAGGCTTGACCCTGGAATATCTTTAACGAATTGACAAAAACCTTTCATAACCTGGACTACTAATTCTTGGAGTGCCACATGGTTATCCATTCCTTTCCATTGCCTACTATGACCTCAAGATTTTCCTGAAAACATAATTCTATTCCATACTTCACCAAGTTCATTATGTCCCTCCAGAGATCTAGTTGTAGTCTTGGCCATTATCTCCATGTGACTTTGTCTCCTTCCTCTCTTTCTTACCTTTTCCATAAAGTTGTCCCTAATCATTACAATCTTTAGCATTCTCTCTTCCATCAATTTCCAAAGACTTTATGAATATATTATATTATAACATGTTGATGACAGTAGAATGTAAGCTCTTTGAGGAATGGACTGTTTTATTTCTACATGTGTATTCAGCACCTATCACAGTGCCTGATACTTGGTAAGTACTTAACAAACATTTGTTGAATTAAATTGAATTGCTAAAAAAGAGTATTGCTTTGGAATAATCAATTTAACTAGAACCATTTCGTGAAGACCAAATGTCTAAATGTGGATTGAACCTGACTTGGCTTCATTGGTATTATGCTTTATCATACTGTATTCACAAGTTCATAAAAACTGTTACTCTGACATTTTGCTGTCTTTTACTAGAGAGTCAATGAAATAACAATAGTGAAATTTTTGTTGTTCAGATGCTCAGTCATGTCTGACATGTCATGACCCAATGGACTATAGCATGCCTGGCCTCTCTATCCTCAACTATCTGTCTAAGTCTGCTTAAGTTTGTGTTCATTGTTTCCATGACACTGTGTCCATCTCATCATCTGCCACCCCCTTTTCCTTTGCCTTCAACCTTTTCCAGCATCAGGGTCTTTTCTAATGGGTTCCATTTTCTCATTATGTTGCCAAAGTACTTAAGCTGAAGCTTGAGTATTTGACCTTCCAGTGAATAGCCTGAATTAATTTCTTTAAGTATTGACTGATTTGATCTCCTTATTGTCCAAAGGACTCTCAAAAGTCTTCTCCAGTAGCACAAACAGAAAGCATCATAATAAATTGCATGTGTTTTACTTTTAGCATTTATGTGTTACTTATTTTACTTCAAGGTCTGCAAAGCACTTTGCAAATGTTTCATTTGATCCTTCCAACAACACTGAAAGAGAAGTTCTACTATAATCTTCATTTTTTACAGATGAGGAAACTTAAGGCTGACAGTTTAGTGACTTTTTCAAGGTCACAAAGCTGGTAAATAATGGAAAGAAAATGGAAGAAGGAAATAAGCATTTATATAGCACCTGTGTGCCATGCATTGTGCTAAATAAACATTTTCACAAATATGATCTAATTGTTTCTCACAACATCCCTAAGAGATAAGTGATATTATCATCCCAATTTTCCATTTGAGGAAACTACAGAAAGCAGAGGTTAAGTGAATTGTCTGTGGTCACACAACTAGTAAATGTGAGGTCAGATTCAAACTGAGGACTTCCTGACTCCATGTCCAGTGCTCTACCCACTGCTCCACTTAGCTCTATAATCATTATCCCAAAGTGCTGATGAATATATGAAATATTATTGCTAGTCCCTCAAACACAGTTAGTTAAAGTCCAGACCTGAATATCAATGACTGATGAACATTTGTCCTTCACCTCATGTTTAATCTTACAAATTCTCAGATCTTATCACATTATTCCACAGATCTGAAATTTCTAAGACTCTTTAGTACAGTCAGTCTATACAGTCTGTTACTACAGAAATATAGTCTAAACTCCTTAGTCTAGAATTCAAGTTACTCTCTACTCTGCTCTACCCTGCTTTTGTAACATTATCTCATATGTGGTTTCGTCAAAGAATAGTAAAGTTACATATCACTTCTCTCTTTGACACCACTTTCCTGTGGGTTAAATGCTATTATTACCACCATTTCTCAGATGGTGAAACTGAGACTGTGAGAGGTTAAGCGATTTGTCCACAGTTTCACTGTTAGTAAGTGTATGAGCTAGGATATGAAATTTGGTCTTTGTGACCCCGAAGTTCACTATTCTTTTTCCCTTATTCTCTCTAAATGGCACAGTGGATAAAGCATTGAATCTGTAGTCAAAAAGACCTAAGTTCAAATCCAGCTTCTGACTCTTCCTAGCTGTGTCATTCTAGGTAAGTCATTTAATTATTGTCTGCCTCAGTTTCCTCAATTATAACCTCTATTTTCCTCAGTTTCTTCAACTCTAAAATAGGGGTAATAACAGCACCTATCTCCCAGAGCTGTTGTGAGGATCAAATTAGATATTTGGAAATTGCTTTTAGCATAGTACCTGGTTCATAGTAGGTGCTATATAAATGCAGGTATTATTCTTATTACACATACTTTCATGAACATACTTTGTTTTCCTGTCTTCATACTTTCTTCAGTTCCTTCTCATCTCTATTTACCAAGCCTGCCTTCAAGCCCTCTTCCCAGCTCCTTTTCATGTGTCTTTCCCCCATTAGAATGTAACCCCAGAATTGATTGGATACAGAGTAAGGGTTTAATAATTGTTCCCTCATGCTCCTTGCTTGGTACTCAAAGGGAGTTGATGGATTGTAAACTCCTTGACATCAGGGACAATCTTTTGCCTCTTTTTGTATCCCCAGAGCTTAGTACAGTGCATAGTGTATGGTATGTATTTAATACATATTGACTAACTAGTGTGGAACAATGGAGAACTGGATTTAAGTTTAAATCCTTACCCTGACACTTTCTACCTGTGTGACCTTGGGAAAATTATTTAATCTCCCAGGACTCTGGTTTACTTATTAGATAGAGTATAGTAGCTCTAACCATGATTCTATGAGTACAACCCAAAAGTAACACTACCTTCAGGTATGGTATTTAGGGTTTCCAGGCTTCAATCACGATACAATGGAAAGAGTGAAACTTGGAGCACTGATTGCTATTCTTGGTGCTATGACTACATAGCATTAGAGTGATTTAACAAGTCACCATCTCTCTGTCAGATTTCTTATCTACTATAAAATCTCAAAAGTTTTCTTCTAGGTCTACAAGTCATATGATTTCTAAAACATTTTCTAATAAATTATTAAGAAAACAAATGATCCATTGAAAGGGTCATTTCATAGATTTTTTTTCATATTTTCAACAGATACTTTTTCAAAAAAGAGTTTCTTAGATTTTGTTAGTAGTGGTTGTCTTTTCATAGGCATATAATAGAGCTTGGAACATTCATGTCTTAAGGCTCTCCCTTTCTCTTTCCCTCTCAATTTCATTCTTTCTCTTTCTCTCTCTCCCTCTCCAAAGGGAGGTAAACTGTGAGGGCCTAAAGGTGCCTAGTTAACTTGGGGCTTACTGACTAGATTTCTTTCTCAAAGACCAAACCTTAAACCCATTTCACCGTGGAGCTCATAGATTGGCCAACCACAGGTACCTGCCCAAGCACCGCTTAAGGGCTCTTTTTTGGGCCCTTCTGGCTCAAAGTGAATGCAAATAGTTATTGTTTCTCTTTTGGTCTGCAACCCTGAGGGTCTTCCCCTGTGAGTTTGACTTTTTTTTTTTTTTTATTAAAGGGACCATCCCTTGGCTCACTTCTTAAAGAGGCCTATTCACTCAATGGACATTACCTCACCTCATTGAAGATCTCTTACCCTATTGACTATCATTTACACATGTGCTTAATAGTACTAGAAAAACATGCAAAATTCAACTGATAGAGTCTACTAAAATACTTATTTTACTGATCCCAAATGGGCTGTCATATAAAAGCAATTCTTTTCTCTAATTGATTACCCAGTTATTTTCTGGATCCACAGTCATAAACTTTTTCTTCTCTCTTCAAGTTTCTCATGCCATGTTCTCCCCACTCCCTCTCTGCAGAGGACCTCACTTCATACCTTACTCTGATAATAGATACTACTCAGTGTGGATTCCTTCTTCTTCTGTATCCAATATCTCAAAATCCTTTGACATCACTACCCATTTTCTTCTCTTTTATGCTAGTTGCCAATGAGGAGGGGACTATCCTCTTTACAAAAGTTAATCTCTCTATCTGACCTCTTGTTGGCACCCCCTTTTAGCTCTTCTGACAGTTTGAACCCTGGAATCATTTGCCCCTCTAATCTTTAAGCTTTCTCTTTTTAAATTCTATTTATTTATTTTTTTAAATTCTGAATCTAAGAAGTAAAACAAGCATTTCCATTACATTTTAGAATAGGGGGGAAAAAGGTAATTGCACATGAAACTGCAACTCTGTTTCCTAGAATTTGCTGTTGCTTTTAAATATACATTAAAGTTTTCATGTAACTTTCTTTTAAGAAGCATCTATTATGTGCCAGACACTGCTAAGAGCTACAACTTCCATACCCTTTCATAGTCAAACTCTCAGAAAGATCTGTCTCTCTTGGTTGGGTTTGCTTGATTTCTTCTCATATTCACTTCTCAGCCCTTCTTAATCTGCTTGAAAATTGTATCATTCAACCCAAAATTTTCTCCATATTACCAAACATTACTCTCTGTCCATACACTGATTTTAAAAATGTGTTGATAATTTTTGAGTTTATATCCTCTGCATTTCCCAATATGCCTTTCTCCTTCTCCACGCCAGAGAATCATAACATATCAAAGAATAAAAATGAGAGAATCAGGTGTGTGTGTGTGTGTGTGTGTGTGTGTGTGTGTGTGTGTGTGTGTGTGTGTGTGTGTGCACTGGCTCAGGGAAGGAAATTTTCATCAAAACTAGCCAAGATGTCATCAGAGTTTGACATTACATGTATGTCCCATTCCATTGGCCTTCCCCTCTTCAAGAAAGGAGATACATGCTTATCTCTTATTGAAACTCAGTCTGGCTTTTATAATGTTAAAGGTTTCAGTTTGCTTTTGTTCTTTTATTTAAATTATTTTAATCATTTCAATTATATGGTGTTGTGTGGTCTCTATGAACTCTCTCTGTATCAGTTCATGTAAGTCTTTCCATGCCTCTCTGTATTCATCAGTCATCATTAGTCAGTTTTTATATCATTATATTCATGTACCACAATATGTTAAGCCATTCTCCAATTAACAGACATCCAATTTGTTACTAATTCTTTTTATGACAAAAAAAGTGATGATATAAATATTTTGGAATAGGTAAAATTTTTTTTTAATCATGTATTTCCTTGAAGCATGTTTTCAGTAACGGAATCTCTGAGTTAAAAATATATGAACTTTTAGACATTGTCTAAGTAGCACGGTAGACAAAGCTGCACTTGGAGTCAAGAAATTCTTAGTTTAAATCCTTCTTCAGTCGCCGACCGACTGACTTTTCATAAATATCTTCACCTCTGTCTCTTTTGGTTTCTTCATTTATAAAAACTGGAATAATGCTGACATATTTTTGAAGGTTGTTGTGAGGATAAAAGTGAGATAGTATTTGTAAATGACTTTGCAAACTTTAAAGTACTATAAAAATGATAGCTATTAGAATTCCAAATTATTTTCCAGGATGTTTGGAAAATTTCATGATTCTGTCAATTGTGTACCCAATCTTTCTCCAAGTCTCCAAATTAACGTTTTTAATCATTCTTTCAATATTAGAATATCAAGGTTGCTTTGAGTGTTTACAATAATCTTTGTATTTATTGCCTGTGATTCTTTTGAGACATCTATTCTTATTCTTGACTGCTTAATCACTGATGAGTGGCTATCAGCCTTATCTATTTGTTATTTCTTTCTAAATAATATCTTGGATACCTGACCCTTTTCTGAGATATTTGACATAATTTCCCCAAACTTACCAATTCCCATCTTATACTAGTTAGGTTAATTTTGTTCATGCAAAAGTTTTTCAATTTTCTATAACTGGAATGATTTATTTGATCTGTTGTGACCATCTCTGTCCCATGATTGTTTATAAAAAAGTATGTATTCTGGTTATTTTCTGTACTTTATGACACGACCTTTAATATTTGTCATACGTTCATTTTAAGCTTATTACAGTATACCATATGATATTGAGATAAGCCTAAAATCTACCAAACTGTCCCCTCCTCCAAGTTTTCCTAGGAATCTTAAAATATGAAATGCTTTCCTCAAAAATATTATAGTCTAAGATTTGTTGAACAATGGGTTATTTAGTTCTAATATCTCTTTGTTCCTTATCTAGTATATATATCACTGATCTATGTTTAACCATTTCTCAATATTTTTTATGATTAATGCTTTATACTATAATTTGAGGTTGGAATTGTTATTACTTCTTTACTTGTAAATTTTTTGTTATTTCCCTTGAGATGCTTGATCTGTTGTTTTCTCAATGAATTTTATTGTTATTTTGACTAGTTCATTATTAAATATTTCCTTGGTATTTGAAATCTATAGCACTACACTTGCAATTTAATTAAGGTAGTATCATCAACGACATTATCTGGGTGGTCTACTCATGAGCACTGACTGTCATTCCAGTTATTTTTTTATTTCTTTAAGGAACTTCCAGCAGTAAAACTATAATCTTATGAAATACGTATAATTCAAGCACAAAAGTTATTACATCATCCTCTCATGAAACACATTTTATGGAATGAAGGATAGTAAAGATCTTTTTAAACACCCTCCAAACCCGAAGGTATTCTGTATGTGTGTGTGTGTGTGTGTGTGTGTGTGTGTGTATTTCTATGTGTCTGTTTTCTGTACTTTTTACTGTGATTAACTATGACCTTTGGTTGGTTAAATATTCCTTTAGTTATGGTTCATAAAGGCATCTTGTCTGATTCTCTTCTATTTCTATCATCTGGGCTTTAATATTTTTCATATCTCTATTTGAACAGACATACACAGATATCTGTGTTTGTACATATGTGTACAATTGTATCCATCCATCTATCTACACACAGTTTCGCTTTACATAGGTATTTTTTAAATGTATGTCAAGAACACTGTGATAGGGAAACTAGTAAACTATGTTAAATATTATTTGGCCTGTAGGCTAGCTTCTCCTTTGAAATATTATTTCAATAGCTGTTAAAAGTTTTGGGGTGTAAACTTTCCTGGATTTTACGAAGAATTCAGCAAAATGTCATGAACACTGAGATCTTTAATTTGAAAACTGGCAATACACTCTAACTTAGAGTGTCATATGTCAGAGAATTCTCTCCCAATAAAAATATATTACTCTAGGCCTATGTGATGTGAAAAGTAGAACAAATTTTATTGATAAATAGAACTATTTAATTGTTTACTTTATAAGGCAGCAAGAATTATTTTGAAAGGCAAAGGGCCCCCAGATGCCCAGCTAACTGTTACATGTTGATAGCGGTGCTCTACCTCATTACAGACATTGTGTTTAAAGTCTGTGAGAAACCCTAAACCTTGGGATTTTAATTACAGACTTTCCAAACCCCAACACAGCAGCCATAGAATAAGCAAATACCAATTTTATTAGCATAATAGAATGACATGAACCAAATGAATGAATTGAGTCTCAAAGGATTTTTCTTTTTGGATGAGATGTGTTTAGACAGAATAGCAAGTGCTATAATGATTTATTTATGTTGGAAATTGGGACATAAACTTAAAGTAGCAATGCTTAAACTAATCTCTAATTGCTAGACATGGCATTACTGTGTTTTGGAGGCAATTGAGTTGTGTCTATTCAAATGTCCACAGTAAATCTCAAGACTATATTTGCATCTAAAGGAGAGGAGAGAAAAAAATTCTTAGTCTCAATAAATCAAGTGAAAAACCACATTCCTGTAGACTTATAAAATAAATATCTAGAGGGGGCATATTTCATCATGATGCAAATCAGTTTGTACTCAGTAACGTGAAGGGAAATAGTTACACAATATCAACGAAAACAGTTGAAGTGCTGTTGAAACATAGAGCAAAGAAATGTGAAATCCCCTGTGGAGTAAAAAAGAAAAAAAAACTGAAGGATATGCAGGAGAATGAGAGAGAGAGAGAAACAGAGAGACAGACAGAGAGACACAGACAGAGACACAGACAGACATGATATATAGAGAATGAGAAAGATAGAGGGAGAGACAAAGAGAGAAGAAAATATAGACAGAAAGATAAGATAAAGACTGTTCCAGAAATGTTTTTTCTATAGATGGATTTCTAACAGTTCTCTCCCTTGGAAGGAGAAGGGGACAGGCTAAAAACCAAGTTAAAATCAATTCAGAATACTCACACATACGACTCTGATTGACTTATCTGAACTGATTGCAAATGATTTAACAGGGTTTATTTTTTCTTTTTCACTCCCTTAAATGAAAAGAATTAGGGGAAAATGTTTACACAGAAAATAATAAATGATAATGTTTATCTCTGTGACATGATTAAATTGTCTACTTGGAAATAATATACTAAGAATACAGAACCAAGGTTCTTGGCTTGCCAGGATTTTGCAAGAAGAGAGGATGGGTCTCTTTAGGGCAGAAGTTCTTGAACTGACCAGCAGGCCAATAAGCAGTTCCATTTTCAGTTTTGCTTTGGAAAGGGAATGTGGGTGAAGAAAGAGCAGGAGAAGAAAGACAGAAAAAGAGAGAAAATGGGGAAATGGATGGCTTACAGGAATGTTCTGCTTGTCAGGACCCAGAGGCTACAGCAAATGTTAGTTTGTGGAAGTTTTCTCTCAGGAAATCTGATGAAAGAATGGGATGAGCTCTCTCTCTATTTTCCTCTTTCTCCTTATCCCTACTTACTACCAAAGCAGGCAGAAATTTTTTCCAAAATCTTACTTCTTAAAGTTTATTTACATTTGTATTTCAATCAATACCACAGAAAATTTAGTTAAAGATATCAATCGTAACTGCTATGTTTTAAAAGACTCACTATTGGTGAATGAGTGTTCTAAAAAGAGGGAAATAAATCTGACCCTTTTATCAAAATAGCCATCTTCATCAATAACAACCCTGAATGCAGCTTTTACTTTGCTTTTTGAGATTTTCTTATGTGTATGTGTGTGTCTACATATATGTAAAGACACACAAATCCAGGATTGTTGTTGTCAGTATTTTGCCTCCCTCTTAGATGATAAGCAATCCAATTACCAATTACCAATGAAACAACTTCATTGTTTACAATGAAAATAAATTCCGTAGTATATTAAATTTGGGGGACTTTGTATATCCATCTAACCAGAAAAGTGTTTTCCTGCTTCCATCACTTTTGCTTTCTAATATCTTAGGGAGAGATGATCCCTGGAGGATACGACTATCATCATTTTATCTTTAGCATAAGTAGTAGAGAAAAACATGGATTAAAATCACTCTGACATATATTTACCTTTTTAAATATAATCTTACATATGAACATGAACATAATTACAGTGGTTAGGTGACAATTACAGTATGATGATAAAACATAATTTAAACTCTCTCGAAACTTTTACTTCTTGCCAAAATTTTAGTATTAAAAAAATGTTTTCCTACTATGTTTCATTATCATATGTCAGGATTACTGATGTCCTGCTTCAGATAAAATCTTAATCAATTAGAACAATCTTCATCTTGATCTTTAATGTGCATATTCCTTTACCTTAAAACATTGAAAGCAAAGTAATATTAAATCATTCCATTAGTATGTAAAATTTTAACAATATATTTTGGAAAAAAATACCAGAGGTTTAAATGTTTTCATGTGAATTTTTCAAAAAGAATATCTTTATGTGCACTATTATTTAACAGAATAATATTGAGTGTCTGATTTCCTTTTAAATCAGACATATTTCATTTTAAATTGCTGAGAGATCTACTTTATATTTTAAATCTTATACAAATTCCAGATAATTATGTTAATTTTATTTGAGTATAGCACAATGACATATGATTGTTGAAGCCTACAACATTTACTTTAAAAGTAATAGCTAAACTTTTTAAACATAGGATTGCTTTCTAGCAATGAAAGAAAATTCTATGCCTTTTTTACATTTACCAAGTTCTGAATTAAAAATAGAGGTTAAGAATTCAGGACTAAAAGTTAGGAAAATGTTTCCCTAACCTGAAGGACTATTGAAATTGAGAAATCTTTTTTACAAAACTCATAATTAAGAAATTTTTAAAATTCATAATTTAGTCAATGTCCAAATTTATGATTAATACAAATTCAGAACATTGGAGAGGTGCTTTGTATTTTGTTGTTCATGGTAGCAAGTTACTTATGTTCGTATTTTAACAAGTCTAAAATATGCAAGGACTAATATTTAACTTAAAAAATGAATATGTAAGATACAAGGCAAAAATGAGAAAAGATGAGGACAATTTGAATGAATAAAACTCTTATTGGAAAATGGTTCAAAGCTACATGGACTTGAATATATTATATGTCCAATCATTTTACCCAAATACAACTATTTTTAAAAAGCTCTGTAAGACTTTATATTTGTCTCTATTAAATTTTGTCACTAGTTTTGACCTATCATTTCAGCCCAACCTTATATTGTCTAGTATTTGGTAAACATCACTCCTACAACTTTTAGGGACTGTTAGGTGACTGTGGATTGACCCTTGGATTGGGAGTCAGGAAGAGCAGAGCTGAAATCTGGCCTCAGACACTGTAGTACTAATTTAAAATGGAAAGAGCTTTCTCATTAATTAATAGGCCCATATGAGCTGCTTGGATGGCCTGGAAGACTGGGTCACATGTGATGGGAGGAGCTTGCTGAAGAGGCAGAACAGGAAGGGTGCAGCAGAACCGGGAGGAAGTGAGTGAGTGGAGTCAGGTCAGGTCAGAGGGGATAGAAGCAGGCAACTGACAAAGGCCAAATGACATGGTGTGACAGCTGATAGTGAGAAGGCCCTGGCTGGGGGAGGGGAGGTTTGAGACTGACACATTGTAGCAGCTGATAGTGAGAAGGCCCTGGCTGGGGGAGGGGAGGTTTGAGAATGGCATTGCCCCCTGCTGTGATCATGTTTATTAATTTCTTGGTCACCATGATAGATTTTGCTTTTTGGTTCTGGGATTTGGCTTTCTGGTGATTAAATAAATGTTTTATTCTGCCTTCTTTATGGAGAGTCTTTTATATTTTGCGACTGAGAATTACGCTGGCATATTCATAGTCACCACCAGTGCTGTGAGTGTTGCCTTGGCGATACAGACACTGTGTGAGCTTAAGCAAGCCATTTAACCTCTGTCTGCTTCAGTTTCTTCATCTATAAAATGGGGATAATAATGTTTACTTTCCAGGATTATTGCACAAACAAAAAGAAATAATGCTTATAAAGTGCTTTGTAAAACTTAGAGTAAATGCTTTTTTAAAAATTCTTTATAAATGATAGCTATCATGATGATAACAAGGAGGATGAAATGATATTGTCATTCAAGGCATTGATTAAAATATTGAATGACATAAGGGCAAGCACAAAGTTCTGCAATATACCACCTAAGAACTCCCCTCATGTTGACAACGATCATTAACCATCACTTGATGATACATTCACAGAGACTTGAACAACTTCTATATTCATATGTATTCCATATTTCTCAGATTTATGCAGAAGGATGTTAATGAAATACTTTGTCAACTCCCTTGCTACAGTAAATATTCGATCTGACTATAAATTTCCTTAATTTATTAATCTTACTTTCCTATCAAAAGATGAAATTAGTTTGGCATGATTTATTCTTAGGTAAAACAATGATAACCCATTGATCTTTGTTTTCTTTTCCAAATAATGATAAGCAATTGATTTTGCTTTTTTCGCACAAGTGAGCAGAGGTGGAAAGCATACCTGGCATTTCCTTGACATAGAAAACTTAACTAACTGCAAGGAAATTACCAATGTGCCCTGAAACTTGAGAGTTTTAGATACCTGCTTTTGGGTACTGAAAGGCTGGACGACTTCTCAAGGTCACACAGCTAGTATGTGTCAGAGCCAGGATGTAAAGCCAGGTCTTTCTGACTTCAAGACTTGTCCTCTATTGACTATATCATGTGATCTCTCACAGATGCATACATAGTACTTCCCAAATCCTACCTCATAGAATGTTAGAATTATAAATTGTTTTATATATTTGACAGCCAAGTTCCAAAGAACTTGAGAGATATCCCTTGAATACACAGAATTCAAGGAATAAAGTTAAGACTTGAATTTGGCCGACCTTGAATTCAACCAACCTTTTACTAATTAATACATTAATATTTATTGATTGTTTGGTTTATTGAAACGAACATATTTAATGTACTAGAAACATGTCCTACTTAATAGGAAGTGTCATACTAATGAAAAAAAAAAAACAACAAGCATTTAAATAGGACTTCTAAAACCAAGTGCAAGGATGACACCAGAAAGTTGGGGGGATGGAATCTGCTTAGGATTTAGACTGGACAGTGGGAAAAAAATCTGTTTAGAAAGTGATGCTATAGGGCAATAGCGAGTTGATCAAGCATGAGAAGTTGCAAATGCCAAAATAAACATTATTCATGAATTGGAATGAGTGAGCTAATTCTTGCAAGAGTATATGTGAATAAGAAACCAAGGTAATTGTGAGTTTGACCTCAAATAGAAGGTAAGATAATCAATCAATTGCTTGCTAGCTAAAGAGGGACAAGAAAAAGATATACAGAAAATAGACAGCAGGACCAGCAATATTATATTAGTTAACTATATAGTCTAAGAGCAGAGATTCCTTTATTGAGAGTGGGTGGTAGCAGGTACAGAGTTGACATGTATGAGCTATAATCACCACACCATGAATATGTTTATTCAAAAGGCAAGCAATATCTTGAAAAAATGATATTTAGTATCTTTGTCACATCCCCGAGGGGAAAAGGGACATTTTGGATGATTTTTTTCAGCCACAAGAATATGCTCCAAAGCTAACAAACTTAAGATTTACCTGAGAAAAGAATGAAATTTCATAGTAGAGGCTCACTATTTCTTAAAACTAGTATCTTTAATTCAATTTTGTGGCATATGAGATTTTGTGTGTGTGTATTATTTCTGTTTTAGTTGTTTTTGAATTCTGACCTCTATTTGTATCTTAATCTAATTACTCATTATTGTGTGAAGGTCTTGGAGGTGCAGTGGATAGAGTACATGCCTGGAGTCAGGAAGACCTGAATTCAAATTTGTCTTCAGATGACTAGTTGCATGACCCTGGACAAGTCACTCAATTCTGTTTATCTCAGCATCCTCAACTGTAAAATGAACTGGAGGAAATGGTGAACTACTCAGTATCTTTGCCATCTGTTGTTCAGTCATTGCTGTCATGTCTGGCTCTTCATGAACCCCTTTGGGGTTTCTTGCAAAGATACTGGAGGAGTTTGCCATTTCCTTCCCTGGTTCATTTTGCAGATGAGGGAACCAAGGCAAACAGGGTTAAGTGATTTGCCTAGGGGTCACACAGCTAGAGTCCAAGGCCAGATCTGACCTCAGAAAGATGAGTCTTCCTGACACCATGTTTGACACTCTATCCATTGGGCCACTTAGCTGCTCCAAATAATTTTGTTGTGGTGTTTTAGTCATTTCAGTCATTTCCAAGTCTTCCTTACTGAGGTCACAAAGAATCTGACCTGACTGAAATGATTGAACAATATTACAGATTTCTATAGGCCTAGTTAGTAGAGTACATGCTCTGGAGATATGAAAATCATAGGTTTGTCATCAGAAGACCATCAAGATAAATCTGGAGAGATCCATCTTAAGACTTGTTACCAGATAACAAGGTTTTGATCACAGTCACGTAAGAAACCCTTTACTGATACATAGCAACATTATAATCTACAGTGGTTCAAGAAAAATTCATGCCATTGAAATTACAGGACATTTTGAATTTTAAAAAAATTGCAAAGCTTTTCCAAGTACATAACTTCTCCAAGCAAACTAGCTTTTTAAGAAAAATACAATGTAGAATAAGGAGGCAAATTTTGCATTTACAATGTAGGCAGGGAAGTGCTGGAGCCTTGTCCTGCCCTTGTGAGAACCAATTATTACATTTTCATTCTGAACATTTACATCTCAGAAATTGGCAAACATTATAAATCAGGGCTCCATTTATTGTTTTGTTTGTTTACTAGACTTTAGAAAGAAAAGGAGCAAATGTTAACAGTACAAATTAAACTTAAAAATGTGTCATGCATACAATTTTTAGTGAGCTGCTTGTTCAACATTTACCACATTCCTCTGAAAATAGAGAATTACTGAAAACATAATTTGATTTTTGTTCAATCATTTTCAGTCCTGTGTGCAGCATATATATATTCATAAAACAGATTATTAATATAAAGAAGAAAAATACAGAGATAGCAAGCAAATCTTCACTGGATACAGCTCTTTTTAAGGCCTAGAGAATTTATAGTAGAATGACATGAAGTTAATCATGCAGAGTGAAAGAAGAAACTCACCTCTAACTCTGTTCTTGGAAGCAGCCGCTGATAGCAAGCAAAAGTGTGCACAAGAAAGAGAACAAAGATATGTTAGACAGAGGTTGTTAGAACACAGAATGCAGAGAAAGTTGTAAGTATGGAATTAATAAACCTATTTTAAATTTATATGCATAGCCAATGTATTTCAGATGTGTATTATCTATTTTAATGACCGAACAGACAATTTTCATTAGTACATTAAATTTTGTGAGTATATGAAAAAAAGGCCTTGAATGTCAAGGTCTAAAATGACACAGATGAAAACATATCGCCATTGAGGTATATAAGCATCACAAGGCAACTATGTGCTGTACCTTTTAAGATCTCTTCGTCATTCACTTCCTTCTTTCGATTCAATAAATATCATAGAAATAAAATAAAATTATGATGAAGCCTGAGTGTAAGTTTTGTTACCCACACTGAAGTTAGGTCTCAAATTTGGAATGTATACAAATGAGAGTGTTTTCATGGAAAAGAAGTTATCAATGTCAGGTTTATATAGTCAAATCAAACTGTTATGAGACAGAAGATTCCAGTCATTTTAATTTGATTATTAGCATAACTGTGAAACCAAAAGACTTCGAAATTGCTCTAAATAGAATATTTCACATTTAGAAGCAAGGTCTCTCCTCATTCTTTCTAATCAATGAGAATAACTTTGTGCCTACACAAAAGAAAGCATTACTTTGGAAGTGTATAAAATAATGCCACAGTAATTTAATGAAGGGATTCTACTTCCCTTTGGAAATACTTCCATCATGAAGAGGAGCTTTCTGCAAAAAGAAGTCTTAGTGGAGACCCTTTCTTTTTTGAGGGTGGGATTATAGCATATGAGTCTCAATGGATCTGACATAGATATCACTTTAAAATATTAACAGAACAATAAAGGGCTGTTGCAGTTCGGTTTATGTTATTTGGAGATTTAAAAATGGATTTGCATTATGAAGCATATAGTCAGTTTGTTGCACATTTAATGAAGTTTGCATTTTTGCCTCAGATCTAGTACTTGTAACTACATATAGAAGCTCTCAAAATATACTGCATCTATAAAAATTACTCAGGAAATCAGTAAGAGGTTTCTAGAAACATCTGTTGAATTACACATTAGCCTCAACAAATGATTACATCTTTCACTTGAGAGCCTCTAAGCAATAATATTAGCTTGTTCATTTTTACATTCATCCTCAAATAGATGGAATCAAAGAGAAAGTAGATCAAATTTATACATAATGGTATTTTCACCTAAAGTAAATAGTCATTTTATGGAACATTATAATGTAACATTAATTCATTATAATCATAGTCAATGTTTATATGATTGCTACTAATTATTCTTTTCTCTATTTCATTACATATTTGAAGTGGAAGGGTCTGTGGTTTTTACTTATATAGTTTTTAATCTCTTATATTGTATATGTATTGTATATTAAAGGAGATATTAAAGGACTAGATGTAGGGAAAAGTGAATATCAGATCCCATTTGTGGTGAAAAAAAGCTCTAGAGGGCACTCAACGCCAATTCTCCTAGAGAGAGAGAATGAAGGAGACAGTGCTATGTGGCAGCATTTGTTTCAGAAAATCAGTCCCTTCAGGAGGTCATCTTCACTAGGTAGACTAGGTAGACTTCTCTGGAATTTCCTCAATCCAAAGAAAGGCTAACCTGAGACCTCAAGGGCAACGAAAGTTGATGGTGGTCGGGTGACAGGACACAGTAGGCTACTGGACTCAAGATGAGAAGGTGGCGGGTGAAAGAGTTTGGAGTTAGACCAAGGTCTTTGACTCAGAAGACCGAGCTCCTTCTAACATCACACCACCTCCATGGTGAATTCAAATTTCTGGGAACTATACTCCTCAAACAAAATCAGTGGACAAAAGAGATGGGCAAAGGAAGTAAGACAAATCTGTAATTGCACTAATATCTATGCTAGATGGAGGAGAGAATAAAAGCTTTTATATTTCAGAATTCCCACCTTGACTGAGAGTCACACACAAAAAACCAATGAAAGATTATATCCTAGAATATCCTGTGAGAGGAAAGGAATAAGGAAGGGGTAAATTAAATGAACATTTCTTGGAAAGGGACATTATAAATTAATGTTAAATTAAGAATTTAGATGGTACGTGGGACAGGTGGCAGTACTGTATTCTTATCAGACAATGGTAAATATTTAATTGAAAGGGAAAGTTAAAAAGAGAGAGGAGGAACAATAAAAGTAAATTCAAGAACTCTAGGTTGGAACAGACAAGGGAGAGTTTTGGAGGAAGCTAACATAATTAGGGACCAGCTGCTAATTTAAAAATATAGAAATATTAAATTAGCATAATTTAATGGAGAAAAACACAAATAGTAGTTATAACATTAAGTGCAAATGGATCAAAATAAAGACAATGAAGAAGAGATAAGAAAATAACTAGCAATTTATTATGTATAAGAAACATTGAAAACAGACACAAAATAAAAATAAGCATCTAGATGAAATTGCTTCAGTTCAAAAAATAGTAGTGATAATTATGATAGGTAAGGTAAACATGTAAGTTGATAATGTCAAGAAAGACAAATGCAACATTATGTTTAAAAGAACAATAAACAATGAAAGAATGTTATTAAATACACATTAACTAATGTCTTAATTCTTAAAGAAAAAGCCAGTGAAAATTTAAAAAGGGAATTGATTGTAACATTAATTTGTAGGTTATTAAATATTAATCTTTCAGAACTAAATAAAATGGAAAGATTTTTAAAAGATTATATAAAACTTAACAGATCACCATAAAAATATATTTGAAAGACGTGCTAATTTCTAAATGATGATGTTAACAATATACATATTTTTCAATGCAGTAGAATACACTTACATAAAATGATCATATTCTAGGTCATGAATTAATAGGAACAAAAATAATAGACTTAAATAGAAAGAAAAAACAACACCTAAAATTATGAGTAGATAAGTTTTAAAAGTCATGGGAATAATAAATACTTTATTTATTTTCTGAAAATTTTTTTTTATTTATTTGTTTTTAGCTTTCAGCAATTACATGTGTAAGATATTGAGTTCTAAATTTCCTCCTCTTCCTTCTACACTCTCCTCCCAAAGACAGTGTGCAATCTGATATAGGCTATACATGTATAAACATATTAAACATATTTCCACATTAGTCATGTTGTAAAGAATTAGAACCAAAGGGAAAAATCATGAGAAAGGAGAAAAAAAGAAAGAAAACAGTATGCTTTGATTGGCCTTCAGACTCCATAGTTTTTTCTCTGAATGTGAATAGAATTTTCCATCATTAGTCTTTTGGAAATGTCTTAGAACCTTGTATTGCTGAGAAGAGTTAAGAATATGAAAGTTGGCCATCGCACAATATTGGTGTTACCATGTGCAGTGTTTTTCTGGTTCTCCTCATTTCACTCACCATCAGTTCATGTAAGTCTTTCCAGTTTTTTCTGAAGTTTAACTGTTCATGCTCATTATGCTCACTTACTGTAACTTGTCCTCAACTGAAGGACATCCTCTCGGTTTTCTTTTCTTGGCCACCACCATAAGAGCTGGTATAAATGCTTTTATACATGTGGATCCTTTTCCCATTTGTATGATCTCTTTGGTATACAGACCTAGAAATGTTATTGCTGGATCAAAGGGTATGCACATTTTTGTAGTCCTTTGGGCATAGTTACAAATTGTCCTCCAGAATGGTTAGATCAGTTCACAACTCCATCAAGAGTGTATTAGTGTTCCAATTTTCCTAGATATTCTGCAATATTTTTCATTTTTCTGTTTTGTCATGTTGGCCAATCTGATAGGTGTGATGTGATACCTCAGAGTTGTTTTAATTTGCATTTCTCTAATCAATACTGGCAACAAAGGATGAACACACAAACTTTCAATTCTCTACATATTTTAGAGATGAAGCCTTTATCAGAGACACTGACTGTAAAAAATTGTTTCTCAGCTTTCTCCTCCCCTTCTAAATTTAGTTGCATTGGTTTTGTTTGTGCAAAAGCCTTTTAATTTCATGTAATCAAAATGATTCAATTCACATTTTATAATGTTCTCTATCTCTGTGTCTGTCATAAATTCTTCCCTTCTCTAGAGATCTGACAGGTAAACTATTCAGAATAACAAATATTCTAAACAAAATTATAAAAATGAAAAAGAAAATATAATTTATGAGAACAAGGTAAACTAGGCACTGGAATAAAATTTATATCTCTGGACATGCATAGATAGGAAAAAGAAGAGTAGCAATTAAAAAACTCCAAAAAAAATAAACAACTGACAAATAATAGCAAAAGAAGAATTTTCAAAATTAAAGGCAAAATTGATGAATCTGAAAATAAATTATCACCCTGATAAACAATGAGATTTAATAAAATAAGATTTAAAAATTGGATAATCTATTATCTTAATTAGTCAAAAATAGAAGAAAGTCAAGGTGCCAAAATAAACCATGAACAACGTGAATTCACAACAGAGTATTCAAAATGAGAAACCAAGTTGAATCATGACAACCACCAAAGGAGAGGAAAAAACCTCCCAAAAGATTTACAAATGAATTCTGTTAAATGTTTACAGAATGATCAATACTTATCCAGCAAAAGAAAGAGGATATTTTAACAAACATATTTTACTTCATTACCCTCAAGAAAGGGAATGAAAAAGCTCAGAAATAAAACTAATATAGCTAATATCACTGGTGGGTATTCAATATGAAATTTTTAAATAAAATTTATCAGAAAAGTCACAGCAACATTGATAAAAAAAATAATTCATTATGTCCAAGTTGTGTTTACAACAGAGAAACCAGATTGTTTACCTTTAGAAAAACAATGGACATAATTAATCACAATAAATGACAAAACAAGATAAAAAACTTATGATCATGTTAATAACACACAAATGAATGTCAACAAAGCACAACACTTAATTTTGTTTAATATCCTAAAAGAAGACAAAAAAACAAAACATAAGTATGGTAGGACCTTCCTCTTACATGAGTAAAAGAATGTGTTTAAGATTAAGAATTTATATTATTTAATTAGGTAGTCACTAAAATCTTCTTCAGCAGGTTCAGGGGTAAAACAAAGATGACCTGCTCCCCAATATTATTACCTAAAAAAAAGAAATGCTAGCTACAGAAACGAGAGGACAAAAAAAGAACTAAAGCTAAGAAGAGGCAAAATTATCATTCGGAAAGTTAAATGGTAAATAGACTGAGAAGAAACACTAAGAAATTATTTAAGAGAATTTAAAACTTCTCTAAAATAGCTGCATAAGACTGTGTAGTATTGTGTTTAGAGAATTGAATTGGGAGTCCAGAAGACCTGGATTCAAATCCTGCCTCTCTGGGACCTAGATGATTAACCTCTAAGTTCCCCAAACAGCTTTCTAGACAATAAACTGCAGATTTGCTGCTGATATATTGGTGGAGGGGATTTCCTCACTGTGGAATTTCTTACACCAATGAAATTATAGTTCAATACAAAAGTAGACATTTACAAAACAAATCAATAAAATCATGAGCAACTATATATAGTACTCAAAAAAGAAATCAAATTATTAATAAAATAATTGCAAAGTATATAAAATAACAGTTAACTTAACCAAGATGTGTATAATGTACTTATAAATACATCCACAAAATATTTTTAAGAGAAATAAAGGAAGCCTTAAATAATTATATATGTATATATATATTCTTTGTTCATGGTTGGGTAACTCCAATATAATAAGAATATTTATTATAGACTAAATTAATCTATAAATTTAGTATTATACCCACTAAACTACCAAGGAGCTACTTTCTAGAACTAGAAATAATAACAAATCATTACTAGGAACAAAAGGTTAAGAATGACAAGGGAGTGGCTGCTAGTTGATGCCATAGGTAGAGCACAGGCCCTAGAGTTCAGATCTGATTTCAGATACTTAGTAGTTGTTTGAGCATGGGCAAGTCACTTAACCCTGATTGCCACAAAGCTCTGCCCCCCCCACCTCAAAAAAAAAAAAAGAAGTACAAGGAAAATAATAATCAAAGTCAAATCTCATAGGGAGCTATCAGAGTCCTTTGGGTAAGAGAATGACATGGTGAGATGCCTACCATCCAGCTTCAGGCTAACCTGTACTAGTACAATAGCTAGCTTCCAAACTGGTCTTGTGATCCACTAGCTGAGTTTAGTCAGAAAAAAAAAAAGATATTCTCCAATAGATAAATAAGGAAAGATTAAGTACAGTTTTAAAAGAAGAAATGTACATTATCAACAATTTTATTTTTAAAAATGCACCACATCGCAAACTTAAAACAATTCTGAGGTATTAAGTCATGCAAAATGACCAAGATATTATGGTGTGATTTTTACCAGAGATGGTCAATGTTGAAGTAGGTGTTAAGGGATATCCACATTGATATATTATATGTAGAGCTATGAAATGATCTAACATTTCTGGGGGGAAAAAAACAAAATAAAATAATTTGGAGTTGGGCCAAAAAAAAATTTGACTATACAATCCATATCCTGGCACTTTACCCCCCCCCTTCAAGACTCATTTCAAATACAACCATCCATGAAGATTTTCCACAAACTCTCCTTCCTCCCTCCAAGTGCCTTCCCTCGGAAATTACTTTCATTTACACTATATACATATTTATTTGCACATTATTTCCTCCAGTAGAATGTGAATTCTTTGAGATCAGGCATCATATTTTGCCTCCATCCTTAGTGCTTACTACATACAATACCGGCAACATAGTAAGTCCTTGATATATACTTGTTGACTAACTATTGACTGTCAATACTATTGATATTTTCATGTCTCGAGGATGTCAATGTTAGAAATAAAGGCCTAGAATAATTCGTAGCGGCATTTACCATAGTAGCAAAACATTTAAAATGAAATGTACACCCATTCATTGGGGACCTGGATAAACAAATTGGAGTATATGAATGGCATGGAATATTAATGTTTTGTAAGTCATAATGAATATGAAGAATTCAAATATACATTGTAAGAATAGATGCAGAACAAATAAAACAGAATCAGGAGGAAAATAAATACAATGACTAAAATATTGTAGTTAAAGACTAAACGCTAAAAGACAAAAGAATTTAAATCAAGGCAGTCATCAAAGTTAGTTCTGAGAGATTAATGTTAGGAAACACTTTATCACTCTTTTCACATGGTCTCTGTATCAGAGTATTTTGCTTAGCTGTTTTATTTAATATCATAAATAAAAGAGGGTATATGTGTGTGTCTATATACTTAGTGTATATAGAATATACATTAATACATATGTATACGTTTTGTTTTAAAGTGGAAGGGATATTGTTGGGAAATAATTGTGATATTAAATGAAGTATTTTTAAAAATAATTTGAAGAAAAAGAAAAGGTTCTTAAAGTTCTTAAATGTAATTGCAGGGAAGCAGGGTTGTATGTTTGAATGTCTTTAAGGGTTTCTGGGTTTTTTGAGTAACTAAGCTACTAAGATACAAAAATAAAATATATTTATGTGTGTGTGAGTGTGTGTGTGTTTGTGTGTGTGTGTGTTTAGCCAGCAAACACACGACAGGCATATAAGAGACTAGTTAATATAATTGGAAAGGGGCCAGGCTACTAGGCTTGTTAGCCCAATTATAATTCTCTGCATATTCAATAGAAAGAGCCAAGATGACAGTAACACTGTCATGAATGTCATGTTCAATACTTGTAAGATTTTCCATTGACAGCATAGTCCAATTATAAGTCAATTGTAAGGCGTACGTTGCACAACATCCAATGTAGCTGAAAATTCTCTCAAAAATACAATTCTAATACTCCTTGGTGAAAATGAAAAGAAAGCAAGTTTAGCATTTTAACTGGAGAAAAGTTTTAGATATAGTATCAAAGTTCTTCACCTTTATATAAAAAGAAAAGGAGGCAGCTGGGTGACTCAGTGGATAGAATACAGGGCCTGGAACCATTTACACTCCTCTTCTGTGTTCAATGAGTATGAGAAGAAAATGGCAAAAACCTTTAGTATCTTTGCCAAGAGAACCCCAAATGGAGTCATGAAGAATCCAACACAACTGAAAAATAATTGAACTGAAGTGATTTAAATACAACTCTGAAGCAATAGATAATCAACAGAGTTTAGTTGTATTAAATTTCAGAGAAGTTTTAATTAAAATGCAAAATAAATTAAGGAAGAATTTGTATGTGCATTTGCTTTTGTGGGAAACTATCAGGAGAGAAAAGAGAATTAACGGTTATAAATAAAGTTGTATCTTGACTCTTTAGTGAATTTAGTGAATTTAAATTATTTTCAAGGCTGGGTCTTGTTTCTCAATAACACGAAATCAATCTGAAAGTGATAAATAAACATAAACAGTTTTTTCAATAGTTTGCCAATCCACTTGGTTGTTTTTTAATACTGAATTGAACAGCTATATGGGTGCTATAAGAAAGTGTAAATATAAAGAAATTTTTAAAAGCACTTGATTTGACCTCAGAAGACCTTATCTCAAATACTTCCTCTAACATTAAGGAGTTCTGTGGATTTGGGTGAACTATTTAAACTGGCTGCATGTTAATTTCCTCATCTCTCAAATGGGGGTCATGTCTATGCCACTCACCTCCCAAAGCTGTTTACATTTTGCTAAATATTTTCCTGAAATGCGCTACATAAATGTGAGTTATTCATATGTTCATAAATGTAAATCCAGAAAGGAACTTAGAAGTCCAAACTCCTTATTTGGCAAATGAGGAAATGATAGAAGTGTGGGCTGATTTAACTTTGACATCCGACAAAACTTACCTAATAACGTTCTAATTAGGGACTTCAATCAAAATCTGGCCAATAGTAATAAATAACTACGTTTTTATCCTGGGGAATCTGATCATATAAAGGGTGAAGTATAGGGACAAGTATAGCAGAACACTTCATTTCACTTGTGAACAGCATTAAATAATTGTGTGCTACAGGAATTCTGAGCTATCCCTCCTTAGGCTATAACTTTCAAAATGTGCTTTTATACCAACGTAAAACAAAATACAGGATTATTCTGTTTCCTCCTTATTGCTTCTATTAAGTGGACAATGTGATCAAGGAGAGTTTGTAACATGTAATTTGGAATGTTCACGAGACTGAAAATATTGGAGGATCTGTGGAACTATGACTACAATTTCTCTTGGCAAAGCCAGTCTAAAATATTTATTTTCTCTAAAGTTGAAGAAGAAGTTTCTTGAAATCCTTTGTTATTATCAGTCTATTTTATTCCCTGCCTTGATATCGCTGCCTTCATTCTAAAAAAAAGAGTCCTCATAAGAAAAAAAAAAGTTAAATCACCTAAACTTTTAGGTTGAAGAGAGAAGATTTTATACCTCTCCTGTTCTCATATACTCATCACCTAGCACAGTGTTCCCACTGTCGGACAAGTTTTAGTATTTTGTCAAAACTTGAAATCGAGCTTAATTTTAATGAATCAATTTTTACACCTTCACTTTTTGCCTAAAATCAATGATTTTTCAGATATTTACCAAATAATCAATTCCACAATATTTCCTTAAATAAGAAAATTAAACTGCTAAAATTCACACATATACATATTCATGTATTTTATAGACACACGTATATGTAAGTATATAATCAATCTACAATCATCATCTGAGAGATTGAAAATTCCATCTTGCTCATCATCATCATCATTTTTAAAAGTACAATAGTACCCAGACAAAAAATCTTGATTCCACATAATTTTTACCTTCTTTAATTTTTTAATTTACCTTTTGCTGCTTCTTCTATGGGGTCACACACAATTCTTTTGAGGAACTAATTGAAATTGTCATTTCACATTTTATGGGTAATTTAAAAAGTCAAGTCTTTTTATTTTTTCAATTTTATATTTCTTTACTACTAGTCTATAAAATATTTTATTACATGGTGGGTCCCTATTTCATCATATATGTAGACTACATACATGTAGACTACTCAGTAATATCTTTTCAAGACGAGGAATCTCCAAAAAGAACTGGGATACATGAAATTATATTCTGCAACCTTAATATACCAGAAATAGAATGGGTCCAACCAAAAAATAATTGGGCTTATTTTTTTTTAAATAAGAAGTAGAAAGGGGTTATTTTATTTTAAGTTTTCTAATATTCCTCTATTTGAGTTATTGAAACTTTAATATAAAGAAAGTTACAATTAGTTACAATTTTCATATTTTTCTTATCTTCTTTTTCTTGAATGAATTCTTTGCAGCCCAATAAGAGCTTGACCTTCACATGACTTCTTAAGTCCCTTCCAACTCTAACTGTATGGCCCTATAATTGTGAGACTATACCTGTCCTTGTACCTTAAAAGTTTTGCTCCTTCTTTTCTTTGTTCTTCTAGCACTAGTTTATTATGTGTAAGTTATTTGGCTGCTCCTCCCTTTAGGCTCATTCCTTTTTCTCCTTTGATCCTTTTAAAACTTCTTGAATTCCCAGCAGATCTTCAACTTTTTTTTTCCCCACTGCTACTCTGTTTCATACTTCCCCATCAGATTATAGTTGTGGTCTCCCTAAAATCTAAGTTCAAAATCCTGAAGGCTTTGTTACAAGAAGGCTTCAAATCTATGACTTCTTGGCTGAATCTATCATATCATCTATCATTGCAAAAATCTTGAAGCACTCCAGAAATAAAAGCTTCTTAATAGATATGGTCTTTGCACATCCACTGAAGGGATATTTCATGCCCATATTTTTATAGATTCTCAAACTAATTTTAAGAATGTCAAAACATCAATGTAAAAAACTATCCTGTGGAGAATTAGTCCATTGAAATGTGGCCCAGTAGCATGTCTTAAGGACAGATGCTTACATCCAGTTTAGATGGATATATTTAATGCAACTTATTTTTTTAAGTAGTTTGTTTTTAAACTGAACTAAGAGTTTATGACACATTATGCAATCCTTTTCCCTAGTCTGTGATTTCCCCTGGTTTGTGATTGTAAGGAAGTCTGAGTAAACTATATCTCTCCATCAATGCAGATTAGCAACTATTCTATAATTTATAGTCACAGAGTTGACTAGAGCATTGAAAAATTATCTGACTTGTCCATAATAGCACAGACAGTTTAGTTTCAGACAGCACTTGAATGTTGATTTTCTGAACTTCAAGACCAGCTCTCAATACACCACTCTATCCTTTGGAACACTAAAGTAGCCAGGAATTCAATTTATAGGTTAAATCTTTTAAATGTCAGAATTTTATTTATTAGATAATAAAATGTGAATTTTTTGTTTTGTATTTCATTCAATATAAAAGCCTAAAATTATCTATTACATTAACAATGAAACTTTAATTGCTTTTTTTTAAAAAACACAAAATAATGTGATAAAATAGGAATTATTTCAATGAAGTCTTACCAATGGCAAAAGAAAAAAAAGTTCACTTCATTCTTTCTTACAAAAAATGAAAATAGAATAAATTATTATAATATTGACACTTTTGCCTATCATCTTGAGTTAAATATCAATGTTAATTATTTGTGTTATTTCATGTGATCCTTACAACAGCTTTTTGAGGTAAGTTCTTTTATTATCTCCATTTAACTCATAATGAAACTGAGACTAAGATAGATTGACTCACCCACAGTTACATAACTAGTGAACGCATGAGAGAAGGTTTGAATGGAGTTCTTCTTGAGTATAAGTGCAATACTACATCCACTGTGCTACCCAGCTACCTTGGTTAACTTTAGCATTTTCTTTTTATATATCTCCTATTGAGTCTCTATCTTTTACATAGTTTTACATGAATTATCTTTTAACTTTATTTACATATTTTCAAATATTCCCTCCTCCCACCATATTTTCTCTCTTTATTGGCAATTCAGCTTCTGATACTTCACTTATCATGAAAGTTTAAAAGAACAAATCACTCTATGTAGCACATACTCTTCTAGGGTAGGCACTTTTTCACTTTTGTTTTTTAATCTCTAAACCTAGAATGGTACCTGGTACATGGAAAGCCATTAGCAAATGTTTGTTGATTGACTGACTGATCTTTTATGATTTCATGAGGGCACCCAGTCTTTTTTACTTGATAGACAAGTTCTAGGTATTAGTTAGTGAAAATCAATACCTTAGATTTTAATATTTATAACCAGTAGCTCAATCACTGTTTTCATTCGTTGAAAGTTGTTGCAATAACAATGTATCTAGAATTTCTATATTTGAAATTCTCACAAATTTTTTTTATATCAATATAAAGAGCTTTCTCAGAACACAGTAAAAAACCAAGTCCTCCCTTTTATACATAAGTACACATATAATGCATATACCATGAAATTTAGGCCTTAAGAGTCAAAGAGAAGTTAGGTTTTTACAGTATTATACTTCTATTGAGGGGGAGTGCTTTTTTTTTCACTTTCAGTGACATCAAATTCATTCTTACTATACTGAGAGAAAGAGTAAAGACAAGTATGTTGTACTCTAGATTTTTTAATGGATTTAAAGTTATTTAAAGATATTTTCCTTTGCAATCTTAAAGCAAATTTACAGAGATCTTTCAAACTTACAAAGTATTTTTTGAGAGGCAGAAGTCAATTCACAAAGCCTCTGCATTTTATTCGTAATATTTATCAATAATATAATCTTTGTAAACATTTAATCTAATTTTTATTGACGAGTTTTTTTAAATGCTACATTCATTTCTAAATATATGGCTTCCTTTCCTAGCAGGCTCACTCTGCCTTGTGACAAAAAAAGGGGAAAAAAGCCACTTCTCAAAAATTACTCGCAAAATAATAATATATACATAAAACATCAGCTTCAACAGCTTTTCCCAGAGGAATTATGAATATCTGTACTGTTTCTCCAAGAAAAGGAAATCTAGAGTTCTAGATCCAAATCCTTACTTTGAATATTTGAACCAGTACTATGTAGGTAACCACTTGGCAAGTACTTCGTACTCCAAACATGAAGAAATATAAATATTTTATAAACAAGTGTAAAAAACACAATCTAGCCAGAGCAGCGGCTAATTGCCCAACAGTACAGTATGATCTGATCCTCTGCTGGTCTCTGTCAGACTAGGAGAAAGGGACTAGAGGGTGATGAAGGTAAGAGTCTAGATTGTAAGGCTCTTATTTATTCACCTTAATCAATACATGCTGGAAGCAAAAGAAACTTCATAACGGACTTCATCTAACATTGCCTTAGTGAAACAAACCATTCAAAATAGTGAACTAGTGAATAGTAAACCTTATGCTTCTATCCATGGTGTGTGTGACTAGAAAATCTAAGGTTTTTTTTTTTTTAGTTGTCTTCTTTCATTACAATGTATTTTTATAATTCCAAGTATATTTGTAGGTTGTTTTTTTCTTGTGAATCACATATAGAAATTGAAGTCATTTGGAATCCTTAAAGGAACCTAACCTCTATTGCCTTTGACTTTAATAAAGTAAATCTAGGGGTGTGTGTAGTATACACTGAGTTCTATTTTTGTAATTTCCATGATCAGACTGTCTAGTAGATGCTGAATGGAGTAATGAATAGAGTAGTAAGTTTGGAAATGGAAAGATCTGGGTTCGAATCAAGTGCTTGCCACTTACCATTTGTGTAGACTTGGGCAATTCAGTTAACCTCTACGGGCACTCAAATCCCTGATGGCTCTCAGTGGTGAAATCATAAATGTTTCATCAACAAGTATTTGCTAAGAGCTTGCTACGTTCCAGACACTACAAGGTCTGGACACACAATGACAAAAGAGAAAAAATTTCTGCCAGTTTTGCCACATTGAATTCATATGATTTGAGCAGGTCACACAGAAAATTTCAAAATCTGTATTTGGATCTAAAATTCAAGATTTTCTTCTGTCTTAGAAAAACAGTAAGGATATCCATATTATGATAATATAATATTTTGATGTAACAAATAAGAGCATTAATTATTTTAGAGCAATTTTCTCTCTCTGATAAAGCATTGTTAATGGAAATAGTTTCAACTACAGTGATATTATTCAAATGCGCACGTTTAAAAAGAGTATTTCTTTTAGAACTGTACTTTTCTGAAGTTAAGTCAAGAAGGAAATAAATTGTATAAAATTCTGATGGGAAATTTACTATGGTTTTTATTTGAATCCCCAGTGCCTACTGAAAGCAAGCACTTGGGAGATTTTTTTAAAGATATGAATTCCATACACAAGGACTCTTAGGAAAATGATGTGGCTTTATTACTGCAAAATCAGATTTATTTGTCATCATTGCCACTGATCGGAATGCTTCTTTTTTTCTTTGCATACACATTTTAAATTGGCCAAAGCACTTATATCATCTCATTTACTCCCAACAACAACTATGTACAGTGGTAAAGGGGGAGATTTTAGCCCTATTTTATAGGGCTATTTAATAGATTTTTTAAAATGAGCCTGAGGAGTGGATAAATACATTAACTAATGCCACTTAAGTAAGTGGTGCTGCAGCTAGGTGGCAGTGCTGAGCCTGGAGTCAGGAAGCCAAATTCAAACCCAATCTCACACTTATTAGTTGTATGACCTGGGACAAGTCACTTAACCTCTTTTTGCCTCCATTTCATCAACTCTAAAATGAGCAAAAGGTCACCTATCTTGCAGGGTTGTTAGGAGGTTCAAATGAGATGATATTTCTCAAGTGTTTAGTTCTGTGCCTGGCATATAATAGGCATTACAGGAAAGGTTATTCCCCCCTTTACTCTGCTATAATCAAGCATATATGACACATTCTTAGTCTAGTGTTCTTTTCTGTATTCCCCTTCATTAAAAAAAAGTGTGGCTTTTTATTACGTAGCATACAGCATTTTCCATATACATAGAAAAGCAATGCTTCTACCACAAGAGAAATCTTTTATATAACTTATTTTTTTTCGGTATCCATACAAATCATGCTTAAAAACTATATTAAATCTACTAAAAGTGACCAACAGTTTCCATAGAAATATGTGTGTGTACACACACACGGAAAAACATATATTTGAAGAGGAAGAGAAAAAACACACACAATCATTGCTCAGAATCTGTTTATGAGCTGCCTTGCTCATGTGGATTCTATTTTTGTTGCTCTTGATTCCACTGTAAAAAATGATACTTATCCATGAGATCATTTCACAGAATGATAGAATCATAGAGTTAGAAGAGATGTTAGGGCATTATCTAGTCCAACCTCCTACTCAATGGAATATCAAGGGCTATGAACTATACTAAAAGAGTCTTTCAACAGTTTAAACTGTTTATGAATTTTTAGCACAGAATCAGTTTAAAATGCAGGTGAGCATATTACAGTAAAGAATTCTAACACTGTCCAAAACCTACGTGGGAATATGACATTTAATTAAATTTATTTTAACAAGAAATTTACAAAGTGAGGACACAGGGCACCAGATACTAAGCAAGATAAGGTAAGATGCTACCCTCATTAATATAACAGGTAGCTATAATACAAAATATCACAAGCATAATACAGATACAAGTAAATGTGGCTTGTCTAATTTGGGGATCTTGTCATTGCCAGCCTGAGGAATCAAGAGAGGCTTCATGGGGGAGGTAGAAGCAGAAATAGGAAGAATGGGAACAGGATAACACAATTTAAACGCTGGATGCAGCATGAGGCAGGGAAAGATAAAAAAAAATCCCCCAAATGGAAGTCAAATAGTTTAGTTTTGGTAAAGTATGAGTTGTATAGAACAAAGCTCCAAAGGTAGGATAGTTCCTGAATGTGGAAAGCTTTGAAGGCCCAGCTGGAAAGTTTTCAAAGCGTTCAGTAGGCAGTAGGAAATACTAAAAAAAAAAAAATTGAAGCAGAGGGATGACATAACCAGATCTCTTTTTAAGGCAGTTATACCAAGGGCACAGAGGTGAGTAGAGAGAGAAAACAGGCAGGAAGATCTATTAGGACACTCTTGCAATAGTGCTGTCAAATAATAATGGGGGACTGTACTAAGAGCATACAGATGAGAATAGATAAAATGATACAAATGTTAGTGATATTGTGGAGATAAGGAAGAATAGGGGCTCTGAGCTAATTACATTCATCTCTATATAGAGGTGACCACTAAAGCTATAAGGAACACATAACTAATGCAGTATGCTATTTAACTTCTCAATGTCTTACATTTAGAATTAGTCTTGAAATGACATTCTTTTTACTGAAAAAAAATGTATGACACACATACCACAGGAAAGAATAGTAATAAGATGATGTAAGAGTTTTCTACTTTACTATGGTACTGAAAGATTGGAATTAATACTTTCTGTAGAGTGATTCATATGTAATACATCAATGCCTAAGAAATTATCTTCATTCCACATTTCTTATCTCCTCACTCCTTTGGAATTAAGAATAGGGAGTGAGAGAAAGAAGTGAGAGGTATTAGATTCAATTTTGGGAGAAGGGAAATAAAGGAGGGAAAATGTATCTTAAGTAAAAGAGTCTGCCTTGTTAAAATATACATATAACTTACTTTACATTCTATGTAACACTTAACATTTAAAAGAAGTTTTCATATGCAGTCAGTCATTTAGGACATAAACAGAAAGTGGCAACACAGCTATGGCTATTCCTCCTTAAAACCTCATAAAACCTCCTCTTCAAAGAGATTTATGAATAATGTGAACTAAATAATTCATGAGATTGCAGATGCTAGTCCAAATAGCCTCTTCCTTTTTAAGGTTTCAGTTTGTAGAGCTGTGATCAAAAGCCTTCATCAGTCATGATAGTTGCATTTGTACTTACTCCAAACAAACCGTATTTGCATGTGAATGTTTTTCATTGAAATGAGATATATAATATGCCAGCCAAGGCCCAACTAAAAGGCATTTTATGCCATTTAAATTCAGTCAAATTAAAGGCTGAATGCAACCTAAAAGGTCTACTCTCAGAACAGTAATTTGACACATCATAAATAAGAACCATTTTTTTTTTGTTAGCGTAGTCTCAGCACTTGTCAGAAAATTGTACACAGTCATATTAACAACGTGTTGCCTCTGAGGGTATAATAAAGGAAAACCCTGTACACAAAGCAACAAAACACACATACACAGAGCATTACATAGTGTCACTAGTTCAAAGGTGACACTTTTATGTGATATTTACAGAAAGAGAGAATAATGCTTTAACCAACCTAATGTCTATGAATTTCGTACATAAAAGACTTCTTAAATTTGAAAAAGAAATTATTAGAAAGTAGACTCATGTTCATGAATTACCATTTGGCTTTAAGTACATGAATTTTGTTTCTATCATGGTTTCTGTTTATTAATTTTCTTCTTGGATTACAAATAATAGATGTAAGAAACATGCTTTAATAAAGAAAGTTGCAGACTAATTTGTAAAAATCAAATTGCTATAAAGTCATAAATGCCTCCTTAAGACTGGCTAAAAGGAGGTAGGTGGGTAATAAAATTGAATGCCTATAAGATCCGCTTTTCAGTGACTCCATGGGGAAAAAAATCACTGACAAATCATTGATTGAATCTTTTAATATATGTTGCACAAAGAGGAAACTTTCAAAAGAACAAGATCAGCTTCTGACCATATAAAACGATATAGATCAAAAACCCATGAAATACTCATAATTTGGAGATCTTATTGAAACTGAACAGATACTCTCTGCTCCTGTTAATCAACTCTACTCAGCATATGACATATTGTTACCAAAAAATATTGTGATTTCCTAAGTCCCACAACCTACCTCAAAAGTCTTCATTATAATCAATCAATAATCATTTACCAAGGCTTATTATGTGCCAGGCAATGTGCTAATCTCTTCAGACATAAAAAAAAAATTCCTTTCTTTTTAAGGGCATTTTCAAAATCACTCTACCTCATTTTAATGTTATTATCTTACCTAGGATAAAATATTTCAGTCACTCATAGGCCTTACAATCATCACATTTAGATGAAGCTAAAAAAGTCTTCAAAATGGAATGACTTTACATAAGAATACCATTTGTATATTCTGAGGAAACCTGGCATCTATAAATTAACTATTGATTGGGGCAGAGACAAAATTCCAGAAACTGGAGTAAGTATGGCTGGTTATTATGAAATGAGGGAGAAACCACAGCCATAGGGATAAAAATGTCCTAGCCTGTGTCTCCATATCAACTGGACTCACTCTGAAAAGTATAGACATAAGGACACTGCTTAGCGCCATGCCAATGGTAAACAACCAGCATTCTAAAAATGGAAGACATGGACTTTCAGCCACCAAGATTTAGGAATTGTCTCTTTGCTACATGGGCTTTCTAGCTTTAGCCCACCTTTGGCTAGACTTTGATATCTTTGTGAGAAATTATTTCAGAGACTTTTGAGAAAATGTTTTGCAAAACGTGTTCTTAATAAGCCACCTTATTATCTACCTCTTTCTAAAAGCTACTTAAAGCTCATTAACTAAATGACTTATGTTCTAATAATCTTGGCAGAAAGTACCCTGGTCAGGGCTTGAGCCAGTCTTCATTAAAGAATCCCTCTCAACTCAGTTACACTAAAATTCTGATTGGGAGATATAACTAAATTCGCGGCACCAGACATCAGTGGAAATGGGAGTTAGAATAAGTATGCTTCAGAACTTACATTGACTATATATTTAAAGAGTTTGCATTCTAATTTGCTAGATAACATGTGTGTGTTCGTCCTTCATTTGTGTGTTCATCCTTCGTTGCCAAAGAAGACCATGCCACCAGAGAAATGATGACATGACTTGCACTTGACTTTGTTTTGAGTAAGGGAGGGCTGTGCAGGTCACCAGCCTCACTTCTCCTCCAGAGTCATCTGAATCCAGTGACCAGATATTCATCAGGATGACTGGAGATGACCCAGGATGAAGCAATTTGGGTTAAGTGACTTGTCCAAGGTCATACAGCTAGTGAGTGTCAAGTGTCTGAGGTAAGATTTGAACTCAGGTCCTCCTGACTCGTGCACTTGTGTTCTATCCACTGCACCACCTAGCTGACCCTTCTAATGTGCTAGATAACATATAAGTAAATAGGTTGGAACTTCTAAAGAAAATGGCTACCTAAAAGGGGGCAGACAGCCCAGATCCCAAATATGTGATTCAGCAAAAACATTAAAAAATCATACCAGACTGAATAATAATCAAGAAACCCAAGAAATCCAAGGAAAAACTGCAGTAAGTGACTTCTTCTACCTACACAAAAATTAAGCTAAAATCTCACAGGTAATAGGAAAAGAAGCTAAAGGGAGTACGAGGGTAGGAAAACAAGACATCATGTCCAGAGACTTACCAGAGATGCTTATATCCTGCAAGGCCCTGTATCTGAAGGCACAAACAACTAAGGCTCCCCCTGGGAAAGACCCAGGTTGCTTAGAAACCCATTGTATGGACTTGGGCGATTTAATAGGAATAGTTTATTTGCAGCAGTGCTAACTTCATGATACCACAGACCCAAGTTCAGATACTCCAAGGTGCATAGTAACTTCCTCTTAGGGCCCAGAATATTCAGTGCCCTCAACCCCAAAGATTAGGTGGAAACTGGTCTCAAGACATGGAGTTCAATGCAGTAATGCAGATGAAGACCAAGAACAACCATCTTCAAAAGTTACCAAAGGAGGCAAAGTCTGGACCAACGGAAAGACAATTCAGAAAAAGACACTGACCACTATAAATAGTTATTGCAGATTCAGAGACTACCTCAAATCCCAAAGGAAGGAGAACTCAAAACAACTATAACCAGAACCTAAAAGAGATGGCCAAGATAAATAGCAGTAGAACCGTCATTGCCCAATGTTAAAAGCATATGCATATGTATTGTATATGTATGCATGCACTAATATATACATGGACATAAATACATACGTATGCATGTGGACATATACAACCTGTATAATTATTGCTCTCTTCTTATTGTCTTCTTACCTGACTGACCCCTACTTTTCAGTATCCTTTGCTAAGTCATCATTCATGTTATACCATTTTATGCTCATATTCTATATGAAGCTCCTATGGATTGAATGATCATCTCTGTGCAAATGACTCAGAGATCAATATATACAGTCCTAGTCTCCTTATTTAGCTCTAGTTTTGCATCACGAAATGATTTCTGGGCATTTCAAGATAGAAGTCTTAGAAACATATCCAAATCAATATGTACAATGGAGAGCTACTTTTCTACTCCCTCAATAAAATCTACCTATTTTCATTCTATTATGATTGAGGGCACTTTCATCCTTGCAGTTATGAAAGTTTTCTTTTGGGAAGCTCCTCATGCTCACTTACCGAATATTTTCATTCAGTTGCTAAGTCTTGTCAATTCTACCCCCCACAACACCTCCTATACGTACACACATTCTCTTCTTTCACCCTTATTGTCATCCTAATTCAAAATGTCAGCAGTATACCTAGACTACTGCGATAGTCTCTATTTCGTCTCACTGCCTCAAGCCTTTATCTTCCACTCAAATGTAAAACATTTTTATAAATTTAGCTCAGATCTGATCATATCACCCTGTACACACACACATACACTCATACTCTCGTTCTTTCTTTCTTTTCTCTTCTTTCTTTCTCTCTCTCTCACTCACTCACACACACACAAACACACCTCAAGAATCAAATATAAAATCTTTTGCATAGATTTAAAACTCTTCATAAACTGACCCCTTCCTATCTTCCTTGCCTTACTACTTTTATATATTTCCTTATTCACTGCTCTGAATACACAAAACTCCATCTACTTAATCTATGTTTTTGAACTGGTTGTGTCCCATGCGTTGCATTCTCTAGCTCATCATGTCTACCTCTAAGAATTCCTGATTTCCTTTAAGGTTGAACTTATTCTGTCCTTATCATGGTGATTTTCCTGGCAGCTTCTAGTGCACCTTCTGCCAAAACAACTTATATTTATTGTGCACATATTTTGTATAAACCTTCATACATACCTATCTCCCCTATGAGAATGTAACTCCTTTTGTCTCTGAATAGCCTGGGTATGGTGATTGATTGACATGGTCCCTGAATTCTCCCAACCTTTCCTTTACCTGGACTGGCCCACTCACACTCACCCTGCCTTAACAAGTCTGGGGTATTTTCCAAATAAGGAGATAGGGAGGTGAGAAGAGGTTTAGAAGAAATATAGAAGTCCAGAGTCATTACTTCATGGATACCATTCATTTCTCTCAAGGCCCTATGGATATATCTGATGTGAGGGGGTTTGCTCCTACTATTAGCTACTATATCTCCTTAGTCACAAGCGTAATGCTTCTCATTTATATAAAATTAGTTACAATAACCCCATTAACTGCTAAACATGAAACATACTAAACAAGGCAAAAACAATAATAATATTGTTAAGAATAGAAAGCAAAAATGGGAATAATAATAAACACTTACAAATATGGGTCACACTATCTCATAATGTACACTGTATCTGTAAAACAAATACTTAGAGAAATTTAGTATGAATTTGGATATTCATGCATCCAGGTAATTCATGATTTGGAAGGGCAATGCTTGACATTCTCATTCTCTTTAAAAATTAGGTAGCATCATGAAGCAAGTACTGCAGACACCTCTTTTGGTAGAGAACTTTGCTCTTTGCAGACCACTAAAGCACAGTCAAGCTCTTGAAATATGTAGCCTCTCTTGGCAGGCTGCTGGGAACATTATCAATACAGTTACCAGAAAAATAGCTACAAAGAATGGCTTATCCCTTTTCTTTCTCCCTCTCTTAAGCTCTTGAGGGAAGTAAAAGGCAACCCCTAGAAGTTACATTCTCATGCTATAGATAATATTAGAGGACAGGAATCCCCAGATAGCTTTTCTGGTAGAATATCAGAGGATTCTGCTTTGGCCAGTAAGATTCATACTCCCTTTTCCAAACCACAAGTATCCTCATGACATCTTGAAAGGCTGTTTGTCATCTTTGTTCAGGTCCTATCAATTTTTAAAATTCTGTCTTTTGTATCTTCCATCCCTGATTTCTTCTGACTCCTCTTGTGCTCAGATTCTTCTCATCCCAACCCATCTCCTCTTATCCCATCTCATCCCATCTCATCTCATCCCATCTCATCCCACCTCATCCCATCCCACCCCATACCATCCCATCCCATCTCATCTCATCTCATCTCATCCCATCTCATTCCATCTCATCTCATCCCATTTCATCTCATCTCATCTTAATCTTCATTTATTCATATCTTTCCTTGCTAATCTGGGCCTCCTCATGAAAAATAAGTCCTCACTTCCCTATATTGTGAAACAAACAAAAAAAAATCTACCTTTCTGTGAAATAGGACTCTAACAGTTTTTAATATAATCATCTAATATTTTGCTAACCAGTTTTGTGATTGTAGTTTATTATCTACACCCTTCAAAATTCTGAAAACAGTTATATACAAATGAGTGTGATGGACAATACATTGCAGCCATATGCCTCTTCATTTAATGCTTTACTTTTAAATAGTTCTTTTAATAGATTTCAAGTTTAATAGTTATAATAGCACCATTTAATAGCTTTAAATAATACATTTATCTGGTAAGTTTTGTCTCACATTTTCAAAATTATCTGTCTCTCTTCAACAATTTTAAATATGATGTTTTATGTTTAGTTATTTTGATTATTTTTTTTACAAAGTCTTTTTTCAGTGATCAAAATGTTTATATAACAAGAGGATACGGTCTTATATTAATATCCCCAGTATTTAGCACAGTTATTGGCAAATAGAAAGCCCTTAATAAATGCTTTTGATCATATGTGAACTTCTATAAACAAACATATATCTCTATATATGTATGTCTATATGACATGGATGTGTATGTATGTATAATACATTTTATATAGGAGATTATATATGCACATATTATACATATAGATATATATAATATAAAATATTTTAGAAATAAATCATGACCAAAATGTTTGATATCCCTGGTATCTAAGATATGTTGTCAATATTTGGATTTAGAGAAAAAAGTCAATTTTCGAAAGTTTCAAGTTTGCATGATGAAAATGAAAGAGAAATAAACAAAGCTTTTTTAATGACCCAGATTTTCTTCTCTTCTTATATCAACTTGTGAATTATTTATTCAGCTATTTGGGTATATATGGTATATGTATATATATACATGTGTGTAGGTCTACATGTATGTATGTATGTGCATGTGGACATACACATACATATTTGTATATACACATATATTCATATTTCAGTAATGTGTCATTGGTTTTGAGGCAGAAGCATTCATATGTAAATAATCATTGTAAACAAGTCAATATAGAGGAAAAAAATCTGATATACTTGGGAAATTAGGACAGTTCTGAAGCAAAGGTACAGACTTTATAAAAAAAACAACAGGGAATGGTTTGTGGCAGAAAAACACAATATATCAGCAAGAATGTGAATGTTAATGAAAGGACACCAAGGGATGAGGGTACAGAAACATATATTGCACGCAGACACTGATGAGGGCAGATGTAGAAAAATGATTATCAACTTTAGACCCCTAGAGCAACATGAATGAAATCACATCCTTGTGTTCAGGGAAATAAAACAGGCAACTTGGATAGAAATAAAGAGATGCTTTAATTATCTAAAAGTAAATTGGGAGCAACCCATGATAATACTGAAGTGGGGTTATTATAGAACACAATGCAGAGTTAATTCAGAAATCAGTTTGTTCAAAAACATCAACAGCTGGGTTTAATAATAGACACAATGAATCAAAAATGAATAAAACCTTGAGATGGAAGATTATCTGAGCAACTCTAATCATATTATTAGATTTACTAAGAAGAATAAACTGACAAAATTTATAAAAGGAACTTATTTGTGTGAACATATTTTTAAGACAACAATTTTCAAAAGATGATTGTAGGAAATAAGTGTTAAACTTCTGGCAAAGATGACAACATATGAAAGATTCCCCCATCTTAGGAATATACTGCAAAGATTTAAAAGAACACTAGATAAAGCTAAAAGGAAACATCATATAGATACACTGAATGACACTGCATCTAAGTAACTGAATGAAAAGCTAATCAAAGCAATCAACATGTAATTTATTAAGTACCTATTATGTGCTAGGTACTGGGGATGTATGCTCTAGAAGCCTACATTATAATGAAGAAAAGTCAATATTACTTAATATATTATAATATAATCCAACAATGCAAGATATGATATAATGCGATGTGACATGCATACAACATAGGCATAAAATCAGTAACTAAAGATAAATTTAATATTGTTTGGGGAAGAAAATAGAATCAGGTGCCAAGACTGGAAAATACTTCATGCAGATAATGGCGCTTGAGCTGAATGTTAAAGGAATGAGGCACAGGTAATAATGGAATGCATTTCAGGCATGTGAAACTACTTGTGCAAATACTGGGAGACAGGAAATGAACTGCATATGCTAGAGATGGTCATATTGACCATGCTTAAAAGTGTATGATGGAAAGTAATATTCAATGAGACTGAAGAGACAGGTTAAGGCTCGGTTGTGTAGGGCTTTAATAGATAAATAAAGGATTTATATTTTATCCTAGAGATAATAGGAAGCTACTAGAGTTAATCAGGTTGGAGAGGTACATGATCAGTGTGCTCAAGGAAAATCATTTTGGCAATAGTGTGTAGGGTAGATTGGAGCAGTGAAAGATGTGAAAGAAAAGACCAATTAGAGGGACATTGTACTAATCAAGGAGAGATGAAATGATAGTCTGAAGGCGGTAACTTTGTAAGTGGTGAGGAGTTGAGTAACAGAGGTATTGTTAAGATGTACATGACAAGATATAATAATTGATTATATATGTGAGGTGAAAGTGAAGAATGAGAATAATGCTTTACAAACCAGGGAGACTAGAAGAATGCTGGTATCTCTTACAGAAATGGGTAATTTTGAAAGAAGGGAAGGTTTAGTAAGATAATGATCTCAGTTTTAAACCTCTTTAAGTTTTTCTTCATACTGATACTGAGAAGAATTAGTGTGATAGATAGGAGAAAAACCTGAAGAAAGTAGTGAAAACTCAGAGATGAGAGAGTATAAAGAAGACAATGGTCAACAATGTCAAATAAAATAGGTCCATAGGATTAGGACTAAAAATAGAAAATTGATTTGAGCATTGAGAGATGATTGTTAATTTTGGAGAGTGCAACTTCAATTAAATGACATGGTCAGGATCTAGCTTCTTTCTTGAAGCGTGAATGAATAAAGAGAAAATGGAGGTAACTTGCATAATCAGTCTTCCCAAGGTTGACTGTTGTCTTTAGTCCTCAAAGAGGAGCAAAATAACTTCACTAGGTCTGAGTCAAGGTATGATGTGTCTGATTGTGACTGATTAGACCAGTATGAGTTCAGGAGGCAATACCACAGGTTGGATACAAATAGTCTTTACCAACATTTGGAATAGAGATGTCTACATTTCCACATTTCACATCTCTTTGGAACCACTGCAGTTCTGCTTTGCTCATAGAGCAAAGTCCCTTCTTTGATGCACACAATATTGAGCAGTCTTTGCCAATATTTTTTCCATTTCTAACAACTGATTCCAAAGTTCTTCAGAGAGATTTTTTCAGGGAATTTGGATGAGAAAGGGAGGAGAAATAAAGGACAGTAACTTGAGGGAATGACAGAGTGTAGAAAAGATTTTGTTTAAGTGGAGGAGATGCTTGGGAAAGTCTGAATGCAACATAGAAGGAACCACTTGAGAGTGAAAGGGGAGCACAATCATGGAAGCTGACAGATTGGGATGGTATGGGTACAAAAGCATGTAAAGAAGTATTGTCTCTGTCATGGCCCTGCACACATCTTTGTCAGAGACAAGGGGAAAGAAAAAGAGAGGTGCAGATGATGTCAAAGGGTTTCAAGATGAGTCAAATGAGAGGAGAATGAGCTAACATCGAGTGGTCTCAGTTTAAGGAAGAGTCAAGGTACCTGTATGAGAAAGAAGAGGTAAAAGGGAAGTCTGAGGAGAAAATAAAGGCTTTGGGATTATTTTTTTCTGGGAATAGGGAACCAAGTAAAGAGGAATAAAAAGACTTCCATGCTGAAGCAAGGGAGCAGTTGATATCAAATAACATGATTTTTAATGTATCAGTCAGCATTATTATTATTATTATTATTATTATGTTTTAATGAATCTTTCAGCAGTATTCAGTTGATTTTGAGTAAAAGCAGGGGAGGTAGATTATAGGAGTATTCTAGGACTGTTGTTTGAAAAGAAAAAAGAAGTCCTCCAAAAGGATTAATGGACTCAAGAACAGAGAAAAATGTATTGGTTGTTGTTCTTTGTTCTTGAAGAGGACCAAAATGACATCACCATGAGAAAGTCAAGTTTCAGTGTGTCCAACTGCGGCTGATCAGACCAATACGAGCTCAGAATGCTCTATCACAGATTGGGCACAGATAGTTCACATAAACATTTGGGACAGATACTCTAAATTTGCACATTCTGCATTTATTTTGAACTGTTTCAATTCTACTTTGCTCACAGAGCACAGCACCTTCTCTGATGTGGGCATGCCATGTTGAGTGCCACAATGCCAGTGCTCCCATGTCACATAATCAATTCCAAAGTTCTTGAGAGAGACCCTAAGAGTGTCCTTGTATTGCCTCTTCTGTGCATCATGTGATCGCCTGCCCCATGCAAGTTCTCCACAAAATAGTCTTTTTGGCAAGCAGGGGTCTCTCTCTTAGTCCTTGCTGGCAAGATTCTTGCTAGAGTCCTCCTTAATAGGCTGATCCTTCACCTGGAAGGTGGTCCTATACATGAGAGCCAATGTGGCCTCAGAAAGGGCTGAGGAACAGTCAATATGGTGTTTGATGCCTGACAATTCCAGGAGAAATGCCAGGAGCAAAACAGAGGTCTGTACACCATGTTTGTAGATCTAACCAAGGCCTTTGATACTGTTAGTCATGAGGGTTTATGGAAAATTATGTCAAAATTTAGTTGAGCAGAGAAGTTCATCAGTATCATATATCAATTTCATGACAGCATGCTTTCTTGGTTTCTGGACAGTGGACACAGGACAATGTAAACTAGAAGTGAATAACTTTTATGTTGATACTGGAAGGGGAAGGAATGAATTCAGATCAGGGATAATGGTTCAGTAAAATACTGAGGGGTAGAAGGATTAAAGGTCTCAATGAGAGTAAGAACAATTTTAGGAAGGATGAAAACAGGGAGAAATAGAATGATAGAAAATTACGTGGTCATGTAGGGGGAATTCAGAGTTTCTAAATAAGGAAGTAAAACAACTAAAACAGGAGTGAGGAACCTACAGTGTTGAGGCCACATATGACTTTCTAGGTTCTTGGGTGTGGCTTTTTGACTGAATCCATATTTTATGAAACAAATATTTTTATCAAGGGGATTTGTTCTGTGAAATTTGGATTCAGTCGAAGAGCCACACTTGAGGACCTATAAGGCCTCATGCAACCTAGAGGCTTCAAGTTCTACACCCATAAATTCTAGAACATATTGAGTTAATGTTGAGATCTAGGATGTGATCATCAAAATACAGGAGAAAATTAACCCTCTCCCTCAATAAACACAACTATTATAGTTGGGGATGACATTTCAGACATAGAAAAATCCAAGAAAAAGATAAACTTCAAAATATAAAGATCTAAATAGAATTTTGAGAAAGGTTATGTATAGCAGTTCTCTAGTAATTACTTAATGGTAATCAAAAGGAGTATATGTGTTTCTTTACTGTTTATTGTACTTTTACAAAAATTGAGTGTGTACTATGACATAAAAATCTTATATACAAATGCAGAAAAAATAGAAATTTTCAACACACCTTTACTAACAACAATGAAATAAAAATTATATCCAATAAAATGTGTGTGTATATCAAATTCAAGAAATGAACTTAGATGGAACCTGAATAATACAATCTTCAATAATGTATGGGTCAAGTAGAAAAATCATAGACACAAGAAACAATTTTATTAAAGAAACAGATAACAATGAAACAAAATATATCAATACTTAAAGATGTAGCCAAAACAATTCTTAGGGGAAAATTCATATAATATCTCATCAATAACATAAAGAGGAAAGTTGATCCAAAAATAAGTCTAAATTTTAAAAGAGTTATCACTCAGCCAACTTTCACCCAACAACATCTCTTCTAACTCTGTTTTCCAATATAATTAGTGAAAAAGGGGGGAGGGGGAGAGGGGAGTAAAGCCTGTACATTCTAAAATATTTGTAGCATCTTTCTTTGTGATGTCAAAGAACTAGAAATTGTAAAGATGCCTGTTAGTTGGAGAATGGCTGAACAAGTATCATTGTGATGGAACACTACCATGCTACAAGAAATAATGAATTTGGGGATGAAGTCAAGATGGTGGAGAAACAGAGACCTGCATGACATCTCCCCCCAAACCCATCAAAATGTAAAAAATGTAAATGTATAAAATGACTCTAAACAAATTCTAGAGCAGCAGAAGCCACAAAATGACAGAGAGAAACAGATTTCCAGTTGAAGACAATTTGGAATTCTGACAGCAAGGGTCTATTGCACTGGGCTCAGAGTGGAGCATGGCGCACACTTTGCTGGCACGGATGGGACTGGAGCAAGCCTCAGGGTGTTAAATTACTGGAAGCTGCTGCTGTTTCCAGACTTCTCAACCCCAAAATGCCAAAGACAACTTCAAAAGTCAATGAGAAAGCAAGCTCACCTGGGTGAGAGGAGAGTATGGTCTAGCCCTTGCCTCAGAGTGGTGGGAGCCACTGCTGCAGTGGCTGCACTTCTGCAGCTCATGGCCTACAGACGGTGGGGGGATAGAGTGACTGATGTGGATGGCAGTTCTGAGGGGCAGTCTTGGGATGAGGAGGAACTCTTTCTTGACAAAGGTGGTGGCAGTTGTGGAGAGAGAATGCTACTCACAGTTCCAGGACTGATTGCTGACAGACCAGAACTCAGAGAAGTAAACACCTCTCCCTTGATTATACCACTTTGGAGGAACTGAGAACTTACAGGTCCCTAGAGATATCTCTGAAAACAGCTGCACAAGACCTCAGAAACCTTGGATAGTACTACCTCCAATTAACAAAGAGTTCAAAAGTCAAGCAATTGGAATGGGAAATATCCAAAAAGGGGGAAAAAAATAAGATGATAAAAGGTTATTTTCTTGGTGAAAAGGAATTTTCTTCCATCCTTTAGGATGAGGAAGATCAAAGAATACAACTGAAGGAAGATAGCCTGGTCAAGGCCCCTCTATCCAATGCTTCAAAAAAATATATGAAATGGTCTCAGGCCATGGCAGAGCACAAAGAGGATTTTAAAAATCAAGTAAGAGAAGTAGGAGAAAAATTAGGAAGAGAAATGAGCGATGCAAGAAAATCATGAAAACTGAGTCAACTGCTTGCTAAAGGAGACCCCAAAAAAGCTGAAGAAAATAATGCCTTTATAAATATACTAACTGGCAAAAGAGATCCAAAAAGTCAATGAGGAGAAGAATGCCTTAAAAATCAGAATCGGACAAATCAGAAAGAATTTCCAAAAGCTCACTGAAGAAAATAATACCTTAAAAATCAGACGGAATTCAATGGAAGCTAATGATTTTATGAGAAATCAAGAAATTATAAAACAAAACCAAAATAATAAAAAAAAGAAGATATGAAATATCTCTTTGCAAAAAACAACTGACCTGGAAAATAGATCCAGGACAGTAATTTAAAAATTATTGGTCTACCTGAAAACCATGATCACACAAAAGGCCTAGACATCATCTTCCAAGAAATTGTCAAGGAAAACTGCCATGATATTATAGAACCAAAGGGTAAAATAGACATAGGAAAAAAACTATCAATTACCTCCTGAAAGAGACCCCAAAAGGAAAACTCCTAGGAATATTGTAGTCAAATTCCAGAGTTCCAGGGTCAAGGAGAAAATATTACAAGTATCCAGAAAGAAAACATTGTGGAAATCCAATCAGGACAACACAGGATTTAGCAGCTTCCATACTAAGGAATGGGAGGAGCTTAGAATATGATATTTCAGAAGTCAAAGGAGGTAGGATTAAAACCAAGAATCTACTACCCAGCAAAACTGAGTATAATACTTCAGGGGAAAAAATTGGAATTTCAATGAAATAGCAGACTTCCAAAAATTCTTGTTGAAAAGACCAGAGCTGAATAGAAATTTTGACTTGCAAATACAAAAATCAAGAGAAACATGAAAAGGAAAACAGGAAAGAGAAGCCATAAGCAATTCATTAAAGTTGAACTGTTTACATTCCTACATGGAAAAATGATATTTGTAACTCATGAGACCTTTCTCAGTATTAGGGTCATTAGAGGGAATATATATATGTGTGTATGTGTGTATGTGTATATTATATATATGTACATCTATATGTTGGTATGTATATGTTTGTGCATGAGTATGTATGTGTATATTATATGCATGTATGTATTTATGCAGATATGTATATGTTTGTGTGTGTTTGTGCATGCGTGTGTATTGATATGTGTGTGTGTGTGTGTGTGTGTGTGTATATATATATATATATATATATATATATATATAGAGAGAGAGAGAGAGAGAGAGAGAGAGAGAGAGAGAGAGAGAGAGAGAGAGAGAGGGAGAGAGAGAGAAAGAGGGCACAGAGTGAGTTGAATATAAAGGGAGAATACCTAAAAAATTAATTAACTAGGAGAGAAAAAAAAGGAGAGGTAGAATGTAAAAAATAATCCTACATAAAAGAGGCAAGACAAAGCTTTACAAAATGGAGGAGAAGAGGAGGGAGGTGAAAGGGAATAAGTGATCCTTACTCTCATTGTATTTGGCTTAAGGAGGGAATAACACACATTCAACTGGATATGGAAATCAATCTTACTCTACAGGAAGGCAGGGGGAAGAGAAGAAAGGCATAGGAGAGGGAGGATAATAGAAGGGATGGTAGATTGGAGGAAGGGGTTATCAGAAGTAAACACTATTGTGGGGGGACAAGACAAGGGAAAGAATGGATAAATGGAGGGCAGGAGAAGTGTAATGGTAATTTAAGGTTAAAAGAGGTTGAGGAAAAGAGTTAAAGATCTTCCCCATCCATTAATAGGCCTCAATACCTTTTGTTAATTTCTATTGAAGCACTAGGTCAGAGGGTCCTGCCCTCCAGCTCTGAAAAAGTGTACAAACACTCTGAGGTGAGGTTTTATTTAGGGATTACTCATTGGAAGTGTTTGGCCAAATAAGACTCTGGGTAGCTGCTAAGGAGCCCCCCAGCTTTGAAAACCCAGCCATTGATGCTTTTCTCTCTAGTATGTATGGTCAGACAGTTGGACCTGTCTGTTAATCTGTGATGTATGTATTGCTTATGTTCAGACAGTTGGAAGCCCTGTCTGTTGGTTTTTATTTCTCTCCATTTTCTCTGAATTTGAGAGCACTGAATTTTTTACCTAAAATAAGTGAATGTGTGCTTGACTAAAGTTGATTGTTGACCCCTCAAAAGTTGCTTTCCTTTTAGGAAAGCAGATCTATAAACCTGTACAGCAGGCCCTCCTGTGTATGCTGTGGTCCCTGGTGATACAACAAGATAGTGAGAAATGTGGTTAGTCTTTCACAACATGACTGTTATGGAAGTGTTTTGCATGGCTACACATGTATGACCTATATGGAATTTCTTGCTTTCTCAATGAGGGTGAGTGGGGAATGAGGAAGGGAGGGAATATGAAACTCAAAGCTTTAAAATTGAATGCTAAGAGTTGTTTTTGCATGCCACTGGGAAATAAGATGTATAAGCAATGTGGTATAGAAATCTATCTTGCCCTGCAACAAAACAGAGGAGAAGGGGATCAGAGAGGAGGGTAGGATAGAAGGGAGGACAGATTGGGGGAAGGGGTGGATGACATGCGTTGTGTCCTGAGGTGGGGGATGGAGAGAGATGGGGAGAAATTTTGGAATTCCAAATCTTTTGGAAGTGAATGCTATACACTGAAAATAAATAAATTCTATATTTTTAAAAAAAGAAATAATGAGCTTGATGATCTCAGAAAAACATGAATAGACTTTCATGAAATAATGAAGAATTAAATCATCAGAGCCAAGAGAACATTGTATACAGTAACAATGATACTGTTTTGAGAACAACTTTGAGTGATTAAGGCATTTTGACTAATCTAAATACACAAATTAACTACAAAGGACCTATGAGGAAAGATGCTATCTGTATAGAGAGAAAGACTAGGAAAATAGAAATACATATACAACGGTTATTATGTGTGTATACATATATACACATACATATGTGTATAAAAACATATATTTGTGTCTAATGGTGGTGGGAGAGGGAGAGAATAAAAGAAAAAAGAAAGTTACATGATAACTTTACTCTATATTTAAAGGAAATAGCAAGTTGCATATCATAAATTTGCAGTTTCATGCAAAATTATTTTTGATATTCTACTGTGTTGTGGAAATGCTTGTTTTATTTCTTAAGTTTAAAATGAGATCAATAAAATTTTAAGGATCTAGAAAACATTGATCAAAAAATTTCAAATAAACAGAAAAAATAGACATTCTGAAAAACAAAAGATGAGAAAAATTTAAAACAAAAGTAGATAAAGAAAATATAGAGCTACTGTTAATCTTATAGAATGATAAACAATTAGATAATTTGTTCACAAAAAGTCAAATAAAAGCAAATTTCTGAAATAAAAATGAAAAAAGAGAATTCGCAACAGATAAAAAAATAGTGTTAGAAACAATTTTGCCCAATCATATGCAAAGAAACCAGATACATGAAATAGATGGATGTTTATAAAAGGCACAAAATATTCAGAACAGAACAAGAAATAAAGAATTCAAATTATTCATTCTCAGAAAAATATATTAAATAATCCATAAATGAAATCTCAAAGAAAATATTCCAAATTAAGCCAGATTAACAAGTAAATTTTTGAAATTTAAAACTAGCTCTAATGCCACACTGATTTTTTGCAGAAAAAAAGAAGCATCCTTCTGTGATACCAATACGGACTTCGTAACTAAATCACTTAGATTATATAGTGAAAGAAAACTACTGACCTACACCCAATGAACTTTATTGCAAAATACTAAATAAATATCAATGAAGATGCTACATCAACACACAACAACCCAATGATTCCACACAATGACCCAACTTTTATACCAGGAATGAAAAGATGGTTCAGCTTTAGGAAAACAACTAATATAACAGACAATATTACTCACTAAAATTTTAAAATCATGTGATTATAGCAAAATGATATGATAGCATTTCTCTACAAACAAGATCTTATGTTACTATAAAGAAAAATGTTATAGACTTTTCCAGTAATGCCCATTGTGTATTTGGGGTAGCCTGAGAAAAATGTAGAGGATATAACAGAAAGCAAAGATGTAAGGAGTGCTTTGTCAATATTCCACTGAACCCATCTTTCAGTAGCCACTATTGTGCCCATCATGTAACTTGGTGGGTCAGTTGCACTATGCACTCTCTCCTGCTTATCACGTGACAAGTGGTAACTAACCATTGTCGGTCTGTCTCATATTTGAGAGAAGCCAGAATCTTAACTTTTCACTATGGTTTTGGTCCTTACTAACTGTAAACAGCAAGAAAACGTGAAAAATGAGTTAAAACTTGTACCATTTAGCAAAGCAAATTTTTAACATAAATGTGATTTCATGATAAATAAGAAAGGAATAAGTATAACTAATTGATATTAATTGAAAATTTCCTTTTAAAAGTATGGTTTATTTGCAAAATAGTTTAATCATTAATCATACTTTACATGGTATTTGGCCTACCTGTGGCCCAAAGATGTATAGTTTATTTTAATTTTGATCCCTACCTACTAACAAGTTATGTAGGTCTGATATAGAGCTGTATAATATGTGTATAGACACACACACACACATATATATACTATATATAATACTATATATATATACTATATATAATATACACACACATAGACACACATATTTATGTTAGATAGTAAAATGTTGTTTCTGTTATACAGCCTCGATATCTGAATTCTCCTGGATAAGTAAATTTGAAGAATTAAAAGATATTTAATAAAAACAATAGACAAAAAATTGATACTACACATAATAAACAATGTATGTGAATGTTCTACAATCTGTTTCTCACTCAATTAGTTCTCCAGTTTTATTTCAATCTGCTTTCCTTCACACTCTGCTCCAGATCAACTGAGGAGAGGGTAAACTCTAGATTTGGGAGATCATCATCAGTCTAAAGAACTCATGGCAAAGGACAAATTGTAATGTGTAGAAAATGACTTATAGATTGGTTTAATTAAAACGGTGTGTGAAAGAGAACAGACTGAAATTAAACTGGAAAACTAAAAAAGTGGAAGCCAGATTGCAGAGGACTTAAATTCTATGTTGATAATTTTGTATTTTATCTGAGAAGAATCTATTTTTTAAAAACATAATAAACTGATAGCTGAATACCATTGTCCATAAAAACATACAAGTTAAAAATTTTCAATATGAAAACATATGTGAATTGAGGACGATCGACTGAGGGTTGTTCTTTCACCTGAAAATGGTGTTTTTTTCATTACTGGAAAAAAAAAAGCAAATTACAAAATATATCTACTTAGACAGTTACTTTCTCTTTTTACCTCCCCCCATTCCTATTTGTTGTTTCATAATTACTTACAGTCAAAAGAAACAAATTGCTTCGCTGAAAGGTACAAAGATCCCCTATACATACGCAATTAAACTAGTGGAGAGAATTGTAATAGAACATTTTGATCTTATAATGTGTTGACCTTCACTAGAACAGCTTTCATTTTTCAATATTCGCAGCTATATCATTACTATGAACCTGTCTAGCTGCTGAGAATTTTATACATCTGTCAACTAAGAATCATACATAAAAATATAATATCTATCACTTGGGAACAATATATGGATTTACGACATTCCCTTGAAGACTATGGATCCAGAAATCTATGAATGAATTACAAGGAGTCAATTGTTATTTTCATCTGTGAAAGATATAATTTGATTATCATGTTGTTCATAGAAAACAGAGAATAATCAAATGAACCTTCCATTGGCCTACAATCTGAACCTTCAGAAGGGAGAGAGCACTTACGAAAATAAATAAAACTATCCTAATTAGTTACAAGGTCCTGATTAGTGTGAACAATGTACATACTAAAATGGTCACATTATTTGAATTAGTACTGCATATTTCCATTTGGCTAAACAAATTACAATATTGTACACACGCACACACACATTTGAATAAATATTCAAATTCTAGAAAGGCAAAAATCATGCTGTTTTTCCCTTTGAAAATGCTTATCAGAAATGGGGCACTTTATGTAAATCTATTTCCCCATCTGAACAAACCTTTTAAATGTTATAGGACAGTTCAGCTGTCACTTTAGTATATGTATGATATATGTAAAAAGCAAAAACATGATGCCATACCATTCAGATATCAAGTCTTTGTTATTTCTAAAATGCCATCAGGATCATTGATTATGTGTGTACATGTTAGGTAGACAGATAGATAGGTAGACAGATGATAGATAGATAGATAGATAGATGGATAGATAGATAGATATTATTCAGCTATTTCAGTTGTGTCTGACTGCGACTTCATTTGGGGTTTTGTTGGTAAAGATACTGGAGTAGTTTGTCATTTCCTTCTCCACCTCATTTTACAGAATGAGGAAACTGGGGCAACTGGGTTAAGTGACTTGCCCAGGGTCATACAGCTAGTAAGTATCTGAGGCCAGATTTGAACTCAGGAAGATGAATCTTCTTGACTGCAGGTCAGGCACTTTATCTCCTGTGCCATGTACCTGCCTTGAAGATAAATATAGATAAATATGAAGATATGTAGGTATTCCTATAGATACTGATATGTGTGTGAATGTGTGTGGATATGCTGGTTTTGTGGAAATGTTAGCATATACACACAAATACAAATACATGTTTTATGGTCAAAATTACAAAAACTCATTGACTTTTTTTCAATTTTTTTTTTTAATGTTCTACAATCACTACCACAAAACTTAGATTTTTACTCCCCCCACACCTACCCCCTTCCACCCCCCTCCCTCCCCAAGACAGCATACAATTCTATATAGGATCTACATATACTTTCCTATTGAATATGTTTTCATTACACTCATGCTGTGTAGAAGAACTAAAATAAATGGAAAAAAAATCATATAACAAATCAAAACATAATACACACACACACACGCATGCGCACACTCAAACATGATCTGCTACATTCTGCAAATAAATTCCATAGTTCTTTCTCTGAGTGTGGAAGGCATTTTGCCTTAGAAAACCATTGGGATTTTTTTTTTTTTAAGTTCTTGGGTTATTACGAAGTTTCAAGTCTACCAGAAAAAACTTTCGCACACTGTGGTCCTTGCTGTGCACAAAGTTCTCCTGGTTCTGCTCCTTTCACTTAGCATCAGATCAAATAAGTCCTTCCAGGCCTCCCTGAAGTTTTCTTGTTCATAATTTCTTATGGGGCAATAGTACTCCATTACATTCATATACCATAATTTATTCAGCCATCCCCCAATTGATGGGCATCCCTTTGATTTCCAGTTTTCGGCAACTACAAAGAGTGATGCTATAAATATTTTTGTACATGTGGGACCCTTTCCCATTTTTATGATCTCTTGGGGAGACAGTCCTAGTAGCAATATTGCTGGGTCAAAGGGTATGCACATTTCTGTAGCCCTTTGGGCACAGTTCCAAACCGCTCTCCAGAATGGTTGGATGAGCTCACAGCTCCACCAACAATGAATTAGTGTTCCAACTCTCCCACATCCTCTCCAACATTTATCATTTTCTTATTCTGTCAGGTTTGCCAATCTTATAGGTATGATGTGGAACCTCAGAGTTGTTTTGATTTGCATCTCTCTAATCAAAAGTGATTTAGAGCATTTTTTTCATATGATTATATATATCTTTAATTTCTTCCTCTGAAAATTGCCTGTTCATATCCTTTGACCATTTATCAACTGGGAAACTCACTGACTTTTGAGGCAAAAGAGGTAGACTCAAATCTTAGCAATTCTGTTTCTGAAGTGTAACCTCAAAGAAATTATTTTATCCCATTTTGCCTCGGTTTATTTGCCTGTTACATGAAAGTATTAGAATATTTATCTCCAATTCTTAAGAAGGAGATATACAATATCTGGTATAATTATACAAATTCCAAATTCTCCTTTTTTTTTAAGTTTACATAGTGATAACCTTACCTAAGGCTGTTAAGATTGAAACTATATTATTATTTTTCAGGTTTCTCTATTAATGAAAGGGTATCAATATTTTCACTGATTTAAAACTCATAATAAACAAAAACACAATGAATATAAAAATCAGTAAATATAAAAAGTAAACAAAAACAAGATCATAGAGGAAGATGGAAAGAACTTTATAGGCATATAAGTCAATATTCTCAATTTAGTTGAAGATATTGTGACCCAGATTCTTAATGTGATTAGAATGAGGTCACTCAAGTAGTAAGTGACAAAGAATGGCTTTAAGCTGCATTCTCTGATTCCAAATATAACACTTTTCTGCTACACCATGCTGTCTCAAAAGAAAGAAAAATACAATGAAACAATGATTTTTAAATGCTATTATTATTAACTAAAAGTAAACTATAATTATAGTTTTATTATAATTATATTATTATTATATTCTAATGCTTTGTTATTTGACTAAAATTAGAACAAGGAACAGAAATCCAAACAGACTGTTGTAAGTAGACATGCATTATTCTTTTTACGTATTTTACAATTAAATGACCAAGTAAATCATATTATCTGTATATGGTTAAGTGTCTATATTAATTGAAGCATAATAGTAATGGAACTACAGATTATCAACGATAGCTTTATAATTTATAGATGTGGTAAAGTAAATATAATAGCACTATTTTAAAGATTTTTAAAATTAAATTAAATTCAGATTGACATAAACTATTGAGCAAGATTTTAGCCATAAATACTAGCTCTAGAAAGATTCAGGGTATTGGATTTGATCTCTAAAAAACAGTGAAGAAAAAATAAAACATTATGTGCAACTTTCCACATTTGATTTTTAAATTTTATTTTTTAGAATTTGAGTCACAGTTAAACTCATAATTACTAACATAATTATGAATTGTCTCTTTACTGTACTTTGATTTTCCTGGGACAATAATTATAGTTTTTGCAAAAGCGTAGCATGCTTACCTGAGAATTATATTCCAGTTTTTTCCTCTATGAAATAACAATAGAATCATTAAATCTGTTTCCTTTCTAAGTTAGTCTTATTACTTTATATTGTTACTTCAGATATGTCTTCTTTTACCAAAAACATTGTAAGTTCCTTAAGGGCAGTGGCATGTGTGTGTGTGTGTCTGTGTGTGTGTGTGTCCAAGAGGGTAGAATTTGATAATACATATGTGTGTATGTATGTATATATACTAGTCCTTCAATAAATATATATAGGCTATGATTTCATATGTCCAGAATTTTACAGTGCTCTCTCACACACACATTAATGCATGTGTGTGTGTGTGTGTGTGTGTGTGTAATAAATACTCTGAAAGCATAGTAATGTGCTGAACACATGGAATCGTAGCATCTTTTGGATATCAAAGGAACCACAGAGAATATCTAATCCAATCCCCTCATCTGAATTGAAGCCCACCAGTCCACTAGAGGAGGAAATGGCAAACCACTCCAGTATCTTTGCTGAGAAAACCCAAAATGGGTTCATGAAATGTCCGATGGATTGAAATGATTGAGTAATAACCACCACTAGTCCCAATACAGAAACAAATTTAGTGACTGATCTGGGACCAGAAGTCAGGTATTCTAGGTGTTCAAAGAGAAGAATTGAGTAGAACGTGAAAATGTATTGAAAGGAGAAGGTATAGAGGATAGCCAGCCATTATTCATTACAATTATGTAAGCAAAATATATGGAATAATAAGTTTTTGTATATGGAAAGTTGCTTTGGGAGATATCTCTACTTTATTTTGTTTAGTTGTCAGTTTTTATTTTCCATTGGCACTTCGTTGCTGGTGTTGATCATAGAGAAATGAAGACTAAGAAACACACATTTGACAGAGAATGGAGAAAGAGGTACTTGTAAAACTACAACAACCCTCAGGCCTCTTAGGGGCAGTAATCACATCCATAGAGAATAAGCCCACCTTCTTTCGGCAGAATTTTTTATTTGTTTGTTTGTTGTGTATTTTTGTTTGCCTCAAAGACAAGGATGCTCTAAATACAGAGCATATTTTGTAAATTCAAAGCCAGAAAAACTCCTGTAAAATAAATTTTAATTTCTATGTTCAAATGAAATTATTGTCTCAGAAAATTATTTTACCCATGAAGTAATTTTGATTAAAAATTACTTCAGTATCAGAGGATAGCTGAGAGGGCAATAAAAGAATACATTCTCCTCCACCCACAGTAACCATAAATTTATAACAGTGGATGAATCAGGAAAAGGTAGATTAGGGTTAGAAAAGTTTTTTTTTTTTTGGGGGGGGGGGTTAAGTTAGCAAAAGCATAAGTTTATGGTTGAATGCATCGTTTCTCTGAATTACTCTCCAATTTGCAGCAGAGTAAATAAAAACTGTCTCAATGGCCTTCTCTTTGGCTGAAGATTGAATAGCAAAACCTGACTCAACTGTCTCCATGTTGCTGAAGCTGAAGGAATAAAACTCAGCTGAACGCTGAACTTCTTAGCTTCACATAACCCCAGAAATTTCTCACCCAACACGAAACAAGTGAGTTTTTTTCACCATTTCTCTGATAAGGAGTAACATCCCATTGGTCCATTCAAATGCTGCAGAATCCTGTTGATTGGCGGTTTCTTCTAAAGAGATCTGAAAAAAACTGTATAATCCAGCTCTAGACCCTGAGAAAGCTGAAGCTGCTATCACTGAATAACCTTCTTTATTGTGTTAATTTCTTTTCCTTTCAGTTTGACTGCTTATTTTATTTGATGTGAACATGTTGAAAAATTTCCCCCCCCCAAAAAAAAAACATTTCTTCTTCCTTCTCCACAGTCCCAGACTCTGACTTAAGGACAAGGGAAAATAGAATGACATCGGAAAAACTAGACCCATGTGTTCCTTCATCTTCAAATATCCTCCTTCAAATCAATTGCTCTGGGTTTGCCTTTCACCAAAGGAAGAAAACTTTCATCCTAAACTTTAGACCAAAGGGTAAATACTACAAATTTCAGTGATAGACTATATTATTAATGAAAAAAATGTGTATTTGTATATGTTATCGTACTTTACTATGTTAGCTAATACCTCAACAACTTTGATTAGCTATAAAAAAACTTTGTGAGGTCACTGCATAGCAAATTCTAAGTCCTACAAAAATGTGAATTATTTATTTATGTAGGATATCTGCACTCTCAGATCAGAGGTTGCCCAAGACTTTTCCTGGAACATCATTTTTCTTATCCAAGTAAATTATTTCTCTATTATTTTTCTACAGTTCTTTCAACAGCAGTTTAAAAAAAAAAACCTCACAACAATCTCATTTTGCATTATCAAAATATTTTAATGAGCTTTCCTCAAGGGAACTGATTAAAAATTAGGATAAGTGTTGAAGTTAATCAACAAGTGTGAAGTTACGCACTTAATATTTCTTGTTTTATAGTGAAAGAGATTGTAATGGCCTCTGATATTTAGAGTAGTTAACCAATCATAATGAATAAAAAGAAGGAAAGGTATGTTTGCCAGTGATATACAATTGAGACGATGCTTTGATATGGTCAAAATTTTCCAAATCAACAAAACCAATGAGACAAACTATAGCTGAGGCTAATGAAATTGAGAAATGAATATAATTATTATAACAGCATGTGTTCCATCTCCATGGTGATTGGTCACATTCTGTAATATCACTCTGCCTGTCCTTAAGACCAAGACACCAACCAGGAGACTACAGTCATAAATACCTTCTAACAAGAGGTCTTAATGCATACATTTTCATGGAAACAGAGTAGATGTTTCATGGGCTCACCACCATTACATCATAATTTAGACATATTCTGCCAAACATCAGGACATTTTATCTACCCAGCCCCAGATCCCTGGCAATGTTTCACTCTGGCTGTCTTCCTCATGCTACCCTCATGGTTTTCCCCTCTTTGTCTAAAAATGAAATAGTCATCAATTCTGTACTATTATTACAGCTTTAAGAAAGAATATACCATTTCCCTGCTTCTATGGCTCCACTAACCATCTATATGACTTCTGAGACCAAAAGATGTTTCCCTAGCCAATTCTTCCTATTAGAATATATGATTTTTGAAGACAGAGACTATCTTCCCTTGGTATATTTATCCTCAGTGCTTACTGCATTGCCTGGCATATAAATAATAAATGTTCATTCATTCATTCTTTCATTTATACTCTTTCTTCTATCACTTTAACACATGACAGAGTTCTCTATAGTTTCCTATATCAGAGCTCCCCTCAATAATCCACACTGATATGTTTCTTAATAGCTTCACCTTACACACTATTCCTCAAATGCAACATTGTGACATCTTCAATACTTCTGCCATCCATGGGGAACAGCCATAGCTTTTACTTCTCTATAATTTTGTCTCCTGTTTTACTAAACTCTTTCTTCTAGTAAATTTTTCAACAATTCCAAATGTACAGTGAATAGAATGCAGGACCTGAAGTCAGGAACACTCATCTTCCTGAGTTCATATGTGGCCTCAGACACTTAGCTGTGTCACCCTAGCTAAATTACTTAACCCTATTTGCCCAGTTTCTTCATCTGTGAAATGAACTGGAGAAGGAAATGGCAAACCACGACAGTATCTTCACCAGAAAACTCCAAATGGGGACAAAGAATCTAAAACAACTGAACACCACCAACAAAATCTTTCATTCATCATTTCCTTTTCTCTTGGCTCAAAGGATCAAATGTCTCTCTTGGGTAAAAATGTTTGATTCCCCTCCCTCCTAATGGTTCCTGGACTCCATTAATTATTCTAGCCCATTGCAAAATCCTTAATTTCTTACTTTCTGCTAACCTCCTTCACATCAATCTGCAACTGTATTTGTCTCCCCATACTAAAAATTTATCTTGCCTTTACCTCAGAACCTTGTCAGTTTACTATCTCTATCTCTATCACTCATCTTTGACAGGTGAAAAGTCTTATGTTCTTTTACTACTAAATTTATCTCATTTTATACTTAATTATTTGCATTTTGTAGCTCTTCAATAGAAGTTAAATTTCTTGAAGGATTTCTGGGGTGTTCTAGAGTACCTCTGGTGTGAGGGCTTGCCAAACCCTGTTCAGGGCTTCTCATCCACTTTTGGTGTCCCCCTATCTCACCCAACTCCCACCTGTGGCTCCAGGAAGCTGTAGCAGGTGGAGTGGCCACACGCTGGTAAAGTGTCTTGGAAGATGAGCTAAACCAGGTTGAGGTTAACTGACAGACTTTAAATCTATCAGTGACTTAGGGGAATGTCTGCTCCTAGCATGTGAAGACTATGAACCGAAGAATGGGTGCATGAGAACAATGAAAGTGGCTGAAGCAGGTACTGTGGGGCTTGTAGAGTTTGGTCAGACATCAAAGATGCCAAAGTCATCTTGGGTCATTGCTAGTCATCCTTGTCTTCCCACTGGATTTAGATAACACAGGAAGAGAGGGTGAGATTAACAATTTTGAGCAATTGAAATCCAATTTATGAGCAAGTCAAGACATCAGCCCTGAGGTCATTGGTCCTCTTCAAAAATGAAGAACAAACAACAACAAATTTCTTGAGGGGAAGGATTGGTATTTTTTGTCTTTGCATTTTCAGTTCCTACTATAATGCTTTATGCATAATAAAGTGCTTTCAAAAAAGGCTATTAAGCTGAATTGGGTTTCTTGTTGCTGCCTAACTCTTTGAAATGCTAGTCAGCCTTTTTTTTTTTTTTACCTCCATTACCTAATTCCTGTGTAGTCCTTACAATTTGTATTCTACCTTGTTTAGTTTGTGGAAATATTTCTTTCAAAGGTTATCAATGACCAGATCAACAAATTCGATTTTATAGTAGGCAGTAAATACTAAACTTTTTGTTAGTAGAATAATTTAAAGAAATAAATGATCTTGAAGATTTTTTTTTACAGATTCTTTCACCAAAAAAATGCAAGCTTGAGAATGATTCAAAAAGAACTTTGAGAAACATTTATAAAAATATCAATTTTTTGTAGAGTAATGGGCTAGATAGAAATTTAAGGTAAAATACGATTCTTGCCTTCCTAGAGATTAGACTGGCAGGATATAGCATTATTTGAGAAAAGCAAAGAGCTATTTTAAAAGAAGCATATATGATATTTTATTGTAAAATTTTTATACTCTATTAAATACAGGCCCAGCATCATTGAAATAAAACACATCATTACTGAAGGAAATGGCCACCATATATAGGATCAATACTTTTGGTGAAATCAGCTGAAGCAGTCTATTAAAGCTTAGAGGGGACGCAAATCTAACCAGTCCAACGACCAAACAAAATTCCAGAGGACTAGCGATGAGGCATGACACCGACCTTACGACAGGGAAGTTATGGACAAAAGGGATAGAATTAACATTTTTTGGATGTGACAAATGTTGGAATTAGTTTCACTTGACTATGCATATTTATTAATAGGGTTTTGTCATTCAGTTTCCCCCTGTATGGGGAAAGTGGGAATAAGAGAAAATAGACTTTTATTCACTGAAAAAATATAATTTTCAGTAAATTGAAGTGTTAATGTGGTCAATAAGAAAGTATATGGAAGGATTTCTGATTGTAGAAAATGCTGGTCATGCAAGGAGTGAAGCTGAGAATTTTTTTTAAAAATGGGAACTCTTATTTTTTTATTTCTAATGAGGATGTAAATAAGAAAGAATAGGCATATGCAATAGAGAACATAGAGGAGTTACTTTAGGTATAAGCTGTTTTTTCTGAGGAGTTCTGTGAGAATTGTTTTAAAATAAAAAAAAATTCTTATCTCCTGAGACCAATTAGGTGAAGAACCTATCTCGGTATCAAAATTAGCTAGATGACCATTCAAAATTCCTTAGACATATGTGTTAAATTGTTAAATATAAGAATAGTTAGAATAATTCCCAAACATCAGAGATAAATGGAACACTAATTAAACATCTGCCCTAAAATCCAAATTTATATAAATATATATAGACATATATAGACATAAATAAAATGATTATTGTTTAATCTATTACTAACGTAACATTAATACAATATAATGGAAATATATATGTGTGTGTGTGTGTATATATATGTATATATATATATATATATATGTGGAAATGAGTATATCTCTCTCTTTCTCTCTTTTTGTTTTGATAACTTTACAAATGTTAAAATTCCAGACTAAGAATACTGTTTGAGAACTCTTCTCATTCATGTACTGATATTTGATGGAACAATAGGAACAAATCAGCAAAATTCATTAAAAATAATGTCCTTATTCCAAAATTCAATCTCTTCACTCTCAGCTCAGAATTTTATTACTGTGCTTCGATTTGACAGAAAAACTTCAGAATCCCAAAGAGCCAGAGACATTAGTCTTTCTGAGAAGCAGGTTAGATAAAGAAAACCCACAGCCATCACATCTGCCTTTTACAGTATTCTACAGGAAAAAATATACGTGATTCATTTTTACTGTATCACAAAATGCTACATTACATATGCATATATATATATATAAATAAAGAAAAATATAGTGGAGTATAATTTGGATAAGGAAAAAATATAATTAAATTATGATAGGAAAACATTTTGGATTTTTGGATTCTAATACCATACCCAGTGTGCTTTTCTTTCCAAAGTGTGTTTTGCCTATTCCTAACATGATGTGTCAGGTTTTTTTTAAAAGCATTAGATCTATTAATGCATTTAATAAAATTATTTTCTCAATGATTTTTAATCATTCTCTCTCTTACTGCTGACTTATATCCAGCTTTCAGTTCATCCCAATCCTTAGATTATTTTTCAGAACAGTTGCTAACAATACCTTATATCCACTTCTGAGGTTGATAAATAGATCTATAGATAAATATTATACACATATACATATATGTGTATATATATATAAACATATAAATCTATATATTTTGTCTAAAAACAAGTCTTTATATTTATCCCTAGTGATGTCACCTTATTAGATTCAGTTCAGTGTTCTAGATTATCAAAACACTTTTGATATCCAGTATATTAGCTTACGTTCCCTGCTTTATGTCATCTGTCAATTTAATCTCTGCCCTTATCTGAGTCATGGATAGGAATGTTTCACAACATGAAGCCAAGCACAGAACCTGAGGGTACTCTCTCAGACCAAACATTAACTTCCCTTTTCAGCCTTCCAACCCTGAGTCACTTTTTCAAAACCTCTTCACAACCTTTCAACCCTTGGAAAGGTGAAGTGCACTTAGCATTAAATCCACAGAAAAAGAGCCCCTGAAAGGCAAAATCCTTTACGAATGAACATGAGAGAACGAACACTCTAACACTTAGTTCATTCATCCAGTGTTCCTCCCACCAACACCCATAGAAAGACCAAAAGCCAATATGTAGGCTTGCGACAACTGAACCCTAGAATAGGGAACCTGATATATCTATTCTGTTTGAATATCCCAGCACCTTGTAAATGGAAAGAAGTAGCAGATTCTGAGAATGCCTGATGACACAGGAAAATAGAAACAAGAAGAGCAAGAGTAAAAGAATCTGGCTCCTGAAAACCTGCTACCTGTTGACTGGCAAGTGCAATGGCTACATTTAAATAATACTCCATCTTCCCATTTTCCAAGAAATGGCAAATAATGATTCTGCTAGGGCATTTGACGAAGAGGAAGAAAAAGGAAAAGGAGGAATTTGGATGAGTGATTACTTTGAGCCTAAAGAAAGAGGTACTAAAATCTGTCTGGCAATAGTTTTATTCTCATAGATGAAGCAGAGAAGCAGCTTAGAGAATCCAGGTAAGGAACTAGGACAAAAGTACCCTGTATCCCCCAATATGAAAAGGCTAAGACAGCATTGTATCCTCTCCTTAGTTAGGCTGCGATAAGCACTGAGGCTGGAGAGTGATTGATAGGGAAGTATTTTTTTTTTTAAGTATAAAACCATGAAAATATCAAAATAAAAAGTCTTAGTAAAATTTCAGTGCACAACCATATAAATTAACAAGCAATGACTGTATGACCACATGTTGGATATGACATACAGGGGATCATTGCTAATTTTCAAGAATCAGATTAGATAACCTCGAAGATATCGTTCCTCTTTTGAGATTCTTGAGAGATAGTTAATCTAGAGGTAGGAAGTAGTCACAGAAAGGAAATGTTTGACTTATGGAATTATACGAATATTATAAATTGCAATTGTGTGTATGAATCAAGAACTATACAGTTAAATGGTTACTTTTTTCAACAGAAGAGAATACTGAACACAACATTTTTTCTCTTCAATAAACACTGACATCTTCACAGCTGAAATGTTCCTAATATTTACTTAAAGCATGTCTAGACTAAGGACTAGGAAAAAGCAAAACAAATAGGAGATGAAGATTCCAAGTATCTGTCCAAATGGTTTGTATCAACATTTGGATGCAGTGACATCTACTGTATAGGCATCCCTATAGTAAATTAGGCTATATTTCTCAAAAGCAATTACTGAGGGCTAAGATGAGAACCAGATGCTTTCAAACACACAGACACAGACACACACAGACACAGACACAGACACGCATGCACACACACACGGAAAATATACAGCGTTCTTCATTGGCACAGTAACAAGTTCTCATTTATTACTTTTCTGATTAGTTTAGTCTGTTTGCCACAATGCTGTATTTATCCAGTAAACAGAATCCAAGGTTTTGACCTTCAGCCTTACGAAGTATAAATTATTTTGTGTCATACCTTGAACTGCAAACTTTATACTACTATGTGTTTCTTTCGATACAATTGCAAAAAAAAAAGTTACAATTTTAAAAGAATTTATGAGAGTAAGTAGGACAGGATCAATATTTTATGTTTGAGGTTATTAAATTTCCACTAAGGGTTCTATTCATCAAATAAGACTTACTCAGGTAGGCGGCATTCTTGCTGTTTCTAACCTGTTAAGTCAGGGAAAGCACTGTACTTTATGCAAGTCAGACAGCCAGTAAAGAAAATGTCTGTGTTAGGCTAGTTTTGTTTGACAATATCAGAGAACATTTTTGTTTTCATATAGGTCAGTGAGTGGATTGTCCAATCAGCCCCTTTCCTCCCTATTTGTATGACAATAGAGCTGAGTTGTAGCTGGTTAAAGCTAAAATTTCTTCTAGGGATACTACTGGGGTTACATACATTTATCACCTGTTTATAAGCAAAGCACATGGTTTTTTTAAAATGTTTTGCTTGTTTTTCAAACAAGGTTCAGGGATAATTTTTAAGGCAAAGATTATATTGAATAAATATACTGACTAAGAAACTTGCAAGTTCTTACCTTCAAACAATGTCTTCATTAATTTTTCTAGGGGAAAAGTAATTATTTTCAAATAAGACAAGTTATTCTTTCCTTGTCTGGCAGGGAGGGAAGATGGAACAGAAGGAAAATTATCTTTAGATATGTTGTTTTTATGTTTGCCAGAAATCTAGATGACTCCACGTGAATATCATTTTGTTCTTGATTCTACACAATGATGAAACAAAGAAAATATAGAATTTCAGCCATGTAATATGCATCACAAACTAACTTAGGAGATTCTCCTCCTCCCTTCCTCTCCTCGCCTTACATTAAGTCTTTGTCTTCTGTTCTCTAGATTTAGGTAGGGTGAACACCATTACACACCACTCTGGTAATATTAAATTCCCTGATAGTCTGAAAATAGGTTAGATTTCCTTTAAAATCTATTTTAAATAGATTTTAATCTATTTAATATATGTGTATATATGTATGATCTATTAATCTACTTAATATATGTATATTATTTTCATGTATATTATATATGAAATTACATAAAATGTTTTATTTAGAACTATAAGGACTCTCAGAAATCATCCAGTCCTACCCTTTCATTTTAACAAAGATCAGGTTCTTCCTCTGTTGACTAAATTTTGCTTACCAAGAATTTCCCCAGGATCTGGGATTCATCATGACCCTGACCAATAGAGAGGAAAGCAAGATTTATGATTTGGAATTCATTACCTCGTCTTTGTCTTGTCAGTCAAGGGGGCAGTTCCTATGTGAACTTCAGGTTATCTGTGTTCCACCAAGTGCCTCCACTAGTAAATCACATCCAGTCTTAATGTATACCTACTCCTGTAAAAGGCAGGAGGACACTCAGGCAGACTACATTCTAAACTCTATCATTTAATTTTTTAAATTGGCTTTAGTGTGCTCTCAGCTTGTCTCTTTGTGATCACCTGATATACATAGGGAATCATAAAATCTGGGATTGATACACTGTTAGAGCAGGAATAAAACAGACAAAGCAAACGACATACAAATTCTTTCCTCATGGATTAAAATGGTAGAATTACAGTAACCTAAAAAAAACTGACATTCATATTTATAGTACATGGGATATACTGAGCACCTTTCTTTGTCCATATAATACATAGTTCTTTGCACACAATAGTTGAATCTATATTGCAATATATTTCCTGTATAAAAAATCAGCACAAGCAAGAGACTGATGGATGATATATTGAATACTAAATTAAAAGGTTGAAAAGTCACTAAACTTTAAAAGCAATTTCTGAAAAAATAGGAATTATTTCCCGTTGTGACAGAGAGATTGAGAGATAGAAAAACTGAATTCCAGTCTTTGTTCTGTCATAATCTAGGTCTGTGACCTTGGACAAGTCTTTACACTTGAGTTTTTCCAACCATAAAATGAGTAAGTTGAACTATTCATTTTTAATGTGCTTTCCAGGTCTAATATTCTGTGATCTAAAACTCACACATATACTTTATCATTCAATCAGCCATATTTATCCTCTTTCCCTACCTTAAATCTTCTTCTCCTCCCCCATGCAAGACAAATATGTTTTAAAGATGATTATCATCTAGGGAGAGCTGCATATTTAATGCAAGCTGCTAAACAACCAATACATTTCAACTTCTTCATTAAATTTCACCACAGCTCTCCAGATGGGAGCTTCTTCACCCTCACCTGCAATACTAAGCCTCCAAGATTAAATGGAAAATACTTACCCAAATATGCTTGCAATAAATGACATTCTACTTCTTGTATTTCTATATTAACTTATTACCTAACTTAATCAGCATGCATAAGGCACTGTGGCTCCCACACCTGCATCAACACTTTACATGGGAGTGTCAGTTCACTTGATTCATATTCCTTTCCATGGATTTTGTTATTAATGCAAATTATTTATTAATAGTTCCCTATCATGAACATCTCTGCCTATTTTTATGTCTGTAAGCTTGAAAATCTATTTCTGTATGCAGTGGTAGAATTTTTCATGACATGCTGAGCATTTATTTACAGCCAGCTGTCCTGGATCTGAAAGAGCTCTGTTAACACAAACAAGACCTCAGGTTCTTCTCATTTACTGTCTGATGAAATTCAGATAACAGTATGCATTCCAATGAAGTACTGATGCATTTTTTTTTCATGTATCTTCCATCCTCTCACTCTTCCAACACCCATATTCCCTGAGGTGAATTGACAGCATTCAGTCTTAAAAGTACTCCTTCTTTGCACCTCCCATTGATTAGCCTAAGTAATATTTGCTTGATGTGATCTTCTGGTTAGTTTGGCAGGGTCATTTCCCTAGTGATACAGGAAAGAGATTAATTTTGCTCCAGAACAGAGACAATTCAGGAACTGAAAGAACTGAGAATGAGCAGAGGTATCATTCAGGTCAAAAGAAAGTTTAAAATTTTCCTAAACTTAAATATTTCCTGATTAAAAGTACCATTTGCTTTAAAACAGTCTTTGAAAATGTTATATACATATCAACCATTTACTCAATTTAGTATAAAATTATCAGTTTACATTCCATCAACACTCAACGTCATTGGCTCATCATGGCATGGAGTTCACTCTAGTTCCTTGACCCCAGGTTCCACTGCATCACAAAAAACTGGTAAGAAGGACACGCAATATGGGATCAAAGATAGTACAATGCAAGCCCCAGGAGAAAGGGCCAAGATCAGTGTAAAACGGGTCAAGAACATCTGGTCCAGGGCTTCTTAAACTTTTTCCACTTGCACCCCTTTTCACATTTCAGCAGTGTTGGTTGGCATTGCATGACCTGAGGATGTTCACAGTGTAGAGTGCAAAGGGCATGCTTTGTGTTCAAAACCAAGGCTTCAGTGAAGTTATGCAATGCAACATGGGCAAGCACAACCAGAAACACCTCAGATTCATTCATTTTTGGTAGTTGTGCATTCAGGAACCTTTTACAGCAGTCAAATTTTTTGAGACCCTATATGGGGCTGCAACTCAGTTTAAGAAGTGCTGACAAAATCTTCATTTTACAGAGATGGAAACCAAGACTCATAGTGGTTAAATGACTTGTCAGAGGTCCCACAGGTAGTAAGGAGAAAAGCCAGAAATAAACCCAGGCCCTCAAATTGCATATTCACATTAAAATAAGATCATTACTTTCTCAGAGACAGACAATACTAAGAAAGCCTGCTTAACCAAGTTTGAGAGCATCATCGCTAGAAGAGTGGCTACCAAGTGATTAAATTTTAGCTAAAGAAACTCATAAAATGTGGAAGGGTTTTTGTATGACTGATTTTATTCATTCAAAGTGGCAAAACACATGTATCAACTCACATACCAAAGTTTACTGTCAAATTTAAATAGGGGAAAACATTTTGTGAAACCTCGTCTAAATCAATTTATGTAATGTTGATTTACATTCATTATTTCTTCAACATAATACAGATAATTAATCATAACTTCTTAGTACTTAAAATATTTTCATATTTTCTCCTAACTAAATGATGTTCCTATATTTTTACTAGAACTTCTGGGAGTTATGCTTTTTAAATTAATCCATTTGTTTTCAGTTTTCAACAATGACTTCCATAAATTTAAATTTTTCTCTCTCTCTGTCCCTCCTCCTTCCCTAAGATGGCATGCAATTTTATAGGGGTTCTACACATAAAATCTTATTAAATACATTTTCACATTAGTCACGTTGCACAGAAGAATTAAAACAAATGGGAGAAACCATGAGAAAAACAGAAACAAAACCTAGCAAAGCAGAAAACAGTCTGCTCCATTCTGTGTTCTGACTCTATAGTTCTTTCTCTGGATATGGATGGCACTTTGCATCATGAGTCCTTTGGAAACGTTTTAGGTCCCTGCGTTACTGTTAGGAAATAAGTCTATCAAAAACAGCCCTCACACACCACGGCTGTTAACGTGTATGATGTTCTCCTGGTTCTGCTCACTTCACTCAGCATCCATTCATAAAAGTCTATCCAGGTATTTTTGAAGTCTGCCTGTTCATCATTTCTTATACCACTATAGTATTCCATTACATTCATATGCCACAAGTTGCTCAGCTATTTCCAATTGATGTACACTCCCTAGATTTCCAGTTCTTGGCCACTACAAAAGAAGTCACTATAAATATTTTTGTACATGTGGGACCATTTCTCAGGGTGTTATTCTTATATGCTAACAATAAAAAGTTCTTTTTTTTCAGAAAAAAAAATGAGATTCCAAAGGGCTTTTGATTATATTCAGAAACGTTCAACAAATATTTGTTCTGTATTATTACAGAATTTAATGTGGTTTGTCACATGACATAATATTATAAGTTACTTGAATTTCTCATATCAGTAAAGTGACTAGTTACTTTATTACTTATAAATCTCAAGAATTCTAAAATGGTTAAAGGAAAGAATTTCATGATAATTCTTTCAGGTACACTTAGGATTCTATTCAGATTTTTAAAGAGAACCAGCTCACAAGAAAATGATTTATGAGCAGCAGTACAACAACAAACAAACAAAGCCTAGTGCAAGACTACACATCCTTTGGGCACCACAATGCACTGATTAATGAGAGAAACGAGGCGGGGTCCACAATAAGAAGCAATCCTTTTATTAATCTGAGATTGTCAGAAAAGAATGATTTCCCTAAAGTACAAATGAACCTAATACAATCCACAGATTTGGTCTCCTGGCAAGATGAAATGGCCATCAAGGCAACAAATATCTATTACGTGTCTATTATATTCTCCACACTGTTGTAGGTACTCAGGGAATACAAGAGGAAGACTGAATAAGACGTGCTCCCTCCTCTGAAGGAGTTCACAGACTTGTTGGGAAGATAAGACACAAACACATTACAGTTAGAAAACAATGCAAAATAGTATGTAACCAAATGCTAGGTTGTGTGGTTAAGAAGGAATATTCCATAGGATTTGTGGGACTTTAGTTCTTTAGTTTTCACCTCCATAACGTCTCTCTCATGCATTTTCTTTCCATTCACCTTAGTTTAGTCCCTTGTTAACACTCGCTTGGATCATTACAATAGCTTCTTAATTGGTTTTCCTGTTCCAAGTTTTTCACCACTCCAATCCATGCTGCATATCATAGCTAGAGCATTTTTATTTCCAGTGTCCCTGGGCTACCAGCCTTCAATCAACCAACTCCAGTGGCTTCCTATTGCCTATAGAATACAATATAAGCTCTGTTTAGCACTGAATGCCTTATGCAACCTGACTCAAACCTATCTTTCTAGTTTTATTGGATGTTATTCCCCCTCCCACATTATAAAATCCAAATAATTTAGCCTTCTCTCTGCTCCTCATTCATGACATTCCATCTCCTGTCACTATGCCTTTGCACTGACCCATTTCAAATGAATGCACCCACTCCTTATGTCTGCCTGGTAGAATTTCTCCCTTCCTTTACAAAATGATCTCCTTTGAGGGCCAGAACTATTCAGACTCTTCATCTTTATCTCTAGCACCTAGCATAGTTCCTGGCACATTGTCATTGCTTAAAAAATGCTTGTGGACTAAGAATGTGGCTCAGATACCATCTTTTCAATGAATCCTTTCTTGATTCTCACAATTATTAGTGTCCTCCCTCTCCAGTCACCTTATATTAACTTGTATTTTCATGATTTTTAAGGTTTGTTATTCTCATCTCGTGAGCCGCACAAAAGCAGACAACAAGCTGGATTTGACTTAGTGGTTATACTTTGACAGCACTTGGATCAAATTGCCACTTAATACAGGAATCACTTTTATAGCATCCCTGACAGACCACAATCCAGCATCTGCTTTAAAATATCCAATGCTAGTAATATCTGGTTGAAGCAGAAGCAGGAGGCTTCTCCACTTCCAGAATTTCCTGAGAGGAAGCAGCAAGGTTTTACCTTCAAGCTATTGAGGTTTCATCCTTTCTGTCCTCAGAAGCAGCACTATTAGATAGTGATGGCTTAGTATTTGTTGGCATGGAAGTCTCTAACACCCCTTACATTCTTTAGTCCTCATTTCCAGGCTGAGAAGCCAGATCATGGAGTGAAGGCAAAGTTGAGAGAAAGTCACCATCTTTCCTAAGGAACTTCCAAATGTGACTGAACCTGAGTTCATCTGTTGTGTTGAAGATGGGAGAAGGAGGTAACTAGAAGAGGCCATGTGAATTCATAGGCTGGATTCATTAGAGATAGAGGGTATGTAGCCTTTGGAAACAGATGCTTGCTACTTGATTTAGTTCCTTGTTGTTTACCTTGAAATATTATTTTTTCTCCATCATCCCCTATGCTTACCCTTATTTCAAAGCTGCTCTGTTGATATAGAATTTTTTTTTTTACCATCTCTCATCTGTCTCTCTTATAAAACATGTATTTACTCCTAAGATTTTTACCTTTGCTCATAAGAAATTACAGTTGTGGTAGCCCTTTGGTTAAGTTTATTTTAGGCAAATCAAGGTGAGATGACCAAGTGGTCCATTAAATGGTGCTATTGTCTTTGATACAATTCTGCTAACATCTTTATTTACTTCTCTAAGGAGAACCATTGTTCATCCATATTCACACTTTCTGTTTTAAGTCAATATGATTCCTTTCCTTCATCAGTTTGTCAATTTGGTGTTCATTGTTCAGAGATATCCACAGCTAGACTAATAGCAATTATGTCAGTATTTATTGATCACAGATCTAGAGTTTGAACGTGTAATGGTAAGGGAATTTAAAGATCTTCCCAGCCCCTTAATAGGTCCATGTAATCTGCTTTGAACTCTGGCCCAATCCACAGGATGAGTCACATGGAGCTGATGGTGGGAGGAGCTTGCTGAATGGGTGGAGCTGTAAGGCTTCAGCAAGAAGAGAGAGTGAGGTAGGGCTGAGGGAGAGAGCAGGCAGAGCAGAGCAGAGCCGCTAGTATGAGAGAGGGAGTGATTTGTCTAAGGGAGCTTGTTGGTGGTGAGGTCTAACAGAGGGAAGACTTGGAGATGACTGTGCTCCCTGCATTGATACTGTGTATAGATTTCTTTATTACTATGATGGAATTGCCTTTCTGGCATCTGAATAAATGTCTTGGTTTTGTCTTTGAGAAAGGGAGTTTATATTTTGAAAATTTACCCTGGAAATACACATGCGTATTCATAGGGGCTGCTATGGGTAGCACATTGGTGCTACAGAAGGCACTTCAGAAGCTATTTAGTCCAACACTTTCAAACAAAAGTCCAGGGAGGTTAGGTTACTTTTCCAAGATAAAAATTTTAATAAGCATCAGAGATGGGTTTTGGATCTAAGTCCTCTGATTAGAGAGTCTGCTTTTTCCCCTGTATAGCTATGATTCATAATATTCTCAACTTCCTTTATTCTTTCATCATCATTACAGAAGGAAAAACAGACCTCAAGGAAGTAGAACGATGGTGAGATAAATAGATGATAGATAGATAGATAGATAGATAGATAGATAGATAGATAGATAGATAGATAGACAGACAGATAGATAGATGGATGGATGGATAGATAGACATACACACATATGTCTCTCTCTCATAGTAGTATTATCAAACAAAGTCAGTATATGCATTTTAGGATGACTTATTAAAATGGATAAATTCTATAAAATTTAACCTATCATTTATTTTTGTTTTATAATTATTATTATAATGACAAGAATATATTTTAAAGCAATAGGTTTATAGAAAAGTATCTGAAATAAAATTAACAATGAGAATATCCATATTTTAAGTTAAATGACATGAGCTAAAATTTTGTCAACACAGGCAGCTATAGCTGCAGAATCTTAGCTTGAGTCCAATCTTATTCTTGACAAAGACATTCCCTTCCCCTGCCAGACAAGGCAGGTGGTGCTTCCTCAGCCATGCCCTAGGGAAAAGACACACTCATACACTCACACACACACACACACACACACACACACACACACACACATCATTTCCTAGGCAGCCTCTGAATCTGAGGTATTATGCTTCAAAAGAGAAATAATAACACAAGATAGAATTCAAAGGACATCCTTTGACTTCAGGCTTTATCAGTTTTCTGAAAATAAGTTCTTTTTTTTCCCATGGCACAACTGTGCAGCAATATTTGATTCATTATCTAAGTAATTAAGACTATGTCAGAGAAACCAACAATTTTCATTTTGGGGGCAACTATTTGACATTTGATATGTCTCAGGAGCATAAATATTATTGAGTAATAAATATGAGCCATAAAATATTATTATATTTTGAGATCTGAAAAAAATATTTAATTTCTCCAAATTTCTCCAAATTCCAAGTACTCCAATAGCAGCATTTAGAATTTATAGAATCAGAGGAAAAAAAGTTAGAGATTTCTTGGCCTGAAATAAGCTCTTCATTACAAATCATTGGTTAATTCTAAAAAAAACTTAGAAGTGCAAAAATTACATATATGGTAAAAATGTTAAGAGAAATCTAAAACATTTTTGTCACTCTAGTAAGAAGTGGAGTTAATTAGGCAGTGGGCAAGTCATCACCTTCATATGAAAAAATATTGGACAGTATATAGAAAGCACTAGCTGTTTAGACACTTCAACTTCTACAAGACGATAACTAAAGGAAGAACCTAAAGCTTGAGATTTTCTTTGCCAAGAGCTACTAAAACATATGCCTGTTTATCATAAGTGTAAAGGACAAGCATATGTCTATAAACAGAAATTCAATAATTTAAATGTTTAAAAAATCTATTATACCTTATGAAAGCCAATTATACTCTTTATGATTAATGGCAGAGGTTTAGGATACATCACTGGGAACAAATTGATGTTAGGGATATGAAAATGGCAAGAAGGATTTTATGACTAGCATTTTAGATAAATCAATACAAATCATTCATTTAATTTCTATTAAAATCCTACTGGTAACATACTTTGAAATATTTATTGCCAAAAGATTTTGAAAATCGCATTCATCATGAATCAATTAATAATTTTGACTTTTTTAGATCATCAGATACTTCAATGACAATATGATATAGCTAAATTAAAAAATATACAAGAAAAAAGTATCCAAGAATTTTTTTTCTTTTTTTCTTCTCTATTTTTATCTGGTCATTCCTTTTTAAAATAGAAATTTTAGCAGTTTTGTCTATTTACATATATATATATATATATATTACCATTGCTAACCTATTTTTATAGGTTATAACCTATTTTTCATAGCGCTCCAGCAATTCAATAAAAATACTTCTTTGCACAATTAAATATTTGACAATTAAATGCAAAATTTTGAGCAATCATACCAAAGAATCACAGACTGTTCGATGTGAGAGAGATCCTTAGAATTATCTTGGCCAGTCAGTTCATTTGACAGTTGAAGAAGTTGTGGTCCAGAATGACAAAATGATTAGCCCAAAACACACATCTAGCCAGTGGTAGACTTTGAAAAGGGACACGTTCTTACTTCCAGAGCTTTGCCTATAAATTAGCACTGTCTTTACGACTTTCAAATAGTACTTCAAGCATATCAATGTATTTTTACTTCAATTTTTAAAAAACAGGATAGGTTTAGAAATTAGCAATAGACATTATCAATAATACTGTTACAAAACAATGTTTGTAACCATCTTATCTGAGTAAAGCAAAACAAAAGAAAATTTATTTTGACAGACATGTAGTATGATAAAAATATACTAAACACAATCAAATTCTTTTCTCCTTAGCATAAGAACTATTTGCATAAAATAAATTATGATACATTTCAGAAGCTTAAAATTTTATATTGAAGTTCAGAATATTCTACTCAAAAACTTAAGTGGAACAATATCTAGTTGTTTTTCTGTATCATTTTTTATTCTTCCACAAGGCTTTTGCAGAAAGGTAGAAGGAAAAATAGCATATAACATTTAACTATGACCAAAAAAAGGGTTGAAATTCATTCCTCCCATGTAACTGTCACTACAAATCAAACGTGGACATGAGTCTTAGAAATTTCCTGTATAAAGTATCTTTGGGGTGGGGAGAGAAGCAAATCACTAGGAAAAGAAATATAAATGTTAGTGCTCTTAAAGGTCTCAAATTGAGTACAGCTCAGTACCTCCGATTCAATATTATCTTGTCTCACATCCTCTCTTATTAAAAGCCAGGAAAGGACTTAACAAAATTAACCTGGGAGTCATACAACCATGGTCTCTCTAGCTGATTAAGGGAGAGAAGGAGGAAATCTGGTTCCTTTCATTGTTTATTTGTTTTTGGTGTTTTGTTCTTATTGTTGATTTCTCCTTTTTGCCAAAAAAAAGAAAAAAAAGAAAGAGAGAGAAAAGAAACAAACAAATTCTTTTGTGCCTTTCAGGAAAGCATCATGGATATCTTTATCCTTTAAGAGTTCTATTGGGATTAGAGCTTCTTTAGGCACTGTCTTTTATACCTAATGGAAAAGATTCTTTTAGCTTTGGGGGAAGGTTTCTGCTACATTCTTCCCTTCTCAGTAATCTAGATAAATTGCCAAGCAAGCACATTGTAACCTTGGTGAATTTATCTATGGGAACATTCACATAAGCTTGAAATTAGTATGCCCCTGGAGAATACCCTATTTTCCTCTCCTAATCAGACTTTTAGGTTGATAGTCACTGTCTTAGAACTGAGGAGACAGTATTTGCAGAATGTACAATACTGGCGCATAGAGTACACCTTTTATACTCGGGCAAGAAATTGTGAGTGCTAAAGTTTTGCTTTGCCTGTTGCTGAGAACCTTCCCTGGCTAAATGGAGACAAAATTTTTCTTGGTTAATAGCATGAATTTGTGTACAAATCAGAAGAGAGGATTTCCATCCATTTTACCTAACATTCTTCACATATAAGGGCCACTGGGTTTAAACAACAAAAAAGTATTCCACTAACTTAGATTCAGTTTAGAAAAACATCCTAGAAAATAGGTGTATTGGAATTTTAAACTCATTCAACATTCTTTTCCAATTTTCCAAAGGCATTATTGTTCAAATGTGAGAAAAAGTATTTGAAAGCTTGACTAATTGTAAAGTTTGTTGTGATCTCTAGGTGTTTCGGTTTTTGTTTTTGGCACAGTTGACAACAGTGCAGGCGAAATCAGTCAGGAGGGCCCATCTTCATATAGGGACACAGACATTTAATAGCTGTGTGCCCCTGGGCAAATCACTAAATCCTGTTTGCCTCAGTTTCCCCCTCTGTAAAATGAACTGGAGAAGGAAATGGCAAACCACTGGTATTTTTGCCAAGAAAAACCTAAATGGGGTCACAAAGAGTCAGATACAACTGAAAAAACAATGACTGACTGGAATCACAGAGAATATTACTAACAAGAAAGCAGACACTTTCATAACACCCTCACACAAATTGTCATTAGAAAGGGTGTTATATTTGGAGTGTAAGGGTATTGGTTTGAGTCTTGCCTCTGTCATTTACCACCCTATGTGACTTTGAGCATGTTACACAACCTCTGTTAAGTCCCAGTTTCTGGATATGTAAAATGACATCAAGGGCTTTCCCAGCACTAATTCTATGATCCTATGTTCTTATATAAAATATAAAATAATCACTTGGACAATTTTCAGAAATATGACATTTTGTTGATTAATAATCCCAGAAATCAAAAGATTATCAGTGGTAGTAGTAATAGCAGTGGCAGCAGCAATAGTAGTAGTAGTAGTAGTGGTGGTGGTAGTAAAATTAACTCATTTGAGCAGTTTAAATTATAGAATTTTTAAGCTATAGATAAATTAACATAGGTTCCAAGGAATGTTTCCACCCAAAACATATGTTTGTTTAAAAGAAATTAAACATTGTCACAAAGGAAAAATTAGTATTCAAAAGAGCAAAATATGATTTCCCATCCATGGAATAATATATGATAATGTTGCCAAAAACTGAAATATATGAATATAATAGATATGATATAATAGTATTCAAGTACTTGTACTTGAATAAAACTAGAAATGGTCCTTGAAATTCTTTTGTTTTTCCTTGTATTTGTTGGAATTTTCATTTAAATTACTGAGCACCTTGTTGGGGATGGGGACGTTTGAGGGGGAGAGATCAAACAAATGAAATCACTATGAAACAACAGACATCCAAAAGAGAACTCACTCTCAAACTCTTCTCTCAATTACACTAATTTTTTTTGAGAGCATCGCAATTCTCCATGTTGAAAACCATTGCCTTTTAATTCTCTCTTACTTACTAATTCTAATTAGTAACCTACATTTCTCAGGTTGGTACTCTCTTATGTATATACTGTCTTTGTCTTCTTTCTATTCAACATTCATTCTTCCCAAAATTTCTATCTCATCACTTCCCGGGTCAAAAAATTTCAGTAGCTCCTTATTATCTAATATCAGCTTACATTTTGTAACAATACAATGTTCTCAAGCCTCACAATAACATTGTTGTACAGACAGCCTTAAGTATTGGTAATACCATTGGACAGATAAGAACATTGAAGCTTAGAGAGCTTAAATAAATTGCCCAATATCAAATAGTGAATAAGTGATAGAACTGAGCTTTGAAATTCTGACCCTATGACTCTTTTCATATCATAACATTTCTTTTCAGTGCATTTCCACCAATATTTTAGTAAGCTCATTCTTTCTTAAGGTTTTTCTTTAGACAGATCTCTAAACCATGACAGATCCAACTGCTAGGGCTCATGAAAAGTGGGAGATGTAAAGAAAGGCTCAACGTGTGCCATAATATTTATATCAGCGCTCTGTGTGCATGTGAGTGTGCCCATGTGTGCATGAGTGTGTATGTGTGTGTGTGTGTATGTGTGCTCTAGCAGAACAGAAAACAAAGTAGATGTTCTTCCTTTAGGATTATTACCAAACAATTGCATTACATGAGAGTGGCAGTGTGATACAATATTTGGAGCACTGGACTTGAAATTAGCAAGACTGAGAAGTCAAATGCTGACTTAGACACTGACTATTTTGTTTAATCACCTTACGTCTCACTTTCTTTATTAGTAAAATGATAGGTCTCTATTCAATGGTCTCTAAAGTCAATTGAAGCTGTAAACGTATGATCTTATGATATAATAGAGTATTACCATAGTATAAAAATATGAAAAACACTAGGGGTCATGGGAAGACATACATGTGTAAATAAGTTATGTAAGTTATATAAGTAGGGCCAAGAAAACAAAGTAAATGGAAGGAATAACAAGTAAAATTAAAACAGTGATCTATGACTACAATGAACGAAGTTGACTTTACAGTAGTAATTCAGTTTCCTCCCTCTTTGCAGAGGTAAGGGACGGCTAAAGTAGAATGTAGCATGTATTGTAAGACTTGATTGATGTGTTGGTAGGTCTTGTTTAATTGTTTTTTTCCTCTTTTCATTATGTATTGTTGTTATTAGAGATGCTACTGAGTGTGAGGAGGGGAAAAGATGCAAAAAAAAATAAAATAAAAATTTTAAAGCATTTCTCCAATGCCTTATCTTTAATATAGAGGAGACTCAGGGTAGTCAAACCTTATACTGGCAGAGCACAATCTTTGAGAGATTCTACCATGCTGGAAAGGTGTCAGATATGAGCCCAATGATGAAATACACAGATTTGTCATCAGACAAATACATGGCTAAATTTGTGAAGCTCATCACCAAGAATAACTACAGGGTGATGAACTTCTCAGCTATCACAACTCATGAAGATAAACTAGCAAGGTATAGAGGAATTGTGATCTGCAGCAGGACAAGGTCTATTTTTAGCAAAAATGTTCTAGATCCTCGAAAATTCCTTGCGAGTAGAGATTGGCCAATTTTTTGCATCTATATCTCCAGTGCCTAACACATAGCGTGTACTTAATAAATCTTTGTTGACTGATTGATCCTTAATATATTCATGACAATAACACTAGGGCAGGTATTGGTAAATCCACTTGGGTAATATTTCTAGCATCCATCTGATTCCTTTTCACTAAAACTGCCATTGCTCAAGTTTAGGCATACAGCCTCATCAGGACCACTGGAACACCTTTTTAACTGGTATTGATACTGTTAATCTGTTCTTTAAACATAGCTGACAATTTTCTATATGCATAGGTTTAGCCATGTCACTCCATATTCAAAACTTTCAGTAGCTCCTATAATAGTCTGTAGAAGCAAAATATAAACTCCTTATTGTAAAATGGAAGAACTTCATGGTTTGCTCCAACCTTCCTATTCAAACTGATTGATTCACTGTTCTCCATTACATAGTACATATTGGGACAAATTGGACTTGCCATTAAGATTCTAGAGTTAGAGTTGAAACCTTGGAAGAGCTGGGATTCAGGTCTTGAAGTCTTATGGTTCCAAATACAACACTTTTATCCCTGCATCATGCTGACTTACCTAACTCCATTTGCTTCTACGAATTTGGACATTGAGCTCACCTTCTTTGAAATCAGTTTCTGTTAAGTTTCTGGCTCCCTTCCACTGAGGACTAGCTCAGGGATCAGTTTCTCCATGATGCCTCCTTTGATCTAGCTAGAGGATAGATCTCCCATCCATCTCCCGTGCTTTTCTTTTTGCCCTCTTTAAGATGCTTTTCTCATTTTAATTTTCATATTTATTTAATCATTGAAAAAATACTTGTTAAGTGACCTTATTAAGTGCTGACTACTATGCTAGACTCCAGGGACACAAGTACTAAGAGTGATGTTATGCCTGCTCAACATAGAGTTTACAGTCAATATTTATGTTAATTGCGTTCAAAATTGCAAACTCCTCAAAGACAAGGAAAGTGCAATTAAAAAAAAATTTGCTTCTCCCTGATGCCACACACACAACACCACTCCTATTCCTCCCCCCACCATCAGCACACCACTCCATCTCTTGGGATCTTGCAATGTCCTCAGCCTGAAATGTACTTACTTTCTTTTTACCTCATAGAATTCAGAGCTTTCAATATTCAGCTTTTGCAGCTAATTCTGAATAAAACCTTTCCTGATTCACCTAGTTGCTATTTCTTCCTCCCTTCCCATCTTATATTGATTCTGTATATACATATGTACATATACACATATATGTACATGTCTACATATACACATTTCAGTATATGATATATATAAACATATAGAATATATGCATATACAATTCCTTGTATTTCACTTTTGTCTTTTCATCCTTAGCATCTAGCACAATGACAAATACATAGTAGACACAATAAATGTATATTGATTGAATGGTATCTTAGCACAGGTAATGGGAACCTGGGAGCTTGAGGCCACATATGGCCCTCTAGGTCCTCAAGTGCAGCCCTTTAACTGAACCCAAACTTCACAGAAAAAATACCCTTCATGAAAGGATTTGTTCTGTAAAACTTGGACTCAGTCAAGACCTAGAAGGGCGCATGTGGCCTTGAGACCCCACGTTCCCCACGCCTGCTAGCTCCTTATCACTAAGGGGATTTTCTCAGCTGGGAAGAAGGGACTGAAGAATCAGGGGAAGCTGAAACCAGAGGTCATAGAGGGAAGCAGCCATGGAACTTTGGGGCTCTGAGCAAAAGATAGAGACCCCGGGGGGAGAGGGGGTAAGATGCATCAGTAACAAAAGCCCACTGCGTTTAAGGGAAGAACAGGACTCTCTGAAATGAATGTAATCATGACCAGTAGGAACCTTATGTGACTCACTGATCTGCTTAACAAGTAACCAAACTGGGTAGAATCTTCCCTACATCCTCTTCCTTCTCTGTATCGCTGCTACCTGGCAAACTGGCATTTTCCACTTTAAATTGCATTTATTTACTGCCCATTCTTTCCTAAGGGACTTTGTCTCCAGTGTAAGATAAATTGATTTTGATTACATTCTGAGTAAACGTTTGCTAGCCGTGAATGAACCACGCTACAGGGAAGTTCAAAGTGTAAACATGTACACAAAGAGCCCTAGACTTAACTGTGAGCCTATAATCTCTGTCTGTCTGTCTGTCTCTGTCTGTCTGTCTCTTCTTCCCTCTTCTTCTCCCTCTCCCTCTCCCTCTCTCCTGCCACAGGGGCCTGAGTACTAAAACAAAACTTTTTAACACCAGTATGTTTTTCACTGATGCTAAATGTTTACAAATAGGGGAATGCCATGGTCTCTAAATAATCAAATTGCAGGTCACTCAGACATCAATGGAAACATGCAGAATAGTTATGGGTAGATGACAGCATACTAGCAATGAAGAGTTGCTCAAGAGAAGCAGTATAAAAGACCACATCCAAAAGCATGATCAGAAATAAAAAAGCTAGATTGTGCAGCAAACAGAATTGATAAGGATCACTGGTAGCTCTCTGTTTTGCATTGGTATCTCTGCGATATCAAGAAACCTAGGCTGCTTGTTTTCCATTCTTGGCTTTATTAAGCATATCTTCTGATGGTAAAATTGTGTGTTTGTCCTTTGTTGCCAAAGAAGACCATGCCATCAGAGAAATGATGACATGACTTGCACTTAACTTTGTTTTGAGTGAAGGAGGGCTGTGCAGGTCACCAGCCTCACTTCTCCTCCAGAGCCATCTGGATCCAGTGACCAGATATTCATCAGGATGACTGGAGATGATCCAGGATGAGGCAACTGGGGTTAAATAACTTGCTCAAGGTCACAACTAATGAGTGTCAAGTGTCTGAGGTGAGATTTGAACTCAGGTCCTCCTGATTCCTGCATTGGTGCTCTATCCACTGCCCCACCTAGCTGCCCTAATGGTAAAATTACTGGTCTTCTGCTACCATAGGAACTAGCAAAAACCTCAGTCATTTCCCAAAATAATAATCTGACCAAAGTTACATTGCCAGTAAATGGTAGCTCCAGGCCCAAAACCTGGGTCTTTGATTCTCAGTGTAGTACCTTTTCTTTCCTTCCAAAACAGAAAAGGCTTAGATGCATTTTTCTTTTTCTTTTTTTTACATCACCGTTACTTCCTGCTGACTATCGTTCCCTCCTCCTACAAGAAAACTGTCCGGTGTAATAAATAAGTACAATCCAACAAAATAAATCAACACAGCACCTGATTCTGAAAATACATGCCTCCTTCTGTACCTCAAAAATCAGCCACTTGTCTACCAAGAAATAATATCTATGTTTCATCATTAGTTCTCTCTAGTCATAACTGGTGCTTAAATCAACGAGCGCTCTAAAGTCAGTCCATGTTGATTTTCTTTACATTACTGTGCTCATCCTGTAAGCTTTTGTTCTTGCCCTTAGTTTAATTTGCTTGCCAATCTGAAAAGAACAAGTTGACTGAGCTTTCTGACAACAGGCCCAGGAACTTTGGATTGGCCATTCGATAGGAAATGAAAAGTTTTGCAATTCTTTTGTTTATAATCCTACTTGTTTAACATATTTTTATATATGTGTATACTTATTCATATTTATGTCCACATATGTGTGTTCAAATGTATTATCAGTGAAATAGTTCTGCAGGAGGGAGACGTAGAGTTGCAGTAGAGATTTTCACATCACTCTCCTTTTTTTCATACCATCAGAAAGTATCAAATGCTTGTCAACTATTTTTTCTCCTAAAATATTTCAACAAATGAAAAAATATTCCAGTTCATTAAGGGAAAAAAAATCTACCTAATGTTCAAACTGATTTTCAAAATCATTCACAGAAAATTTCAGAGGCCAAAGTCTTCATTCCCACCAAGTTTTTTTTTTTTGAAACTTAATGTTCCTAAAACATTTTTTTCAAATTCCTATATTTTTTCAAACTTTGGTCTTTTCCCTAAGACCAAATTTTGTCCCTGATCACAGGCAAAGCAAGTCCTACAAAATTTTAAAGTCTTGTGAGGTCATATAAACACCAGCAGAGAAACACTTTGCCTTCCTGAATTTCTGTAACAGTGTGTGCATTTACCAGACTGCCATTCATGTGTTTATCTCTTATTCCTACAACTCATGTGTAAGTTTCCTAAAGACAAAGATCAATTCTTTTTATTTGTATTCATCGCACCTAGCTCCAAAGTGCCTCGCATATTGTTTTACACAAAATAGGTAGCTAAGTAAATACCTCCTTGTGTGTCTATATGTTTCTGATTGTATACGTATAAAAAAAGTATGTACATATGTGTGCCTATCTAGCTATAGATATATATATGCATACATATGTACATGTACACATACACACATACGTGTGAGTTGATTGAAAACCAAAGGGAGTGAGGTGGAGTGTATAGTAATGCCATTTGCTATTTTTCTTGGTATTTTACCAGAGAGAGCCTAGACACAAATCAATGAATATGTGTATGCATATAATATACGTATACATACATATATGTAATATTTCAACATATACTATACAATATGTGCATATATACGTATGACAAATCTGTATCCATGCTATACAGACAGAAATATTTCTTTCCAAAAAGCAAATGCAATTTTTCTTAAGAAATATTTTACCTTCTCTAGTATTTTAAATTTTCTTATGTCCAATATTTGATGTGACAATATCAGTTCAGAAAATTGTTGCATTACCCATGTAGATTTACTTTTGGTTGCATATATAACTATGTCAATACCTTTGTTAAATGGCAAGAAGTATAAAGGAAGGTATTGAACACCCAATAGGCACTTGTAACCATGAAAAACTCTCAAATTTCAATGGAGAAAAAGCAGTCCAAAGCTTTAAAGAAGTCTTTCTACATATTTCCCTTATTCAATGCCTTCTTCTGCTCCAATTTCAAATAGATCTTTAACCTTTTCCCTGTACTTTTCATTGAGTAAAACACATCAGGAATTTTTCACATATACTCATTTAACTTCTTTATGATATCAGAGATAATTGTTTTGGCCTCAGGCAAAAAATGTGCTTTCTGCTCTAGATGACATATGCAAAGACCATCTGAGTAAAAGTAAAAGAGAAAAATGAATTATTTGGGAAGACTTATATTTCTTTATCTTATCATTCACTGAAGAAAGCAACTTTCTTTGGCACAAGGAGAATCCTAAACATGTCAAAAAATAGTGGGAAATGATGTTTGCACGAGGAGCTGGTACAGTAAAGAAGTTCTTTAATGAATGAGGTAGAGAAAGTGCAGCCACATCTACATTTTATCAGGCGAAATTACTTTCTACTTTCCAAACAATACAAAGGAAAATTGAATTTAACTATCAAGGGGGAATGTTGAGTAAAGTCTATCATCTTCAAGATCCACATTCATTTCTTCATATAGAAATAAATGTACTTGACTATTAAAATAATGAAAATAAACAGAGGTGTTGGCACAAGTCAAAAGTATATAAACTATATGCCATATGCATTTATATTCAAGCAAATGAGTTTTAAATGGTCTTGTTTATTAAAAAGGATAATAATCTAATTTGTGTGTTTCTAGATGCTTGATGTGGGAAAATTCTGTGTTCAAGTAGCAAGGACATGTAATCAAGTTTTCTGAGTTGGTTGATCATGATCAAATGTAAAATTACACTGGCTCTTTGCAACTGCTGTCATTTTGAGCTGTCACTCCAAGAAATATCTATCATCTATCTATCTATCTATCTATCTATCTATCTATCTATCTATCTATCTATCCATCTATCTATCTATCTATCTATCTATCTATCCATCTATCCATCTATCTACCTGTGTGTTTACAGACATACACACATTTATACATGTATATGCGTGTGTAATTTTAATGTTGGCTCTTCTGATTAGTGTATAAAATGTTTCATAAAAAATAGGAAATATGTACCTTGAAGTTGGTCAATAAACATTTATTTCATGCCTACTATGTACAACACACTAAGCACTAGAGAAAAAAAAGAAAGGCAAAATACAGTCGCTACTCTCAAAGAGCTTACACATAACTTACAAACAGCTCTGTGCAAACAAGTAAACAGGATAAAGTGGAAATAATCAACAGAGAGTAGGTACTTGAATAAAAGGGGATCAAGAAAGTTTTCTGTAGACAGTAAGATTTTAGTAAGGACATTAAGGAAGACAGTGAAGCCAGGAAACACAGATGATGAAGGAGAATATTCTTAGGGGACAGCTAGTGAAAAATGTCCAGAGTCTGGAAATAGGGACTAGATTTTCTTAGTTCAGGGAACTCCCACGTGTGGAAACTCCCTCTTCCAACTAAGGACAGCACCTTCTCTGAAATTTATAGTCCTTGACACTTGGCTAGTTCATGGAGAGTTTAAGTGACTTGCCCAGGGTCCCCCCATGTTAGAACCTGAACCCTAGTCTTCTAAGTTTAAAAACAGCTTTCTATCCACAATGTCATGCTTCCTCTTACCTGGCATATTTTAGCATAATAAATAGTTGTCAAATTGAATTGAATTAAATGCAACCAAACATTGCTTTAGCTAGCATTCTAAAATTTGAAAATCTATATGAGAATTTAAGTCACTTATGGAAGATCTTCTATCTGCCTAACACTGCTACCATGTTTTAGTGTATAAATAGATTCTTGTACACTTTGCCAATAAAGCAGCAGTCAGGGAAAGCAGTGATAGATTTAGAGCTACAAGGGACTGAAAAGGTTATAGAGTCAGTTCTGAAGTGTGGACCTCTGAGCATACCATTTAAAGTAACAAGATATTCTGAAGCCATCTGTGGTGTGAGTGCAGCTTTGGATGCCCAGAGGAGCTAAAAATGCAGCAGTTGGAGCTGAAGATCCAAAGTCTTTATACATCATTTGGTCAATTTCTTTCCTTATAAAACCAAAGACAGTCAACAATTTGATTCAGGTCCAATCATTGTGACTGATTGTTTTGTTTTGGTGAAGATAGACATGAGAGCCAGAACAGAGGAAGAAAAACAGAAAAAGAGAGTCTTTTACAAGGTTTATGCAAGTTCCATATCAAAAGAGTTGGTTAAATCTGACAAGAAGTTTCAAACAACATATACTATTGCTGAAATAGAAGCAATAAAGGATTCTTGATTCCTGGAAAGGAAAAATTTTAGTGAAAGGAGGACAAAAAACACTTCAGATTTAGGCAGTAATTAAATTCACAGAAAGGTAACAATAATTTTCTGTCCAGAGGTTATGCCCTCCAGTTTTAGTTGGGGAAAAAAAGGTAAAAGGAGAAGGAAGCAAGCTATCAGAAAAAATTAAAATAGTGACTTCCAGGTCATGTCAAAAATACCATATGAACTCACTCCTGACTCTTATTCCTTCTACAATTCCATAACAATAATAGACTGTCTGATTTCTGAATAGCTGATTGTACAAGTAGGAGAGAAGATTCCCAAATTTACAAACTTATGCATTTCTATCCCTTTACTTCCTGATTGGTCCGTATTTTGATATGCAGTAAGATAGACAGAACTTTAGATCCAGTTCACTCTGAACTCCGTGGATTGAACAATGGGTGCTTGCCCAACCTCCTCTCTATGGCTGTTTTTGGACACCCCTGGCTTAAAGTGAAGGTCAATAGTAACAGTTGCTCTTCCAAACAACAACCCTGAGGCTCCTGCACCTCCCAGTGTGATTTATCTGTTTATTTTTTTTTTCTTTCTATTAAATGGGCCATCCCCCTGATTATTTTTTAAAGAGGCCTATTCAGTAAATGGGCATTACCTCACTCTAAGTGAGTACCTTGAAAAGGCGTTAGCCTAAAAGACCAAGGTCTCCCATTGCATCCTGGGTAATCTCCAGTCATCCTGATGAATATCTGGTCATTGGATTCACATAGCTCTGGAGGAGAAGTGAGGCAGGTGACCTGCACAGCCCTCCCTCACTCAAAACAGTCATCATTTCTCTGATGTCACGGTCCTCTTTGAAAATGAAGGATGAACAACAACAGACAACAATACATCTTTATCACTCTAGGAACCTGTGGTTTTATTTTAAATGTATTTCATTGTATTATAATTATTGGAATGTCATGTTTAAAAGAAGTGTTGGATTTGGAGTCAAGATCTAAGTTTAAATGTTGCTTCTGACACTTATGGGAGTGATCTTGGACAAATCGTTTCACTTGTCAATTTCTTTATCTGTAAAATGAAGAAATTGAACTAGAACTCCATGACTTACAAGTTAGAAGTGTGCTTCCTATTAAACAGCAAACGTAATTAGCTTTTAAAAAGGGAATTTTTATTATTGTTGTTCAGCCGCTTCAGCTGTACACAACTTTATGACTCCATCTGAGGTTTTCTTGGCAAAATTACTGTAGTGATTTGCCATTTCCTCCTCCAACTCATTTTCCAGATGAGGAACTGAGGCACACAGCATTCAGTGACTTGCCCAGGGTCACATAGCTACTACATGTCTGAGGCCAGATTTGAACTCAGAAAGAGGAATCTTCCTGACCCTAGAACCCACATATCCAATGCACCACCTAGCTGCTCCACAAAGGGATATTTGCTTAACTCTTGTAGCAAAGACATTTGTTATAGAGACATCCCTACACCTGGAGAAGAGCAAATGTACTCTGTCCAAAGTCCCTAGGAAAAATGGACTCAAACTTAGAGAACACATGGGGCCAAAAGATAAACTTAATTTTTTTTTTGTTACTGAAAGTAATTTTCTCCCTTTCTAGAGATCTCAAGCACTTCTTTTTGAATAGACCTCTCTTCAGCTATTCAATGGGAAATGCTTGAGATTTTTTAAAGGGGAGAAAATGACAAAAAATAGAGAAAAGGATGAGTGTTCTTGTAAAGTCCTGCTGTTACTTTTCCTTGTGTCTCTTTTTTTCTCAGAATACCTCTCAGTTCCTTCCCTTCTATCAGTCATTGAAGGTCTTGATATGCTGTTATCCTCTCTGGTGGATTTTGCTTCCACAATTAACAAGACTTCCATGTCCTCCAGTCTTTTGAACTTCAAACAGTCATAACTTACTCAGTGTTATCTTACTATGTAATCTTTTCTCAAAACCCTCTGCTTTTTCCCTTTTTCTCTTTCTGTTCTCAATGCATTGTCTACTGTTAGTCTAGTCTCTCCAATAACCTTGTCAATGATGGGGAGGGAGGAAGAGGTAGAGGGAGTGAGTCTCTCCTCCCCTCTCCCCAGAATGACATATCTTAGAGATCTGGAATCCTCATTTCCCAAATTTGGTATTTTCTACTACTTGAATGACTGTATCTGAGCTAGCTTACTGTTTTTACATGTAGTCTAAAGAGAATGACTTGATCTTTAATGAAGATCACGAGATATTGACTATGTAGCATCATTTTTCTTTATCCAATGACCCAAAGTTCCTCCAATCCTTCAAATTTCTTAAGAATTCATTCACATCTGGTTTTGCTTTTCATTGATTTATTGAATCCAGATATCTGGACCTTCTGTGACCAATTGTGGTGAAACATCTGTAGTAGGAATTGGGAAAATTCGTTCAAATGCTACTTCTGAAAGGTAATTTGTGTGACTGGGCAAATACTCTCTCTAAGCCTTGGTACTGTTATCTCTAAAACAAGCACACTAATAATACATAGAGTACTATGTCACAGAGTTTTTGAAAGGCTCAAGTGTCTTAAGAAAGCACTCGGAAAGCTTTAAAACACTTCATATACACATAAATAGATACATACACACACATTTACATGTAAAGATGGTTTGCTGTAGTGGATACAAAGTTGCCTCAAAGTCAGAAATATTGAGTTCTTGTCTTGCCTCCAACATATGTTGGTTGTGTAATCTTTGGTAAGACACTAAACAGTTGTAAACAGTTCTTATAGTCTGAAAACGTTACAGATTTCCATTAGGAGAAAGAGTTCTCTCATTAGAAGTACCTTGAAAGAGATGTAGTTAAAAATTTAATTAGTCTCAAATGGATATGAAATGTAATATTAAAAATCTTCTTGAAATCATAAAATGTCTCAAGCATTGAAACAGAAATGTGAGGTTCTCTAAGAAACAGGATTGTTAAATTCAACCTGGTTATGTTTCTAAACTACTAGAAGAAGAAATATCTTCCCTCTTTCAGAAAACAGGGAGAGAAAACTTTGCCATGTGAATCTCTAGTTAATCTCTGCAGAGTCAAGCCATATGCATGGCCAGAATAGCCTATGTATTGTAGTTTATGGAGTCCAAGTTCTCCTCTACACCAAAAAGCTCCTCTATCCTGTCCAAAATTTTTCCCTTCCTTTTTTGATTGTGATCTGAAATTCTGTCCATCTGCAAATCATATCGCAATACTAATTTATGCAATACATTTCTTATAGATGATTCCTGATGAATATCTGGTCACTGGATTCAGATAGCCCAGGAGGGGAAGTAAGGCTGGTGTCCTTGCACAGCCCTCCCTCACTCAGAACAAAGTCAAGTGCAAGTCATGTCATCATTTCTCTGATGTCATGGTCTTCTTTGAAAATGAAGGATGAACACAGACACAGACAGACAGATGATTCTCCTGAGATTTGTTCTAATGAGTAATAGTTTTTACTGAGGGTGAAGGGAATGAGGAAGGATGAGTGATTTTGCAGAATAAGAGAGTCTATGTTTGAAAAGTACAAAGAAGTCACTTCGTCTTTGGAAAGCACAGGGAACAAGGGGACCTCAGAAGATGGGAGGTATGTAGGATAAACTTTACCTCCTTGGCAACTTTGCCTGAGGTTTAGGCATCATAGGCCACTTTCATTCTAGTCCACTGTGAACAATGTTAAGATATAATGGTGTTTGCTTTCCCCAAACTGCCAAGCATCGTTATCCCATCAGTTCTCCCAGATGGTTACAAAATTCCAATTATTGGCATATCCCATCTCTACTAAAAGCAACTTCTTGTACAAGTTAGTAGGATATATTAGACATAATAGGAGATAACCCAGACAGCCATGGTATTCATCATATCGTGAATGTAACAAAAAAAGAACCTAAGTGCCAATATTAATCTATTAAGTAAGGGTCAATGCTATTTCTCCTTTAAAGAAACGCTGGAACTAAAAATGAACAATTTCAAAGAATGTGATACAAAAAGTTCACATCAATAGTTAAAATTCTAGCATGCAGCACAATTCAACTATTCCCCCCCAAAAAGTACTGATTCTTAAAATCTCATTTAATAGCTTTATATTTCATCCTGGAAGAAATGTTTGTTCAGTAAATGAAAGTTAAAATTGTGCAGTTATGCTGCTTGCCTCTTTTTTTCAGAAGTTTGATTATAGCTGTAATAATCTATAGGCTTGAAATCACAGTTTTGAAGAAAAAAAAGAGGGGAAATGTGCTATACATGCTGGTCAGTCTTCTCTCTAGAAATATCTGATCTTTTTTAGTGCCAGAGTCTATCTGTTCATGATGTTATTTTTAAACCTTGAAGATGGAAGAAGCTTATTGATCTTAAATGATCTCTCAAAACCTATTTTTCCCCTCTTACTTTGCCCATTATAAGCCACAGGGATCAACCTGCCCCCTGCTGATGGACTCCATAGATTGAAAACACTAACCAAAGAAGAGAGTGGTGGGATGATCAAAGTAAAGCAGTCTGATTCCTACATTCAGCATATGACATATCTATGAACTAAAGGTTTTCAAATAAAGAGTAAAAGAGCTCCTTTAAAACAGTTCTTTTGTACTTGGAAATTTGTTCATTTTGAGTTATAAAAAAACCAGGAGAACTAAAAGCTTAATAAATTCCTTTTACCTGGACAGGGTAAGTTCTTAAAGCAAAAATCTAAAAGGTTGTATACCGTGAGTTGTTGTTCGCTATCAATTAAAGCAAGAATAATTATTTTAAAACTCCCTAGATTCTACATTTCTTCATTCTAGAAGAAGGGAAATAGATGAGTTCTAAGTGCAGATATCTGGAACAAGAAAATAGCAGGCTCTCTGTGCACTCTGCTCCTCCCTCCTTTGTTCTCAGAGTAGTACACATACCTCTGCAACAGTGCCCCCAGTCCTTCTGAAAAGGGAATGTGACTCATTGGGATTTTTCAGATGTAAAGAAGGAAAAGAATTACACTTTAAGTGGTAAAGATTAGTATGTTTTCATTTTAACTTATATATTTGAAATATGTTTAGGGAAAATAATCAAATATTATAAATGGTCATAATTCTACTTTATATTATGAACTAAAAAGGGAAGAATGAGAACAAGCAATCAAATGAAGTGCCAAAAAGTTTTCTTTGTATTTGACATTGATTTATTTCTTTTCTATGATCACACAATCTGGATTCATAGGTTTAAAAAAATAGTCTACTGAATAGTGGAAAAGATGAGAATTTTCAATATTAAGTTGTTCACAGTTGTTGAAAGTACTTGTAAAACCAAGAACCCCAACATACACTGGAGGACCTGCTGTACAGGTTCTTAGATCTGCATTTCTAAAAGGAAAGCAACTTTCAAGGTGTCAACAATCCCTTTGATCAAGCACATGTATCATTCACTTAGTTCAGTGGAAAAAGTTAGCACCCTGAACTTCAGAAAATACAAAGAAATAATGATCAACAGACAGGACTTCCAACTATCTGACATAAGAAATACATGGATCAACAGACAGATTCAACTGTCTGACCATCACATACATACACAGTTACCTGACAGACAAGCACCAATATTTGGATTTTTAAAGAACAGGGGGAGGGGGCAAGGGAGGGCTCCTTGGTGACTGCCCAGAAGCTCATCTGGCCAAATAAACACTTCCAATCAGTAAGCCCCAAAGTAAAACCTCACGTCAGAGTACTTACACATGTTTCAGAGTCAGAGGGCATCACAACCCTGGAGAACCAGTGTCTCATTTGAAAATTAGCAAAAGGTGTAGGCCTTCCTACAAATCTTTCCTAATCAAACTTCCCTTAATGGAAAGGCCCATTAATGGGTAGGGAAGATCTTCTCATTAATAAGTGAAATTATATTAACAATAAGCTAAAATGCATTAACAATACAGTACTGGAAGCTGGTGGAAAGATCAGCCAAGAAGTAAAAATATTTTAGTACTTGTACCAGCTCTATTTCCAGATAATTCCCTTATCTATAAGTTGAAAGGGATAAGTTCATTTTTAAGATTATTTCCTCATCCAACATACTACGAATCATGAATGTTTCTCAGTTAGTTCTAATGTCTGAAGAAACTGAATTTACTATTTACTAAGTGAAGGTATAGGCAACAGAAGGTGTAGTGAGAGGGAACTTGGAATAGTACATGCAGGATCCTAGCATCTGACATTATGTGACCCTGAACAAGAGACAACCTCTTTGAGCATCAGTTTCTTCAATCAGAAAGGGGGAATAACAACTACTTAAAAAAATTTGTTAGGCAAAAATAAAGTATTTGAAAGACATCTCAATGGTAGTCATTTTTGGAACTCTAACACCCCAAGTTCTGCACTAACATGGGCCAGGCTGAATCTCAACAGGAACCCTAAAAGATCATTGACTCTGGCTCATTCACCTCACCTAAAGCTTACTAGGGGCGCTCCAAGTTCCTGAACAAGCACTCAAGGAAATAATTGCTACAAGACAGCTTTTATTTCACTCCTGCCAAAATTCAAGTAATTCAATGTACTAACAAGTTCATAAATGAATGCAGAAAAAAAGGAGTGGGCCTCAAAATAAACTAAAAACAATTGTTCTATACAAATTATTTAATTGCCACTAGAGTCCTTCTGCCTTCCTAACTAGAAGGCACACTATGATTCAGAATCACAGTAAGTGAATTGAACTTAGGGTTCCCAAATGGGCATGATCCTAACATTTCAGTGAGTTTCTCTTTTACCCTACATAGTGCTGTATGACATCAAAGCATATAATATTCTTTTGAACTCCTCCAGAATGGAAAGAAATATTTACATCTGCTAGACAATTAATGCCTCTGATGGGGTTCAGACTCTGGGAACCTCCTTGAACTCCTCTTGAGTCTTACCACTTAACCTGGCCTTTCATACTCAAATCTGTTACCCTTAACCTAGCCTGGCCCTCAATTGTCTATTATCTCTGGATGGTCCCACTTGCTTCCCACCCAAGCCCTATACCTCCCAATTGCCTCCAGCTGTTTCCCACTGTTCATTACATCACTAGTTACCCCAGTTTCATCAAGACTGCCTCTAGCTCTTTCCCACAGACTTTCTGTATATAAGTTCCATCTCACCTCCATGAAGGTGCTTAGATTCAATCCAGCTCTGACTCTGTCTAGCTGAGATTGTATCTAGTCTGCTTGTTAATAGAAGCATTACAAATGCTTAGGCTCCTTAGGAGTCAACTCAATATGGCCAATCTTTAATAAACTTTGTTTTTCTTTGGCTTTAAGAAGGGTTGTGTCAAATTCATTTGGCAGGACCCAATGTGTGGGTTTTTTGGGATTCCCCACCACCCTGAACCTCAACACCCCAATACTCTTCATATCTGACCTCTATCATATGATAACTCATTTTAATACAGCAGTGGGAGTTTTTTTAATGATGTGACCTTAGCCTTTTGCCATGATTCTTCCCCAAATCTGAGTCTCATATGGCAAGAGGTATGCTATTAGGGAAATTTTCCATTTTGCAATTGTATGGGATGGGATAATGTCAAATCTGTAACTTTATTGGTACAGGAACTCCCAATCAAGAGCTTGTCTACCAGCCTAGACCTTCTCTGAGAATGACTGTCTTGGAGATTTGCCTGGGGCACTGAGAGGCTAAATTGTGTTTTGGGGAGTTTTTTCCCAGAGTCTCATCTGTCAAAATTAGTATTTGAGCCCCAATTTTCATGATTCTGAAAAAACAAATCTATTTTTTACAACAGGAATACCTTTCAAAAAGCAAGAGAATACTTGAACTTTGAAGATTGTCCAGTAAATTTCCTTTTCTTTGACCAGAAGGGCAGATTCTAGAACTCTTGGATTTCCTACCAACACACAAAAATTTTAACCACTTCATAGTTACAGCTAGTATTTATATAATTTTAAATTTTTGGAAGTGTTTTATAAATAAATATTAAAAAATGTTTTCATTTTTTTCTCACCTCAAGCCAGTAAGGTGGTTGTCATTATTATCACCATTTTACATATAAGGAAGCTGAGACAGTTAGAGATTAAGTAATTTATGCAATGTCACATGGCTAGAAAGTGTTTGAGGCTCAATTTAATTTCAGGTCTTCCCTAATACCCAAATCCAATGTCCCAATTAACTGTCTCTTCCCACCTAGTTCCTTTCTCCATGCTGCTAAGTTCTAGAGAAATTTTGCCTCTTAAAGATTAAGGGGTCTGGAATTCAATATTGTTCAGGTGTTCAAAGGGAGTTCTATACTAACAAGTTCACATTGCAATAGCCACAGTTACTGAGATTTATTCAGAAGATCCTTTTAGACCTCTTAATAAGATACCATAGGGATATAGAGTTTCAAAAATTACAAACAAGAATACCCCACCCTATAAACTTATGAAATTAATCAATAAACTCTCTTGATCAACTACTTGTTATGATTGTTTCCATCACCATGAGGTAAGATAGATAGAAAGTGAGGTAATCACTGTGAGGTAAGATAGAAAATTAGTTCATCTGTCCCTGCCTTCATACAACTTAAAATGTAACTGGCGAGAAGACATGTATAGGGATGGTTAATCAGTCGTATAAGAGAGTATATGACTGCTAAAATAATACTAAAGGATTGTGAAGTTTCTAAGGAGTGGGGATTCTCTCATTCTACACATTAGAGCATGCTGTGAGGAACCTGTCTAGTATCTGAATAAGCATGTTGACTGGAGGTGCTCTGACAGTCAGAATTTCTCAGTTCCTCTAGGGAAAAACAGGAGTTGGCCAGTATACTTCATGGGATATTTTTCTCTGATCTATGCATTTAGTATTCACAGAAGCTAGACTTCCCGAGGCCTTCAAAGCTGTGATCATTGTGTGTCTCAGGGGCTGCTTTCTCCAGTTTACTCTGTTTCCAGACATCTGTCCCAATTAATAAAGATCACTTTGTTGAACCCTTGCTTTCTACACAAGAGTATGTTGTATGGTGTGGAGTACCTGTACAAAAGATAGCAAAGTCACAAGGAAGATGGAGTGATATTCCAGGGTAATATGAATACGTAACTATACTCTTTCCTTTAGCTGAATTTGGGCCACTCCAAGTCTCAGGGTTGCATGCTGTCTTCCAGGTTCATTTCCTCCTACTATCATGTCACTTTTCTTTTCCTCTACTTGCTTCTTCCAAGGTATTGGGTATAGAGAGTCAAGAATCATCACTCTACCACAACAATACCATACAAGTCCTCACCTCTTGAAGGACAATTGCACCATTCAGATCGCTGTTGGACCCTGAAACTCACACAATACCTTTGACTTAATACCAGTGGAGAGCAGACCCAGACCTGAAGAGTTTATGTAAAAATCAAGAAATGTAATCAAATAATCAAACAGAAAAATTATATTGTCTCCTGGACCCTTGTCTCAGTGTGTTTCCATTCTCCTTAATTTGCATGAAAGAGTAAAAGTGTTTTGAAAATTAAAAATTGTAGAGCTCCAGATATCAAGTATCTTGACTTTTCAGGAAGAATGGCCTCTAAATGGATATGGATAAAGTATAGTTTAGTCATCAGAAAGTGAACAGGAAGCTATATGAACTTTCTATATGAGTTAATTTTAAGACAAAGATGAAGTCTTTCATCACTAGGATATTGTTGATCACTAGTCACAAACTCACTCATTCTTCCTATAAAAAAGAAGTCATATACAAGCTAAGATCACAGAAGCTAGAAACAAAGAGGAGCTTCTATACCTTCTGTCTAGTGAGACCACATCTAACAGTGACTGACATAAAGCTTGAGACCAATAGGGACAATACCATCATATTATCATCAAAGACTGGCCACCTTGAAGCATCTAAGGCATGAATTGCTCCAATAAGAATACTGCCCCTCCATACATGTGGACTTGGTCATGCATGTTCCCTGTATGTGATATTTCATATGCATGGATTGATCACACATTCTCTATATGTGCCTGCTTTTCCCACTGATAATAGATGTATTTGTCGGAAAATATGACCTAGGTTTATAGGAAAAATGTTTTATCACTACTTTTCATAAGATTATAAGATTTTTGAAATATGTTTTAATACATAACTTTGCTGTCTCCTAACTGTGCTTTGTGTTCTATTAGTAAAGTTAAACACATACACAGGAGCCTGTGAGCTAAGATTTTAAGTGTATATAGAGCAAAAGAGAACCTTAAACAGCATATTCTTCTCTACAGAATCTATTCACTGAACACATTGGGAGATGCCCTCCAGGGACTACACTAAACCATGAGGTAGAGATTAAAATTGGAGGATGATGAAGGCTAGAGTAGTTGGAGACAACTGCATAGAAAAGGAGAGATATTTTGGTTTGCCATTAAGAATGGGCAAGTTTCCAGTTGGAATATCAAAATAACAAAAATTTTTCCAGGTAAGTCCATTAACTTTATGTCCTCCTTCCTATAGTCCTAGCAAAATGGCAGTCCTTATTTCAACTGTAACAACAGCAAAGGTCATATTGTTACCTTTCCCAACCATAGCTCATAACTTATAATATTTACCCCTTCTGGTTAGAGAGCAAGCCTTGGAGTCAAAAATGTCTAGATTAAGTCTTGTCTCTGACAAATACTGTGGGACCCTGAGCAAGTCATTTCATTTCTCTGTGTCCCCAGATAAGAAGGATATAAATTGAAGATAAGGTGCCAATTCACATGGGTAAAAGGACTTCCTTACCAGGATCTCTCTCTACTAATAAAATGATAAATCCAGCTCAAAACAAACAAAAATCATCCTTTTCTTATCTGACATGGCCTTCTTAGAATCCATAATAGATAATATGCAAACAGGGTATATTACAAAATCCATAAGTATTAGTTAAACTATGCATGGAAATCCAAGTGGCTGACATACAAATCCCCATAGGGAAAACTAATCTGAAATTGGCTGCATACTTGTCATAGCTCTTGCTGAATAACCTTTAATGTAACCTACAAGCATCCATACACCTGAAGAATAACAATAGGACGTCAGTGTTTACACTCATTCAGACTGCTTGGTCTAGGAATTTCTTTAGTGATAATAATAACTTTAACAGTATTAATAATGATGATTACAAATACTTGCTAAAATTTCTAAAGCATCATGCCTAAAGTCACTGAAAATGGGGGGGGGATTTTTAGAAGTGGCTTAAAAACTTTCACTGTGTTTATAGTTAGAAAAGGAGATTGATTTTTTAAAGTCAATAACAATATGACTTTGATAACAGCAAATTATCTACTTCTTTGATTTTTAGGACCTAATATATACAAAAACATGGCAGCACTTTTAAAAAAAAGACAAGGAAAATAAGAGTGATGTCAACTGGGAAATGACTGGACAAATTATGGCATGGCAATGTAATAAGGGAAAATTCCAGAAAGGTCTGGAAAGTCTTATAAAATTTGAAGCAGAGTGAACAAAATTAAGAAAACAATTTGTACTATGAGTACAACACTATAAAGGAAAATAACTGTGAAAGACTTCAGAACTGAAGTCACAATGACCAGTCACACCCTAAAGAATCATGTTTTACTAATGAGTAAATAGGTGATACACTAGAGATATGGAATAAAACATACACTCTCAGGTTCAGTCAATACATAGATTTGTTTTGCTTAGCTATACCTAGTATTTTACCAAGGAGGGGCTTTTTGGGGATGGGGGAGAGTGAAGGATGGATTTTTTTTGGAGAATAAGAGGACTAGTAATTAGTGACATTGTCGTTAGCAAGAAGACGAAAAAAGAAAACGTCAATGAATCATTTTTTTAAAAAAGCATACATTAGAAAGCTGAAGGAAGTTCAGAAGGAGGGCCACATATTAAAACTGAAATATGGTATACTAAAAACAAAACAATGCAAATAAAAATACACTATATATAGTAGGGATTCATAGTTTCACATGTAGTCCTCTTTCTGTGTATGGAGAAATATTTCTGTCTTTGGATGTTTATCCCACTCATAATAATAAACTGCAAAAATTTTATAAAGAACTAAAGAAGGTACTATATTGAATAATAAACCTGAATTTTTTATATTTTACTTACTAGAAACTATGAAATGCATTATTATTTCAATTTCAAAGTACAATAGTAGTTCAGACTTTGCACTTTGCAATTGATTTTAAAATTAGAATGTGCAGTTGCTATAAAATGATATTCTTAGATACAAGGTTGCAGAATATTTAATTACAGTCAGTGATTCAATCAGCACCACGTTCTTCTTCCATGATGTGACATCTCTTACAAGTTGTGCTAAATATACCATTCTCTAATAAACCAAGGACAATGGACAGAAATTGGAAATTATAAGCTTATTCAAAAGTATCCGAGTCTGAATTCAAATTCATGTCCCCTCTGACTAGAAGTCCCACACTACTTGTATTTTATAGTTCTGTTTCTCTTAGCAGATTCCAGTTGAGAAACTAGGCTTACCCCCATTTTAATCTAACACTCTTTCCACAATAACTAGCTGACATATAAAAACTGAGTGATTTGGGCTTAGGGCAACAAAATCAGAGTTAAATATGGTTTTTGAAAAATTTTTAAAAAGGTAATAGTAACATGAAAGCACTCCTTTTTATATTGAAATTAACTTCTTCTTGGAAACACAACTCAGACTATAAAACAAATCCCCAAATCAGCTTGCTTTAGTTTTCTTTTTAAGATCAACTAAAATTGTTAGTAAATAATCCATCTATGTAACAGCATAAATTTAATTTATACTGTTACAACATAATCTCCATCATCTAGATACATAGTCTCAAAAACCTTGCCCTCATTTAAATCAGAAATAGATTTCCTTAGGAGGACAGTTTTCAAAAAGTATTTTCATTGATAAATTTTTTTAATGGTACAGTAATTACACATTTCTGGATAGCAGCCAGGTGAGATATCACTCAACCAAAAGAAAAATCCAAATCTTACCCACAGGGAAAATTTCTCTAAACTTCTTTCTAGGGAAGCAAGCTGGAAATGAGAGATTTGTTGAGGCTCTGCCTTGTCCTTACATAGTGTGGGTCTTTTTCTTTCTCTTTTCCTGGAGCCAATCCCAACATAAGCCTGGGACTACTCATCTCTGTCTTTCTCTGTATCTATTTGTCTATCTCTGTCTATCTTTGAACAAGTTTAGTCAATATACGTTTTATGAACATCTAGTTTGTTTCGTTATTTGATACTACCAAAAAAAGTGATGATATAAATGCTCTGATTCACATAAGATTTTATTTTTATAATTAACATCCCTGGGGTACACACCTAGCTTTGGGACCTCTAGATCCAAGGATATGGATGATATAAACACCTTTAAAAAAATTTCAAATTATTTTCTTGAATGGTTGAACCACTTCACATTTCACATTTCTACTTCTAAGTACATTAATGTGTCCATCTTTCTACAACAATTTCAATATTGACTATGCCCATCTACTGCCACTTTTAACAATTTGATAAATGTAAGGTGAAACCTGAGTTGTTTGGATTTATATTTGTTTTATGATTTGAAATGTGGAGTATGCTTTTATGTAGTAAAAAGGCAGGGATTAATGTATGCTTTTCATATGTGTATGGAAAGAGGAGCACCAAGAATAAGGGCTAATTTCTTCTTGGTTATAAATATTTTTAATTCATTATGTGATATGCTTGATGTCTTAGTTGTTTTGGATAACTCTTTGGAAAATTGACATTTTCCAAAATGCTCTCATTTGCTTAAAATTTTGAATATTTTAATAATTTATTTAATAATAAATTAAAGTAACATTTTTCTGACTGAACGTCCTTCTATTTCATATACAAAATGAATGTGCAAAAACAATACTAAATTATATCATGTCTCTACAAAGAATATATTATATAAGTGTCATATTTTCAATTTATAGATAATGAATCAGGTTGTGAGAGTGATGGGGTTCAGACTCTGGAAGCCTCCTTGAGCTCCCCTTGAATCTTCCCACTTAATCTGGCCTTTCTTACTCAAATCTAATCTTCCCACTTGTTTCGGCAGTCTCAGTAAGCCCATGGGTTTTTCATTAACATTCTGCTCAAGTCTCAGTTGCACCCCCCTACCCTTGATCCCAACAAAACCCCATTCCCCAGGCTGCTGACCACTCCCATCAAGATCTGTATCCATTCCCATACTGCCCCTATCAAGATCTCCAGGTTGCCCCACCTGCTTCCCACCCAAATCCTCCATTGTCTGATATCTCCTGATAGTTTCCATGCTTTGACCCTCCTTGGATTCCCTCCTTGGACTTTTCCTCAAGACCCTTCCTAAACCCCTCCTCTCATCACCCTGGACTACCAGACCACCCCCCAGATCCCTCCAAAGGTCTTTTCTGTATTTAGTTCCTTCTCACTTCCATGAAGGTGCTCAGATGCCATCCAGCTCAGACTCTGTCTAGTTGAAATTCTATCTGGCCTGCTTGTGAATACAAGCATTACAAATGCTCAGGCTCCTTAAGAGCCAACCCAATTTGGCGAATCTTTAACAAACTTGGTTTTTCTTTGGCTTTAAGAAGGCTTGAGTCAAATTCATTCAAGCACAACCCGGACAATAGGTGTTTTGGGGTCCCCAGCACCCCTAAACCTCATCAAGAGGAACTGTGTGACAGTGCCTTTTACAGTACAATTATTTCCCCTTGGGAGTATTCATTTACTTCATTTGTAAAACACATAGGGAAACTGATGATTTCTAAGTATCTTTTCACCTTCAGATCATATTAGGAACTTATAAGTAAAAAAGAAGTAGAAAGATATAGAAACATTTTGGTGAAATATGAAAATGTATGGTATTTGTATGTGATAGTGAGGCATGGGATGGGAAGCGCATTCATAGGCAGAAAGATAAGTTTTACCTCCAATGCATAATAGTTCTGTGATTGGGAAAGTCAGTTAAATTAAAAGTATTAAAAAATCACTCACTTTTTTTTTTAAATTTTAATTATTTTTTTAAAAGTTTTGAGTTTCAAGTGCTCCCGCTTCCTTTCTCCCTTTCCTTCACTATTCTTTTAAAATTTCTTTGTATTGTTATAAACTTGACAAATATCAACAAACATAAATATTCCCCTCTGCAAAGAATAGAAAAATAGAATTACCAAGTAACTAGGATCTTCACTATAGCTGTTATTCATGTCCCACATTTGTAATGTTAGAGTTAAAGATCTCTCCCTCTCTCTCCCCCATTAATAGGTCTCACATGTAACCCATTAAGGGAAGCTTCATTAGAGCAGCCTTGTTTTGTAGGAAGGCCCACACCTTTTGTTAATTGTTAATGTGGCATTGGGTCACAAGGGTCATGATGCCCTCCAGCCTGAAAAGTGTATATATACACACTCTGAGGTGAGGTTTTACTTTGGGGGCTTACTCTTTGGAAAAGTGTTTCTGTGATATGTGACAGATGAGACTCTGGGTTGCCCTTCCCCACCCCACTCCACTCCCTTCTCACCTCTTCACCCCTGCTTTGAAAATCTAAATGTTGATGCTTCTCTCTCTCTGGTAACTATGTATGTAATGGTTGATCTGTGATGTATATATTGCTTATGGTCAGATAGAAGCCCTGTCTGTTGGTGTTTATTTCTCTGCTTGTATTTTCTCTGTTTGTGTATGTGATTAAAGAAGATTGTTGATCCCTTAAAAGTTGTTTTCCCTTTAGAAAAGCGAATCTAAGAACCTGTGGTGCCAGGATATTTACTGCTACAACATTTAATATGGCACTGCCAATAGTTCCCTACTTCTTTCTGTTCCTTCTAAATTCCCTTTTACTCTCTAGTATACAGGTTTAATAATTCGTGGACCCTCTTTTCTTTATTCCTTTTTAATAGGATTATCACTATTCCCATTTTCCCTAATTTCTCCCTAACAAATCAGGTGTCCCTTAAAAAAAGTATAGTGAAACAAAATAAATTTACTTATGGTTAGCATATGAAAATATGTTTCTTACTGCCCCTCTAGCCCATCCCCTTTCTGCAAAATGTTAGGAATCATGATTTATTGCCTACCTTATGGAGTCATGTTGGATCGTTGCATTTATCTCACTTCTTAAATATTTCATAAGTGTTCTCCTTTATATTATTGAAGTTATTGCATCCATTTTTTGATTTCTTTTCACTCCATTTTGTATCAGTTCATATAAGCCCTCTCTGAATCCTTCTCTTCCATCATTTCTTATGGTGCAATGTTATTCCATTACATTCATCATAATTTTTTCAGCCACCCCCAGTGGACAACTCCCTAATTCATTTACAGTTGTTTTATAAAACAAAAAGTTTTGGAACAAATGTGTTTGTGTACGTAGTTCCTTTCCCTCTTCCTTTGATATCTGGGATCTAATGTAATGGCGATATTATTGAGTAAAACATTATTCACAATTTAGTGACTTTTTGAGTATAGTTCCAAATTACTATCCAGTCTGACTAGACCACTTCATAGTTCCACCATATATGCATTAACAGACCTGTCTTCTCATAATGCCACCAGTAGTTTTTATTTTCCTTATCAGTTTTCACCAATCTGATTGATGTTAAATGGAAAGTCAGATTCTTATTTGCCTTTCTCTTTTTATTGGTGATTGGAAACTTTAATTTTCTTCTTTGGAGAACCTTCCATTTATATCCTTTGACCACTTATATGTTCAGGGAATGGCTCTTTTTCCTGCGTGTGTTGAAAGAGACAGAAATAGAAATAGAGACAAATAGAGAATCAAAAAGACAAGACAGCTAGATGTCACAATGGCTTCTTGGAATCAGAAAGATGAGTTCATATCCAGCTTCAGAACAAGCTGCGTGACCCTGAGTAAATGATTCAAACTCTATCTGCCCCCAGGTTACTCATCTTTAAAATAAGGATAAGAATGGCACCTAGCTCCCAGAGTTCTTGAAAAGATAAAAATAAGATATTTGGAAAGCACTTCTCCAAAATTACAATGCTGTGCACATGCTAATTATTATTATTTACATTAAATCTTGATATATCTTGAATATAAGACTCTTAACAGAGAAATTTGTTTTTCAGAATTATTTTTGTCTTTATAATATTTCAAGTTAATATTTAGTTACAGGCCCAAGTTTTTAAAAATGTCTTTTCATTTCCTGATGAGATTATTAATATATGTATATGTATGTAAGTAAATAGCTTTTTTTCCCTGAATGACGACTTTGAGTATTCCCCATATGTTTTAGTATATTATCTCATTGTTGTCATTTTCTTTAATGAAATTATCAGTTATTTCTATCATCTGTTTTCTGGCTCAACAATTCTCTTTTTTTGTTTGAAAACAAATGCCCTTTAATCATTATCATTTGAGTTATGTTGTAGCTAATAAGGATGTTTTAATAAAGATATTTCTGTTTTTCTGCATTCATTCATGAGGATTTTAGTAGCCTAATATATTTTGTAAAGGTGCTACACATAAATGGGAAGCATTGATATTCCTTCCAATTCCTATTTAATCCTATTTAACTTTTCTAAAATTATACTGAAGTTTGAAATTCATTCTTATCTTTTTTGTTAGATTTGTTTGTCTGAAAGGAGCACATAAATTATTATTGCTTTATAGGCTATGTCTCTAATAATTCTACTATTTTTTTCCTTCAAATACTTAAATGTTTTTCCATTCATACATATATATGTGTGTGTATATATATATATGTATATCTCATATAAATATATATGTGTGTGTGTGCGTGTGTTGCTATTCCTTCAATATTTATGATGCCTTTAAGTAGAATACAATTTCCCTGCTTTTTCTATTTAAGGCTATAGCTAGCTATGTTTATTGACTTCATGTAAAATCATAATTGCTGTCCCTGGAATTCAAAATTCGTCTGAAACAATAAATTCTGCTTCAGCCCTTAATTTAAACTCCTAATGAAACTTTATGTTTCAAGTATATTTCTTATAAACAATATTATTTCTAATAAATCTGTAATCTACCATTTTGCTGCCCTCATTTATTTTATGGATGAATCCATACCATCAACATTCATTACTATGATTGTTGATTATACGTTTTCCTCTATCAATCATAATCTCTTAATTTTTTTATCTTTCCCTCCTCTCTACAAAAAAGAAAAGTACAGAGAAAGTGAAGGGATCTGCTCACTAATAGCAATTTACAACTGAAACTGTGAATTTGCAGTCCTCAGGGTCTCCTCTCTTCCCTAAACCGAAATCTTGATGTCTTATTTATATACCAAATTACTTTTTATTCACCACTTCATGATCATAACTCCAAAGCTGAAGTTAACATTATTTAATATCATTCCATCCTCAACTATACTCCACTTTTTCCTGTGCTTAACTGTTCCCTGTTCTATTTATATATACAAAATTCTGTCTCTGTCTCTCTCTTTCTGTGTGTGTGTGTGTGTGTGTGTGTGTGCGTGTGCACGCATGCGCATGTGTGTGTGATATACTCAAATCTCTTTCATCTGGTTCAGATGACTGATATCATGCATGTTTGGACAGTCTTCTCTTATACTCCATTTATGTGAAATAGTAATTCCCTCTCCCTTCCTCCTAATGTATTTCTTTTCCCTTACTTTTCTTTCCCCTCTTAAAACCAACAAAATAGGGAAGCCAGGATGACAAAGGAAACAGTAAGTGGCTGCCACTCTCTGATATTGAACTCTGAAAACCAAAAAATAGTATCCCAGAAAAAGTCCTGGAACAGCAGAGCCAACAAAAAGATGGGGTGGAGCAGTGTCTTAGCCCAGGAAACTTGGGTCCTTTTCATTTGGGTAAAAGGGGAGTAGTCTGTAGGACAGGAAATGTCCCAGCAAGCTTGCAGCAAGCCCTACCTCAACAAACCAGGGGGAGATCCTGAGCCTCAGGGAGCCAATGCAACTAAGATTAGAAAGGAAGCAGAAAGCTGGGAAACAATTTTTTTACAGCCAGTGTCTCTGATAAAGGCCTCGTTTCTAAAATATAGAGAACTGAATTGGATTTATAAGAATACAAGTCATTCCCCAATTGACAAATGGTCAAAGGACATGAATGGGCAATTTTTAAATGAAGAAATTAAAACTATCTGGAGTCATATGAAAAAAATGCTCTAAATTACTATTAGAGAAATGCAAATCAAAACAACTCTGAGGTTCCACATGACACCTATCAGATTGGCTAACATGACAAAACAGGAAAATTACACATGTTGGAGAATATATGGGAAAATTGGGACACTAATTTATTTTTGGTGGAATTGTGAACTGATCCAATCATTCTGGAGAGAAATTTGGAACTATGACCAAAGAGTTATAAAGCTCTGCATACCCTTTGATCCAGCAATACCACTTCAAGGTTTGCATCCCAATGAGATCATAAAAATGAAGAAAGGACCCACATGTACAAAAATACTTTCAACAGCTCGTTTTGTGGTGGAATTGGAAACTGAGGTGGTACCCATCAATGGAAGAATGGCTGAACAAGTTGTGGTATATGAATGTAATGGAATATTATTGTGCTATAAGAAATGATGAGCAGATGGACTTCAGAAAAACCTGAAAAGACTTAATATGAACTGTTGTTGAGTGAAATGAGCAGATCCAGGAGAACATTGTACACAGTAATAGCCACCCTGTGTGAAGACTAACATTGATAGATGTAGGTCTTCTCAGCAATTCAAGGATCTAAGACAACTCCAAAAGACAAATGATAGAAAGCGCCGTCCACATCCAAAGAAAGAACTGTGGAGTCTGAATGCAGATGGACATGTATACAATTTGCTCCCTTTTTTCTGTTTTGTTTCTTCTATTGTGTGGTTCCTCCCACTGGTTTTAATTCTTCTTTACAACATGATTAATGTGAAAATGTTTAATATGAATGTATATGTAGAGTCTATATCAGATTGCATGCTATCTTGGGGAGGAGAGATGGGAAGGAGGGGAAGAAAATTTAAAACTCACAGTCTTATAGAAGTGAATGTTGAACACTTAAATATAAATTAATTTTCCAAAAATTACAAATGATGTTTAACTTGATTTTAAAGGAAGACTGTAAGACATTTAACAACCAAATTTAATCAGATTATAAGACTTATCTATGAAATAACTCTTTCTGTATGTCATTGGTAAAAACTAATGGCTGAAGTCATTTGTTCTTAAGTTATAAATATTCCTGTCAGTTTTAACATTCAACATTATAGCAATTCATATACTAATTTAAGATCATTTTTTAAAATATGTAGTCTTGTAGTGATATTTAATCCATTTTAGAGTTGTTATATGAAGACATATCTTACTTCTCTTTGCATTCTGCAGCATTCTTTCTGGTTTCCAGAAAAAAAAAAAAAACATATTTTCAAGAATAAATCAAAATTGCTACACAAATCAAGTAAATACTATTTACAAGATTCAGCTGCTCAAAGACAAGAGGACAATTAGAGCACTGAAAAAACAGTTTCTTCTTTGAGATGTTAATACTCACTACTTACTTGATCAACCAATACACCAGCACAACCTGTGTACTGCCTAGAGATAATGGTGAGACATTAAATAGGGAAAAATGTGTCATATCAATGAAACTAATTGAAACTGAAGAGATGAAAAATTCTAATTAACTTTATGAACTGGCTTTGTCTTTGTCAATTACCTAAATGCACTATAGAAACAAGGATTGTAATCTGTATTCAAGTTTCAACCAAAGGCAAGAATTTAATAGGGAGAAAGGGTATAGGGAGAAGGGAAAAAAAAAGGAAATTTGAAATAAATGAAATTAAGCAGAAATCTGTGTGGGGAGAGGGAATAATAAAGGAAATACAGTTGGGATTTCAGGGTAAAAAGTAGAAAGCAAGGTGAATTATAAGTCAAAAATCCTCTTCTATATTGCCATTTAGAGTGAAAATGTCAATTGATTGAATTTAATGTTGGTTAATTGGGATGAAATGTTTAAGATCATACTCATGGGTATTAAATTTATAGTCTACATCTTTACAACAATAATAAATAGACTCACAAAAAATTTGTAAGAAATAAATTATTTGTAAAAGATTCTTAAATCATGTTGTATAAAGCTCAAATGATTTTATGCATCTTTTACAGTGTTGGAAAACAATATATGTTGATTTTAAAATTTAATTTCAAGAAATCATGAACACCACCAAGGCACAGTGAATTAACTATAGAGTCAGGGAGACCTGGAATTAATTTCTACAACTAACATACATTATTAGCTCTTTGACCATGGGCAAAATACTTAATTTTTCAGTGCCCCCAGGCAGTTCTCTGGGACTCTAAATTACAGTAGAATTTCCAGAGCAGAATTAAAAGTTGGGTGTCTCTATAAAATTTCACAAAGAGCTTATATAGATGAATCACAGATGTAAACCACACACCTGAATCTCTCTCCCCCAAAAGAAATGTAATTAATCATGAATCATTCATATGCTTTGGAATTTTGCAAAATTACTATTTAAATAAATTCAGGAAACAAAATTCTTTTCTTTATTTCATTTTAAACTTCAGATAATATTCATTTTGACTTTTTAAAAGCAATATAAAATGATATATACATTTTCCAAGTTTTTTGTTTTTGGTTCAGCCATGCCTGCTTGCAAGTATACAGGTATGCACATGTGTGTTCTTTCATAAGTAGCAGAATTCTCAATAATTTATCTTATTTGTTTAAATCATAATATCAATTGTGCAAATAAGTGAACAAAAAATTCACTCCCAAAAGTCAATAAATGCCTCATGTTAATGTCCTGCTGGGCAAATAGTAGACACATAATAAATAAGTACTTTCTGATTGATTAATTTTTTCTGACTTTAAGCAGGGCAATCTGACGTACTGCCAATTAAACTGAAACACTTATTTGGGAAAAAATTCTAACTCAAGGTGGAGGGAACAAATGTTGAAATATAGATTAAAATTCTGTTGTTTCAGTGGGCTAAAAACTTTCCTGCCTACAATTGCTGTTTTAATCTTGAAATATGATATTTGGGGGGTTGGAAGGACATTGATGATCATGTGATAAAATTCTGTAACTTTACAGATGAAGAGCTTGAGGTCCAGAAAAGCTAAGTATTTTGCTCAGGGTAGAATTAGAACTAGAACCTAGATGTCTTACCTTCCACCCTGTGAATTGTTTTATTGCCATCATGACTCCAAAACTGTGATTTATCATTAAAAAGAAAGTATTTTCAATGATCCGGTATTATTTTTTCTCCCTGCCACCTCCCCTACCCACTTAAAAAAAAGAAAGGAAAGAAAGAGAAGGAAAACAGCAAAAGAAACAAGGAAAAAGGAAAAAAAGAGCACTTCCTTCATATGAACATAGTCAAACAAAATAAACTCCCAAGTCTGGCCACATTCAAAAATGTGTTGCTGCAACAAATGAAGAGAGACATTTTTGGAGATAGATACCTAGTGGTATATGAAGTGAGAAAGAGTAAAGTGCTTTTGAAATGACACTGATCAACCTAGCATGTGAGGCCACCTACACGGTATGTTTTTAGTGTGTGCCTATGTATACACACACGTATATGTGTGTATATGTATGCATAAGTATGTGCATGTATGTATACATGTGTGTGCATATATACACATGCACTGCACATGTATGTGTGCACACATGTGTGTAGGTGCATGTGTGCATATATGGTACCACTGAAAACACATCGTATGTAAAAACATTATGTGTGAGTAATATATATGTATATAGATATAGATATAATACATGCATGTGTTTCACCCCACACCTGTCTTAGTGTCCAAAATTTTACTACTAGAAGGTGTTGTTGTTTTTTTTTTATCATGAAGGCTTTTAGGCTTTTCAGAGTATCTTAATAAAATTTTTAAAAAAATAAAATTTAAGGTAAAGTACTAACATTCTGCTTATTATTAACTAATACCATACTAAGAGTAGTTGATTACCTTTAAAAGTCTGAAACCAGAGTTTATTTATGAGTTGCTGGTTTATCAATAAATCTAGAGTAGTTATGGTAGCAGTATATCCAATGAGCCAGTCCAGTTTGGAAATCTCACCACCCTGTGAGGCTTCAACTTCTATTTTGTTTCTGGATAATAATAACACATAATGGCATATATATACATATATATGTGTGTGTGTATATATATACATATGTTGTGTGTGTATATATACATATGTGCCATATATATGGGTATGTACGTACACACCCATATATATATATACAAATTTTTACATATAGATATATATTTGTATGTATGTACATATGTATGTGTATGTGCATGTGTGTATATTTAGTATTTTACCTCATAATTATTCTTTTCCCATTTTACAAATGAATTAGCAGCCCAGAAGAAATTAAATACCTTGGCTCATCCTACAGATAGCACGTGAGAACTCAAAACTGGGTTTTCTCATTTCTACATCCTAATCTTTCCTCTAGGCCACTACCACTTGACTAAGCAGTGTTTCTGCATAACAAGATTCAGTCTGTGTATGACTGGAAATTTCTATTGTTGTCTCAAAAGGTAGTTGACTCTAAAATGTGTCAATGCTGATTATGTTCTGCCTAGTTACACAGAGAAATACATGCATACATGTATGTATGAATACATGTATGAATGTCATGTCCTACTAGCTAGAAAAAATGTGATGGAGTCTTCTAAGATCAAAGGTGAGATATTTGAAGCTTTATTTAATATATTTTTTTCATAGTTCTAAGCAGACGTTTTTTATCCCTCCCCACTTCTACCTCCCGAAAAGCAGCTTTAAAAAAACTTAAATAAAAATGCAATTTTAAAAAGCAAAGATTTTTTTTCTTCCCCCTCACTCTCACTTCCTGAAAAGTAGCTTTTAAAATATAAATAAAAGTGCCATTTTAAAAAGTAAATCTTTTCTATAGCCCTAGGTTAGACATTGTTAGCCTACAAATGATCAACTTTGGATCTTTAAATACTAAACATCAAAAAAAATCTCAAGGGCAATCTACAAACATCTCTCTTACTGTTCCCATCCAGTATTTTAAAGGTATTTCATTTTCATTGTAAATGCTTTCAAATTTTCTATTAATGCCAAATCCATATTCAAGAGAACGTTAGGTGATACACACACACACACACGCACATACATGTACATTTTTATGTATGTATATTTTTTTCAAGAAGAGAATGATAGATGGTATATATAAATGTGTGTGTGTGTATGAGTTCATCCACTAAATACCCTTGAATTTGATTGCCAAGAATTAGCTTTTAACTTAATATTTCTTAAAAATCTCTATTTGAAGTTAAACTTAATACCAGTCTTTTCTTATTGTCCAGGTCACAGGCCTTCAAACTTTGAGTAGAAATTCCATTAATTTCCTCAAGTCTTTTAATCACCTGATTGAGAGGATGTTGCAAAAATGCTGACTGACTGACTGAATAGGAGGGAAAAGTGATATTGCCACTAAAAATATCAGAATGAGGCATAATTTGGGGAATAAGTAAAATTTTCAGTTTTACTGATAGATTCTAATTACCTTAGGTTAGTTTTGGAATTATTAGCCAAAGTCAATGGCTAATATTCTTTAGTACACTATTAAAAATTCTTTCAAAGTGAAACAAACAAGAAAATTGTTTTTCAGTATGGATAAAAGATTTTATTAAGACCTCTCAAAATCTGATGAACTAGAAATCTTCCCACAAACCAGGTAAGTGTCCTTTCCATATGATTCCATACCAATTGAAAGTCATTTTAAATTTTTTAAAAATCTAGTAAATATGCCAAGCATAAAAAAATATATACTGTCATTCTCACTGAAAGATTTCTTCCTTCCTAATTATACTTTTTTAATGGGATTTATTTTGATAAAATGACTAATTTGTCATATTAATTTCTATTTGCTGTATCCTTTAGTTTCAAAGGTCATACTTTCCTGTTTCATAGTGGCCATTTGCTTATGTGATTTATTAATAATAGTAGTTATTTAATGTTTAGGTAACTCAAGATTTATCTGTATTATTTTCAAAATATTTTGTTTGCTTATTTTTGGTGACAATAATCCCATTTTGTTGTCTTTCTTTAAAACTAAATTCTGCCAATTAAAATATGCATATAATATATTGTCTTTTTTTCCCTTTGTTTTACTTAGGCACAATTCTGAAAGTATTAACATATTTAGCTTCTTTTAAAAAGTACATTTTTTCTTTCTCTTTGGTTTAGTCTAGTTTATTTTTAGACAACTGTTCAGAGACTGTATGTGTGTCTAAGTGGATGAAGGCTTGTTAATTTCTTCTGAAGCTCTCAGAAGAAATTACTAGAGACTGCAGGCTATTTTGAACCCTTCAAAAATTTAATCTTGAAATTCCAAAAGAACAATAGGTCCATCTTTATTTTAGTTCTCTTAGAATGATTTGGTAAGACTTCTCTTCCTTAAAACTTATGCATGTCAAAATGTGAACTACTAAACTAATTTGGTATCTAGAATTTCTCTACATAACCCTACAAAATATGTCAATTATTAATTATTTTAGGAGAAAAAGTTTGCAAATTACCAAAAAAAAAAACTTTGTGAGATAAAACTCTAGTTCAAGAGCAGCTTTCTAACCATTACCTCATTCTTGCAACAAAAATAACTTGCTGTCAGTACCCAGAACTACTTGCCAATCAATCAAAAGTTATAAGCACTTCTTACCTCTTCTTTTTTCCTAACATTAGTAATAATAGATAGAACAATATATGCTAAGAAGAATAAAAACTATAAAAATTTATTAAGAATCTATTAGAGGCAGGGACATGCTCTCTGACATATATAGTTTTGTTTTAAACAAAAACACGTATTTTTAAAAGGTATTAATTTCTTACTGAGATAATTCAGATATTACACTTAATGTTTCTTAAAAATTGTCTCATAACTATTCCATTTTTAAAGGCTGTTGAAGAAAAAAACAATTCTGTCATGAAAGTAACTGCAGCCTTTCATCATTTTCTTTAAACTGACCATTCTTAAACATGTATATAATATTAATTATATTATTACTGAGGTGAAAACTTTTTCAATTGCAAATTAAATGTAACTGAATCACCATAGAAACGCCTAAAATCTTTGTCAAAATGACTAAAAAGGTTTAGGAAAATTCTGGGAGTAGAACATTTTTCAAGCCTGAAAATATGATTTTGATCATTTTTAAGAGGCTACTTCTCTGATTTTTAACCAAAATTACATAAATGATATATGAAGAGGCCCTTGTACTTTAGATTCCTATTATAAAATAGAGAAGTGAATGAAAACAAAAGCCTAAAGCGAGTTACCAACTAGACTTTGAAAACGAAATAGTCTCACTATTATTAAGGCATTGATGCCCCCCAGAGAATACATACAATAAAAACCTTTATGGATTAAATAATTTATAAGGAGAAGAAACATTTCAAGTACTCTATCTCAACTATGTTGCCTGAGGTAAAAATAAAATAGTAGATTCAATTCCCATATAAAAAAAAAAAATCCATGAGAGAAAATAGAGTACCATGCTTTTAAAAGCCAAAATAAAAGTAACTTGATTGAGTCAAAAGTTCACATTAATAAACTGTAACACAACTAGCACAAATGTCACAATACCATTACATGAACATATTCCTTCCTTAGAAATTTTTGCTTTATTGCTTATTCGACTGAGTTGTGGAGCAGACCCTGGTTTCATTCTAGACTTTTCAGTGGTATCTCAGAATGATCCTATTGAACCGAAAAAGCTTTAAATATAGTCCCAGTGATGAAATCCATGTTCATGATCCCAGTACTATTCTAGATAAATTCAAAAAGGCTCACCCCCAAATTGATCATCAATTGGGTTGATGGATTATTCACCTATACAAATGTTGGAAGACCTTCATCTTTTTAAAGTTACGGGCCCCTTTGGCAGTCTAGTAAAGCCTATGCACCCCTTCTCAAAATATCTTTAAATGTATTATATAAAATATATTATTATAACAAAGACAAATATACTGAAAAATCGTTACCAGTTAAAAAATTATAGAACTCAGTTTAGGACCTCTTTTAGTAATCTAAGTCATAAAATGCTTGTGACGTACTTCAGTGAAGGGAGTGTCCATCTTCACTAATATCTTTGGTCACTTTAGTATTGAAGTTGAAGTACTTATTCCACTACAATGGACATTATGTGTTAGTCACTGGGAAAAGCATCTTTTCAAAGTGCAAACATCCTCCCAAAATTAAGCACAGATGCTTTCCATAAAGATCACTGGTGTGGCTGTGGTTGTTCAGTTTTTTCAATTGTGTCCTACCCTTTCTAACCCTGTACGGCATAAAGATATTGAAGAGGTTGGCCATTTCCTTTTTTAATTCATTTTACATGTAGGGAAACTGAGGCAAACAAGATTATACGACTTGCCCAGGGTTATACAACTAGTATCTGCAGATCTTCCTGACTGCAAGCCATCCTCTGTCTACTCTGCCACCTACTTTGTTATCTAATTTTAATTTACTATATTGAAATACAGTATATTAATAAGAAAAGATTGTAATGTGAAGTTGAGTTAAAGATCTTCCCTGCCCATTAATAGGCCTCAGAGACCTTTAGTTAATTTCTAATGAGACAGACACTGAATCATGAGGGTCATGAAGCCTTCCAGCTCTGAAAAGTGTATATATACTCTGAGGTGAGGTTTTACTTGGGGCTTACTCTTTAGAAGAAGGTTCATGTGCCAGATGAGTCTCTGAGTAGCTGCTAAGGAGCTCCCCCCTCTTTGAAAACCCAGATGTTGGTGCTTGTCTCTCTGTTCTCTGTATATGTATGTAATGGTCAAACAGTTGGATCTGTGTATTGATCTGTGATATATGTAATTCTCATGGTCAGACAGAGGTCCTTTCTGTTGGTCTTTATTTCTCTGTTTGTATTTTCTCTGTAACTAGGTGGTGCAGTGGATAAAGCACCAATGCAGGAGTCAGAGGACCTGAGTTCAAATCTCACCTCAGACACTTGACACTGGCTAGCTGTGTGATCTTAGGCAAGTCACTTAATCCCAAATGCCTCATCCTGGGTCATCTCCAGTCATCCTGATAAATATCTGGTCACTGGATTCAGATGGCTCTGGAGAAGTGAGGCTGGTGACCTGCATAGCCCTCTCTCACTCAAAACAAAGTCAAGTACAAGTCATGTCATCATTTCTCTGATGGCATGGTCTTCTTTGGCAATGAAGGATGAACACTCACTGTCACTCCTTCTAATTTTCTCTATTGATGAACGTAAATGAAGATTGTTGACCCCTCAAAACTTTCTTTCCTTTTAGAAAAGCTAATCTAAGAACCTGAGCAGCAAGCATTGCTACGTATGCCGAGGTGCTTACTGCTATAGAGATGTAGTATGCAAAGAATAGCAGAGAGAGGGCTTTTCTTATAGCCAGCAAGACCTCAGCCACTGTCCCACTCTGACACGTGTATGGAAAGATCATCTAGCCCATAGTGCTCTAGGCAACTTTAAGAATTCAAGCTGCAAAATAAATAAATGAATGAAGACCTTGGTCTGTGCTGGTAAAGGAAATTTCCTCCTCTGAAAGTTTCAGTTTGCACCAAGAAAATCAGAGGTCTAGTATACATCCTAATCAATAAATAAAATAACAACATAAGCAAACAAAAATTCTTTGAAGAACATTCACATTTTAAACTACATTTTAGTATTTTTATACTTTGATACAGTACTTTGAGATTTAGAGAGCACTTTTCTCAAAGCAATCGTAATTTAGGTAGTGAAATAATATTTTCCTCTCCACTTTACAGATTCAGAAACTGAGGTACAGAGTCATTAAGTGACTTCCCCAGAGTCACAAGCCAGTCTGTGTCAGTGGGAAGTGATACAAAGTCCCATCTTAAATCTCGCTACACTAAAGGAAGATGGGTAGCACAGCATATAGAGCACTGGGCAGGAAGCCTGAGTTCAAGTCTTACACATTTCCTGGCTGTGTGACTGGACAAATGACTTAAACTTTGTCTGCTTCAGTTATCTCAAATGTTAAATGGGGATAATCATAGCACCTACCTCAGAATGTTGTAAGGATGAAATCTCTCCTCATCCTTATCTATTCCTGTGCTGGGAACAGAGTCCAACATTAATATAAACTTTTAAATTAAGAAATAGTATGAAAAACGGGAGTTGGAGGACCACTGTCCTCAACCTTCAGGCTTTTTTTCCCCCATACTACTGTTTTCAGAACTACTTCTAGGGGTTTGGAAGCTTTGAGTGTTTCCAAGGTGGTATTATCTGGGGAGATCCAGTGACTAGCTAGACCACAGAATGTGGAAAAGGGAGTAATAGGCAATGAGGTTGGAAAGGTAAGCTGCTGCCATTTGTAGAGGGTTTTAAAAGTCACCCCCTCCCAAAAAAAAGGATTTTTATTTTATCCTAGAGGCAAGAAAGAACCGTTGGTATTTACTGAGAAGTGGAAGGGTCAGATTGGCATTTATAGAAAATAGCTATGTGGAGGAAAGATTGGAGTGAGAAAAAAATTGAGGCAGAAAAACCAATTAGTAGGCCACTATTCTAGGTGACAGACGATGAGGGCCTGAACTTTGTTGGTGGCCGTAAAAGCAAGGAGAAGGGGTTGAATGGGAGAGAGAACATGAAGAAAGAAATAGCAAATTTGGCTGCTAATTAGATGAGTGGGTTCAGGAAGAGTTGCAGAGTCAAGGATAGCCCTAAGGCTGTGAATCCTAAAGAATGAAAGGATGTTGTGTCCTTACAATGAATACAGAAATCCAGAGGACAGTTAGGTTTTGGAAGAAAGGCAATAATTTCTTTTTTGGACTTGATGAGTTTGAGATGCCTGAACAACCATCACTTGGTGATATGGGATTGAAGTTCAAGAAATGGATACCTTAAAAATATAAATCTCAGAGTATTCTGGATGGAAATGATGATTAAACCCAAGGGAACTTATACTGTCACCAAGCAAAAGAAAAAAATGACCTGGAACTGATTCTTGGGATATGCTCTGGAGTTGGCTAGAGTCAGTTCAAATCATCTGATTGTTAAACAGTTAAACTGATTGTTAAATTCTCAGTGTGAGCATTTATATCTCAAAAATCAGCAAGTGCTAAAAATCAAAGCTTGATTAATGGTCTTGTTGATGATTAGCTATACTTAAGATAGTGATGGAGAAAATGTTAATAATACATATTGTTGTTGTTCAGTTGTACCCAAAATAATGTGCAGTAGTTAACTCTAGGGTCCAAAAGAAAATGAAATAAGAACAGTAATAACGACTACACTGGTGATGATAAACTTGACAAAACCTCCTTTATTGTTAAAATTGTAAAGAAAATATGTAGAAATAATTGAGGGGTAGAGGGATGGGAAGCATCAGTAAGAAAGAAGACTAGGTTTCGAAGAGATCACATAAAGAAATGGAATGATAGTAAGTTGAAATCAGTAAGGGAATGTCTAAATTTTTGATCATAGTAATTTGACACTTGCAGTTAATGGAAAGACCTATGGTGTGACCATGTCTATGTGTGGCATGAATATGAGTAAGTTATATTATGAGTGTGTGGTATGAGATATGTATAGTGTGAGATGAAGAGAAAGGATAAGACCTGGCTGTTTGAGGGAACATCAGCACATATGTTGAAGTTCTCAAGTACACAGGGACACATATTAGAGAGAAATGGAAAATATTTTCAATGAACATTGAAGATACTTCCATTCCACTGGAGGGAGTAAGAGCTTCTATGAGGCTGAATTTAGGAAAGAAAGTATTCTAGGCATGGGGAAAAGAGGGCCGTGTGTGAGGCACAGTAATTAAGCCAGTTTGGCTACATATTAGAGTTCAAGAAGGGGAATAAATCAAACTGAAATTAGGAAGGTAACTTGGGTCAACATTATGGCAGGTTGTAAAAGACAAACAGATGAGTTAATATTTTACTTTGGAAGCAATGATAAGTCATTGAAGCTTACTGAAAAGTTGAATGACATGGTCAGATCTGAATCTGGAAGATGTGTAGAGAATTGGGATTGGGAGAGACCTGAGGCAGGAAAACAAATTAGAAGGCTATTACAACATTCCAGGCAAGAGGGTCTGAATTAAAACACTTGAACTAAAGTCTGTAGTGAGTACAGAGTGCTACAAAAACCAAAGAAGAATATTTGCTTGACAGTCATTACCAGGCATTATATCAAGGGAATTACTGCTTAGATGTAGATTAGAATGGATGAGTTCAGAAATCCCTTTCAATTCTGAGACTATAAATTTCCTCTAATGAATTCTAGATTTCATATTTCATTACCAGAAAACTATACACTAAAACTAATAGTATTAGTAGTCAGGTGCACCTCTGTGTATCTAACCATTCCTTAAATACTGGTTTTCCCAAATACCCTGAAAAAAAATTGTCTAAGATAAATAAAGTATATGCTAAATGCATAATAACAAAATTTCCAATTCAGCAAATAAATAGATCAAAATACTAGTGTATGGTACCATTCCATAAAAACAATTAAAAATAAGTCAAGGTTGGAAAAGACTTTAAGTGGCATCTTTCCCCTATTGTACATAGCAGAGAGGGTTGTACAGTATCTGGAGTATAGACAATTCCCCTCCCCCATTATTTAAACTGCATAAACTATAATTTTAGTAAATCAAGCAAAGAGCTAATCAAGTTTTGATTTGCTAATTACTTCTCAATTTGATTAGAGCTGGCAGATAATCATCTCTGGAAATTTAAAGTCAATCTTTCACTCACATTTGCAAATCAGAACTCCAGTGTACAGACATGGCTAGGATATAGTATACAACTTCTTTGCAATATCAAAATCCTTTATTCCCACATATTTCTACAATTTTAATGATAATGGAAGTTTTCTTGTACATTATCAACAAGTTAAATAATAAATGTGATTTGAAGCTCTATGCTGTTAGACAAACAAGCTGTTTGATGAAATTTTTGAAGTAGCCCACACTAGAGCTAAAAGGGAGGATATGCTATATTACACAAATACAATATATTTCCAAAGCACAATTCAATTTTTATGGTCAACTGTAGTTTGAAAAAAGGAGTTTATGCCAAGAAATTGGACTATAAACAATCAACATTTCAATAGTTGTTCTAACCGAAAGTCAACTTTTTGAATATATTTAAAAATTACTAGCATACCTAAGAAAATACCACCTTGAAAAACATGCCAAGAAGGAAAAAGAAAGAATGTTAAAGTAGTTTAAATTCATCCTAGGCAAATATTATGATGAAACTGAATGAAAAAGTAAGGGAGATAATTTGGCTCTAATTTCTGGAGAAAATGCCTTTCATAGTCATTTCCCCAAATCTGTATTTAAATTGTGGTCTACAGCAAAGTTTCTCATTTCTTTGACACTTTCTGCTCCTATGACAATTACCCAACCTTAAAATTCCTAGTCTATACCTAATGAATTTTGAATTATTTTCTTCATTAGGTGTTTCATGACAACTATTGTCTCATCAACAATATTTTCACTAAATCTATGCAGAACAAATGACATGGAAGATTTAATAATTACCTGGTAAAGTTAAGCTATGTGGAAAAATAATATCAATCATTCATTTTTTTTAATCTAATTTACGTGAATAATTGCCTCAGTATTTCACTTTCTTTTTTCCCCAAACAGATGCATGTTTAACATACAATGGGTTCTCAATGGTTTCTGTTCCCTGCTCTTCATTTGACTTGTCCTAAAGGATTCCTTCTTGAATTTACTGCAGTTTAAAATTTTTCTTCATTGCTTTCACACTTCCTCTCTTAAAAATTTGGTTGGTTATTAGTAAAACAGCAATTGTTCACCATAGTTGCTATTATAGTTCCCGTTATACATTCATTTCCTTTTTTCTTCTTTTCTCTGAAATGTGACATCTTAACTACTATTAATTATATTTATTAAAATTGAGCTTGATTGTCACATGGCTTGAGCCATACGTTATTTAATGTACAGAATTAGTGAGATGGAGCAATGCATAGAGTGTTAGACTTGGTGTCAGGAATATCTTAGCCCATCTCAGAAACATACTAGTTGTCACCCTGGGCAAGTCATTTAGCCTCTCAAAGTCTCAGGTTTCTTATCTTTCAAAGATATTAACTCTACCTAACTTACAAGGTTTTGTGAAGATCAAATCAGGTAAACATGTTCATGCTTTATAAACCTTAAAGAATTTTAGAGATGCTGGCTATTATTATTCAGTATTCTGTCAGCAAACACCCACATCATTGAAGCAGTAGAAGTCCTTGAGGTTATGGCTGTTGGAAGATGGTACGCATCAAGATATGAGAGAACATCAACATACTATCTTGAACGCCTCTCTGCAATGCAAACACCAGCAGCTTTCCATTAATCATTCCCAAAAGCATGGATAATTTCTTTCTATTTACACATAACCATTTTTTCTCTGTGAAATGTGAAGTGGATTTGCCAAATTCTTTTTTTTTAATGTTTATTTATTTATATTTAGTTTACAACATTCATTTCCATAAAATTTTGAGTTCCAAATTTTCTCCCCATCTCTCCCCTCTCCCACCCCAAAACACCATACACTCTGATTATTCCTTCCCCCAATTATCCCTCCCTTCTATCACACCTCTTCCTTCCCTTATCCCCATCTTCTCTCTTCTTGTAGGGCAAGATAGATATCTATACCCCATTACATACTACTTATTTCCCAGCTGTATGCAAAAACAATTCTCAACATTCGTTCCTAAAACTTTGAGTTCTAACTTCTCTCCCTTCCTCCCTTCCATTCCCACTGGGAAGGCAAGCAATTCAATACAAGCTATATATGTGTGGTTTTGCAAAAGACTTCCATAATAGTTATGTTGTGTAAGACTAGCTATATTTCCCTCCATTCTATCCTGCCCCCCACTAATTCTATTCTCTCTTTTGACTTTGTCCCTTCCCAAAAGTGTTTACTTCTAATTACTCCCTCCGCCCATTTGTCCTCCCTTCTATTATCCCCCACACCCCACTTATTTCCTTCTCCCCTACTTTCCTGTAGTGTAAGACAGATTTTCATACCAAATTGAGTATATTATTCTCTCCTTAAGCCAAATGTGATGAAAGTAAGCTTCATTTTTCCCTCTCACTTCTCCCCTTTCCCCTTCACTGAAGAAGCTTTTTCTTACCTCTTTTATGAGAGATAATTTGCCTCATTCCATTTCTCCCTTTATTCCAATATATTCCTCTCTCACCCCTTAATTTTATTTTTTTAGATATCATCCCTTCCTATTCAACTCACCCTGTGCTCTCTGTCTATGTATGTGTGTGTGTGTGTATGAGTGTGTGTGTATAATTCCTCCAGTTACCCAAACACTGAGAAAAGTTTCAAGAGTTGCAAATGCTATCTTTCCATGTAAGAATGTAAGCAGTTCAACTTTAGAAAGTCCCTTATGATTTCTCTTTCCTGTTTACCTTTTCATGCTTCTCTTGATTTTCATATATGAAAGTCAAATTTTCTATTCAGCTCTGGTCTTTTCATCAAGAATGCTTGAAAGTCCTCCATTTCATTGAATGACCATTTTTCCCCCTGAAGTATTATACTCAGTTTTGCTGGTTAGGTGATTCTTGGTTTTAATCCCAGTTCCTTTGACTTATAAAATATTATATTACAAGCCCTTCAATCCTTTAATGTAGAAGCTGCTAGATCTTGTGTTATCCTGATTGTATTTCCATAATACTTGAATTGTTTCTTTCTAGCTGATTGCAATATTTTCTCCTTGACCTGGGAACTCTGGAATTTGGCTAGAATATTCCCAGGAGTTTCTCTTTTTAGATCTCTTTCAGGAGGTGATCAGTGGATTCTTTCAATATTTATTTTGCCCTCTGGTTCTAGAATATCAGGGCAGTTTTCCTTGATAATATCATGAAAGATGATGTGTAGGCTCTTTTTTTGATCATGGCTTTCAGTAGCCCCATAATTTCTAAATTGTCTCTCCTGGAATTATTTTCCAGGTCAGTTGTTTTTCCAATGAGATATTTTACATTATCTTCTATTTTTTTTTTATTCTTTTGGTTTTGTTTTGTAATTTCTTGGTTTCTCATAAAGTCATTAGCTTCCATCTGCTCCATTCTAATTTTTAAAGAACTATTTTCTTCAGTGAGCTTTTGAACCTCCTTTTCTATTTGGGTAATTCTCCTTTTTAAAGCATCCTTTTCCTCATTGGCTTTTTGGACCTCTTTTGCCAACTGAGTTAGCCTATTTTTCAAGGTGTTATTTTCTTCAGCATTTTTTGGGGTTTCCTTTAGCAAACTGTTGACTCACTTTTCATGATTTTCTTACATGGCTCTCATTTCTCTTTCCAATTTGTCCTCCATCTCTCTTACTTGATTTTCAGAATTCTTTTTGAACTCTTCATGGTCTGAGACCATTACATATTTATTTGGGAGGTTTTGAAGGCAGAAGCCTTGACTTTTAGGTCTTCCTCTGATGGTATGCATTGTTCTTCCTCATCCAAAAGGATAGAAGAAAATACCTTTTCACCAAGCAAGTAGCTTTCTATCATCTTATTTTTTTTTTCCTTTTTTGGGCATTTTCCCAGCCAGTTACTTGACTTTTGATTTCTTTGTCAAGGGAGGTTATACTGTGGGGGCCTGTAAGTCCTCAGTTCCTCCAACGTGGCATAATCAAGGGAGAGAAGTTTACTCCTCTCCTGGCCTGCACACTGGTCTGGGAGCAACCATAGGCTTTTTGTTCTGCCCAGGATCTGCCTGCAGGGTTCCCTTTCCAGAGCCTTCACCAGCTCCATGACAGCAGCACTCTTCTTCAACCCAGGAGAGCCTCTCAGGGCTGAGATCCAGATCTCAATTCCCCCAGGGGCTTTGGGCAGAAGTCTCCAAAAATGGACTCTGCTTCTGCAGTGGCTGCTGCTGGCCAGTCCAGGCTGCGTTCCCTTCTCACCCAAGTGAAAGAGCTTTCTCACTGACCTTTGAAACGGTCTTTGGAATTTGTAGGTTAAGCAATGTGGGAAATGCTGCTGCTGGTGGTACCCTGAAGCCTGCTCCTGGTCCTGTCCCTGCTGCGCCACATGGCCCACGCTGAGCCTGTCAGCCTTCCAGCTGTCTTGGGCAGGAAATGTCTTTCACTCTGTTGTTTTTTGGCTTTTGCTGCTTTAGAATTTGTTTTCAGTCATTTTTTTACAGGTATTTTATGGGCTATAAGGAGGAGCTTCTACAGGACCATCTTTCTACTCTGCCACCTTGGCTCAACCCCCCCCAAATTCTTTTTGAAGGTCAAGGAGATTTAAAACAGTATAGTTTCATTAAAGGCACACATCTCAATTGTACAGACTCTCATGCCCTCGTAACTAGTGCTTTCTCTTATATGGTTAAAATTAAAGTTATTTTCCCTCTCTTGTTAAGTAACATTCTGCTAAGTAAAATGTCAAACCCCTCTGTTTTTTTTTTTTTTCTTTAACAGGTTGAGTTCTCTGAGATGGGCACCTTGGAATACAATCCTCTTAAATTTGGTTCTGGTATTTGGAAATTCACAGCAATTATCACTGCCATTTTTATATGCATGGTTTTTACTGACCTTATTCAAACCAGCATAGAGCAACCTTTTCTAACTATAATTGATTTTTCTGCATTTCAGTGATGTAGATGATAGTGTTAGAAAGAACATAAAATCAGATAAATGGTTAATTTAATGAGGAGAACATACTACTTTCTAATGCAAGAATGTTTGTCCTGCATTCTTGAAAAGGACCATGGGGGGGCGGAGCCAAGATGGCGTAGTAGAAAGACGCACATACACATAGCTCCGAACCCACAACCCATAGAACAACTACAAAGAAGTAACTCACGGCGAATTCTGCACCCAGAGGCCACAGAACATTGGAGCGAGGGAGATTTCTGTTCCGGAGAGACCTGCAAACCTCTCGTAAAAGGTCCTTCGTGCTGCGGACTGGGCGCCGGGACTGGGAGCTGAGTACAGCCCTGCCGTGGCCGCGGCACCGAGAGGAACAGATCCGAGTGGGCTTCAGGGACGGGATCTCCAGCGGCCGCACAAGTACCTCCACCCACAGGTGACGGGGGTCGGTGAGAGAGTCCCTTTGGCAGGTCGAGGAGGGAGTGGGGTGCCCCCATGGCTCGGGCCCCCTCGGGAGACAGAAGCTGAGGGGCAGCGGCAGACCAGGGCTCCCCAAGCAGGCAGGAGCCTGGATCCATTGTTGAAGGTCTGTGCATAAACTCCCTGAGGGAACTGAGCCTGAGAGGCAGCCCTGCCCTCACCTGAGCATCTGAATTAATCTCACACTGAATAGCAGCCCTGCCCCCGCCAAAAGCCCTGAGGCTGGAAGCAGCATTTGAATCTCAGACCACAAACACTGGCTGGGAGGATCAGGAGGTGAGGTGGGTGTGAGGAAAATATTCAGAGGTCAAGTCACTGGCTGGGAAAATGCCCAGAAAAGGGAAAAGAAATAAGACTATAGAAGGTTACTTTCTTGGTGAACAGGCATTTCCTCCCTTTCTTTCTGATGAGGAAGAACAATGCTTACCATCAGGCAAAGACACAGAAATCAAGGCTTCTGTGTCTCAGCCCACTCAATGGGCTCAGGCCATGGAAGAGCTCAAAAAGAATTTTGAAAATCAAGTTAGAGAGGTGGAGGAAAAGCTGGGAAGAGAAATGAGAGACATGAAGTCAAAGCATGAACAGCAAATCAGCTCCCTGCTAAAGGAGACCCAAAAAAATGTTGAAGAAAATAACACCTTGAAAACTAGCCTAACTCAATTGGCAAAAGAGGTTCAAAAAGCCAATGAGGAGAAGAATGCTTTCAAAAGCAGAATTAGCCAAATGGAAAAGGAGATTCAAAAGCTCACTGAAGAAAATAGTTCTTTCAAAATTAGAATGGCACAGATGGAGGCTAATGACTTTATGAGAAGCCAAGAAATCACAGAACAAAGAGAGAAGAATAGAAAAATGGAAGATAATGTGAAATATCTCATTGGAAAAACAACTGACCTGGAAAATAGATCCAGGAGAGACAATTTAAAAATTATGGGACTACCTGAAAGCCATGATCAAAAGAAGAGCCTAGACATCATCTTTCATGAAATTATCAATGAAAACTGCCCTGAGATTCTAGAACCAGAGGGCAAAATAAATATTCAAGGAATCCACAGAACACCGCCTGAAAGAGATCCAAAAAGAGAAACTCCTAGGAACATTGTGGCCAAATTCCAGAACTCCCAGGTGAAAGAGAAAATATTGCAAGCAGCTAGAAAGAAACAATTCAAGTATTGTGGAAATACAATCAGGATAACACAAGATCTAGCAGCTTCTACATTAAGGGATCGAAGGGCATGGAATAGGATATTCCAGAAGTCAAAGGAACTAGGACTAAAACCAAGAATCACCTACCCAGCAAAACTGAGTATAATACTTCAGGGGAAAAATTGGTCTTTCAATGAAATAGAGGATTTTCAAGCATTCTTGATGAAAAGACCAGAGCTGAAAAGAAAATTTGACTTCCAAACACAAGAATGAAGATAACCATGAAAAGGTGAATAGCAAAGAGAAGTCATAAGGGACTTACTAAAGTTGAACTGTTTACATTCCTACATGGAAAGACAATATTTGTAACTCTTGAAACATTTCAGTATCTGGGTACTGGGTGGGATTACACACACACACATGCACACACGCACACACACATAGAGACAGAGTGCACAGAGTGAATTGAAGAGGATGGGATCATATCTTAAAAAAAAAAATGAAATCAAGCAGTGAGAGAGAAAGATATTGGGAGGAGAAAGGGAGAATTGAATGGGGCAAATTATCTCTCATAAAAGAGGCAAGCAAAAGACTCATTAGTGGAGGGATAAAGAGGGGAGGTGAGAGAAAAACATGAAGTCTACTCTCATCACATTTCACTAAAGGAAAGAATAAAATGCCTACTCATTTTGGTATGAAAACCTATCTTACAATACAGGAAAGTGGAGGATAAGGGGATAAGCAGAGTGGGGGGGGATGATAGAAGCGAGGGCATGGGGAGGAGAGTGCAATTTGAGGTCAACACTCATGGGGAGGGATAGGATCAAAAGAGAATAGAAGTAATGGGGGACAGGATAGGATGGAGGGAAATATAGTTAGTCCTATACAACACAACTATTATGGAAGTCATTTGCAAAACTACACAGATTTGGCCTATATTGAATTGCTTGCCTTCCAAAGGGAAGGGGTGGAGAGGGAGGGAGCTAAAGAAGTTGGAACTCAAAGTGTTAGGATCAACTGTAATGTTCTTACCACTAGGAAATAAGAAATACAGGTAAAGGGGTATAGAAAGCTATCTGGCCCTACAGGACAAAAGAGAAGACAGAGACAAGGGCAGAGAGGGATGATAGAAGAGAGAGCAGATTGGTCAGAGGGGCAATTAGAATGCTTGGCATTTGGGGGGGGAGGGGAGAAAATTTGTAACCCAAAATTTTGTGAAAATGAAAAAAGAAAAAAAAAAAAAAAAGGACCATGACATCAGGAAGAGGATGCCATGAGTTGCAATGGAATTGGACTTTAGTGAGGGAAGGCTGTTCAAAGTCACCAGCCTCACTTTTCCTCCAGTGCCATCTGTTTCCAGTGGCCAGATATAGATTAGAACAACTGGAAATGCCCAGGATGCAGTGGGAGACCATGGCCTTTTTGAGAAAAGATCTTTCCAAGTTCTCACTTTGAGTGAAGCAATGCCCATTCAGTGATTAGGCCTATTTAAGAAGTGAATCAAGGGATAGTCCCTTTAATTTGAAAAAAAAAAAAATTAAACTGGGAGGGAAGACCCTCAGGGTTTTTGGCAATTACTATTTACATTCACTGTAAGCCATTGGGGCCCAAAAAAATAAACATTAAGTGGTGCTTGGACAGGGACCTAATGTTGGCAAATCAATGAAAAGTAAATAAAAGTAGCTTAGTGAAAGAGCTTTGATTTAAAGAAAGAAGAGTGTGAGTTCCAAGTATTCTATATGAATATATGTGCGACTTTGACCAAGTCATTAATCATCTCTTGATTGGGGTATAATTACAGAATCTCAGCATGGGAATTGTAGAAGTTGATCAGTCCAACCTCTATCTAAATAAGAATTTCCTTTATAGGCAGCTAGGTGATGTAGTGCATAAAACACTCCGCCTGGAGTTAGGGAGAACTGAATTCAAATCCAGCTTCCAATATTTACTAATTGTGTGATCGTGAGCAAATCATTAAGCCTCTTTTTGTTTCAGTTTCCTCAACAGCATCTTAAAAAAAAAAAAAAATCTGGTCTAGGAGGAGGCTAGTCATCCAAGCTTTGTTTCCAGTAAGATAATGAGTGTTCAAAACCTTCTGGATCACTGCCTTGTCATGACAGAGGGACTCAATAAAGGTATGAGCTATGTCATGTAGAACTCTGCCCTAATACAGTCAGGCTGTAATAGAGAGTTCTGACAAAGAGAGATCCACTGGAGAAGGAAATGGTAAACCACTCTCATATCTTTGCAAAAAAACCCAAAAAACAAAAACCATGAACAGCATTAAAATGATAAAAGATATGACAGCAGAAGATGAGCCCCTCAGGGTGGAAGGCCTCCAACACACTATGAAGGAAGAGTAGGGTATAACTACAACTAGCCACAGTAGTGGAGTTCAGACTCAGGGAACCTCCTTGAACTGTCCTTGAATCTTCCCACTTAAATCTGGCCTTTCATATTCACATCTGTTACCCTTAACCTACCCTGACCCTCCATTGTCTGTCATCTCTGGATTGCCCACTCAAACCTTCCATTATCTTATAGCTCCCAAGTACCTCCAGCTGTTTCTCACCCTGGATTATATCACTAGTTACCATAATCCCATCAAGATCCTCCTTAGACCCTCCTCCCAGACTATTAGACCACCTCCAAATCTTTCCCATGGTCTTTCTGTATATAAGTTCCATCTCTCCCCTATAAAGACGCTGAGATTCTATCTGGCCCCTTTGTCAATACAAGTATCACAAATGCTTAGGCTCCTTAAGAGTCAACCCAATGTGGTGAATCTTCAATAAGCTTTGTTTTACTTTGGCTGAAAAAAGGCTTGAGTCAAATTCATTCAGCAGGACCTAGTATGTCAGTATTTTGGGGTCCCAAGCACCCCATACTCAACATTATGGTTCCCAGACCTCATCACAAGAACTAATAAAGAGATTGGGCCAAAATCAAAAGGAAGCTCAGCCGTGCGGGTGTCTGGTGATGAAAGGAAAGTCTAATACTATCGAGATCAGCATTGCACAGGAACCTAGAATATTACACAGGAACTTGAAATCTATGAACCTTGTTTCAAAGAGGAGACAGAAAGATCAAACATAGACATCTTGAGTGTCAGTGAACTTAAATGGAGAGGAATGGTGAATTTAATTCAGTTGATCATTATATGTATTTCTGCAGGCAAGAATCCCTTACATAGGTTCCCAAAGTGGGCAATACTGCTCCCTGTAGGGGGCTGGAATGATCCAGGGGGCTGTAGTAGCTTCTGGAGATGCATTTTTTTTAAAAGTCATTAAAAGGTTAAAGAAAGTAGATTTCCAAGGGGGTTGTCGAGTAATTTTTCTTTCTTTCTTTCTTTTTTTTGAAAAGGTAACAGTAGGTCAAATAAATTTGGGAACCTCTGATCCTTGGACTAAAGAAGAAAACAGAGGAAAAAAATTGGATAACAGACTTGGACTACAAAATGAAGTAGGGCAGAGACTATTTGAGTTTTGTCAAGATAACTTGATGATCAACAACCCAAAAAGCAACTATTACACATGGACATCACCAGATGGTCACTATTAAAATCAGATAGATTATATACTTTGCAGAAGAAGATATAATAGCTTTATATAAGCAGTTAAAACAAGACCTGGAGCTGACTCTGGCTTAGTTCTTGAGCTTCTTATTGCAAAATTCAGACATAAACTAAAGAAAGCAGGGGAAAAAATCAGACTGTATAGGTATGATCTAAATAATGTCTATTATTAATATGGAGTTGAAGTGATGAAGAAATGTAAAGGATTAGAGCTGATAGAGTCTCCAAAGAAATATGAAAATATGTTCCAAATATCGTCCAAGAGGCAGTAGCAGCAGCAAAAACAATAAACAACAAAACATTCCAAGCGAAAAAAAAGAGTAAGAAAGCAAAATGGCTATGTGACGAGACTTTACAAATTGCTGGAAAGAGAAGGAAAATGAAAGCTAAAAAGAAAGGGAAAAGTATATCCAACTGAAGAAAGAACAGCAAGAAGAGATAAGGTTTTCTTAAACAAGCAATGAAAAGAAAGAGAAGAAAACAATGGAATGGAAAAGAAAAGCGATCTCTTCAAGAAAATGAGAGATATCAAGGGAATGTTTTATGAAAAAGGGCATTTAAAAGACAAAAATGGCAGAGAATTCATAGAAATAGAAAATATTAAGAGGTGCCACGAACACATGGAGAATTATACAAGAAAGATCTTAACATCACCAATAATCACAATGATGTGGTTACTGATCTAATGCTAGACAACCTTGAGAACGAAGTCAAATGGGCCTTAGAAAACATTGCTAACAGTAAGGCTAGTGGAAGTGACAGAATTGCAGCTGAGTTACTTAAAATCCTGAGAGATGATGATATTAAAGTTCTGTACTCAATATTTCTGCAAATTTGGAAAACTCAACAGTGGCCATTGGATTGGAAAAGATCTAATCCTGAAGAAAGGTAATGCCAAAGAACGTTTAAATTAAAAAAAAACATTTATACTCTATTTCACATGCTAGCAAGGTTGTAGTTAATTTTCTGCGAGTTAGGCTTCAGCAATATGTGAACCAAGAAATTCCAGAAGAGCAGGCTGGTTTTCAAAGATGCAGAGGAACAAGAGATCAAATTGCCTTCATTTGTTGAACTGTAGAGAAAACAAGTGAGTTCCAGAAAAACATCTACTTCTGCTTAATTGACTACACTAAAGCCTTTGTATGGATCACAACAAAATGTGACAAGTCGTCAAAGAGATGAGAGTACCAGATGATTTTACTTGTCTCCTGAAGAATCTTTATGTTGGTCAAGAAACAACAGTTAGAACCGAACATGGATTGATTTAAGATTGGAAAAGGGGTATGAAAAGCTTTATATTATCTTGTTTAACTTATATGCAGAGTACATAATGCAAAATACCAGGATATATGAATCAAAGCCAGAATTAAGATTGCTGGAAGAAATATCAACAATCTCAGATGTGCAGATGCCACTCTTATGGCAGAAAGTAAAGAAGAAGCCCTCTTGGTAAAGGTCAAAGAGGAGCGTGTGAAAATTGGCTTGAAGCTTAACATTAAAAAAAAAAAAAGCAGTCTAAGATCTTGGGAGCTGGTTCCATCACTTCCTAACAAACACAGAGAAAAGAAACAGAACCAGTGTCAGATTTTATATTCTTAAAGTTCAGTGATGACTACAAACGGTGATGATTTATTAAATTAAAAGATGCTTGCTTCTTGGAAGGAAAGCTATGGTAAATTAAAAAGAACAACAAATTATAAAGCAGAGATATCACCTTACTGAAAAATGTTCATATAGTCAAAGCTATGGTTTTTCCAGTAGCAATGTAAAGTTGTGAGAGTTGGACTGCAAGGAAAGATGAGCTCTGTAGAATCAGTACTTCTGAATTCTGGTGTTGGAAAAGACTTTTGAGACTCCCTTGGACAGCAAGGAGATAAAATTAGTCAATACCTATAACAGAAATCATTCACTGGAAGGTCAAATATTGAAGTTTAAGCTGAAATACTTTGGCCACATAATAAGAAAATGGAATTCATTAGAAAATACCCTGATGCTGAGAAAAATTAATAGTGTCATAGAAGCAACGAACATGAAGCTGGACAGACGTCTAGAGATAGTGGAGTAAAGAAGGCCAGGTGTATTATAATCCATGCAGTCATAGAGAACTGAGCAGGACTCAGTGACTAAAGACCAATTGAATGCTCAATAAATATTTGTTGGATAAATAAATGATAAATAAATAAATAGAAATTGAGAGAAAGGCAAGTTGCTCTCCCTCCCAGGGTGATGGGGAGGTGGGGAAAGGTGTTGTTCAGGAAACTAGGAAGCCTTACTTGACTTCACGTGATTTTGATCTAAAAGGGGTAAATAATGCTTTTTCCCCTCAAGCCCCTTTCAAGTCAAGTACGGTGATAGTTTGTGACCTATGAAAACTTTATCATCTCTTCATAACAAGAACGGAATCAAAACTTTATTTATATTTCTAATTCCTTAATATAATTCCTTAATACAGTATAAAGAATAACAGTTCTTTAACTTCCTCAAGTTTTCTGAGGAAAAAGATTTCAATATATTGTCAAAATACCACACTGTTCTGGTGGAACCCGCAGAGTCTCTCAGCTTAGCAAACTTTGAATGAATTCTTATGACTTTTATATGGTCATATGACTAACTAAGGGTAAACTCTAACAGATTATCTCCAATTCCCTAAAATATTTTACAGTGCACAAAAGCTAAACAGAGATAATCTTATGAAGCAGGTGACATTTTTCTTTGATGCTCCTCCAATCACTCTGTTTTCTTTGCATACTATTTCCTTCTTCAAGGTGCTTCTAGGGTAGCTTCTGCTACCACTAGTCCCTAGAAAAGTCTGCTCTCAGGAAATGTTCTAATAAATGAATTCACTCTAAAGTTTAACTAAGTGACAAGGATTAATAAAAGGATGGTAGCATTTTTAATAAGAAATAATTCCATACTGTCAAAGGAAAGGATCTTTAACTGTAGAATATGAATGATGGGAGGAAAAGAGAGACTTTTTTTTGCCCTAGAAATGACACATTTCAGAAACTACTTTCTGTGCCTACACTAATGGTAAGTAATTTATACATGTAGAATTAAATAATAAAAGAATGTTAGTATCAGAAATGTCCTGAGTGAATATTTTTTATTGTCATCCTTTGATTCACTTTTTTGTAAACAAGGAAACTGAGGCATAGAAAAATAACATATTTTGCCTCAAATCCTGCTGAATATGAATGTCATGATCAACATTAAAACCCAGTTCTCCTTGAATATTAGGCCATTATACCATGTTTCCATTTTACCATGGATTCAACTCAGCCCTTTGTATGGCTCCATGTGAAAAAATATTTATCATAAAACCATCTTCTTGGGGCAAATAAATTTCTCCCATTCATCTGGTAGAGTAAACCCTTCCTTTTCTTTGCTGTAATTTTTATAATGTTTTGATCTCCTTTTTCTTTCCTCTCCTTTTTAATACCTCAAGGTTACCACATGTCTCCTCTGATGATGTAAAGTGAAAACAAACCTTCAACATCTTTAATTCCATCATCACCATCTGAGGGTGACATTGCTTTCAAGGCCATACACTTAGAGTCATCTTTCACTGACTTATTATGTGTTTATCAGGGAGTCATTCTGTATCCTGAGCTTCTCTTTGAATCACAAATAGACTTCCTCTCTTTAACTCTTGCTGGTTTCCTCAATTCTGTCCAGCATTTAAGGGACTATTTATTATGAAATAGGATATTAAAAAAAAAAACTTGCAATATAATATGAAGGGGGAAAAAAAGGAAGAAAATACAAAACAGTGTCTTTTTAAAAATGGGAATGTCAGAGGTGCCCTTGTAATATGCTGACATTGCTTCAGGGGATTTAAAGGAAGGCACCACTCTGTATAAAGAAACATTGGGAAAGAAAATAATTTTTGAAACATTTTAAGCTCCTTGGGGTTTATTAAACTGATGGAAAACTCTTAAAAGCATCCAATGGCATTTTTACATTTTATATTTCAATTTAGAGATAATTAGACCTATATTTAGGTGAGAATTATTTCTATGGATAATAAAAGAATCCATTAAACTAATAACCTTCATGAGTAAGGAATTTTTTTTAAAACCAAGATAGGAAGCACTACAGAAAATATTTTTCTACTATAAGAGTATAGATCTGTGACATAGAGTATTATAGGTCCATACTTTCCTACACTTACAAAATGTGTGATGTGCTGCAATGTGATTTTAACATCACCCTGGGAATTTAAACTTTCTATTTCTTCGTTTAATTATTCATGGCTGATCTCTTTTGTACATGGGCCCTGAGGTGTTTCATCAGAAGAGGTCTTTTAAAAAAACGAATATAGTTTACGTGATTGTAGAATTATAAAGACAATTTGCGAGTATTCCCCTGTATAGAGAAAGGACAATTTAAAGACATACCTTAGGTCACAGTGTCATTTGCAGAATTATTATACCTGTTCCTACTTATGAAATGACTTTTATCTGTCCTCATTCAAATGTTTGTCTCTCTGTGTCCTAATTGCTTCTTAAAAGTATAGGCAATACAGGAAGCAGAGCCAAGACGATGGAGGAAGAGCACAGACCTGCTAACTCTCCAGCCCAAGACAGCCTGGAAGGTTGCTGGGAAGCGTCTATCACACTGCGCTGGGAGCAGAGCACAGTCCAGTGTGGACTACAGATGGGACCTGAGTAGGCCTTGTGGGCACTGAATCTCGGGCACCTGTGGAAGTTTCCAGACTTCCTGACCCCAAAATGCCGAGGACAAATTGAAAGGTGAGAGGAAAACACGTGTGGGACCTGTGTGAGAGAGGAGAGTGGTCTGGCTCTGGTCCCAGTGTGGCAGAAGGGGTGGAGGAGCCCACAGCAGCAACAGTAGCAGGGACAGGGGCAGAGGCAAGGGCAGCTACTGTTTCTAGAGCTCTAGGTCCACAGATTGTAGGGAGATCAAGGGGCTGAGAGTACAACCCCTCTCTTACTGGAAGCAGAGAGCTACTTCATAAAAAATCAAGAAATCATAAAAATTATAAAACAAAGTCAAAGGAATGAAAAAATAGCAGACCTGGAAAATGGATCAAGGAGAGACAATTTAAAAATTATTGGACTACCTGAAAGCCCTGATAAAAAAAAAAAAAAGTCTAGACATAATCTTTCAAGACATTATCAAAAAAAACTGTCCTGATATTCTAGAACCAGAGGGTAAAGTAGATATTGAAAGAATCCACCAATTGCCTCCTGAAAGAGATCCCAAAATGAAAACTCCTAAGAATATTGTTCCCAGGTCAAGGAGAAAATATTGCAAGTAGCCAGAAAGAAATAGTTTGAGTATTGTGGAAATACAATCAGGATAACACAAGATCTAGTAGCTTCTACACTAAGGGTTCACAGGGCTTGGAATATGATATTCCAGAAGTCAAAGGAGCTAAGATTAAAACCAAGAATCACTTACACAGCAAAACTGAGTATAATATTTCAGGGAGAAAAATGGTCATTAAATGAAATAGAGGACTTTCAAGCATTCTTGTTGAAACAACCAGAACTGAATAGAAAATTTGACTTTCAAACACAAGAATCAAGAGAAGCATGAAAAGGTAAACTGGAAAGAGAAATCATAAGGGCCTTACTAAAGTTGAACTGTTTACATTCTATGGAATTATCCTATTTGTAATTCTTGAGACTTTTCTCAATATTAGGGTAGTTGAAGGGATTATGTACATATAGACAGAGGGCACAGGGTGAGTTGAATAGGTTGGGATAATATCTAAAAAAATAAAATTAAGAGGTGAGAGAGGAATATATTGGGAGGAGAAAGGGAGTAATAGAATGGGGCAAATTATCTCACATAAAAGAGACAAGAAACAACTTTTTCAATGGAGCTGAAGAGGAGGAGGTGAGAGGAAAAGCGTGAACCTTGCTCTCATCACACTTGGCTTAGGGAGGGAATAACATGCATACTCAATTTGGTATGAAAACCTATCTTACACTACAGGAAAGTAGGGGGGAAGAGATTAAACAGGCGTTTGGAGGAATGACAGAATGGAGGGCAAATGGGAGGAAGGAGCAATTAGAAGTAAACTCTTTTAAGGAGGGATACAGTCAAAAGAGAATAGAATAAATGGGGGGGCAGGATAAGACGGGGGGCAATTTCACAATTTGACTGTTATGGAAATGTTTTGCATAAAACTACACAGTTAGGTATGACAGACCCCTGGAGATTACTTGATGGAAAGAATAGGAAACATACACATTCACTGATTTGTATGGCACCATTATAAAAAACTGAATATGTGATAGAATATTTTTTAAAAACCCTTAAACAAACACAGAAAATCAGAAATATTAACACTCTTTACTGACTAAAGGATAATAAAATTCAATAAGAAGCATTTCAACAAAAGATCATACTTGAATGGTGATTAAACAAAATATTCTTTTAAAAAGATATGGATCAAAGACCAAATTATAATAACAAGAAATAATTGCATCAAATAAAATAACAATATACCAGACCTTTTATCATCAATTCAATATAGTCCTTAAGAAAAAAGTCATATCTCTAAACCACTTAATTAGTAAAAGAGACTGCATTTTGCCTTTGTTGTCTACTACAGTCAATTTAAATGTATCCAGGAATGAAATTTCCAAAGGCATATTTTTCATTTTTAGATCAATTTTTACAAAAATGCAGATTAAATGTAGATTTCTCACTGCAGAATTATTGCAAAGAGGGAGAATCTGGTACAAAATAGATTAGTCTTGTATCCTATGCAAAGAGATGTAGTTATTGATGATCCCAAAGAACCTTGAGCAAATCATTGTATACCTCTAGGCATCCATTTTCTTGTCTGTGAGGAGAAGAATGAATTATGTGATCTCTCAAAGTCCTACTGGCTTGGGAGTCAAGAGGACCTGAGTTTTCTGGTTTTGTTTATGATGCACCTATAGACTTGTGTATCTCCAGACAAGTCAATAAAATATCTTAGTGCCCCAGGCATTTCACCAAACCATAAATTTGTAGAGGAATTGCTAGATTTGCACTTATTGAAGGAATTTCCACATCAGGGAGCTCCCCACACCAGACAAATCACAAATCTACTCACACACACACACATACACACATGATACCTCGTAAGAAATGAGTTCCATTACTGATAACTATTTTCATCATTATTAAATTTATCATGTGCTTAATCTTTCTAACAAACATATAGAACTATACCCTTATTCCTGATGTGCTAGTACTTAAGAAAAATGACTGGAATATTGTATTTTAAATCTAATAGTAGTATACACATATTCACAATGTACATTTACTATAATTTTTATTTAACTCAAAGCCAACTTGTGTATATATATGTATATATACATATATACATATATATATATAAGAAATCTACAGAAAACTTTAAATTTTCCAGCTATTGTCTCTATGTAACCCATCTCCATTTTTTTATTTTTTAATTTAATTTTTTTGAGGCATTTGGGGTTAAAGTGTTCTGAGCTCTACCCAATGTGCCACCTAGCTGCCCATATCTATTTTTTCTGTTAAAATTTTGAACCACATGCCATAATTACAGATTCCATGTGTTATACTACTTTGAGTTGGTGATCTATGTGGAGGTACTGCAAAGACAATTTCATCAAGTATGATGTAGCATGTTGTCAGTGATGACCGGTGAGAAAGAAGTGGTATCAGACATCATCAAGAACGTTTCTAACCAGAAAAGGAAGTTAACAAGTTATGAAGCAAAACTGAGGGACAGACAATCCAAATTCATCTTTGTTATCCACAAAAGGTTAAAAAGCCTAGAAAAAAAAAACCCAGACCTTTGGGGAATAAATCATTTTATGGATCATCTTTTAGAATACACACAATAAAAAACCAGAATGGAATGAAAATATATATATATATCTACAAATGGCTTCTGATCTGCACGAATGGAGGAAATACCATCACTTATGAGACCACAAACTCACAGCAGTATATTCTATCAATATGGAAAGACCATTATGTATCTACATTAATAACTTCATTCAAGACACTTTCAAATGGTCCATTTGTGGAGCAGACCACCACATTCCATAGAACTATAGCATGGTACAGTATATGGAGTGCTAAGGATGTTGATGGGACTTAGCGTTAGAAAGACCTCAGTCTGAATCATGCTTTGAACTTGACAAGTCTCTTAACTACTCTGGGTCTCATTTTCCAAATATTTAAAATGATGAGGTTGGAGCTAGGACCCCTATTGTTTCTAGCTGCCATTCTAATTACATGTACTATGTTCTACCTTTTTTTATGATTACTGGTGTACATGTATTATTAAATTTAATCTCCTTGAAGGGAAAGTATGTTTACCAACTAAGTAGGATATCGTGCACATTGTAACACCTAATAAATGTTTATTGAAGCAAAGAGAATTCCAAGGCTTAGGACAATGGCTAAAGAAGACAAAAGGAAAAACCAAACTAGATGATGCAATGGATAAAGGGAGCTGGGCATGGGGCCAGGAAGACCCAAATTCAAATCCACTCTTAGAACCTTGGACAAATCACTTAAATCTCTACCTACCTCATCTATAAAAACGAGAGAATAATAGCAGGTACCTCTCAAAGGTTTTTTTATGAGAAGTGCTTAGTATAGTGTCTGACACATAGTAGGCTTTATATAAATGCTAGTTATTACTAAAGGAAACTGATTTATTTATAATCTCTTTTGTGACCTATCTGAAATGAATTTTGGTGAAGACAGAATTAGTGGAAAGCTGAGATCAATAAAATCTCCATTATCTGGTATTCCGATATATCTAGAATGAAATTTTCTTATTTCTTTGAGAAACAGCAAATACAAGAAAAATACACAGATAAGAAGGATTAAAAAAAAAATACAGGTTTTTCTAGGTCAGTACCTATTTAAGTGCTTAAGGCCCACACTTTGCACAAGTACAGTATACATCAAGGGAAAACTCCAGAATTCACAGTTTTGAATATTCATAGTATTCTCTCCAACACAGTAAGTGTTATATTGAGGAAAAAATAGTTTATTACCAATAGAGTTCTTTAGGCTCTATTATTATATTTTAAAATACTGCTGTGAAAAGTAGCTGATTTTCTACCCTGCTACTTTGGCTTTTTTCCCCCACACCCACTTCTAGTCCCACCACCCCATCTCCCTCTCTACTACAGCCACCTCCTGCAGCAGTTTCTGGTTGTTAAAAAGCCCCTACAGGCATGCTTTTCTCTAGCTGCCTGTCTTATCAGAGGGAGCTGTCACCTGTCACCTTTGCCTCCCATTAAGTCCTAGAAACAGCTTCCTCAGGGCAGCTTTCCATTCTTTTCTTTTCTTCTGGGAGGATGGAACAGTTTGGCTCCTGCTGCCTGGCTTTTCCTTAGGGCTCAAACTGCACTAAAACTCCGAAGAAAGCCGATAAGACTGAAGACAGAGGAAGGAAAAAGCTTACTTTCACTATCAGAGCAACCACTGTTAACTGCTTTGTCACTTGATTTTGAAACTTCCAGCTAGTGAAAGTTATTTTACATAAAAATACTTATTAAATAACCTAAAAGCTTTCAGCTCCCTCCAAGGGCTCTTTTTAAAGATCATAGATTATAGAATGTTAGAGCTGCAAGGAAACTTATAGTGCATTCAATTCAATTTAACAAACTTGTTAAGGCTAACTGGGAGAGATGTGATAAGATATGATCCATGACCTAATGGACTTTACAATTTATAAGATTTTTAACCTTTTATTTTGTGTCATGGAACCTTTTAGAAGTTTGGTGATACCTATGAGTTCCTTTTTAAATTAAACTTTTTTTTCTTTTTTTAAATCACAATTAGATGTAATGGTAAATTTTAGTTAGAGGCAGTGAAAATTAAGATACCTCTTTGTCTCATCCAAGTTCATGAATCCCCTGAAATCTATCATGGGTCCTTTCCCTCTTTCTTTGATATATTTAGGGTATAGGCCTAGACTAGTGAGATAGTTAGACCAAAGAATACACACATTTCAGTTACCTTTCGGGCTTAGTTTCACATTGCTTTCCAAATTGACAGTTCTCCCAACCACACACTAGTGCACCTGGTTTCCCATAAGTGCATCATACTTAGTAAGGTGGGAGGGTGTACTAGAGATTCTAGAAAAAAAATATTTATGATTGTCAATTTACAGCTAGAAGGGATTTCAAATATCATCTTATCTAGTAGTTCTTAAACTTTCTGGTCTCAGGATTCCTTTACATTTAAAAAAGTATTGATGACCCCAAAGAGATATTTCAATATAAGTTATTTCTATCAATATTTACCATACTAGAAACAAAAACTGATAAATTTTAAAATGTTTAATTTGAAACAAAATATTTTAAAATAATAGTAATAAATCCATTACATGTTAACATAAGTAAAATATTTTTATGAAACTACATTAAAAAACAAAATCTGATGAGAATGGCATCATTTTACATATTTTTCAAATTCCTTTAATGTCTTGCTTAGTAGAAGAGTTAGATTCCTATACTTATTTCTGCGTTCAATCTGTTGCAACATCGTTTTGGTTGAAGTATGTGAAGAAAATATGGCCTTATAAAAATGTATTTGGACAGGAAAGGATACAATAATAGGTAAATAACATCTTGGATTATCATGAATATAGTTTTGACCATCCTGACTCCCTGAAAGTCTCCACTAGATTTAATCTGACCTCTTCATTCAGCAGGAGAAACTAGGCCCAAAGGTTTTAAGTGACTTGCCCCAATTCACACAGAAAATTAACTGAGCAAGCATTTGAACCCGGGTTCTCTGAGTCCAAATCCAGCCTTTCTTTCTCTCATACCACAACTCCTTCAAACACACAGTTTGAAACAAAAGGAATTTTCTGTTCAGCTCACAGTTAAGGAAAAAATTAATTAATCAAGAATCTGTTTTACATAAGAACGAAGCATTAAATTTCATTTAGTTAACTTTGTTCCTGTCTAGAGATACTTGCTCACTGCCCTGACAGCAGTAGTTTTAACGTATTGACCAGTAAGTTGGTTATACTGATTTCCACAGTGTCTATATGACTCTATGTATTGACTCCTTCAGGTTCAGTGACTCTCAAAACGGTTCCCTTTGCCACTATTCACAGGCAAATATTGAAGAAAAAAAATCATTTGAGGAAAAATCCCAAGCTTCAAGCCTGCAACGAATACCTTCCATTAGGTTGCTATCTAAAAGGCTATGACAGCTCAGGTTAAAATTGCAATACAAGCATAAACACATTAAATAAATTTCCACTGGACTGAAGCGATATGAAGTCTGAGTAGACCCTTATGTGAAGAGAAGTTTTGTCCCTTCCATGAACCTAAGAAAATTGACAGTGAACTTGAGGTCTGTGGTAGACGCTGGAAAGTTTCCAAAATGCACACAGAAGTGCAGCATAATAGAACGAGTGAAATCAAGACATTTACCCCATAGGAATCTCTGAATGTGCTGCTGTCGTGGGCATAGTCTAAATTTAGCTGTTTGTAATTTCTGCAGTTATCTCTGAAGTTGCAAAGCATATGGTGACAGAACGAATTAGCCATTTTTAAAAGAACCAGCTAGGAAGCAAGGCTTAATTTAGCCAGTTGTGCTCCCTTTCATGTTAGTGTTTGTTCCACAAAATAGTACATCATATGACATATTATTCTGCCTTGAGTATCATTGCTTCTTTACTTAGCAAATGCCCATGGTGGAAGCCATTTTAAGTTTGACAATAAAAACACATAATTTGAAGCTGTTCAGAGCTTGGATACTAATTGTTAGTTCTTCACAATAAAAGGATGAGATTCACTCATTTTTGCTAATCTTACCATATAATGTTTTTCAGACATTAATAATATGGTGAGTTGTATACCACTAAATAAACAAAATCACTATTATCTTTTTAAGTAAGACTGAAATTCCTATTAGATAAAATGTGTTCAAATACATGGAAATAATGAATATTAATTCGGACAGACTTTGTGAGAGAGTGGAGGACAGGAGTTGGTGTACTATGATTCATTAGGTCACAAAAAGTCAGACAGGATTGTACAACCAACCCACAAAAATGAAATTCAAATGCTAAGCATTCTGTTAAATATCACTCATTCAGAAATCTCCCTTTCCTCACTGACACATAAGAAAGCATTTCCCTCATGCTGAAAATACAATAAAAAGATTTCTTAAACTCTTCCAAATATAAGGTATTCAAAAGTACTTCGTTACTTTCTGACAATTAAGTAACCATTTACAGGAGTTGAAAATCAAAAAAAAAAAAAAAAAACCAAAAACAAAAAAACCTTTCCTTTGGAAAGTAGGAGCTTCACTCATAAGTTTATTATCTTGCAGGAAGAAATCTCTTCCACGTTTTTGTTTGTTTATTTGTTTTTTCACCTAGCTTAATTCCATCTAGATGCTACTTTGTCCCCTAATGAACTGTGAGGCCATATTTGTAGAAACTGAGATATCATAACCTACTTGAACCTAAGGCTCAGGTTGGAACCTGACCTATTTTGCATACACATAAGATCAGCAGATTAAAATAACCAAAGATTTAGATTTCCTACTGAAATATTTGTACAAATGTAAGGTGTCATAATACGTACGATTCTTTTCTTAGTTAGGATTAAGGTTGTTTTTTGTTGTTGAAATTTTTATCTTTATTCATTACTAGCCACTGACAGAACAAATTGTGAGGGATTTCTTATGGCTTCTGTTCTTTCCTTTTTGTAAGAATTTATTTTCTCATTTTACAGTAGAACAAGCTGAAACCCCCAAAAGTTAGGCAACTTGGCAAAAATCACACAGTTCATAACCCAGGGAGACCAAATGAAGTGTTTTGTTTTCCATCTCATCAGCCTTCTGACAAGACGTAAATACAAATAACATTAGATCCCAGTAATCATTACATTCCTAAATTTTATTCTTTATAAATTGTTACAGCATTAAATGACAAATGATATTACAGAATGTTTTACCAACTAGCTGTGTTATCCTAGATATGTCACTTAACCTCTCTGTGCCTCAATTTCCTCATCTGCAAAATGAAGTAGTAAGCCTTTAATGTTTTTTCCAGGTCTAAATCTATGATTCTTTGAACTAAGTTGGCAATAGGATGCTTTAGTTTTGCAAATGTGTTACAGAGGAAAATTCAATGGATTTGGACAAAGAACATATTGGTTCAGGTACTAGTTGGTATTTTTGTGACCAGGGTCATGTCTCTTCATTTCTAGGTGCCTTAGTTTCCATATCTTCAAAATGAGTATTTTGAATTAGATTGTTTCTAATTTACCTTTCAGTTCTAAATCTGTTGTCCTACATTGAACTGTGCCTAAGCTTTGGGCATTTTATATTACTTACTGCTCCTTCTCCAGTTGTGAGATGGTGATTTTTAGAAGTATAGGAGTGTCCTTAGAATCATAAAAGAATTAACCATACATTAAGAAAACAAAAAGATAGGTACTTATTTAAAATATTTTACTCTCCCCAAATATCCCTTCCACTAGTCTGCCATTATATAAGAAACTTAAGCCATTAGATTTATTCATTTGAATTAAAGCAGTACTTATCTACCTACCTGTATACATACGTATGTACACACACACATATATATACACACAATTTCTGTGTTTGTGTTACTTAGCAAAGAATATGGAGGGATCTTGAAAAGAGGGAACATAAGAACAGATCAGTATTTTGGAGGAATATAGAGAACAGAAGAGGCTAATTCATGAGGCATTAACTAGTTGGAGACTAGGAGGGAAAAGATGGTAGTAGGCATTTTAGGGATATAAAAAATAGAACAGTATGAACAAGGTCCAGCTTTAGGAGATTTCCTAAAAGATTTTGTGTACTCCTTATTATTGTCTAGCACTGGCCCTATATAGAAAGGAACTAGGGTTAGAAATTCATTCATATACACAATGTCCCCGAGTTTAACTTTTCCTAAATACTGTGTTATTATAAAATAGGTGGATGATATTATTATTGATTTATTACAAACTCAAAAAAGCTAATATTTCATATTCCCAAAGTAGTCATCCCAACCAATAAACCAGCGTAAAGCTGTCATTTCACAGAAATTTAAGTATTTTGTATGCTTGAGATAGAACTAATCCGCTGAGTTTTCCATTGTCCTATTACTCATGTAAAACTGTTGTTTAAGCATGGAGTTAGAATTATATGTTGGCAGCACTTTCTTCCTCATAAGACTATCTGACAGTACTGTTGTAATTAAACTTTTGCAACTGTGAGGATGAGAGTCATGTATTAATTAGGAGGTGAGGGGGTGGGGAGAAGGAAAACTCTGTCTTCAGTTAGAAAACTGCTCAACTCATTTCACCAACAATCTCTCCTTTTCTTTCAAGAGTAATATCATTCTTCAGTAACTCAGGTCATCTCAGACCTCCACCCATTCTCTATTCCATTGCTCTGTTTGCTGAGGAACAAGTGACACTTGTCCTTGCCAAAGTCTCGTTCCCACCCTTCCTGCCTCTTCTTGGAGCTTGATGTCTTGAGGGATCCTTCGTCCCTCTTATCTCTTCCATTTCTCCTTAAGGCTACTTCCCGGCTGTCTTCACACATGCCACATCTCCACTTGATCCTAAGATCCTCTTAGCCATCTTTCTATAACTTTTCCCCCCTTTCACAGACAAACTAGCAGAAAATCAACTACAATCATTGCCTCACTTCAAAGTCTTTTACCATTTAGGTTCTGGCCCCAACGTTCTACTAGAACTGGCTTCTTAAATGTTACCAACAATGCTAACAACAGTAGGCTTTTAAAAATCGGCCCTTTTACTCTTTGATTTCTCTAAAATTTCTGAGTTGGTCAACCACCCCTTTCTGGATATTATCTCCTCCTTTGTTTTGCTCTACTTCTTTGTTTTCTCTTGGTTCTCCCTATCTGCTACTACTTCTCCATCTCTTTTGCTGGATTACCAACCAGCCTGTCCTGGGCTTTTTTTCTCTACATCCTCTTTCTTAGTAATCTCATCTATTTACATGATTTCAAATCATCATGACAATGTGGACAATTCGGACACGTACATATCCAGCCCCAATCTCTCTCTTGAATTTCAGTCCAAATATTAAAATCAACAAATATTCATTAAGTATGTTTATTAAGTGCAAGAGATTGTGCTTGGGGTGGAGGATATAAGGACAAAAATAGAAATCTCCTCTCCAGGAACTTATATACTGCTCTGGGGATTAACATATAAAAAGATAAGTAAATACAAAATAATTTGAGTAGGGACAGGACACTAAAAACTAGGAACATTGGAGAAGGTTTCCTTATTGTGTATGACACAAAATACTCCATCTCCTAACTCTGGTTATGTTCACTGGCTGTTCCACATGCTTGAAATTCTCTCCCTCCTCTGCCTCCTGTCTTCTATAGCTTAATTCATGTCTCCTATAAAGTCACACTTTATTTAAAAAGACAACTTTCCTAGTCCTCCCTAATACCTGTGCCATTCCTCTGAGATTATCTCCAACTTATCCTGTAAATAGATGATTTGTACTTAGTTTTTTGCGTATTGCTTCCTCTGTTTGATTGGAAGCTTCTTAAGAGTAAAGTTTTCTTTTTTTTTCCTTTCTTTGTATGCCCAGCACTCAGCACAATGCTTAACACATACATAGTAGGTGCTTACTAAATACTTGTTGACTTGACAAAGGATGAGGCATCTGATCTGAGCTTTGAAGGAAGGGCAAGGATTCTGAGAGGTAGAGACATTAGCAACTACTTGTTGGAATGACATACTCCCCTGAATACATGTCAGACTCAATCTTTTCAAAACAGAATATCTGGGTTTTCTTTCAGTCTTTTTCATTTCTGTGGAGAATATCACCATCTTGGGAAGGCACAACTTAGCTTTATATCCTCAAACTAATTTCTGCTTCCTTTCTTTTCTTCTCTCTTTCTAGCCAAGTGCCAAGTGCTTTCAATTATACCTCTATCACACATTTAGCATCCATCCTCTCCTCTCAACAAAGCTAAAATCCTACTTACAAAATTCATCACCTTTGCTTAGCATATTCAAATTAGCTCCTTCATAGGTTTCCCTGCTTCCAGTCTTGCCCCCTCCCATTTCATTCTCCATATAGTTTTCAAAATATTATTTCTAGGACATACCATCTGGATCCTTATTGTTTCTAGGGTAAAATACCAGTTCTGTAGCCTATCATTTAAAGTCTTCTGCAATTGAGCTCCAACCTAACCTTCCATTTGTGTTTCACGTTATCCTCTTTGCTACAGACAGTTCGGGTCGTGAGATGTTCCTCAAATTTTGTATTTCATCTGGGCTTCACAAATCTGATTCCCTCATGCCTGGAATTCATGCCTCCTCATTTTTACCTCTCAGAATCCTGATTTTCTACAGAGGACCCAGGTACCATTTCTTCCTTGTGGCTGTTGTCATAAAAATCTGATCCTATTTACATTTCTCTTCCTTCTCAATGACTTTTGCATCATTTATGTGATCTACCCCTTCAGAAGAGTAGAAATGCCGTGAAATCAAGGATTGCCTGGCTGTTGTTGTCAGTGGTGGTTTCGCCTTTGTGTTCCGAGAAGCTGGCACAAAGCCATTCCCACTGTGCTTAATAAATGTTTGTTAAGTCGAGGAGAATTATATTTAACTAGGGTCACTTATCCAGCAAATTGAACTATGTAAAACACAGTTATTAGTGAGGAAGGGAGATCAAAAAAGGCCTAGGAGAAAACAAAATCAAATCACAAAATCTATATATTAATGTTCATGTATTTTACTCATTGAAATGAGTAAAGTACCAAAGGCCCTTGACTTATTCTTGTGCTAGTATTAATTATAACTGTTATTTATCAAGTTTTCTGAGAATGTTAGAAGTATCAGATTGGAAATAAGCAGAAGGAGCTATTAGAGGCAGGCAGACCAACAAATATTCCTTTCTATTATGGTAATGCTTTCCCTAGTTGTTGTTTCAGTCATGTCCAACTCTCCATTGACCCCATTTGGGGTTTTCTTGGCAATGATACTAGAGTGCTTTGCCATTTCCTTCTCCAGCTCATTTTATAGAGGAGGAAACTGAGGCAGAAAGGGTTAAGTGACTTCCCCAGGGTCACACAGCTAATAAGTATCTGAGGTTGGATTTTAACTCAGGTCCTGACTCTGGGGCTGGTGTCTTGAAAATAAAAAACTGGTATTCAAATTCTGACTCTGATTTAATATATGTACACATACACATGCACACATATGTGTGTTTTTGTTTCTCTGTGTGCATGTATGTGTGTATGCATGTATATATGTATGTATGTTTCCAGCCTTTACTATAGGGGATTTTCTCCAGGGAGTTCCCTGTATGGATGAAATCAAGATTTAGTCCCTAATACTGTGGTGGCAAAATTGGCAATAAATAAATGCAAGTCTGCTGCTAACAACCTGACATTGATGGAGGTGATAGGAAAACTAAAAAGTATACATAAAAACTAAAAAGTTATAGCAGTCTTCTACATTTTCAATAAGGGCAAGAGTTCTCTATACCTTAACAGAACCCAGGGGAATTATTGAATTTTAGAAAAATAATAGATGAAACCTGTATTAAATGATTTTTTCAATTCTTTCCTGTTCTTAATCTGATGATTAAAGGATAATAAGGATGAAACTTAGTTGTTAAGTAAAGTTTAAATTGTTTTCATGATACCATGTTTAAGAAGGTAGTAAAGATATAGAATATATTTTTGACAGATTTCAATCAAAGACAGTGATTATTTAAAAAAAAAACATAGTACAGCAATGATCAACTTCAGTTATCTAGGGTATTCAATTATGTGGAATGACTATTTCCCAGAGGATGCTAAATAAATGATGTATTGATATATGCATGAACATGTGTGTTTGCAAGTATTTATAAATATTGTTATATCAAGAGTTGGACTAGAAAGCCCACCATGGAGTATGCATGAGGATCTTCAATGAATATGTATTATTCTGTCCTGAGTGTATCCAGCTAGTCACCAAGGCTGGCTCAGTGATGAAGGACTCCATTGCTTTGGGATGGTGTGGCAAATCTTTATGGGTGCTTCTATCCCCTATTCCTATAAGGATGAAGGATGAGGAGGTCTTAATCAAAGATGCATCAAAGCTAAAGAGAGAGAAAGGGGGACACAAATTCCCTCCCCAGCACTGATACTGTGTGTTTCTCTTTTTTTATGGGTAAACTCAAAAGGATTATTCAAAAAGTAAGTTTTACTGTGTGTTTTAAAAGGAATTAATTTTATCACAGGCAGCTAATTACGATAAGAATTTCATCAATACTTCATTTGAAGAAATTAATATGGTATAGTTATACTTGAGCCCTGGCCTTGTCATAGACCTTGAATAAAATCCTAGCTGCACTAGTTATTATCTGTGTGACCTTAAACAAGTCACTTCACCGTTACAAATCTCACTTTCCTCATCTATGAAATGAAGAGAATTATTATAGGTGATCACCAAGGTCCCTTCAAGAACTAATATTCTGTATTTCTATAAGTTCCTATAAACTTTTCTGCATAATATTAGGTAAAGATTCATTATGAAGACAAGTAGGACTAACATAATAATTTTTTTTCTGATGGCTTACATTATTCACCAACTATTTAATTCTCCTTATGAAATACTATAATCTTCCTTTCTGAATCTTTGAACACTACTGCTTCCCCTGTAATACTCTTTCCATAAACTCTAAAAAAAATTGGCATTGATTTTATACCACAGAAGCTTTTTTTTTCTATACTTAAAAAATTAAATTACAGAATAAACTTGCTAAGGATGTTTTTTTGGTGGGGGGGAGAGAAACAAATTTAAACTGATACATAAAATTGCAAACACAGTTTATCTTTTCTGTGGTGTTGTCTATTACCCAAGGAAATCTATTATTACCACACATTACTCTCAAAAATATACTTGGACTAGATTTAGTGTATTGATAATTAATCTCACCTGCTATTTGAAGAAAACAAATGACTATATAGAGGGAAAATATATAGGCATATATACACTGTATGAATAAGAATAATACAATATTTTAAGCTGCATCATATTCCTACTCATTTCAACAAATATTGATAAATTTCCTACCATGTGTCAGGCACATTGCTATAAGGACAAAAATCAACAGTTTCTTTTCTCAAGGAATTGACCAGTCAACAAATATTGCTTTTGCTATTTTCTGAAGTTAATCAATGCAGGACTTTATCAAGTTAAGAAATAATGGAAAATCTTGAGTATTTAATAAAAGCTATTCTGTTTGTTTGTTCTTTTCCCCATTCAAACAAATACATTTCATCATATTTTAGGGACAAAGTTTCCCTAAAATACCCCTTAAGTCAAGGTACATGTAGTTTCTAGCAAATTAAGTCACCAAACAATTGCAAGGTGCCTATTATGTGCCAAGTACTTTGTTTAATGCACAGGATATAAAGAAAGGCAAATCCAGTCCCTGCTTTCTAGAAGCTCACAGATTAAAGACTTTCCCTCTTCTTTATAGAACCTGGCATCTGGGCTGCAATAATCAGTACATTATGGGTGGGATGCCCATTCCTCCTCCTGGCTTTGTTGGCAAAGCAGGCTTGGCTGGATATAAATTCTAGAATGGACTCTGGTTCCCAGTCATCCTGGTCATAGCTATCTCCAATACCCTATAATCATCCTAGTGACTTTGCGATTAGCTTGTAATGAGAAAGAGGTATATCTGTACATTCATCAAAGCAAGATAAATATCATCTAACTTCATAAAATAAGACATAGCTATTTCAATCTTGTCTTTAAAGTGCTATGTGAATAAAGCCAGGGTATCAAATTAATTGTGGCCACTGTCTCCGTTCAGACTCTCTTTAGGATCTTACTCCCTATTTGTCATTTCAAAAAATGTTCCTCGTTATCCTAGAACTCCCTGATCCCTAAATAAAGCTGCAGAGCCACCTCAGGAGTTAAGCTACAGAAGTCTGGGGTTGGAGGCAGAAGGGGAAAAAATGGATGCCACGACATTTTCTTTTTGTTTAGCAGTAAAGTAGGAATAAAAAGAACATAAAATTCTTAGGTTTGATTGATACACCAACAAGATGACTAAACAGAGCTGCAAGTAACAGCTGTAAATAACATCAGGTACTGCTAAAAAGAGAGCCACCTTCCGCAAAGGCAGAATTATTATGTAATTATATCTACTTCTTGCAAGTTACAAACTATTCCCTAGCAGGGATCCACTTCTTCATTCATTACGATTCAATATAATTTGAGTTGCTAAGGTAAAGTGTCTCCCGGCAGGAGGCTGCAAATGAATGCCGCTGATGCTTCTATTACCACCGATTCATAGGGCTGCTCATCCCAGCACTCAAACAACTGTGGGGTCCAGAGAAGGCTTTCTGTCTAGTTTACACTGAGACTGTGCAGAGGGAGCCAGACTGGAGGGTCAAAGCCTGGGGATCTGGCAAGGGTGACCCCAACGTGTGATTAGATTTTCATGTCTGGCTCCTAATGATGCAACCATGCAACGCGCCTTTACAAATACAAAGGGTGAATTGTTTAACATTTTTCACAATGCAGAAGGCAGAACTTTATTTCCAAATGGAGGAAAAAATCTCACAGAGATGAAATTTCTGTAAGAGCGTATTATGTGGTTTTTAGTTTAGGGATTTGAAGCAGCTAATAGCATCATTGGATTTTATCATTTAAAAATATCCTGGAAATCTTCATATTTAAAAATCTATTTTAAAAAAAAGAGCCTCCTTTGCTGACTCTTTTGGCCCATCCACAGTATAGAATCCCCAGATAACTGCTACATTTTGATCCTACCCTCCATTTTCTGTTCTGTGTTCAGTCATGCTAGTTAATCATTTTCCTTATGCGTATATTTAAATGAACAGTCCTGACTTCGGAAAAGCTCTCTCCAACACAAATACCACACATTCCATACATAGATTTCCCTTCAGCTAGATTAGCATAACAGAGCATTAGGAGATTCGAGACCTTAACAGGGGAATTATGCAGAATTAGCCTGCGTGCCAAAGGAGGGGGCGATAATGCACGAGAAAGGCTCCGAAGGGGCCTTCTCTCTCACAGTGGTTGTACTCTGTAAGGGCAATGAAACTCCGAGATGACTGCCTCCAAGCAGTGGGAAGGATTACAGAACTCATTTTGGGTAAGATCTCCATTGTCCTCAGAGCTAGAAAGGGTTCGGTAGGAAGCATATTCTAATGAACTTTGGAACATGTTGATTACCAGGGAAGGGAGTGCCCCAGACTTCCCAAAATAAATAAATAAAATGGAATGGAGGAACATTGAGATGGAACATTGTAATGAAAGTTTGCAGCTCATTGCTAAGACTTCCAAGTGCCCTGCAGGCTTTTCTTTGTGGATCTCCCTGATGCTAATGAGAGTTATTCAGCTAAAATCCTCACATAACTGTGAAAATGAACCCCTCAGCCATTCGACCCTACAGTCGTTGCAATCCATTTGAAGGCTCTGGTCTTTTAGTAGAAACAGTTTAAATACTCTGCTTTTCTTTTTCTGTAACAGAGCCTCATTTTTGCCCTCGGTGATTAAAAGAGAGCCAGGGACAGCCTTGCCATACCAGCAGGGTAGTTATACTTTGCTTTTATGTGTGTCTCACTGTTTTTTTTCTTTTTTTTAAGAAGGGAAAAAATGGGGGGAGTCATTAAGGATAGAGTTCACAGTGTTAAAATTAAAGGAAAATACACACGGTAATCATTATGTTCTTTTTTAAATTGTCTGAATTTTTTATAGAGTTAATGACTGAAAATGTTTCAAAGAAATGAAAGCCTTCACCAAAAAAACACTAAAAGGAAAATTATTACTGATTTTTCTTTACTGACTTCAGTTTTAGAAGATTAAGTAAAACCATAAGAAAATACTCAACATTCAGAATGTGATACAGATTCCCAACCAGAAAGAGCATCTGTTACTTTCTAAGTGTGAAAAGATATAACTCAGTCATGGATGTCTTTTCTTGAGAAAAAGGAAAGATAATTACCCTTCATGGGTGAGACATTTGATTTATTCTACTGAGATTCATTTCATTTCATTGTAAATTAAACTGTTTAATTCAACATTTTCAATACCTGCTACTGAGGGGACATCTGGGAGAACCAGGGGAGAGGCGCTAGATCAGATATATTCACATTAAATAGGTTGTTTGTAATTATTGTCATAAGGTGAGCTGTCATTTCAATATCAATTAATCCCTTTTCCTTCTTATGACCTTTCCTTTTAAACAGCAGGAATATTGCAATTACAAAACTGCTGAGGGAATATTTGGTAAAGAATTTTGTATTGTTCAGGCTCTATTCCATAGGTTATCATTCAGTTATGTGCTATTAATTCTTAAGCATATTTTCACACTATGAAGTGTAAAGACTCATTATTTGTAATAAAAGCACAATGATTTAGTATAATTAAAGTGAAAATTTGGCCAACTATTTATTTTCAAAAATATTGCATGGAAAACCATTATCCTTACCTTAAAATATCCCCAAAACGCAATTATAAAATAGTTGTTTTCAAGTATGAATCAAAAATGATGTGATTACATCATTTTGTACTGCTTTAAATAGAACTGGGAAAAAAAGACCCTTTAGAAAGCCATGGAATTAAAAATATTATAAAATTTTTAATTTAAACAAAAAGAGGGGACAATAATGAGAAACCCCAATTTGTCATAATATATTTCAACATCATTAAACAGAATAAACATTTCATTAGTAAATTCGGATTTGTGAAAAGGTCAGAATCTTCAGAGTTCTACATTTGTAAAATATAAAACTTTTCATTCTGTCATTTAAAATTCCCTACAGTCTGACTTCAACTTCATATTTCCAGCCTAATTTCATTTTACTTCCTTTATACACTATTTTTCCATCCAATTGTCAGCTCTTTCTTAAATTCAATCTCCTATCCCCTCTCTCTTGTCCCTATGTCTTTCCATTCTTGGAATGTGCTTCTTTTTTAATCTCCATTTAGAATTCTTAGTGTCTTCAAGGCTCAGCTCAGATTTCATCTCTTCTTTGAATTTTTTTTTCTGATACCCCTACAGATGTTTCCTCAAATTACCTTTTATTTACTTATTTGTACACCTATTTTATCCTACATAGTAGAAGATAAGCTGCTTGAGGGCAGAAGTTGGCTATTTCTCTTAGCCTAAATAAGTCAGTACCTTGCACTTAATAAGTGCTTAATATTTCAATATTTATTGAGATGAAGCCATATTTCATGGGGTTAAGGAGAGAATGATAGGTAAAGAAGCAAAGTATTGTAAACTCCTTTTTGAAGGAATCTAGCCGTGAATGAAAAGAGGAATTATTTGATAACCTCTTTAGGTCATGGCAGGGTTAAGAGACAGGTTCTGTTTGTTTTTTTCCTATTTTGTGAGGTTAAGGAGAAATGAACATATTTTTAGGTGATGGAAAAGGAGCTAATGATTGAGAGAGGTCAAAGAAGATAGAGAGGAGAAATGATTAAAAAAGAAGATTCTAAGGCAGATGAAAGGACTGGATAAAGATTATAAATAGAGGGGTAGTTTTGGCAGGAAGAAGAACCATCTTATCCTTTGAAACGAGAGCAAAGGATAAGACACAGTATTTTAGGTATGGAGGAAAGGAAATGAGAGAGCACATGCAAGATTTGCCTCAATGTTAGGTTTATCTTTTAAGATCCTGAGATTAGTGTAGAGGGATTGAGGAGAGAAGCAAAATTTTGGAATACCAGTTGAGACAGTTACAAAAGTCAATTAGAGATGAATAAAGAGATTACCGTGAAGGGCTGAGGGTCAGGTGAAGTCAACTAAAATGGATTTGTTGTGGGCCCACTTGTCAGTTTTGTGACTTCCTTCAGTTGAATCTAAACCTTGCATGTTCCTTAACTTGTAACTCTCTCTCCTCCCATGTATCCAACCTGTTGCTCCTTTGTTATTTAACACACTTATCAATTACTTGTATAAAGGTAAAAATGGAATCTTTATCAAATATATAGACAACAAAAAGCTGGAAGAGATAGTTGATATACTGGATGTGAGAATTAGCATTCTAAAAGATAAGCTCTAATAGCAGAAGTTAAGTAGATGAAATTTAAAGGTGACAAATAAAAATTCATAAAACTGGGTTCAGAAAATAAGCTTCGATAATAAAATGTGGGAGAGGCACAGTTAGATGTCAGTTTCCTTGAAAATGATCTGGGGGGTTTAGTCGGCTATAAGTTCTATGAGTAAACAGTATAATATGGTAGCAAAACAAAACAAAACAAAACAAAATCCAAAAAACTAATGTAATGCTTGGCTGAATCAAGCTGCATATCTTGTAGTAATAAAGACATGACAAGTTTTACTATATGCTACTATGGTCCGACTATGTAATATTGTGTTCCATCCTGGATATGACACAGTTTATATAGTACCTGGATAAACTTGATAGTATTTGGAGGAGGACAGACAGAATGCTTCAGCACTTTGAATATGTGCCATGTGATAAATGGGTGAAATAACTGGCCATGTTTATCCTTGAGAAAAGAATATCCAAGAAAAGAATGCCCAAGGTAATAGCACTTGTCAAGTACTTGAAAAATGTCAAAAAGCTTTTTTCTACTTGGGGTCAACAGTTAGATCCAGGTGTAATACGTGGAAGTTTCAAAGGGGCAAATTTAGGTTTGATTTAAATAAAATGCATTAATGATTAGAACTTTTCCTAAGTGGAATGAACTTCCCATGGAAGTAATGGGGGCCTCATTGGAGAAGAATTTCCTTAACCAAAGTCTTGATGACATCTTTGGGGATATTGCGATTAGGATTTTTTTTCCTAGGTGTGAAATGAACTAGAACAGCCATTGAGATCCTTCTGAGTCTGAAGTTTTGTGATTCTAAGAACCTATTAAGTTTACTGATAGATAGTAAAGATAGATGCCATTCATTGGCTTTTAATAAGAAAAAATGTATATGAAGATATTCACAGCTGTCAAATTAGAGCACAATGGAAAGATAAAGTCAATAACTAATTCAGCTGGTTAGTTCCATCTATGTCATAACTCTGTTTGCGTTAGAGGAATCATAATTTGAAGGGGGGAAGTTGTGTATCTTTTAACACAGTAACATTTCACGCTCATATGGTACTTGAAAGCTTACCAAAAGTGCCTTCATCACAATAGTCCTGTGAGGTAAGTAGTATGAGCATCACCACCATTTTATAGATGAAGAAATTTAGACTTTCATGAGTTAAGGGGCTTGCCATCGACCACAGAACTAATTAATGTCTGAGGCAGAATTCAAATCGTTTTCCTAGAAACAATGTAATATGATGGAAAGAACACTGGATTTGGAAATAGGACTAAAGTTCAATTCTTGTCTTCTCGTCCTTCTTTCCTGTGTGACTGTGAACAAGTCACTTATATTTCTGGACCTGTTTCCTCTTCAGTAAAATAATATTTGATACAAAATTGATGATTTTATGATCCTAAGTCCATATAATGCACTTTCTCAAATCTATCCTGCTATCTCTCATCTATGTTCCAAGACTATTTAAAAAATGACACGTGGGTATTAGCTAGCCACTAAATGTATAGAGATTTTGAATCTAAGGGAAATAGGTGACTGGTGTGATAGAATCCACTAAAAGGGGAGGGGGGAAAGGCACATTCATGTCTCAATTGGAAAGGAAGATCAAAAAGAACTGGGAAACGATGAAGCTGCTCTGAGTATGAAAGAGGCATCTGTGACCCGAGAAAGAGAGAAAGAATAGAAAGCCACACAATTGAAGGAAGGGACATTTTCAGAGAAAAATCAGTTGAAAAGGATGTTAAAAGGCCTTGTAAATAGTTATATGGGGCAGGTTTTTTTGGCTGGAAAAAAGCAATCTGCAATGGAATTTAATAGGTAAGAGGAAGTAACATAGACCCTTTAAAAAAAAAAAAAAACAACCAGGGTATGCTAATTCTAGTTCCTTTACTTTAAGAACTAGAGGATAATATTGACAATTATTAAAGTTGAACAAATCTCATGGTATTGAATTATTGAGAGACTAAACATAGTAAAAACTTTTTGAATTCCTTAAAAACCCAATGCCCCTTAACATTTTGTCTTCTTGTTGTTAATTAGTCATTTTCAGTTGTGTCCAACTCTCTGTGAACCCATTTGGGGATTTTCTTCATAAAGATACTAGATTGTTTTGTCATTTCCTTCTCCAGATCTCTTTGCAGACAAAGAAACTGAGGCAAATTGGATTAAATGGCTTGCCCAGAGTCATATGGCTAGCAAGTGCACTCTTAGATTTGGCCACATTTGAACTCATGAAGATGAGTCTTCCTGACTACAAGACAAGCACTGTACACACCACACCACCTAGCTACCAATAATATTTTGGGGGGGAAGAAGATGGACTAGGTTGATACAAAATATAAATAATGCAAAAATTTATCAGAGTTTATACAGTATATTAAAATTGCATCCCTGAACTTGAGTTACATATTTCAAAACATTTCTATAGCTGTTAGAAACATTTATCTTTAAGAGGTATATGTTTCAATTAATCAAAAAAGTGCTAGGTCTTAGGGATACATAAGTAATTGATGCTGTGGGACTAGAGCTCAGGAGAGTGACAACATCTGGATAAATATTTCCAGAAATATATTTTCTAAGATGATTATTAATCATAGGGAAAGTTATGAGGTCATTAAGAGACAGGAGGGAATATGTTCTGGAACAGAACCATGGAAGAATGTTCATGGTTCAGAGGTATGATATGGATGATTTTATGTGTTCGTCCTTCGTTGCTGCAGAATACCATGCCATCAAAGAAATAATTACATAACTTGCACTTGACTTTGAGTGAGGGAGGGTTGTGCAGGTCACCAACCTCACTTCTCCTCCAGAGCCATCTGAATCCAGTGACCAGATACTCATCAGAATGACTGGAGATGACCCAGGATGAGGCAATTGGGGTTAAGTGACTTGCCCAAGGTCACACAGCTAGTGAGTGTCAAGTGTCTGAGGTGAGATTTGAACTCAGGTCTTCCTGCCTCGTGCACTGGTGTTCTATCCACTGCACCACCTAGCTGCCTGATATGGATGATAAGCCAACAAAGCCCACAAAGGAGACTAATAAAGACGGGTCAGATGTTTAGAAACAGAGCCAACAGAGAGCAGAGCCACTATATTTCCGTAGCTTCAGAGTTAAACCAACCACTATACAAAGCACATTATCAACATGGGGTAGAGCTG